>NC_083704.1:14800000-16287500 GCF_033118175.1 Dama dama | reverse complement strand
TAGTCTTTCTGCTTCTACTGCCTACCGAACTCTCTATGGAGTATTCCAGTAAGTTGTTTCACATCATTCCTCCAATCAGAACTTTCACCGGCTCCCCCTCATGCCGGAACAAACCCACTCCAGTATCCTTGCCTGGGAAATTCCATGCAGAGAAGCCTCAAGGGATACAGTCCCCGGACACAGCTGAGCACACCATGAACCACGAGACCCTAGCTGATTCGTTCTAGCCATCCTCTCTGGCTCATTTTACCATTTTGACCCCACTCCCTCTGCTCCGGTCAAACTGGCTTCCTTGCTGTTTTTCAAACTCGACCACACTCTCCCACCTCGGGGGCTTTCGTCTGCGACGCCCTCCAGCTATCGTGATCTCTGTGCAAAAGTCAGCTCCCTGCCTCCATCTCAAACAGTAACACCATGAGACTTCTCTGGGGGTCCAGTGGTTAAGACTTCGCCTTCCAATGCAAGCGGGGGTGGGGGGGGTGGTGGGTTCTATCCCTGGTTGGGGAGCCAAGACCCCACATGCCTTGAAGCCAAAAAACCCAAACATAAAACAGAAACGATGCTGTAACAAATTCAATAAAGATTTTTAAAGCAGTCCACATTTTTAAAAAAATTCTTAAAAAAAAAAAAAAAAAAACCAGCCAACACTTGACATCCTTTGTCCCCTCTGCCAGCCCTCATCCCTGCAGACATCTTCTGTGCTACTGGCTCTGTCATCTCCCTCCCACGCCAGAAAGGGAGACTACAGAGGCAGAGGCCCCCGCTCGGCGGCCTGCTGACCACCAAACACCCAGAGTACCGGGCACACCCCCGGGTGGGAGCAGGGGGTCTACCTATTTGTTGAATATTTCATTTCCTAACTCAACTGGCTGCATCTGAGTTCCCAAGAGAAAACAGAATCACAAGGGGACAAAAAAAATGCAGTTCACCAGACCCTCTAATAAACCTCAGCTGGGTTTTATTTAACAAGAGAAGCGACACAAAATGCCAAACTATGAACAAGATTCAGGTGTGCATTTTTGCTACATCCAGACCTCACAGACCAGGGACCTCACAGACCAGGGAACTCCCAGACCCATCTTGGCACGTCAATCAAACTCCATAATCATCACCTCTAGCCACCTTTTCCTCTTCTCAACAAGGCTGACTACTCAGAAAGAAACCCCCTGGGATGAACATAGGGCCCCCCCCCCTTAGGTGCAAGCGTGCACCCAACTGGATCAAGAGAGAGGAGGGCTGACTGTTTTAAGCAGGCCCGCAAGTGGGTCTCTGAGCTCTACCACCCAGAGCAAGGGCCCTGAGCAGTTTCTAGGGAAACCGTGTTGCTCTTTAGAGATGCAGCAGGCAGGCAAAGCAGAGGAATCCCTAAAAGGAAACCTCCTGCTCCCACGGCCCCCCTCACCCACCCTCTCCCCAGGATCAGCACACCTTTGGGAGCAGGGAACAGACAGGCCGTTTAGCCTAGGGATTTTGCAAAAGATGGTCAATGTGTATCAAGCTGGCTAGTTTGCTGGATGACCACAAGAGGTCTGACAGTGGCTGAGGGTTGAACATCCTTCCAGGGAGGGCCTTGAGCAAAGAAAGGGACCAGACTCTTCCCCGGATGGGGCTCAGAAACGCTGGAATGTGCTAGGGAGAGAAGGTGGAAGGAGGTGGCCCCAGTGGTCAACCCTAGGGACGTGAGGAAGGCTGGCAGGCGTGTCTCCAGGAACAGGGTGGCCTCCACATCTTGAAGGGACTGGGGTCGTAGAAGGGGACACGGGCTGGATATCTGCCCTCCTGGACCCCATCTCATTTTCAGAGGTGGAGCTCGGCAGCCTCGGGGAGGCAGGATGAGCAGGCAAGGATGGGGTCTCTGGCTCAGCCAGCACGGGCACTGCCAGGTAAACAGGGAAAAGTGACAGGTTCAGGTCTGTCCCTTGCAGCTGTCATCGCTTAGGGCCCATGGGGGTGCCTTGGAGATTAGAGGCTGGGAGACAAAGGAAGATGGAGAGCTTGGAAACCATCTAGTTCCTGGAATCTTACTATCCAAACTTCCTACCCACATTGAAATCCCTGTTCCATCCCCCTTCTCCCACATCCTAAGAAGTCACGTCGCATAGTACCCATGGGGCGAGGCGGGCAGCCGTGGAAGGAGGGAGGGTCTTACCTTTTCTGACACTGACTGGGGGCCACACTTCAAACTTCCTAGTAGGTACCATTCCCACCCTGCCCAAAGCCGTGGTTCAGGAGTTCCTCCAGGTCACATACAGACACGGATGCTCTGCTCCCTACTGGAGGGTCATAATGCTCAATGCAGGCAGAAATACAGCACCCGTGCTAAGGACCAGATGGCTTACATCCAACCCACAGCAACAGGTACAGTGAGATGAACTGCTCTGTACTATTTACAGTAGCCAAGATATGGAAGTGACCTGTGTCCATCCACAGATGACTGAATAAAGATGTGGTACATACACACAATGGAATACTATTCAACCATAAAAAAGAAACTTTGCCACTGGCAGAAACATGGATGGACTTGGGGACATTATGTTAAGTGAAAAAAAGTCAGAAAAATACTGTATGATATCACTTACATGTGGAATCTAAAAAATACAACAAACCAGTGAATAAAACATAAAAGACTTACAGATACGGTAAACAAAAGAGTGGTTACCAGTTTGCGGGGAGGGGCAGGAGAGTATTTAGAGGTATAAAGTATTAGGTATAAGATAAGCCACAAGGATATTTTGTCCAATATGGGGAATATAGCTAGTACTTTATAATGACTATAAATAGAGTATAACCTTTAAAAACTGTGAATCACTAAACTGTGCACTGTAACACAATATTACTGTACTTCAACTATACCGCAATAAAAATTTTTTTAATTAAAAAATTTTAAATGAACTGCTTCATGTACAGGATTTGACTAGTTAATAATATTGTATATTTGAAAGTTGATGACAGAGTAGATCTTTTTAAAATTTTATTTTTTTCTTGTAATATAGTTTATTTGTAATATTATATTAGTTTCAGGTGCAAACACCTGAATTTGTTACTTTTACAGATTACACACCACACAAAGCTACTAAAAAATGTTGGCTGCATTCCCTGTGCTGTACATTATATCCTGTAACTTACTTATTTTATACCTGGTGGTTTGCAGCTCTTAATCCTCTTCATCTGTTTTGCCAGTCCTCTCTGGTAACCACTGGTTTGTTCTCTATATCTGCGATTCTGTTCCTGTTCTGCTCTATTTGTTCGTTTTATTTTTCAGCTCCCACATACAAATGAAGGTGATCTTAGATTTTCTCATCGTAAGAAAAAAAGACCGTCACTATGTGTGGTGACGGACATTAACCAAACTCACCTCCATGATCACTGTGTAATACGGCTTTGTGTTGAATCATGACTGTTGTGCAATTAAGACCAATATAAGGATATACATCAATTATATCTCAATAAAAAGGAAGACAGATGAATGACGAAGAAAGTCACCACCACTCAGATGTCAGAGCAATGCCAAATGGCCATAAAAATCTCTAAGTGCCTACTCTCCCCCGGGAGTCCATCTCATTACAGACGACAGCAGTCTGCCATGCAGCCCACCGACCATGCTGACGGTCCTGTGTCCTGGACCACCAGCCTCTCCACCGGCACTTCTAGAATGACCAACATGTTCCATCACAGCATGCACTTGAAATGTGGCTCGTAAGACTTCGGAACTGAATTTTTGACTTTATTACACTGTAATTAACATAAATATTTCATTAAGTAGCCACGTGTGGCTAGCGGCTGCCAGACTGGTCCCTGCAGACCTAGAATACGTGCTGGGACACAGAGAAACCAGTATGTATGAGCCAGACTGTCCACCCAGGCTGACTCCAGACTGAACACAGAGAAAGAGAAGGCAGGACTATTTGAAAACCCGTTTTCCCTTATGTGAACATTTGCCCTCCCTGTGGTTAAAAAGGGGTCACAAACGTTTGTAGAGACATGGACACACACACACACACATACACACAGTTCTTGGAACCATCTACATCTTTGAGCAAGTGGAGAAAGAAGGGCCACCCACAGAATCAACACAGCCAACCTCTCTCTCAGGAGGACAGGAGCCCTCCCTGATAGGAGGAGGGAGGCTGGGGTCCCCCCTTGCCCAGCGGAGCCCAATTCTCCCAGGAGCAGCTGCGGGCCGGGCGTACCTTCCCCAGCCGCTCGCATAGCTGGGCACACAGCTGGAACTCCTTGGCGTAGCTCAGACACTTAAGGGACAGCTTGGGCTCCTTGCACTCCAAATAGGTCTTAGCCAGCTCCAAATACTCCACCTGCTTTTCCCTGGGAGGGGGGAGACAGAACAGAGTTTCATGGGCTATGACACCAACAGACTGAACTGGCGGCTCCCATCAGAGCAAATCTGAAATGACCCCTGAGACTCTTTGTTTTAAGAATTTATTTATTTTTAATTGAAGGATAATTGCTTTACAATATTGGTTTGATTTCTGCCACTCATCACCATGAATTAGCCATAGGTGAGCATATGTCTCCTCCCTCCTGCACCTCCTTCCCTCCCACCTCCCACCATTCCCCATCACTTTAGGCTGTTACAGACCCCCTGAGTCATAGAGCAAGTTTCCATTGGCTATCTGTTTTACACATGGTAGTGTATATGTTTCTATGCTACTGTCCCCATCTCACCCTCTCCTTCCTCCCATGCTCTTGTCCATAAGTCTCTTCTCTATGTCTGCATGTCTATTCCTGCCCTGCAAATAGGTTCATCAGTACCAGCTTTCTAGATTCTGTACACAGGTGTTAACATATGGCATTTGCTTTTCTCTTTCTGACTTACATCACTCTGTATAACAGGCTCTAGGTTCGTCCACCTCATTACGGCTTCCCTCATAGCTCAGTCGGTAAAAAATCTGCCTGCGGTGCAGGTAGACCCCTGTTCGATTCCTGGGTCGGGAAGATCCCCTGGAGAAGGGAAAGGCTACCCACTCCAGTATTCTTGGGCTTGCCAACAAAGAATCTGCCTGTAATGCGGGAGACCTGGGTTCGATCTCTGGGTTGGGAAGATTCCCTGGAGAAGGGAAAGGCTACCCACTCCAGTATTCTGGCCTGGAGAATTCCATGGACTGTACATCCATGGGGTTGCAGAGTCGTACACTACTGAACGACTTTCACTTTTCATCCACCTCATTAGAACTGACTCAAATGCGTTCCTTTTTATGGCTGAGTAGTATCCAGTATATATGTACCACACCTTCTTTAGCATCTAGGGACCATTTTTAAAGTCTTTATTGAATTTGTTACAGTACTGCTTCTGGCCTCAAGGCATGTGGGATCAGACCTGTACAACCTGCATTGGAAGGCAGAGTCTTAACCACTGGACCTCCAGGGAAGTCCCCCCTTCCCCCCAAGACTCTTACTTGACGCTGACTTTCTTGGATTTCATGTTCAGGGCGGTGTTGTGGGCCAGAGCCAGCTTCTCCTTCTCAAGCGCCCCTCCCTTTTGGTAACATTTGGCAGCAACCTGGAATAGACAAAAGGTTTCTATTCCCGGCAAGGTCATGGACAGGATGCAGGAATAAGAGTTAAAGCATGTGTTGTTCCATGTTGGCACAGACAAAGCACTGGGTCTCACTGCAGCCGAATTCAAGAGGAGGGGCAGGAAGATGCTGAGATGTTGAAGAAAACAGCCACAGAGGATAAAGCCCAACAGAGTTAGTGGTTAACACTTCAGACTCAAAGCTTCTTTTTGGAAACACCCAGAAGCCATGGAAAAGGCACTTCACACATTTTTACAGGTCACCATAACAACACTCTCATCTAATCTTCAACAGCCATGCAGGAGACGTTTCATCCTTCTCACTGTATTTGATAGCATCCTCAGGTCAAGGACACGAACAAACGGGCCCAAGGTCACCCAGCAGCTTTTCTGGGTTCAACACAGGTCCCCTCTGGTCGGTAACAACCAAGGCTAGTGGGAAAGGTTGGTCAAACAGTGGTAGCACACCTACTGGGGTAGAAATGGGGACAGAGGTGGTGTCCCAACACACATCTCAGAAGATGACTGACCAGACCTTTGTCACATGCAGACCTGTTTGGAGCAAATAGAAAATGGCAGATCTCTGTCACAGGGGAGTCAGCCTGTGTCCTGCTGGCAGAAAGCTACTGACATCATGTCTCCAATGCAGAAGTTCATGTTCTGCCCAGCATGTAGAGAATAGGTCTCAGGGTGGGCAAGGGGAGGATTAAGTGAAATTTACTGATGTCATGGATAGGACATCATCTCTCCCCCTACCCACCCCCCACCACCAGACTCTCTGTTCCAGACTCCCCAGTCCTGCGGGCCTCCTTTCATTCTTGACCCGTGCCATGCTCCTTTCTGCCACAGGGCCTTTGCACACATTCTTCCCTCTGATCAAAATGCTCTTCCATCCCTTCTCTGCCTGGTTGACTTCATTTATCCTACAGGTCCCAGCTCGAGGCTCCCCTCAGAGCAGCCTTCCCTGGCTTCTCCATCCACGACAGTTGGTTCTGAAGGCAGCTGTCATTCATCTACGACACGGGGGAACAGCCAGCACCGTGCCCTCTTCTGTACATCTGTCATGCCTACCGTCACATCCCCCCGACCTAAACACAATGCAGGGCTCACTGCTCAACAGGAATCTGCTCAGTGGATGAATCTCAAGGGGTTTCCATTTGTACGGTGGTTCTGGGACACTCACTGACATGCAGCCAAAATCAGTATGATTCCTCAGTCCCAAAGCCCTTGTGTGGAGCCAAAATAAACTCAGGTGAGCAGGAGGCTTTTGATAACAGTCTCATCCATTACGCTCCCTTCGAAAGATTTTAGAGGCAAACATCCAAGAGGTATTTTCAAAGGGACAAAGAATTGGAAATCCATGGGCAACATGTAGAACACCGGCTGTGTTCTGCAGGGAGTAAGGGAAAGAGTGAATATAGTTTTCCTATTTCATACCCACTACCCACTGCTCTCAGCCCCTCCAAACCCCTCTATGAAAAAAAAAAGTCTTGGTTTTATAACAACAGCCAGATGCTTAGTGTTCCAATCACAACAAGGATGGGCAGTGAATACAGTTCGGGGCTCAGCCAGCTTCTGCAGCTGCAGGTTTATGGAAATCCTATCCTGACACGGCCAAACACACACAGTGCAACCTGCCTTCTCCTCCCTCACACCTGACGGCAGGGGTGACCACAGGCTTTCACCCTTCTCTGTACCCATCCCCCTCACGGAGCATCTCTACAGCTTCCCCCATGGGGAGTTCAGCCTATTCCCCGTCCCTCCCGATAGAAGGAATCCTCAGCAGGCAGAGGCCGTGGGACCCTCCCTCTTCCCGTGATCACCTGCTGGCACTTGGTCAAAATGAAAGGCTGTCCTGACTGTACATGGGGAGGAGGAGGACAGGGAGCTCTCTGCACGGCAGGTGACCTGATGTTACAGAAGCGAGAGCAGCACGAACAACATGACCCATGACCCCCCCTCCCCCCCACCATCCCGGGGACAAATGCAGGGATGAGAGACCGGCTGGTGAGGCCCGATGAGGCCCCAGGACACGCAGACTCACCACTTACCTTCCAGCACTGGTGTTTAGCGTAGTAATCTCCTTGTGCGATCCACTCCCCAGGGGTCGAGGTCTTAACAAACATGCTATCATCAAGGTCTAAAAGGAAAGAGAAACATGGGTTTGCCTCTCTGCAGATTCCTTCACTGAAAGGAAGGATCCCTTATTTTCAGAAGGAATCCCTGCTGTTAAGGGTCCAATTTTGTTGTGACAAATTTCAAGTGTTGAAGCCCTAAACTTTGTCACTCGGAGTTTGACTATATTTGGAGGCAGAGTCTTTAAAGAGGTGGTTAAGGTAAAATGAGGCCATGTGGGCGGGCCCTGATCCAATCTGATGGGCATCCTTATAAGAAGGGCAGGCTTTCCCAGGTGGCACAGTGGTAAAGAATCTGCCTGCAATACGGGAGACATAAGAGGCACAGGTGCCATCCCTGGGTCAGAAAGATCCACACATGGCAAAGAGCACATGGCAACCCACTCCAGTATTCTTGCCTGGAGAATCTCATGGACAGAGGAGCCTGGCAGGCTACGGTCCAATCAGATCAGTTCAGTCACTTAGTCATGTCTGACTGTTTGCAACCCCATGGACTGCAGCATGCCAGGCTTCCCTGTCCATCACCAACTCCTGAAGTTGCTCAAACTCATGTCCATCCAGTCGGTGATACCATCCAACAATCTCATCCTGTCGTTCCCTTCTCCTCCTGCCCTCAATCTTTCCTAGCATCAGGGTCTTTTCCAATGAGTCAGTTCTTCGCATCAAGTGGCTAAAGTATTGGAGTTTCACCATCAGTCCTTCCAACGGATATTCAGGACTGATTTCCTTTAGTATTGCCTGGTTTGATCTCCTTGCTGTCCAAGGGACTCTCAAGAGTCTTCTCCAACACCACAGTTCAAAAGCATCAATTCTTTGGTGCTTAGCTTTCTTTATGGTTCAACTCTCACATCCATACATGACTACTGGGAAAACTACAGCTTTGACTAGATGGACTTTTGTCAGCAAAGTAATGTCTCTCCTTTTGAATATGCTGTCTAGGTTGGTCATAGTTTTTCTTCCAAGGAGCGAGCATCTTTTAATTTCATGGTTGCAGTCATGCTACAGTCCAAAATAAGGGCTACGGTCCACAGGGTCGCAAGCTGAAGTGGGACATGGAAACCGCACAAGTGACTAAGAATGAGAAGGCCATCCTTATAGGAACTTCCTTGACAATCTAGTGGTGAAGACTCAGAGCTTCAACTGCAGTGGGCACAGGTCTCGTTCCTGGCTGGGGAACTAAGATCCTGCACGCCACATGGTGTGGCCAAAAAAATAGGAAAGAAAAGAGAGATTAACACATACAAAGAGACACCAGCAGCTGACACAGAGGAAAGACAGCACACAGCCAAGAAGAGAGGCCTCAGAGAAACCAAACCACTAACAGCTTGAATGATCTTAGACTTCCAGCCTCCAGAACTGAGACAATAATTTCTGTTGTATAAGCCACCCAGTCTGTGGTACTTTGTTGGGACAGCTGGAACAGATGAACACCTGTGTTGTCTGTCTAGCAGCCACGTAACATAGAGTTTAGCTTACCAAACCAGGTCATGGTGGGTTTTGGGAGAAGGAGGTGGGGGTGAGAAAGGATACTCTTTGTTTTTTGAACTGTGTTACCTTCCTTTCCTATGGCCATGAATTAGAAGACAGACAGTAATTTTCTAATTCCTCCTTGTAAACCCAAAGCCACATTGCTCCTGGCAAACTCCCATGCTGGGCTTTAGCAAGAGACAAGGTGACGGGTATGTGACAGTATTTTCAAATGTGCACTTTGCCCTCATCACAGGAAGCAATCTGACACATTGTTTTTTTCTTTTTCCTGGCCATACACCTTGTGGGATCTTAATTCCCTGACCAGGGATCGAACCTGGACCCTCAGCAGTGAAAGCACAGAGTCCTAACCACCAGACCACCCAGCGATTCCCACAATCTGACACATTCTTGTTGGTGGATTCAGACTACTGCAACCACCTCATGTTGGTCCCGTCTATGAGCCTCAGCAGCTGCTGGTGACTGCACTGCCCCTCTCCTTTTGATGACCCCGAAGCATCGTCAGCCGGGGATCAACACTCCCTGGGGGTTCTGAGTCCACAGCTTCATGAGAAACATGAAAGGCTGACTATCTGGCAAATGCCAAAGCCAAATCTGAGCCGGCAAGATCTGAGACTCCCAGGGCAATGGATGTCAACCGAAGGAGCCAGGCAGACAGGTCAGCTTTGTCTAGGAGGTGCACAAGGACACGCTGATCCTTGCAGCCTGACCCTTCCTGGGGCCATGAACTGTGTGCAAAGCTGACTCTGCAGCATCCAGCTGTGACACCACGAGCGCTGAGCGCCCAGGTGACATCTTATTCCCGCAGCAAAGCCCGGCAGTATCCCCGCATCTGGCCGGCGAGCTCTGCTGGGGCGCAGTGAAGAAGCCCCCAACTGCAAGGTCACCACGCTCATCCCCAGTTCCCCGCATGGTAGAAACAGATATCCTCAAAGACTTTACCACGTGCAGCTCACAACTCACAATGAAGGCTGGATTTCTTGTATTCTTCATGTAGCCAAGAGATAAATGGCAATCCTTTTTTTTTTTAATTTTGTAAATTTTGTAAATTAAAAAAAAAATTGCTATCTTTGAAATAGATAACCAACAAGGACCTATTGTAAATCACAGGGAACTGTATTATTACACAATGACCTAAATGGAAAAAAGAAGTTGAAAAAGAATATATACATGTATATGTATAAGAGAATCATTTTGCCGTACACCTGAAACTAACATAACATTATCACCTATACTCCAATATAAAATAAAAAAATGTTTTAAATGGCCTATCTTGATGATTTCTTATAACCGGTGCCAGATTGTGAGGAAAAAAGGACTATGAGCTGCCAGAAAGAATAAAAACCACCATGGTAGGCCAACCCACTCATTTTGCTTTTATTAATAGTTGAGGAAGTGGAGGCCCAGGAGAGAAAGTGGGAGCTGAGTTAAACCCTGCGGCTGCACAGGTAGAGAGGTCTAATGAGAAGGCAGCTTAACCTCAAATCTTCAACTTTTCCTTTACAGCACCACGGTCAGGTCCCAGAAACAGAGCGTCTAACCCCAGTCCCCAACTGAACCTTTGGCTGGAACGGGAAACAGTCTCCATAAAACTGGCTTACTGGTTTGTTGTGGACCCTGGGACTTTCCTCCCATCTTTGGAGGAATTCACCCTGGCTTGGAGGAGCCAGCCTCCCCACAAGAAAGAGAACAGTTTTCTTCTTCATGAGAGTTGATTATTTCTCTCCTAGTTATCCCATCAGGAGAACTTCATTCCACTTTTTAATTAGCTAGCTTTTGTAAATTATGAAAACAATACATGATAATATTGGTCTAAAAAAAAACCCAAAACACAGCAAACAGCACAGAAGGGTATAATGGTGAAAAGTTAAAAGAGGTCCATATCTAGTTAACAACCTCACACCCACCAGTCCAACACCAGAGGAACCACTGGAAACAGTTTCACCTTCAAGGACACTTAAGTCATATCTCGTTTCTTACAATTACCAGTGGGGCTGTAATGAGCACTCTGGTGCATGTATTGTTATCTTGGAGGTTTTATACAGGAGTATCACTGGATGGATTCCTAGAAGTGGAATCACTGGGTTAAAAGGCACATGCTTTCTTTATCTTAATAGATATTGCCAATCAGCTGCTCAAAAGCCCACAGAAATTTGTCTTCTTCCAAGAAAGCGTATTTTCTCTAACCTTTGCCCATGACTCTCACCTTTAAAGGACAAATAACAGTCCTTCCTGAAGGAGTCAACCCTCCCAATCTCATCACAACCCCGCTCTCCCATGCACTTTAGCAATAAAGAGGAACACTCATTTCTCAGAAGAATATGAGGGAAAAAAGTGCTTTCCAAAAACTATACCCTTTCCACCTGGCCACAGAGCAGGTGAAGAGTAACAGGCATTCTCACCAACAGCCAGAATATTTTGAGTGCTCACCTTTGTTTTCATCCGTTTTCACAACCTTGACAAATTTCCTCTTCATGAAATATCTGAACGCAGGAGCCCGCTTCTCTGGGTTTTCATCAAAGATCCAGAGGTTGACCCGAGCCCGGGTGATGGCCGTGTACAGCTGCTTCAGCTCCCCGTTGAGGAGCTAAAGACAAGATCGATGCAAAGACGTGAGTCTTGAGGCTACAGTACAAGGTGTCTTACTTCAACGGGCTCACTCCCACTTTGGAGAAATATTCAAATAGTAAGTTTCACAAAGTACAGCTCAGACTTGAGCACATGTGGGGAACTCCCCGAGGCCACAGGACGGGGAAGCTCTAGCAAGGGGTACCCATAGTACCGGCCCACCCTTGAGCCTGCTGTGCTTCTCCATTTTGAAATAATTACAGATTCATAAGAAGTTACAAAGATACTACAGAGAGGTCCCATGCATTTTTCACTCCGTTCACCCCAATGCTCACATCCTATCCAATGACTGTAACTTCCTTTTTTAAATGTTTTCTCTTTATTTGACTGTGCTGGGTGTTTGTTGTAGCACGTGGTACCTTTAGTTGCAGCATGTGAGATCTAATTCTTGACTAGGGATTCAAACCTGGGTCCCCTGCATTGGGAGCACAATCTTAGCCACTGGACCACCAGGGAAGTTCCTATTGTAACTTACTTTAAAATCGAAGCAGTGAGAATTCCCTGGTAGTCTAGTGGTTAGGAGGCTTCCCTGGTGGTTCAGGGGTAAAGAAGCTACCTGTCAATGCCGGAGACTTGAGTCAGGAAGATCCCCTGGAGAAGGAAATGGCGACCTACTCCAGTATTCTTGCCTGGGAAATCCAACGGACAGAGGAGCCTGGCAGGCTATAGTCCATGGGGTCAGAAAGAGTTGGACACAACTTAGCGAAGAAACAAGTAGTGGTTAAAGACTCTGAAATCTCAGTGCCAAGGGCATGTGTTCAATCCCTCGTTGGAGAACTAAGATCCTGCTAAAACAACAGTGGATTTGTGCCCACCCAGAGGCTTGTAAAGTTTGGTGGTGACTTAACAACTATGTGCACAGCCTTCCAGATATTTATAGAAACAGCCGGATAACTGCTCTTCTGTTTGTTTTCTACTTTGTAGGAGATATAAAACTAAGCTATTATCAATAGTTTCTCCCAAAGCTTTCAGTCTGGCTCGTTCGGTTTTCTGTAGTGTTGCCCTCACTCTTGACGCCTCTCGAGAACTCTGCAGAGCTTCTCATCTCTGGCCTCCTTCCGAGCGATGGAACTGGCATGCTCAGGGAAGCAGGGTCCCTTCACAACAAGGCTGGAAGACAGCGGTCTCCACTGACTACAGTCGTGGACTTCACTTCTGAGTTCCCCATTTCTGAACAGAGATGAGTTCCAGAGGTGAACAGAAGGTACTACCCTTCTGTGGTACCCCCCATCAAGTCTGGCTGTCTTTGAGAAGCAGGGCTCACCGGCACTGAGATGGGCTCCATCCCTTTCCTGTCCTCCATGCCCTGGTGCTAACAGCAGGAAGATTCGAAGCACAGGCTCCGCCTCTAACCCCGTCTTATCAGCCGAGCCCTGCTTACTGGCTCCCCGTCAAACCCGCCTGTGGACCCCTGGCTGATACTCACCTTGTACATTTCCGGATTCACTGGGAGAGCCCAGCCCTGGGAGGAGCTGCAATTTTCCAAGGGCACCTCAATCATTGGCTGGCTCTCCTCTTTGCACTCGGAGGATGGAGTAAATGAAGAAATGATCTTCCATTCCTTGTAAGCCTGAACAATGAAGACAAATGCAAGACCAGCAGAAAATGCTTCCAAAGTATACACCCATCCTCCCTGGGCCTCCTGGAGAACTGGGTCCCCTTTGCCTGGCATAGGGGCCAGGCCTTCAGCACCATCCAGGAGGACAGGGCTGTTGTATGGCCTCAGTGGGGGTCTGAGCCCAGGTGGCCCAGGTAGGGACCAGGGCAGTTACAGGAAAGACCCCCAGACACTCGGCCCGGACAGCCAAGAAGCAAATACAAGTACTCACTTCCAGGAGATATGTTAGGGCCTGGAGCTTCCTGTTGTTGAAAGCATGCTCACACACAGAATGGAGAGAGGAAACCAGTGTCCTCACAATGTGTTTAAGAAATTCCACTTAAGTTCAGTTGTTAAGACACATGTGATGCTTAGCGTGGTACCCTCAGGGTCCATCCACATTGTCACAGATGGCAAGCTATCAACTGTATAGTGACAAGTAGAAACTAAGTTTTTTAAGGTTCATTTTATATTTTTTATTTTTTGGCCATGCCCTCAAGGCATGTGGGCTCTTCGTTCCCCTACCAGGAATCGAACCCACACCCCCTGCGCTGGAGGCACAGAGTCTTAATCACTAGTCTGCCAAGGAAGCCCCAGAAACTAAATTTTTGGTGGTCAGTATGCTGTACGGTATGTATTAATAGAAGCAGAAATACAACCTTGTACACAAGCAACTTATAAGCCAATGTTGCCTCAATAAGAAATGTCTAAAAATATAAACACAAACGAATTTGTGTTAAGCTCTGGGTTTCATATGACTCAGAATCACAAATAACAAAGATAATAAAAATTTAACTACTGTTGTTACATGTGAATAGTTACCAATGTTTGGATGAGTAATAAGATAAAAATTTGTTAATTCATAAATTATTTTTATATCTATTCTATGAAATATATAGTCTTGTCTTTATGTCAGCAAAATTACTAGTTGTGTTATAAGTGGGGTGGGGGGGTGCTCCCCAGGTGGCAATAGTGGTAAAGAACCCACCTGCCAATGCAGGAGATGTAAGGGATACAGGTTTGATCTCTGGGTTGGGAAGATCCCCTGGAAGAGGGCATGGCAACTCACTCCAATATTCTTGCCAGGAGAAGCCCATGGACCGAGGCGCCTGGCAGGCTACAGTCCATAGGGTCGCAAAGAGTCGGACACAACTAAAGTGACTTAGCATGCTGTTATGATGGACTTTTCACATAATTGTTTTTCAGTAAACGACCAAGATTAAGAGGCGTAATTGCATCCAAGGTGTAAATAATTTGAAATATTTTCATGAATATACGAATGATAAGAAATGTAAGAATAAAAAATTAAAATTATCTTCTTATGATTTAGGAAAAAAAAAGATACAAGTGACAAGATTTCCTAACCAAGTGATTCAGTCAAGGATAGAACAAAGGAATTCCCTGGCAGTCCAGTGGTTAGGACTCTGTGCTTCCACTGCAGGGGGCCCAGCTTCGATCACTGACTGGTGAAATAAGATCCCACCTGCCAAGAGGTAGGACAAGAAAAAAAGAAAGGATGAAGTAAGATTCAGGAGCCCTGGGGTACACTGTGCAAGGTGGACTCTGAAATCAGACTGAACAACTTATATCCCAATTCGTCCATTTATTACGCGACCTTGAAAAAAATGGCTCTTGTAGGTTTCATCTTCCTGTTCTGTAAAAGGGGGGTGAGAGAACTACCCACATTTGTTGGAAAAATAAAAGGAGATAATCAATGTCAAGCGTCTACACAGTGCGTGATAAAGAATCACATTTAAGCCAAATCAAAGCATAAAACCATGGTGACTTGTAGGCTGGAGTCTGCAGATATTTTTGGCTTTGTGGGCTCTATGGTTTCTTTTCCAACTGTTCAACTCTGCTGCGCTGTGTTTAGTCTGTCAGTTGTGTTGACTCTTTGTGACCCCATGGACTGTAGCCCGCCAGGCTCCTCTGTCCAAGGGGATTCTCCAGGTAAGAATACTGGAGCGGGTTGCCATGCCCTCCTCCAGGGGATCTTCCCAACCCAGGAATTGAACTCAGGTCTCCCGAACTGCAGGCAGATTCTTTACCATCTGAGCCACCAGGGAAGCCCAAGAATACTGGAGTGGGTAGCCCATCTCTTTTCCAGGGGATCTTCCTGACCGAGGAATTGAACCGGGGTCTCCTACACTGCAGGCAGATTCTTTACCAGCTGAGCTCCCAGGGAAGCCCTATTCAATAGTAAATGAATAGGCATGGTGTAACACAATAAAATGTTATCTTTTGACACTAAAATTGAATTTAACACAATTTTCATGTGCCACGGAATATTACTTTCCTTTTGATTTTTTTCTTTACCATTTAAAAATGTAAAAATCCTTCTTAGCTCACAGGCAGTGAGCTGGGTTTGGCCCCAGGCCATGGTTTGCAGATCTGGGGGAGGCAAACGTGACTGGATTACTTGCAGTATTTACAGCCTGGAATTCCCATGAAATTTCAGGTTTCCTACTTTACTGTGTCTTTAGGGAGTAGGTACTCAACTCTCTTATCCTTCAGTTTTTTATAAAATGGTGATACCTGCCAATGTATCTTTTCAAGGATGATGGAAAGGTAGAGGCATACAACGCATTACCTCCCTTTGGCTCCTCTGTAATGTAAACTCTATTAATACTAAGTTAAATGCTTTAAACGCTATCTATTACATAAGAATGGCTATGCTACTAACCATCTAGGCAATTAATCACCATGTTCTGAGAAGAGATGGGAATCATGTTATCATTTAAGTAACTGGAAGCTGAAAAAAATTCTTCAAGACACATCTGTGAAATCTTTTCATCTTTGTAAAGCTGTGTACCCAACTTGTTCGCCAGAGAAAGCAGGCCAAGACCCATGTGCTGACATCTGAGGGGGTCTGGCGGATGGCAGAGGTGCAGGCTGGCTGAACTTGGAAGGGCCAGAGGAGTACCTATATTTCAAAACTGCTGCAGGGAGATGCAGAAGCTGTTCACACAGCACATGACTAAGCTGCTTCCATGAATAAAACACCTCTCACTCTCAAGACAGGGCCTCCAAGAAGGAGTACGTGTATGGATGGCAAGAATACAGGCTGGTAGCAATTTTGGCAATAAAAAGAAGAAGCGTTTGGAAGTCTTCCAGCTGCTTCTCTGGGGATTAGTAATTGTGAAGGAAAAAGGCTTAGAATCTACCAGCAAGGCTTCCTTTGTGGGGCTTGTTGTCTAGGTCGGTTCAGCAACCCTTCAAAGTTGTGGTTTTGAAAGTCCCTCCTGTCTTAGTCACACATGACTGTGGAGGAAGGGACTCCCCGCTGGGGCAGAGTGTCAATGGCAAGCACCCCTCAAAGTCCCCAGAGGAGGAGAATTTCGGGGTGACTGGGAGGATGACTGCCCCTCCCCCAAGTGAGGCAACAATCTTACAAGAGGAGGACTTGACCTAACTATTCCTCGGTTCCTTCCTCATCTCAGAAGATAGCTCTAATGTCCACATGGTTGAACAGGTAACAGTGAATTCTCTGAAGAGAAGAATCACAAGCCAGGGCAACAAGAAGCCCCCTACACACACACACACACACACACACACACACACACACACACACACACACACAGGGTGTCTGCCAGACACACACTTCAGAGACGGAGAGGGCAGTCCTCCCAGGGCAACAAGAAGCCCCCTACACACACACACACACACACACACACACACACACAAGAAGCCCCCTACACACACACACACACACACACACACACACACACACACACGTTGTCTGCCAGAGACGGAGAGGGCAGTCCTCCCAGGGCAACAAGAAGCCCCCTACACACACACACACACACACACACACACACACACACACAGGGTGTCTGCCAGACACACACTTCAGAGACAGAGAGGGCAGTCCTCCCAGGGCAACAAGAAGCCCCCTACACACACACACACACACACACACACACACACACATGGTGTCTGCCAGAGACGGAGAGGGCAGTCCTCCCAGGGCAACAAGAAGCCCCCTACACACACACACACACACGGTGTCTGCCAGAGACGGAGAGGGCAGTCCTCCCAGGGCAACAAGAAGCCCCCTACACACACACACACACACACACACACACACACACACACACAGGGTGTCTGCCAGACACACACTTCAGAGACGGAGAGAGCAGTCCTCCCAGGGCAACAAGAAGCCCCCTACACACACACACACACACACACACACACACACGGTGTCTGCCAGACACACACTTCAGAGACGGAGAGGGCAGTCCTCCCCTGTGTCAAACAACAAATACTCTAGCAGCCTTCTTTCTTCGAAAGAAACCCCACGTGAGCAGCCAGACCATGGACGTGTGGGGACTTATGTGACTTCTGTCTGTCCTCCCTTTTGACTGAAGCATCTCCTCTCATTTGCTGACCGGCACCTTTTGGTCTTGTGGTTGTAAATGCTAAACTAAAGGTGACCTCTGTGCTGGGAGTGCATGATTCCATTCCCTAGTATTTGGGAAGCAGAATACCAGGAATCTTTCTAAAATTCTCATTCTATTGTGGGATGAAGTGGGTGTTACCACAAGACTTTTATCTGTGATTCTTTTAATTTCATGCAACTCACTGAGCCACTGGATTTTGCCATTTCAGGATCAAGGGGAGAGAGACAGAGTGGACCACAAGTTATGAGCCGTAAGTCCAGATCTCATGGAGCTTCTTACTAGCACAAGCATACAATGGGCAGTTAATAAAGGACAGGAACAACAAAGTCTTACCCCTTCCTCTTTTGGAAGAGCCTCGGTCCAACCATGACCAATGGATGTATATTATGAAAGAAAAAAGTTAGTCCTCAGAGATTAAAAGTGGTTCTAGGGTTAATGAGAGTGCATCTGATTTTATTAGCAAAAGTCAATAGAAAAGGAATGCACTTAAGCTACTGTAATGGTATGTTCATTGTGGAAGATTCTGGAAGCTGATTGGGTTTGCATGCGCGGCATTAAAAGGAAGGGAGTACAGTGGAAATATCATGAGATTTGGAATTCAAAGCATCTGAGATCATCTCCGAGCTCTGCCACCTATATTATGAATTCAGGCAACTTACTTCCATGACCCTCGGTCTTACATGTAGAATGAAGGTCATAAAAATACACACACCCTCAGAGGGCTGATGGAGGATAGAGTGAGATGATGCATTCAAAAAGCACTTTATAAGCCGTAAAGCATCCATAGCAATATTAGTCGTAGTTATCGTCAAGGCAAATGTGACATTTAAAAAAAAGACCAGGAACAAAACCCAAAGGACCCCCTTTAAAGGGTTGTTTCTGGGGCAGATTTAAAGGAGTCGAAGCTAACAGTGCTCTTGATTTGAGTATGAAAACAGCCCCTTAAAGCATGCGCCATGTGCGATGGGAAATCTGCCACGGGGACCAGGGTGCAGCCAGCTAAGTCCCCACGGGAGATCCAACAGCATGGTCAGCAGCCAGCCTGAGCTCCCACCAGAGACGGTGGTGAAGAGCAAGCAGTGGCTACAAAACTGAGAACCACTGAGTTGGTGGCTCTATCCATAATGTACTGAGCTCGGGAAGAAAAACCATCACAAGGACTCAGGAGCCAAGTCAAAACAACCGGGCCGGCACAGAGGTTACTGGGGGTCAGTCCACGGACTCTTTCACTGCCATCGTGGGCAAGGGCAGCAAGCAGTGGGCGGCTAAGCCATGCCGACGGGCACTCAGGCAGGGCGGCTGTTCTTGTCCCCTGCATCACCTGATCCCGTGGCAGGAACCAAAGCTCCTGTGTCTTCCCGGAGTTGTCTATGAATGACCTTGCCCAGTTCTGTCCTCAGAGGGCGGACACTGCTAACCTTGCCTTCATTCGTCAGGCTCTCCTTAGACCTTGCTCCAACTTGAGCATCCTTGGCAGTCAAGGATAACAGTAGCTAGTGAAACACAGAAGCAGGTACTTGAGTACCAGGCATCCAGAAAAGATGAATCCAAGAGAGCAGGGAAGGGCAGGGCACGGGGAGAGCCAGCCCAGGACACACTATGAACCAAGCCACAGCCATTGTCAAAACACACATCCAAACACAGAAAAACCTCACATCACATGGATGATGCTCCAAAACGGAAATGGTCACCTGTGACAAACTCTTCTACTCAGCTCCAAATGCTTTTTCCCGGAGTGGAAGTGGAGCTCAGACATACACATGCTGTGTGAAAAAGAATTCGGCATGACATACCTCAGAGTCAGTAAAGAAGTTGTAAAGGAGGACATCATCGAATTCTAAGCCTTTGGCTTCGTAAACTGTTAACACAAGTGCCAATCCCAGCTCTTCTGGAATTTTCTCCTTTGCCATTTCATTGGCTACAAGGATCACCTTGGGGGGAAAAAAAGGATTGGAGAGAAAAGAATTCACACAGCACAAACAGAAATCTAATGAAGCTGAGTCTATTTTTATGGGAGGCAGGTAATGTCTCCGAAGAGGAGTGCTGGTGTGGACTAGGTCAGCCAGGCTGGTGGGAATGTTAATAACAGTCACTCACTCATCCTTGAAACCTCCTCATCCTAGGACAGGAACTACTGAATTCTACCTTGTGGAAGAACTCAGCTTCTCAAACCTTTTTTCAACTGCAAACTGCCTTTTGTTTTATAACATACAATCTCAAGAAACTCACCTGGTGGGCTCCAAATTCAATGGGCTGGGTTTTTCTTTTGTTGCCTCGAAGCAATATTGCCAAGTCACTCACGCTACAAGATTCCAGGACAATTGGCCGGGGGCCATCGAAAAGGCCAGAATCCCTTGGAAGGCGATCGAAAGACTCCGGGAAATAGAACTGAAGTAAATCTACCACTCCAGATGCCAGATTGAGGATTCCTGGGATAAGACAAGAAAAAAATAAAAGTCAGATGTTGTACAACACGCCAACATGGCTGGACTTTTGGTTGTTTTGTCTTTTTTTTTATTTAATTTTTTTTGGCCACACTGAGCAGCCTGTGGGATCTCAGTTCCCCGACCAGGGGTTGAACCCGGGCCCTTGGCAGTTAAGGCCCAGAATCCTAACCCGTAGGCTCCCGTGTATTTTGTTTCCTTATTTTAGTTCGCTATTTTCCCCCCCGAGAAGCGGTATTAGTCCTGAGAGTACATCTAATTGTGGACAATTTTCAGGTCGAGATATTATAATAATAATATATTATTATTTCAGCCCAGATTATCACTTTGGGCTCTGTATTACTCTGGGTACAGCGGACAAAGGCAGGGATGTGTTTACTGTCCTAAGAAGGTTTTGTAGAATCTCATTCCTGGACTACATTCATGTTAGAGAAAATGACCTCATGAAGAAGAGTCAAGGCAGAAATGTAATCTAAACACTTAGAGCTGTTAGGATGCTAACACAAAGGGCTAATATACAGTGTAAAAGAAACAAGAATTCTCATGAGTCATTGGCACTTAGAGCACTGGAGACAAGGTTACATGGTAAGAGCTGGATTTTTTTTTTTTTTTGGCTGCACTGGGTCTGCATTGCTGTGCATGGGCTTTCTCCTGTTGCAGGGGTGGGGGCTACTCTCTAGTTGCCATGGGTGGGCTTCTCTTGTTGTGGAGCACATGCTCTAAGCAAGCGAGCTTCAGTGGCTGTGGCGCATGGGCTTAGTTGCCCCATGGCATGTGGAATCTTCCCAGACTAGGGATCGAACCCGCGTCTCCTGCGTTGGCAGACAGATTCTTAACCACTGTACCCCCAGGGAAGTCCTAAGAGCTGGATGTTAGCTGGGACAGCAACCTCGGCTTGCATCACCCTTTCCCACTATGTTTATACCCTGGGGAGAGAACACTATACTAAGAAAAATTGTCAGAGCTAGATAAAGGATTTTCCAAAGAGCTTTCTCCCTGGGTCCCATTTCTAAGTGCTGAAGTAACAATGACAGTGAGGCTGACTATACAACAGGTTCCTTCATAACAATTATCCTGTTTAATCCTCACAGCAGCCTGGTAAGACACACCAGACAACCCTATTTTTTACAACCAGGGACTCTGAGGTCTGACAAGATTAATGAGCTGGACTGAATACAGATCATCCCAGGTCTCCTGCTGTTCTTACGGGCTGTGTGCTCTCTGCCCGACACCAGATAGAATTCTATGAAATGGGCATACGTGTCCCCATTACTATTACCAAACAGTGAAGGGAAATTTTACTATCCAATGCTACTGTTATTAAAAGTATGCAATATAAAGAAATCAAGAATACAAGTGGAAATTGTTGAATCTAAACACATCAGCTGCCATGGTGGTTCAGAGATATATATTAATGACAGGATCAGAAAAAGGCATGGAAGTGTTCATTGCAGCAAAAAACTGGAATCCACTTAAATACCTTTCTAGGGAACTAGATGAAAATTTTTTTAGATGAAACTATTTTATATGAACATAATCAAAGAATGGGCTTCCCACATGGCTCAGTGGTAAAGAATCCACCTGCCAATGCAGGAGATGCAAGTGATACAGGTTTAATCCCTGGGTCGGGAAGACCCCCTGGAAAAAGAAATGGCAGCCCACTCCAGTATTCTTGCTGGGATAATCTCATGGACAGAGCAACGTGGTGGCCTACAGTCCACGGGGTCGCAAAAGAGTCAGACACAACTTAGCAACTAAACAAAAAATCAAAGAACAGACGATGGTTCAACCATAAAAAGCAATGAAGTACTGAAACATGCTACAATATGGAAGAACCTTGAAAACACTATGCTAAATGAAAGATGTCAGACACAAAAGGTCACATGTTGTGTGATTCCATTTAAATGAAATGTCCAGAATAGGCAAACCTACAGACACAGAAAGTAGACTGGTAGTTCACAGGGGTGGCAGGGGCTGGGGGGCGGGGGCGGGGTGGGGATGAGGAGTAACTGCTAGTGTTCATGGGGTTTTTTAATCACCCTTTTGGGGGTGATTAAAATGTTCTGGAATTAGTGGTAATAATTGCACAACCTTATGAATATATTAAAAAATGACTAAATTGCACATTTTAAACAGGTGAATGTTATGCTATGTAGACAAGGACCTCAATTTTAAACGAATAAAAGATGGGAAGATATATTCACTAAACACATATTCACTACCTAATCAATAAATGTATGTGATAAATGCATATATGTATAGGGAAAAAAGATCAGAAGGAAACGAAACAAAATGTGAGCTGTGAGCAGCTTTACAGGTGGCTTGAAATTTTTTTTAATGCTTGATGTGTTTTCTAAGGTCTCTCAATTCTAATACATATTATTGGGGCTTTTTCTGGTTCTATACACAGAAACATTTACACACAGTCTTCCCTCCATCCTGAGAGGAGGTGGAAGATGGGGCTTAAGTAGCGATCACCTGGGTGGGTTGCTAAACACATTAAAAAAATAATAATAATAATAAGAGTTTAGTCATTAAGCAAAGTCAAGGATCTTTAGTTCCTTCTCAAGGATCAGAGATATTCTGAACCATATCCTCTGAGCAGTCTAAGAGAGAATGAAACCCCCTCCAGCTGGAAGTCGTTAACTACATGATGGAAAGACTATAGCCATGACATGCTGCCACAATTCTGAGAACTGGCCTCAAGCACATGGGAACAAACTGACCCTGGAACTGAAGAACAACTGTACTTAAAACAGCCAGAATGACACTGATCAGACCACCACACGACCAATTTCAAGATGATGGTGAGAGCTGACTATATTGTTTTTGCAAGTGCCCCCTTCCCCCCTGTCTATAAAAGCTCTTGTCCAACTGATGGGGCAGGGGCGGTGGGGGGAAGAGGAGTCGATCTTTGGACCATTTGCCCGTCTCAGAAATAAAGCAAACTTTCCTTTCCACCAACCCTGCTGCTTTATTAACTTTTGAGCAGTGAGGGTCTGGACCCACTTGCCATAAGGTCTGGGCACACAATGGGAGGCTGCACTCTCGCGATATCTGGCTCCTGTGGTTTTCTGGAGTGGAGTCCGCTGCCATGACACCATGCAGGGAAGGCTTTGAGGAACCTGCTGCTCGTGGCTTGCTGGCCCTAAGGAGGGGGCTTGGGGAGACATCCTAGCAGCTGCTGAAACCATTTGTTTTGAGGATCCTCCCTGTTTCTCCCCTGCTCGGCACTGGCTGCCAATGTACTTTCCCTTGGTGGAGTGGAAACATGAATCTGGAGGAACTGAGGCGCTCCAAGACCCAGTAAGTCCATTGGTATTCACCCGGCTAACTTCTCTTTTGAGCATGAAGCGCTATTTGGGCATTTTGTCAGTTAGTTCTGATTGACTGTCTGCCATTGAGGACTATTTGGAAGCAACGAGTGTCACCTGGGCATTTTGTCATTTGGTTCTGACATGTGTCAACCAACTTCATGTTGGGGAGGTGTTTGTTTGGGACTCCATATGGGTCATCTTCTCAGTGGATCTGTGACCGTTCTATTTTCTGATGTGTGAGTTTATATACATATATATATATATTTATATATATATATTCCATTTGTGTGATTGGTATTCTTGCTGCCTTTTGTAAAATGGGAAATTCAGGTTCAATTCATTAAGAAAAATTTAGCTACGAACCTCTAAGAAAAAAGAAAGATGATTTTTTTTCAAAACACTGTGGGGCATTCTTCAGACTCCAGAGAAAATTGGTTAAGATGAAACTCTTTTGAAACTCTAAAACTGGTTCTTTTTGCAATATGCAGTTAGAGAAAGGTGGCTTGATAACATGCTGTTTTCAGAATTCTGACCCCAAGAGAATAAAAATACACCTAGAAGAAAGTTTGAAGTTAACTCTTTTATCAAGTCCTTGAAATAAAAGCACAGCTCATTGCCTGCGATTTCAGCCCCGGGTTAATTAGTAGAACTTCAAAAGATATTTGGGTTCATTAAACATGCATCCTGCCACAGTAAAGAGAAACTGTGCTATGAGAAAAATGTATGTTTTTAGAGATTATAGAATATGTTAAGTTTGCAAATCAGAAAATGCTGATATAACAAATTTACTTGTTTCTTGGTTTTGCTATCATCTTTTAAAAGTTAAAAACTCTAAAATGTAAAAATGATAAGGGAAGCATTTCAGGACGTAAAGCAAGTAGGAGATGTGTTGTCAATAAGGTATAAAAAAATGAAAATATTTTTGCTGAAGGATAAAAGAAGAATAATTTTGTCTGGAACGTGGAAAACAAAATGTGGAACAGTAGAAATGCATGAACTGCAGCTCCATGGTATTAACATGCAGAAATCCCAAAACATTGTTATACACAAAAATACAAAGTTGTAGAAAGGTATGTCTGACATGAGTCCATTAAACAAAAGGTTCAAACATGTAAAATAATGCTCTATGTTGTCCATGGTCACATGGAGGACATAGACGGTGAATTGGTGAGCAGTCTAAAAACCACATAGGAAGTATTCTCTGTGTCAGTTACCTCTTTGTAAGGTTGTTGTGAAGGTTAAAAACAGATGCCCATGGGAGTTCCCTGGTTTAGTGGTTAGGTTTCTGGACTTACATCACCATGGCCCAGGCTCAATCCCTTGTCAGGGAACTGTGATTCCACAAGCCACATAGCACAGTGAAAGAAAAAAAAAAAACAACAGATACTCTATGCCAACTGCTTGGCATCATGCCTGGCACAGGGGAGAGGAACATGTGAAGCACAAATAAAAACACCTGCGTTTGCATTATCTCCCACCACCTCTTACCACCCTACTTTTCTTGCTTCTTCTGAAAGAAAAGCTGCTTTCCTTCAGGATTAATGACTTGTAATTGGTATATCATTTTACATTACAGAAGCATGTGGTTCCAAAGTGCTCTAACAAAAGTTCTCAAGCAGTTGTTTACATGCTCCCCTGAAATGTTTCCATGTCATGGCCAACACCTTAAGCAGTTATTACTTAGAGGTTTACTTCCACTCAACCACTGCTTAAATCATCAACCTAAGAATGAGTAGTGGCATCTACTTAATTTATGGTTACTAAAGGGGGAAAGCAGGGAAAATAAATTAGGAGTTTGGGATTAGCATGTACACACTACTACATATACAATAGATAACCAACAAGGACATACTGTATAGGCACAGGGAACTCTGCTCAATACCTTGTAATAATCTATAAGGGAAAAGGATCTGATAAATTTCATATAACTGAATCACTTTGCTAGACACCTGAAACTAACACAACAGTGTATATCAACTATACTTCAATTAAAAAAAAACAAAAAAAGGGGGATTCCCTGGCGGTCCAGTGGTTAGGACTCCCTGCTCTCAGGGTGGAGGAGTCAGATTCAATTCCTGGTCTGGGAACTAAGATCCCACAAGCCACATGCCACCCCACCCTCAAAAAGGGAGGGACAGAGGAAAAAAATGAGCAGTGGCAAAAATCCTAAGATCTCTTATTCCTGAGGGTAGTTACTAACAAACGCCAAAATACTGTACTTGGCTTAGCTACAAGAGCCCAACAAAACTAAGTCACAGCTTTAAAACCAGCCCAAGGTCAGTGCCAAGCACCTCCCCCATAAGGCAAGGCCGGGACGTACCGGAGTGGGATCTGTAGTTCTGGTACAGCTGGTGGATCTTCTTGGGCTTGCGCACTGCGCACTGCTTGTCCACAGCGTTCTTGCTGGCGTAGTGGAACAGGGAGCGCAGATCGCTAAAGCGGAAGGCCACGCCTTTCATGATGCTCTGGGCCGTGTCCCCCGTGAGGAACATGGCGTTGGGGTCGTTGATGCATTTCATCAGCAGCGCCAGCTCGGCTTGGGTGAAGTCCTGGATCTCATCACCATAGAGCTCGTGGATGGACCACGGGAGCACCTTGAGCTTCGACAGCCTCCGGGACAGGTTGTACAGAACATCCTCATCGTCAAAGTACCCTTTCTGAGACCTAATCTGCTGATACACGCAGAAGAGGCTGTAGATCTCGCTCCGGTCTTCCTTGAAGTTGGGGCACCGCTTCCGCCCTAATTGCTTATATGCTTCTTCCGTGAGTCTCCCCCGGGGGCAGCTGAGGGCCTCAAAAGACCCCTTGAGAAAAGATTTTATTTCTTTCCAAATCAGGGCAGGGTTGTAGGAGGTTTTCCCTTTGATCATTTTGGGCCATATCTCATTGACGAACACCTCAAACGTCACATACACCCGGGGGTCGCTGTCGCTCGGGCGCGTTTCCACGGTTTTTTCCTCCTCGCCATAGTCCCCATCGGCCTCAGCCTCCTCCTCATCCTCCTGCCAGTTGGTGATGGTCAGCTCTTCCTGCGTGGACCATCCTGCGATGGATCTTTTCAAGCTGCCGTCTTCGTTTCTCAGAAAAAACGGTTTGGGCAGAGAAGCGTCCAGCAGGAGAAGCAGCTGCTTGGAGGTGACGAACAGAGGAAAGTTCTCATCCCTGAGGTCCTGGAGCTTGTGGACATTGGGTTCCAGCGGCTTGTAGTGACTGGTGGCCTTGGTAGACTTGGAAAGCTCCACGAAATTCCTCTGCACCTCCTGGCACAGGACGTGGTTCTTGGTCACGAAGATCTGATGTAAGTGCTCCAACTGGGGGGGCTCTTGTGGGGCGAGCTCTTCCTCCCCTTGGCCGGGCCCTCCTGGCTCCCCACTGGCTCCCTCTGCACCAGCTTCACTCTCCTGCTCCTCCTCCAGGCTACCCGCTGTTCCCACCTCCAAGGATCCTTCTTCCTCCTCCTTCTCCTCCTCTTCTTCCTCCTCCTCTTCTTCCTCCCCACCCTGACCCTCCTTTCTGGGCTCCAGTTCCAGCCTCCGCTTCAGCCAGATCTGCTTCGCCAGCAGCGGGCTCCCCGCCTGCTCGGCTTTCTCCCAGTAGCCGTGGAATTTCTTCCACAGCCTGTATAGGCAGCAGGTGGTCTTGCCCGTGCCGCTGCGTCCAATGAGGATGATGGGTTCCAGCGGCCTGGGGTTGAGGCCGATCACCGCGTACTCGAGCTCGCCTACCCGGAATGGGTACTCCACCGTGGCCGTGATGTCGTTGAGGATGTTGGAGGCCATGTTGGTGCTGAAGCTGTGGAACTTCATGATGTTAAACTCCGTCTCCACCGCGCTGGCCGGGGGGAAGTACTCGGGCTCGGCGCGCGCCCCGCCCTTCTCGGCCTCCGTGTCCTCCACGTAGCAGCGGGGGATCCGCTTTTGGATTTTCATATTGGCGGACACCTCACCCTTGTTGATGCCCTTCAGCTTCTTGCGCAGGATGCAGGACAAGCCCCGGTTGTAGGCGCCGCAGATGGCCTGGATGGAGCAGGACAGTTTGTTGTGGTCTAAGACGATGTCCCAGATCCGTATGATTTCCGTGTAGACCCGCCCGGACTTCTCGGTGGGGTGCACGCTGCGCTCCGCGGCCATGATCTTCTCGGGGTTCTCACTGCACCGTGGGGAGAAGTCAATCGCCAGCTCCCACAGCATCCGGGCCGCCTTGTCCAGCTTGGCCTCGAAGAGCTGGATGCTTCCTTTCAGGTTCCTCAGCCGCTTCCGCAGGCCCGGGGTCCACTCACCATTGCCCAGCTTCTGGATGGCAAGGATGATTTTCTTCTTCATGACCTTGGTCATGACCTTGCTGGACAGCTTCTTCAGCATTTCCGAAGTGCACTCGATCTCCCACGTCATGTTCTCGAAGTCCAGGAGGGAGACGTCCATCTCTGACACACTCCAGTCGTCCTGGTCGTCACTGCCCTCTGTCCCCCTGCTACCCTCCGGAACAAGCCGCGGGGCCAAAAGGCCTGCCTGCACGTGTCCCTCCGCAGCCTCCAGGGCCCCGGGGTTGCTCCCACTGCAATCAGAGCCCCCCACCCCCGGGGCGCCCTGCAGCTCATCTTTCTCTTCTTTGGTACCAGCTCCTGTCTCCAGAGTCTTGGGGCCCTGGGGACAGTCCTCCGGGAGGGATGAATCCAATTCCAGCTGCTGAATCAAAGCTGTGATGTCCTGCAGGAGGCAGTCTTTCCTAGAGCAGGGCCTGGCAGCCCCAGGCTCCGGCCTTGTAGCCTGGGCATCGGGGAGGGTCTCCCAGCTGTCAGGAACCCTGGCTTCTTTGGGTGGGGCTCGCACAGGGCCCGGCAGAAGCTTGGAGGAGCCCTTGACCTGAGCGGTGTGAGCCGGGGCCGCTGGGCGTGGGGGCTTCCCGGGGTGGGCAGCGGCATCCTGCCGGCCCCGGCGCCTGCTCTCCATCAGGGCTTTGTTCCAGGCCAAGAGCAGTGGGTCGTTCTTCTTCACGCGGTGCCGCGCGTCTCTGCCTTCCTTGTTCTTCAGGTTGAGGTTGATGTCAAACTTCGCCAGCAGACCCACCAGCTTTCCCGTGCGTTTGAGCATGCCTTTCTGGAAGAGGATATGCATCAGCGTGTTCCCGCTGCCGTCCTGCATGTTGGGGTTGAGGTAGGAAAACTCCTCTGGCTTGGACCAGAACAGATCCAGCAGGTGGTTGAGGAAGTTAAAACCGATGTCAGCTGAAAGACACAAAAACCCTGTGAGTGCTGGACAGCTATTCTGGGGAGCAGAGACACCAGCCGGGGAGGGCTCTTAGAACACAGAACTTCCCCAAGCATTTCATAACGCAGTGGTTCTCAACTGGGGCAATCCGTTCCCCAGTGGGCATGTGGCTCTGTCTGGAGACACTTCTGCTTGTCACAGTTTAGGAGGTGCTTGTGGCATCTAGTGGGTGGACACCCCACAAATGCACGGCACAGCCCCAAACAAAGAATTATCCTGCCCAACTGTCGGTAGTGCCAAGGCAGAAAAACACAGAAATCATCTTATTATTCCAGCAAGATCCTTTATGTCAGGACCCTTGAAATGATGTAAATAAATGAGAAGTACGTGCAGCTGTGGATGGCCGACTTCAGAATGTAAGACTCTTTTCCGTCAGCCAGCGCTGACCATTCCCCGTGATGGTCACTCCTTCCGATTGAGCTATGGGTGAGGGGCCAAAAGGGAGGGGCTTGGCCAAGAAACAGACCTTTTCCAGATCATTGGCTTTCCTATAGGAAAGACCAAAGACCACAGCATCCTTTCTAATATCCAGTTTCGTCCTCAAGAAAACGACTGCTGACAGAATGAAGCCTACCTTTGATATCTAGAAAGATGTGGAGCGCAGCATGCAAGGGAGTGTCACCTTCTGTGAGAGAAATACTTCGGGGGTCTGCGCCCTTGGTCAAGAGGAGGAAGGCCAGGTCGAAGTCCTCGTGCTTCATGCACACAGCAAGCGGCGTCTCCCGGCTGCTCTGGAGACCCTCCAGCAAGGCTGGGGGAGGCAGAGAGAAGGAAACAGTGAGCCACATCCCAGGGGTGGGACCGTTTTTGCCCTTCAGCCTAAAGCAAGAAAGGGTGCGGACCCCACTTCCAAGGCCCTCCTGCCACCTCCCTTTCTGGGAGGCAAGGGCTTCCCAGTGCCCTTGTGGGGAAAGCTTGCCCCCTCCAGGTGTCCTGTTCCTGGGCCTCGTCTCCTTTCCCATCTCGCCAGCTCCCTCTCCCTCGCTGCAGCAGGACCATCGTCAGCACTGCCCTGGAATGGGGACGGTGTGAGCAGATGAACTCCCAGTGTCTGTCCAACCCTCTCCATGACACACACTCAGTGACCAGGACATGAGCAAGCTTCCCACTTCCTCTGCTCCTATGAAGCTTCTCCACGAGAATGCCCGTCAGCCCTCGTTTATCCTGTTCCCTGACCTGTCTCCACGCGCACATCACCTTCTTTTTAGCTCAGTCCACGTTTCTCCTCTGCACTGCTGGCTCCCCGACCTCCACCCTCTTTGGACCTGCAGCCTTCCTGCACTGCTGCTCGCTGGCAGCCATGAGTTCACTCTCCATCCTTGGGCCCTGGCACCTGACCGCGGGGAGACCTTCGATAAGTGCTTGCTTCACCAGGAACAAAACAGGAATTCCACAACTGCCATGGTTTGGGGGCAAAGGTAGTAAGATTCCATGTCAGGAATGGGTTTGAAGACATTAATAGGCAACCATCCATCTGTCTCCTGAAACCCATGGGTAAGGCCAACACCGGAAAGCTCTGTAAGGCTCTCTGAGAGCTGGGACCAGTGTGGCATCACTCCCTCTGAAGGTCATTTCCCTTAAACTGCAAGGCGGGTGGAAAACCATGCAGCCAAGGCACTCTGCCCAGATCCTGCATCCATGAACACCCTGAATATTCAAAGCAGCCCTGAGAAAGGGGGACTATTGTCACTCCCATTTTATAAATGAGGAGATGGAAGCCAGTTCGTAGTGGCCTTAGGGGAAGGGGTTTTGGAGGGGTGGAAGCGTAGGGAGAGGAGGCTGGTGTTTCCAGATTAGCTTTAAATAAAACCGGATCCAGCAAGCCGTCTGCACGCTCCAGACACACATCCAGCCAAGTGCGACTGTGCTGATGAAAGCGGCAGATGTTTCCACCCACCCGTTATCTGGCCGTTTCTTTAAAAACAAGCACCACAAATCCCAATCATGGATCAGAAAACAACACCGCCGAGTTTGACAAGGACCCACACAGTGTATCAATCGCCAGGAATGGTCCAGCCGAGGGTCAGGAGGAAAAGACCCCTGTGGCTGCACCAGGGCTGACGCCCCTCCACAAACCTGATGTTTCTCACACAAAACACAGAGGGAAGGGAAGAATCCACAAAAGTGCCTTGACCTGATCACTGCTTCCACTGAGAAGATATGGAGGAGAAAGAGAATGAGGCAGGAGGAGAATCCAAGGGACTTCCCTGGTGGTCCAGGAGTTAAGACTCTATGCTTCCACTGCAGGGGGTGTGGGTTCGATCCCTGGTCAGGGAATGCCCCACAGCAAGGCCAAAAAATAAATACATTTTTTAAAAATAAAAAGGAGTCTCCAAAATCAAGTGAAAGCGCCGTAATCTGCGGCACCTGGGCTCCCCTGGCAGGACCCCGGTGCTGACTCAGCATCTGGGACTCACCTCCATGGTCTATCAGGCGGTCCAGGAGCAGGGTCCTCCGCTGGTCCCAGGTCCTGAGGTGGGGGAGGATGGCACAGAGGTCGAGGTTCGAGAGGTCGCAGTCTTTGATGAGACAGTCCCCGAGCGGCGGCTGCCCGCTCACCTTTCGGGTCAGCAGCAAAAGCACTTCGGGCCACTTCTGTTTTTCCAGTAAAAACTTGAAGAAGGCGTTGGCACAGCCGCGGTCAATGTCATAGACCAGATCAGGAGGGATTTCTTTCAAAAACAAGAACACACCACACTCCAAAAAAAGGTTCCTGTGATTTCTGTCCCCAGCCACAAGCCTAAACAGAGGGACGTCACTGCCCCAAGTTACAGGAAACCATAAACAAGGACTGAGTTATTTCGGCCACGCTACTCAATCACAGGTGAACCCCAGTGACAGCACTCGCGAGTGAGCGTCTTGAGAAGGCTGGAAATACCCAAGGAGTGTACAGTCTTAGCCAACAGAGAGGAGAAGCATCTGTGGTATTTTTAAAAGGATAGGGACTTCCCTGGTGGTCCAGTGGTTGAGAGTCCACTCGCCAATGCAGGAGACATGGGTTCAATCCCTGGTTCAGGAAGATCCCACATGCCATGGGGCAACTAGGCCCATCTGCTACGACTACTGAGCCCTCACACCAAGAGTCCATGTTCCACAACAGAAGCCTCCACAAGAAAAAGGCTGTGCACCCCAACTAGAGAGTAGCCCCCGCTTGCCCCAACAAGAGAAAGCCTGAGTGCAGCAAAGAAAATTAAGCACAAACAAATGAATGTTTAATTATTTAAATACTCATTTAAAGATTTTAAAAAACGAATAAAAAATGTAAATGGATCGTATATGCAAATTCCAGGAGGATACATGAAATAAATGACAGAGGTTGCCCCAGGGATGAGATTTAAAGATGGAAGTTCAAGGGGTGGATGATCCACTTTTCACTGGAGAATGTTCTGTGTCGTTTGAATGTTCTCCATGTAGATCATGACGTTTATTTTTTAATCAATTCTTAAACAGATAGTAGAAAAGAGTTTTAAGGTGCATACAGCATCTTTGAACACAACTGAAGGTTGTCAGAAACCTTACCTTGCAAAGAAGAAAGGAGGCGCAAGAACCTCTGAACCACTTCTTGCTTCAGAAAGTTTTTCTGCAACAAGTGACTTCCTGAGTTCATGTATGTCACCAGCTGCTCGCAGACTTTTTGGAAAATGTCCCCCTCGTTAGCTGGTCCCTCACCAATGCTCAGTTCTGCAAAACAGCCCCAGATGCTTCTTGTGACTGCAGAGATCCACAGGCATAGATTGCAAAGACGATCATACCTCTCCACCCCTCCATGTAGCCAGGCAACCGCAGAGCACCTGTTCCCCGCTTCCACCACTCTAGCCTAGCTTCATGACCTGATTGTTGAGTTTTGTGCCAGTTCTGAGCCTGAGCCTCAAGAAGCCCTGTTTAGTTCTATTCAGGTCCAGGCTAGATAAGAAACATCATAAAACAAAGACGAATCAACCCAGTGGTCCAAACTGAGGCCCCACAGATACGAAAGAGCCCAGTCAAGATCAGCAAGAGGCAGACACTTGAAGAAGTTCTGTTACAGCTATGAGAATAGCCCAGCCTCAGTGGCTGAGCTGCAGGATCATGAACTAAATAAGTGCTTGTTGCTTTAAATCACTAGGTTTGAGGGCTGTTTGTTAAGTAGCAATGGATAACTGATACAACAGTTCAAGGATATAACAGCAGGAGGGTAGCTTACTGCAGCAGCAACATCCAACTACACACCAGCCACCCACGCATCTAATTGACAAGTGGAAAAAGCCAAGAGTAAGGAGCCAGCTCTTGAGCCAAAAGAGCAAAGACACTATCCCATAGGTTCAATTTACTGAGAAAGTAGTTATGATTAGAAATCACCCAATAAAGGAAGGCTGAAAAGGGGCAAATGCTTTATTTGGTGTCAGATTATACACTCAGAAAGCCCTTCTGGTTAACATGGAATCTTACTAAACAGATCAACTGGATGTGGGTTTTTCACACCTGGCCCACAGCTTAAGTACTATCATGTGGTGAAGAGGTGAATGCATGTTCGACGTCATGTTCTAACAGAAGCAGGGACCCTTTAAAGGAGATGGAAAAATAAAAGCATCCCATCAGCAGTCAGGTCTCCCACAGCAGATCTCAAGGCAAAGATTTGTGTGCAAGTAGTTCAAGAAAGAAGAGACCAGTGAGGGTGGGGGGAGCAGGTGAGGGCTGGGGAGGAAGCGGGCAGGCTGTCAGCCCCACGATCCCCTGGGGGATCTGGGGCAAATCACTCAGAGCTGCGCTGTCCAAGGCAAGGGGAATGGGCTTTCAGATTCTCAACTCTGTCTGCCACTGTCCACAGCCTGCCTTGAGTGAGTGAGTGAGTGAAAGTTGCTCAGTTGTGTCCGACTCTTTGTGACCCCATGGACTATACAGTCCATGGAATTCTCCAGGCCAGGATACTGGAGTGGGTAGCCTTTCCCTTCTCCAGGGGATCTTCCCAACCCAGAGATTGAACCCAGGTCTCCCACATTGCAGGCGGATTCTTTACCAGCTGAGCCACAAGGGAAGCCCAAGAATACTGGAGTGGGTAACCTATCCCTTCTCTAGCGGATCTTCCCGACCCAGGAATCGAACCGGGGTCTCCTGCATTGCAGGTGGATTCTTTACCAACTGAGCTATCAGGGAAGCCCTAGGGGCTGTAAATTCCCATGCACCTTCTGGCTTGAAGGAGCCTGAGCAAAGCAGGCTCCATAAGCCCATAGGCTGTTCTCTTTGAGAACGAGCCTTAGGCGTGGGCTTACATCAGGAAGCACACAACAGTGGGAAGGGACCCAGGGGAGCCGAGCAGAGCTCCGACGTCACCTGCCATGCCTTCTGATACACGCCCGGATCGCCTTTCGAAAGATTGGGTCAGAGAGCCAGAAACACACACACACCCCAACTTCCCGGGCAAACCCCCACTGCCTTCTAATCAAGAGACTTTCCAGTGCCAGACAGAAGCAAGACCCCTCGAGGACTAACCTCTAGAGAAAAGGAAGTGGAAACCCTTGGCCCAGGAAGACCCACATCACCTAAGCAAGCAGCCCGCTCTGAGGCAGAGAACATGAACCGTGTGGTATAACAGTGACTGAACAGTACCCCTGGGCCTGGCATCCCACCTTCATCCAAGAATGCCTCTGAAGACACAGAAAACAGTGATAACGCACAATGCAGGAAATAGAACCCTTGGTAAAGGAGGAAGCTCCTTCTCCACCAAGCAGATGGAAACCTGGCCACTTGTCCCCTGCCTCCTGCCTCACGGCATCATTCTTCCACCTGGGCAGTTAGTTTAGTACAAAAGTCATTTGAAACTGAACAGAAAGATGACCAAACTTGACAGCAGAGACAGTTAGATGCAGGTGTATAGTAAACATGTGGCTGTGTGGTTCAGGATAATTAAGGTGGTTATAGACCAGAGAAAGGTACAGAAATCAGGCAAGAAACTAGAGAGTGATATCAACAACACAGAAAAGCATAAAAGGAAATGTGCTGAAACACTGCTGTGGGTCGGCATCTCTGGGTAGGTACACGTGATTTATTACTCTGAACTTGTCTGTTTTTTTCCTAAATTTTCTATAAGCGTAAGAGGGAGAAGAAACTTTGGGTTATAAGGTTGTTTATACATTATAATCACAGGTTTTTTAAAAAGATGACTAAGTAAGGAACACCAACCAAAAGACTAGATAAAAATATGTCAAAGTGTGATTACAATGAATTTTTGTTTTTATTTTTATTTGTTTAAAAAAAATGTATTTATTTTTTTTCTTTTTTGGCCGCTTCCCAAGACATATGGGATCTTAGTCCCCCGACTAGGGACCGAACCTGTGCCCCCTGCAGTGTAAATGTGGAGTCCTAACCACTGGACGACCAGGGAAGTCCTTTGTTTTTATATAAAATGATATCTTTACAAATTTTCTACAATGATCATATTTAATAGATATATACAAGCAGATTCAAAGTTAAAATTAAAAGAGATATTTTAAAGTTGCAATAGTGCTCAGCTGTAATAGTTCTTTTGTGTTAGTTGCTCAGGTGTGTCTGACTCTGTGACCACATAGATTGTAATCCATTAGGCTCCTCTGTCCCTGGGATTTTCCAGGGAAGAATACTGGAGTGGGTGCCATTTTCTCCTCCAGAGGATCTTCCCGACTCAGGGATCAAACCCACATCTCCTATGTCTCCTGCATTACAGGCAGAGTCTTCTTGTTAAAAAACAGAAATATATCATTTCAAAAGGAGATTTTTGCTTTTGTATGAAATCTTCCTTTCGAGGTAAAAAAGGTGAAACTGACAAGCTTTATTACAAACACTTTATCAAGTGAAATTTATGTAGCCATCCATTTTTATAAAAGAAAATTAAAATATGTAACTGTAAATGCATGGAATAAGAGTAAATGACTAAATCACAACTATATTAATGTTTCCAGGCAGGTGGGTTTATGAAGAATATTTTCTTTTTTAAAAAAGAATCTATTGATTTTATAATAAGGAAACAGTATCATCAATGTCGCATGCCTGCATTTACTGAAAAAGAGGGCATTTTGTGGTGCTAAGGGACTCGAGGACGACACACCATGGCCTCTGAGTCACAGGCTCCATCTGTGGGAGAAACAGCCACACAGAGGTCAGAATCCTCTTAGTCGTGGGCAAGAGGCACCCTCACAGAGCAGAAGGCAGCTGGCGCCTAGGGGAGGACCGGAAAGAAAGGCTTCAGATGCCTGGATTTATTCTCCGAAAAGCCATGCACCAGTGAATCAAAGGAAAAATCACAACCCGCCGAGAACAATAACAGAAGAGGCTGCAATCGCCTTCTAGGTCCCGAGGGCAGTCAAGCTGCGGGAGAAGGTGGACATGCCGCCATCTAGTGGTTGCCGTGAGGGGCAGGGAAAGACAGGGAACCCCGACCTCTCCGGTTCACCTCGCCCCCAACCTCCCTACCGCCCTGTGAGCCCTGCCTTCCCCTGGCAGCTAGTGAGAAAGGTCCTGCCCTCAATCTGATGAATCAAAAATCTGCATTTAAAAGGCTCCCAAAGGATTCACGTGCACATTCACGGAAGCTCTTATTTAGAGAACAGCAGAAATCTTCACCAAGACCCTATATTTCTCAGGCTCTCTCACCTAGATGCAAAAGCCACCCAAAGATAACCATCTTCATTTTCATCAGAATAGGGCACAGTAACCACCAGAAGGAGCCAAAGGTGAGAACATCTTTTATCCTAGCCTATATCCTAGCTTGTTCATCTGGGCACACGAGCTAGTGTCCTAATGATGCTTTACGCAGGACCCAGATGTGAAAAACCAAACCCATCAAGTGGACTTCCCTGGTGGTATAGTGGACAAGAATCTGCCTGCCAATGTAGCGGACATGGGTTCAATCTCTGGTCCAGAAAGATTCCACATTCCTCAGAGCAACTAAAGCCCCTGCACCACAACTACTGAGCCCATGTTCTAGAGCCTGCAAGCCCGTAGGTCTCACCTACTGAAGCCCGTTCGCCTACAGCCGGTGCTCTGCAACAAGAGAAGTCACCACAACGAGAAGCCTTGCACACAGCCATGAAGCCCCAGCACAGTCAAAAATAAATAAACTGTTGTTGTTGTTTAGTTGCAAAGTCGTGTCTGACTCATTTGTGACCCCATGGACTGTAACCCACCAGGTTCCTCTGTCCATGGGATTTCCCAAGCAAGAATTCTGGAGTGGGTTGCCATTTCCTGCTCCACGCGATCTTGCCGACCCAGAGATCAAACCCACATCTCCTGCATTGGCAAGTGGGTTCTTTACCACTGAATCACAGGGGAAGCCCTAAAAATGAATAAATGAATTTTTTAAAAAACCCATCAAGTTAAACTCAGGTCAGGAACAAGGGTACCAGCCCCCTGGGTAGCATCTCTTCCTAAAAATAATGCTTCCATCGTGCACACTAATGTGTGAATGGAGAGAGATTAAAATCCATATAATCTTCATTTTTATGAAGATCTACCTTTATTCCCATGGCTCCAGGCCCTCCTTTTGCCCTTCCCTCCCACTGTCTTCTCAAGTACTACTCTGCACAGAAAACCATTCTGGGTTAAAGTCTAAAATGACACTGTCCAAGACAGAGGCCCACTAACTTAATTACATAAAAATAAAGTTAATTAAATAAAATTTCAGTTCTTCAGTTGCATGTTGCTGTTGTCACTCAGGCGCTCGGCCATGTCCGACTCTTTGCAGCCCCATGGACTGCAGCACGCCAGGCTTCCCTGTCCATCACCAATTCGTGGAGCTTGCTCAAACTCATGTCCATTGAGTCAGTGATACCATCCAACCATCTCATCCTCTGTCGCGCCCCCTTCTCCTCCTGCCCTCAATCTTTCCCAGCATCATGGTCTTTTCCAATGAGTTGGCTCTTTAACATCAGGTGGCCAAAATATTAAGAGTTTCAGCTTCAGCATCAGTCCTTCCAAGGAATATTCAGGACTGATTTCCTTTAGGATTGACTGGTTTGATCTCCTTGCTGTACTAGGGACTCTCAAGAGCCTTCTCCAACACCACAGTTCAAAAGCATCAATTCTTTGCTGCTCAGCCTTCGTTAGGGTCCAACTCTCACATCCATACAGGACTACTGGAAAAACCATAGCTTTGACTAGACAGACCTTTGTTGGCAAATAATGTCTCTGCTTTTTAATATGCTGTCTAGGTTTGTCATAGCTTTTCTTCCAAGGAGCAAGCGTCTTGTAATTTCATGGCTGCAGTCACCATCTGCAGTGATTTTGGAGCCCAAGAAAAAAAAGTCTATCACTATTTCCATTGATTCCCCATCTATTTGCCATGAAGTAATGGGGCTGGATGCCATGATCTTAGTTTTTTGAAGGTCGAGTGAGTGTGTGTGTGTCTGTGTGTATGTGTCGGGGGCAGAGGGGTCAATTTTCCAGGAGGCGGTGAGGAAAACAAATGCCAATGTGGCCAGGTGGATGATAGCCTATTCAAAATGACCTAGGCACCCAAAATGACTTAGACATGGTCCAGACATCATGGATGTTCGTGCCCCTCACCCCCCAGAGAGGAACTGGGCCTCTAGCACTCATCTTTTCCAAGTTCCTCTGACGTTTGCTCTCCCTCCTTTCACCTGAAAGATTTTCTTTTTTTCCCCACCTGAAAGCTTGCCTGATCATTCCTGGGGAAATTAAATCCCAGGAGATAAGAGGCAAAGTAATCTTCTGGACCCAGGGGAAAACGAAAAAAAAAAACAGTCCCCCATTCACGCTGTGTTTCTGTGTCTAAGAATTGCCAATATTCACACTCTCTTTTAGGCCGCCCTTCCCAATAGCACAGTTGCTTTTCTAGATGGCCTCTTTGTGCTCAAAGCAATAGGAAAAGACTTTAGGTTTTGCCACTTCTCTGACCGTTTCTTTGTTTTCTTAGGAGGGCTCACCTGCCGTGTCCTGTCGAACTTCGAAAAAATACATGCATGTGCTTTTCTCCTTCCTTGTGAATCTAACATATGGAAGATCCGTTTAAAAATCCAAAGGAGGAGAACAAAGGGAGGGAGGGCTGGGTGAAGGAATCCTGGATGCCTATCATCCCACACCTGGCAGAGCCCCATTGATTTCTATCTCAGTGTCTGAAAGATGCTTAGTCCTCATTTTATCCACTTGATGATGATTCCCCTTCTGAATACTTGACGAGGCCTAGGAAGTACTGGACTCCTTGAATCCATAACTGCTAACAGGATCCAAGGAGTTTTCAATCAATGGCACAAAAAGAAATGATCCTCCTGAACATAAAACAGTCAAGAAATCCTATCAACTCTATGACATGACCATAGACTCTAGAACAACAACAGCCAACAACAAAGATAGCAGCAGGCGCGTTTTCCCGCTTCTTAAAGGAAGGGGGCTGGGATACTTATATACGCACACAAGTTTTTTTCTTTTTTTTTTTGCACACAAGTTTTTAAAGTAAAAAAAAAAAGAAAAGAAACAGAACCAAATAGAGTTCTTAGAAATTAAAACTGAGTTCCCAAATTTAAAAATGCAATAGACAAGCTGAATTATAAAAGGAAAAGCTAAAGTCCTAGTTAAAGATCTGGAAAGAAAAAAAAGAGAAAGCATTAGGGAACGCAGAGGGGAAGCTCATCTATGTGAAAGTGGTGGCAAAGAGACACTGGAAGGAAACAAAATGATAGAAGATCATTTCCCTGAGCTAAAAAAATGTTATACTAAAAGGGATCATAAGGTGCTAAGCAAGAAGAATGAATAAGGACCCACACCTAGATATATCCCAGGGAAATTCTATAACTCTAAGGACAGGAAATTCTAGAAGGGAAAATAAATAAGACTGACATTACTTCTCATCAGTAACGGAGGCAAGAATACAAAGTGTAAGGAACGAGGTTTTACAGCATAGTTCACAAATCCAAGAGATCCCATACTGTCACACGCCAGAAAAGGCTGCCATTAAACTGTGACACATAACTGATCATGCATTCCAATTCAAAGATGGCAAAACGTGGGGGAAGGAGCAACTGAGGACCGATGAAATACAAGGCCTATATGCAGACCAATTCTCAATCTAAGGACAGAATAAAGACATTTTCAAAAACCCTCTAAGTCTACTATGCAGTGAAAAACTTACTGCAGTTGGTACTTGGAAGAGCAAGAGAGAAATCTAGACAGATAGCATGAGCCACAAGTGCTATATATGAGTGCAAGAACTAAAAAAAAGCATATATGTGCTGGGGCTACAATCTAAATAAAAGTCTAAACAAACCTAATATCATTTGTGTGTACATACACATCTGTACACACACACATATACAATGATGTGTTTGTATGCGTCATCAAACTAGGATGCTTAGAGAGTATAATATTTCAAGAGCAAAGTTTTCAGGGCATTTGATGATTCTTCTCATTGGGTGCAATATGCAACTAGTTGTAGAAATCATACTGCCATATAAAGGTAAATTAATGTTTTTTCAATTTTTAGAATCAGTCTATAGATGAAGCACAGAAAATCCAGAATTAAGGAACAGAATGTAAATGACACAAGTCACTTTACTAGGCAAAATTCAACAAGGGCTGACTTGCTGCATTTTATCTTTATAGCAGTCAGTCCATAGATGCTGTCCAAACTGACAAATCAAGAAATAGAGTTACAAATGTACTTTTAATTGTTGGCTGTGATTGTTTCTCAGAAGTGGGCTTGATTTTTGTTATCTCCTGTTCCGTCTGATATTTTTCTTTTTTACTATGTGCGTGCATGGAAAAAAAAAAAAATCACGCTTACTGCCCAAGGGTAGACTTGGCCAAGTTCCTAGAATGTAGTAGACACTTTTTAAACAACAGTTGTCTCATTCTGTCTTTCAAAAAAAAAGCACACAAGCTTTCCAAAGACTGGGAGGTCTCACTTTCATCTTCATGTACTAAGACAAGATATACTGATTTGCACCTAATTTCACAGAACCAGTTTTGCCCCCTCGAAAAAGTTAATTCCCTGGAAGCTGTACCTGGGAGGTCCTTAGAACACGCTGCCAGCTTTTCCAAGTGGGTGTTGATTTTGTCAATGGCTCTGAAGTTCTTGTTCCTCTTCAGGACATCCACGGCAGACCGGGACTGTCGATCCACCAGGGTGGGGTCAGCCCCAAAGCGCAGGAGCATCTGTACATCCTCTGTTTGCCCTAGAGCAGGCCAAAGTGAGAAGGGGGGGTTGTCACGGTTTCTTCCATAAGGAGATGTCCCCATGACCACACGTCCACCCGGTTCCCAGCCTGAGTGGCCTAGGTCAAGGGGACCAGAGTCCCTCTGTTTACAGAAGCTGAACTGCTGGCCGTGGGCAATCCAGCCGAGTCCCCGGAGCCAGGAGTCCCTATGTGCAGCGGGAAGGACAATAGCTTTTAAGAGGTTCAGAAGTGCACTCCTCTCTACCTTTCTCCCATCTCCTTGGCAACAAGCAAAGAGAGGGGGACTCTTGTTGCTAGGCAACCGCTACAGCTGTAAGGATGACAGCAAGCTGTGACTTCAGATTTCTTTATTCCTTAGAGAGGAAACAGAACATACTTCCAAAAAAAAAAAAAAAAGTCTGTCTGGGGACAAGAAAAGAAAGTGGCAACTGCTTTTGCATCAAGGTCTTCTTGTCACTGTTTGAACCTTCGTTAACCCCACCTCTGGCTGCTGGCTCCACCTGCTGCTTTAACATTTATTTGCCAAGCACCAAGGGGTCTCTGTGATCACAGAAGCAACTGTTTTCAGAATGTAACAGGTGTATCCCTGGAGGTAAGAAGACTTATGTGAGCACAGAGAGTTACAAGAATCAGTGCCTGATTCCCAGCTTCCAAACCCATGCTTTCTGACAATTCACCACCTTGACAGAGCACCTCTACACCAGACACCATCCTGCTTGTGATGCTGTCCTTTCCCATCTCCTCAGTCACAACTGCTCACCTCTCATTTCACAAAAATAAGGCAAAATTTAAAAGTCATACTTCTCACCCATCAAGTATTGCACTGTGAAAGGCAAAATTCTCAGACAGACCCTGAGACTCTCAACCCCGGTATACACACACCTTCTCCTAGTTATCCATTTAATACTAATTAAACTCTACTGTGATGAGACTTTACAAATATATTTAACTTCCCAAAGCAGCTGACCTTAAGATAGGGAGACTATCCTGATCTCATCACATGAACCCTAAAGGTCAAAGGTCTAGAGGTCAGAGATGGAAGAGCGCAGAGATTCAAAGTACTAGGGATCTGATGCATAAGAAGTTCTCCTCTGCTGGCTTTGAAGACAGAGGACGCCGTTAGACAAAGAATGTGTGTGGTCTGTGGAAACTGACGGTAGCCTCTGGCTGGCAGCCTGCAAGAAAACGGGGACCTTGGTCCTACAACCCCTTCATGGATCACAGCCTTGTCGTGGTGAATGGGCTTGCATAACTCAGTGAAGCTATAAGCCATTCTGTGCAGGCTGCCCAAGACATATGGGTCATCGTGGAGAGTTCTGACAAAACATGGTTCACGGGAGAAGGGAATGGTAAACCACTCCACTATTTTTGCCACAACAACCTCGTGAGCAGTGTGAAAAGGCAAAAAGATATGACACCAGAAGATAAGCCCCCCAGGTCGGAAGGTGTCCAATATGCTACCAGGGAAGTGGGGAAGGCAATTATTAATAGCTCCAGAAAGAATGAAGAGGCTGGACCAATGCAGAAATGATGCCCAGTTGTGGATGAGATCACCACCCCAAACGTGCTGGTGAAAGTAAAGTCTGATACTATAAAGAATGATGTTGCATAGGAACCTGGAATGTTAGGTCCATGAATCAAGGTACATTGGAAGTGGATAAGCAGGAGATGGCAAGAGTGAGCATCAATACCTTAGGAATCAGTGAACTAAAATGGACAGGAATGGGCGAATTTAATTCAGAGGACCATTGTATCTACTACTGTGGACAAGAATCTCTTTGAAGATATGGAGTAACTCTCATAGTCAACAAAAGAGTCTGAAATGCAGTACTTGGGTTCAATCTCAAAAATGACAGAATGATCTCAGTTCGTTTCCAAGGCAAACCATTCAACATCACAGTAATCCAAGTCTAGGTCCCAAGAAATAATGCCAAAGAAGCTGAAGTTGAACAGTTCTATGAAGACCTACAAGACCTTTCTAGAACTAACACCAATAAAAGATGTCCTTTTCATCATAGAGGATTGGAATGCAAAAGTAGGAAGTCAAGAGATACCTGGAGTAACAGGCAAGTTTGGCCTTGGAGTACAAAATGAAACAGGGCAAAGGCTAACAGAGTTTTGCCAAGAGAACACAATGGTCATAGTAAACACCCTCTTCCAACAACACAAGAGATGACTCTACACATGGACATCACCAGATGGTCAATTCCAAAATCAGATTGATTATATTCTTTGCAGCAAAAGATGGAGAAGCCCTATACAGTCAGCAAAAACAAGACCGTGGCTCAGATAATGAGCTCCTTATTAAAAAATCAGGCTTAAATTGAAGAAAGTAGGGAAAACCACTAGACAATTCAGGTATGACCTAAATCGAATCCCTTATGATTATACAGTGGAGGTGATGAATAGATTCAAGGTGTTAGATCTGGTAGACCGAGTGCCTGAAGAACTATGGACGGAGGTTCATAACACTGTACAGGAGGTAGTGACCAAAACCATCCCAAAGCAAATGAAACGCAAGAAGGCAAAGTGATTGTCTGAGGAGACTTTACAAGTAGCTGAGAAGAGAGAAGCAAAAGGCAGTGAGAAAGGGAGAGATATACCCAACTGAATGCAAAGTTACAGAGAATAGAAAGGAGAGATAAGAAAGCCTTGTTAAGTGAAGAATGCAAAGAAATAGAGGAAAATAACAGAACTGGAAAGACTAGAGATTTCTTCAAGAAAACTGGAGCTATCAAGAGAACATTTCATGCAAGGATGGATATGATAAAGGACAGAAATGGTAAGGACCTAACTGAAGCAGAAGAGATTAAGAAGAGGTGGCAAGAATACACTGAAGAACTATACAAAAAAGATCTTAATGACCCAGACAGTCATGATGGTGTGATCACTCACCTAGAGCCAGACATCCTGGAGTATTAAGTCAAGTGGGCCTTAGGAAGCATCACTACGAACAAAGCTAAGAAGTGATGGAATTCCAGCTGAGCTATTTCAAATCCTACAAGATGATGCCGTGAAAGTGCTGCACTCAATATGTCAGCAAATTTGGAAAACTCAGCAGTGGCTACAGGACTGGAAAAGGTCAGTTTTCATTCCAATCCCAAGGAAGGGTAATGCCAAAGAATGTTCAAACTACTGTACAACTGCACTCATTTCAGATGCTAGCAAAGTAATGCTCAAAATCCTTCAAGTTAAGCTCCAGCAGAATGTGAACCAAGAAATTCCAGATGTTCAAGCTGAATTTAGAAAAGGCACAAGATCCAGAGATCAAACTGCCAACATTCGTTGGATCATAGAAAAAGCAAGGGAATTCCAGAAAAACATCTGCTTCTGCTTCATTAACTATGCTAAACCCTTTGACTATGTGGATCACAACAAACTGTGGAAAATTTTTAAAGAGATGGTAATACCAGACCAATACTTACCTTCCTCCTGAGAAACCTGTATGCAGGTCAAGAAGCAACAGTTAGAACCAGACATGAAACAACAGACTGATTCAAAATTGGGAAATGAGTACAAGGCTGATGTTGTCACTCCGCTTATTTAAATTATATGCAGAGTACATCATGCAAAATACTGGGTTGGATGAATCACAAGCTGAAATCAAGATGGCCAGGAGAAATATCAACAACCTCTGATATGCAGATGATACAGCTCTAACTGCAGAAAGATAAGAAAAACTAAAGAGCCTCTTGAGGAAGCTGAAGGAGAGTGAAAAAGTTGGCTTAAAACTCAACAATCAAAAAAAAAGATCATGGCATCTGGTCCCATCACTTCATAGGAAATTGATGAGGAAAAAGTGGAAATAGTGACAGATTTTATTTTCTTGGGCTCCAAAATCACTTGAGGACAGTGACTATAGCCATGAAATTAAAAGACGCTTGCTCCTTGGAAGCAAAGCTATGACAAACCTAGACAACATATTAAAAAGCAGAGACAACACTTTGCCAACAAAAGCCTGTTTAGTCAAAGCTATGGCTGTTCCAGTGGTCATGTACGGATGTGAGAGCTGGACTATAAAGAAAGCTGAGCGCCGAAGAATGGATGCTTTTGAACTGTGGTATTGGAGAAGACTCTTGAGAGTCCCTTGGACTGCAAGGAGATCCAACCAGTCCATCCTAAAGGAGATCAGTCCTCGGTGTTCATGGGAAGGACTGATGCTGAAGCTGAAGCTCCAATGCTTTGGCCACCTGATGTGAAGAGCTGACTTGTTTGAAAAGACCCCGATGTTCAGAAAGATTGAGGGCAGGAGGAGAAGGGGGTGACAGAGGATGAGATGGTTGGATGGCATCACTGACTCGATGGACATGAGTTTGAGCAGACTACGGGAGATAGTGAAGGACGGGGAAGCCTGGCACGTTGCAGTCCAGGGGGTCACAAAGGGTCAGACATGCCTTAGTAACTGAACAACAACAGTCCTCCAAACACAAGGAACCACATTCTGCCACAATCATGCGAGCCTGGAGGATGGCCCAGAACTCCAGATGAGAACGCAGCCCCAGTCAATACCTTGATTTCAGCTGGGAGAGATTCTGAGCAAAAAACTCAGTCAGATCACACCAGACTAGTGACCTATAAAATAGTGAGCTAATAAATGAGGGTCATTTTAAGTCACTAAGTTTATGATGATTTGTTACACAGTAGACAGAACAAACGCTATTACCAAAGTTGCCCCAAAGAAGGTGAAAACGCCTGACTTCCAGAGTATCAACCTAAGGGAAAATTAAGTAGCTGCCAAGACCCTTTGAGAAGGCACAATGACTCATGATCCTTCTACCTTCCTCCCCCAATTCTTTTTTTATCTTTCATAACTACCTACAGAAAATTTAATATACTTAGGTTGTTTTAGTGTTCTCTGTAGTAATAATTTTGTAATAATTAAATCCAGAAAAAAATTAATAGTCTTAAACCACAGAATTTTTTTTAATTTAAATCTATACAAGTACTTTTTCCTCTAGAAGAGTTATCACTAGGTAAAACTTTCAAGCACAAAATATATCAGAAAAAACTTTTTTCTGAAAAGCAAACTGAAAATATATATAAAAAAAAAAGGAGTTCATAATTTGATATTTTTGATTATTAAAGCCAGTCACGGGATGGAATAGGTAAAGTGGTCAGTTGTGTGGGTTCCCTAGCACCTGAGTCCGAATGGTGCGGCCACTTACGCTTGGCGAGGTACCCTGGGGAGTGGGCGGCAACCACATGGAGGACAGTGCAGCCATCCTCATCCTTCTGGTTGATGCGACCTTTCAACTCGGGCTTGTAGTCCATTAACCACCTGAAAAGTTGGCTTTCCCCTGAAGGAACGAATGACTGATGTTATTTTAACAGACCAAAGAGCAGGAAAGCAAATCACTGTGCACCACGCTAAGGGAGCCCAAGGGGGCATCCAACATACACTGTCACTTGCCCGGGTGTGGAGACAGAGTTTGCATGTCGATGCTTTTTTATTTTTTAAAAACTTTCGGCCACACCATGCAGCAAGTGGGATCTTAGTTCCCCAGCCAGGAATCAAATCTGTGCCCCCTGCATTGGAAGTATGGAATCTTAATCACTGGACTGCCAAGGAAGTCCCAAAATGTGTGCGTTGACAACACAAGTCATAGTTAGTTATTCATAGAAAACTTGACTTCAATTCCCTAGAAGCTGAGCTGTGCTCAGTTGTGTCCAAATTTTTGCGACCCTTGGACTGTAGCCCACCAGGCTCCTCTGTCCATGGGATTTCTCAGGCAAGAATACTGGAGTGGGTTGCCATTTCCTCCTCCAGGGGAATCTTCCCAACCCAGGGGGTCAAACCCATGTCTCCTGTGTCTCCTACATTGCAGGCAAAGTTTTAACCCACTGGGCCATCTGGGAAGCCCCACTTCCTAGAAGCACAGCCTGTGACAAGGATTCTTGTATGTGTGATTTATTGGCAGAGGGAGCTGGGGAGAAAGAGAGGAGGGAAGCAGGGCCGGGGATGGAAGCAAGCAGAGATGTGGCCTCAGCTGAGCAGCCTTCAGCCTCAACCCTCGGGGAGCTTGTGGCTCAGGAGCTGCACCATGGCACCTTGAGGCAGGTGCTCGCCTTCTGTAGCCCAGTGCCAGTCAATCCAGAGCTACAGAGCCGCCCCCAGGGAGGGACGGGGTGCCTACTGGCAAAGGGCAGCTCTCTGGCGAACGAGGCAGCTGCGGAGCAGCAGGAGATGGGGCCACTGGTCATAAAGATGATGGGGGCCGGGCACCAACAGCACCCCACTGCATGTCTATAAACAGGACAGAGATTTCAAATGCTTCTCCCAGATTCCTTCCAGTGGGTTCTGAAAAGCCACACAGTTCTGCCAACTCTGTGGACACCATTTGTCACCATGTCAGAGTGAGAAGAGAATCAGGCATAAAGGTGAAGACTTGATCTTAGCCTATAACCACAGGAACAAACTTAAAAAGTAGGCACAGAGAGGGACTGTGATTTTCACACCCAGAGACACTCCTAATTTGAAACTGGGAGCATTGGATTAGATTGCTTTTATTCAGACATTATACGTTTAAATAATTTAGTCACCAAAATGTGTATAAGTAAATGCTCGTATGGATTCTCCAACAGATAAAACGCATAATGACAGGGTAAATCCGCCTGAAGCAAAGATGGTGGCTTAGGTCTTTAAGCCCCTGGCCATGCCACTTGTATCCTGAGAAGACGCTACAGCCTAGAAAGACAAGACAGTGTAGACAAGTCCTCTTGGCTCCTTCTGGCCCTAAGATTGTTTGGATCAGTGTCCAACATTGATGCTACATATGCTTGGGGAAAAAGAAAACAAAACAGGTTTCTATCTAATGTATTAATGTGGATATTGTGTGTGTGTGTGTTTTAATGATAAAAAGTATTTTAAAATTGAAATCCTATAGCCAGGTGGTAAAGACTAAAAATGCAAAAAAAGTATATATATATATATATATGAAAACAGGATTACTTAAAAAAAAAAAACACAAGCCAACTATATCAGCAATAGCCAGTGTTTATCTTGGGATTCCCCCCACATACACATTAGTTGGTCCTCTAGTTGAGAGGGAAAAATGAACTCAGAAAAAGACCACGGCTGACTTGGCCAGCAGGAAGGAATTCCACAGCTCCCCTGAGAGCTCTATCCAGCAAAGGCTGTCTGTCCCAAGGCCCATTTTTGAATCCCAGGGCTCCAGTCTGCTGCCAGCATCTGTCTGAGAACACGGAATCCTTTCAGGGTGGGCCTCCTGAAGCTATGAGGTTCCAGGAGAAAGAAAAAGTGGTGCTATTTCCTTGCTGCCTTCATATACTTGAATAATCAAATCATTGACCATTCAGATCATCTGAATATTCCACATTTACGTGGCCACGTTCTGCTTTCACTTGAGTTAAGCGCAGTCCCCGAGGTCTGAGCTGGAGGGCAGCGTGGAGGGCGTACCACCAGGAAAGAACTCACCGGCTCGGATGCAGAGGCGCATGAGGGTGTGCAGAGGGTACTGTCCGATGCTCTCAACATTCGCACCCATGCAGATGAGCCACTGCACTAACCTGGGCACCTGCTCCACTTTCTCATAAGGTGTGATGAAGACATATTTCTAGGGGGAAAAACACACACAGGAAGAATTATGGCAGCTGCCACATCAATGCGAAACTTCAGACTCCTTCCCTATGAAGTTTGGGGTTTTCTCCTTCAAGTTTTATTGAGAAAGAATAGACATACAGGGCTGTGCACATTTAAGGTGTACAGCATAATAATTTGACTTAGGTACATCGTGAAATGATTATTACAAGTTTAGTGAATATCCTTCATCTCATAGAGATACAAAATTGAATTAAAAAAAAAAGAAAAAAATTTTTGTGATGATAACTCTTAGGATCTACTCTCTTAACAACTTTCATACATAACACAGAGCAGTGTGAAGTTATATTTATCAAGTTGTACTTGTGTGCCATCCCTAATGCTTATTTATCACATAACTGGAAGTTGGTGCCTTTTGATTGCCTTCATCCAAGTCCCCCTCATCCCAGCCTCCACCCAAAGAGTTTAGAATCAGTAAAGCCCCGATTCGCTGTGGCCGCAGCCTACAATCACCATAAACAACACATCTGCAGTGAGGCAGCTGAAGGGGAGGGTCCCAGTCACCATACGTGGGAAGAGGTCTGAATGGAAACCATGCATGTCAAGAAGCTACCTTACCTCAAAGAGACTTTTCAGTGATAAATCTGGGACGTGGAGATTTCTTGGAAGCCGGTCTTTCTTCACTGACAGGAGCAGAAATGACTGATGAAAGGGGAGAAACAGAAAAAGCTGGAACAATTATGTTCTCCACATGGGTTATTAAAACGAAAGTAATCTTAAGCTTTAAGACTCAGAAACAAGACAAAACAGGACAGCTTCTAGCCCTGGTTCTCTTTTAAGCCACCTGCCAAACTCTTTGGCCTTAGCCATGATAATCCACGTGTCTCTGTCTGGTGAAATTCCTACTTGTGCTGAGACATGGGTTTTCTCTGCCTTTCCTCAAAGCCTGCTGAAGACGGGAGTGGCTGATGGCGGGCAGCACTGGGAGAGCACTGGGGCAGGGAAGTAAAGAAGTAATCTCCCACAACGTTCTTAAAGCTTAGCAAGCAGAAGAAACAAATCCTTTTGAAATAACCCATCCGAATTTATTCTTCAGCACCTTAGTGCTATTTGGGGTCCATGAGACCCTATTGAGGGCTATGTTGGAGCGATCAGAGTGGGAGCTGACTGTGCACGTCTCTTCCCAAATCCAAGCCCTACAGTTGACTTAGCAGCTTGAGACTGGCCATGGAAATCGAGAGCATTTACACTACAGGAAGTGGCAAATGCCACAAATCAGGATTTTTTTTTTTCCCCTCGAAAACCCTGTTGTTAAATCACTCACCCTAAGCTAAATCTGAGAGAAGTTAAGCAAGTTTTCCTTTTCAGACAGTTAGCACATCCAGGTACACTGGTTGGTCCAGGAATTCTAGGCTCGGCATGACCTTGACTGGCTGGCGATCCAGACTCAGGATCCACTGCCCCCATGAATGCTCTTGCAAGTGGGCATGGGACCACAGGAACTCAGCCTGTGGCTACATCTTGCTTCCAACTTCTTTCAGTTTGATGCCCACATTTTTTTTTTTTTTTAATTTTTAAAATTTATTTATTTGGCTGCACCAGGTCTCAGCTGTGGTGTGTGGGATTTTCCACCTTTGTTGCAGCACACAGCATCTTTAGTTGTGGCATGCAAACCCTTAGCTGTGGCATGTGGGGTGCAGTTCCCTGACCAGGGATCCAACCCCAGCTCCCTGCATGGGGAGCTCAAGTCTTAGCCCCTGGACCACCAGTGGATGATGCCCACTCCTAACTACTCACCATAAGCAGGCCCCACAGCCCAGACTCACCCAGATGATAGGTTCAGAGCTCTGACAATCCTGATGGCTGGCTTGGTTTTTATAAGATGTCTCTGCCTACAGTGTTTGGAAATGGCCTGGGCCCCACTGCTGGTAGGATATGGGGCCACCACTTGGCTGGATTCCTGGGCCTTCTTGGCTGGCTGGGCAGTAGCCTGCCAGCAGCTGCTGGGCTCCCACTCCCTCCCTTCCCACCCAGGCTCCAGGGGTCTATCCACGTTGATCCCACATTGGGAAGAGGGGACATATAAAAGGTTCTTTTCCCGGGGCTGTAGACAGAACTACTTTCCTGCTAATGATGCTGAGAGCTTCCCACTCACAGATCTACCCTAAATTACAGAACTTCAGAACTTATAAAAATAAAGCTAGAAAGAGCTCTTAGTTTACCCACCTTATCAGAAAAAAGAAGATCCTAGATCTCTTGTTACCAGGACCCTGGATTTCTGAATCTTGATTTCCCAAGAGTCTAGCCTGCTTTCCTCCCCATCACTGCCTCATTCTCAAGACTGTAATATGGCGGTGAGCTTCCGGGAGCCTGTGGCTGGACTTTAGGGACTTCCTATGAACTCCCTGAAGCTACACACATAATTGTGTATGTGTGTGCGCGTGTGTCTGTGTGCATGCATAAGCACGCACGAAAACAGAGTCCCATTGATCTCATTAGATTCCCAGCAGCATCCATGACCTTCTAAAAAACTGAAGAATCCTGCATCCTAAGGTCACCTGGCCTTCCTGGGTCTGGAGTTCTTACAGGTTGCTCTTGCTTTTGTGATTTTTCTGGGCTGCATGGCTTTAAAAAGCCTGCAGGCCATTTCTAACCAAACTCCCTCTCTGGACCAGCCCATCCTCAGGAGCGATTATAGGCCACCGTCAATGACAGCCACTACTCATTGGACACTGAACACACAGGTGCCAGGTGACAAAACCCCTCAGGCTCAGCGCCCGGCACGCTGTAACTTCAGCGAACACTGTTATCATCAAGGGCTTACCGTGATAGTAATGATAAAATAATATAATGATACTATTATCAGGTGCTATTGGTCCTTATTTCTAATCCTCCCCCACAACCAGGAGGGAATAGGCTTATATCCTGCAACTTGCAAATGAGGAAGTGAGGCTCAGAGAGGAAAGAATTAGCTTAGGACAGACAGCGGAGGACTCGGATTCAGGGAGGCACCTGTGTGGCATGGAAGCCACTGGGCTCCTTCATTCTATGGATTCCTGGCTGTGGGTGCAGGTCCTATAGTCTCGCTGCTACCCGAGGGTAACAGTCTTTTGACGTCATACAGAAATCCTCTGAGAAGCACAAGCAGGTCATCAGGCCCCAGCCGGCACATGCTGCCGTATAAAGACCATTATAAAGATGAACAGACAATTGCTTATTTTCCTCATTCCCCGTCACCATTAGCATCCGGACTTTACATTTCTTTGATGGCAATGGCGACATAGAGCACAGAGTGAGGTTGCCACAAACCGTTTTCCTAGCTTAAAAAATGGAATCTGGTGAACTAATATTATGTCAATGACTTTTCATCTTTAATGGCATGACAGTAAAAAAGTTACCTTGGCATCAAGATAAATAAGTACTGAATTATAATCCAAGTGCCAGCAGAGAGAAAGAAATTTAATCAAATTAAGGAAATTCAATCTGCCTTTCCTCACAAGAGAGCTATCTCCTTTTACTTACATGCCATAATCCTTTCTTTGCCAACTTTTCTATTACAGATTGCCACACTTCATTGGAGAATCCAGTAGTGAAAATACGATCAAAGCAGGGCAAAAAACTCTGCAAAACAACGGAGTCACCTGAAAGAAAGTTCCAGAGGTTAGAAATTTTAACTTGGGGAAAATCTAGAACATCTAGGAAAAGGTCCCCCAATTAAGAGCATACATAGACAACGGATAAATTTAAAATATCAAAAAGAAAAGAGAGCAACTTCCCTGGTAGTTCAGTGGTTAAGATTTTGAGCCTTCAATGCAGGAGGCATGGGTTCCATCCCAAGCAGCCAAAAAAAAAAAAAAGAAAGAAAGAAAAAAGAGGGGCCGTAGAGGATTATGGGAGTGGGAGGCATAGACTCAAGGATGTTTTGTACAACATGGGGAATACAGTCATTTTGTAATGACTATTAACAGAAAGTAACCTCCAAAAAGGGCATAAAAATTTTAAAAATTAAAATAACAAAGAAGGGCCTTTTCAAAGCATAAAGTCCTATATAATTGAAGTGGCGATCATTTTAAGTTCAGGTGAAAGTCAGTCCCTTAAGGCAGTTGATTGTGAGCTATTACATAATAGCTTCTCTATCCGCTGAGCCCAGTGATATACATTGTATTAATCCCTCAAACAAACCAATAAGGCAGTGCCTATTAGCTCCATTTATGAAGGAGGAAGTGGGCACTTAAGGGAAGTTATTAAACTCACTTCCTTTAAGAAAAATGTGACAAATATTATTTTCATCCAACAGTGAGAAGCTGTGACAAATGAGGTCAAGCTTTGTGGCTTATCATGCAGCTAGTTCATGACAAAACCAAGACAGAACCCAGACTGAGCAGTTCTTTTAGTCAGTTTGCACTCTTTCAACCTAGAGGCCCATCAACATTTTGCCTCTCATGACCCTGCAAACTTGTGGATGAGAATATCCAAGTGGGACAGGTCAGGGGCCAGTATAACAGGGTCCTACTTCTAAGGTTATCAATCTCCACAAATGAGTAGCCAAATAGCAAAACAAACATACAGTATACAAACAGGATGCACAATTTTCATAAATATATTTTTCAAAATTTAGAAATTGGGCCATAGGCAAACAGTTATCCTCCAAACAGGTAGAAAAGTTAGGATTGCGCTGTCCTGTGGAGAAGGAAATGGCAACCCACTCCAGTACTCTTGCCTAGAAAACTCCATGGATGGAGGAGCCTGGTGGGCTACAGTCCTTGGGGTCGCAAAGAGGTGGACACGACTGAGCGACTTCATTTTCACTTTTCATTTTAAGAAGTCCTGTTAACTTCCCCCTCAGGATCCAGATTTCTTAGAGGGGCAGCCACACCAAAGAGTCAGTTGTCTGGAATTCCCCAACTCTGGTGTGGCTTCTGACAGAGCAGGGCTGTTAGTTTTTCTTAACCATTGGATTGTACACTTTTTTATTTTTTGGCCGTGCCACGCAGCATGTAGGATCTTAGTTCCCCAACCAGGGATCCAGCCTGCACCCCCTGTGTTGGAAGTGCAGAGTTTTAGCTAGTGGACAGCCACAGAAGCCCCACAACAGTGGCTTTTAAAAGACACAAAGGGAGGACTTCTCTGGTGGTACAGTGGATGGGAATCCAGCTGCCAATGCAGGGGAAATGGGTTCGATTCCACATGCTGCAGAGCAACTAAGCCCAAATGCCATAACTACTGTGCCCCTGTGCTGCAACTACTGAAGCCCAAACCTAGAACCTGTGCTCCGCAACAAGAGAAGCCACTACAGTGAGAAGCCTGGGTCCCGCAACAAAAAGCAGCCCCCACTCGGCGAAACAAGAAAAAGCCCGCATGCAGCATCGAAGACCCAGCACAACCACAATAAACAAATACTTAAATTAAGTTTGAAAAAGACATAAAGAACAATGAGGACATGTAGGGAATGGAACAAGCCAACAGGCTCAGGGGAAAGGGAAGCAGGCTTTAGTCACTGTCAGCCAAAGGCAGATGGGAGAGCTGTGATCCATTAGCACCTGTCTGGACACTGACGTCTCTGCTGACGGACACGGCTGAGCCCTCCTCTAACTACTTCCCACCTACCACCCGACACTGCTCTCGCCCCCTCTCTGTGCCAAGCTTCCCAAAAGTCTGTAGGATCCCCTCCACAGATCACAGAAGTTGCTTTCCCACAATCGAAAAGGGAACAGTTGAATCTGTGTCAGTCAAATGTATCATCAGCAGTAATTTACCTGTTTCTGAAAGACGGGACCATTTTCCAGCAATTCTAACATAAGCCATTGCTCACATTCTACCATCTCTAGCATCGGGACATGTCTTGCTCTTGATGCTGTCTCAACAGCAGATTGTCCCTGGCAATCCAGGGGTTAAGATCCCCCCTCCACCGCACCCCACCTCTCCACTGCAAGGGGCACAGTTCAATCCCTGCTTGGGGAACTAAGATACTACCTGCTGTGTGGTGTGGCCAAAAGATAAAATCATAATAATAAAATTTAAAAATAGTGGCACATCTTAAATTAGTACAATCTTAAATTTGATCAAAAACAGTATTGGAAAACAACAGCCTGGCTGTTGGTAGAACTTTAGACCATGCTGTGGTACCCAGGGAAAGAACTCATTTGTCCCTGGAGGGAATTTTTCATATTATGTTTCAAACTTGGCTGTTTTTGCCAACTCAAGGACACAGACAAAGCCATATCACAGGCCACGTGTTCAGACTAAAAACCTAATGATCGATGCAAATCACCACCTCTCCTCACATGTCCACCTCCACCCGGGTGTGTTCCTAGCAGACTGTCAGCTTCCATAGGACCCTCCCTCAGCCCCTTCAGATTGTTTTCATGGCAAACAGGAACACTTCTTGACATATTGGAGAAATACATGCAAAAATCACGTAAAACATGTAGTGTAAGTAGGGACAGTACTATGTCTAGCAACACAGAAACCTTGAGGAGTCTGCAACAAAACTGGAAAAGTGGGACAGCTTTAAGTGATTTGTGCAAAAAGATGAAGTTTCCACAAAGGCCTGGGCCATCAAAGCTTCCCATGTGTTTTCCACTGTAAAGTTTCATTCAAGCTGCATAAAGAAGCCACAAAGATAAACACCCTGTAATTATCTCCCCAGAAACCTGAGTCCCCAGGAGCCATTCAAAGACAATCACAAGGCCTTTAAAAGAAAGAAAGAGGGCAGTCCTCCCCCAGTCCCGACTTACTGCCCATCGTGGTGAAGACTGCCACCAAGAAATCAGCAATCTGGGTCTTGTCCTGGCTGCTCCTCACCAGCCGCAGACCCTCAAAAAACATGCGAGCGGCTTCATAAGGCTGGCGCAACATCAGCAAGGAATAACCAGCTCGATAGTACCCCTGCAACAAGAAAAACCAGAACTGTTAACATGCTCGTATCTTCCAAACTGCTGCTGAAGGCAAGGCAAGATTGAGGATCGGAGGCAACAGGCTACAGGTAAACACTGATTTCCAAGTAAACACAGATTTCTAACAAGCTATGGATATAGGCTTTCCACATTGGATTCCATGCCACAATGCTCCTATCAAGTGGTAACTGGCAAGAAAAGAATCCTTTCAAGTCTCTGACACATACAGCATCTAACATTGGAGCCAGCTTGTGTCCTCTGTTCCCAGGTGACTCAGTGATAAAGAATCGCCTGCCAATGCAGGAGATGCAGAAGAGACGCAGGTTCGATCCCTGGGTCAGGAAGATCCTCTGGAGGAGGAAATGGCAACCCACTCCAGCATTCTTGCCTGAGAAATCCCACGGACAGAGGAGCCTGGTGGGCTACAGTCCACGGTGCCACAGTCGGACATGACTAACCGGCTGAGCAGACAACGCAAGAACCTGAGAGAAGGGAGCGGGCCTGCTTCCAATGACACGTGTGGTTTAAGTATTTGTGCCTTAAAACACAGCCTGAGCGAGAAGGGAAAAAAGAAACCATGTAGTCCTACAACTACAGTGTTCTGGAAAAGAATGAGATTGTCATGTCAACACAGGAGCTGTTCCCTGCTCCTTTCAATTGAAGTAAACATGATTTCCAATAGAAATGGCAAGCACTGAGGTTCACTCAGCTCCATATTACAAGCAATATACACCAGAGGCCAAAAATTTCTTTTGGTTTCTGAGGGGAGAGGAAAATTACAATGATTAATAGAGAAAAATGGTCTAGTTTTGCCTGTATGCAAACTGTCAAGCTCTTGAGAAGGGACAAAATGATCCACATTGCCTTCCCCACTTGGACCACTGAAATGAATCAGTATCAGGGGCTAACAAAACAATTTTCTATCTAAAATAATACAAGGTGTTCACCAACTGGGTTCATAAAAAAAAAGCAAGCGCCTGTGACGTCCCTGCTGGTCCACTGGTTAAGAACCTGCCTTGCAATGCAGGGGAAGCAGGTTCAATCCCTGGTCAGGGAACTAAGATCCCACATGCTGCAAGGCAACTAAGCCCACGTACTACAACTAGGAAGTCTGTGTGCTGCAACAAAAGGTCCTGTATGATACAAGGATGATCCCAAGTGCCACAAGGAAGACCCAAGGCAGTCAAATAAATAAGCACTTAAAAAAACCCCAAAACCAAGCACCTGAAATTCAACTTAAATTTTGGTGAAATTCAACTTCACCAAACCTCTGATTATTTACTGATTTGTTTGCACTTTAAAAAGTCTAAAACCCTAGATGACAATCAGAAAAAGGAAGCGAGCAGTCAAGTAAGCTGGTACAGAATTTCCCATTTCTTTGCCTTTCTCAGGTCTAAGTTTCACCTTTTATTTTGGAGGGAGGTGAAGGGGATCAGAATACATCACCCCAAAATGTGACACTTTGGCACAAGGATTCTTTTGAGATGAAGGCATCTGAGATTCAACAGACGCAGAAAGAAGCCTTCCTGGAGCCTCTCTTCTTTGATTAGAAGCAGAAACTCCAAGAAGTAAGGATCACCATAAAACCCCTCTTGCAGGGAATTCTTATGGCCACGAAGGAGACAAACTGAAACTTGCAAACAGCAAAGAACATGCGGAGACTATGGATTTTGGTGTAAATACATCAGAACAAAATGAGCTCCATCGAGACCTCCACTGGACTGAACCCACCAATAGGCCTGGCTCCACTCTCCCCTGCAAACGCCTTTCAACACTTGGCCACCATCCTTCCCACTCTCCTCCAGATTCTGTGCACATCTGTCTACAGCGCAAAGAGAGCTGAATGAGAAGCACTCCTAAAAACGCAGGGACTTCCTGGCAATCCACCTTAGGACTCCTAGCTCTCAATGCAAGGAATGCGGGTTCGATCCCTTGTCAGGGAACCAAGGTCCCACATGCCTCGCAGTCAACAGCAACAAAAACAAACGTGAGAGATGGAAGAATAAAGGCAAAACACACAACAAGGAAGGGGAGGAGGCAGCAGCCGCAGCGTCCACAGTCAGCCTACCTTTACGTAGGTCGGGTCCCACTGGAGACACTCCTTGGCAGCCACGTAGGCCTCGTTCCATTTCCCAAGGCTGTAAAACGCGTTGGATTTGTTGCAGAGCAGCACAGCCAAGTCCCTGGGGGGAACCCTGTGGGAAAGGACCAACCGGTAGTCGGTAAATAGCTGTATTGTGCTGCAAATACAGAACCCAGTCCTTGAAGGCCACAGTTCTGATGCTATTTTTGCCGTGGTGATGGGGTTTCAGCAGGAAATGTCCCAATTATACCTATGACATCTGACCCTCACAGCCTACAAAGGCTAGGTCATTTGCGATGTCCCAGTCGCCCTTCCTCACTCCCAAATCCTCTCCTCCCACCTTTTCATGACAACTGTTCTCAACACCTCGAGTCCACCTCCTCTTGATCTCCACAGGACTTTTATCCCTTAGAGTCCACTGGTGAAGATGCTGTAAAAAGGACAACTGGTCCTCAGGGCGGAGAGGTTGGGAGTTCTCACTGAGCCTTCACAAAGTCCAGACACCGTGGGAGCCAATGCACATACACGTGCATGCTGAATGGAGGCAGAGCTCCTCAAAACACGTGACCACACTGTCCCCACGGACTCTGTGAAAGATGCAGGATGAGCATTGTTCTAGTACATAGGCAGGGACACCCAAATGGGAGGGGACCCAGGGCCAGCGTGCAAAAGGAGGCGCCCACACCATGTGACCAATCTTCCCTATCCGATACTGCGGCCACAGACCACATACAGCCATGTAAATTTAAATTAATTAAATCAGAAAGGCAAGCTTCAAATTTAGAACTACAGGCATTGTTTCAGGGCCAGGTGAGCCAGGCTGGTGCCCCTCACCATTCCCTCTTCTTTTTTCCTTCTCAGCCTTCATCCTGCATTGCAGGAGACGTGATGTCCAAGCTCAGCCCTCACCCCTAACCTTGGTAAGCACTCTGAAAACTGGGCTGCGGGTAAGAGGCCCGTGCAGATGCTAGGAGCAGGGGCCGTGGACAGGAATTCTGGGGTCCTGGTGGAAGGAAGCAAGGCTCTGAGTGGGTAAAGCCCCTGCTGCAGACTCCCTCCATGGGGAGGGTACAGTTGGAGTAGGGCAAAATCGGGCCTCAAAAGCACAGCAGGTCAGGGCCCCTCCTGCCTGTTTCTTTGTTGTTCAGTCGCTAAGTCAGGTCTGACTCTTTGTAACCTCATGAACTGCAGCATGCCAGACTCCCCTGTCCTTCACTATCTCTCAAGAGTTCACTCAGATTCATGTCCATTGAGTCCGTGATGCTATCTATCCATCTCATGCCTGCTGCCCCCGTCTCCTCTTGCCCTCAATCTTTTCCAACATCAGGGTCTTTTCCAATGAGTCAGCTTTTCACATCAGGTGGTCAAAGTACCCGCCTGGGTCGGGGGGTCATACTTCTGCAAGGTTATTGCTGAAGCCAAGTTGGAAGAAGCAAAACACAAAATATACCATAAAAAGTCAACAGAAGCCCAAGTGAACTGTTTAATTCAAGACACATGAAGTGGAAAAGCAAGGCTTATGCTTCTTGTTTTTTTGAACTACTTTCATTGTAAAAATAATACAAATAGAAAAGTTAGGTAATACAGATACCCACAAAAAATAAAGCAAAGTAAAAATCTCTACTGTGTTCCCACCGGCAGGGCTTTCTGTATCTAGTTTCTCTCCATGAAGTATGAGGGCCCAGAGGCTCAGGAGAGGTGGTGAGTCTGTCAGAGGATAACTGACAAGGAAGCTGTGACCACAGTGTAGTAGACACCAAGTGTCCAGCCCAGACACCCTGGCCAGTGCAGCCAATCCTAGCAGGAATGAGTGTGGGCTGCAGCTAGCATCTCCTTGAGCCCCATTTTTCCTCAGCCTAATGGGAGCTGCCTTCTCCCCAGGAAGTTATACCCCCGTTATGGACTGTGTTCCCGCCAAACTCATATGTTGAATCCCCAACCCCTAGAGTGATGGTATTTGGAGCGGGGGCCTTCGGGAAGGTGATTAGGTTTAAATGAAGTCAGGAGATCGGGCCCTCATGATAGGATTAGTGCCCTTATAAGCAGAGACATCAGAGTGTTCCTATTCTCTCCATCATGGGAGGACACAGTGAGAATGTGGCCATCTGCAAACCGGGAACGGGGCACTTACCAGGAAATGAAGTGGCCGCCACCCGGACCTTGGACTTCCCAGTCTCCAGAACTGCGAGGAACAAATTCCTGTTGTTTACTCCACCCAGTCAGTGGCAGTTTGTTATTGCAGCCTGAGCTGACTAATCACCCCACTCCCTTGGACAATTCCTGGGGGCCAGACAGCCTACCAGCTGGTGATTGACTGACACAGGTATCAGAAAGGTCAGCCTCCTTGTCTTAAAGAGAGACAGTTCTGCAGTATAACTCTGGGTCCAGAGTTCCCCGGGGGACCAGGATGCAGCTGACTCCAGCGGAGACACCATCCCTACCCGATCCTGCTTCCCTCCGTCCCCTTCTCCCCAGAACACCTGCTCGTGGACCACAAGCCCTGTGTCAGCTGGCAGCAGCAGGAAGGCAGGTGACGGGCACCGGGAACTGTACCAGGAAGGTCCCATGAAAGGCAACACATGAGGGTGCAGGCAGGCGTCCCTTTAGCTGTCATGCATCTGCTAAGTGGTGGCGCTGAGATGTGAGCACTCACCAAGTGGTCAGTCTACCACCACAATCTGACACTAACTTTTTCTTTTCAAGACAGAAGGGGAAGTCAACGTTTCCCCCGGCGAATGAGGCACTCTCGGCCCAGCTCTGATCTGAACCGAGAGGGGGCAGAATACAAGCCCAGGTCAGTTACAGGCAATTCCAAACCAGCGTAGACACCAAGGAGATAGGAGGGAGGAGGTGGGACCCATGTGTCAGGAATTCCACTCACTGCCACTTCTAGGTACAAGTTTACGCTGCATACACCCTACAGATGCCAACCTCTGCTTCCTCTATTACAGCTGACCCCAGAGAATGATGTGGTAACCTCCGGGGGTCCCCAAGACCACTTCAGGTGGTCCCCAAGGTCAAAATATCTTCACAATTGCAGTTAGCTGAATAATGGTTTCCAAATAATGTTTTCTTTTATGGCAAAAGGAGCTTGGGAGATGGGATTAATTTAAGGATCTTGAGATTAGGATCTGGAATAGGATACAATCACAAGTGTCCTTGTACGTGGGAGACTGAGAGGGTCGGCCACAGGCAGAGGAGAAGGAGATGTGATGACAGAAGCAGAGACTGGGATGATGTGCTTTGAGGAGGATGCAGGAAGGGACCACAAGTCAGGGATACAGGCAGCCACTGAAGGGTGAAAGAGACAAGGAAATGGAGGCTCCTCCCCAAGGAACCGGGCTTCCCTGGTGCCTCAGACAGTAAAGCATCTGCCTACAATGCGGGAGACTGGGGTTCAATCCCTGGGTCGGGAAGGTCTCCTGGAGGAGGAAATGGCAACCCACTTGAGTATTCTTGCTGGAAAATCCCATGGATGGAGAAGCCTGGTAGGCTACAGTCCATGGGGTCGCAAAGAGTCGGACACAACTAAGCGACTTGACTTTCACTTTCCCCAAGGAACCAGCCCTGCCAACACCTTGCTTTTTAGCCTCACAAGACTCATTTTGGACCCCTCACCTCCAGAAACACAAGATCATAAATGTGTATTGTTTTAAACCACGAAGTTGGTGGTCATTTCTTACAGCAGCAACAGGAAACTAATACAATAATACTGAGACAGTAGGTGCCTTTTTCACAATTCTTCTCTCACATGTGGATGGGGAATTTTCCAGAGGCTACCTGCAGTGTGATGTCCCAACAGACTCAATGCAGAAACAGACGTGAGAAGCCAGATGTCTTCCACTGAGACAGACATTAAAGAGACTTGCAAATACGTAAAATGTGAAACTCTTCTCACTAAATTTTTGGTTCTGAAAAGTAATCCGTCATAAAAACACTGCTTGGGTCAGCATGTCACGGGTTTATTACTGATATTTTAAAATAATTAAAAAAAATAAAAAAATAAAATAACGAATAAATGCATATTTTAAATGTTTCTCAGTTTTGAGTTCTAATACAGGCTTTACTGATAACTACACCAACAAAAGCTCTCTGGGGTCCTCCATAATTTGTAAGCGGGCTGTGATCCTGAAATGCTTGGGAACAGGTCTGCTAGAAGCTGAAGGGGCAGGGGAAGAGGTGAGCCCTGCTTCCTGGTGGCTTGCCCTGTGGCCAGGCCAGGGAGTTGACAGTACAGATAAACAAGATGAATTCCAAGTGCAGAGGCTTGGAGACAGAGTCGGTCATCCCAGGAACTCTGCTGGAAGCAGACAAAAGGCGAAGTTTTGCAGGGTTTAGCAACAGCTCCCTGTGTTTCACTTTCTGTTTCCTGAATTCCTCTAGCTGCGCTGAGACTGCAGAGAGATAAATAGAAACTGGGAGGAGAAAGGAAACTGAAACTAGCTGGTGTTGATAAAAGGTGAGAAAAAAACAAAAGCAAGAGAGAGACTACACACACAAGAAAAAGAGGCAGGGAGAAAATCTGAACACTTACCCCCACTGGTATAACCGCAGGAGAATCTGGATGGCTTCATCGTACTTTTTGATGGCCAAAGAGAAGTTCCCACTCTTAAAACCCTGGTTGCCAGATTCTTTCAGCAGCTCAGCGTAAGCTATGGGGTCCATCCTGTGAGGAGAGGAGCGAAGGCTGGTGGCACCGGCTTCCTTCCTCTCCACATCTGCATCGCGCCGAGTCTGAAGGGGCAGGTTGTTCATCCTGGCCCCTCCCACCAGCTGAAGGCACACCCTGCCCACACCCCTTCACACCCTGCCCACACCCCTCCCCACCCAGGGACCAGACTGAGTGTCCGATCAGAGAGGGTTTCTTCCTCAGTTCTTTTCTGACCTCAGGAGCAGCGGCCAGAACGATTCCATTTATTCTGTGTTAATGACCAGGTAGGCTGTAAGGAAGGAGGCAGCTTCCATGCATAAGACGGCCTGAAGGACCTCCCTGGTGGGCCAGTGGTTAAGAATCCGCCTGCCAACGCAGGGGACGTGGGTCCGATCCCTGCTCCAGGAAGATTCCACAAGCTGTGGGGAAATTAAGCCCATGCACCACAACTACTGAAGCCCAAGTGCCTAGAGCCGACGTGCTATGCAACAAAAGAAGCCCCTGCAATGGGGAACCCGCCCACCGCAACTAGAGTAGCGCCCCCACCCCCACCCCGCATGCGCAGCAATGAAGATCCAGTGCAGCAACGAAGACCCAAGGCAGCCAAAATAAAGAATAAACTTTTTTTTTTTAAAAAAGAGGACATGAAGCTGGCAGGTGGTGTGTGCTAGATAAGTGGCAGCTCTTTCCACAACCGCCACAAGCATTACTCTCTCATTTACCCATCGCAGCAGCTCAGAAGGAGGCACCCTTTTCACTGTTCAGAGGAAACTCAGGCTCAAGAAGTTCAAGTCACTTGCTTAAGGACGGGCTAATGTGCGTCCCCAGTTCTGACCCCAGTTCCAAGTGTCTGCCCTTGACCCTGTACTGCATTGCCTACTCATCCAAGGAGTTGAGAGTCCTTCCACTCTCCTCCTTCCAAAGGCCCTAAAAGCCTCGAAGTATTTGTCCCTGAGGTTGCTATTGCCCACCTACCTGTCTGCATCCCCTGGGAAGCCCTTACCTCTTTAATGACTCCTGTTTCATTCATTTGGTAGCCCTCGCACAGAGTGGGTACTTAAATATTTGCTGTGTAATGAATTAGAATGCCAGACCCAGAGAGGCTGCTTGTTACCGATTCTCTCTGGTGTGGCCTGGAGCCCTGCCCACCTGCTGGGGCCTCAGGAAGTGTTCGCTGCACCAAGGCAGTGTGGATAGGAGAGGCCTCGCAGAGCCTCGAGAAGCAGCCAAGGAGGCAGGGAAAAGTGGGCGTCAGGGACTTCCTTGGTGGTCTGGTGCTTAAGACTGCTTCCACCGCAGGAGGCATGGGTCTGATCCCGGTTCAGGGAACTAAGATCCTACATGCCACATGCTGTGGCCAAAAAAAAAAAGTGGGCATCAGAAGAGATGTCCCTTAGAATTTTCTCCTCTCAAGATGGCAGCAGGAAAGGTAAGGCAGTGGGGAAAGTCTTAAAAATGAGGACATTTCAGGTGGCTGCATAGGCCCTGCACCTGTGGGACAGTACAATCTATCAAGAGCCTTCTTGATCAGCACAATCATTGTACAGAGAATAATCCCTATTGTTTGTATCATCAAACCTTGGCAAGGGGTTTGGGGGCCAGGGAAGCCAACCCAAGCAGGTAAAAATGGTGGCTTATTTTATTTTTAAAACATTTATTTATTTATTTGTCTATGCCAGGTCTCAGTGTCATGTGGGGATCTAGTATCTCCAACCAGGGATCGAAACCGGGCCCACTGCATTGGGAGCCCAAAGCCTTAGCCACTGGACCAACGCGGGGCGGGGGGGGGGCGGGGGGGGGGGGTGAGTCCCAGTGGCTTATTTTAAGCCCATGAGTTAACTGGACTTTTGAACTGCATTCCTGTGTTCACCACGCAGAGCTATACCAGAACGAGGCATGTTATTGCTAAACAAGTCAAAATTAAAAATTCCACCTAGACTTTGCATTAAATAATCTCTAAATTCTATGACTCACATTTATACAGAGATGACAGAGAAGACCATGAGAAAAAGTTTATATAATTGATTAGAGAATAAAAACAAGTGTTTCTCCTTCAAATATTGCCAGCCAGGTGTCAAATAAATAATTTCAAAGTGGCCATTTTTGGACAACTAGAAACAGGAAATGTCTGTAACAACTGTTGTTGTCTGTAACAACTAACCCTCCCCTTTTTTTTTTCCTTTAGGCTGCACCACGGAGCTTGTGGGGGTCTTACTTCCTCAACTACAGATCGAACCCAGGCCCACAGCCGTGAAATCACAGGGTTTTAGCCACTGGACCACGAGGGAATTTCTGTTACCCCTCTTTTATAAATACCTTTTCACTGCAAGAAAGGATCAACCTGATCCTTTCCTGATCCTTTTTGTTTGCTTTTTGTTTTTTGGTTTTTTTTAATTGAAATCCTTTCAAAACACTCTCAAAGTAGTGAACAATTCAAGATCAACCCTGGAAAGCTGAGGGTAGAGACCACTGTGTAAAGCCACAGACAGAAAATTCACAGAGGAATACAAGTAACTGTTAAATACATGGACAGTGGATATCCAGGACCACCATCACTAGCAGGCAAAAGAATGAAGAATTAAAATAGTAAAGGGTCACTAGGAAATATTTAAAAGAATGACCCTAAATGGTGGGAGCTGTCATATCTGGCTTACAGGAGAAATATACTAGCTCGCTGATATACTTAGCCTCATAGATGTTCACTACAGTGAAAAACCAGAAATAACCCTAAATATTCCATAATGTGTAACGGATTTGAATCAGTTATAAAACACCCATATGGAAGAACACCACACAGTTATTTTCAAAGTCATGTTGTAAAAGAACATTTAATGATAGGCTATGTTAGTAAATGAAAGATACAGGCTACATAAAAAGGCATTTAATACCAAATTAAATTTTAAACACATCTAATGTACTGAAGACATGCCAGAATGTTAACAGCCTCACCACTGGAATTAGGGTTTTAATTTTCCTCCTTGAGCTTTTCTGAATTTCCAATTGCCAGAAAATGTGCCACCTTCATGATCAGACCATAAATGTTATTAAAATGAGACTCCTTAAGGGCTTAATTAAAGAATTCAAACACAAAACGTTTCCACTGTACTTACAATAAAAACGATTCACATCTGATTTTTCTCTAGAAATTAAGTGAGCTTTAAATGTTATGAGTAGACATCCAATGTTTACATCCTCTTACATCTTGGCTTTTTCTTGGTACGGTCACCTGACAAGGGAAAGAGGGATTGCCAACCACAAAGCAAGTTTTTTGCTTCTCAACAGGATTTATTGACAGCTACATCTTCATCACAGGGAAGAATGCTTTATATCGTTGCCTTAGAATGCTTAGAGCTCTGCTGTCAAATCTTTTTTTCTTTAACAAGTGATCAGTCTATTTATAGGGTGAAACTGTGAAACACAGTGGTAATAATGTACCGTAATGACAGTACTCCTGAGAACGAATATGTAATGAGCACCTAGTATGTGTTTTACATCATCATGTCATTTCATTCTTACCAGAAGCCCCAGGAGGTAGGCTTGATTGTGTCCCCATTTGACAAATAGGGAAACTGAGGCAGGAGCGGTAAAGGCCTTGCCGTAGTCCTAGGGACAGTGGTGCTGCTGGAATCCAAACCTAGGCGGACTGACTTTGGGGGCGAGACTCCACTCTGAAGAAACCAGGCGGAGGCTAAACAGTCAGCGGCGGTCAGACCCCACCGTGTGTGCCCCTGGTAGGCATGGGTCCAGCAGTCAGCACTTTCAGTTTTTTTTTGTTTGTTTTGATGTGGACCATTCTGCGTCTCTTCTCCTGCATGGGCAGGCAGATTCTTTACCACTCATAGCCCCTAGCTCCCTGACCAGGGATCAAGCCAGCACTCCCTACATTGGAAGGTGAAGTCAACCACAGGACTGCCAGGAAAGGCTCCTGCACTTTCAGTTTTGTCAGCAGGGCTAAAGCTCAAAGATTAGAAGGTAAAGACGGTTTCACAGGGGCAGAGTCTGCTTTCGCTGTTTCACTACATCTATCTCTAGGAGGATTCTAGGTCCAGTTGTGGGGAGGTGGCCAGGGCCGCTTGGCAACAACAGAGGAAGCAGACGTAAGAGAAATGCAAATGCATTGGGGAGGTTCTGAAACTAGCAAGTTGAAAACAAAGCAGACGTGGGTGGCTGTCATGTTGTGTTTGAGTGTGTCTTTATTCTGTTTTGCTTTTTATTGAAGGATAGTTGATTGTTACAGCGCTGTGTTAGTTTCGGGTATATTGCAGAGTGATTCGGTTATACTTGTATATATCTATATTATTTTTTAAAAAAAATTCTTCTCCATTAGAGTTGCATTGTGTGTATACACATGAAGAGATCTATAACTGACTTACAGGAGGCAGACTGCAAACAGGGTGGGCCCTGGGCAGCTAAAAGGGGCAGAGAGAGGCTTTTCCTCTATCCCTTATCTGGGTACGACATAACAACTTAACAACAAATTTGTTTACTTTTTTTGTTTCTTGGTAGTGGGTTTCTTTTTGTTTGCTTTTTGGTTTTTTTTTTTTTAGTTGAAATCCTTTCAAAACACTCTCAAAGTAGTGAACAATCCAAGATCAACCCTGGAAAGCTGAAGGTAGAGACCACTGCAAAAAACCGAGGCCAGAGACAGCAGTTCTTAAAACCGACTCCTTCCTGCTCCCACAGGACGGTGGGCACAGACAGCGCGGGATAAGAATCCAAAGTCAGAGCTCATTCTGAGGACGACGATTTGCTTTCTTTGCTGTTCCTTCTTTTTTTCTTGGGGGGAAGGGTGCAATTTCCACACTCCCTGCCCTGTCTCATTCCCACCTCTGAGCACCGTGCTGTCTTTCTATCCCACCCAACATCTACGATACAGAGACGAGCAGTACCTGCCATCAAGAGCTCAATCCTCATGTAGCTCCTTCCGCACAATATCTTGACATAGAACATGGGCTCACAGGTTGCCAGATGTCCTCCGTTCAGTGCCCACAGGAGTACAACTAAAAAATTATCTCGTGGCTCCGTAACTTCCCATAAATACAGAACCTTAAGTTTCCACCCTACTCATTCCCTTAACAAATAGAGCAAAGACACACAAAAGCAAGACGCAAGTGTACAAAACTGCTCCTGGCCTTGCAAAGCAAGCATGAAGAAAATGTTCTGACGTGATTTTATGAAGCAGTTTGGTTTCTGTCTGAGGGGAACAGGGTAGTTTCAGTCCACAATTGACCCCTGCTGATACAGCCAATGGAAAGTTCTATTTCCCCTGACCCTCATATTAAGACTGGACTCATCTCAGATTGACTCACTCTTGTCCTGCAACTAACCAGGACTTCAAAGTATGCTTTTTGTTAAATTCTTGATGGAACGTTTCACTGTGAGGAGAAAAGCAGAAATAGGACTCCTGGGAAGGCCAGTTATGTTCATGTTGCTTTGCAATTTGATGTTTATGGGCTAAAAATCAACACAGGACAGAAAACCCTAAACAACAAGGTCCTACTGTATAGCACAGGGAATTGTATTCAATATCCTGTGATAAACCATAACGGTAAAGAATATGAAAAAGAATATACATACATGTATAACTGAGTCACTTTGCTGAATAGCAGAAATTAACACATTGATGCTTCCGTTAAAAACAAAAACCTTCTATCTGTCCAACCTGAGAGAAGAGACATAGACTTTCAAAGAAACACCAGAGTAATAAGAAAAATTTTAATTAAGCAAATATGCAAGTCTACATATAATTCTCATGGAAGCTTTTATTTGGGGATTCTCTGACAGTTCAATGGTTAGAATTTGGTATTTTTATTGCTAGGGCCAGGGTTCAATCCCTGGTTTGGCAGGGGGAATTTTTTTTAAATCTCTCTATAAATAGCCACTGGCACTTGTAAAATTGCAAGACTGTCGTGGATAAAACAAACAAAACTTTCCTCAAAAGACAGTCTTGAATTTTAAACTTTAATACACAACATGTTTCTTTTTTTAGTTTTATTTTATATTGAAGCATAGGGCTTGGCAACCCACTCCACTGTTCTTGCCTAGAGAATCCCCATGGACAAAGGAGTCTGATGGGCTACAGTCCAAGAGGTTGCAAAGAGTCAGACACGACTGAGTAAGCACACCTAGTTAATTAACAATGTTATGTTACTTTCAGGTATATAGCAAAGTGATTCATTTATACATATACATGTATCTATTCCTTTTCAAATTCTTTTCCCATTTAGGTTATTACAGAATATTGAGCAGAGTTCCCTGTGCTATATAGTAGGTCCTATATTTTCCTTTTTTTTTTTTTGGTCCTATATTTTAAACACAGCAGTGTGTCCATGTCAATCCCAAACTCCCAATCCACCTCTCTCCCCATAACATGTTTCTGTTTGGGAAAATTCACTATTAAAAAATATCAAATCCTCTCTAAATTAATTAATGTACTTTCCAAAAAAATTCCAATTAAAAAACAGGATATTTAAAGAAATTAATGCAAGAATTCTCAAGTTCATCTCAGAATAAACAGGACAGACTAGCCAAAATATTCTTAATCAAAGAAGTATAAAGAGAAAATCTTTTCTAACATTTTAAAATGTATTTATAAAACTCAATTAAGTTTTAAAAGTGTGATATTAACATGAAAACAAGCAGACCAGTGGAACAAAACCAAACATCCAGAAGTAAACATATAATATAAAAGAATTCCATGTGTGAAAAAGGTAGTTCTTAAAACAGACAGGGATAGAATGAATCGCTGGTAAAACTGGCACAATATCTGGAAAGGAAGTTAATTTTTCTTTTTGGCCACAATGCCTGGCATGCAGGATCTTAGTTCCCCGCCCAGGAATCGAACCTGCGCCCTCTGCAATGGCAGTGAGGCGTCTTAACCACTGGACTGCCAGGGAAGTCCTGGAAGTTAAATTTCTAATTCATACTATTTGGTAGGCCAAACAATGGACACACATACACACACACCAAAGATGCTCACGCCCCAACCACCAGAACCTGTGAAAGCATTACATGACATGGCAAAGGGGCCTTTGTACAATAGATGTAATCCAGGTTGTTTTGTTGTCATTGTTTAGTCCCAGTGGTGTTTGACTCTTTTGGGACTTCATGGATTGGGATTTCCCAGGCAAGAATACTGCAGTGGGCTGTCTTTTCCTCCTCCAAGGGCTCTTCCCCATGCCGGGATCAAACCTGCGTCTCTGAACACCTCACACATTAGCAGACGGATTCCTTACTACTAGCGCCACCTGTGCATGTTCAGTCGCTCAGTCACGTCAGACTCTTTGTGACCCCATGAACTATAGCCCACCAGGCTCCTCTGTCCATGGGATTTTCCAGACAAGAACACTGGAGTGGGTTGTCACTTCCTTCTCCAGAGAAGCCCTTATCTAGGTGAGCCCAATATAATTATATTAACCCTCTAAAGCGGAAAAACTTATCTGGCTAGAGTCAGAAAGATGCTGGAGAAGCGGAAGGCAAGAGAGATGCAGAAGCAGATGTGAAACCTGAAAAAGACTAACCCCATCGCTTCGTGCCTCGAAGATGGAGGGGAGGCAACAGGGAGGAATGTAGGTGGCCTTGGAAAGAGAGAGAGGCTCCTGGGTGACAGTCGGGTAACAGGAACCTCGGTCCTACAGCTGCAAGCAACTGGACCCTGCCAACAACACGAATGAGCTTAGAAAAGGATTCTGGGCAGACCCTAGCCAGCCAACATCTTGATTTCAGCCTCATGAAACCTGCCACGGGAACCAGACTTCTCACCGACAGACTGTGAGATGATCAGTCTGCATGGTTTTAAGCCACTAGGTTTGTGGACATTTGTTACGGCAGCTACAGAAAACGAATACACATCATACACCAAAATTCCTTCTACGTCAATGAAAAAAAAAAAACGCTAGTGTCAAAAAGACACCAGGGCAGTGAAAAGAAACTTCTGGCACACACAGCAATGTAAAGAACCTCAAGAACATCATGCCAAGCAAGAGAAGCCAGACTCAGAAGACTATATACTGTGGGATTCTATCTGGCTGATGCTCTAGAACTGGCAAATCTAAGAAAGCAGAAGAGCAGTTACCCAGGGAAGGAGGGAGGATTACTGACTGGAAAGGGGGATAAGAGCACTTTCTGGGAGATGGAATGTTCTCTACGGTGATCGGGATGGGGTCACACAGGTATATACATTCATCAAAGCTCACTGAACAGGAGCGTTAAAATCTGTGCCTTTGCTTAGATGCAAATTTCTCATTTTTAAAAAAGCGTTGAGAAAAAAAAAAAGCCCTAAGAGAAAAGATTTTAGATTATTTTCACCTGCTTCAGGAGGAAACTTGGTCAGATCTAATCAAGTGCCACACACACAGGGCCTTTGCCCCAGTAGTTCCACTTCTGGGAATCAGTGTTGCAAACTGATTGCACACAAAGGAAATGGTAGATGTATGACATTACTCACTGTCTAATTGTTTATAATAATAAAAGACTGGGACCAGCTTGAACGGCCATCAACAGAGGACTGGTTTAATAAATTATATTACAGCCACCCCCACAATGAAGTATGCACTTTCTTTAAAAAGAAAGAAAAAAAGAAAAAAGAATGAAGATGCTTTGTATGTACTGATCTGGGATAATCTGCAAAATATGTTTACACAAAGCAAATGCAGGATGGTGTATACATTATACTCTATTTTGGGCAAAATTTTAAAAGACAGAGGGGAGAGCTAGATAAGAATATATATATTTGCATTTGCTTATATATGCACAAAGAAATTCTGGAAGGATGCATGAGAAATAAAATTACCTTTATTGGGGTACAGGGTGGAGAAGGGAGACCTAATCCCACCTTTTCATTGTAACCTTTCTGTATTTTTGATTCTCAAATTACATAAATTTGAAAAGGCTTTAATGCAATAAAAAATTCTAAGTAATCTTCCACACAGTGATAGCCATGAATTCATTAAAAGTTTAAAACTTCTGTACATCAAAAACCCCAGAAAGTAGTTTGCTGCTGCTGCTAAGTCGCTTCAGTCATGTCCGACTCTGTGCGACCCCATAGACGGCAGCCCACCAGGCTCCCCTGTCCCTGGGATTCTCCAGGCAAGAACACTGGAGTGGGTTGCCATTTCCTTCTCCAATGCGTGAAAGTGAAAAATGAAAGTGAAGTTGCTCAGTCGTGTCTGACTCTTAGCGACCCCATGGACTGCAGCCTACCAGGCTCCTCCATTCATGGAATTTTCCAGACAAGAGTACTGGAGTGGGTTGCCATTGCCTCCTCCAAGAAAGTAGTTTAACAACACCCTAAGCAGCAAGGTTATGGATGGAGAATCACTCTCACATACAGCTGATGACAAGATTTAAGTGGTACAGCTTCTCTCTACAGAAATACACAAGTTTTTCACACGGCTGCTCGGAATTTATTCTACAGACATATTTCATTAAAGGACATGAGGATATTAATTGCCTCATTGCCTGTCAAAGCAAAAAGGATACAAATCCAAGAGTCCAACAAGTGGAGACACTTATATAAAGTGGTATATATACCACTCAGAATAGAACACTATCATTGTTAAGAATAAATATGGCAGATCCAAAGGAAGAGATGTCAAAACATGCAACCAAGGTGAATAAAGCCAGTTGGAGAACAATTTGTAGAGCAAATTGGAGAGTCTGAGGACAGGTTAGTGTACATATATATATTTGATTTGATCTATTGGGAGAATTTCCAGAGAGACACTTAAGAAATGAGTTAAGTGGAGATCTCTGGGGAGATGGGGAAAAAATGGGGAGCATGCTCCTGAACCATAGGAGAATAGCTTTCTGTTAAGTCACCCAGTTTGTGGTTGTACAATTTCTTACTGCAGATCTAGGAATGTAATACAATATCTCTCTGAATATGTTCTCAGAATTACTAAAATTGAAAGGATTTCAGAAAGTGAGATGGTTGGGCTAAAATTTTCAGAGCAAGGGAAATGCTCTAAGCCAAATCTCCCCAGGCTCAGAGATTTGGAGGGCCTGACCACGGTCACACTGGGCTGAGCACCAGGGGTGAGATCCAGGCTGACTCCTGCCCCCACCCACAACCTGGTCTACAGCACCTGTGGGTGGGCAGGGAGGCCAGGACTAGAACCCACCGTGGCCCGAAATCCAGGAAAGGTTCGGGTTAGTGGTACAGGCCATGGCAATCTCCATTATTTCAGTGTGATCCTTGTAACATTTACAGGACCTTTGTTTTGTTTACCCAGCAAAGAGAAAATATTTTGTTAAAAAACACAACCCTGAGGTCATACAGAGTGAAGTAAGTCAGACACAGAAGCACAAATATTGTATGGTATAGCATACATGTAGAATTTTTAAAAATGGTACAAATGAACTTATTTACAAAACAGAAACAGAGTTACAGATGTAGAAAACAATCTTATGGTTACCAGGGGGATAAGGAGGGACAGGGATAAATTGGGAGACTGGGATTAACATAGACAGACTACTATACATAAAATGGGGCTTCCCCAGTGTCTTATCGATCAAGAATCCACCTGCAACGCAGGAGATTCAGGAGACCTGGGTTTGATCTCTGGGTCGGGAGGATCCCCTGGAGGAGGGCATGGCAACCCACTCCAGTATTCTTGCCTGGAGAATCCCATGGACAGAGGAGCCTGGCGGGCTACAGTCCACAGGGTCCACAAAGAGTTGGACACGGCTGAAGTGACTGAGCATGCACACACACAGAGAACAGATAACTAATAACCACCTTCTGCATAGCACAGGGAACTCTACTCAACACACTGTAATGACCTATAGGGGAAAAGACTAAAAAAAAGAGTGGACACATGTATGTGTGTAACTGATTCACTGCTGTACACCGAAAACTAACGACATTGTGTATCAACCATATGCCAATAAGAATTAAAAAAAAAACACAGCTCTGAAGGGAGGGAGGAAAAGACCATAGCCCTAAGATCTGTCTGTCTGTTTTCACAGGGGTTCTCTGAAATTACCAGCCAGTTAAGCAGCTGAGAAAAATTTGTGATTCAAGGCCTTGAATGAAGAGTGGAAGGGGTCAGTGCTGTCAAGTACGAAAATGGACCCAAATCCTTCTCTCCTGCAGTTGTTCCTTGGAATGGAAGGCCAAGGTGCGTGCAGGGGGGTCCAGGATCTCACGTGGGCTCTGGGTGCCAGACCTGCAAGCCCGGGAGCCCCCTTCCCCAGGGGTTTTGGACTGGAACTTTGGGAAAAGTTCCCCACTCAGGTAGGCAGCTCCAGAGGGGCGCAGCCTTACCCCCCACCCCAACCCTGAGAAGAAAATCCTCTTGGTGAGAGATGATGGTACGTTTACGCAAAGAAAGGGGGGGCAGAAGGAGGGCCTTCTGGGGCCCTACAACCCCACATTTCCCTGCCTGAGGCCCACAAGCTCCTGCCCCTTCTCTGGTTCCCAAAGACAGTATCAGCCTTCCAGAACCTTCTACCTTCTGCCCAAGTCCTTGGCAATTTTTCTTTCATTGACTAGAAATGAAGGAAGAGGACTTGCCTATTTCACCCCTCTCTACAACTTCACATTAGACACAGGTCCCTATCCGGGGTTCTCTCTCCCCACCCACCCACTCAACCCTCTGATCACAGTATTCCTTCCTGCAGGGCCTGATGAGGCTTCAGAATCCTTTCCGCACCATTCATTCTAGGTGGCCACACATTCACACCCCAGATGAGTCCTGTGTGCCATTCCCAGTTTGCGTAATGAAGACTTGAGCCAGAATGAATTAATGCTTCCAAGCATGAACACCCAAAGTTCCCTACCGCAGGCCAATGCAAGTCACCTGTTCCCCACCTCACCCTCAGTTTTGTCTCCCCTAAGAGGCATGCAGGCCCCAGAACAGCCGTCCCCAAGCTGGGTTCACACACACCCTCTGGACACATCCTCCCCGTCTTTGTTATTGGCCTCCCTGCCCCAGACTAAGGGCCTTTCCCGGTAGAGCAGTGGTAAAGACTCCACTTGCCAATGCAGGAGATGCAGAAGACTGAGGTTCAATCCCTGGGTCAGAAAGATCCCCTGGAGAAGGAAATGGCCTCCAGTATTCTTGCCTGGGAAATCCCGTGAACAGAGGAGCCTAGCGGGCTACACCCCATGGGGTCGCAAAAGAGTTGGACACAACTGAGTGACCGAGCACACACACACACGCCTCAGACTCACCCAGCTCCTGCTCAGCTTCTTCATCACCACCAGCGAGACATCCCTGGATCCCTCAGATCACAGGCTGCGCCCACGTTACAAAAGCCTCCAGGGTCTTGAGGCCCCACCCCCACCTCCTCTCAAGCACAATTTCCAGAAAAGTTCCAAAGGACTTTCAGACCTGTGGTGCTCCTCCTCCACCGACACTCTGAACCCCAGCAAACCTGTCACCGGCCGTGCTCACCCCAGCTAAAGCCAACGCTGCTGCTGTGAACATCTCTGCCCAGGCCCTGTGTGTGTAGCTTTTAAAACCACTTAGGGCCCTGAGTTAGGATCTAAGCAGTTTTGAACATATTAAATATATTTTCCCACAGTCTCAGTATTTCAGGCCCTGTGCTAGGTCTCAAAAGCTCCATGCTAGACACTGTTTTTCTGCTTTCCCCTGTAGACTGAACTCTTAAGGCACAAACTAAATTTTACAACAGTAGTCCCAAATTTTAAGAAAAGCCAACCACACAAAGTACAAATCAAAAACAACCAAGATCATACCGCCAAAGCTGTTGGTTATTTGGGGAAAACCAAGGATAAAGATGTTCACCCAAATTTTTAAACACCTATTGAAAATCCAAAAGTCAGCAAACAGGGCCACGTGTCACCTGGGATATGACAGTGCCAGAGATAGAAAAATGCTAACAGCAAAGAATAATCCTATAAATCAGTGACTCCTAATTTTTTTTTTTTAAGTTGACAAACAGTAACATTTGCACACAGAGGAAAGAAATCAAAGGGAGCCTAAATAAAGTTGCCAACTCCTTGATTTGCCAAATCAGAATTTGTTTTTAAGTGTATCATCTTAAAAAAATAAATCAACGTGTACCATCTGCTGTCCGCATAATTTCACAAGAGACGGAATCTTTTAACTGCAAAAAAAAAAAAAAAGACAAGAATGAATGTAAACTCAGATTAAAGAAATTCATTCTCAAGGAAGGACAAGCTAAGAGCTTTCGGGCACATTTTAGTCTCGGATAGTGTGCAGGTGGTTTGTACCCTGAAGGGCAAATGTTCCAAGTCTCTGAAACCACCAGGGCCCTGGAAGATGCTCAAGAAATATTGCTGAAGGGCCGGGAAGGATACATCTCAGCTCCTGGCTCAGAAGTGGAGTCTAAATCAGTCACTCAGAAGTGGGGGTCAAAATCACTTGACCCCCAAAGAGGAAGGCCATAAGGAGACCCCCGTCCCACTGGTGGCCAGGGGTGGGTACAATTTCTCCTCTCTGTGCCACAGACCAGCCTGTTTGCACTGCGCCATCTGAATGAGAGCAGTCCTGGGTAGCTGCATGATAACAGATAAAATTCACTGAGCCCTTACTACATGCCAGGCCCCACGCTAAGCCCTTCTCAGACATTTTTATCATCAAATTGTTCCTAACAGTGCCAGTGAGGGACGTATAATTATGATCCCAGTTTTACAGGTCAGGAAACAGGTTTAATCAAAGAAAAGGGACTTCTCTGAACAAGGCACAAACCTAAGTCTGATACCAAAATCTGTGTTCACAACACCCTGAGAGGTGAAGTGAAGAAAGGGTCTGGGGGCTGGGGAAAACAGAAAGGGCGGCCTTGAAAATGAAAATCAAACCCCCAAAACAGTGACCCTGAAAAATTGGCATTCCAGACTCCGCCTGAAGACAAATGAGGACGTTCCACACGCTGCTCAGAAGCCTTGATTCAGTATCTGTGCTAAATCCAGGCAGCCCAACTACTGCCACAGTCCCTGTATTTAGGCTTCCCACTCTCCCTCAGAGTACCTGGGAGCTATGGATGGTTGTGAAGTGGGAGCAGCGCCCCCCCACCCCACCCCCACCCCATGACAGCCCTAGAACAAAGGCGCTTTCTCACTTAGTGCAGAACTCCAGTTGGATAATAGCAGCCCAAGCGGCCTGGGCTCCACATCCCTTCCCAAGCCCCTCTGTAATATTTTGCTGCTGCTGCTCTTCACTTGCTAAGTTGTATCCAATTTTTGCAACCTCCCTGGACTGTAGCCCTCCAAGCTACTCTGTGGCATTTCCCGACCCAAAGATCAAACCCATGTCTCCTGTGTGGGAGGTGGATTCTTTACCACTGGGCCACCTGAGAAGCCCCTGTAACATTTCAGGTGCAGATTAATGGCCTCTGTCCCTCCTCCCACCCCTAAGACCACAGCAATTCGCTTCCCCATGACTGAAAGGCAAGACAAACCCAGTGGAGAGCCTGGAACACCACCCACTGGGGCATGGGAAGGGTCCAGAGGTGCCCAGGAGCTCCCCTAAATAAGAGTCTCCCCCAGACAGGGTCCCTGAAAGGCACCTCCTCATAGGGAGATACCTGAGCAATGCTGGGGGGATCTGAGTCCCTCCGAAGTTCTAGCACCAGCTGACAGTTTTCGGAAACACAGGGCTTTCCACTCGGTCTTGAAAAAAGTGTGAACTTTGGCCAGGCTGAAAAGACAGCCATCCGCTTTCCCAGCCTTCTAAATAACATACAAAGCTGTTTAAACACACACGCCTCCTTCAACTTTCCTTTCCAGCCTTCTCCCTGTTGTAACCACATGATCCCAAATTCATCTGGCCCCTTCCCCGTCACACACCTTTGCAGTCACAAGGCTGGCGCCAGCCCCACGGGGAGGACAAGCATGCCTCCTCCTCACAAAAGACAAAGTCCACAAACCTGGGATCCAGTCCCACTGGGCCTATTCCAGGCCTGGGGTCAGGCAGCCAATTCCCTAACCCTCACCTTCAGTTTCCTTAATGCTAAAGAGGGGCCAAGTCACCTATAGGTCTGGACTTCCTCTTTCCTCTGCCAGTCAGCAAGTACTGGGCACCTTCTGTGTGCCAGGCCCTCAGCTAGATGCTGGGACATGTGCATCAAGACTGACCCAAACCTCTGCTGCCCTCATGAAGCTCACACTCGGGGGCAGAGAGAGCTGTAAAATGGGGATGGTTTACAATATTTCTCTGAGGAATAAATAATACATGAAACTCATTTAACATAGAGCCAGGCATAGTCAACTATTGGTAGCATGCATGAGGGCTAAGTCGCTTCAGTCATGTCCAACTCTTTGTGACCCTATGGACTGTAGCTCGCCAGGCTCCTCTGTCCTTGGGATTCCCCAAGCAAGAATCCTGGAGTATAACCCACTCCTCCAAGGGGTCTTCCCAACACAGGGAGCGAACCCACGTCCCCTGCATTGGAAGCCAGAGTCCCAACCACTGGACCACCAGGGAAGTCCCCAAGGTGTTGATTTTATATTTATCTGTTTCAATATGCTTGCCACCATAGCATTAGCTAATACCTCTATGATGACAGACAAGTATAATTTCTTTTTTGTGATGGGAACAATTAAGATCTAGTCTCCTGGCAACTTTGCGGTTTATAATACAATGTTGTTGGCTATAATCATTATGCTGTGCGTTAACTAGATCTCCAAAACTTATTTATCTGGGAGTTGTTAAAAGATATTTGCCCACCTCCTCCCCCATGGCCTCCTACACATGCCCAGTCCAAGAGGACCATTCCATGTGGGGTGTACCAGCGGCTACGCTCACCTAGTAGAACCTCTAAACACGTCCTCGTGGCGTGTTTGTATATAAGGAAATGGTGCTCGTCATTATTCTTCATAACAAGCTGCCCCCTTTACCTGGAATGACCCTCTCTTCTCCGGCACCCCTCAATCCGTCCTGCTGGAAGTGCCCTCCATCTGTCTGGGCATAGCACAAAGCTTACCTCCCAGACTCTGTCCAGGGCCGGAGGATTCAGGAGCTGGGAACCCTTCTGGGAGGCTTGTCTGCATGTCCACTCACCCTTGCTCCCTGGGCTGCCTGGCTCTGACTCTGTTCTGCCCCGTTAGCAGTGCCTAGGTCTCACGTGCTTAAATCCTCCATCGGAAAAAAAAAAAAAAAAAAATCCTCCATCGGCCAGTATATGAGGTATACTGGCCCTCAGGTATGTGAGGAGCAGAACTGCCTTGGAAAGCGAAAAACCAGAAAGAGGTGAGACCAGGTGAGACGCTGACAGGAGAACAAAGGGTATATTAGAGACAAAATCTGAGTCCATATTACGGAGACCCTTAGTACCTGGACAGTGAGTTCAGATTCCAGACTCCAGTGAGCGTTTGAAGTTACCAATTTCTGAGCCTCAAGGTACAGTGGACCCTGATGGACAACGGATGAGGTGATCCAACGGTGACCATAGGCGAGAACCCTGGGGACTGCTGCCGGACACAAAGCTCATCCCAGTTGACACTTGTGATGCAAGTATTTTTCACAGTAAATCAAACTACTCAGTGGAGTGCGGTAATTCTCTATATTTTCTGTTGTGCAGCTTCCCCCAAATGGCCTGAATATACTACCCTATAATGTGCCACTCTAGCACAGTGATTATTATTTTGTATCAAAGGTATCTGAGAAAGAGCTGGTGCAAAAAGGACACTCTGACCCTCCTTCCCCCTCTGAAAGCAAAAAATAAATTTCCCACGGGAAAGGCATCCTCCCTGTACCAGAAGGGTAGGAGGCATCTTTATCAACAGAGATAGGGAATTTAGGGCAAGAGAGCTGTGTAAACAAACCTTGTTATTTTTTCACCAATTTATTACCCCAAGCCCAAGCCCCTTTGTCAATGCTTGCTGTTTCTTTGCCTAAAAGGCATAAAAGCTTCCTGTATCAGTTAGACTTCTTTGAGTCTCATATTTTTTTTTCCATTTATTTTTGAGTCTCATATTTTTAAGGCGCGCTCATAGGCAGGAAATTAAATTTGTTTTCCTCCTGTTAATCCCTTGTGTCAATTTAATTATTAGAACCAGCCAAAGAACATAAAAGGAAAGAAGGGAACACTTGTCTGCCCCTGCACCTTCAAAAGGTCATCACTGTTTTCTAAGGTTAGCAATCTTTCTTTTCATTGACTGGAGGACTTAGCATTTACAAGATAAAAACACCTCAATCTAGATGTCATCAGAACTTCAAACAGAAATAGCTCGATCCAGACTCTGCTTGTCTCCGACAAACACACAGGAGGTCCTACCAGCTCACCAGGCTCAAAGAAGCTAAAACAAATGTGCTATGGGGATGCAGGTGGGCACTGATGCTGGTTCAACGCCCAGGCAAAAGATGGAGTTGATTCGGGTATACTGGGTCAGGGGGTTACAGGTAACACTCAGTCACACTTTCAGATTTTCCACAAAATCAAGGAAACAAAGCAATGCTTACTTAGGAAATTTGAGACAAAGAAAAATGTCTGATCAGGCAAAATGGACAGACAACCTTAGTGACCAAAGGAAGAATACTCATCTTGGTTTGGGCACTGTGACATTTTGGGGTTCGAAAGATGTCTGTTTACCTGCTTCAATACCTTTTTTAAAAGTTTCTTATTTTTCCTTTTTTTAATTTTGTATTGAGGTATAGCCAAAGAACAGTGTTGTGACAGTTTCAGGTGAAGAGCAAAGGGACTCGGCCATACACATCCATTCTCCCCCAAACCCCCCTCCCATCCAGGCTGCCACATAACATTGAGCAGAGTTCCTTGTTGGTTATCCATTTTAAATATAGCAGTGTGTAGTTCCCCACCGGTCCAGTGGTTAGGACTCTATATGCTTTCACTGCTGAGGTTGCAGGTTCATTCCCTGGTCAGGGAACTAAGACCCTGCAAACGGCACGGTGAAGCCAAAAATTAAAAAATAAAGTTTAAAACCAAATGTTCTCTCCACCCTTGCCACTGTCCCACCATAGATCTCAGTGGTAACATAAAGAGTCATCTTTGCCAAAGAGGCTGTCCATTTCCCCCTAGTTCTTCCTTCTTATAAAGATTTGTCGAAACAAAGATTTCTGGGCCTTAAGAAACTCAGGCTACACTTTAAGGAAACTTGTTACAAAAGCCATGAGACAAGGTTAGCTGGGTCAGTGACTGGAAACCCAGAGGCAGGGTGCCAATAGGTCAGCTCCACTTCTCTGTCTGGGAAGGCAGAGAACAGCTTGTTCCTGGAGGCCAATGAAAGCAAAACCACACCCACAACCCAACCCCACTTCAGTTTTTAAGAACATCCTCAGGGTCACTTACCTTTCCCACCTAGATAGAGGCTCGCATGCTCTATTTTGGCTGCTAACAGACTCTTCATCCCAAGAAGCAAAAATAAAATACTAAGAGGATGCACAGCATAAGAATGGGCCTTTGGTAGCAAGTGCAGAAAAAAAGAACTGATCAGCAAAGAGAAGTTTAAGAATTCCATAAAGTCTCTTTTCGGTCCCTGAGAGAGTGGGTGTCTAAGGCCAGATCTACTACTAATTAGCTGTAATGACTACCAGGTGATGAGCCTCAGCTTCTTCATCTATAAAATGTTTGCTGCCCTGCTGCTGACCCCGCGGTGAAATTCTGTGCAGAGACTTAAAAGAGTTCCCTTTGGAATGTATGAATCCAGAGCTCCTGGCAGCCTTTCAGCATTCTCCTTCCTGCTTACTCAAAAAAAAAAAAGAAAAAAGACAAAAAAAGACATAATGGCAAGAAGCCATTACTCTGCTACCTCCTCAGCACTCACAGGAGGCCCCACCCATTCACTGGGCTCCTGGCAGGCAGGCAGCCTGGTGGGGCCAGACAGAATAGAACCAGAGGAACCAGAAGCATCCTTCAGCCTGCCTTTGCAGCCACAACCTCTAGTATTCTCCTTACTCAAGTTTGAATCTCAGCCTCCTTCATGTCTCTTAAACCAATTCATCCCTTCCAGAGTTAGTTCCCAGTGAAATATGGATACTCTCCTCCACCTCTCTGGGGGTGCCCCAAAGAAAGCTTACACTTGCCAGTGAGGACCGGTTAGTCAGTTATCAAACCAAGTTAACGGATTATAACTAGGTTTCAAAAAAAAAAAAACAGAATATGGAATAGAATAGAAAATATCACTGTCCTCACCCAGTAGAGTGTAAATATTCTGTGAGGCTCTTCTTGGGGGCTTCCTAGGTGGTACTAGGGGTAAAGAAAATAAGAGACTCCCTTGGATCCCTGAGTGGGGGAAATCCCCTTGAGAAGGGCATGGCAACCTACTCCAGCCAGTATTCTTGCCTGGAAAATCCCATGGTCAGAGGACCCGGGCAGGCTACAGTCCATGGGTTCAGAGAGAGTCCCACGTGAGTAAATCGACTTAGCACTCACGACGCTCTTCTTGCAGTTTTATACTGATATATATATGTGCCTGGGTGCAGGACTCTATTGTGGATCTTGGTCAGGAAAAGACAGAAGCTCATAGGCCGGAAGCAGTGAGATCCGACCCTGGGGACACATGCCCCCACACACCCATCCCCCCCTCCATCTCCTGTGGAGGATACAAAGGCCGGCACAGGGTACTCAGAGCTCACGCATCCATCCTGCGATTGTACAAAACAGAGATGACTGCAAAACAACTGAAATAAACTTCTGACTCTCCTTCAGGGTAGTACTTCCTATAAAGCACAAAACAGGATAATCAACAAAAGACCAAGCCATCCGGGTAACAGTCTTGCTTCAGAAAGGTGCCTGGAACTTGGGAAGCTCAGCGCCAGGCTGGGGCAGAACCTGGGTGCTGAAGGCCCTGGGCTCCTTGCTTTCTTCCCACTTAAGGACTGATTAGGTCAACAACAACTGGACTGGGACTAGAAACCTCAGAGCCCACCCCTTTCTCGCTCCTCTTAAAAAAAAAAAAAAAAAATTGTTTTTTGCAAATTGTACATCTCCCGATAAATTTTGCCTAGTAGGAACCAAGGCTTGCAGCCTCCTAGAAACGCCCCTAGCCGGGAGTCGGGCTGAAGAAAGGCAGTTTCAGCCAGGTGGCTAATGCTCGGGGCTCCCAGTAGGCGTGCGGCGAGGGGGCGGAGTGCACCTCTCAGGCTCCAGGCTCCGAGCCCGCGTTTGCAAACGCTCGGAAGCAGAAGCCTGGGTTTCTGGGACTCCGCCTCTGAACCCCGGGCCCTTAGTGCTATCCCCTCCTCCCGACTCTTCTGGCCGAGGACGGTGGGCCTGAGGCAAGCCCAGCTCATGATCGAGCGGGCTGGGGAAGAGGCCTGCTCGGAGCTGGATTCGCCAACCTCCTCCAGCCAGGAAGCGGCCAGCACTCCCCTAAGTTCCCGGCAAATCCCGCCCCGCGCCCGGGCGCCTGCCATTCCGCAGCGCGCCCCGCGGGCGCGTCCGCTGGTCTTAACATTCGCGGCCCTGGGGTCTACCGGAGGAGGTGGGAGGCGGGCCCCGGAGCCGCAGATTTGGTGCCGCGGTGGGGACGTGGCAGGCCGCGCGCCGCCGCAGTCCTGTCGCAACGCGCGCCCCTTCCCCAGGCGCCAGGAACGCCGGAGCCGCCCCCCACCTCCACCCCCACCCCGCGCCGGACCCCGCGCAACAAGCCTGCGTCTGCACCTAGATGAGCGCAGGGACCGCCTGCCCCGGTGCGGCCTCGGGGCGCGCCGGCCCCCACGCGCGGCCGCCTCCCTCGCGCCGGGAAGAGGCACGGCTGAAGGCCCGAGGAGCCCCCCGCACGTCCGGCGCCTCTACGCACCTAGTTACCCGCGCGTCCCACATGGCCCTCGCCGCCGCTGCCGCCTCGGGAGCCGCTTCCCCGGGGACGGACTCAGCGGGCGGGGTCTCCGGCTCGCGGTAGCTCGGCCCCCTCCGCCGCGACGAGCGGGGCGGGGGCGCAGAGACCCCGGCGCCCGGCTGTAGGCAGCCACAGACCTATTCCAAGTTTCCACGTAGTTGCGAGGGCCCGAAAACTCACGTGCACGGCACCGCTGGATGGGAGGAGGTGTTTGTCACCGTGTGTTTTAAAGAGGCGTTTCGATGTCTCCCATCTTGCGGGCGAGCGCTCCAATGGGGTGGCTCTCGGCCACCTTTGGAAAAACGAGTGCTTCGAGCCGTGCACCTCGAGGGACCGGGCGCGCGCACACCCCCCTCCGACAGCTTTTGGTCACGGTGACTTCTCACCCTAGCGAGGTCGCCGCGATTGTCGGGGAGACAGGAAATGGTCAGCCAATGGCCTTGAGCCCCGCCCCCGGACCTCTCGTCCCCTCCAACAAAGAAACTAGGGGGACAGGCCCCGGGTAGATGCGCCTCGTGCCCATCAGCTCCCACTTCCTATCTGCCTCGGTTGCGTCTGACCTTGGACATGGAGTACTTACTGTATGCTCGGCCTTCCATTCCAGGGGTGCTGGGGATTCCCCTTGGGCCGGGTGGGGCCTAGACTGCCTCCTGGTGGTGCTCACACCCGTCTGCGGGAGCACCACAACCGAGGAGCCTCGCGGGGCTTGAACCAGAGCAACAGTAGAGTTTCCAATGAGGCAAGGAAGACTTGGTGATCCATGGACACACCTACGGATGTGAGAGCTGGACTATAAAGCACAGCCCGGAAGAACTGATGCTTTTGAACTGTGGTGTTGGAGAAGACTCTTGAGTCCCTTGGACTGCAAGACGATCCAACCTGTCAATCCTGAAGGAAATCAGTCCTGAATATTCTTTGGAAGGACTGATGCTGAAGCTGAAACTCCAATGCTTTGGCCACCTGATGCGAAGAACTGACTCACTGGAAAAGGCCCTGATGCTGGGAAAGATTGAAGGCGGGAGGAGAAGGGGACGACAGAGGATGAGATGGCTGGATGGCATCACCGCCGCGATGGACATGAGTTTGAGTAGGCTCCAGGGGTTGGTAATGGACAGGGAAGCCTGGAGTGTTGAAGTCATGGGGTTACAAAGAGCCGGACACGACTGAGCGACTGAACTGAACTGGGCACACCTAAGGCACACAGCCTGCGGTGCTTCTCTGCGCTGCTTCTTCTGAGTCAAGAAGTAGCCTATCAGTCTAGCCTGTGTTCTCTGTGCTTCTGTAATCTCACCTCCTCCCATTTCTTCTGTGCCTTAATCTCCCCAGATACCGCACTGCATCACATACAATTCAAAAACTGTCAATGGCACCTCTATTGCCCTTTATAGCTGGGCACTTGGGAGCTTCACAATTTTACCCTACCCTTCCAGGCTTAGCCTGCTCATACACACTCTACCCCAGTGGTTCCGTGACTTGACTGCACACTGGAATCATCTGAGGGTCTTTCAAAAATACTGATGTCTGGGAATTCCCTGGCAGTCCAGTGGATAGGACTCAACTTTCACTACGGAGGGCCTGGGTTGGAGAACTAAGATCCTGCAGGCCTATAGTGGGAGGGGTGTGGGGAGGGCAAAAAAAAAAAACAACTGATGATTGGCCCCTACTCCTACTTAATCTGATTTAATTGGTATGGGGTATGATATGGGCCCAGGATTTTTAAAAACTCTCCTGGTGACTATGGTGGTGGTGGTTTAGTCGCCAGGTCCTGTCCGACTCTTTTTCTGTTTTTTTTGCTCTAACCTCTGAGAAAATTCTTCTGATCTTTCTTAATGAGGTTTCTGTTTTTAATTTCTGATACCACATTTTGATTTTTCCAAGAGCTCTTTCTTATTCTGTAAGCATTCCTTTGGCGGTCCCCATTCTCTTTTCCACGATTACATACCTTTTCTAATTTCCCTGCAGATACAGTAGCTTTTGTTTTCTCTACATAGGCTCTGTTCCCTGAGTTCCTTTTTCTGTTTCTGTTTTTTGTTTTGTTCTCCTTGTTCTGGATTTTCCTCAGATGGTTATCAGTTCAGGATTAAGAATGAGGGAACTAGATGTGCATTAATAGCGAACAACTGAATAAACCATGATACACTCACACCATAGAGAAGAACTATGTGTGCTTTTGAGCCATGAGGGGGATCACTATTTAACACTGTGGGGTGTTGGGCAGAAAATACTAAGTGGGGAAGAGTAATAAGGAGAGGTCAATATTTTAGTGCATGTGCTTATATTTTCAAAACAATGGAAGGAAAATAAAAGACAAAAGATTACCTACAAGGGGAAACAGGGTAGAGGGGAAAGATAGGGAACCTAGGCTTCTTTAAATATACCTTGTTTTTTAGTTTTGACTTAGAAACCAAGGGAACCTTAAATATCATTGAAAAGTTAAACCTAATTTCTGAAAAGTAGTTTCTAAAATTGAAACCATACTGAAACAAATTAACTTAATGTATATCAACTGGGTAGCACCACCAAACAAAAATTATTTCAAGTGACTTTAAAACAGATTTGTTTACCCTAAGGGAAAAAAGAACCAGCAGAGAAATCTTGAGTTTCATAGTCTTACATCCTTATTAAGTAATATTGGTATGTTTTACAAAAATTCTTGAAAGCATTTATTTAGAGACATTACTTGGAAATATCTTTATTACCCAGTCGTGTGTATAAATTAGAATAAGCAAATAGTCAATTACAATCAATTTCATTCAGAATCAAGATTTTCAGTGTAAGAGAAAAGAAATACAAATATAAAATCAAAGAAGTTAGGGAAAATTCTATAAACTGAAAACTAAAATGGAAATATCAGAATGAATTTGCAGTTTATTGTCTGACTCTGTACATTCTCTTCATCTTTGATGTGATGCATTATTTCTGGGTTTAATAATAGCAGGCATCCCTGGCACACAGGGGTAGTCAAGGCTATGGTTTTTCCAATAGTCATGTATGGATGCGAGAGTTGGACCATAAAGAAGGCTGAGCACCAAAGAATTGATGCTTCTGAATGTGGTGCTAGAAAAAGACTCTTAAGAGTCCCTTAGACTGCAAGGATATCAAACCAGTCAATCCTAAAGGAAATCAACCCTGAATATTCATTGGGAGGACTGTTGCTGAAACTGCAGTTCCAGTACTTTGATCACCTGATGCAAAGAGCCGATTTACTGGAAAAGACCCCGATGGTGGAAATGATTGAAGGCAGGAGAAGGGGGCAACAGTGAATTAGATGATTAGATAGCGTCACTGACTCAATGGACATGAATTTGAGCAAACTCTGGGAGACAGTGAAGGACCGGGAAGCCTGGTGTGCTGCAGACCCTGGGGTCACAAAGAATCAGACATGACTTAGCAACTGAACAACTGGCACCCAGGAGGCACTTTTTAAACACCATTTCTTTCTACAAGGAACCAGGACGCTTTAAAGAAAATCACTGATTCCAGGATGGGGAAGGAAATGTACAAGCTGAACCTGGTATGTTTTGTTGTTGCACAAAGCAAAGAAGCTATCACAGAGAATGAAAATGAAGAAAGCCTATGTGAATTATAGGATCATTGTTTAGTCGCTAAATCCTGTTTGACTCTTTGCTGCCCCATGGACTATAGCCTGCTAAGCTCCTCTGTTATGGGATTTCCCAAGCAAGAATACTGGAGTGGGTTGTCATTTCCTTCTTCAGGGAATCTTCCCAGAAAGAGATCGAACCTAAGTCTCCTACATCAGCAGGTGGATTTTTTACCACCAAGCCACCAGGAAAACCCGAATTATAGGATACCATCAGACACATTATTGGAGTCCTTGAAGGAGAATCAATGGAGAAAGGAACAGAAAGCTTATTTAACCAATGACTGAGAACTTCCCAAATCTAGGGAGAGATTTAGATATCCAAGTTTATGAAATTCATAGGTCCCTAAACAGATTCAGCCCCAAGAGATCTCCAAGATATTAAAATGCTGCTGCTGCTGCTAAGTCACTTCAGTTGTGTCTGACTCTGTGCAACCCCATATTAAAATAGAACTGTCTAAAATCAAAGACCAAGAGAATATTTAGAGCAGCAACATAAAAAAATTCTCACATACAAAGGAACCCTCAACAGGCTATCAGTGAAACTTTGCAGTCCAGGGGAGAGTGGGGTGATATATTAAAAGTTGTGAAAGAGAAACTGCCAACCAAGAACACTTTACCCTGCAAAGCTGTCTATTCTTCAGCAACAAAGGAGTGATAAACCCTTTACTGGGCACACAAAAGTCAAGGGAGTCCTTTACCAATAGATCTGCCTTTCAAGAAATGCCAAATGGTGTTTCTCAAGCAGAAATGAAATGATGCTAAATAGGAGTATGAAAATATAAAATAAAGGTAAGTATAAATCAAATCTGGAATACTTTAGTACTGTAACACAATGGTGTTAATAATTTAATTCTAGTATAAAGGTTAAGGGCTTCCCTGGTGGCTCAGAGGGTAAAGCGTCTGCCTGCAATGCGGGAGACCTGGGTTCAATTCCCGGATCGGGAAGATACCCTAGAGCAGGAAATGGCAACCCACTCCGGTACTCTTGCCTGGAGAATCCCATGGACAGAGAAGCCTGGTAGGCTACAGTCCATGGGGTTGCAAAGAGTCAGATATGACTGAGTGACTTCACTTTCACTTTCATGAAGGTTAAAGAACAAAAGTATTAAAAATAACTACCATTGACCCTGGAACAGTAAAGGTATTAGGGGTACCAACCTTCCACATAGTCAAAAATCCACATATACATTAAGTTGGCTCTCATATCTAAGGTTCCTCTTTATTTGAAATGATGCCTCCACATGTTCAACCAACTGCAGACTGTGTAGTAGTACTTACTATTGAAAAAAGCCATGTACAATTGGGCAGCAGGTACATGAAAATGTGCTCAACATCACTAATCATCAAGGAAACGCAAATCAGAGTTACAGGGAGATATCACCCCTCATTGGTTTCTGTTAGAATAGCTATCATCAGAAAGATAAGAGACAAGTATTTGTGAGGAAGTGGAGAAAAGGGAACACTTCTGGACTGTTGGTGGGAATATAAACAGTATGTAGTTTCCTCAAAAAACCTAAAAGGAGAACTGTATGATTCAGCAATCCCACTTCTGGATATTTATGCAAAGGGAATGAAATCAGTACATTGTAGAGATATCTGTACGCTCATATTCACTGCAGCATTTTTCACAATAGCCAACATAGGATATGGATAAAGAAAATGTGATGGGAAGAAAAAAAAGAAAATGTGATGGGGATAGCTAGATAATGTACAATGAAATATTATTCAGCCATAAGAAAGGTCACTGTAGATGGTGACTGCAGCCATGAAATTAAAAGACACTTACTCCTTGGAGGAAAAACTATGACAAACCTAGACAGCATATTAAAAAGCAGAGACATTACTTTGCTGACAAAGATCCGTATAGTCAAAGCTATGGTTTTTCCAGCAGTCATGTACAGATGTGAGAGTTGGTCCATAAAGAAGGCTGAGTGCCAAAAAATCGATGCTTTCGAACTGTGGTGTTGGAGAAGACTCTTGAGCGTCCCTTGGACTGCAAGGAAATCAAACCAGTCAATCCTAAGGGAAATCAATCCTGAATATTCATAGGAAAGACTGATACTGAAGCTGAAGCTGCAATACTTTGGCCACTTGATACGAAGAACCTACTCATTGGAAAAGACCCTGATGCTGGGAAAGATTGAAGTCAGGAGGGGAAGGGAATGACAGAGGATGAGATGGTGGGATGGCATCATTGACTCGATGGACATGAGTTTGAGCAAGCTCTGGGAGATGGTGAAGGATAGGGAAGCCTGGCGTGCTGCAGTCCATGGGGTTGCAGAGTTGGACATGACTGAGCAATTGAACATAAGAACAGAGCAATAGAACATAAGAAAGAAGGAAATCTTACCTCTAGATGAACCTAGAGGACATTATGCTAGGTGAAATAAATTGCACAGAAAAAAACAGATACTGTATGATCTTATTTATATGTGGAACCAAAAGGAAAAAAAAAAGCCAAACCCATAGAAATAGAGAGTAGAATGGTTAGTAGGTGGTTAGCAGGTGGTTAGTAGGTGGTTAGTAGGAGGAAATGGGAACATACTGGTCAAATCTTTCAGTTATAAGTTCTGACGAAGAACCAAGGTGCCTAGAGCTAACAATACCGTATTGAACGCTTGAGGGAATTCCGTGGTGGTCCTGTGGTTAGGACTCTGAGCTTTCACTGCCAAGGGCTCAGATTCGATCCCTAATTGAGAAACTAAGATTCTGTAAGCTGTGCAGGATGGCCAAAAAAAAGAAAAGAAACCCACAATAAACACTTGAAACTTGCTAAGTGAATAGATCTTACACATTTTCACTACACACTCACACACTCACATACACATAGTAGCTATGTAAGGTAATGAATGTGTTCATTCTGGTAATCATTTTACAAAGTACACGTATATCATGTACATCATGTTGTACACTTTAAATACGAACAATTTTATCTACCCACTGTGCCCCAACAGAGTTGGAAGAGAAAAAAAAAAGAATATTAATTTGAAGGAGCAGAAAAGTCACCTGGCAAGAGCATCCATGCATCTCTCTCATCCGAGTCTGTAGTTCGTCCCTGATGATAGTGTTTTCAGGGCCAGAACCTTTCTGCTTTTCACATGTGGTTGGTTGGCTTTTTGATTGGTTGGTTGATTGAAAGAATATAAGCTCTTTTCTCTTGAAAGTGTCCAAAAGCTCACTTCAGTGACCTTAACAAACTGAAAACTAATGTGCAAACTGGGGGATTAGGCCGGAATCATCACTGTTAAAAATATCATGAACACAAATGACAATTGAGTGACCAAGAGCCACGGTGGCCACTATACCAAACGGAGACACAGACCCAACACAAATAACTAACCAAGCAAGAAAGACAAACATTTAGATAAATTATCAGGAACATAGAGTACACAAATAAATGTCAGCTGATTTTTTTTTTAAGGGAAGAGCTTACATAATGAGGAAGTACAATTTATTTTCACTCAACATTTATCAGCATTTATGTTTTTTAAGTCTTTATGATAATTAAGTTGTTGTCAAGAGAGTCCACTAATTAAGTTTGGTATTATTAGCTCCACTTTACAAAATGAGAAACCAAAGAAATTAAAGGGCTACCCTGATGGCTCAGTAGGTAAAGAATCCGCCTGCGATGCAGGAGACCCCGGTTCGATTCCGGGTCGGGAAGATCCTCTGGAGAAGGGATAGGCTACCCACTCCAGTATTCTTGGGCTTCCCTTGTGGCTCAGCTGGTAAAGAATCTGCCTGCAATGCGGGAGACCTGGGTTGATCCCTGGGTTGGGAAGATCCCCTGGAGAAGGGAAAGGCTACCCACTCCAGTATTCTGGCCTGGAGAATTCCATGGAATCCATGGGGTCGCAAAGGGTCAGACACGACTGAGCAACTTTCACTTCACTTCACTTCAAAGAAATAAGAGGTTAAGTGGTTTGTTAGACAACCAGTTGGTCAAAGGGCTGAGACTAAAGAACACAGATGAACTCAGAATGGACTTGGCTGTGCTTCTTGGACCCTGAGTTCTGTCCACCCTGGAATCTGGAGCTGAAGCCCGATGTCATTGAAGACCATTGGGGTTATCACCCATTCATTACACATACTGTGTAATGCCTAGAGACAGACAGGTCTACACAATAGGAAGAAACACTCCGAAGCAGGCTCTGTTTTCCTTTTTCTTTTTCTGGCCATGCAGTACAGCTTGCAGAATCTTAGTTCCCTGACCAGGCATCGAACCAGTGTTTTCTGCAGTGAAAGAGCAGTGTCCTAACCACTCAACCACTAGGAAATTCCTGAAACTGTTTTTCTTTTTTTTTTGAAACTGTTTTTCATTTCGGCTTTACTAGAGCTGAGTCTTAGTGTTCTGAAAGCACCAATTAAGTATCATATATGTCATTAATTTATCTTGCTGATATAGGAGGAGGGGCAGTGTGGACTATGTACAGTCCAATCTTGAAACACACAGATATCTATAGCCACACAGAGATACCTACACCCACACTGAGAATTGCACATTCTTAGAAATGTGTACACAATGAGTAAACCAAAGCACATGCTCAATCAAGTCCATGCAGACACACACACACACACACACACACACACACACACACACACACAGCATGCTTTTCTGTTTTCATTTCCCTATCTTGAGCACAGCTATTCACATCTGATGGAGAAGGAAATGGCAACCCATTCCAGTGTTCTTGCCCGGAAAATCTCATGGACAGAGGAGCCTGGCAGGCCTCATTCTGTGGAGTCACAACGAGTCAGACATAACTGAACATATACACACATTCACATGTGAACCCACCAATGCTCCATTCTAACCCCTGACCAGCAGGAGCCACCCTCTCAGCCTCTGAGCCAGCCCTGCAGAGGCCAGTATTTAATCCGGAGCCTTCATGCTCACATTCCTGACCACTGATGACATCGACCTTGAAGGGTCAGTCCTGGAGCCTCCCGTCACCTTAGAACCGTGCTTCTCAATCAGGCATGAGTTTTCTCTCAGGAGACCTATGCTCATCATTACTCAGTGGGGGGCAGGGGGAAGGGTCCTGCTGGCATCTCCTGTGTGGAGCCTGGGATCCGGCTAAACATTCTACAATGCACAAGTCAGCCCCTCATGGGGCAAGACTGGGAAAACTTGCCTTGAAGAATCAGCAACTTGCTAATAAACCATTTGGGGCTCCTTCCTCTGGGACAGCTGGCCATGCTTTGTATCATAGGATCCCATCCCTGGGCACAACTACTTGGACTAGATTGGGCAGACTCCTGTTACAACGGCAGCCACGGCCGACTAGCCGGTTCCCAGTGAACCCAACTGGTGCGAAATGGTTCCGACAGGGACCACAGCGATACTCCGAACCAGGCCGTTTCTCAGCTACTGTGAACTCTAGCCTCCAGTTCACAATAACTGAGAAAATGGTAGATCAGGGGCTTCCCCGATGGCTCAGCGGGTAAACAACCTGCCTGCAATACAGGAAACTCAAGTTCAACCCCTGGGTTGGGAAGATCCCCTGAAGAAGGAAGTGGCAACCCACTCCAGTATTCTTGCCTGAAAAAAATCCGTGGACAAGGGAGCCTAGCAGGCTACAGTCCATGGGGTCTCAAAGAGTCTGACACGACAGAGTGACTATGCAGGCACAGAGCTAAAGCGGAAGCTGATAATGGAGAGCGAGCAGCAATGTGGGTCAGACAGATCGACCACGTTTACTGTTACTGATAAAACTAAACGTCTATGCCAGGTCCAGTTGGCAATGGGAGGGAGCAGGGAGCGCCTCAAAGGGTGGTTTGCCCTGACCTCCCCAACTCCAGGTAACATGAGGAAATAATGTTGTTTTCACAGGCTGTTTTTGCAGCCTGATAATGGCCTTGCTGCCCTCCTCCATGCGGTAAATTCCAAAAGTCCTGGATGACTCATCTCCATCCTTACCTCCCTTGTAAACCACTTCCTGCTCAGTGCCCTCTATTCTCTGTTACAGCGCCTACCACGTTGTCCTGTAACAATCTGCTTGTTATCTACCCCAGACAGCATCCAAATCTAGGATTTTATTATCTCGTTCCTTCCGTGCTCCCAGCTCCCTGGCACTTAGCTGACACAATGCTTGTGGAATGGATGAGCAAATAATACGTTATCAGTGAGGAGTCCCAGGTCTCCCGGAAGCTGCTGGCTGGGGTGGTGGGCGCCGGGAGGAGGGGTATTCAGCAGGATTTTGCCAAGAAATTTGCATTTGAACTGCGAAACCGATTTTCTTGGGGCGGGGGCCGGGGGAGGGAGGAGCAAAAGAACCACCCAGAAACGAAACTGAAAGCTTTTAAAACGACAGAAAGCCCTGCTGGGTTCTGATGGTGACGATGGAAGCGGGAGCTGGGAAGACCGCAAGTGAAATGCGCTGACTGTAACCGAAGGTTCTGAACGGGGAACCGTGGGGTGCAGGTTGTGCAAGGACGACGGAGGCGGCGGCGAGAGGAATCGGAAAGCGCTTCCAGCACCCTGACGACGGCCACCGCACTTGGGCGTTCCTCCCCAGCTGGGAGCGCCCTTGCTGCCTTGGAAATACGCCACCGTGAGGCCGAGAGTACAGCTATACCCGGGGACCGGCTGCGGATTTACCTCCGCTAGCAGAAATGGGTCCCATCACTCCATGGCAAATAGATGGGGGCAAGATGGAAACAGTGACAGACTTTATTTTCTTGGGCTTCAAAATCACTGCGGACGGTGATTGCAGCCATGAAATTAAAGGACTCTTGGTCCTTGGAAGAAAGGCTATGACAAAACCTAGACAGTGTATTAAAAAGCAGAGGCGTTACTTACCCTACAAAGGCCCATATAGTCAAAGATATGTTTTTTCCAGTAGTCATGTAAGAATGTGAGAGTTGGACAATAAAGAAGACTGAGTGCCAAAGAGCTGATGCTTTTGAAGTGGAGAAAACTCTCAAGAGTCCCTTGGACTGCAAGAAGATCAAACCAGTCCATCCTAAAGGAAATCAACCCTGAATACTCATTGGAAGGACTGATGCTGAAGCTGAAGCTCCAATAGTTTGGCCACCTGATGCGAAGACCCGACTAATTGGAAAAGACCCTGATGCTAAGAAAGGCTGAAGGTGGGAGGAGAAGGGGACGACAGAGGATGAGATGGTTGGATGGCATCATCGGCTCAATGGATGTGAGTTTGAGCAATTCCAGGAGACGGTGAAGGACAGGGAAGCCTGGTGTGCTGCAGTCTTGGGGTCGCAAAGAGTCGAACACGACTGACTTAACGACTGAACAACCACCATGAGCGGAAACCACTCTGGCTCAGCGCTTCAGGGATGCACCTGCAGTGGCTCTAAAGAGAAACACAGATTTCTCTTTGCAGCAGCTGAGGAGAAGCAGAAGGAAGACCATGTGCCACACATCTCACAATCCATCATGCCTGCCCCGAGGCTGACTGCTTGTCTCCAGTTTTCCTTCTAACTAGCCTGTAAACACTTTAGAGACAGAGGTTTACTCATCTTTGCTTTCCTACAGGGCTTTACACTCTGTTGGTGTTTGTTTGTTTGTTTTTTTTAAAGCTCTTTTTAGTGCATGTATATGATGTCTTAATCAAATTTGTTTAAAGCTTCAAAAACAAGTCAAATAAGCCAGGCCCCAAAGGACAAAAACTGTATGATTCCACTTGTGTGAGATACCTAGATCATTCAAATTCATAAGGAAAGAGAAACATAGTGGTTACCAGGGACCAAAGGGAAAGGAGGAGAAGCAGTTGGTTAATGCTTATAGATGTTGAGATTGGAATGATGAAAAAGTTCTGAAATAATACAGAGGTTGCCGGGGTCCAGCCCCAGCAGGATCCAGGGGGTACCCTCAGGATGAGCGGCGTCGGCGAGAGATAGAAGACACGTGAGACCAGCCTTGATAGGGCCAAGTCTGCGAAGGAGAGAGAGAGAGAGAGAGAGAATGACCAGACGGGGGTGTTTGCAGGGTCTGGCAGAGTCTGGCAATCCTTTATTTTTTACCGTAGCTTTTATACCTAAGTTAGTACATTTCTGAGGGGAAGATAGGTTAACATTACATCAGCTTGTTCTTCACGAAACCAGGGTGTTTTCTGCATACTTCTTTGTTTATGAGGGTCTTGTACATTATCTTCTGGCCTTGGGGCCTATTAACATTTTATGCAAGTCAGGTGAATGTAAACCTATTTTCTGTTTCTATGGTGACCTTAACTGAAAGGTAGCAGTCTCATAGGGCAACAGTACAGAGTAGAAGTATAACCTTGTTAACACAAAAATTAATCCTTCTGCAGAAGTTGTCAGTACGTTTATCTAAGAAGTTTACCCCACACTGACTCTGCGACTTTGGTGAGGCAGCTTCTGCCTAGCACTCCTGGCTGACAATTAACAACCATCTCATTGTTACCACACTAGATTTACCACACTAGATCTTATTTCTCTAGATCTTTAACTATATTAACAATGGTTTCTATAACACAATCTTAGCACAGTAAAAGCAAAAACACAGCAAGCAAAACACAGCAAGCAAACGTCAACCCAATAACCACCTTTAGAATAATTTTTCTTATGTTTTCTAATAGGACTCCTTCATCCCTCAAAAATGCTCTATGTCTATTAGGGCTTTTATATAATCAGGTTCTTTATGCTATTTTATGATTAGGATATTATAAGCAATCATGCATATTAGTACCAAGGGCATAAATGCATTTGGCTAACAAACTACCAGCAAAGGAATTTAAATTAAAACACTCCTTTCACCCTGGATAATCTCATAAAATACCACCACCTGGGAAACTTATTGATTAAAGTTCTAAATTGATTCTTATTTGGGAAGAGATTGGGGAAGGCCTTCTGCCCGTGTCACAGAAGTTAGGGAGTAGTCTATTGAAGCAGGCATCAGAAAGACAGATACCATCTTTAAGGTGAGCGCCGGGGGCAGCTTTTCGAAATCCCTGAAAACCTGATCCGCCTTGCCCGTCAGCTTTTCTCCCTCATGACCTTGTTATGGGTGGGGTCTCGTGTGTTGGCTCCCAGCAAGAGGTGATTGTGAATGTACCTTACGCCACTGACCTCTACATTTTGAAATGGCTAAAATGCAAATTTTACATTATGTATATTTTCCCACAACTTTAAAAATGAAAGAAAGGAAGTCTAGCTTTATTAACATCACATAAAACAGAATTTAGGTCAAAAAGCATTAGACAGAGTCACTTCACTCTGACAAAAGTTTCAAGTCATTGAGAAGGATGACCGATTCTAAATGTGTGTATACCAAATAACTACTTCCATATATACAAAGCAAAAGTTGTCACACTATTTCTGCAATGAGAAAGTCACATGCTGGTGGGAAGTTTTATCAATGCTATGTAAGTAACCCAAAAAACATTCTCCTACACATCTCCAAGACATGATTAAAAATGCTCTACTGCACCGTCATACACAATAGCAAAAACTAGAAACAGCCTAAATATCCATTAGCAGTCTCTGTTGTTCACTCAGTGAGTCCTGTCCCACTCCTTTGCGACCCCATGGACTGTCGCCTACCAGGCTCCTCGGTCATGGCATTTCCCATGCAAGAATACTGGAGTGGGTTGCCGTTTCCTTCTCCAATCTATCAGCAGAAGGGATAAACCTATTAAGGGAATACTATACAGCAATGAAAATGAACGAGCTGCAGCCTCAGGTAAAAAACATGGGGGAACTTTATAATGTAATGATTTTAGAGTTTTTCTTACTTTTTCAGCTGGAGCAAGGTTTTATTTAATTTTATGTTATTTTATTATAGTATAGTTGATAAAAAGTGCTGTATTAGTTTCACATGCGCAACAAAGTGATTCACTTATACATGTACATAATGTGCATTTTTTTCAGATTCTTTTCTCATGTTATTGAGTCAAGTTCCCTGTGCTATACACTGAGTCCTTGTTGGTTACCTACATTATATATAGGGATGTATAAGGTAGATATATACTGTTAATCACAGATCTTGATTTATCTCTCCCCATCACATTTCCACTAGGCTAACCATAAGTTGGTTTGCAAAGCCTGGGAGTATGTTTCTGCTTGGTAAGGGAATACAGTTCATATCAGTTTTTTGATTCCACCTGTAACTGATCACATATGATATTTGACTTTGTGTGTCTGACTTGCTTCACAAGATATGGTGATGTCTCGGTCTATGCTTGCTGCTGCAAGTAGTATTATTCCATTCTTTTTATGACTGAATAACATTGCATTGTGTACAGGGACAGCTTCTTATTTATCCATTCATCTGTAGATGGATGTTTTGGTGACTTCCAGGTCCTAGCTACTGTGAATAGTGCTGCATTGAAGGTTGGGGTGCACTTGTCTTTTCAAACGAGGGTTTTCTCTAGATACATGCCCGTGAATGAGATTGCTGGGTCCTATGGTGTTTCTGTATTTCGTATTCTAGGTAGCCTTCATAGCGCCTGTCAGCAATTTGCTTTCCTGCCCAAGCAGAGGAGGGAGCGTTTCCTTTTCTCCAGTCCCCTCCAGCATTGATTGTGCGTAGACTTCTTGCTGATGGCCATTCTGCGTGGTGTGAGGTGATACCTCGTGGTGAGTTAGACTTTCATTTTTTTAATAACGAGTGATGTGGAACATGTTTTCCTGTGATTTTCTGTCTTTGAGTGTGTGTGGAGTTTCCCTCTGAAATTGGATTCTCAAAAGTCTGGCCTGTTTTGCGTTGTTCTTCAGTGCCCTCTCCCAGGACATTTCTTGAAGGCCCATGTCATTTACAGGCCCGCAGCCTCTATGACATGCCCCAAAGCGCGTCGACTAAAGTGGTTGTGAGCAGTGTCCACTCGGCGGCAGCACTTCCTCCGGCCCACCCCTCTGATAACAGTCAAGCAGAGTCCCAGGGACAGTCCTGTGCCCGGGTTATACATAAGAACGGCACCCAGGGACTTATGTTCCAGTATTTTTACTCCTTAATTTTCACCCCCAGAAAAACCCCCACCTCTGCCAAGCCGAGGTATTGGGTGCATAGCACTCCGTTCCTGGTGCATCTCTAAGGAAGGAGGCTGGAAGTGGGAACCCCACCACCTGGATGCATGGAGATCTGGTGACTTTTGAAACCTCTTCTACCCAGAGGGCCAGCATCCTTTAGCTACACTAGGCTCCTTTACCCTCAGAAGCCCCCTTCCCCTGGCTTGAGATGATAAAGTTGCTGTTGCCAGAAATGTTGTTACCAGAAGTTTTGTCCAGAGGGTACCGGGCCCTAGAGGTCCACGGAGGTGCTGTCTGCTGACACGTTCTCTGCTGCTCCCTCTGTCCCCGAGACTCCGTTTGGGAAACCGGGACCCTCAGGGTTAACAGAGGTGATGGCATAGCGGGTCACCGAGGTCTCAGTACAATACAGTAGGCAGGCTGTGTTGTTTTTTTTTCCTTTCTGTTTTCTTTTCTTCTCTCTTTCCTTCTTTTTCTCTTTGTTTTAAATTTTATTTCTTACCTTGTATTGGAGTACAGTTGATTTACACTGCTGTGTTTGTTTTAGGTGTATAGCAAGCAGTTTTACATATGCATATATCTATTTTAAAAGTTAACTTATTTATGTGTTTTTGGCTGTGCTGGCTCTTCACTGCTGCTCATGGGCTTTCTCTAGTTGCGGTGCGCCGGCTTCTCATTGAGATGTCATCTCTCATTGCAGAGCATGAGGCCCTGAGGTGCCTGTATTGAGTAACTGTGGTCACAGGCTTAGTTGCCTCACAGCACATGGGATCTTCCCAGTCCAGAGATAGAACTTGTCTCCCCTACATTGGACAGGCAGATTCTTATCCACTGGACCACCAGGAAGTCCGGTTTTTATTATTATTATTCCATATAAGTTATTGTCGTGTGTGTTATAGAATGCCCTGTGCTGTTCAGTAGATCCTCCTTGATTCTCTGTTTCAAACATGTGTATGTATATATATATTTATGTGTACCTGTTAATCTGAGTCTCCTAATTTATTCCTCTTCTCCCATCTTTCCACTGTGATAAGCATAAGCTTTTTTCTAATCCTGGGACTCACTTTCTGCTTTGTAAAGTAATTCAGCATATATTGGTTTTTCCACACAACCCATAAGTGACCACATAGGATATTTGCCTTTCTCTATCTTACTTCACATGGTATGATGATGTCTAGGTCCATGCTTGTTCCTGCAATTGGTATTATTTCATTCTTTTTATGACAGGGTAATATTGTATGGTGTGTACCTACCACCTCTTCTTTACGCACTCATCTGTCGATAGACCCTTATCTCACGTCCGTGTCCTCACAGGTGATAATAGTACTGCCTGTAAACGTGTGTCTTTTCCAGTGAGGGTTTTATCCAGTTACAGGTCCAGGACAGGGATTGCTGGATCCTATGGTGGCTCTGTTTTTCTTTTTCTATGGAACCTTCATAATACATGTCAGCCATATGCTTTCCCACCCACAGAAGAGGAGAGAAGGTTCCTTTCGGCATTGACTGTGGGTAGACCTTTTGTAGATGGCCATTCTTAGTAATGCGATGTGATACCTTGTTTTGGGTTACATTGCGTTTTTAATAATGAGTGATGAGGAGCATGTTTTTCTGTGGTTTTCTGTTAAAGTGTATGAGTAGCGTTTCCCTCCTGAAATGGATTCTTTATAGTCTGCCCTCTTTTACATAGCTTTTCGATCCCCTACTCCAGAACATCCTAAAAGATGATGCTGTGAAAGTGCTGCCAGCAAAGTGCTCAATATGCCAGCAAATTTGGAAGACGCAGCAGTGGCCACAGGACTGGAAAAGGTCAGTTTTCATTCCAATCCCAAAGAAAGGCAATGCCAAAGAATGCTCAAACTACGGCACAATTGGACTCATCTCACATGCTAGTAAAGTAATGCTCAAAATTCTCCAAGCCAGGCTTCAGCAATATGTGAACTGTGAACTTCCAGGTGTTAAGCTTGTTTTGGAAAAGGCAGAGGAGACAGAGATCAAATTGCCAACATCTGCTGTATCATCGAAAAAGCAAGAGAGTTCCAGAAAAATGTCTGCTTTATTGCCTATGCCAAAGCATTTGACTGGACTGCAACAAACTCTGGGAAATTCTTAAAGAGATGGGAATACCAGACCACCTGACCTGCCCTTGAGAAATCTGTGTGCAGGTCAAGAAGCAACAGTTAGAACTGGACATGGAACAGACTGGTTCAAAATTGGGAAAGGAGTACGTCAAGGCTGTATATTGTCACCCTGCTTATTTGACTTATATGCAGAGTACATCATGAGAAACGCTGGGCTGGATGAAGCACAAGCTGGAATCAAGATTGCCGGGAGAAATATCAATAACCTCAGATATGCAGATGACACCACTCTTATGGCAGAAAGTGAAGAGGAACTAAAGAATTTCTTGACGAAAGTGAAAGAGGAGAGTAAAAACATTGGCTTAAAACTCAACATTCAGAAAACTAAGATCATGGCATCTGGTCCCATCACTTCATGGCAAATAGATGGGGAAACAGTGGAAACAGTGGCAGACTTTAGTTTTGGGGGCTCCAAAATCACTGCAGATGGTGACTGCAGCCATGAAATTGAAAGATGTTTGCTCCTTGGAAGAAAAGTTATGACCAACCTAGACAGCATATTAAAAAACAGAGACATTACTTTGCCAACAAAAGGCCGTCTAGTCAAGGCTATGGTTTTTCCAGTAGTCGTGTATGGATGTGAGAGTTGGACTAAAAAGAAAGCTGAGTGCTGAAGAATTGATGCTTTTGAACTGTGGTGTTGGAGAAGACTCTTGAGAGTCCCTTGGACTGCAAGGAAATCAAATCAGTTCATCCTAAAAGAAATCAGTCCTGAATATTCATTGGAAAGACTGATGCTGGAGCTAAAACTCCAATCCTTTGGCCACCTGATGCAAAGAGCTGACTCATTCGAAAAGACCCTGATGCTGGGAAAGATTGAAGGTGGGAGGAGAAGGGGACGACAGAGGATGAGATGGTTGGATGACATCACCGACTCAATGGACGTGGATTTGGGTGGACTCCAGGAGTTGGTGATGGACAGGGAAGTCTGGCGTTCTGCGGTTCACGGGGTTGCAGAGTCGGACACGACTGAGCGACCAAACTGAACTGAACTTACCAGATATGTCCACAAGGCGGGAGCACTTCCTCATGTCCACCTCTCTGATAACCTCAGGCAAGCAGAGCCCTAGAGATAGTCCTGTGCCTGAGTTGTGTATGAGAGTGGAATGTACCAGAACAAGAGACAAGGATTTGTGTTCCAGTATTTTTACCCCTGAAAACCCCAAACCCTGCCAAGCTGATGTACTGGGGGTGTAGTCCTCGGTTCCTCATGCATCTCTAAGGAGGGAGGCCAGAGGTGGTAACTCCACCACTTGGATGCATGGATGCATGCAGGGGACTTTTGAAACATCCTTAGCTGGGGAAGTCCCCTTTCCAGGTCTGGAGATTGTGTTTTTGCCCAGAGGGGATCATGCGCTCTTCCACGGAGGTGCTAATTTCTGGCACATTCTCTGAAGTTCCCTCTGCCCAGGATACTCCTACCAGGATACCCAGGACCCTCAGGGTCAATGGAAGTAACACCATTGCCAGTCACCAAGGCCTCAGGGGAATACAGTAGGCATTTCTTATTTTACCTTCTTTCTCTCTATTTGGTTTCTTCTTCTTTTTTAAAATTTTCTTCTTGCTTTGTACTGGAGTATAGTTGATTTACAATGTTGTCTTTTAGGTTTAAAGCAGACGAATTCAGTTACACATGTATCTGTTCTTTTTGGATTCTTTTTCATATAGGTTATTGTCAAGTGTGGTGTAGAATTCTCTGTGCTGTTCATTAGTTCCTATTTGATTATCTGTTTCAAACGTGTACATATATGTGTACTTGTTAATGCACTTGTTAATGTACTTAGTACTTGGGTGCTAAGTTGTCTTAGTCATGTCCAACTCTTTGAGCAACACTATGGACCAATACCTGCCAGGCTCCTCTGTCCATGGGGATTCTCTGGGCCAGAGTACTGGAGGGAGTTGCCATACCCTCCTCCAGGAAATCTTGTTAACCCAAGGATCGAACCTGCATCTCCTGCATCGCAGGCAGATTCTTGACCCACGGAGCCACCTGGGAAGTCCACTTGTTAATGGGACCCTCCTAATTTATTCCTCCACCCACTTCTTTCCACTGTGGTAACCATAAGTTTGTTTTCTACGTCTGGGAGTCTGTTTTGCTTTGTTAAAAGAGTTCAATTAGTATCAGTATTTCCATTCCAGCTGTAAGTGATCAAATATACTTGCCTTTCTCTGTCTGACTTACCTCACTTGGTATGATGATGTCTAGGTCCATGCTTGTTGCTGCAAGTGGCGTTGTTTAGTTCTTTCTATGACTGGGTAATATTGCATGATGTATATCTACCCCCTCTGCCTTATGCACTCATCTGTTGATGGACCTTTTTCTCACTTCCGTGTCCTTGCTGGTGATAATAGTACTGCAATGAACACTGGGATGCAAGTGTCTTTCGGAATGAGGGTTTTATCTGGATATTGACCTAGGAGTGGGATTGCCAGATCCTATGGTGGCTCCATCCCTTGTTTTTTATAGAACCTTCATAGTTCCTGTCAGCAATTTATTTTCCCACCTACAGCAGAGGAGGGACTGTTTCCTTGTCTCCAGTCTACCTGGCATTGACTGTTTGTAGACTCTGTGCCGATGGCCATTCTGAGTGATGCTAGGTGATACCTTGTTGCTGTTTAGATTTGCATGTATTTAATAATGAGGGAAATTTTGGAAAATGCCAGCAAATCTGGAAAACTCAGCAATGGCCATGGGACTGGAAAAGATCAGTTTTCGTTCCAATCCCAAAGAAAGGCAATGCCAAAGAATGTTCAAACTACCACACATCTCATCTCATATGCTAGCAAAGTCATGCTCAAAATTCTCCAAGCGAGGCTTCAACAGTACGTGAACCATGAACTTTCAGATGTTCAAGCTGGACTTAGGAAAGGCAGAGGAAACAGAGATCAAATTGCCAGCATCCGTTGGATCATAGAAAAAGAAAGAGAATTACAGAAAAATATCTACTTCTGTTTCATTGACTATGCTAAAGCCTTTGTGTGGATCACAACAAACTGTGGAAAATTGTTATAGATGAGAGTACCAGACAACCTTACCTGCCTCCTAAGAAACCTGTATGCAGGTCAAGAAGCAACAGTTAGAACTGGACATAGAACAACAGACTGGTTCAAAATAGGGAAAGGAGTACATCAAGGCTGTAAATTGTCACCCTGCTTATTTAACTTATATGCAGAGTACATCATGAGAAACGCTGGGCTGGATGAAGCACAAGCTGGAATCAAGATTTCTGGGAGAAATATCAATAACCTCACATATGCAGATGACACCACCCTTATGGTAGAAAATGAAGAGGAACTAAAGAACTTCTTGATGAAAGTAAAAGAGGAGAGTGAAAAAGCTGGCTTAAAACTCAGCATTCAGAAAACTAAGATCATGGCATCTGGTCCTATCACTTCATGGCAAATAGATGGAGAAACGAGGGAAACAGTGACAGAATTTTTTTCTTGGGCTCCAAAATCACTTTGGATGGTGACTGCAGCCGCAAAAGATGCTTGCTCCTTGCAAGAAAAGTTATGACCAACCTAGATAGCATGTTAAAAAGCAGAGACATTACTTTGCCGACAAAGATCCGTCTAGTCAAAGCTATGGTTTTTCCAGTGGTCATGTATGGATGTGAGAGTTGGACTATAAAGAAAGCTGAGCGCAGAAGAATTGATGCTTTTGAACTGTGGTATTGGAGAAAACTCTTGAGAGTCCCTTGGACTGCAAGATCCAACCAGTCCATCCTGAAGGAAATCAGTCCTGAGTATTCATTGGAGGGACTGATGGTGAAGCTGAAACCCCAATCCTTTGGCCACCTGATGACTCATTGGAAAAGGCCCTGATGCTGGGAAAGGTTGCAGGCAAGAGGAGAAGGGGATGACAGAGGATGAGATGGTTGGATGGCATCACCGACTCAATGGACATGAGTTTGAGCAGGCTCCAGGAGATGGTGAAGGACAGACAGGGAAGCCTGGTGTGCTGCAGTCCATGGGGTCACAAAGAGTCGGACACAATGGAACACCACCAACAGCAACCCAGAGGGTCAGCATCCTTAGCTGCACGAGGCTCCCTCACCTGCTGAGCTCCCATCCCAGGTCTGGAGATTGTGGTTTTGTGCAGAGGGGCCCAGGCACCAGAGGTCCATGGAGGTGCTGGTTGCTGGCACATTCTCTGCAGCTCCCGCTGCCCAGAATTCTCCACTGGGAAATACAGGATCCTCAGGGTTAATGGAGGTGACACCATGCAGCTCACCAAGGCCTCAGGGGGATATGTTAAGCATTTATTTATTTGTCCTTTCTATTTAGTTTTTTTTCTTTTTAAATTTTCTCCTTGCTTTATATTGGATTATAGTTGATTTACAATGTTGTGTTTGTGTTAGCTGTAAAACAGACTGATTCAGTTGTTCATATATCTGTTCTTTTTTGGATTTTTTTTTCCATATAGGTTATTGTCAAGTGTTGCATATAATTTTCTGTGCTGTTCTTTAGATCCTGTTTGATTATCTGTTTCAAAACTTGGATGTATATATATATATATATATATATATATATATATAAATTTTTTTTATGTTAACCTCCTAATTTTTTCTTCTCCCCCATCTTTGCACTGTGGTTACAAGTTTGTTTTCTAAGTCTGGGAGTCTGTTTCTGGTTTGTAAAATTGTTCAATTTGTAGCAGTTTTTCAATTCTACCTGTAAGTGTTCAAATATACTTGCCTCTCTCTGTCTGACTTACTTCACTTGGTATGATGATGTCTAGGTCCATGCTTGTTGCTGCAAATGGCATTGTTTCATTCTTTTTATGACTGAGTCATATGCATTATGTATACCTACCACCTCTTCTTTATGCACTCATCTGTCGATGGGCCTTTTTCTCACTTCTGTGTCCTTGCTGGTGATAATAGTACTGCAGTTATCATTGGGGTGCAAGTGTCTTTTCGAAATCAGGTTTTATCCAGATGTAGGTTCAGGGTAGGATTGGCCAGATCCCATGCACAGAGATGCGTGGCAGGCTACAGTCCATGGGATTGCAGAGTCAGACACGACTAAGCAACTAACACACACATGGTGACTCCATTCCCCGTTTTCTTTGGAAACTTCATGGTTCCTCTCAGCAATTTACTTTCCCACCCACAGAAAAGGAGGTAGGGTTTCCTTTTCTCCAGTCCCTTCTGGCATCGACTGCTTATAGACCCTTTGCTGATGGCCATTCTGAGTGATGCGAGGTGATACCTTGTTGCGGTTTAGATTTGCATGTATTTAATAATGAGGGATGTGGAGCTTGTTTTCTTGCTTTTTTTTTTTTTTTTTTTTTTTTTAACGAGTGTGACTAAATCTCTTAAAATTTGATTCTGGAACGTTTACCCTGTATTTAATTTTTCTTTGATCCCCTACCCCAGGACATTTCTTGAAGACCTGTGTCTTTTTTCTGCGGAGACCTGGGTTTGATCCCTGTGTTGGGAAGATCCCCTGGAGAAGGAAATGGCAACCGACTCCAGTATTCTTGCCTGGAGAATCCCATGGATGGAGAAACCTAGCAGGCTACAGTCCATGGGGTCGCAAAGAGTCCAATAGGACTTCACTTTAACTTTGTGTCTTTTTTCAGCCCTGCAGCCTGTGTGAATTAAGTGCCCTTAGGCGGCTCTTGTAAAGTTGTCGTTACCAGGAATGTCCACACGGCGGCAGCACTTCCCCACGCCCACCCCTCTGATAACTCAGCCAAGCAGAGCCCTAGAGAGAGTCCTGTGTCTGGGTTGGAAGTGAGAGTGGCATGTGCCTGAAGAGCACCCGAAGACTTGTGTTCCAGTATTTTAAACCTTAATTTTCACCCCCAGGAGAACTCCAGACCCTCCCAAGCAGCTGTGATGGGAGTGCAGTCCTCTGTTCGGGGTCCATCTCTAAGGAAGGAGGCTGGAGGTGTGGACTTTTGGAACCTCTTCTGCCCAGAAGGCCAGCATCCTTGAGCTGCCCTAGACTCCTTTACCAGAAGAAACTCTCTTACCCTGTCTCGAGATGTTGGTTTTCTCGAGGGGACCAGGCCCTGGAGCTCCATGGAGGCGCTGAGTGCTGGTGCATTCTCTGCAGCTCCCTCCGCCAGGCCCCGCTGTCCATGGGATTCTCCAGGCAAGAATACTGGAGTGGGTTGCCATGCGCTCCTCCAGGGGATCTTTCCGACCCAGGCATCAAACCCGCGCATCTCGTCTCCTGTATTGACAGGTGTATTCTTTACCTGCCGGGAGCCGGCACACAAGATCCCACCCATGACAAGGTCACGAGGAGAAAACCTGACAGGCAAGGCAGATCAGGTTTTCAGGGATTCCGAAAAGCTGCCCCCGGCGCTCACCTTAAAGATGATATCTGTCTTTCTGATGCCTGCTTCAATAGACTACTCCCTAATTTCTGTGACACAGGCAGAAGGCCTTCCCCGATCTCTTTCCAAATAAGAATCAATTTAGAACTTTAATCAATAAGTTTCCCGGGTGGTGGTATTTTATGAGATTATCCAGGGTGAAAGGAGTGTTTTAATTTAAACTCTTTGGCTGGTATTTTAGTTTGTTTGGCAAATGCTTTTATGCCCTTGGTACTAATATGCGTGGCTGCTTATAATACCCCAATCATAAAATAGCATAAAGAACCTGATCATATAAAGGCCCTAGTAGACATAGAGCCCTTCGGGAGTGAGGAAGCCCTATTAGAAAACATAAGAAAAATTGTTCTAAAGGTGGTTATTGGGTTGACGTTTGCTTGCTGTGTTTTTGCTTTTAATGTGCTAAGGTTGTGTTATAGAAACCATTGTTAATATAGTTAAAGATCTAGAAAAATAAGAGCTTAGCCCTAGTGTGGTAACAATGAGATGGTTGCTAAATGTCAGCCAGGAGTGCTCGGCAGAAGCTGCCTCACCGAAGCTGCAGAGTCAGTGTGGGGTAAACTTCTTAGATAAACACAACTGACAACTTCTGCAGAAGGATTAATTTCTGTGTTAACAAGGTTATACTTCCACTCTGTACTGTTGCCCTATGAGACTGCTACCTTTCAGTTAAGGTTACCATAGAAACAGAAAACAGGTTTACATTCACCTGACCTGCATAAAATGTTAATAGGCCCCAAGGCCGAGGAAGATAATGTACAAGACCCTCATAAACAAAGAAGTATGCAGAAAACACCCTGGTTTTGTGAAGAACGAGCTGACGTAATGTTAAACTACCTTCCCCTTAGAAATGTACAAACTTAGGGTATAAAAGCTACAGTAAAAAACAAAGGATTGCCGGACTCTGCCAGACTCTGGTGCACCCCCGTCTGGTCACTCTCTCTCTCTCTTCTTTCTCTCTCTCCCTCGCAGACTTGGCCCTATCAAGGCTGGTCTCATGTGTCTTTTCTCTCTCTCTCTTGCCGACGCCGTTCATCCTGAGGGTACCCCCTGGATCCTGCCGAGGCTGGACCCCAGCATTTACCACTAGCACCATCTAGGAAGTATCAGTGCCCTTGGGTTGTACTTAATATTAGCACTTACTCCAATGCCCTCTCACCCCTCTTCACCCCTGTCAGTACCTAGCTACCCCTTATGAAAGTAAGTATGTAACAGTAAATTTTAACAGTGTAATCAAATTGGTGAACAGTAATTCATAATCGGTGGAAGTATAAAGCAAGATCTTACAGATTTCTTGAATTTATCAAGTAGGTTTTATTTTTTTAATCTCTAAATCTCTTTCAGGGGCTCAAAGATTATTTTATGTTTCAGTAATTATTTTACTCATAGGGCATATTTGCCTCTTATTCCACATACAACAGTAACTGACAACATAAACCAGTATCATGGCTTGTTAAAATGATCTATGTACTTATGAAGTTACTTTCCTGGTGGTCTAGTCATTAGGGCTTTGGGCTTTCACTGCAGGGTTGTGGGTTTAATCCCTGTCAGGGAATTAAGGTCCCGTAGAACCTGTGGCACAGAAAACAAAAAAATTATCTACAAAGATTACAACTTTAAGGATGGGGTCAAATTATCTTCAATCTTCAATTTGCCAGCAGTGTGTAGTTCACAGTAGAGTTGGGGAAGGGGAAGGGATAAAGAACATGATGCAAGATGAGGTAGGAAGGAAAAGGGTGTGGGTACCGATCATGCAGGTGGGCCGTGGTAAGGACCTTGGATGTTATTCTAACTGTGACAGTAAACCACTGGAGCATGCTGAGCGGATGACGGGCATGCTCTGATTTACATTTTAAAATACGATTAGCTAGTTGCTGTGTGATCCATGATGAGAGAAGGATGAAGCAGGGCATATACCAGGGAGAATAGTGGGAAACACGGGCGCACACATTCAGTGAAAGACGGACACTAAAATGTTCATAAGAACTTTATTCATTAACAACTACAAACTGGAAACAACCTAAATTTCCACCAACAGTAGAATGGATTCATAAATTGTGGTATAAGTCATACGACAGAACACTACACAGAAGTATTAATAAACGAATCACAACATGGATAACTCACAGATACAATGCTGAACAAGAGTACACAGAATTATCATATTTACATGAAGCTTTAAAACAAATATAATCTCTGGTGCTAACGGTCAGAATAGTGGTTATCTGTGGCAGGCTGGGGGTGTGCACAGGAGGGCCGCGACCAGGGTGCTGAAGTGTTCCGGGTCTTGATTTGGTTGATGGGTTCTAGGGTGTACATAAAAATCCACAAGGTGTGCACGGAGTCTTTGCATTTTACTGAACATAAATTTCACCGCAATTAAAAAGAAAAAATACTTTCAAAGAAATTTTATAGAGAGAGAGAGAGAGAGAAATATAGCTATGTGTTAGTTGGTAGTATCATCTTCCAAATATTTTTGGTTCTCTTCCAAGGCACGAGGAAGGATCACACTCCTTGGACTTGGCGTGGCCGTGGGATCTCTTCTGGCCAGTGAGAGTGCTTAAACGGCCTGTAAGTGACTTGTCTTGCTTTTTCATTTCCCTAAATGAGCAGTCACACCCTAGGTGACATCCGCTTGGTCAGCTCGAGCCCCAGAATGAGGACCACTTAGAGCCTGGGTCAGTGAACACTCTCTCTGAAGGGTCACATAGTGAACACTTTACATTTTGTGGGTTGCACACTTTCTTCTCTAACCCCACAACTCTGCCAGGGTAGCAGAAAAGCAGTCATAGATAAGGCAGAAACAAATGGGCAAGGCTGTCTCCCAATAAAACTTTTAGGGAAACGGGCAGTAGGACACACCTTGCCCATGGCCTTCAACCCCCGACTTAGAGCAGAGGCCCTCGCCAGACTACCAAAGAAAAGCTGGGATCTTGTGGTTGTTACCGCATGGCAACCTAGCTCATTGAGACAGAAAGAGTTTCTGTTTTCAAAAACCTAGAGTACTGAACACTGACTTAGTTGGCAGGCATTCTGGAAGTTGCTGTCGGAGAACAGAAGAAGTCATTTCTGCAGGGTAATGGAAGAATTCCCTGGAGAGAATCTGGAAGGCAGAGAATCTCTCTTTAAGACAAGGAAACAAAATATTTTATGGTAGCTGTTGGTCCCATTTGACAAAACAGACAGGAAAGGGATGAACTCAGAAGAGTTCATCAGTTTGCAAGCAGAAATACAAGGGAATACAGAGAGTTCACAAACTCAAGACGTAGGAAGAGGCTACGTCTCAATTAGAGAGAGAGATAAAAATGAGAAATCCTTTATGCCAAAGGTTGAGTAAAACCCAGTTTTGCAGCAAGGATCCGATCACTGGATGACAATCACACTTACTGTTAAAATCTCTGAATTTAATGTTAATGGGCCTCAGGCTAAAAGTCCAGTTAAGAGTGTAACACCAGTTAATCCCTTAAACTGGAAAAAACGGCTCAGCAAGAGATGAAAAAAATGAAAAAATGTAAGAGATGATGGGTGTGGCTCTTTCACAACACCTGGAAGCCCAGGTGACCCAGAAAATAAGTTCAGAGAGGCAGGAGAACAAGAAAGCAAAGAAACAGAGCAAATCTAAGCAGCATACATTGAGCACATAGCACTTCCGGGTTACCTTCCTTGGGGAGGTGATGAGTGATGACATTCTGCAAGTAGGAAAGCATGTGAACCGAGTATCTAGTGATCAGAAGGGCTGACTGGGTCCTTCTTCTCGTGTTTTGTGAAATTTACTTACTTTAAAATCCCAGAAGAGCCAGAAACCATCTGTAAAGGAAAAGAGCAGGTGGTTTTCTCCCAGAGTTGATGCTTACAGAAGGAAAATAGGGATTAACTCTTAAGCAGTTTTTTTATCTTTTTCTGGTACCGAATGTAACTGAAGTATTGTTTTAGTCCACTACATGGTTGTCCAATCTTTCTCATCCAGGTTCCTTTGTAAGCCTGCCTTTAGAAATTAGAAAGAAAGAAAAAATGAAGACTTCTATTATCAAGGAGGTAAAGACAGTACCACACGGTGGATTCTATGAGGACACTTCATTTTACTACTTCATGTTTACAAGGGCCAACTGCAGTGTTTCCTCAACAACAGTCACATGGTAAATATTTGAGCCACATGCCAAGCACTGAACTCAATTCTAGGAATACAATTCCCTAGTCAGAAGGAACTTAGTTTCATTTCTTACTTGGCAATTGGTGGATAAGTTACCCAGCAAGCAGGTCAAGGCAGAACTAGAGAAGATCAAAGACTATGAAAGGGCTGGGAAGAGTAGAACAAATATTTACTCATCCAAATATTTACTGAAAAGCTAGGCACTGTGCTAAGCATTAGATGTAGCAGTGAGCAGGCATATACATGGTCTCCAGGCTTGCAAAGCTCACAGCGTAGCACGGATCAACAGGAAGGATCGATGCAGTGTGCTAAGTATATGGCTGGCGAGAAACAGGGTATTTAGGGAGGCATCGTGGGGGCACTTAGCCTAGAGGGAATGGATGAAGGCTTCCTGGAGGAAGTGGCACATAAACCGCACCTTTTCCTAAGAGCAGTGGGTGAAGCAAGGAGTGATGGGACCAGACTTCTGGAGTAATCTGGCTGCAGCGTGACAAGTGATCACAACCAGACAAAGGGAGACGGAGGGGGCCACTGCTGTGATTTAGGTAGGCTGACGGCCTGAATCAGAGTACACTGGAGAACTGAGGAATGTGTAGGCAGCAGACTTCACAGAAAGGCGTGTGTGAGTGGATGTGATGGATGAAGAGGGAAAGGTCATGGAGACCTGAGTTTGGGGCTCAGGCTGTGCCAACTGAATGGCTGGCAGTGGTGGTGCCATTTACAGAGAAAGGGACCAGGAGAGGAGCACGTTTGGGGGACAAGGTCAAGGACATGTGTGATGCCTATGCAAAGTGGACTTGAGTTAGCAATTAGATATGGGAATCAGGGAAGGTCAAGAAAGGAGACATGAAGTTGGAGTCATTTGCATACAGTTGGTAACTGAAGGGATGAAAGGAAAAAAAAGTCAGCTAAGGAGATGATGTAAACAAGATAGCGTAAAACCAAATTAAAAAAATCCCAAGGACACAGATGTTTAAGGGAAAGAGGTGCCTGCAAAGAAGATGGAGAACGCGTACTTGGAGATAGCCTCTCCCAAAAGTCAAACTAAGCAAGCATTTCAAGGAGGGCAGTCAGGGGTGGGAAGAGGGTAGGCATATTGACAAGGACTTGGGAAACTTGGAAGAGTGATCAGAGCACAGTATGGGAGGGAGGAATACAGACAAATCTTTGAAGAAAACTAGTAGGAATGGGAGATACTGGGACAAGAGTTTTTTAAAAAAAAATAGTACTTACTTTAACTATATTCACTGATATGACAGGACCAGTAACAGCTATTTTATAAAAAGTAACTTGTAAAGACTGCCATGCAGTTACAGAATTACTTAGTACAGAAAACAGCAAAATACACACTTCTTTTTACAAACAAGGCTAATTTACATAGCAAATTCTCTACTGTTCAGGGTTAATTTAAAATTCTGGGCTTATACCTCCCCCACAGTCAGTGACTACAGAACTAATTTTATGATCACCCTAAGCAAAACATATAATGGAACTTCACAAAATGTACAAAACTTCAGTATTTGAGGAACTGGAGTTAGAAAGCAGAAGCAGCTTACAGGTCTTCCCATTATCCTTTCAATTAAGGCACCTGCCATGAAAGTGAATACTCCAAACTACTGGAAAATTACCGGCAGATGTTTTTGTTCTTTTTTGGTTTTCTAATCTGCTGTTTCTCCAGATGTTTAAGCTTACTCCCTGTTAACCCAAATCTTAACTTGACCATTCTCGCTAAGTATCTTAGTAATATAGAACACTTTCTTTTCTGCCCTAAACTAATTGTGTGTAATAAAACATATGTGTAATTAAGTGTAATAGAGCAGAGCCCTTTAATCTGGCTCAGTGCCAACTACTGACTTATAAATGCTCTTCTGAGCTACCAGAACCTATCAGGGCCTTGACTGTATCTTACCAGCCAAATCTGGAATGCTGGAATTAGTTTCCACCATCAAATGTTATCAATTAGCCTAACTTGCCCTTCTAATTCTGCTTCTACCGGTAATTTGCCTTCTCCCTCAAAATCAGATGATGTGCTCGGGTGGAGGGGGGTCTGCTGGAACTTTGGCAGGAATTTTGACTGTGCTGTGCTATCCTAGGCACCACAAGGGGAGGGTGTCATTCATGCTTACACGCCAGCAGAACTTCCTCCTAATGAATGTCACAATTAAAAAGTCTCCTTCATCTCCCTACATTTTAAAGGAGGAGATACTGTCTGATTGAGAACCACTGGCAAGATTTTGGTTCTATTTTGATTGCTCAGGCTTCACGTTCCTTCTAAATTCTTGTTTATTCTGGTTCCTTGAATTTGCTGAATTAGTGACCATAGAGAAATGCATTCCAAGAGTTAAGACAGGACTTGAGCACAAGTTTTCAAATTGTACTTGAGCGGATCTCTAAGTTGGGTCCTGTCCTTAAATCATTTCACATATTTGGCTTTACTGTAAGATTTTTTAATGGTTAACATAAATTTGAAAATTACTGTTTTAGTCCAAAGCAGGTGTCTCACTAAAAAATATGGAACTGCTACAATCAGTAAATAAAGCTGCTTCTGCAGAGTTAAAATATTTCCCCTTGTGCAGTCTTAAATACACAATGTGTGGGACAATGGCAAGTTGATAATAAATCCATTTAAAGTCACAAACAACATTTGATACATCACATTAAAATAAAGGATTGCCTTTTAGCAGGATTTCTCTATAAAGCCCTAGCACCCAGGGTGATGGGACAAATAAGCTAAAATAGCTCACACCTCCTGATCCTGCGATGCAAACATTTTCTCTTTCTCATCCTTTTTGACAGGGCCAAACTGTCTAGAGTAAACAAAGAATGACTAGTGGGCAGCCCCTAAGAGTCTATACTTACCATAGTCTTCTAACAGGCAAGCTCATAAAAACGGCACCCAACTGTGAAGCATTCAGGGGAAACTGCCAAAAATTGGTTAGTCTGATCTTCAAACTGTAAAAGCCTCTTAAACTAGCAATTTAAAACAATTCTTGCTCCTCTGACTAAAATTTTACTCAAATTGAGTAAAATTTCCTAATATCATTATCGCTACCATGGGGCAGGGGAAGGTGAGAGAGAGGAAATAGGTCTAAAGTAAGTAAATATATTTAGACTCAGAAACATCTCTAAAAAAAAATAGTCAAAAACATTTTGATAATTAGACAAAACACCTCCTCCTTTGAAGAAGCTTCTGCAGTTGCTATGTGAGTTTCTGCAAACTGGCTCAAACATATATTTTAGGAGTTGATACTTTCAGACTATACGCATCAGAATTTTAACACCTTTTTGGTTAAAATAAGAGCAAAAGTTTCTTCGAAACACCTTAAAAACAGACTTCTGATTCAACTCACATTATTAGTACTAAACTTCTTTAAAAACAATTATAAAAGCAAAAGATAATGACTTTGCCAGGAAATTCAGCTTTAGAAAAAAAAAAAAGGCGTCTGCAGATGTCAGTCCCGTGCTGCTTCTTGAGATGGGAAAAAAAAAAAAAAAAAAAAAAAATCTGTCTATAGAGTATCAACTGTGATCAATTTTGATGGAAGAAGATGGTGCCTTCCCACAATCCAAATTAGCAAACTTGAAAATCAAATAAATGTTTGCTTTTAGCATTGGATTCTTGTTGAGTGTTTCAATGTTGTACTTAAGAGTTTATGGATTGGTTTCATTTCTTCCTCTCACAAGATCATCCCAGCGTGGCTCTATTTCAGTGGTGGCAATCCGAAACAGGGCGTGGAGGTGTTCGTCTGTCAAAGGCTGGCTCAAAGTGTGTTGGTTTCGAGTCAAATATGAAAAAGCCTTTTCACAGATTTTGCTGCTATCAAACAAGGATGCCACCTTACAGGCAACCCCTTTGATAATCGGGAAAGATTCAGCAGGCAGCCCAGCATAGAACTGCCCTAAATCTTTGGTTCTGTATTCCTCCCAAAGGTTAGCATTTGCCTGAAGTTTTGTAAGTTCCACCCTTACTGAAATAGGTGCATATTCAGGTTTAAAGCTAAATGGATTAGCAAAAAGCTCTAAGTCCTTTTTAATGAACTTGAGGTCCTTGAAATGTCTTTCAAACTCTTTCTGTAGGCGACAGATCACCCCTCGATACCTCTCAAGATCGAGTACTTTTTCGTCTTCTTGAAGATTCTCTTTAAGCTCATCAACCACTTGGCTCAAGGCAGCAAAGTTGGTCAGATTTTTTTCCTCGACTTGTCTCTGAAGTAAATTCAGCTTCACTTCAAAGGCACAGATATGGTCAAAGGCAGCGGCAGCAAAGACTCTGTTCACTCTCAATAGTTCGCTAATTTCTCGAAGGTGGTCCATAATATCCACCAGGAAGCCGAAGTCACAGAGCCATTCTTTGTCTGTGAAATGGACCGTCGTGGCTCCTATCGAGACCAAGAATGTTTCTATCTCTTTTCTTAAGGAAAATATTAGTTTCAAAGTCTTCCCTTTCCTAAGCCAGTTGTTCAGACAGCGTCCGTTAACCCTTTCACCGTGCTCTGATTCAGATTCAGTCAGTAAAGCCTGAAATTCCGGCCGCCTCACGCCTCTGGTCTTAATCAAAACTATCCATTCAGATACGGCATTTATGATCTGATTAACATCCACATCGTAGGAGCTCAACAGTTCCAAGTGAAGAAATCCCGAATAGTGGATCACATTCCAACAGTTGGGGCTTACAGCCTTTTCTCTCATGTATGACACCAGTCCTGAGTTCTCACCAATCATCCTCAGAGTGTGGGTCGTGGTCAGTCCAACCATGCGCTGCAGGCTAAGCCCGGCCGTCTGCAGGGCCTCAAGGATTGCCGCCATAAGGGCGCCAACACTGAAGTGATGAGTCAGGTTGATTATGGTCAGAAGCTCTTCGTGTACCTCCAAATTGTGGCCGACGCCGCGGACAAAGACCAGCAGGTAGTTCTCATAGGCCACAAAAGCCTGGTCGTCCAAGGCAAGGGAATAGGCTCTGAAGTCCTTGGCTCGGTTAAAAAGTTGACTGCGTAGATTCTGGTGAATGTCCAGGACTCTCTGCCGCGTGGTCTCTGGAGATAAATCGATGCCATCCATAATGCCTACGTGATCGGGCAGCACGTCTCTCAGCATCACCGCCATGCACCGGTGCACAAAGTCCCCCTCGCCCCAGCCGCAACCCTTCAAGGCCAAGAGGCGGGCGAGTCCCAGGCCTGCACGAGCTATTCTCTGCTCCGGAGTGAGCGGGGCGGCCTCCGGCAAGTCGCCCCGACGCAGACGCTCCACCAGCGCCGCGCGCTCGTCCTCCGTTACATACCGCTCGTAGTACTCGTGCTCGGCCTCGTAGTGCTGCTTGACGTCGGACTCGCCGGTAGCTGCGACCAGGCGGCGACAGACCAGGCACAAGGCGCCCTCGCCCTCCGGAGGCTCCACCACCAGGTACCGCTGGGTCCACTCGGCCCGGAAGGCCCGAGACTCGTCGATTTCCATTTTGCTCCTCTTGGGCGTCATCCACATTTCACGGAGGCCACAGGAGATGGGCCGACCTCTGGGAGGCCGCAAGCAACGGGGAGGGAGGAGCAGAAGATGGGCCCCAAGCGCCTCCTCCGATCTGCGCCAGATCACCCCAGCCGCGGACACCAACCTGGGGCACCCGTGCGTCCGTTCCTATTGGCTGGAGATTTCGTATTCCCTAGCCCCAAGGCAGGAGCCAATAGAAAGAGCAGGCAGCGATTGCAAGCGCGCAGGCGCACATCCTTCTAGCTGCGAGGCGAACGGAAGCCGTTTTAGGGCGGGGACTAAGAAACCGGAATCACGACTTCATGGGCATTAGAGCTGCCCAATCAGTAGCTTCCTGGTCCGGAAGTGACGCTACCGCCCGAGGGTTAGGCTGGATTTCGTCAACAGGATTGAGGGAAGGACGTGGGCAAGAAACTGTATGGAGATTGGCTGGAGGTACTTCCAGTGAGCTTCACGCCGTGACCCGGGATCGTCTGGCGCCAAAATGTCGCTTGTAGCGGGGGTTATCCGGCGGCTGGACGAGACAGTAGTGAACCGCATCGCGGCAGGAGAAGTTATCCAACGGCCGGCTAATGCCATCAAAGAAATGATTGAGAACTGGTACGAAGGGAGCCAAGGCTTTCTCAGAGGCCACTGCGTAACGGACCGCCGCTATGGATGGCGCGGACACGCCTCCCTGCCCTGAACCCAAGCTTGTGTGGTCGCGGCGGCGGCGGAGGCCTAGGCTGTTGTCTGCTCCCTCGAGCGTTCTCGCGAGACTTTAGGGTTGTTGGGGGAGCAAGGACAGTAAACCAGTATTGTTTTAATGATGCTATTAACTAAGAAACCCTTTCAAAACTGTATATGCAGAAGGTGCAAGTTTTTGAATGTCTAAAAGTTTTATAGTTTAAATTCCTTTTTTTCAAACGGTACCATGGGTTATCATTTTCTTGCTTATTCCAGAACTCATCCATCTACATTGAACAGTACAATTCACTTTGAGTTATATTCAAAATTAACTGCTAGGAGTTTAGGAGACGGCCATGAACTTGGGGTTTAATTTGTCATTTTCCTATTGCCAGGTTAGTCCCCACTTAGGATTTTTAAAAATTTATTTTAATTGGCGGCTAATTACTTTACAATATTGTAGTGGTTTTGCCATACATTGACATGAAGCAGCCGTGGGTGTACATGCATTCCCCATCCTGAACCCCCTCCCACCTGCCTCCCCGTCCCATCCCTCTGGGAAATCCCAGTGCACCAGCCCTGAGCACCCTGTCTCATGCATTTAACCTGGACTGGCCGTCGGTTTCACATATGCTAATATACATGTTTCAGTGCTATTCTCTCAAATCACCCACTTAGGATTTCCCTACCCTCTTTGCGGAGTCGCTTCAAAGATCCCTTATTTCTTGGGGGTATTCTGGGGATTCTGAAGTTTAGAATTGTCACACAACCATCGTGGAGAGAAGAGGTTAAAAACGTGGACAGAAGGTTAGGTGTAAACTGTAAACTTCAAAAAGGACAGAGGTTCATAGTATACCTAAATGTGTGGGATCCTTTGTGTTGAAATGCATTGATATGGGACTTCCCAGGTGGTGCAGTGGCTAAGATTCCATCCTCCCAATGCAGGGGGCTGGAGTTCAATCCCTGGCCAGGGAACTAGAGCCCACATGCTGCAACTAAAGATCCTGCATGCTGCAAACTTAAGACTGGGTGCAGCCAAATATTTAAAAAAAGGCATTGATGTTAATACAATCCATACTTTAAAGGGGAAAAAAATGTTCCAGTTGGAAGGTTTGTAAAGGGATTGTTCTGAAAACATACACAACAAAGAGGGTAATGAAAGAACAGTGGGTCAGAAAGGACCACCAGGAGAAAGGAAGAGAATTAGAAGGTGGACAAAAGAAGAAGCGGGGAACCTGAGCATCGTTTCTCCTTTTGCCTTTACTTACATAGTTGGCAAAGGCTGGCTTTTGTTTCTTCAACTTTAGAATTAACTAACAGAACAATTTAAGTGTGTTAAGGTACCGTTCAGGAACACTACACATCTTAGATCACTGGCTTACAGTTCTCTAAGAAATTTTGTATGGAGTCTAGTTCTGCTGTTTTTATTTTTTATTTTTTTTTTAGTTCTGTTTTTTTTTTTTTTTTTTTTTTTAGTTCTGTTTTTAATACACAAGTCAAGATGGCTAAATGCAACTTCAATTCAGGGACTGCTGAGAAAGTTCTTTGATATTTAAGTAACTTATTATCTTATTTCTGAATAAATAATTGTCTTCCTAAGGAGGAGGTAACTTCTTTTTCTCATGCAGCCCCAGGCTGATTTATTTTCTCTTGCTCTATAGGTGTTCTATGCTTGTAGGCTATTCTTTGAAGGTGTAATAAGGTGTATTTAATTTTCTGCAGCACCATTGTTTTCTTTCTCCCAGTATATATTTTCATAAAGAGAATAGTGGAGAAAAACTTTTAGAATTTTTTCCTTAGTGATATTTTAAAAGAGTCATGTAGGATCCTGGGGCTGAATAAAGTTTGAGTAACAGATGGTAGAATTAGTTTAGAACTAGAGGAGCAGAAATGTTGCTGAATGTCCTATTGGAAGTGATGGTTGCCCCCTCTACCCCTCTCTTCTTTCCCTCTCTGTCTCTCACAACATGTAAGTTGATAACTTTGTGGTCTCAGAGCCTTTAAGACAAAAGAAAAACACATTCATCAGCCTTGTCTTTGTCTGAAATTTGTTCTTATGCCTTGATTCATTTTAAAATATGTGCATTGGAGTAACTGCAGACTGATAAATTACTATTTTTTGTTTGATTTGCCAGTTTAGATGCAAAATCCACAAGTATTCAAGTGGTGGTTAAAGAGGGAGGCCTGAAGTTGATTCAGATTCAAGACAATGGCACTGGGATCAGGGTGAGTAAAACCTCAGAGCAGCAGGATGTTTGTGTGCTGCTTGTGTTGCATCTGCAGGAAGTGGCGGAACTTTGCCCTGTTCTGGAAACTTCAGGCTTTTATGGATGGGATTGTTTGAGAACTTCAACACCAACGATAAATATTTATTGAGTACCTATTCCATGCCTGGCAGCATTCAGGAGAGTAAGGAGGTCAGGGATCGAGTCATGAGGCCGTTTAGAGGTTGAGTGTTCTGAGCAGAGAGAACGATACACATAAAAACCACAAAATGGAAGCTTGCTGGACATGCTTAAGGGCTAGCAAGGAGCTTGGGGTGTCTAGAATGGGGTGGTGGGGGGAGTGGAAGAGTAGTGGGAGATGAGGTCTGAAGGAGAAGCAGGCTGAGCATGCAGGAACTTGTGGGACGTTGTACAACCTTTGGCTTTTACTCTGGATGAGGAGGGATGTGATTAGAGTATTTTGAGCCAAGAGATAACATGGTTTGGCAAGTTTTATAAGAACTCTTCTGTCTGCAGTGTGGAAAATAGACTGCAGCAGGACAGGACAGAAGCAGTGAGATTCTTTGTTGGTGATGATGAACAAAGCTCTCAGAATTTGCTGGTGTAGGGAGTAAGAGAGAGGAGTCAAGAATGACTTCAAGGTTTTGGCCTGTGCAAATAGAAAAAAAGGCTGCCATTTACTGATGGGAAGGCTGTGAAACAGGTGGATTTGGGAAGATCAGAAATTCATTTGGGGGTGTGTTAAATTTAAGATGCCTGTTAGTGGGATCCATGTGTGAGTTTGGAGTGCAAAGTAGAGGTTTGCGCTGGAGATAAAAATTTGGTGTATTGCATTTAATGGTATTAAAAGCCATGAGACTCACACGAAGAGACACTTGATGTGATTAGTCCTTAGGGAAATAGAAATAAAAACTTCTGTGAGCTCCCACTTGACATCAATTAGGATGGTTGTTATAATTAATTAATTAATAAAAAGATTGTCACCATATCCTGCCTGTCATGTGCTCCATACAGTGGGATGTCACTCCAGGACCTTTCTTCAGATGTGTAAGCTCCCTCATCCATTAAACCTTTGATGTCTCAAAAAGGAGATATTGGCAAGGATGTTGAGACACTGGAGCTCTTGTACATTGCTGGTGGGAGTATCAAATAGTGCAGCCACTGGAAGAAAATTAAAGAATTGCCATATGATTCAGCAATTCCACTTTTGGGTTTATACCCAGAAGAGTTGAAAGCAAGGTCTTAAAGAGATTTGCACACTCATGTTCATAACAACATATTCATGATATTCCAAAGATGGAGGCAACAGATGAGTGGATAAACAGTATATGATAAATACATATAGTGGAATGGTATTCATCCTTAGAAAGAAGTGGATTTTTGACAAATGCTACCACATGGATGAACCCTAAAGACTGGATGCTAAGTAGAATTAGCTAGTCACAAAAGGACAAATACTGTTTGTTTCCACTTATATGGCATACCTAGTGTAGTTAAATCTTTAGAATCAGAAAGTAGAATAGTGGTTCCCAGGGGCTTGGGGGAGGGGGAAATGGAGAGCTTTTGTTTAATGGGTACAGTTTCCATATGGGGAGATTTCAGAGTTCTGGACATGGAAGTTGGTGATGGTTGCACAATATTGTGAATGTACTTCATACACCTAGAGAGAGTTAAAGTGGTAAATTTTGTTATTTTCTTTTGCTGCAATTAAATATATCTGTAAATTTTTAGTAAAGGAGTTTCCAAATACAGTAATATTTTTTGTACAATCTGTGAGCCTGCATGAGATCATCAAGAGAACTAGTGTAGACAGAGCAGACATCTGGGGATGGAACTGTGGATTACCCGCTGTCAGGGGAGCTGAGACAGAAGCAGCGGAGCAGGCTGAGAACCAGATAAGTGAAGAGGAGGGAGTGTCAGGGCCTCGTAGGATTCTGGATGCCCAGAGAGGAGGCTCCTGCTGATTTAGAACTCTTCTCCCAAGAGCATTTTCTTCCTGGAGTCAGTCAAGAAAAGGGAAATTCAGAAAGATTGGGAAAAACGAGTAACATACTTATTTACTTGTTTCTTTGCACCTTGTAGAAAGAAGATCTTGAGATTGTGTGTGAGAGGTTCACTACGAGTAAACTGCAGTCGTTTGAAGATTTAGCTCACATTTCTACCTATGGCTTTCGGGGTGAGGTAAGCTGAGGATTGAAGCAGAGTGTAAATATCCTCCTGCGATAACATTTCTGCCATTTGTCAGCCTATGTTTTTCAACAGGTCAGTAAGATATCATAATTTTTACTTGTTCAGTTCAGTCGCTCAGTCATGTCTGACTCTTTTTGACCCCATGGACTGCAGCACGCCAGGCTTCCCTGTCCATCACTAACTCCCGGAGATAAACTCAGGTCCATCCAGTCGGTGATGCCATCCAACCATCTCATGCTCTGTTATCCCCTTCTCTTCCTGCCTTCAATCTTTTTCAGCATCAGTGTCTTTTCTTATGAGTCAGCTCTTCACATCAGGTAGCCAGAGTATTGGAGCTTCAGCCTCAACATCAGTCCCTCCAATGAATATTCAGGATTGATTTCCTTTAGGATTGACTGGTTTGAACTCCTTGCAGTCCAAGAGACTCTCAAGAGTCTTCACCAACACCACAATTCAAAAGCATCAGTTCTTCGGTGCTCAACCTTCTTTATGGTCCAGCTGTCACATCCATACATGACAACTGGGAAAACCGTAGCTTTGACTAGATGGACCTTTGTTGGCAAAGGAATGTCTCTGCTTTTTAATATTATGTATCTCCAGGGACACCCAAGTCTCTTGATGGAAGAAGACTGCACCACCTACCAAGTTTTCTTGTCCAAAATAAGATGTGAATCTCAGGAATACTTAGATCTAAGTTACCAGTATACTGAAAATACAGGGAGTGAGGCAGCATGGTAGAGGGCGCTGAGACTGGGAAATCATGTGATGAAAACTTGTTTCCTATAAGGTAAACTGCACAGGGGAAGAAAGGCAAGGAAGGGAGCAAGAATCACAGGTTAGGGGGATTTAAGAGGCATATGAGCCAGCCTCAACGTGTGGATCTTACCTGGATCCTGATTTGCACAAACTCAAATTTTTTTGAGACAGATAATTGAACTCAGATTGATTATTTGATTTTATTGAGAAATTACTGTTAATTTTCTTGATATAAAAAGTTTCATGGGGTTTTTATTTTTTGAGTCCTAATCTTTTAAGTTATATTCTGAAGTATCTATAAATGAAATTATATGGCATATCATGGGGACATATGATATAGAAAATGGATAAAAATACTTTTAAGACTAAAATAGCTTATGTTTTTATGACAATACTCCGTAGATATAAAGATATCATTGAGTATATGTAGGACTATGTGAATTATAATGGCTACGTACTGTTCTATTACTTATATGTACTGTAGTCTGTTTATAAAGATTTCCTGTTGAACGTTTATGTGCTTTGCCATTTTTTTCATGCCTAATGCTCTGGTGAACATTCACATGTACAGTGTGTTTTGTTCAGTTAATTTTCTTAGGATAAGTTTATAGATATAATGTTTGTGAGTAAAAATATACATACATTTCCTGTAACTTGTATTAGCTTCCTATTGCTGCTCCCCCAAATGACCACAATCTTAGTGGTTTAAAACAACACACATTTATTATCTTACAGTTCTGGAGGTCAGGGGACATGGCTATCACTGTGCTAAAATCCAGGTGTTGGCCGGGCAGTGTTCTGGCTGTATTCTGGGGGCTTTGAGGTACCAGAGAAACTGTTTGGGGGTAGTTATTTGGGGGGATGAGAGGGAAGGGAAGGGAATGGAGCCAGTTATTTTTCATTTTAGTTCTTTTTGTAGTTTAAAAATTTTTTATCATGTGAATGTATTTTTACTTTGATTTTTTTCTTTTTAATTAAAAGGCAGCTTTTTATGACCCAGTTGCCACAATGCAGATCAAATCCAGGTGGCCTGAAGCACCCTCCGGCTCACAGTGAGCCCCAGGTTGTTGCAGGAAGGATTGGCATCAGACTGTGAGCCTTGAGGGTCCCCTGACTTCACGTAGGTCTCAGGTTGGCCCTGGCAAAGCAGTTTCATTCTGACTTTGCAACTTCCCGAGTCAGTTCCTAAGCCTCGGGCCTTCTGTAGCCTTAGCCCAGTCGTAGGCTATGTTTGGGGTTGTGACTAAACAGGGACGATTTACTGAGGGCTTGCTATGTGCCATTCCTGGTTCTCAGCCCTTTGTATGTATTAACCCTTTCACACTTGACAACTCTGAAAAAGTAGGTTCTGTTATTGTAACCCTGTTTGACATACTGGGAAACCGACACTCAGACTTCAGTGAGGCTGGAGTGCACGGCTGGAAAGCGGCAGAAGGGGGACCTGAGCCCTGGTAGCTTGACTCCAGAGTCTGTGTTGCTGCCCTCTTCCCGCAGTGCCTGTGCAAAGGCCCCTGAAGCAGCTGGGTCGTCTGCCAGTGGCTTGCTTTCTTCACGGTGTTGTAGTTTTGGATGTCCTTCCTTATCAAAATCTCAACATCATTAAAAAAATCAAGTCTCAAAATCATTTACATATTTAATAATGAAAATCAGGATTTCTCTATAGCTCAGATGGTAAAGAATCTGCCTGCAATGCAGGAGACCTGGGTTTGATCCCTAGGTCAGGAAGATTCTCGAGAAGGGAATGGCAACCTACTCCAGTCTTCTTGCCTGGAGAATCCCGTGGACAGAGAGGAGCCTGGTGGCTATAGTCCTTGGGGTTGCAAAGAGTCAGACTGAACTGAGTGAAAATTAGCTTATCACAATCCACCAGGGAAATCCAGCTAGGACCTGTTAATCTCTGAGCCTGAGCTGTGGTCCTTGTTAATGAACTAAAGTTGCCACTGCTGTATTTACTGTCTGCTCAGATGTTGTCACATATCACAGTGCTTAGGCTGTGTTTTTTTATGCTGTGGTGTCCTGTGAAAGGAGATACAGGTTCCACAGGGCCAGTGAATCAGTCTTGATTTTCAGGGGGAAAAATGGTCATTTTAAAAAAAAATTTGTTTCGTCTTAACTGCATAATTTAAAATTTTTATTTCTAACCATTAAATTGCTTACAGAAAACAGTTTTGAATACAGTTTACAACACTATCAATTTGGAGTGTTTCCATTTCTGAAGGCAGGCTTTAAAATTGTTAGAAGACAAGTCACTGAGAATATTAAATACGCCTATAACTCTACACCTGAACACAGTTGCTGTTCACATTAATTCTTGGTTGTGTTTTCTTTTTGGACTTTTGTATGGATGTATTTTTTCCCCCTCTTGTTCTAGTAATTATGCTGCAGATTCAGTTTTATAGCTTCCTTTTTTTTTAACATGTCATCAAATGCGTGAGCAGAGTGCTCTTTGTTGCCATTTGTTGATACAAAACAGAAGAGGCAATTTAGGTAACTTCTCCCTTAATGCGAGGTGGGGGTGACCTGGGAGTGGGCTTTTCTTTCACTCCATGTCCTTTCGTCCTTTAGGCTTTGGCCAGCATAAGCCACGTGGCTCACGTCACCATTACAACCAAAACAGCTGACGGGAAGTGTGCATACAGGTATAGTGCTGTCCTCTGCTCAGCGAATAGATTCATCCCGAAACATGCTTTTGGCCTGCAACTCAAAGTAATCCTGTCTAAACACGAATGTTGTATTTTTTTGCCTAGATCTTGGGTACATTTTCTTTCCTCCCTTTGGATTACGTAATCCAAAGGGGTGGTTGTAAGTAATAATCTTACTTCATGAACTTGTGAAAGGTCCGCTGTAACAGATTACAAGTGCCTAGCACCGTGTCTGTTACACGAGGAGGGCTGAGTCGGTGGGAGCTGTGATGTCACTCTGCCCCTTGGCCCTTCAGCACGGTGTGGCTTTGGCCTGATTCCGCGGCTGTGGCTGGGGTGCCAGAGGATTGTGACTCCTTAGCTGCCTCTGATCCCCGGCCACACGTGAGTGCCCCTGTGGATTCCTTCCCACAGGTGCCCACTGGCTGTCTCTTGTGCTGGCACAGAACAAGAAGGGGATTCAAGGAATCAAAATCATACCTTTGCTCTCATAACCATTGGCCATTACTAGTGAAAGATGGGTATTCATATCTAATTCCTGCCAAAAAGGAGAATTTTTTTTCTCACATACTGACTGTTAGTTTATACAGAAAACAGCTTCAAGAGAGGGCAGTTCTGTCTGTTCCTCAGCCCTCTTCCGCAGATGAGTGTGTGCCGTCATGGACGATGGAGCGGTTCAGTCTGCAGCGCTTGGTGCTGCAGGGGGTTGTCTAGATGCAGATTGCAACAGCCTAGGGCCTGGCTGGGCTGATATGATTAGAATCTCTTCTCACAAACAGGGGAGGTGCTTGTGAGTGAATGTCTTCTGAAATGGCCTGGGGCGCAGGCTCCATTTCTTTGCCTCTGGAGTCTCATGCCCCTGCTTGGGACCTCTCATGGCTCCCCCTGTGTGGCAGGATGAAATCCAGAGTCTTCGTCATAGCAGCTCGTGCCCTCTCCAGGTGCTCAGTCCATCTTCCCAGCCTCTCCCCACAGCCGCGCTGCTACGTGTTCTAAAGCTTCTGTGCTTTTGTCTGTCTTTTCCCTTCCTGGATGGACTTCCCTGCCCTCTCCGCTTGAGAAGATACCAGTCTAGGGCCCAGGTGAAGCGTCATCTCTTCTGTGACACTTCCTCCCACCCCACCCCAGGCTCAATGTTTTCCTTCTCTGGACCACTTGGCACCTTGTTCCACACTTCAGGGAACACTTTGTCCCCTCACTAAATCAAGAACCTCCCAAGGCCTGTCTCTATTTCAGGGCGTTTACAGGCCTGGTACATGATAGCCCTTCAATAAATGATTGCAGAATTATTGAAAAAAATGTTACTGTCATCTTAGGCAGTGTCAGAACTTTTGTTTGTAGCCCAGAACTCAGAAACTAAAAATGCAGTAGTTGGTAAACAAACAAAAAAGTAGGAATCTTTCTCCCCTTCTTTGGTACCCATTTATGATGGTTATGGAAGTAGAAAAAGGGAGGAAGCTGGCAACTCAGACAACATATAACATGGTTATATTTTAATCTGTTGTTGGTGTGACTTACTTTTTTAGTCTTTGGAGAAGTATCTTTTCTGTATTAGTTGTCAGTATCTCTTATATTTTCTGATAGAGCTCATTACTCAGATGGAAAGCTGAAAGCGCCTCCTAAACCGTGTGCAGGCAACCAAGGGACCCAGATCACGGTAAGAATGGTACGCGGGAGGTGACGTTGTTGGGAAAGAGCTTTGTGTAAATACTGAAATAAAAGGCAGAATTGTCTCCCGAGTTCTCAAAGGATTGATATAGTGAATATTTACCAGTTAATAGAGGCCTCAAGATATCACCCTGTAAGAAAGAGAAATGATGATTGATTTTTGTGACATGGCAGCCTGCCCACCGCCTCCTTTTTTTTTTTTTCACCTCCTTTTTTTTAAGAAGCTGGGAGATTCTTCTGTTGAGATGGCAGACATCAGTGGCAGGGTAGCTGCCATTGAAAGAACCTTAAACTTGACTCCAGAAGACAAGTCCAGAATCCTAACCTTGCCACTCAGCGGCAGTGTGTCCAGAGGCAAGTCATTTAATGGCCGTTCATCTTACTTTGCTCCTCTATCAAAGGATGGCAAGAGGAATATTTGACCACTCATTCAAAGGGAACTTGAGTAACACAATTGTGTCATTAATCAGGAGAAAGGCTGTTAAGCTGCCTTATTTCTGTGGTGCCATGTTTGGTGTATTTCTCTTCCAGGATCCCATAAATCACCCCACTATCACGTTACACATCCCACCCCCGCACCCCGAGCCCCAGCCAGAGCACATCTGCTTGAAGGCTCCAAGCCCTGGGCTTGATGAGGCAGGTCGGGGGCACAGCAATGAAGAAATATACTTTGCATCTCACGTTAAGCGGGATCTTGTCCCTGGGACCACAGTGAGATTTCCAAGAACCCCCAAAAGATCTAATAATTATTTCTAGTTTGTGAAAGTTTCATGCCATGTGGTGTCACAACGGTTTATAAGTTTATCTTTCCCCCACTAAATCCTGTGCCGTTTTGGGCAGGACTGTATATTTTATTTGTTGTCTTATTCCCAGCACAAGGCAAAGAGCCTGACATGGAGGTGGACCTCAGTGCCTATCTGAGAAGTTAATGAGTTAAGTAGGAGGCAGGAAAATATGCTTGCTTGCTTTTGTTAAGGCAGCCCCATCTCCTTCCCTGTCTTCTAACGCTTAGAACTGTGCTGGTGGTAAACATAGTTGGATTCTCTGCCTTAAGACCGTGCTGTACTTCCATATACTTCTGTGAATTTACAAGAAACATCAACCTTCTGTTCAGGTGGAGGACCTTTTTTACAACGTATCCACGAGGAGGAAAGCTTTAAAAAACCCAAGCGAAGAATATGGGAAAATTTTGGAAGTTGTCGGCAGGTACAGTCCACAATCTGGGTGTGGGTCTCTGAATCATTCTGTCACCAGAGAAAGGTGTTCTGGTGCTTAGAAACGGAGAAGAGTTGCAGAGCTAGATGGTAAGCAGCAATACCAGCCCATAAATTGTTTCTGGTCAGAGGTTAGCTCAAGATTATTCTCTCTCCCTCTCTCTCTGAAAGAGAACAACAGTGCAGGAGATGTTGAAGCTACATTCTCAAGATGTCTTTAAGACAGCTCAGATCTTTTGAGTTTGTGAAAATAAAACTGTGGGCAAGGAGAAAACTAATTCTGGGTTTTCTCTCACGTCCCCAGGAGAGAGCAGTTGTTTTCTGTATCTGTGAAGGGTCTTTGGTGGCAGGCAAAACAGACTGTAGCTAACCTGGGTCCAAAAGATATTTATTGAAAGGCTAGGAGTGACTCAGAAAGTAGAAGAAAGTGTAGACAGCTCCTTCTTGAAGAGGTCAAGAAGCAAGGTGGCTTCAGGGGTTTAGTGTCTGTGCCCCAACTCTCTCCATTCCTCTTCTGAGTCTGCTCAAGAGCGTCTTCTGGGAGAGTGCATCTGATTGGCATAGCCTGGGTCCCCCTGTTGTGCGCCCACATTGGTGGGGAGATGACGTCTCAATTGGCATTCTGAGAAAGGATATACAAGTGGAAGGGGGAGAGGTGGTGGGGGAAAGAGTAGGGGCTGTTAACAGAGGGAGAAGGGACCCAGGGCAGGTGAAAACAGCATCGTGTCCAGGATTGACTTAACCTGCTAGTACAGTGGCCCCAGCATGGCTTTTTGAGCCTGCGAGTCCTTGAGTTGCAACAGAGGTGTGTTATTTCTCAGTGTTGCTACAAAATCTAAAATCAATAAAACATTTGCCTCTAATAAAGTAGAATGAACTTTGTTAGATAAAGTCCATTTTATTAATAAAGTGGAATGAACTTACACATCAGGTTTCTTTGCTTTTCCCCCGGAGTCATATGAATCAGTATCAGAATGTTAATTAGCTCCAGGAAATAGACGCATTCTGATTGACTGTTTTGGTTCTATGTGCGGTAAGTGAACTGTTACTGAATAAGTGCATTTTGCTAGGCACAATCCTTCAGTTCCTGGGGCCCATGGAGGGAGGAGGGGTAAACGGTAGCCAGTGGAGAAAAGACTGGGAGATCCTGAAGCAGGATCTCGTGGGGAGAAAGACGCGGGTTGAGAGGGGACTGTGTTAGGGTCTCTGAGAGAGAAGAACAGTACAGGGGGTGTTCAGGCTACATTCTCAAGAAGTTTTTGAGGCCACTCAGATCTTTTGAGTTTGAAGATAAAACTAGGCAAGGAGGAGATTGTGTTGAAATACCCTCGAGCCTAGTCAGCAATGCATGGAAGCAAAAGGGAAACCTGTTTTTTGTTCATTTCTGCCACATTTAGCAATGAGATCTTCATGCAGTCTCTGCTGGTTTATTTTCATGTGGGCAAAATATGATATTTGAAGATATTTTTGTTTGTATCTTTGTTTAGATCAGTTAACTCCACTGATTTAACTACAAGGGGGCTCTTTCTCATATGGTGCATTTGGCTTCTCTTTTTTACTGTTTTGTTTTTTCTTTTGCTAGGTATGCAATACACAATTCAGGGATTGGTTTCTCAGTTAAAAAAGTAAGTTCTTAATTTATAAAGGATGGTTACGTACTATAAAAGAAGAAGGCTTTTTTTTTTTTTTTAAATAGTTGTCTGTGGAGATAAGATTATGGTATTTCAGTCAGCTCTGTTCTGTTTATCAGCAAGGTGAAACGGTAGCCGACGTCAGGACCCTGCCAAATGCCACGACTGTGGACAACATTCGCTCCATCTTTGGAAATGCTGTTAGCCGGTATGCTGATAACTTGCATTTTTAAAAATCTTCTGTGCTTTATCACATTATTTTGGAATCTGTTTACACTTGCCTTAAGAGTTTTCTTTAACCAAGTACAGGCTTGTTTTTATGCTTCAGGCTTGTTGTCGTGCTTCAGATTATTTCGTATAATCAGTGCTTCTTGGGTGCACGTCATCTCCTAGGTGGTCTGGCTGCAAACTGTTTGTTCTCTCTAGGTCTCTGTCTTCAGAACATCTCTGGTGTAAAAGAATTCTATCCTCCGTTGTTCCCGCTTGTCCTTATATTTTCATAATTGTCCCTTGGATTGCATTTATTACCACTCAACATTTATTTATTGCCTCCCATATTCTGGGCTTTGTGCCAGAAGGTAAAGATGTAAAGACAAGTAGAATGTTCTGCCCCTGAAGACGTCCCTGTCTGGTGGCGAGCAGTGTCGTGTCGCTAGATCTTCATGGTCAAAGCCTCAGCGGGAAAAGTGCTTGTATTCTAGATTTCTCACGGCACTCCCCTCGATGCGTGAAGGCCACTGTTTCCATTACACATCCGTAACTTAATCTCAGGGCTTTGCAAAGCCCAAAGTGTCTGCGTCATAATCTGAGGGGAAGATACTAAGCGCCTTCTGTATGCCAGGCAGGCCCCAGAAGCTGGAGGTACACGGATGAATGAGACAGCCCCCGACTTCACCTTTTCCAGCAATCTTAAAAGCAGGAGCAGTGGTCCCAGAACTCAGTTTTTTACTCCAAAGGACAGATTACTCACTCTTTGGACAAAACCAGGTTCTTAACTAGAGGACAGTCAATTTGCTTTTAATTACCCCCTTTTTTTTTTTTTTCACTAATCAAGTGTTAAAGAATTATTTTTCCAGTTGTGCTCCCAGAGCAAACAGAGAGTTCTGTTGACCAAATTTTAAGACCCAGTGAAACTTTTTTTTTCCCCCCAGTGAAACTTCTAAGAGCTCTTTGGCTAGATTCTAAGGTTCAGAATTAGTTGTTATGAAACTCTTAGAGAGTATAAGAGGTTGGAAACCCCATGGAGGAGCAGCTCCCCAAACAGGTTTCCAGGAAACCAGCCTCTTTTTTGGGGAGAGAGGGCCTGCTGGTTCTCTGTGTGGGGAGGCATGGGAAGCTGTTCTCTGTGCAGACTTGGAGCGCACACCACTGCCTGTGGAGCGTCAGCCATCCTTCCAGCAAGTGTGTAATGAGCTTCTGCCCCTTGCTGGCCGCTGTGCCGTGGGGTAGAGATGGGGAGGAGGGAATAAAGCAGGAAGGAGTCTTGCCCCCAGACAACTCATACTGTAATTGAAAAGACACAGGAAATAATTACTCCATTCATTAGTGACTGTGCTCAATGGCTTAAAGGAAAAGTATAAGGTGGGGCGTCTCCTGAGGTCAGGGAGAGGGATTGTCATGGAAGGCTCTTTGAGGAGGTGACCCCTACATGCAGTGGGTAAGGAGGAATTAACTAGCTGGTGTTTGTGCCAAGTCGCTTCAGTGGTGTCCGACTCCGTGCGAGCTCATGGACTGTAGCCCTCGGGGCTTCTCTGTCCACAGGATTCTCCAGGCAAGAATACTGGAGTGGGTTGCCATTCCTACTCCAGGGGATCTTCCTGACCCAGGGATTGAACCCGGGTCTCTTACGTGTCCTGCTTTGGCAGGCAGGTTCTTTACCACTAGCGCCACCTAGGAAGCCACACCAGCAGAGGGAACTTTGCAGCTGGAGGGATTAGCACTTGAGAGGCCCTCAGGCAGAAGTGAGTGTGGCTCATGGGGGGACCTTGTTTCATCTTAATAGGTGCCCCTGCTCCCCATAAACACACTCTAGGGGGCACCACACAGGAGTCTGTCATGTTCCCCATCAGCAAAGTAAGAGATTTTCAACAGAGATGATTCTTTGGAATCTCATCTTTGGGACTGAGTTACTAAGATACATAAAAGTTTCAGCAAAATAACATCTCAGAACTTGATTTGCCATGTCCCAACAGTGACAGTGATGATTGACATATAAATGCTTGAAAATACTGGCTAGGTGGGTGAATGGATGGCTAGATAGGTGGATGAGAGGTTGGATAGACGGATGGAGGGTGGGCCTGGAGGATCTTAATGAACCAAGTCTCTGGGATCCACTTTTGGCAGAGTCAGTTTATGGGAAGGAGCACTGATTTTTCCAACTCTGATTCTTTAGAGTGTTTGAATTTTCCAGTTGTTTGAAAAGCCTCAAAATTTCTCTTTTTTCCAACCAGAGAATTGATAGAAGTTGAATGTGAGGATAAAACCCTTGCCTTCAAAATGAGTGGCTACATATCCAATGCAAACTATTCGGTGAAGAAGTGCATCTTCTTACTCTTCATCAACCGTAAGTGAGAAAGAGCTATGTGGAGAAATCTCTCCACAGGGAACTTTAAGGGGCCATGGAGGAATTTCTTACCCACAGGCTTGATTACACCCAGGGAAACCTTATGCAGAAATGTGGTTTAATTAGGAAGTAGTTATGGTTTCTGCCCGGAGTCTCCTCAGTCCTCTCACACGTGCTCAGGGTTGGCTGACAGTTGTGGAGTCTGGTTCTTGCCTCTGAGAGGATGCCCAGGGGAGGGCATCCCAGCCCTGTGAGCCAGTCCAGCCTCCTCCCTGCTGGCCTCAGAGCCTTACCAGCAGGCCCGGGCAGACCTTTGTTCTCTTCTTACATCAAGACCCACTGTTGGAAATTGCACAGCAGGGCATAGGGAGGGGGTATTTTAGGTGCCGGCAGTGTTTTTTCCTTTTTTTAATTGAAGTATAGTTGATTTGCAGTATTGTATTAGTTTTAGGTATACAGCAAAGTGAATCAGTTATACACTTATGTATATATTTTCAGATTCTTTCCATTATAGGTTGTTGCAATATATTGAATATAGTTCCCTGTGCTATACAGTAAATCTTTGTTGTCTGTTTAACATACAGTGGTGTGTATTGGTTAATCCCACGCTCCTAATTTATCCTTCTCCCCCCTTTTTCCATTGGTATCCATAAGTTTGTTTTCTATGTCTGTGAGTCTGTTTCTGTTTTGTAAATAAGTTCATTTGTAGTATTTTTTATATTCTACATAAAAGTGATACAGTAATTTGTCTTTGACTTATCTCACTTACCATGTTGCTGCAAATGGCAATATTTCATTCTTTTTCATGATTAATATTCCCACTGTGATATATCTATGTACATAAACGCTTATAGAAATACACACCACGTCTTCTTTGTTCTCGCATCTGTTCATGGACATTCGGGTTGCTTCCATGTCTTTGCAGCTGTGAATTTTGGGGTGCATTTGTACCTTTTTGAATTGGAGTTTTCATTTTCTCCAGATGTTGGATTGTATGGTAACTCTATTTTTAGTTTTTTAAGGAACCTCTATACTGTTCTCTGTAGTGGCTGTACCAATTTACACTCCCACCAGCAGTGGAGGAAGGTTCCCTTTTCTCCACACCCTCTCCAGCATTTATTATTTATAGACTTTTTAGAGGTTAGGTCAGACTCTTATGTGTGTTGTTCACTTATCTACACACTGGGCAGGCTCCCTCGGGTGGCAGGGACAAAGAACACTTCTCCAGCATGTCTCAAGTTCAGAAACCTCAGCAGAGGGCCCCTTTGGTTAGGTTACGTAGCACAGCGACATCATCGTGGCAGCTGTGGGTGACGTAGTGAGCACGCAGAATAATAGTCTCCTTGCTTATAAGATCACTGCCTCTCTTTCCTTGGACATAAAAAGATGTGACATACCCACCACTCCACCAGCACAGGACAGTAGATCATCAACAGGTCAAGAGTCTGGGGAGAAAAGAGAGCCGTGTTGTTTGAAAATAGACCTTCCAGCTTATCTCTCCGGCTTTTGTCGTTTTCTACCCTCTCAAGCCTGCCTCGTCTCCTAAATTACTCTCAGCATGCAGTCAGGGACTTGCTCCCCCTGAAGTGCCTGGGAAATGCACTTACCCGTAAGCCCCTTCTCTGCTCAGCTACCCCAGTGCTGGCCCCCTGAGCCAGCATAGCTGCCGTCTCCCCACCGTTCAGCACACCGGCTCCAGCAGTGGTCCTTACCACGGGGGGCTGGGACTAGCTCTGTTCACCAGCCTTTGTTTCCCTGCTTGTAGCCCAGAGTGTATATTTGCAGAGTGAAGTTCTGAGCAGGGGCACGTGGTCTGCCTGGGCTGCCGGGGAGGGGTGAGGAAGGGAGCAGGGAGGCAGAATTGGCTGTTGCTGCTGCTCTGGTGAGAGGAGAGCCCCACGCCCCCAGTGAGATGCTGGGGGATCATGATGGTAAAGGGGGACTGTTGTGGGTGTCACCCCAGCCGTATTCTTCCCGAGCTGATGTCATGGCATGGTATTGGTGGGCACCTGTCACCTCACCCTTAAGACAGATAGGAGCTTATTGCCTTTTATTTTCTAGATCGTCTGGTAGAGTCTGCTTCCTTAAGAAAAGCCATAGAAACAGTGTATGCAGCGTATTTGCCCAAAAGCACACACCCGTTCCTGTACCTCAGGTAAGGCAGCACTGAATTCCTCACCCAAGACTCGTAGAGAAGAGAAATTCTGTCCAGCCATCCTCTCTGAAAGAGCCATGGACTTGTTAGTTCGCCCAGTGAGAGTGAACCCCATATTCCACTGGCTCAGGGTGTTCTGTCCCTTTTCACAGGTGAAAGGCACAGTTTGCCTTTATTTATTCACTTCTGCTGTAGAATCCCACCGAGAGCCTCCCTGGTGCCAGGCAGTATGTTAGTGAAACAAAAGTGAACATCGCCTTGCTCCTGAACCAGGAGGAACCTGCCTTAACCTGGCAGAGAAACCCTTTTCTCCTGCGAGTCTGTCCAGCGCCCTCTACCGACAACAGCTCACACTGCCACACTCCGTTATCAGAGCTTGCAGTGATAGATGCTGGCTTTGACCTGAGGCAGTAAGTTGATGGCACAGCCTTTAAACTGACTTTTATGCAACATTTTAATGTTAGAAAGTTCTCTCACATGTATTATTTTTGGAATATGTTTTTATCTCCACATAATACTGAACAGTAAGTAGGGACAGGTTCGTGGTTACATATAGGAGAACCAGTCCTGAGAAGGTAACACATTGTTGACTGGGGAATTTTTGCAGAAACTGACACCTGTCATTGACGAGTTGTTATGTACATGAATATTGAAACACTCTGGTCTATAAAGTTTGGGTAACAAAAGACATATTAATAGGTTGCTGGTCAGTGAATTGTTAAATGCCTTGGCTGTGAGTTATCGAATGAGAAATTCAACTAGCTCTGGAGTGATGGTAATAACAGCTGATGGATGATAAATGTGCTGGGTACATGCAAAGTGCTTTACATGAATTTAATCCCCAACATGTATTAGGTCCAGTTCACAGGCACGGAAATCGAGGCATAGAAAGATGCTGTAACCTACCTGCAGCGACTCGGCTGTCAAGTAGCTGAGTCAGCATTTGAACCATGGTCACTGGATTTGACCTTGAAGTCTTAACCACTGCGTCATTTGGCCTCCCCACGTCTCCTGCCCACCGCATACACTGTGAGTGAATTTTCCCCGCGTTTCTCACTGTGTTACGTGATTCTTCTTTTTCCTGCCAGTCTAGAAATCAGCCCCCAGAATGTGGACGTCAACGTGCACCCCACGAAGCACGAGGTTCACTTCCTGCATGAGGATAGCATCCTGGAGCGGGTGCAGCAGCACATTGAGAGCAGGCTCCTGGGCTCCAACGCCTCCAGGACCTACTTCACCCAGGTGGGGACGCCTCACCCAGCTCTTTCTCCGGTGCCTTTGCCACCGTAAACGTGCCCTGTCACACAGGAGAGCCCAGATATTCCACTGTTGCTTTATGGGACTTTTGACTTACTTTGATACTTTTTTTCTTTTGGCCTTGACCTGCAGCATGCAGGATCTTAGTTCCCTGACCAGAGATCAAATCCATGCCCCCTGCAGTGGAAACTTAGTATCTTAACCATGGGACCATTGGGGGAGTCCCACTTTAATAGTTCTCTTTCAGCACCTTTCTTGAACCCAACTCTGAAGGTTCATGGTGTTATCCCTGAGCCTGGAGTCGTAAGCCCTGAGTTCTCTCTCTGCCTTTTTCTGGGGGCCTTAGACCACCTTCCTAGGAACAGGGGCTGTCTGAAACAGAGTGGGGCGCCTCTCACCTGCACTGCCCACTGGAGACGTTCAGAGGAGGCTGATCCCCCATATCTGGGGCAGAGTGTAGGGGCAGGGCCCTGGGCAGGGCCTTTAGTCAGGCCTTGTTACCACCATGTGACTGCCTTTCCCTGACCTCCACGTCTCCCTCAGTAAGGATGGAGCTGGTCACCCTCACATCCCAGGAAAGTTGTAAGTGGTTGGTGAACAGCAAGTGGAAAATGTCTGGTCCGGGACCAGGCACCATTCAACTTACTGCAATTATCCAGGTTCTAAGAGCGTTGATTATAAACTATTCCCCTTCTCTGGGGCCTCAGTTTCCCCATCTGTACAATAAGCAGGTGTAGTACATGTCCAGTGTCTGGTTGCAGTTCTGAGGTGACTGCCCCGAGTAGTGAGGGTGGGTTCATCAGCGGCACAGCAGACGCTGCGACTAGGGACATGGAGCCTCCCCCTTATGTCACCCTGGGTCCTGCCAGCAGGAAGTGGGCTTCTGTGAGCCCTGCTTCTCTGAAAACTTGCAAAGCGGCCAAGCAGATGAGCGCCTCCTGAAGAGCACTCACGGTTACCTGCCTGCAGAGAGCCTCAGTGGGGGATGGTGTGGCCTCCAGCAGTGAGCAGAGTGCCCTTGGGCAGCCGCACCTGCCCGGGGACCTGCACGCCTGCAGGTTGGGCCCCAGGGGGGTGTGTGTGAGCCCTCTGTGCTGATCCGGGAGGTTTTCATCCATTGTTGCCGACTCAGCCTCAGTGCCCTTTGCTACTCCCTCCCCAGATACCCACAGAAGCCCCCTGATGGGCCCTGGGTGCTGGGGGTGCAGCAGAGACCGATTCCTCCCTTCACGAAGGCTAGAGTCCACATCCCACATGAGAGCAAAGCAGACTTGGAGGGGAGGGGGCTCTTGTCCCGGACGTGAGCCTCAGAGACGTGGGGGAAGGGATGTGGAGCCTTGGCCCCCAAGGCTGAGAAGGAATTAGGTGGGCAGAAGGGACAGGCGTGCACGGGGCGTTTCTGGCGGAGGAGAGGATGATGTAGGCCTGCCGGGTGGTGGGGGAGGGCTGCAAGGTAACAGGTGTTGAGGATCTGAATGCTCAGCGTGCTGTCAGCGTTCTCCTTGCTGGCCGCCTGATGGGAATCACCTGAGCCATGTTTAAAAACTACCTGGGCCCTCCCCAAACGAGTAAATCTATCTCAGGGGTTGGTCTGGGCGTCGGTGATTTTTAAAAGCTTGGCCAGGCATGGGTATGTGTAGGGGGGGTTAAGCAACGCTGGGCATGTGTGAAGCTCTACGCTCCCTGCAGAGTTCAGGTCAGTTCAAGGGGTTTTATCAGCAAGGTAAGGAGTGTAGACGTCAATGTGATGGGAATGGACAGGATCTGGTTTGCATTTTACAAAGAGCTTCATGGCTGCCGCATGGAAAGCGGATGGAAACCCACAGCGACTTGGGCAGAGTGAGGAGGGAGCCTGGACAGAGGGCCTGTCTCTGATCACTGATGAATAGTTGAAATCTGGAAATGCTGGCACCGGGGCCTTGGTTGGTTGGTGGGAAGGGGAGGAGAGGCCTGGAGGAAGAAGTTCACCAGAGTCCCAGGAGGCGACTGTGGCTCTACCAGGAAAAGAACCTCTCGACTTCCCTGCTTGTCCTATCCTGCATGAGGCAGATTTGTTAGATTCCATTTTATTTCCCGAGATAACTCTGTGGGTTCCGACTGGTGTGTCTTTAGAAGGAAGGTGGGTTTCTGGATCAGAGGACCCGCCTCTGTCTGTCGGTGCACTGTTCTGGGTAGAGGGCTCCAAACTCAGACTGTCCCTGCTCCCGTGGGGTCCTCAGACACCTTCTTGCCCTGCCAACCTGCCAACATCAGGTCGCCCTGGCTCCTCACTTTTTGGGCCTGGGTTGCCTTCCTCCTGCTCCTCAGCTTGGGCCTTGCACTTCGCTCCTGGGGCCAGGACAACAGCAGCCCTGGTTTGCTGGGCTGCCGTTTGGTGTGAAAATCGGGAACCCTGGTGGTGCTTGTGGGTTGTTCCAGCTCCGTCACGTTGGACGAGGTATTTCACTTTTTAGGACTTTAAAGTAACTGTCTGCAAAGTAGTTTTGTTAGTTTTTGCCTCCCCAAACCCACCTGTGGATTGCACAGGCAAATGAAGTTAAGTACATATGCAAGTAAGTGTCGCTGTGATAAGATTCATCAGTGGTCTCAGCTGCTGACAGCCTGATTCCTTTACCATGGAGGTCACCATTAGTGATTAGTTTCACCATTCCTTGATGGTCGTTGCTTGAGCCAGTATTTCATTAGGATTGTGAGATTATGATTTTCTTGATTTTATCATTTCTTCTTTATTAATAAACCAGTTTTTTCTGTAGCAAATACTTTTCACTCGTTTTTTAGTTATTAGGTTATCCTGAAATAGTTTATGCCAGAAAGAAAGGATAAATGCTGAGTTCTTTGCCTTTGGTGATCAGTTTGCAGGGAAATGGGTTGGTGTCCTAGCAATGTCCAATAATGTTTAGTGACTTTGTTCTCCCTATCTCATCTCTCTCCTTCCTGCTTTCCTTTCTTCCTCTCCATTTTTCTTTCTCTTTCAGTATTTAGTCAGCTGTTAACAAGCATCATAATTCGATTAGTTGTAGTTAAATTATTCCATCCTTGACCAGCAGAAACCACTTCAGGCTGGTGCTCTTGTCCTTTTAACCCAATTGCTTGAATCTTTGATAATTTCCTTGTTTCTGATAAGATAGGATTTTTGTAGGCTCACTGTATAGTTTCCCAGTCCATGCCCTGAAATTGGCCACTTTCCCAAAGAACTGCTTTATTTTAGTGGGGAATGGCATTTAGAAACTATAATCTGGGGTTGAGGTGGGGGGGTGTTCCTCATTGCTACGGGGTGGTCACTGCTCTCAGGCCTTATCAGTGCACAGAAGTAGGAAAGAGGTATATTTAAAAATAAGACAGTTGGAAGGTGGTTGCCAGAAGCGAGGGGAGAGTTTCCACTTGGGAGGATGGATGTAGGTGATGGTTGCACAACATGGTCAGTGTACTTAAGGACGGTACACATGAACATGGTTAAATAAATTCTGTGTTGTGCATATTTTACCAGAATAAATCTCTTATGGCAACAAAAAAATGGACAGAAATATATGAGCTTTACATGCATATTTTTATATCAAACCGATTTTTAAATTGTAAGGATTTTGGTGAATTTTTGGTTTTATATTGTCTATTTCTGTCTTTATTACTTTTTTGGCCATGCTCTGTGGCATGCGGGATCTTAGTTCCCTGACCAGGGATCAAACCCAGGCCCCCTGCACTGGGAACCACTGGACCACCAAGGAAGTCTCTGTATTTGTGTATTTTTAATTTCATACTTCAAATTTTGGTCAGAATTCCTTCTATAATAATTCTGTGGTGATAATTATACCTGGTTCTAGCTTGTGCTCCGTTTTGGGGCCTGTACTTCCGTACTTCATAGTCTGAATCTTCCCACGGTCTTCTTTTTTGACACAGACTTTACTGCCAGGCCTTACTGGCCCCTCTGGGGAAGCAGTTAAATCCACAGCGAGTGTGACTTCCTCATCCACTGCCGGAAGTGGTGACAGAGTGTATGCCCACCAGATGGTCCGCACAGACTGCCGGGAACAGAAGCTCGATGCCTTCCTGCAGCCTGTGAGCAAGGCCCTGTCCAGTCAGCCCCAGGCTGTTGTCCCAGAGCACAGGACAGATGCCTCTAGTAGCGGGACCAGGCAGCAGGATGAGGAGATGCTTGAACTCCCAGCTCCTGCTGAAGTGGCTGCCAGGAGTCAGGCCTTGGAGGACGACGCGACAGTGAGGACTGCAGCCCTGGCCGAGAAGAGAGGGCCCTCTTCCAGCCCTGAGAACCCCAGGTGTGAGCTCGGGGGGAAGGCAGCTGGCCGCCTTTGTTCTTTGATGAAACTGCCTTCTAACTTGAACTGTCACAAACTCCTTGCACCTTCTTTCTGCCTGTTCACCGTCTCCCTCCAGTGGGATGGTCCACTGCCTGCCTTTGACCACGGCTTGAGAGTCACCCATCACAGTGGGCTTTGAAATACCTTAAATGCCCATGATTCCAAACATTATTTGAAAACACATCAGAAAAAAAATCAGATTTATCCTTAGTAATGAATTTTAATAAAGCCTCAATAGCAGAGGTGGCTGGGAACAGGGACCTAAAATATCTGGAGGATTCTTCATCCTTCTCCAAACTGTTGTCACTCCTTTGAGAAGAAGCAGAGTTTCTCAGTTTAAATTATGAAACTACCTGAAGTGCATGGGCTAGTGGTGGAGAGTTAGAGAGAGGGAGACAGGAACAGCTGAACCAATGACTTGTCAATTTAATTTTTTTAATTGGAATATATTTGCTTTATAACTTTGTGTTAGTTTCTGCTGTACAGCAGTGTGAATCAGCTAATTGTGTACGTGTACCCCCTCCCTCTTGGTCTCTACCCCCGTCCCACCCTCCTAGGTCGTGACAGCACTGAGCTGAGCTCCTTGTTCTATCTAGCAGCTTCCCACCAGCTGTCTAGTTTACTCATGGTAATGTGTTTATGTCAGACCTACCCTCCTCTTCCTCCTGTGTCCACACATCTGTTCTCTATGTCTGTGTCTCTGTTCTTGCCCTGTAAATAGGTTCATCTGTACTATTTTTCTAGATCCCACATATATGCATTAATATACAATATTTGTCTTTCTCTTTCTGACTTCAGTCTGTATGATAGACTCTATGGCCATCCATATCTCTACAAATGACCCAATTTCACTTCTTTTTATGGCTGAGTAATATTCCCTGTATATGTACACATACCACATCTTTATCTATTTCTCTGTTGATGGTCATTTAGGTTGTTTCTGTGTTTTAGTTATTGTAAGTAGTGCTGCAGTAAACACTGAGGTGCTTGCATCTTTTTGACTTACAGTTTTCTCAGCGTAGTAGGATTGCCGGGTCACATGGTAGTTCTGTTTTTTAAGAAACTTCCATACTGTTGTCCACAGTGGCTGTGCCAGTTTACATTCTCATCAACAGTTGAAGGTTCCCTTTTCTTCACACCCTCGCCAACATTTATTGTTTTTAATGATTGCCATTCTGACTGATGTGAGATGATACCTCACTGTAGTTTTGGTGTGCATTTTTCTAATAATTATGTTGAGCATCTTTCCATGTGCTGCTTGGCCATCTGTATATTTTCTTTGGTGTTCAGTGTACACTCTGGGTGCTTTAAGGACATCTCACTGGAATTTGTAAGGTACGTATTCCTTACTCAGCGTGTGCAGGCAGTGTCCCTGGAGCTCTGGGTGAAGTCCTTTGCCCAAGGCCACGTGTCCACCTGGTGGCTGACCACCAAAACCCGGGCTATAAATGCCCACTGGAACTTGGGCCTGTTACTTGACTCTGGTTCGCTCATTTCCAAGTCAGTCTAGCAAGACGACTTCTAAGGATTTGTTTCCAGAGAATAATAAAGGGTGCTAACACTTACTGAGCATCCGCTGTGTGCCAGATACTTTGCATGCATTAGCTCAGTTCATGATCTTAACAGCCCTGCCGGGAAGTGTGACATTTTTATTTATCACTTGGGAAGGTAGGTGACACTACGAGCCATTGACTGCACAGCAAAGAGATCTTTTTAAACCAGGAACCAGAGTGCATCACTCCTTGCTGAAAACCACTTGGAGTGAAACCAGCCTGGCCGCCCCAGCCCATCACTCTCCTCCCCTTCGTGGCGCTTTGGCCGAACTCGTCCCTCAGCCCAGGAACTCTCCGACCTCTTGTCACCCAGGTCTCAACTCAGATGTCACCTCTCACCAGAGACCGTCTTTGTCCATTTAATCTAAAGTTCTTTCCTTCTCCCCTCAGTCTGTTACCTTGTTTTATTTTCGTCACAGCGTCTGTTGCTACTTAAAATGACCTTTCTCCTGTCGCTGTTTGTGCCACTGGACAGCCAGCATGGTGAAGGCAGGCGCTTTGTCATGGCTGAGTGAGGTTGGGGTTATGAAACAGTGATGGGTGGAGGGGCAGCTGGAGGGTGGAGGGCTGAATGAATGAGACGTGGCGAGCTCAGCACACTTGCTCCAGCCCCTGCAGGTCCCTGGGCTGAGCCATGTCCAGTGGCCCCTTCTTGGGCCCCAGAGGTGTCTGAGAAGCAGTATCCGGGAGAACAGACTGATCTGACTGGCTCCTTCGTGGGGAGGTCCCCCCCCCCCCCCCCAATATGTGCAGATTTGGCACATAGAAGCTACTTCCTTCTCCAAAATGCGAGGCAAAATTTGACTGACTTTAAAAACTTTAAAGATAGTGTTGACCTGCCAGTTCCTCATCTCCTTTGCAGAAAGAGGCCTCGGGAAGACTCTGATGTGGAAATGGTGGAGGATGCATCCCGAAAGGAGATGACAGCCGCTTGTACCCCCCGGAGAAGGATCATCAACCTCACCAGCGTTCTGAGTCTCCAGGAGGAGATCAACGAGCGGGGCCATGAGAGTACGTAAGTGCCGAGGGCTGCCTGCACCTCCCGTGGCCGGAACTGCTCTGGTGAAGGTTTGGGAAATGGAGGAAGCATGCTTGTCCTAATGGTCTCTGCAGTGCGCTGAGCGAACCTTGCTTTCTTTACTAATCCATGGCGGTGTCAGCTTCAAGGTAATCGACACCTGGGAGAGAAGAGAAAAAGTGAGTCTCTGGTTTCAGCCAGAGCGAATCATACTCTTGTTAAATCAGAGAAGTCAGAGTAAAGTGGTCATTTCAAGCAGTGGTCCCCATCCTTTTCGGCACCAGGGACTGGTTTCATGGAAGACAACACTTCCATAGACTAGGGGAGTGGGCAAGGGGGGCATTGTTTGAGGGTGATTCAAGTGTGTTACATTTATTGTGCACTTCCTTATTATTATTACATCAGCTCCACCTCACATCATCAGGCATTGGGGACCCCTGATTTAAAGAATCTTGTTTGTTTCTATCTCAGCTAAAAGCAGTGTGCCCTGCCTGGGGTATGCTGTGGCTGAGAGTACACAGGTTCTGGCGGGCCCTGGTGTGTATCCAGGCAGCTCCCACGTCTGCTGTCTGACCTTAGCCTTTCTGTGCCTGGTTGTTCCTTATCTGTAAAACGAGGTTAATTTTACCACTGAAGATGACTGGTGCTGATTAGAGATAAAATGTAAGTGAAACACTTGGTACAGAGTAAGAAGTCAATAGCTATTTTTGTATCCTGAAGATAAAATGAAAAATCATTATTATTTTCCTCAGAAATAGTTTTCAGAACGCCCAAGTATAGAGCTCCATTTGAGTCCCTGTTACTCTGAAATGATGTTTATGGTTTTAGGAATGGAAGGAGGGCTCATCACCTCCTGGGGATAAATTGATGCAGGGACTGAGGTATGTGACAGTGACTTGTCCCTGATAGAAGTCCTGACCCCACTCTGGGTCATAGTCATGCTCTGGGTGGGTCCGTCGTTGCTGGGCGGTGTTGCACCTGAGTCTGTGCAGTTGAGCCCTGTCCTTGCCATTTTTCATCTACTGCACATTTTTGATTAAACAAGTTACATTTTATAGCAGTGTTGAAAGTTATCTTAAAATAGGACAACCTGGACTAACTTTTAAATGAAATGAATGGCCGAGGAACAATTCAGGGCCTTTTCCACTGATCCTTAGCCTTCTAAACGGCTGTTCTGGCTCAGACACCCCTTCCCTCTTCTCTCAGTTACCACTCGTTGGAATGAACTCAAGAGAGGCCTCAGTTTGCCTTTCCTAGCTAGTTCTTTCTCATCTTCGCACTCTGGGCCCTTGTCTGTCTCCATGTGGGGGAAGGTGTGGGGTCTGCTCCCTCGGGAAGTCTGCACACTTCCTGTGATTAGGGCCTGGCCAGTTGTAGATGGCGCTGCCAACTGGCTTCTGATTTCTGTTTCCGTGAAGATTTGTTCCCCTTGCTTCTATTCCCTCTGTTACTGGCTTTCAAGCTGGGAGCTTTTAAAATCATTTTTAAATAATGAAAGGAAGGTGGGCCATGACTTGATTTATTTAGCAGTCTCCCTCACAGTTGTTTTAATTGACAGACTCCCTCAGATTTGGAATTTACTGAGTTTTCTCTAAGTTTGTATTTCTCATGCAGAGCAGGCTATTTAAAAGTTATAATTTCAGTGAATTTCTGAATAGTTGCAAACTATTTTCGGTAAGGTATAAGTCTAATCTGTACCAAGTTTGGTTAGGTTTGGAGTCCATTGCTAAGGTGATGATGAATCAAAATGTTCTAAAATTGTATGTTCATGCATATTACCTCATTTAATTCTAGAATAGTCTTGTGAGGGAGGCAGAGCAGATGCTGTTATCTTTGTTTTAAAGATAAAGAAATGGAAGGTGGAGAGATTAGTTGGAACATCCCCTCAGTGCAAAGCTGGTCTGGGTGCCTGCCTCGTGGAGAGGGGGTTGTTGCTAGCCCAGCCTGCAGCAGGGGGGCTGGTCCAGGGCTTAGATGCAAAACTAGATCAGCTGCTTTAGATCACGTGGTGGGATGAGTAAGCCATGTGATCCCTGATCCCTCAGACTGAGGCTGTTTCCAGATGAGCAGGGCCAGGTTTTCCAGAGGAGTCCTGGTCTTGGTGTGGGGAGTAGGGCTGCCTTTTGGAGCCAGGAGAATTCTGTTGAAGCTCCTACCACCTACAGCATTCCGTAGCCAGTCAGAAATCTGTTCACCTTTGTGGGGCATCTGTTGCCTGCTCTGTGAACAGGTGCTCCTGTTACAGCCCTTACTCGGCTGTTGTGATGAACACCTGAGACATCTGTTTATACAGCCCCAAGCAGGGAAGCTGGTTGAGTTAAATGCCTACCGGGATCTCTCTGAAGCTCGGATTTGGGGAAGTAGGCTAGAACCTGGCTGCACTCCCACAGAGCTATGCCCTGGCCCAGGAAAGAAGTCAGATGCTTTTGATCTTGGGTGGCCTGGGCCAGCTTGAAGCGGGGCTTGGATTCCCAGCCAGAGATTGAGGTTGGATCACAGCAGTGATAGTGTTAAATCCTAGCCACTAGACCAGTGGTCATTGACAAGGCCATGGCCCTTTGGCTTTGCAGATAAAGAATTCCCACAGAGACAGAAAGCAGTGAAACAAGTATTTATTAAGAGGAAGAAGTTAAGCACAGGTGGGAAACACGGCTGTACTGACGCTGAGGGGATCAGACTGTCGCTGAGTCTCACCCTTGAGGCAGTTTGAGTTACTGTTTTGGGGCATTTTTTCCTGTTTTTCTTTGGCCAGTCATTTTGATCTGCCTGCTTCAGAGCCCATATTTGGTATATCTCATATATGCACACTCATCTGTCAGCTAAGATGGACTCCAGAGAAGAGGTGTAACTTAGCATCGCTCCTCTTTTGCCCTCCAAGGAGCTTTCTATTCAGGAAGGTCTCCTTTGAGACTGAGAAAATGTGTGGTCTCTTATCTGGGGAGGGTCCAGCCTCCTCTCTCGATTGTCCTGCTATTGATATTTAGGAGTTTCTGTCCCCAGGGAACAAACTTCAGTTGCTCACCCTGGGTCGGGGGGCACATCTACCACCTGCCTCAAATCCTCCTTGAGACAGACCCCAAGAAATTTTTATCAGGAAGATAGATAAAGGGTAAAACTTTTGTAGCTTCTTCAGCTGGCCAGGGCCTCGTAAGACCCTATGTAGTTGGGTTCATGAAGCTCTCTCCCTGTCTCCTTAAAGGGCCCCAGATTGCTCTTTCAGCAGGGTCTGCTGTGGGGAGTGACTGGAGTCCCTCTGTCACCACTGTTCTGTGATGTCCCAGAGAAAGCAAACTACTTAGAGAAGCAAGGACTAAAGACCAGTAAAAGACTGTTACAGTCAGACTCAAGCAAGGGTAGGAATCTGGTTATACAAGGTCAGCATATCTTTGTTAATCTCGGGCTTAAAATTTAGTATCTTTCTCTATTTCTAAAATGAAAGATCTGAAAAAAAATAAATAAAATGAAAGATCTGAACCCGTTGGTCCCAGGCCTTCCTTCTTGGAATGAAAGGTCTTAGTTGCAGATGTGCAACAGTATGGAAAACAATGGTGAAAGTTGCTCATTCGTGTCCAGCTCTTTGCAACCCCATGGACTATAGAGTCCATGGAATTCTCCAGGCTAGAATACTCGGGTGGGTAGCCTTTCTCTTCTCCAGGGCATCTTCCCAACGCAGGGATTGAACCCAGGTCTCCCGCATTGCAGGCGGATTCTTTACCACCAGGGAAGCCCAACAGAGCACTGGGCAAAATATAAATCAGGATGGCTGAGAAGAGAAAGTTTGTAAGAAAATGTTTCTAAGGAAAGGGTTAGGCAAGAGACATTAAAATTTTCTTCAGTTGGAAAATGAACAATTCTGACCCTGTACATTACTATTCTGAGTCTAGGGTCTCTGATGGAAGACCATTTTCCCTCAGGAACTTGGTTAAAATTCCTTACGGGATGGACTTAGCTTGGGGTAAGCAAATCCAGCTTTCCATCAACTCAGTGGAAGAAGCATGAATTTGTGCAGTGCAAGCCAGAGAGTTGTCTCTTCATCCTGTGGATAAGGGAAAGAGACATAGAGAAGCTAAGTCAGTTAGTAGCTTCATCATAGCACCAGTCAGGCCATAATTGAGTCACCCAGCGTGGGCAGAGAAGTTTAGTAAATTCCAAGAGTGAGAGCAGAGAAGACAGTAGTTATCCAAACCTACCAGAGCACATCAGTTATTCTGTAAATGGATTAGTGTGCCAGAAGGCAAAAGGAAGATAGTAGCTGTTACTTAGCCTAGGGTCTAAGACGTCTTTCTGTGCTTTTTGAATAAGAGGTTTAGGTCTTGGAGTGGCTTATTCATCTACCTGGAATTTTCAGGCTGTCTTGGGTCCTCTGGGTCCTGTAGAGCCGTGCTTCCCAGCCTTTTTGGCACCAGGGACCAGTTTCGAGGAAGACGGTTTTTCCATGGACCGGGGCTGGGGGGCAGGGGATGGTTCAGGCGGGAATGCGAGCGATGGGGAGCAGCAGATGAAGCTTTGCTTGCTTGCCCACCACCTCCTGCTCTGTGACTCCGTTCTTAGCAGGCCTCACCACTACTGCTCCATGGCCCAGGGCTTGGGGACCTCTGCTGTACAGACTTGGAGAAAGGGCTGGATTCACAGGGATGCTTGGAATGTGGGTCTTCAGGTTCCTGTAACGTATCGGTGGAGACAGGTTTAATCCTGGACAGATGAACCCAGCTGGTGACCCCCTGGAGTTTGCTCTGGGAGCACTCAGCAAGATTTAGTAAGGACCTTGCCATTTTGGAAGTAGCTAGTCGCCAGGGGTTCATTTGTCTAGGTCTTTAAGAGTACCCAATCTCCAGGGTGACTGGGACTGTCATCTGGAGAGGGCTGCGCTCTGTTGCCATCTTCTTGTCTAGCCTTTTGGACCTGGCCTAGGTTTATAATGTATCTAAGGTGAGCCTGGGTTTCTGAGTCAGTTAGCATGTCCAGAGTAAGGAATGGCCTCTGTATGTCATTTTGCAAGGGCTTAACTTAGTGGTAGTTTCAGGAGCTGCCCTGACCCTTAGGCAGGCTGTTGGCAGCAGGTGATAACTCGACTCCAACGTTTCCTGACAGTTTGCCCAAGGTTTTGTTTTGAGTACGATTATCCGGTTCCGCTTTTCCTAAGGATTGAGGTCTTCAGGACGAATGGAGGTGGCACTTAATTCCCAAAGTCTGCAAAATCTGTTGTGTGATTTTTGCTATAAATGAAGGGTCATTGTCACTCTGAAGGTGATGGGGCAATCTGAATCCAGGAATAATTTCCTTTAGGAGCACCTTAGCCACTTCAGTTACTTTCTCTGTTCTCTTAGGGAAGGCCGCCATCTATACAGTTAAAGTACCTGTAAAGACTAGTAAGTATTTGAAGTCCTGGAAAGAGGGCATCTGAGTGAAACCTATTTGCAGTCCTCTCCTGGGTAAATCCCACATTGCTGGACTGGGCTGACGAGGGGGAGGCTTGACGTTGCCTCCTGGATTATGGGTGGTGCAAAGGGTACAGGCTCGAGTTACTGTTTTAATTGTCTCCAGGAGCTCTTTCCCTGTAAAAACTTGGAAAACAACTATAGGCACTGCATCTCTCCCTAGATGGAGAGAATCACGTAGCCCTTTAGTAATTTTCCAGTGGTCAGAGGAAGGAACGAGCAATTTCTGATCTGTGTGTCACCAGCCATCTGGTCCCTTAATTTCCCCCCCTGTTTCGTGCCTAGGTCTGTTCAGAATTGAGTACTTGGGTATAACATTAGAAGGGGTAAGGGATAGGATTAAAGCCATTTTTGTTACGGACATCAGGGTACTTTGCTCGCTTCCCAGTCAGCCCTGTCATTTCCTCAGAAAATTTGAGAAGTTCCCTTTTGGTGCCCATGGCAATGAATGCCTGCTACATGTTCTGGTTTTTGAACCGCTTCTATGAGATGTAGAATCTCAGCCCCACATTTTACAGGGAAATTTCTTGCATTTAGAAGTTACATTAGACTTGCATTAGAAGTCTTCTCTATTTCCGGATAGCTGTGTGGCATGTAAAACGAAGGCATATTTTGAGTCTGTGTATATCTCTATAATTTTTCCTTCCCTTGGGATTAAGGCTCACATTAGGGCAGTTAGCTCAGCCTTTCGGGCTGAGGTGTTAGGTGGCAAAGACTTTAATACTATAATTGCTTACAATGGCATACCCTGCCCTCCTGACTCCATCTCTAATGAAACTGGTGTTAGCACTTCCTCAGTTTTCTATGGCCTGGCCTACAGGTCAGATCAGCAGGCACAGACCTGGTCAAGGGTTTTGAGGCAAGAGTGTGTTAGCTCTGGGCTTTGGGTGGGCATTAAGGTAGTGGGGTCGAGTGTGTGGCAGATTTTGAGGGTTGGTTCTGGGGAGTCAAGGGGCAAAGCCTGGTACTTGATAAGGCACCCTTCTAGTTTGCCTGTTATCTCTAAAGTTGCTAGTACTTGTGAGGGGTCTGGATTTCAAGTGGCTGTCCAAAGACAAGCTTGTTAGGTTTTTCCACCAATAAACCAGTGGCTGCTACAGCCTGGAGGCAGTCAGGCCAAACTTGGGCCACAGAGTCTAGTTGCTTGAAAAAGTAGCCGTTAGGCTGAGGAACTTGCCCTAGCTTCTGTATAAGGACCCCCCAAGGCTGTCCCCTGCCTTTCAGCCATGTACAAGATGAATGGCTTTTCCAGACTGAGGAGACCCAGAGCAAGGGCTCTGCTTGATATTATTAAAAACCTTCTCCTGTTCTCCATTCCAAAGTATCAGTTCCATATCTGGGCCTTTAATGGCTTCATATAGGGGCTTAGCCATTAGTCCAAATCCTGGAATCCAAGTTCTACAAAATCCTGCCATGCTTCAAAAAAGATGGAGATGTTTCTTTGTCTTTGGAGTGCTTAGGCCTAATATAGTTTGCTTTCTATCTGGAGATAATTGTCTACTTCTGGAGTTTATAATATATCCCAGATATTCAACTTGTTGCTTTGTGCCTTTTTCTGAGAGACTCTAACCCTGGGCCCCGAGGAAATTAGGGACTTCAATGATATTTTGATCTGAAGCCTCCATGGAGGGACTCCATATTAAAATATTGTCCAAATACTGTGGAATGATCCCTTCTTTTAGGTGTGTCTCCCTTAGTTCCTTTCCTAGGGCCTGGGCGAACAAGTGTGGGTTGTCCCGAAACCCCCGAGGGAATACTGTTTGTATATACTGTTGCATTTGGTCTGAGTCAGGGCTAGTCCACCTGAAGGCAAACAGATACTGAGATGAGGGATGAGCTGGGATGCCAAAAAAAAAAAAAAAAAGCCATCTTTGAGTCTTAGCACAGTAAACTATTTGGCATCTCCAGGAATCTGAGCTAATATGTTACAAGGATTGGCCATAAGGGTCTATATAGGGACCACTGAATCTTTTACTGCTTTAAGGTCTTGTGCTGTACTGTACTCCCCGTTCGGCTTAACAACTGGCAGAAAACAAGTGTAGTGCATGGAGGCTGGAGGGCACCAAGAGGCCACGTCCTAAGAATTTATCTGCACGGGGTTGTAAACCCTTCTTTGCTTCCAGCTTTATAGAATATTGTCTCCTGTTGGGATAGGCGGTTTCTGGCCTAAGCTAATTCTTACATGTTGGGCATTTATGGTCCTTGCAGGGATTCTTTTGTCCCATACTGAAGGGTCTGCTGTTTGTAGAATATGCCTGGGAATAGGACTTTGCCCTTCTGGCCGATGTTAGAGGCAAAATAAGAGGCTGCCCGGGTCCTCCTATCTGGAGTATGGCCCTGAGGAAACTCAGAAGTTCTCTCCCAAGGAGAGGGGTGGGACACTTGGTACAACTAAAAAGGCATGCGAAATCAACTGCTGCTCAAGTTGGCAAGTGAGAGGCCCAGTAAAATAATGGATGCGAGACTTTCCCTCAACATCCATTATAATACAGCTTTTGAAGGAAAGAAGTTCAGCGTGAGGAATCAGGACAGGGTAAGTGGCTCCCTTATCAGTTAAAAAATCGATTTTCTTATCTGTCAGTCAAGGACTACTTGGGGCTTCTTGAAGGAGATAGATGTCTCGTTGTGGGGGGAGCCACCAGAATCCCCGGGCCGCCTCAGTCGTCCAGCATGGCCCTCTCAGGAGCGGGAGCCCTGCTTCCCCTTCAGGAAGGAGTGAGGTCTGTCTTCCAGTGACCTGTTTGTTTGCAGGCTAGGCATGGCCCGGGGGGATCTTTCTGGCAATCTCGGGCCCAGTGGCCAGTTGACTTGCATTTGTAGCATGTCCCTGTTGGTGTTACCTTCGGACAGATAGTTGGACTTTCTTGGTGTCTTTGGGTTGTCCTGAGGTTACAAGGAGTGGGTGAGAGCAATGGCCGTCAGTTTTGCATGCGCCCTGCCTGTCTTTCCTCATGTTGGGTTCCCTCTTCCTCCTCAGCTTGATCTCCATTATTAAATACCCCAAAGGCCACCCCTAAGAGTTGGGGCATGAGTGTCTGTGGGCCAAATTGTAACTTCTGGAGGTTCCACCTAGTGTGAGGGGCAGACTGGCTGATAAAGTTCTGTCCCAGTAGGGACTGACCTTCACAAGTGGAGGGATCTATGTTGGTCTATTTCCTAAAAGCCTCCGCACACCGTATGTGAAAGAAGGATGGATTTTCTTTTTCTTCTTAGGTCATTTCTTTAACCTTTTCATAGTTAACTGACTTTTTGATACACTTTCTCATCCCTTCCAATGGACATTGGATAAATGCTTCTTGGCTTCTGTTCCTTCCCAGGAATTATAATTCCAAGAGGGTTCCTGATCTGGGACTGCATCTTCACTCAGAGCATAATGTTTGGGTTGGTCTCTGGTAAACTGGTCAGTTCCCTCTGACCTGCTGTCCAGATTCTGTTTTTCCTCAAAAGTACAATGAGTAGATAGGACTACTTGGACATCCTTCTGGTTAAATCATAGACCAGAGTGAGGACGTAAGACCGTTTAGCAAACTTTACTAGGGTCTTCAGAAAATTGGTCCAGTTTCTGTTTATACTGGGCTGTATCAGTTAAAGAAAAGGACACGTGCTCTGTCCCTTTTCCATTTGCCACTTCTCTGACAGGGCATACTTTTCCTAAGCCTGGGTGATAGGAAGCTCCACTGTAAGTTACCCCAGAGGGACTAGTCTCTCTTCTTTGGGGTAACAGAGGGTGTGAAGGGACGTAGGGAGGCGGAGTTTAGGATTGGTCAGAGGGAGCGAGAGAAGTAGGTGACTCTGAAAAAGTACAGATGCTGTTGTTAGGAGTGGGGGGAGCTAGATTTCCCCCTGAGAGATGGGAACTTACAAGATCATCTAAAATGTCAGGAGAGTCTTCTTGTTCCCCAGGTTTTTAGTATATATGCTGCCTAAGCGAGCACATTCTCCAGGGTTTGAATTATGAGACCCATATAGGGCGAGATGTTGGTAAAGGACCATGAAAGCCTGAACATAGGGAATCTCATTCCACTTTTCCATCTTGTGGCAGTAAAGATCCAATTGCAGAATGGTATTATAATTTAGAAACCCATTTTCAAGGCATTTTTCTCCATTCCCCAATTTATGCAAAGACCAGGCACTGTGACAGTAGAATTTGTTTTTCCTTTTTTTGTTGTTCAGTCCCTCAGTTGAGTCCGACTTTTTGCAACCCCACGGACTGCAGCACACAGGTTTCCCTGCCCTTCACCATCTCCTGGAGTTTGCTGAAACTCATATCCGTTGAGTCGGTGATGGCATCCAACCATTTAATCCTCAGGGAAGCGCTCTCCTTTATTAGCCCTTCAATTTAAAAAAAAAGGCCACTTCTTAACGATACACTCCAGAAGTGTTTCTCCTGGCTCGGAGGGGGATCCTCCCATGTTGAATAACCTGCAACCAAAAATAAGAGAGCACTCTTGGAATGGAGTGTGGCATCCTGGAAATGTTTACCAGGAGGCATTAACCTGAAGGGGTTTCGGGTGCCCCTGAAATTCTCTTCAAACCTGATGGGACTTCGTATGTCCTCTTCACTCTCTGGTTGGTTTCTGGCCCCCAAGATACCCTGCTCAGGGCACCCAACCCAGCACAGCCGGAGAAAGGCTTTTGAACCAGTGTAGACAGGTTGCCAGGACTTCCCTCAGGGATCTGTTGTTTATAGAGCTTATGTCCTACGATAAGTCCTCCTGTGCTGGAGTGTATTCCCTGAGACTGAGCATCTACAAAGTTTATATTATAATTCGGGCTTCTGGTAGCGGCCGACCTGATAGGCTCTCTGTAGCAGTGTGGAGGCTGCTATGCCTGGAGTGAAGGGGGTCTGGTAGGTGTAAAGAGGAATCCTTGGAGAAGTTGGAGCTGGGTGCTATGGAAGATGGCATGGGGTTCAAGACTTGAGGGCCAGGAAGTGGAGAAATTCTCAATAGTAAATTTCTGGACGTTGAGGTGAGAGACTAGACCGCTGAAGAATTCCAAATCTTTTGTCCTATCTTCCTGGGAGCTAAGATAGAATTGGGGGTACTTCCTGGTGGTCCAGTGGCTAAGACTGCACCTCCAGTGCAAGGAGACCCAGGTTCGATCCCTGGTCAGGGAGCTAGATCTAAAATGCCACAACTAAAAGTTCTCACATGCTATAACTAAGCAGCCAAATAGATAAACAAATACTTATAGTAAAGGAAAAAAAGAGTTGGGAATTGTTTGATTTTGTCTGACGCACATGGCACTGAATTAGGCAGTGGCAGGGATGCAGTTTAGGAACGATATCTAGGAAATCTTTCCATAAAAGGGTGTAGAGAAAAAAAGTAAGAAATAGACCTTGTTGTTCAAGTAAAGTGGGAAAGAATACCTTAGTGGAGGTTTCTGTACGGGAAAGTTAGAGAGTGAGAGTGAGACCCCCTGGGCTCCTTCGTGGTCAGAAATTGCATTTCTGCCATGTCCCGAAGGACAGCATCAGCTGTCACCCAAACATTTGAATCTGTACAACCTGCGAAATTCCCCTGCCATCCCCAGTGTTGCAGGGAGCCATAATGCCGTGAGTGGACAGACATGATGGCCTGTGGGTCTTGAAAGTGAAGGGGATGGTGAGAGAAAGAAAGCAAGAGTAAAAGCAACAGCTGGGCAAACTCCATGGCTTACCTTGACTTCTCGAATTCCCGAGTTTCAGCACCAAATACGATCTTGGGTGGCCTCGGCCTGCAGCTGCTTAGAGCCAGGCTTCGGTTCCCTGGCCAGAGACTGAACTTGGCTCACAGCCGGGAGAGCACCAGATGCTCGCCGCTGGACCAGTGGTCAGTACTGGCACTTCAGCTTTGCAGATGAGCGATTCCCACAAAGATGGAAAGCAGTGAAACAAGTGAAGTATTTATTAGGAGGAAAAAGTACAGTCCGTGTGGATAGACACTTGGGCAGACTCAGTTGCTGAGGCGTGCCCTTGTGGCAGTTGAATTACTTTTATGGGGCATTTCTTCTCGTTTCCTTGGCCAGTCATTTTGATTTACCTGGTTTAGAGTCCAAATTTAGTTTATATCTCAGGACCCTCCCATATGTAGGTATGCATCTCTTAGCCAAGATGGATTGCACCAAAGAGGACTATGGGTAGTGAGCATCAGTTGGCATCTCTCCCCTTTTTGACCTCCAAGGAGCCTTTCTGTGCATGTATAATTGGGGAGGTCTCTTGGGTTCAAGAATGAGAAATATGTGGTCTCTTATCTTCTATCTGGGCAGGCCCTGTCTCCTCTCTGAGCTTTCCTGCTATTCTTGTTTTGAAGTTTCAGTCCCCAGGGAATAAGTCTCCTATCCTTTTACCTTGTGGGAGCCCATCTACTTCCTGCCTCACTTTCCTTTAGCGACATTTTTAGTTGCATTTATTTGTGTAATTATTTCATTATGGTGCCAGGCAGAGTGCCTGGCTTGGGGACTCAGGAGATCTTTACTGAAGGAGTGATTGGGAAGAGCCACCTCAGAGGGGGAACCCTGCAATCTGTAACCTGAAGGGATGTCAGGGTTGAACACTCCATCAGACGACGTCTTGAGTCTGGATTTATCCATTCCTCGTGAATACACTTTCAAGCAACAAGTGAGGTTAATTTCTGGCCCAACATCCAGCCACCTGTTCCGTGGAATTAGGCTCATCCTGGATTAGTAACAACCAAGTTACTTATTGCCAGTCACATAATTTTGATCCATTAATTAAGGAGGATGAGGAATGTCGTAAGTTATTTGCTAACACTTAAATCAGAAAGTGTGCTTACCATTTTATCTGCAGCTTTATTTTCTTGGTCTTTGGTGAACAGTCCTGGGTCTTAATGTATACACTCTTCTATGTTTATCACCAGATGACAGGTTCTTTTGGTTCAATAAGTCAGCTCGGCAGACATTTATCAGATGTCTTCTATGTACAAAGTATGCTGTGTCCCTGAGGCAAAAAACCCACTGAATAAGTTCAAACCCTTGACTTAAAGGAGTCCATGCTGTTGTGGGGGGTGTTTGGTAAATTGCCGGCTGTGACATAAGGTAGAATGAGAGACATTCTGGGACAGAGATAGAAGGCCACGTCAACCAGGGTGACAGGGTGACTTTTCCCTGGCAGGGCTGCTGGATCTACTGAGGCAGGGCCAGAGACCCTGGCCCCCGGGGGCTGCGGGCACGTGAGAGCTTGCTCCCGGAGGGGCCCTCAGGAGCCGGAGGACTGCTCGCCCTTCCTCTGGGCACCTTCACTCGCTAGTGCTCAGGGGTACGTGCTCAAGATGTAGGGTGCCCTTGTGAACGTGGATGTGTGGTTTGGCGTTGAAGCACAGAGGACTTGGTCCCATCTTGGTGCTGGTAGAGTGACAGGAGATGCCTGCAGACCCCCAGTGCTGTGGGCATGACTGGGGAGGAGCCCGGCCTGTCTTCCTTGCCAACCTCCTGCCTGAGTAGAGCCCCGCCTCCCTCCCTGCCCCCGGCCGGGCTGCGCTTCGGTAGCTGTGGATGCGTCAGAGCTTCCGTGAAAAATGTGTATGGAAAAATCTCTGGTCCTTTTTTAGTGGATTACACTGCTTCTCTTTTCTCCAATGCCTCATTATTCAAGATTATTTGATGTTCTCCAGCTTTTAAAATAATTATTTTCCACCTACGCAGAACATCCTGTAGAGACATTGAGTTTCCAGTGGGAACAGAGGGGAACACTTATGTTAAAATTAGGAAAATAAGCCTCTTTTGGGGAGGGGGAGCAGAGAGTGTTGCAGAACTTATGTAACAGTGCAGGAACTCACATGTGGTGCCTGAGTTTAAAAACAAAAATGTGATGTGGAGGCTTACTGCTGTCCCCAGACGCTTGCCCTGTTGTCTCCAACCCCTCTCCTCCATTCCCCTTTGTAGTGGTGGGGCTTTTACTTCCTTCATTAAATGTATATTTATGTACTCAGGTGCACAGGCACTCAGATAAGTTAGCAGATGCAAAATTGTGCTTATAGAACATAAGTAGGAGCTACTGGAGAGAACGTGGACACACTGCTGTGTAAAGAAACACTGGTGTTGGACACCACTGCTTAGAGAAGCAACAGCGATGTGCTGCTGGCCCGTCCCAGCCTTTCCCTCCTCTCTTAGGGTAACTGTCACCTTACATTTTGTGACTATTATTTCCTTTCTGTTATTAGAATTTTACCACCCATGTTTGTAGCCCTACAAAACTTATTGTGCAGATTTTAAACTTTATATAGAGGGAAATATACTGTACTTTTCTGCACTGTATATAAATATGCACACACATTGCTAAAGTTCATCCATCTTGCTATACTCTGGTTTGCTTTTTCTGTTTGTGATAGATTCCACTTTGTGATTCTGCCCTGTGTTTAATCATTCATTCTGCAGTGGAAGAACATGCGGGGGACTTCAGGGGCCCCACCTCTGCCTCTCAGCCCCCAGCCCCTTTCCTAGACTTGAGCAGATCATGAGCTCGGCGCACTGGCCGGCAAGCTCTGTGTAGGGTAGACACACCACCCGGGTGGCTCCTAAAAGTGAAGGTTTGTCTTCCACATGGGTCGCTAAGTATGTGGTCCCTCCAACAGTGTAGACACAGCTGCTTTGCTTCAGTTTTTCTCCAGCGTTTGATATTGTCGACTTTTTACTGGTTTCTTGTTAGTGAAATGGTGTCTAATGGTAGTTTTCATTTGCACTTCCTTGGTCTTTGATAAAGTTGACTAAATATTTCCTTTTGGTAAGTGTCTGTTTCTAGCTTTCTGCCCATGTTTCTGTTGGGTTTTTGGTCTTTTCTGATTTTAAGAGTGTTTTATGTAATGTAAACATTAATCAGTTATCTGAGAACATCTTCCTTCAGTTTAGGGTTCATGGGGTATGTATTTTTTTATGAATGCTTGTGTGTGTGCACACGTGTGTGTGCGTGTTAGTTGCTCTGTCATGTCTGACTCTTTGTGATCCCATGGACTGTAGCCCACCAGGCTCCTCTCTCTATGGAATTGCTCCTGGCAAGAATACTGGAGTGGGTTGCCATTTCCTTCTCTAGTAATGAGAAGGAAATGGGCTCCCCCCATATATATATATATATATATATATATATATATATATATATATATATATATATATATATATAATATTTTTTTTTTAATTAAAAAAATTTTATATTGGAGTATAGTTAACAATGTTGTGTTAGTTTCAGGTGTAGAGCAAAACAATTTACATTCCCACTAAAGTGTAGAAGGGTCCTTTTTGTCCACACCTTCTCCATCATTTATGGTTTGTAGACTTGATGACCATTTTGACTGGTGTGAGGCAATAGCTCATTAAAGTTTTGATTTGCATTTCTAATAATTAGTGATCTTGAATGTCTTTTCATGCGCCTCTTGGCCATCTGTATGTCTTGTTTGGAGAAATATCTATTTAGGTCTCTGCCCACTTTTTTGATTGGGAATTTGGGTTTTTGATACTGACTCGCATGAGCTGTTAATTTTGGAGATTAATCTGTTGTTGGTCACATCATTTGCAAATATTTTCTCCTGTAGTTTGTCTGTTTTGCTTATGGTTTGCTTTGCAAAAACTTTTGAGTTTAATTAAGTCCCACTTGTTTATTTTTGTTTTTATTTCTATTACTCTAGGAGATGGGTCAAAATACACGTTGCTCTGATTTATCTCAGAGTGTTTGCGTATGTTTTCCTTTAAGAGTATTATATAGTATCCAGTCTTACTTTAAGGTTTTTAATCCATTTTAAATTTATTTTAGCATATGATGTTAAAGAATGTTCTAACTTCATTTTTTTTTACATGTAGCTCTCTAGTTTTCCCAGGACTGTTTATTGAAGAGACTGTCTTTTTTCTCTGTTGTGTAGTCTTGCCTCTTTTGTCTCAGATTAATTGATCATAGGTACATGGGTTTATTTCTGGGCTTTCTCCCCTGTTCCATTGATTTATATTTTTATTTTTGTGCCAATACCATATTGTTTTGATGACTGTAGTTTTATCGTATAGTCTGAAGCAGCTCCATTTTTCTTTTTCAAGATTGCTTTGGCTATTCGAGATCTTTTGTGTCTCCATACAAATTTTAAGATTTTTTGGTGTGTGTTCTAGTTCTGTGAAAATGCCATTGGTAATTTGGTAGGGATTGCATTGATTCTCTAGATTACCTTGGGTAGGATAGTCATTTTTACAGGATTGATTCTTCCAATCCAGGAATATGGTATGTCTTTCTGTTTGTCATCTTTGATTTCTTTCATCAGTATCTTACAGTTTTTGGAGTACAGGTTTTTGCCTCCTTAGGTTTATTCCTAGGTTTTTATTTTTATTTTTTTGGGTGCAGTGGTAAATGGGATTGTTGCTTTAATTTCTCTTGCTGATTTTTTGTTAATGTGAAGAAATGTAACAGATTTTTGGGTGTTTATTTTGTATTCTTCAACTTCACTGAATTCATTGATGAGCTCTAGTAGTTTTGCGGTAGCATCTTTAGGATTTTCTATGTATAGTATCATGTCACCTGTAAACAATGGCCATTTTACTATTTCTTTTCCAAGTGGTGAGAGTAAACATCCTTGTCTTGTTCCTGACCTTAGAGGAAAAGCTTTCAGCTTTTCACTGTTGAGAACATTGTTAGTAGTTTTGTCATATATGTCCTTTATTATGTTGAGGTATATTCCCTCTATGCCTACTTTCTGGAGAGTTTTTATTATAAATGGGTGTTGAATTTTGTCAGAACCATTTCTGCGTCTATTTAGGTGTTTTTTAAAAAAATGATTTATTTTTGTCTGTAATGTGTCTTCGTTGCTGTGTGTGGGCTTTCTCTAGTTGTAGCAAGTTGCAGCTGCTCTTCATTGAGGTACATGGGCTTCTCATTGCAGTGGCTTCTCTTGTTGCAGAACATGGGCTGTAGGCACACTGGCTTCAGTAGCTGCGGTTCATGGGCTCAGTCATTGCACCTCTTGGGCTCTTGTGGCATGCAGGCTTAGTTGCTTCTGCATGTGGGATCTTCCTGGACAAGGGATTGAACCTGTGTACCCTGCATTGGCAGGTGGATTTTAAACCACTGAACCACTAGGGAAGTCCTGATTATATGATTTTTATTCTCCTATTTGTTGATGTGTATCACACTGATTTATTTGCAAATATTGAAAAATCCTTGCTTCCCCGGGGTAAATCCCACTTAATCATGGTGTATGGGTTTCCCTGGCAGCTCAAACAGTAAAGAATCTGCCTGCAATGGAGGAGACTGGGATTCGATCCCTGGGTCAAGAAGATCTCCGGAAAAAGGGAATGACTACCCACTAAGGTATTCTTGCCTAGAGAATTCAGTGGACAGAGAGGAGCCTGGTGGGCTCCAGTCCATGGGGTCATGAAGAATTGGACAGGACTGAGTGACGGGAGAGAGAGAGATGGTTCTTTTAATGTATTGTTGGATTCTGTTTGCTGCTGTTTTCTGGATGACTTCTGCATTTATGTTCACTGGTGATACTGGTCAGTACTTTTCTTTTTTTGTGGTATCTTTGTCTGGTTTTGGTATCATAATGATGGTGTTTGGGGGTGTTTCTTCCTCTGCAAATTTTTGGGGAGAGTTTCAGAAGGATAGGTGTTAACTCTTCTCCAAAAGTTTGATAGAATTTACCAGTGAAGAATTCACCATTCATGTGATCCTGGACATTTGTTGGGAGCTTTTTAATCACAGTTTCAATTTCAGTACTTGTGATTGGTCTGTTCATATTTTCTGTTTCTTCTTGGTTCAGTCTTAGGAGATTGTACCTTTCTCAGAATTTGTCCATTTCTGCTAGGTTGTCCATTTTATTTGCATACAGTTGCTGCAAGTAGTCTGCCATGATCCTTTGTATTTCTGTGATGTCTGTAAGTTTTTGATTTTTTAGAGAATTATTTATTTATTTATTTTTCACGAGATGGGGTTTTCGTTGCTGCAGGCAGGCTTTCTCTGGTTGTGGTGGCTTCTCTCGTTGCAGAGCACAGGCTCTAGGCTTGCAGGCTTCAGTAGCTGCAGCACGCGGGCTCGGTAGGCGCCGCACACAGGTGCAGCAGCTGTGGTGCGCAGGCTTCCTTGCCCCGAGGCTTGTGGGATCTTCCCAGACCTGATGTTGATCCCCTGTGCCCTGCTTTGGTAGGTGGATTCCTAACCACTGGACTGCCAGAGAAGTCCCTCCGTTGTATCTTTCCTTTTTTGTTTCTAATTTTATTGATTTAGACCCTCTCTCTCTTTTTCTGGATGAGTCTGGCTAAAGGTTTATCAGTTTTGTTAATTTTTTCAAAGAATCAGCTTTTAGCTTCATTGATCTTTTCCAGTTCTTCTCTATTTCATTTATTTCTGCTCTCATTTTTATGATTTCTTTTTTTCCACTAACTATGGATTTTGTTTGTTCTTTCTTTAGTTGCTTTAGGTTTAATGTTATGTTGTTTATTTGATATTTTTCTTCTTTCCTGAAGTAAGATTGTATTGCAATAACCTTCTGTCTTAGAATTGCTTTTGCTGTGTCCCATCAGTTTTGAATCACCATGTTTTCATTGTCATTTGTCTCTAGATATTTTTTGATTTCCTCTTTGATTTCTTCAGTGATCCATTGGTTGTTTAGTAGCATATTACTTAGCCTCCATGTATTTATGTTTTTTACAGGTTTTTTTAATCTTGTGATTGATTTCTAATCTAATAGCATTGTCAACTTAAAAAAAATGCACAACATGAGAGTTGCAAGTTAAGTTTTTTTGGGGCCAAATGAAGACTGTAGCCTCGGAGACAGCATTTCAGGTAGTTATGAGAAACTGCTCCAAATAGTTAGGGGAGGAAGGTCAATATATATGTGACTTGGTGAATAGGGATTGCATGCAGTCAGTCACATATTTTTGCAGAAGGTCTTGTGAGGGTTACTGTTAGTCATGAGGAGCAGACATCACCATGAAGGAATTTAGTGCTTTTCTAGATAATGAGGAGATGCAAGAACTGGACTCATAAAATCAGCTCCTGAAAATACCTAATTATCTGAAGACCTGTTCTGCCTGTTTTTCTAGAGAACAGAGTGTCTCCTTCATGATCCTCCATCCTGAACTCCCTTCCAGGGGTGTTGAAGGTCAGCAGCACATGATTTAATCCTTGTAGAGGCAGATGGCAAGTGCCCATGGCAAGTGCTGTTTTGTAGTTGACAGGGCCTCTTCATGGTGATAAATTCGTTCCATGGTGCTAGGAAGGTGCATTCCTAGATGGTGAAGATTTTGGTGATAGACCAGTCAGTGTGGTCTTATGAACAGTAACTAAAGATCTCTGGGCCACCCGACTTCTAGTCTTTTTTGGTCCAAGAAAAAAATTCCCTCTTGCTGCATCTTCCCATATCGAGAATTATACTATTACAGTCATTGATCGCATACAGAATTATATGTTTGATCAACTGCTTCAAGTTGCCTCAGTGTGTTAGTCATTAAGTCGTGTCTGACTTTTTGTGACCCCATGGACTGTAGCTGGCCAGCCTCTGTCCATGGGATTTCCCAGGCAAGAATACTGGAGTGGGTTGCCATTTCTTCTCCAGGGAGGTCTTCCCAACCCAGGGATCAAACTTGGGTCTCCTGCGTTAAAGGTGGATTCTTTATCATCTGAGTCACCAAGCCACCAGGAAAGCCATCATTATTTTTTTGGAGGCTCAGTTACACATTTGGTAATACAAAAAATGCTAATCTTGTATAACAGGCAAAATGCCAATAATATAGCTAATAACTTTAGTAAGTAAATATTTAAGCCAAGAGCTTCCCACACCAAACTGATTTTTGAAGAGCTTGTCAAGACTAGGGTGTGGGTCACTGAAAGCACAGTTCTGGTTTTTCATGTGGTTCATTAAACGTGTTGTATGAGAGGGTTCTTCAGGTACGAAACACAGCATTCAGTTTGAATTATGGCACAGGTGTGTCCCTGAGATTATGTAAGGACGTTACAGGCTGTGTAAATTTCGTAGCACTGCTTTTCTCGTCATACAGACCTCAGAGTTCAACAGGCTCATACCCCAGTTACTGTCATTTAAAGCCTGTTGAGTAAATGTTGTTAAGGCTTTGATATGCCGATTACATTCTCCAGTCCTATTGAAGGCACAGAAATAGTTGTTAAATGGTCATACCAGTGGCATACAGATCTCTAGATTGGCTGGGGTCATCTCTGAATTGTTATGTATATGACCTATGTCCATGGGACTCGCAGGACATTTTCCTATCCATCCCAGTGGAAGCCAAGGCTGTAAGTTAGTACCACAAATCCACTGAGTTCCAGTACTTGCAACCCAGTGACTCTCTGACTGTCTGACTCAGTTTCATACCGATCATTGTCTCTAAGGGTAATCATATGTAGGCATTGTTCACAAGGCACCCAGCCAAATTTCCTACTGTTACTAGGCTTAGTTTGATTCACCCTTAGTGTGATTTAACTGTTCCCAACATAGAGGAGCTTTTGAACTTAAATGACAATATAAATCCATCCCATAATTGTGGAAGGTTTCCTCTTAATAGATGACAAGTTACAGTTTTTGATTGAGATTTAGCTTGTTCTGATTGAGTTTGAGTGACACTAAATGAAAATTTGTATCTGTGACCAGGGTCAGAGTGGGTATTATTTATTTCATGAGTAGCCTGAACAGGACTGGTCTTGCCTCTAAAATAAATTTCCTCAGGGCTATCCAGTCAGAGCCTTGGAAGGGAGAAATCTTCCAGGGTAAGCCTGGTAGTAGACACAGATAATTGGCCACAAACCCAATAAGTGGATTGATTTTTTTTTTTTAATTAGCATGGGATCGTGCCCATGATAGGAAAACATTTGATTCATATGCAGAGGTCCAGGAAGTCAGGAAAACTGTAAATGATCATACGTGTCAGTTCCGGCATCTTGGGTAAGCTGTCTACTTCTCATGTTGTCTTCTCATCCTGATGTGAGTGTAGTTTCTCCTTTATTTGAGCATCGTTTTAAGGTGAGTTTGAGGTCAGCAGTCCTCTCTACAGACCAGTCTGTCGCAGGGCCCCTTTTTAAGTGGAAAATGTGAATCCAACAGTCAGTTTCCTTTGGTTTTGTTGCACATGAGCTAGTTAAGAGTGCCTGGTGAGGGCCTTTCCATCTGGGTTGTAGTGAGTCTTTTAAATGACATCTTTTCCAATATACATAATCTGGTTGCACATCATGGGATAGCTGATCTTCATCCAAAAATAGATTACTATGATAAACTTCAGAAACAAGCTTAAAATGCTCTTTTAGGAGTTCAGTTAAGCATTTACAATAATATAACATGTTCCCTTTTAATAATATATGTTTATAAAATCCTTCATCCAGTCTCGTTGGTCTCCCAGTGATAATTTCAAAAGGATACAAAGGATGTTTCCCAAAGGGAATTAATCTTAGGTTGAGGAGGACCAGTGGAATGGCCTTTGGCCAAGGTAAGGAATAAGCATCTACGATTTTAGCCAATTAGTATTTACTTATTTATTTTTTCCAGTTGATTTTTAATTGTTTCATTTGTACTTTCTACTAGCCTAGAGGCCTGGGGGTGGAAAGTACAGTGGAAATGCTTCATAATTAGCCCAATGTTGCAAATTTTCTTGACAATTTGTCCAATAAAATGGGTTCCCCTATAATTCTGTATTTCTATAGGGACTCCCCAAATGGGAATCACCCTAGTATTCATTTGCTTACCAACTGTGCAGTGTGCCCTTCTGTATGGAAATGCCTCAGCCCAATGTGAAGGCATGCAAATCTTAACAGGTTACACGCTGGTAATTTTGAGAGGGGCCATTTGGATAAATTCAACCTGCCAAATTTCAGAAGAGCCAGCAGGTAATGGAAAACTTCCCTGAGAACTATGTAATGGCTTTCCTGAGTTGTATTTTGGACATTTGGTGCACCTAGAATAAGTTTTCCGAGTTACAGTGAAGGAGCGCTTCCCCAAATACTGTTTTATCCCACAGTACTGTCTTACCTGAGTTCCGGTGAGTTAGCTTATGAATTTATTGTAAAATGGGGTATTGTATGCTGAACAGAAGAATATAGCTTTCCATTTGGGCCTATCCAGAGCCCTTTGTTGGAGTCAAACCTTGCTCCTTTTTGTTTCCATGTTTCCTCTTCTCCCTTTGGTGCTGTTCTTAAAAATTTAGCAGGGTGTCAGCAAGGTTCCTGGGAGGCTGGAAAGAGAAACCCGCTGTTGACTTACCATTTTGCAGAGCTGCCATCTTGGCATTGTGATCAGCTACGGAGTTCCCTCTTGCTTCGTGGTGTCAGTCTCTGAATGACCTGATACCTTAATGATAGCTAATGCACTTGGTAGAAGAATTGCATCCAGTAATTCTGCAACTTGTCCCCTGAGGCTGCCCTGAGGAAGTTAAAAATCCTCTGTTTCCAAAGCATGCCAAAATCATGTGCTACCCCAGAAGCTTTGTGGCTGTTGGTGTAAATATTATGGGATTTCCCTTGCCAAGTGGCAGGCTCTTGTTAGTGCTATCAATTCAGCTTCTTGGGCAGAAGAGATGTCAGGTGAGGGACCATCCTCAAGGATTGGTACTGGAGAAGCAGCAGTGTAACTAGTACCAGCACATAACCGGTACTTTCCACGAGGTCCTCACAGATACGAACCATCAGTGAATAATGTAAAGTCAGGATTATCCATAGGGCTTCCTCGGAGATTGATCCTGAGAGATAAAAGGTTGTCAGGTAAAACAACACATTCATGTTTTTCATCATTAACATCTAATTCCTCTGGTAGCAAGGTGGCTGGATGAAGCTTGTTTCATCTGTGAAGAATTATATTCGGGTAGAGCAAGATAGTCTCATGGGAAGTTAATTGACTTGCTGAATAATGTTGTTTGTGATGAAAGTTTAGTTAAGACTTCCACAGGGCAAGGAACAAAGATGGTTGGAGAGTGACTCATGATTATCTCTACTGTGGTCTGACACAGCCCAGCTGTCCCTCTGACAGCCTGGAGGCAAGGCGAGAGGTCCCTGGCCACTGAATCTAACTTGGCTGGTAATAAGGGCTGTGTTGTTGGGTTAGTACTCCTGGTGCAGTCTCCTTGTTTTCGTGAACAAAGAGGAGGAAGGGTAGATTATAATTTCAATGCCCCAGGGCTGGGGCTTTGGCCAGAAGTTTTTTTTTTTTTTTTTTTTTTTTTAAGCTCTTCATGGCTTCAAAATGTTCTGCATTTCAGCAAAGAGGTTCAGGTTGGTCTTGTTTGAGTAGAATATATACTGGTTAAGAGATGAAGGAAAAAATTGGAATTCAGTTCCTACAGTAGCCTACAAGTCCTAAAAATCCCTTAATTGTCTTTTTGTCTTTGGGACAGTTAAGGTTAGGATGTCTTTCACTCTACCCAGATCAATTAAAAGTCCTTCTTTAGATATCCTGTGTCCTAGATGTTTTATACTAGTCTTACAGTATTGCAGTTTTTCTTTGGACATTTTATGTCTCTCTAAGGCTAGCTTCTGAAGAAAATACAGGGTGTTTTGTTGGCTGTTTATCGAAGATTTGAACACAGCAGTAAATCATCTACATATTGTATCAAACCTGACTTCTGAGGACAATCTAGATCATCTAGATCAGCTTTTATTATCTGAGAGAAGTAAATGAGGCTTTCAGCATAGCCCTGTGGCATTGTAGTCCATGTGTATTGTCATTCATTTGAAGTGAAGGCAAAGAAAATACTGATCATCAGGATGTATAGGGATTCTAAAAAATGCACCACAGAGATCTGTCACAGAAAAGAAGTCACTGTTTACAGGAAGGTATAGGAATTTGGCACTACAGAATGTTGAGGGATAATATTAATAATAGCATTGATAGATCTCAAGTTCTGTACAAATCTCCAACCTTTGCCATTTGGTTTTCTTAACCGGCAAAATGGGATTTATTACAAGGGCTAGAAAAATTGATGCTTTTGAACTGTGGTGTTGGAGAAGACTCTTGAGAGTCCCTTGGACTGCAAGGAGATCCAGCCAGTCCATCCCGAAGGAGATCAGTCCTGGGTGTTCATTGGAAGGACTGATGCTGAAGCTGAAACTCCAATGCTTTGGCCACCTGATGCGAAGAGTTGACTCATTGGAAAAGACTCTGATGCTGGGAGGGATTGGGGGCAGGAGGAGAAGTGGACGACAGAGGATGAGATGGCTGGATGGCATCACTGACTCGATGGACATGGGTTTGAGTAAACTCCGGGAGTTGGTGATGGACAGGGAGGCCTGGTGTGCTGCAGTTCATGGGGTCGCAAAGAGTCGGACACGACTGAGAGACTGAACTGAACTGAACTGAGAAGGCGGGAGGAGAAGGGGACGACAGAGGATGAGATGGCTGGATGGCATCACTGACTCAATGGACAGGAGTTTGAGGAAACTCCGGGAGTTGGTGAAGGACAGGGAAGCCTGGCGTGCTGCAGCCCCGTGGGGTCATAAAGAGTCGGACACGGCTGAGCGACGAACAGCAACAGCAAGGACTGGTGCTGGTGCAAGGCGCAGTAAGCCCTTTCTCAGTGTGATCTGATGTTGAAGGCGTATTCCTTCTGTGGCCTCCTGCCGTAATGGATATTGGCAAATATTGGCAGGGGCTTTTCCTTTTCTACAGTAATTTCGATGGCAGATGCAGAATGTATTCTTCCAATGTCAGTAGAATAAAGTGCCCATAATTCTTTAGGTACTAAGCTGAGCAATTTGTTTTGTTCAGTGTCATCCTCATCAGGAGTCACAGACATCTGTGATTGGTCCTTTAGCTCTAGATACATTTCTCCCTTAGGAGTCAAGGAAGTAAGGGCTTCATAAGCTTCTGATAGATCTCTGCCTGTCAAATGAACAGAAGCACTTTCTACTAGAAAAAAGGAGTGTCTTCCTTTAAGTTCCCCTAAGTAGAATTCTAAAGGTAATGATTTAAGTCTTAATAGCACATTAGAAATGCCTACCATCTGTACTGAGGTATTACTCTGAGGGAGAGAGCCTTTAATTTTGGTGGGGTTCAAAAGTGAGAAGATGGCCCTGGTATCTCTTAAGTCTTTGTTTCTCTTTGTTTGATCATTTCGACTTTTCCCAGGGTGTTAGGAGAAGGGGAGAGACTCACCACATTCCCTCTGAGCAGCCCTATTCTAGTTTAACTTGAAATTCTGGCCTAAAATCCAGTTTTCCTTCTAGGCTTCTTTTACTTAACTTACAGTTCCTTTTCTGATGTCTTGGTTTTCTGCAGTAACAGCAAACTTTTTGTTTCTCTCTCAGTTGAGAATTACATGGAGGTTGGTTAACCTTCAACTGCTGTTGGGAACTTAATAGTGCAGTTGAAGTTTCGTGATTTTTGTAGATATCCCCCTTTCTTTTTAGTGGCTTTGAAAAGTTGATCAGCCAGTGTAACAAGGGCATTTGTATGTAATGTGGACCAACCTAGATTGTGTCTTTTACTCAGAGTAGCCAAATCCTCATCTAGGCAAAGGATCATTTTAGTGGTTAGAGAATGATTCAGGTGTCAAGTCAGAATATTGCTTAAAAGTTTTTTAAATCTCTCAGAATAATCTGGAATTGATTCATCTGGTCTTTGCTTGCACTGTTGAATCTTTATCCAGTCTACAGTTTTTGGGAAAAGCTCTGGGATAAGTTAAGAGTAGTTTCTGAGCTAAATCTTTGCCTTCAGTGCGAGCTTGTGAACTATGTGATTCAAAGTCCATTAAGGGGTGTTCCTCTATCCATTCCCTGCTTTGCTTTCAGAAACTAATAAACTATTAATTTAGATCTGAAAACCCAAGTTCGTAGGTCTGGATGGTTAACTCAGATTCGTTGTTGTTGTTGGAGTCACTAAATTGTGTCTGACTCTTTGAGCTCCCATGGACTGTAGCCCCCAGGCTTCTCTGTGCATGGAATTTCCCAGGCAAAAATACTGGAGTGAATTGCCATTTCCTTCTCCAGGGGATCCTCCTGCGCCAGTGATTGAACCTGCGTCGCGTGCATTGGCAGGTGGATTCTTTCCCACTGAGCCACCGGGGAAGCCCTTAGAGTCCTCAGCGGATCCCAGCGGACCCTGACTTGGATCAGGAAACTCCTTAGCTAAGCCTCCCTCTAAGGCTCTGTTTGGGTCCAGGGGATGTGTGTGAGCAGCGAGGATGGTTCACCTCGCCTTCTAATTGGTTTCTCCTCAAAGGGAGCTGTAATCACTTCTGATTTTTTATCCTCCTCTGCTGGGGAAAGGAGAGCAGCAGGAGGCAGAAGAGTTGGAAGAGAAAAAGAGTGTCTGGGCCAGGCTATTCAGATAGAAGAGGAACAGAGGGGGAGAGAGAGTCAGCACTAGCGGCTTTTTTTTAGTTTTGATATAATTTCAAGCAATTTTCTGCTTGTTTCCTGCAAAGAAGTTACTGTATCATTTCTTCTTTTAGAAGCTTCTAAATAACCAATCAGAGTGAGCATTCCATTCAGTCTGTCTGATTTTAACAGCCGGCTTTTCTAACTGTGCATGCAAAAATATCAGTTTAGGACTATCAAAAGAACCCCAATTTGACCATTTTAGGTTGAGATCTCCTTTAGTTATAATTTCCCCATTTCACAAGTACTTTCAAATATGAGCTCCAGGTATGAGCTTTGTATGTGTTGTACATGAATCTGGCTTGGGTGTTCGTTAGAGGCTTGTTTTGTGATGCCCCTCGTTTCTGTGTTTGAGAGAGTCTATTTCTCATTATAAGTTGAAATTGTCAGGGGTAAAATTTACTAATGAAGTTGTGTGGTGGGCCAGTGTGCTTTCTGTGAGCTTAACTCCTCTAGGAGTCACCTTTGAGTCGTTTCAGCCCTCTTTGTCTTGGTTTTTCTCCCTTGGACAGTCTAAGACCAGCATAGGTGCTTGGATGGCTGAGTGGCCAATTTTTATTCATGACTCCTGGTGAGCAAGTATTTCAATTAATGAGTGGTTTTCCCTATGGGACCACTGCCTGGTATGAGGACACTCGACCATGTCTCCACCATTCCCGTAAACTTTTCAGTCTCCTGAGAAAGCCATAACTGGCTGAGAGGAGTCTTGTTCCTTTTCTTTGGAGCTCACTTTTATCCCAGCAGTTTCTATTAAGGCAGCCAAATTGAGGAAAAGTGTCAGATCAGCTTCTTACCTACCCATTCAGTCAAGACCACTCAGTCTCCACAGCTGAGCAAAACCTAGTATCTTTCTACTGAGCCCCCCACCCCACCCTCCCAGTATCTTTCAGCTGAGAGGGCAGGTACTCGTTACACATCGTCACATAAAACTCAGAATCATCAGCTGGTGTGGGAGATCTGAGAACTGTAAGAGACTTACCTGAATTCACCTGGACTCCCCAAGGAGACAGAGGGGTACCAGGGGCCACTGCTGGTGCCGAGGCTCTAGTTCCTCATAAAATTCAGGCAAAGGAGGGAAGTTCACTCTGGGTCACTTCGTTGGTCGCCACAAAATTGTCAAATGTACAACATGAGAGTTGCGAGTTAAGTTTTATTTAGGGCAAGATGAGGACTATAGCCTGGGAGATAGCATTTCAGGTAGTTCTGAGAAATTGCTCCAAAGAGGTAGTGGGGAAGGTCAAGATATATATGACTTTGGTGAAGGGGAGGTACATGAAATTCAGTTATTTTTGCCGAAGGTCTCCTGAGGGTTACTGCTAGTCATGAGCAGATGTTACCATGAAGGAATTTAGTGCTTTTCCAGATATGAGGAGAAGCAAGAATTGGGCTCATAAAATGAGTTCCTGAACATAATCTATCTGCAGCCTGTTTTGCCAGTTTTTCTCCAGCACAAAGTGCCTCATGCCTGATATCCATCCTGCTGCCTTCAGAGGGTATTGAAGGTCAGCAACTGCAGCCACATGTGACTTAATCCTTTCAGAGGTAGATGGCAAGTGCCAGTTTGTAGTTGACAGCATTGTGGTCAGAAAAGACGCTTGATATGATTTCAGTTTTCTTAAATTTGCCAAGGCCTCCTTTGGCGGCCCAGCCTGCGATCATTCCTGGAGAGTGTTGCTTGTGCACCTGAGAAGGGTGTACATTCTGCTGCATTTGGGTGGGATGCTCTGTGAATACCAGTTAACTAATGTGTCATTTAAGCTCTGTGTTACCTTGTTGATTTTCTGTCTGAATAATCTTTCCATTGATGAAAGTAGGGTGTTAAAGTCCCCCACTATTATTGTGTTATTGTCGATTTTTCCTTCTATGGCTGTTATTACTTGCCTTATGTATTGAGGTGCTTGTATGTTGGGTACATACATATTCGCAATTGATACAGCTTTTTCTTGGGTTGTTTTGGAGTGCTCTTCTTTCTTGGTCTCTTGTAACAGTCTCTTTTAAAGTCCCTTTTGTCTGATACCAATATAAAATATTGATATCCTGGCTGGCTTTTGATTTCCATGGAATACCTTTTTCTGTCCCCTCACTTTGTATGTGTCCCTTGATCTGAAGTGGGTCTCCTGTAGACAGCATATATGTAATCTTGTTTTGTATCAATTCAGACTGCTTGGTATATCAGTCTCTGTATAAACAAGATTGTTTTAAATTGCTGGTGTTTTAATTTCAAATGCATTTCCAGTGTCCTGCATTTGTCCAATATCCTCTTCTCACAGTTGCTGATTTTGATATTATATCTGCAAGCGTCTGATTTCGTACCTTTTATTTTATGTCTGCCTTTACTAGGGAGCTTTTCTGTTAACGACTTTCTTGTTTCTAGTTGTGGCCTTTTCTGTCTAGTGAAGCTCCTGGAGCATTTGTTGCAAAGCTGGTCTGATGGTCCTGAACTCTCTTAGCTTTCGTGTGTCTGTAAAGTGTTTTATTTCTCTGTTGAATCTGAGTAAGAGCCTTGCTGAGTAGACTATCCTTCCTCATTGTAGGGTCTTCCCTTTCTTTTTTTTTATTTTTTTATTATTATTTTTTTTATTATTATTATTATTTTTTTTTCCAGTGGGTTTTGTCATACATTGATATGAATCAGCCATGGATTTACATGTATTCCCCATCCCGATCCCCCCTCCCACCTCCCTCTCCACCCGATTCCTCTGGGTCTTCCCAGTGCACCAGGCCCGAGCACTTGTCTCATGCATCCCACCTGGGCTGGTGATCTGTTTCACCATAGATAGTATACATGCTGTTCTTTTGAAATATCCCACCCTCACATTCTCCCACAAAGTTCAAAAGTCCGTTCTGTATTTCTGTGTCTCTTTTTCTGTTTTGCATATAGGGTTATCGTTATCACCTTTCTAAATTCCATATATATGTGTTAGTATGCTGTAATGTTCTCTATCTTTCTTCTTCACTTTAAATATATTGTGCCGCTCCCTTCTGGCCTGCAGAGTTTCTGCTGAGAAGTCAGCTGATAATCTTACAGGAGTTCCCTTGTATGTTTGTTGTTTTTCCCTTATTGCTTTTTAATATTTTTTCCTTTGCCTTTTGTTTTTGTCCATTTGGTTAGTTTGTCTTGGTATGTTTCTCCTTATGTTTCTCCTGCCTGGGACGGTCTGTGCTTCGTGGACACGGGTGATTGTTTCCTTTCCCATGTTAGGGAAGTTTTCAGTTACTATCTCTTCAAATACTTTCTCAGGTCTTTTATATGTTTCTCTTTTCCTTCTAGGATCCCTATAATGTGAATGTTGGTGCATTTAATGTTGTCCCAGAGGTTTCTTAGACCTCATTTTTCATTCTTTTTTCTTTATTCTGTTCTTTGGCAGTAATTTCCACTGTTCTGTCTTCTAACTCACTTACCTGTTTTCAGCTCACTGTTCTGCTTCAGTTATTCTGTTATTGATTCCTTCTAGTGTATTTTTCATTTCAGTTATTCTGTTGTTCATCTCTGTTCTTTAGTTCTTCTAGGTCTTTGTTAAACATTTCTTGTGTCTTGATCTGTGCCTTCATTTTTTCCCAGATCATCTTTACTGTCATTACTGTTTTTCCTCCAGTAGATGGTCTGCTTCCACTTCACTTACTTGTTCTTCTGGGTTTTTAATCTTGTTAATTCATCTGGGACACATTGGTCTACTCTAATTTTGTCTACCTTCCTGTGATTTTGGTTTCCATTTTGCAAGCTGCAGGGTTATAGTACTTTTTGCTTCTGTCCACCCCCTGGTGGATGAGGCTGTCTCAGAGACTTGTGCAGGCTTCCTGGTGGGAGGAGCTGCTTCTTGCCCACTGGTGAGTGGAGCTGGATGTTGTTCCTCTGGTAGGCAGGACCACATCAGGGGGTGCGTTTATTGAGGAGCTATGTGCGCAGGAAGATTTTAAGCAGTCTATCCCAGCCTGTTGGTTGCTTAGCCTGAGGCATCCCAGCACTGGAGCCTCCAGGCTGTTGGGTGGGACCAGGTCTTAGTGAGAAAACCCCTTCCAAGGGGGCTCACCCTGGTGCCTCCTCTGTCCTTGTCCCCACAGTGAACCACAACTGCCCCCTACCTTGCCGGAGACCCTCCAATACTGGCAGGTACGTTGGGCCCAGTCTCTTATGAGGTCATTGCTTTTTCCCGCTGGATCTTTGTATACTTGAGATCCTGTGTGCACCCTCCAAGAGTGGGATTTCTATTTCCCCTAGTCCTGTGGAATTCCTGTGATCAAACCCTGATGAACTTCAAAACCAGATTTTCTGGGGATTCCTACTCCCATTGCCAGACCCACAGGTTGGGAAGCCTGATGTGGGGTTTAGAACTTTCACTCCTCTGGGAGAACTTCAGTGGTATAATTATTTTCTCGTTTGTGGGTTGCCTGCCTGATGTGTGTGGGGTTTGATTTCATCACTATTGTGCCCCTCTTACTGTCTTGTTTTGGCTTTTTCTTTGGATTTAGGGTATCCTTTTTGATAGGTTACAGTGGTTTTTTGTCAGTAGTTGTTCAGTAGTTAGTTGTGGTTTGGATGTTTTTTTAAGGAGAGGTGAGCTCATGTTCTTCTCCTCTACCATCTCATCTCCTTGATTCCTTGTATTTCAAATACTCGTTGGTGTAAGGAATGGCTGAGTCTGCAATCACTCCACCTTCCTTTAGAGTCTCCTTCAGCTTCTCCATTTCCTGGGCAGGTGTGTGTGCTCAGTTCTCTGACAAAGGGCTCCAGGCTTCGTTGCCAACACCTCACCCTAACAAGATGCTCGTGGACCAGCTGTGCCGCTGCCTAGGCAGCGGGTGGGCACTCTAGATCATGAAGGCTTTTTCATGAACAGAAATTCTTAGATTTAACGTGCAGACTTTATGAGTTGTTTACTACATGTTGGCTTTTTTTAAAAAAAAGCATACTTGATTGACAGTGTCGTGCTGATTTCTGCTGTGCAGCAAAGTGATTCAGTCACATACACGTGTCCATTCTTTTTCAGTCTTCTTTTCCCTTGTGGTTTGTCATAAAATACTGAATATAGTGCTGTGTTCTGTGCATAGGACTGTGGTGTTTATCCATTCTGTATATAAGAGTTTATGTTTACTCACCTCAGCCTGTCACTCCGTCCCTCCCCTCACCCCCTCGTCTTGGCGATCACGAGTCTGTTCTCTGTATTCGTGACTGTTTCACAGGTGGGTTCATTTGTGTCACATTTCAGCTCCCGCGTGTAAGTAATACCGTGAGTCATTTGTCTTTCTCTTTCCAGCTTACTTCACTGAGTGTGATGATTTCTGGTTGCACCCATGCTGCTGCAAATGGCATTACGTCATTCTTTTGTATGGCTGAGTAGTAGTCCATTTTATGTGTCTTCTGTATCCATTCATTTGTGGATAGACATTTGCTTACATGTCTTGGCTGTTGTAAATTGTGCTGCAGTGAACATCAGGGTGCTGTGTATCTTTCTGGATTAGAGTCTGTGTGGATTTAGCTGCCCTGGTGGCTCAGACAGTAAGAAATCTGCCTGCAATTCAGGAGACCTGGGTTTGATACCTGGGTGGGGAAGATCCCCTGGAGAAGGTAATGGCAACCCACTCCACTGTTCTTGCCTGGAGAATTCCATGGACAGGGGAGCCTGGCGGGCTGCAGTCCATGGGGTTGTAAAGAGTCGGACATGACTGAGCACGTGTGCATACACTGATGCGTTAACTCTCCACTCTTGACCACTGGAAGCAGAGTTGCTGGGTTCAGGGTTTGGCACACCTTGAAGGTAATGTCCAGGATGTTTGTTAGAAGAGTCTGATATCTTGTTAACTTTCTTCCGGTCAGCCAATGATGTCCTTTGACTTCCAGCACAGATTGTACCTGATGAGGGGTTAATACACCTAAGTGTTGTTGCAGGGTGAGCTTGGATACCTCATTAACAAGCAGGGCTGCTACTGCCCACAGCCAGCTCGGCCATCCCAGGGCCGCCGAGTGCATTTGTTTTGAAAAGTAAGCCACTGGTCTCTGATCCAGTCCCTGCTTTTGGGTCAGGACTCCTTGTGGCTAGTCACGACCCCTTCATGCACGTACAGGGTAAAGGGCCTTTCCGCATGTGCGAGCCCCGCTGCTGGTGCTCTGCTCAGCTCGGTGCTCAGCGTCCCAGAGGCCCTTTAGTTCACTGATGGTCCTTATTCTGTTGGAGGGGTTCCTTTCTCCTCCCTTTAGAGCCTCATATCGGGGTTAGCTATATGGCTGTCATTTAGAACCCAGATATGACAGAACCCAGCTGTCCCGAGAAAGCCTTGGAGTTGTTTCTTGGTGGTAGGAGATGGTATGCACTAATTGCTGTTTGATCTATGGCCAGGGTTTGTTTGCCCCTCGGGTCAAAACAAATCCTAAATATTAAACTCTCTGCTGTGAAATCTGAGCCTTGGTTGGAGAGACTTTATATCCACTTTTTGCTAGAAAATTTAGGGCCCTATCGGTATTTTGATCTGAATCACTGCTTATCAGTGTCGTCAACAGACTGTAGCAGAGCTCTCTCCTCAAGGCTCAGTTCCCTTCTTTCCCTTGCTAACGCATTTCCAAAAAGATGGAGGCCATCCTGAAGATCCTGGGGAAGCACTATCCAGGTATATTGGTTAGCCCCCAGGGTGTCAGGGTCCCTCCATTCAAACGCAAAAAGGTATTGAGAATCTGGATGTTGGGGAATCCAGAAAATTGCATCTTTGAGGTCCCAAACAGAAACACTGGGTGTTCCCTTGCAGTTGGGTGAGGAGGGTGTGTGGGTTTGGCACCAGTGGGTAAATAGGGATGACTGCCTCATTCACTACTGCTGAGTCTTGCACCAACTGATACTGCCTGGTAGGCATCTGGACAGGAAGGATTGGGGTGTTGCAGGGGGATTGGCAGGATCTGATGAGTCATGTTTTAGGAATTTGCTGAGCAGTAGTTGGATTCCCCTCAGGGCCTCAGGCTTCAGAGGATATTGTCTCTTCCAGGGGTGTTTTCCTCAGGCCTTAAATCTTATTTTTTATTGGGGGAGCACATTTTGCCCTTCCTGGCATTGAGGGTATCCCAGACTACAGGATCTACTTGTTCTCAAATTTCTTGAAGGATGTTGTGGGAGATATTTTGATACCCACCAGGTGGGTCATCTGGGGTTGCTCATATATGCATTCTCTGTTTGGATTCTTTACCTCCTTGGACTTCATCCTGTTCTAAGATTATGTAGCAGATCTCAGCCGAGTAGGGGGACTGGGCATTCTGGCATGTACAGAAAGGAGTGAGTAGTAACAGTAGACCCGACTCTGCAGGCAAGGGGGAGATGTAAATCACCTTACCTTTAGTTGGCCAAGTCAGAACAGAGCAGGTATCTCCACTGTCCACAGGAAGCTCTGTTTTCCTACCTGCCATGTTGAAGATGACCCGAGGCTCTCTGGAGTAATGAGGATGGATCAAGTGGGACGTGGAACCTGCCAGGCACCTGAGCCTGTCACTTGGGGTGTGGAGATCGCTCACAGGGAACTGGGGCCAGTCAGGGTCACCCCTCTGGCATCCCACAGGAGGGTGCTCAGGACATCCCCCCTCCCAGTGCCCCCCTTTCTGACAAAAGGCGTTACTGGCTCAGGCCCAGGTGGTTTCTTGGTGGTGTGTCCAGCCTTCTCTGCCCTCCATGGTTCCCTGGAGGTGGTGGGTGAGTCAGAGCCGCCAAAAGCTGTGTTTTCTGTATTAGCCTCTTATCTTGGTTGGCCTCCTCTGTTAAGTCTTGGCTGTTACAGACCTTTACAGTGGGGTTTGGGCCCAGCCTCAAGTTTCTGTCATTTTCTCTGGATATCAGGAGTAGCCTGAGTGATAAAATGCGTGGCCAGTAGTGTCTCCCTTAAGACTCAGGGTCTGTATTGGTGTCCTTCCTGAGTGTCTCCGTCACTGGCTCAGGAGGACTGCTGGATTTTCATCTTTGTCCCGTGTAACCTCTCAGACCTTATAATAATTTACAGGCTTTGGCACACCTTTTAGTTCCTTCTGATAGACAAGTAATGTAATGTCTCATCCTAGCGGCCTTACATGATTGTCATAGTTGGATTATGGGTCATGTTCTGGGGTTACATACCTGCGCCCCCCTCTGCACCCCACTCCCCCACCTGATGAGGTTGGTGGTGTGGATTGGTGGCCAGTAGGCCATCTGCTATTTCCCTGGCCTTTGTCAGTATATCCTCCTTTTCATCCGGGGTGCAGCAGTGGGCCAGAATAACCCTGATGCCTGCTGTGTCAGAGAGAATGCCAATCCCAGCCTGACAAATTTACCGCTAAACTTGTCAGGGTTCTCTGAGAACCTAGCAAACTTCTCCTTGCAGATTAACCCAGTTACTTTAAGATCTCTCTTTGGGATGTCCTCCAGGGGCCCCTTAAAGCACCCCAAAGTTAACTGGAAGTCAAGAGAGTTTCCATTAGAATTTGATATTTGAAAATTCTGTCAAAAAGATTTAAAACACCCAGGCAGATAGGATCATAGGTTTCTGTGAAACAATCCTTACTCCTTGAACTAAGGTGGGAAAAAATAAAGGTCGATGTAGACCTTAAAGGCACTTACACGATCTGTTATCAAAAGAGCATCCAGGACAGCTTTTGTTCTCTTGTGAGAGAGGCCAATCCAGTCCTGCACCAGTCTGCTCTTAATAAAATCCATTTGCCTAGTTAAGTTTAATCCAACCTTAGAAAATCCTGACCACATACAGAATTCTTTTCTCACTGCTCCTCTTCTGCAAATCACCTGCCACTTTCTATAGCTGTACGTTGTCCCGTGTTCTCTTCCCATTCAGAGAGCCACCTCCAGGACAAATGCACCTTGTTTCTCTTAAGCAAAATACGTTTCCATGCCCCAGACTCCCTTTTCTGAATCCACACGTCCTGCTTTCCTTAAGCAACCATGCACTGTCGCTTACATTGGCATTCCGTTGTTGCCGTCCGGTCACTGAGTAGTGTCGACTCTGTGACCCCATGGACTGCAGCACTCCGGCATCCCTGTCCTTCAGTGTCTCCCGGAGTTTGCTCAGACTCATGTCCATCGAGTCAGGGATGGCATCCAACCATCCATCAGCCTCTATTGTCTGCTTCTCCTCCTGCCATCAACCTTTCCTAGCATCAAGTGGTCTTTTCCAGGGAGTCAGCTCTTTGCATCAGGTGGCCCAAGTATTGGAACTTCAGCCTCAGCATCAGTCCTTCCAATGAGTATTTGGGGTTGATTTCCTTTACGATTGACTGGTTTGGTCTCCTTGCTGTTCAAGGGATTTCAAAGAGTCTTTTCCAGCACCACAACTTGAAAGCGTCAGTTCTTTAGCACTCAGCTTTCTTTATGGTTCGACTCTCACATCCACACATGAATACATGACTATTGGAAAAACCGTAGCTTTAACTATATGGACCTTTGTTGGCAAGGTGATGTCTCTGCTTTTTAATATACTGTCTTGGTTTGTCATAACTATTCTTCCAAGGAGCAAGTGTCTTTTAATTTCATGGCTGCAGTCACTGTCTGTATTGATTTTGGAGCCCAAGAAAATGAAATATGACACTGTTTTCACATTGTCCCCGTCTATATGCCATGCAGTCAGTGATAGACTGGATGCCATGATCTTTGTTTTTTGAATGTTGAGTTTTAAGCCAGTTTTTTCACTCTCTTCTATCACCCTCATCAAGAGACTTCTCTTCACTTTCTTCCATTAAAGTGGTATCATATGCATATCTGAGGTTGTTGATATTTCTCTCGGCAATCTTGGTTCCACTTTATGATTCATCCAGCCTGGCATTTCGCATGATGTACTTTGCATATAAGTTAAATAAGCAGAGTGACAATATACAGCCTTGATGTACTCCTTTCCCAATTTTGAACTACTCTGTTGTTCCATGTGCAGTTCTAACTGATGTTTCTTGACTTGCATACAGGTTTCTCAGGAGGCAGGCAATGTGGTCTGGTATTCCCATCTCTTGAAGAATATTCCACAGTTGATTGTGATCCACATAGTCAAAGGCTTTAGCATAGTCAATGAAGCAGATGTTTTTCTGGAATTCTCTTGCTTTTTCTGTGATCCAGTGGTTGTTGGTAATTTGATCTCTGGGTCTTCTGCCTTTTCTAAACCCAGCTTGTACATCTGGAAGTTTGCAGTTCACCTACTGTTGAAGCCTAGCTTGAAGGATTTTGAGCATAATCTTGCTGGCATATGAAATAAGTGTAACTGTATGGTAATTTGAGCATTCTTTGGCATTGCCTTTCTTTGGGATTGGAATAAACACTGACCTTTTCCAGTCCTGTAGCTACTGCTGAGTTTCCCAAATTTGCTGGCATACTGAGTGCAGCACTTTGGCAGCAGCATCTTTTAGGATATGAAATAGCTCAGTTGGAATTCCATCACCTCCACTAGCTTTGTTTGTGGTAATGTCTCCTAAGGCCCACTTGACTTCACATTCCAGGATGTCTGGCTCTAGGTGAGTGATCACACCAACGTGGTTATCTGGGTCATGAAGATCTTTTTTGTACAGTTCTTTTGTGTATTCTTGCCACCTCTTCTTAATCTCTTCTGCTTCTGTTAGGTCCTTGCTTTTTTTATCCTTAATTGTGCCTATCTTTGTATGAAATGTTCTCTTGATATCTCCAGTTTTCTTAAAGAGATCTCTAGTCTTTCCCATTCTGTTGTTTTCCTCTGTTTCTTTGCATTGTTTACTTAAGAAGGCTTTCTTATCTTTCCTTGCTGTTCTCTGCAACTCTGCATTCAGTTGGATATTATCTTTCCCTTTCTCCTTTCCCTTTCATTTTTCTTCTTTTCTCAGCTTTCTGTAAGGCCTCCTCTGACAGCCACTTAGCCTTCTTCCATCTCTTTTTCTTTTGAATGGTTTTGGTCATCACCTCCTGTACAATGTTAACGAACCTCTGTCCATAGTTCTTCAGGCACTCTGTCTACCAGATCTAGTCCCTTGAATCTACTTGTCACCTTCACTGAATAATCATAAGGGATTTGATTTAGTCATACCTGAATAGCCTAGTGATTTTCCCTGCTTTATTCAGTTTTAGCTGGAATTTTGCAATAAGGAGCTCATGATCTGAGCTACAGTCTGCACCAGGTCTTGTTTTTGCTGACTGGATAGAGCTTCATCTTCAGCTGCAAAGAATATAATCAGTCTGACTTTGGTATTTGCCATCTGGTGATGTCCGTGTGTAGAGTCATCTCTTGTGTTGTTGGAACAGGGTGTTTGCTATGACCAGTGCATTTTCTTGACAAAACTATGTTAGCCTTTGCCCTGCTTCATTCTGTATCCAAGGCCAAACTTGACTGTTATTCCAGGTATCTTTTGATGTCCTACTTTTGCATTCCAGTCGCATATGACGAAAAGGATATCTTCTTTTGGTATTAGTTCTAGGATGTTTTGTAGGTCTTCATAGAATAATTCAACTTTAACTTCTTCAGCATTAGTGGTTAGGGCATAGAGTTGGATTGTTGTGATGTTGAATGGTTTGCCTTAGAAGTGAACCAAGATCATTCTGTCATTTTTGAGATTGCAACCAAGTACTGCATTTCAGACTCTTGTGTTGACTATGAGGGCTACTCCATTCCTTCTAGGCTTAGCTCAGATGGTAAAGAATCTGCCTGCAATATGGGAGACCTGGGTTCAATCCCTAGGTTGGTAAGATCCCCTGAAGAAGAGAATGGCTACTCACTTCAGTATTCTGGCCTGGAGAATTCCATGGACTTGTGTAGTCCATGGGGTCACAGAGAGTCCGACATGACTGAGCGACTTCACTTTCACTTTCCATTCCTTCAAAGGGATTCTTGGCCATAGTAGTAGATATAATGGTCATCTGAATTACATTCGCCCTTTCCTGTCCATTTTAGTTCACTGATTCCTAACATGTCGATGTTCACTCCTGCCATCTCCTGTTGACCACTTCTAATTTATCTTGATTCATGGACCTAACATTCCAGGTGTTGTATTGTTGTATTGTTCTTTGCAGCATCGGGATTTACTTTCACCACCAGACACGTCCACAGCTGGACATTGTTCCCCTCTGGCTCAGTCTCTTCGTTCTTTCTGTAGCTATTTCTCCGCTCTTCCCCAGTAGTGGACACCGGCAACCTCGGGAGTTCATCTTTCAGTGTCATCTTTTTGCCTTTTCATACTGTTCATGGGGTTCTCAAGACAAGAATACTGAAGTGGTTTGCCAGTCCATAAATTGGTAGAAAACATTTCAAGGTAGCACCATACATCTTTAGTTTCTCTCTCAGAAGATGAACGACTGAAGTGACTTAGCAGCAGCAGCAGCATCAGATGAAAGTAGATAAACTTAGACCTTTTAGCAATTAGTGTTCCAGTATTTTATCTTATTTGAAATTGTCTGGATATTCAGTTAGTTCCTATCATTTAACTTAATTTATTTTTAAACTTACCAAAACTTGGAGGGACTGCTTTAGATGAAAGTTTTCAAAACATGATTAGTCCTGTGGGATTTACCAAAAAGTTCTTATTCCAGTTACCTTTACTTCAAAATTTCATCATATCAGGTTGTTTTCCATGTTGACAGATTTTATAACAGAAACACTGTGCACTTACTGACTTCTGGTAACCCTCGGTACAGTGAAAGTGTTATACTTAACCTCGGTGTCTCTAAAGACAGGTCGGTATTGATTAAGCACACAGGTTTAAGCCAGACAAGCCAATTTCTATAGAACCAGAGATCTCATAGTTTCCCCTCTTGAATTTAAAACGCACCTCTCCTTTTTTCCCCTCAGTCTAGGGTCTACAGATCAATCAAGTACTTGCTGAGAGCACAGACAGAGCAGTTACATTGCAGAGGGCGAGGAGAGATGCAGGCCGCTCCAGCTCAGGCAGGAGGGGAAATGCAGGCTCCTGTCTTTTCTTCCTGTTCTTTAAAATCCCTCCAAGTACCCCAGGGCTGCCGTCTCAGGCCGTGTGGGCTATGTTTGTATTTCAAGGCTTAAGTGCTCCACCATGCCCGCGCTGTCCCAGAGACGTGCAGGAGCAGCTGGACAAAACTGCCACAAAGACAGCAGTCACAAAACCTAAAGACACCGAAAGCTTTCAGATAAAGGGGCTGTGGTGTAGGGGTGAGGACTGAGGAAGAGGTAAGGGGAGGAGGCACAGAAAAGACTGGAAAACAGAGAGAGTGCTGTTTGTATCCGCCCCCTGCAGGTGTCTGTTCAGGCACCAACCAGCACTTTTCCGGGAAGGGCCAATGAAGGAGGGAGCCCCCTGTTCACTGCCCACCCGACGATCTGCCCAGAAACCAGCCAGTTGTTTGTCTGTGGGACTGCGACCCAAAGGTGGTACTCTGACCGCGCAGAATGTAGTATATATAGTGTATAGTATATAGCAGTCTGCCACTTCATCCTGTCCCCAGCAGGGCGTCTCTTGGTGGCAGGAAATAAAGGTGAGAATATTGGGACAGTCAGACTTGCAGCCACTACACGACCTGAGGGTGGAACCTCTGTGACTCTCCTGAGTCTCCTGGGGGAGCCCTCTGGACCGGGGTCTGTGCGGTGTGAGGTGAGCTTCCACCTCTGCCCGTCACCCGCCAGAAGGAGCAGGTCTCACAGGCTGAGAGGAGGGATGCTGTAGCTGCCCGACATCCACTCTTGGGAGGGTAGGACAGAGAGAGAAGATTTCAGGAGAGGGAAAGGACAGAGGGGAGGGGGAGGTGTTGCCTGAGTGAGGCATTGAGGCCCCAAGGGCCAGGAAGGCAGCCTTCAAACGCGGTGGTGCTGAAACGAAGGGTTCAGGTGGCCGCTTGTCACCCATGGGCAGCTGCATTCCATGGTCCCAGAGGGGCCCAGGTCCTCTCCCCAGAAGGGGACAGGCCCCATGTTGGGCGCTGCAAAATATGTTGCCAACCAGGTTCTTGGCCTCCTTGATCAGAGGCCAGATGAAACATTCAGGCGAGGCTTCTTGGGCCCCTGCTGCAGCGGGGGTCAGAGGGACACAAGACAGGTTCCCTTGGGCGCTCCGCACTCACTTTCAATTTCTGGGTGTCCTTTGCCCCAAAGTGGGTCTCTTGTAGGCAGCCTGTTGTAGGCTCTAGTTTTTTAATCAAATCTGCCACTCTGTCTCTTTTGATTGGAGCCTTTAGTCTATCAACCTTTAAGGGAATTATTGATAGATACGTATTTATTGCCATTTTAACCTTGTTTTCCCAGCTGGTTTTGTATTTCTTTGTCTTTCCCCCCTTTTTTTGTTTTTCCTGTTGTGGTTTGATGGTTTTCTTCTGTATTATGCTTGTGTTCCCTTCTTTGTTTGTGAGTCTGTTGTGTGTTTTTCATTTGTGGTTATCATGCTTTTCAAGTTTGTTAGCTGCATCCTATATCTGCTTGCCTTAGGCTGGGAGTCATACAGGCTCAAACATGTTCTAGGAAGTGAACAGATATATGTACATTTTCTTTGCTCCCTCACATTGTATGATTTGATGTCCTGTTTTTGCATCCTTATGCTCATCCTTTTGGTGTTTTCACAGTGGTAATTATTGATACTGACCAGGTTCTTGGCCTTCCTTAATTAGTGGAAACTGACTGGAGGCCATACAAGAAATTCAGGTATAAGGCTTTATTCGGGCTTTTGCGCTGGCTGCAGAAGTGAGTGAAAACAAATAACACGTTCCCTTGCGCACTTGCTCCCCAAGTGGGGGACAAGCTTGTTCCTTATATGGGGCGAGGGTAGGGGTGTGTCAGGGGTTCAGTGGCGGGGGGTGGCTTAGATGGTTTTGCCCACCTCTCTGGTGGTGTTGAGTGCAGTGGGGGCATGCACAGTACCTGCTTTTGCTTGTGACACCCAGGTTTTGTTCTTGGCTCTTCAGAAATGGCATCTTTTTTTTTTTTTTTGCCTTTTTTGTATCTTTTGGTCCCAAATTTGCCTCAACTGTACATGCACAGGATTGTTTTTAGTCCCAGTATTTTGTAGCTTGAGGAGAGGTGTGTCCAGGGCCAGGCTTTGCAACACTGCAGCAAATGGTCCCAGGTCCCAGGCCTATCTCATGACTTTCACAGATGGTGTTTTATTTTTTTGTTTTTAATCTATATACTGGCTTATTTAGGGATTTGCTTTTCAATTGTGAATTTCTATTTTCTGTATATTCTTACTTTTCTATTTAGAGAAGACCTTTCTATATTTTGGGCTTCCCTAGTAGGGCTCAGATGGTAAAGAGTCTGCCTGCAGTGCAGGAGACCTGGGCTCGATTCCTGGGTCAGGGAGATCCCTTGGAGAAGGGAATAGCAACTTTCTCCAGTATTCCTGCCTGGAGAATCCCACAGACAGAGGAGCTTGGCGGGCTACAGTCCATGGTGTTGCACAGAGTCAGACATGACTGAACGACTAACACTTTCAATATTTCTTTCAGGATATATATAACATTGCTATATTCTTTTAGTTTCTGGTTGTCTGAGAAATTGTCTTTCCTAGTCTAAATGATAATTCTGTTGGGTAGAGTGTCTTAGGTTGCAGATTTTTCCCTTTCAAGACTTTGAGTATATCTTGCCATTCCCTTCTGGCCTGCAACTTTTCTGGCTGCAGCTCTCAGAAATCAGCTGCTAGCCTTATCGGGGTCCTTGCTGCCTTTGGCTTTCTCTTTCTACCTTTGTAATCTTTGTTTTTAACCTTTGCCATTTTCCAAATAGTATGTCTTAAGTTTACCTTGTTTGAGAGCTTCTGTGCTTCCTTACCTGAATATGTTTCCTTCTTTAGGTTTGGGAAATTTTCAGCCATAATTTCTTCAAAAACATTTTCAATCTCCTTTTCTCTTTCTTCCCCTTCTGGAAAGGGGCTTCTTCCCCTATTATACATAGCTTGGCATGCCTTTTTATTATCCCATTGGTTTCTTATGGGCTTCCTAGGTTGTGCCAGTGGTAAAGAATCCCCCTGTCAGTGCAGGAGATGGCAAGAGTCACGGGTCTGATCCTTGGGTTGGAAAGATCTCCTGGAGTAGGAAATGGCAAGCTCCAGTATTCTTGCCAGGAAAATTGCGTGGACAGAGACGCCTGGCGGGCTGCAGCCCATGGGGTCACAGGAGAGCCAGACATGACTGAGCATGCATGCACTAGAACCTACTAGGTGTCTTACATTGCTTTCATTTTCTTTTAAAATTTGGCTTTCTGTCTGCTGTCCTGAGTGGGTAATTTCCATTATTCCAATCTTCCAGGTCACCTATTCATTCTTCTGCATTATTTATTGTGCTATTCATTGCCTTTAAATAGTTTAAATTTAATTAAACCATTTAAATTAAATTAAACCATTTAAATAAATGGTTCCTCTGCCTTTTCTAAAACCAGCTTGAACATCTGGAAGTTCCCGGTTCACATATTGCTGAAGCCTGGCTTGGAGAATTTTGAGCATTACTTTACTAGCACGTGAGAGGAGTGCAATTGTGTGGTAGTTTGAGCAGCATTCTTTGGGAAAAGGCAATGACTAGCACAATAACATGGCGGGAAATCAAATAGCCAATATCTGCTGGATCATCGAAAAAGCAAGAGAGTTCCAGAAAAACATCTATTTCTGCTTTATTGACTATGCCAAAGCCTTCGACTGTGTGGATCACAATAAACTGTGGAAAATTCTGAAGGAGATGGGAATACCAGACCACCTGACCTGCCTCTTGAGAAACTTGTATGCAGGTCAGGAAGCAACAGTTAGAACTGGACATGGAACAACAGACTGGTTCCAAATAGGAAAAGGAGTACATCAAGGCTGTATATTGTCACCCTGCTTATTTAACTTATATGCAGAGTACATCATGAGAAACTCTGGGCTGGATGAAGCACAAGATGGAATCAAGATTGCTGGGAGAAATATCAATAACCTCAGATATGCAGATGACACCACCCTTATGGCAGAAAGTGAAGAGGAACTAAAAAAGCCTCTTGATGAAAGTGAAAGAGGAGAGTGAAAAAGTTGGCTTAAAGCTCAGCATTCAGAAAACTAAGATCATGGCATCTGGTCCCATCACCTCATGGGAAATAGATGGGGAGACAGTGGAAACAGTGTCAGACTTCATTTTTTTGGGCTCCAAAATCACTGCAGATGGTGATTGCAGCCATGAAATTAAAAGACGCTTACTCCTTGGAAGGAAAGTTATGACCAACCTGAATAGCATATTTAAAAGCAGAGACATTACTTTGCCAACAAAGTCCGTCTGGTCAAAGCTATGGTTTTTCCAGTGGTCATGTATGGATGTGAGAGTTGGACTGTGAAGAAAGCTGAGTGCCGAAGAATTGATGCTTTTGAACTGTGGTGTTGGAGAAGACTCTTGAGAGTCCCTTGGACTGCAAGGAGATCCAACCAGTCCATCCTGAAGGAGATCAGTCCTGGGTGTTCATTGGAAGGACTGATGATAAAGCTGAAACTCCAATGCTTTGGCCACCTGATGCGAAGAGTTGACTCATTGGAAAAGACCCTGATGCTGGGAGGGATTGGGGGCAGGAGGAGAAGGGGACGACAGAGGATGGGATAGCTGGATGGCATCACTGACTCAATGGGCATGGGTTTGAGTAAACTCTGGGAGTTGGTGATGGACAGGGAGGCCTGGTGTGCTGCAGTTCATGGGGTCGCAAAGAGTCGGACACGACTGAGCGACTGAACTGGACTGATTCATTGCCTTTAGTTCAGTTTTCATCTTAGCGAATGAGTTTTCTAACTTTTTCTTGGTTCCTCTTTCTAGTTTCTAGTTCCTTTTTAAAATATTCTTCATTTCTATTGATTGACATTGTTGTTCTGTCGCCAGGTTGTGTCCAACTCTTTGCAAATCCATGGACTGCAGCATGCCAGGCTTCCCTGTCCCTCACCATCTCCTGGAGTTTTCACATGCAAACTCATGTCCGTTGAATCAGCAGTGCCATCCAACCATCTCATCCTCTGTTCCCTTTTCTTCTGCTTTCAATCTTTCCCAGCATCAGAGTCTTTTCCAGTGAGTCAGCTCTTTGTATCAGGTGGCCAAAGTATTAGAGCATCAGCATCAGCCCTTCCAGAAGAGTATTCAGGGTTGATTTCCTTTGGGATTAACTGGCTTGATGTCCTTGCAGTCCAAGGGACTCTAAAGAGTCTGTTCCAGTACTACAGTTTGAAAGCATCATTTTTTCATTGCTCTACCTTCTTCATTGTCCAGCTCTCACATTCGTACATGATAACTGGAGAGATCATAGCCTGGATTATATGGACCTTGTTGGCAAAGTGGTATCTTTGCTTTTTAACACACTGTCTAGGTTTGTCATAGCTTTCCTGCCAAGAAGCAGTTGTCTTCTAATTTCATGGCTGCAGTCACCATCCACAGTGATTTTAAAGCCCAGGAAGATGAAATCTGTCAGTGCTTCCACCTTTTCCCCTTCTATTTGCCATGAAGTGATGGGACTGGATGCCATAATCTTAGTTTTCTTTTAACATTGAGTTTTCAGACGGTTTTTTCACTCTTCTTCACCCTCATCAGGTGGTTCTTTAGTTCCTCTTCACTTTCTGCCATTAGAGTGGTATCATCTGCACATCTGAGGTTGTTAGTATTTCTCTGGGCAATCTTGATTCCAGATTGTAACTCATCCAGTCTGGCATCTTGTATAACATGCACTGCGTATAAGTTAAACAAACAGCCTTGCCGTACTCCTTTCTCCATCCTGAACCAGTCAGTTGTTCCATACAGGGTTCTAACTGTTGCTTCTTGACCCACACACAGGTTTCTCAGGAGACAGGCAAGATGGTCTGGTATTACCATCTCTTTAAGAGTTTTCCACAGTTTGTTGTGATTTACACAGTCAAAGGCTCCAGGGTAGTCAATGAAGCAGAAGTAGATGTTTTTCTGGAATTCCCTTGCTTTCTCTATGATCCAGCGAATTTTGGCAGTTTCATCTCTCGTTCCTCTGCCTTTTCTAAATTCAGCTTGTACATCTGGACGCTCTCGGTTCACATACTGCTGAAGGCTAGCTTGGAGGATTTTGAGCATTACCTTACTAGCGTGGGAGATGAGTGCCATTGGTGGTGTGAACATTCTTTAGTTCTGCCCTTCTTGGGAAGTGGGATGAGGATTAACCTTCTCCAGTCCTGTGGCTGCTGCTGAGTTTTCCAAATTTGCTGGCATGTTGAGCGCAGCACTTTCGTAGCATCATCTTTTAGGATTTGAAATAGCTCAGCTGGAATTGCATCACTTCTACTAGCTTTGTTCATAGTAATGTTTCCTAAGGCCCGCTTGACTTCACACTGCAGGATGTCTGGCTCTGAGTGAGACTACACCATCATGGTTATCAGGGTCATTAAGACCTTTTTTGTACAGTTCTTCTGTATGTTCTTTCCATCTCCTTGATCTCTTCTGCTTCTGTTAGATCTTTACCATTTCTCTCCTTTATTGTGCCCATCTTTGGATGAAATATTCCTTTGATATTTCCAGTTTTCTCAAAGAGCTCTCTAGTCTTAGCCTATCTGTTGTTTTCCTTTACTTCTTTGCATTGTTCATTGGAGAAGGCCTTCCGGTCTCCCCTTGCTATTCTCTGGAACTCTGCATTTAGTTGGGTGTACCTTTCCCTTTCTCCCTTGCTTTTTGCTTCGTTTCTTTTCTCAGTCGTTTGTAAAGCCTCCTCAGATAACACTGTGCCTTCTTGCATTTCTTTGGGATGGTTTAGTTCACTGCTTCCTGTACGGTATTACAGACCCCTGTCCATAGTTCTTCAGGTGCTCTGTTTACGAGGTCTAATCCCTTGAATCTATTCTCTATTCGTCACCTCCATGTATATTTGTAGGGGATTTGATTTAAGTCATACCTGACTGGCCTGGTGGTTTTCCCTGCTTTTTTTAGTTTAAGCCTGAATTTTGCTATGAGGAGCTGATGGAGAGGATTGCCATTCCCTCCTCCAGTGGACCACGTTTCGTTAGAAGGCTGCACTGGGACCCAGCCGCCTCGGGTGGCCTTACACAGCATGGCTCACAGCTTCACTGAGTTGCACAAGCCCTTTTGCCATGACAAGGCAATGATCCTTGGAGATTTCTGTCAATAGCCTTTCTTAATTCCTTGAGTATTTTCATTATCTCCATTTTGAAATCGGTGTCTATTAGGTCTGTTTCATTGTTCTTTCTGGGGAATTCTCTTGATCGTTTAACTGGGAGCGCTTTCTCTGCTCCTTCATCCTCTTCCTATGTGGGGTAAGGAGAAACCGTTATCTACTGCTGGAAGAGTAGTCTTGGAGGGCTGTCTATATGTGGGCCTGTCCCTGTGTAGCTTGTGTGGGTTTAATATAATGTGAGGACTGGTTTTCTTTTTTATGTATTTGGCTGCATGGGTCCTAGCTGTGGCGTGCAGGATCTTTAGTTGTAGCACGTGGGGTCTAGTTCGCTGACCAGGGACTGAAGCCGGGCCCCCTGCATTGGGAGTACTGAGCCTTCACTACTGGACAACCAGAGAAGTCCCGGGAGGGCTCTTCTCAGTACGGGCGCCTGTTGGCTCTTTGTCCTGCAAGTGCTGGGCGCTCTCCCCGTGATACAGTGGGTGTGCAGATGCAGCGGCTGGTGCTGGGTGATGGACTTCTCAGTGGTAGTGGTAGCTCATCTGCAGCCCAGAAGCTTCATGATGGGAGTGGAGGTAGCGGATGACTGCTCCTGGAGGCTGGGAGGGGGTAGCCCGCGGCTTGAGACTGCTCCTGCAGCGACTAGTGACCGCTCTTGGAGCTTGTCCTGCCACCCACAGCCTCACGCAGGAAGACGGCTGTGATGGTGGGGCCTCCGCTCCCCTCGTGTGCCCCCCGCACAGTGGTGCCTGGCCTCTCCTCAGAGACCATCGCGTGTGGTCACACCAGGCTGCAGCCCCTCATGGTGTGTGCACACAGCACCCCGTCCTCCCCCAGGCCCGCTCTCCGGGGGTGCAGAGCTCTCTGGTCAGGCCTGTCTGTGCTGACCGCTACTCCGTCCAGGCCAATCTCCCTGCTGGTGAGGGCACTTCCAGCACGCAGGACCCTTCCTCCTCCACAGCTCCCTCCCTGCGGCACGGTCCAGTCCAGTCTCATTCCACTCTTGCTTTCTTTTTGTCCTTCTGGGTTACATGCGATTTCCTTGCCCTTGCAGAGGTCTGAGGTCTTCTGCCAACATTTAGTAGATGCTCTGTGAGAGTCCCTCCACACCTTGATGTACCTGCGGAAGGAGGTGAGCTTCATGTCCTGGTGTTCCACCACCCTGAATGGCTCCTGTATCACACAGTCCTTTTTATCACACAGACCTTTTTATCTATTTAGGGAATTCTTGCTCACTCTGGGATAATTAAATATATGGTCTTTTGTTAGCTCCTAAAATGCTTATATGTAAATCTCTTGTCCACCTGAGATTTAGTTTTGGTATATGGCGTTATATTCACAATTTCTATGTATCTGATTCTTCCATATTACATTGTTAACTCTTGTTTTTTGAATTTATCCAGTATTTTTTGCTCAGTATTCTTCTCCTCAGACCTTTCATGGTGTATGGACCTACTTCCTCTTTCAGTGGGGCCGTGGATGGAAAGCTTTTTGTTTTGTCTAATCCATCTTTATTTTGATAAGTTTCTTTGCTGGGTTTAAAATTCCAGAGTTGCAGTTACTTTCTCTAAGTGCATTGAAGGTGTTAGTCTACCAATCGTTGGCTCCTACTATTGTTGAAAATTCGTCGGTCTTTTTTTTTTTTTTTGCTTCGCTGTGCAGCTTGCGGAGATCTAGGGATTAAACTGGCATCCTTGGCCATGAAAGTGTGGAGTCCTAACCATTGGACTGCCAGAGAATTCCTGTCAGCCCTGTAATTTGTTACTTTGTGGTGATCTCTCCTTTGTCTCTGAGTGCTTTTAAGGTCTCTTCTCTTTGGTATTCTGTTTATCTCAGGTGTAGATTTTGTCAGGCTTCCTGGAGCCGAGGCTTGGTATCATTCATCACTTTTGGGACGTTCTCTGATACTTTGTCTTGAGAGTCTTCAGATACTGTCTCTCCCTGTTTCCCAACGCTTCTGCAATTTTAATTACATATTTATTTTCCTCTGCTCTGCATAAGCTTCCTGTTTTCATGTCGTCAGGCTGTGCTCCCGATAGTTCTACCTTTTAATTGCCTTGCCAGCTTTGTCCGCTCTGTTCAGTTGATCTTGGTTTTTGTTTTAAGACTTGTTTTTGATTTTTTGGCTGTGGTGGATCTCTGTTGCTGCACGCGCGCTTTCTGTAGCTGTGGTGAGAGGGAGCGAGTGGCGCGGGCTTCTCGCGGTGGCTTCTCTTGCTGCACGGCTCGGGCTCAGGCGCCGGCGGCAGCAGCTGCAGCTCGTGAGCTCAGCACTTGTCCACGGGCTGGGTTGCTCTGTGGCACGTGGGATCTTCCTGGACCACGTGGGATCTTCCTGGACCACGTGGGATCTTCCTGGACCACGTCGGATCTTCCTGGACCAGGGATCAAACTGGCGTATTGGGTTGCATTGCAAGGTGGATTCTCAACTACTGGATCACCAGGGAAACCTGGATCTTGATTTTTTTAATTTCAATTCTTGTATTTTTTCTTTTTAGACATTTTATTTGGTTTTTTGGAAATCTCCTTGATCATTTTTTAATATGAACTTTTTAAAAATTCTGATTTTAATTTTTAAGGTTGAGTCAGAATCATTTTCCCCATTGTTTACCATGAAATTTTTACCCTCATCCATTAGTATATTAAAATACAAAAGACCTTGTGTCACATGACCTTGCCAAGGGTGCAGATAAAGTTCTACTTTTTTTCCTTTCATATTTTTAGTTTGCTTTCCTTGCCTCACTACAATGTTTAGAACCCACAATACAATGTCAGATAGAATGAGTGAGCATGGGAGTTGTTATCTTTTTCTGTATTGTGGAAATTATGCATTTATTATTTCACCATTAAACATGATGCTAGTTGGAGGTTTTTCATTGATAGGTTTTTCAGATTAAGGAAGTTATTTTCTATTCCTAGTTTGCCAAGGGTATTTTTTGTTTTTTTTTGACTGCGCCACACAGCCTGTGGGATCTTAATTCCCCAACCAGGGATTAAATATGCAACCCCCTGCGTTGGAAGTGTGGAGTCTTAACCACTGGATTGCTAGTGTTACGACAGTCTCTGAGAGTTTTTATTTAAAAATTGTTGTTGTCAAATACTCTTTCTGTGTCTGTTAAAGTGATTATTTTTTTCTCATTTATTCTGTCTATATGGTGAGATTTTCCAAATGCTAAATCACCTTATATTCCTGGCCTAATCTCTTCTTGATTATATTATTTTCATATTGCTTGATATGCTAATTTTTTGTTAAGAATTTTTGCATCTGTGACCCACAAGGATGTTGGCCTAAAATTTTCCTTTTTTAATGTTTTCTCATCTTAGGGTTAAGATAGGGTTATGCTAGTCTTGTAAAGTAGGAATTACTCTGTCTTCCTTTATATTTTGAAAGTTTATGTAGAGTGTTTGTTGTTTCTGTTTGTTTTTTTTCTTCCTGTTAAGTTGAACTGTAGTCGATTTACAATATTGTTAGTTTCAGGTGTACGGCAAAGTGATTGTTACACACACACACACACGTTCTTTTTCAGATTGTGTTTTGTTCTAGGTTGTCACAAGATATTGAATATAGCTCCTTGAGCTGTAGATTAGGTCCTTGTTTATATCTGTTAATCCCATACTCCTAATTAATCCCTTCCTATCCGCTTTCCCCTTTGGTTACCATAAATTTTTTTTCTGAGTCCTGCTGTTTTTGTAGAAGTTCACTTGTATTATTTTCTAGATTCCACATGTAGGTGAAATGAATTTTGTCTTTCCATGATCATTGTGATAGTCTGTGACTTACTCTATGTTTTAATACCTCTTAAGTGCACTGTACATGCTTACTGTTTTATCATCTTTACTGGAATTTTCAATCTTTAAAACTTGGTAGATACTGTGTGATTTCTTCTGGATTCTAATTCTTGGTGTCTAGTTTTGACCACAGAGGTCCTGGTTCTTTACCTGTGAGGAATTATTTGAAGTCTGAATTGAAGATGAATTTCTCCAGAGAGAATTTGCCTTTGATTCTAGTAGGGACCTGGAGGAACAGTTAGCCCTGGAATCAGTTTAAATTAAAACCTCCACAGACTTTTCAGGCAGCCTGCTTAGCGTGAATCCTGGCTGCAGAAGGGGCACATGACCTCCTGTCACAGTCCCCATTTCACCCCATTCCTAGGCTTTTCATAGTCTGCACAAACTGAAGTCCATGAATCCTGCAGTTCCTCCGGTGTCTTAGTTCATAGAGGGTTTCAGAGCTCTTGTTACTTCTCTGGCTTCCTGCTTTGTATTGGATTGTGATCTTTGAGTACTCCGTAATCTTTTGGCAATTTCTCGTTGCATTTTGAAAGATTAATTCTGTCTTACTCCTTCCTTGTGTGCGTTTTCAGCACGAGTTTCCCATGTGGGCGCCTTTGCTTATCTGTCATCTAGTTCTGGTGCTTGGTGCCCGGGGGGCAGGGAGGTGTTGGGGGGACTCGTCCTGACCCGTGTCTTGTTTTCCAGCTCTCCGGGAGATGCTGCATAACCACTCCTTTGTGGGCTGCGTGAATCCCCAGTGGGCCTTGGCACAGCATCAGACCAAGTTATACCTTCTCAACACCACCAGACTTAGGTAAATCGGTGCAAACATGAGAGGCGCAGAGCTGCTGGGAGGGTGGTCTGCAGACAGAGGCAGGAGCAGCAGGGGGAGAGCAGGGCCCCGCCTGAGTCAGACACGTGCGGGTTCTCGCCCAGGCCCAACCGTTTACCGCTTATGTGACCACGGCCAAGTCACTCTGATAACTGAGTCTCGGATTTCTCTCCTGTAAAAGTGGGGTATCACTGTTAATTCACAGGGTTTTGTGAAGGTAAAATGACGTGAGACCCCTGGGTTTGGTTGGCTGCTATGAGCCGGGTGTTGAGAGCATGGAGCTGGCGGGGGTGTTCCAGCCTGTGTGGTGGACAGCAGGGGCTGCGGCCTGCTCTGCAACGCCAGCGCTCAGCTGCTCAAATCCAGCTGATTGGATTTAAAGCTGGGACCAGGTTCCGTGAGCAGGGGCGGATTGAATTCAAGTAGTGGTGGGGGGGCAGAGGTGAGCACCTGGGAGATTCTGAGGGAGAACCCGCTCCCCCCCTTTATAACAGGGCACCCCGCTGCACACAGTGAGAGGAGGGAGACCACGTGGGCCTTGGCCCGAGCCAGCGCGGCCTACAGGGCGGGGAAAGCGAGAGGCCCTGACACCTCTTTCCTTTCAGCTTTGGGATGGAGCCAAGGCCTATTCTAGCCCCGAGGAGCCAGTGGGGTCCATGAGCATGGGATGGGCCAACTCAGCAGCTGCCCTTTGCCCAGCATGTAGCCAATGACATTTATGGTGGTTTCCAGGAGTCTTGGCGGATGAGCTCCTATTGAGTCTAGAACCTCTGTTAAATATGACCTCGAGTCGGTAGTTCAGGTGGGCGGCGCTGCCACCCTCCACCCCTGGACACCGTCGCTTGGCCCTCGCGGGGCTCCGTCCTGCTGAGGCCTTGCAGTGCCGCTTGGCCCTGAGTGGGGTGGCCACACGAGACAGACCCACGTGACCTCTCTGAGCTAGAACCGCCCCACTGGAGAGCTTGCTGCCGGCATGCTGGTGACTCCTTCCTCCTAGGCTCGGAAACCCTTGGTGAGCTCAGCTCAGGGCCACTGTCTGTCTTCAGGAGCCATGGGCTCTCCCAGGGAGCTCTTACCAGTTATTGGGGATCCTGCTCCCTTTGTTTTTTCTTTGCCAGGAAATCTAACTGCATGATTTCCAAGATCCCAAATCACAATTGTTTCGGTTCTTTGACTTCACGATTACAAACCTAGGGCAGTCCTGGAATCCTAGCTGCTGGTAAATGTGAACAGTTCCCCAGCGAGCATGTGACCGGGGTGAGAGCAGGGGCTTTAGACTTGGCTCCCTGCCTCCCCACCGACTGACCCGGGACCAGCCAGCGGCTCTCCGGGTACCGCGGTGTCCCTGCTGCCGCGCTTGGTCTACGCTGATGGCCAAGTCTTTAAACAAGACCTGTGTGGTGCAGATCTCTTCCATGACTGTAGAGTACAGTTACTTCAGTTGTTTCTGCAGGTACTTCAGTACATTGTACACGTCGCAGCCGCCTACACCACCCCCGCCCCCCGGGTCTGTCCCCTGCCCCCGGTACAGCCCACACTTGTAGATGGTGGGTGGTAAAAGAAATGGCTTGTATGATCCTTTGCCAGTGGGGAAAAGTGAGAAAAACTCCTTGACTTTGTCACCAGTGGGTGTCAGAGCCTTTTACAGCCAGAAAGGTGGGGACAGCGCGCGGGTGACGGCGGGGCAGACGGTCTCCATGCTGAGTGGGCGGACGCCGCCTCCCTGGTGGTGCAGAGCCCAGGGCTGCTGGCGAGGCCGCCGCGAGGCAGTGCGTCTTCATCCCCACCAGGTCTTGGGTTCTCTCTCCCGTTTTGTCCCTGCCCCCCGGCTCTCAAGCAGATTCTGCTTTTCCTTAAATTAAAGTCACTTCATTTTTATTTTCAGTGAAGAACTGTTCTACCAGATTCTCATTTATGATTTTGCCAATTTTGGGGTTCTGAGGTTATCGGTAAGTTTATTTCCTGATTCTCATTTCTGAGACTTCACCAGCTGGTCATTTCTGAAAACAGCCCTGCCCCTTTATCTTATTTGTTGTATAATAAGTGTTTCTAAATGTGATTAGAACAGTTTATGTATGAGTTTCATATGGAAGTATCCTTATAATAGTTTTATACAAAGCAGAACAGTCATTTGGTAGCCAACTTAAATGTTTATTATTATAGAAACTAATACATATCTACTTAAAACTTAAGAGATAGAAGCAGAAATAAACATTCTCTAAAGCCTGTGACCCAGACACAACCCCAGCTAACAATTTTAGTCCATTTCTTTCAAAACCTTCTCATTGATTGCCTAATTTTAATTTAAAATTAAAAATCATGCTATCCATGTAGTTTTGTATCTTCTTTTTACATCTGACATACAGAAAAGCCCTCTGGAATTTTTATTGGGATTGTGTTGAGCCTATACTATAGATCAATTTGGGGAGAAAAATCTCTCAGTTTATTTCTTTACAGTCACAATTCTTGGATACTATTGTAAAAGGCATTTAAAAAAATTGTCAGTTTGTTGCTATTATATAGAAGTACAAGTGTTTTGGTAATTCTATCTTGCAACCTTGTTAAACTCACTTATTAGCTGTAGCTTATTGATTCCAGCAAATTTTCTAGGTATATGATCATAGCATCTGTGAATAAAGACAGTTTTATTCCTTCCTCTCCAACCCAGATGCCTTTTCTTTCTCTTGCTTGGTTGCACGAGCAAGAACCTAAGTACAGGCTAAGCAGAAGTGGCGAGAATGGAAATACTCTTATTTTCAGTCTTGGGGGAAGCGTTCAGCCTTTGACCATGAGTATGCAGGTTTTTGTAGATGGCCCACAGGGTGGCTGAGGAAGTTCCCTTCTGTTCCTCGTGTGCTTCAGGTTTTTATTTAGGCAGGGAGGCTGAATTTTTTTCAGATGCTTCCTCTGTATCTGTTCAGATAATTGTATGGTTTTCCTTTTTTTAGTTTGTTAATATAGTGAATTATATTGATCGGTTTTCATATTTTAAACCAGTCTTGCATTCCTGGGATAAGCCCTGCTTGAACATGATATATTACCCTTTTTATATTTTACTGGGATTGACTTGTCATAGTTTGTTTACAACTCTTAACATCTGTATTCATGCATGAGACTAGTTTTCGGTCTAATGCTCAGTTGCGTCCGATTCTTTGTGACCCCACGGACTGTAGCCCACCAGGCTCCTCTGTCCATGGGCTTCTCCAGACAAGACTACTGGAGTGGGTTGCCATTTCCTTCTCTAGGGGATCTTCCCAGTCCAGGGATCAAACCCACATCTCTTGTGTCTCCTGCATTGGAAGGTGGATTTCTTTACCACTAGTGGCACCTGGGAAGTCCTACTGGTTTGTAGTTTTCTTATTGTCTTTGTCTGGTTTTGGTATCAAATTCTGGCTTCATGGAATGAGTTGAGAAATAGTTATTCCATCTTCTGATGGAATTTATTTAAAGTTTGTTTATGCTTTAGAGTTTGTTTACAGTTGTTTATGCTTTAGATGTTTGGTAGAATTCATCAGTTGAAGCTATCTGGGTCTGGAGATTTCCTTATAGGAAGATTTTTAAGTAAAATTTTAGTGATATAGAGCTATTCATGTTAGCTTTGAGGGGCCTTTAAAAATACTTGCCCATTTAGGTTTTCAAATTTATTGGCATAAAGTTGTTCCTAGTCTTTTTTTATTCTTCTAATGTCTGTACATCTGTAATGATGTAACCTCTCTCATTCCTAATATTGGTAATTTATGTCTTCTTTTTAACTTGATCAGTCTGACTGAGGTTTGTCAATCTGGACCCAAAGAACTGACTTTGGTTTCATTGATTCTTCTGTTGCTTTTCTGATTTCAGCTTCACTGATACTTGCTCTCCTCTTTATTTCCTTTCTTCTACTTAAAGTGCTGTAAAATTTTCCCAAGTGCTGCTTTAGCAGCGTCCCACACATTTCGATAAGTTTTCATTTTCATCCAGTTCAGAATACTTCTAAATTTCCTTTTGATTTTGTTTGACCCTCACATTATTTAGAAGTATATTATTTAGTCTCTGGTTACTTGGAGTTTTCTCAGAGATCAGCTATTGATTTCTAATTTGATTCCATTTTTGCAGGGAACAAAGTTGAATCCTCTACACTTATTGAGACTTGTTTTATGGCCCAGAGTATAATCGGTGTTGGTAATATTCCATGTGCATTTGAAAAGAATTTGTGTTCTGGTCTTGTTGAGTAGAATGTCCCACAAATGGCAGGTGTCTCAAATTGTTGGTGACACCGACGTCTTGTATATACTGACTTTCTGTCAGTTATTGGGAAAAGGATATGGAAGCCTCCATGTAACTGTGTATGCTTCTCTTCACTGTTCTGTTTTACTCTTCATGTATTGTAGAGCTCTGTTACCGAGTGCATAAACATCTAGGATGGTTAGGTCTTTCTGTTAATTGACGCTTCTGTTATTATGAAAAAGTAAGAACAGTATACTGTGGGTTTATAACATGTAAAATGTATTAATATGACAACAGTAACAATATTCAAAGGGGAGAAATAAAACTTAGGGATTTTAGTCTTCACAATAGATTTCAATCTCCTTCCTAATCAGATGATTTACCTGAACGTCCTTCGCTTTAACATACCCCCCCCCCCCCCCCCCCCCCCCCCCCCCCCGCTTTAGTAAGGCGGTAGGAAGAAATGAAGGCTCGGCCTCGTGAGTTTCTAGAAATATGAAAGCGAGGTCTTTTGAGCCGCACGGGAGGGAGTGCCTTCCAATGGCTGTGCCTTTCCCGGCGCTTCAGCAGGTCTGTGCGCCAGTGACGCCGTCTCTGCTGAAATGGCCATTGGTGAGGAGGACAACCTTGTTTTGTAGATTTTCAAGTGTTTTCTTTGGGGGAATTGAGGAATGAGTGCTAGATTTGTGGCTTCTCACCTGCTGAGGTGACAGTGGTCTTGTGGGAATTCAGCCAGTGTTTGAAAGCCCTGTTAATGCTTGCTCCTAATGTTTTTGCCCCTTCCTAGGAGCCAGCACCGCTCTTTGACCTGGCCATGCTCGCCTTAGACAGTCCCGAGAGTGGCTGGACAGAGGAGGACGGTCCCAAGGAAGGACTTGCCGAGTACATTGTCGAGTTTCTGAAAAAGAAGGCTGAGATGCTTGCAGACTACTTCTCTCTGGAGATTGATGAGGTGGGTGATGGCCGTTTTTGTCCCCCTTGACCTCTGGGACTTGGTTTGCTGTGTTCAGTTTGTGAGCAGACCTAAAGAGAACCCACAGAGAAGGCTCTCTAAGCCTTTGGCTCTGCTGCCCCCAGGCCCCAGCCTGGTTGCCCAGAATGGCAAGTCTGAGGACAGGACCTGGAGCAAGCGCCAGGGAGATGGAATTGGTCTAACAGCATGGTTTCTTATCCCCCTTGTCCAGGAAGGGAACCTGGTTGGATTACCCCTTCTGATCGACAACTATGTGCCCCCGCTGGAGGGTCTGCCTATCTTCATCCTCAGACTGGCCACTGAGGCAAGTGATGGAGCTCGTCCTGCTGACAGTCCTGTGGGGGGATGAGTGTTGGGGGTAGGGGGGTGCAGGGTCGCAGCTCCACCATCGTCTGTGATGAGGAGGAGGAAAAGCTAACGAAGCTAAGGCCCCTCTCGTCCCCACCCACCCTAGCAGTACTCAGCAATTCTAGTCTACAGCTTTCATGCCTAAAAATCACATGTCCTTTTTAAGTCGTCTGTTATCTCCATTTAGAAATGAAATGTGTTTAAAGCATGTACATATGTTGACTTATTGAATTCTCTCTTTGGACCAGGTGAACTGGGATGAAGAAAAGGAATGTTTTGAAAGCCTCAGTAAGGAATGTGCGATGTTTTACTCCATCCGGAAGCAGTACGTGTCTGCAGAGTCGACCCTTTCAGGCCAGCAGGTATGAGGGCGATACACACTGGCGCTCCAGAACTGGGATGGGTGCTCACACGAGCCTGCGCCTCTCTGAACACCTACGATCCAAGGCACATCAGCTTTAACACAGTGGTCAGCTCTTAAAAATTTTATCTCCTTCTGAAACACTACTAGGAGGTACCCCTAGAGTGATCTCACTGTCAGATGTACAGACAAGCCACTGTAGTGAGAAGCAGGTGGATTCCAGGGCCCGGGGCCCGTGTCTCCCACTGTGAGCCTGGAATGGGGTGCGGCTGCAGCCGGCACGTCCTGGCCAGTCGCCCCATCTCTTGCGGCTTGTGCCTCACTCTGCCTCTGACACTGCTGCGCCAGACGGACCTGGCTTAGTGGGTCAGGTTCCCAGCTCTTCTTAAGGGAGGGCCCTGGGTTCTTCATGTTTCCATGTCAGATGACAGCGCTTTTCAATCCACAGCTGTTTTGGAGGTTTTGTTTGGGTGAGGAGAGGTGACTGAAACACAGGCAGTCCTTAGACATTTTGCAAGTTCTGTTTCAGACCACTGCAATAAAGCGAGTTCACAAATTTTGGGGTTTCCCAGTGCATATAAAATGTTACGTTTACACTGTCCTGTCTGTCATGTGTCTTAAAGCCAATACGTATCCCCACATTTAAAAATGCTGCTGCAGAGATGCCACCAGTAGATTTGGTGCAAGGTTCCAGAAACCTTCCATTTGTGTTTAAAAACAAAACCACAACAGTCTGCAAAGTGCAACAAAACAAGGTCTGCCTGTGGTGTCAGATGGACATGGAGTCACTTTATACACAGAACTGTCTGGGCGATCGCACCCATCCTGAGATGACGTGCGGTGCTCCAGTTTCAGGGTGTGTTCAAAGGCTCCCAGAGCCTGTGGTGATTTTGGAGTGTACTTCCTACCGCTGCCATTCAGGCAGCACAGTCAGGAGGAGACATTATTTTAGATGCTGCTACAGTGAGCACTGTCCCCGAATGGAAACAGCTTCCATGGGGGGAAGCATCACAAGAGCCACGGCTGAGTCTCTTCACCCTCTCGTTGCTGTGCTCAGGCCGCAGGATCCCTGCGAGGCTGGCCTGGAAAAGAGACCTCTCAGGCATGAGGTCGCACAGCCCCACTGTAAGCCCCCACAACTCTCCAGGCCCGGCGTACCCTGGGACGTGGACTCAACCTTGTCTCTTCCAGAGTGAAGTGCCTGGCTCCTCTGCAAACCCCTGGAAGTGGACTGTGGAGCACGTCATCTATAAAGCCTTCCGCTCCCACCTGCTGCCTCCAAAACACTTCACAGAAGATGGGAACATCCTGCAGCTCGCTAACCTGCCTGATCTGTACAAAGTCTTTGAGAGGTGCTGACTGGTCGCCTGGGGACTCTGGGGTGGTTTGTTCTTCCTTCTGTGTCCTGATGTCGGTAGGTGGAACTTTCACCTCACGTACGCCTTCTCACTAGGAGCACTGCTTCATGTGTGGCAGACTGACTATAAATAAATAGCCAAATTTGTCCTGAGCATGATTTATTTAATTTCATTACAAATGAAATTTACCTAGATCCATTTTCACCTAGTGTATACCTACCTGATTGTGTTGAAGACTGCCAAAAGCAGTTTGAAAGCCTCTTGGACATCTGGTAAGTCTAAATGGCCTTGAAAATTTTATATAGATCATGCATTGATTTGATTCTTTATATTCTGATGCATTTCTAATATCAGGTGATAGACATTATGTTTTTTATGCTTTTAAAAGGCACCTGAACCTATAAGAGACTCTGATGGTATTGTCAGTTCAGCTTTCTACATGGTCAATCTATTAGTACCTTTAATAACTAATTAATTTAGTCTTAGTAAAAAAAAAAAAAAGTTGAACAGTCTTTATGCAATGCATAACAGGCATGAGTTTGTAAGTTAGCCTACTTTGTTAATGGCTATCAATTATACCAGCATATGATAAAGGCATTTCTAGGCATTCTTGTTTGAAGGGTGTTATAAAAATACAAACTTGAATTATCAGTGTCATTAGAAATAAGCTTAATATCAGCCTGCATTAAAGAAATGTGCAGTCAGCACTGGGAGGAAGAATGCCTGTAAGTTTGGAAGTAAGTCCAGCTCATAAGGCTCAGTGAAGAAAGTTCTGCGGAAAAGAACAGAAGGCTCTGTCTTGTGAGAAGTGGAGCCATTCCATTTGGAAAAGACAGGGACAAGGACAGACAGCCCTGGGAGCAAGACAGGCTGAGTGACCACGGGCGGAGAGGAGGAGGGACTCCCGAGGCCTGCAGCTGGACCACACAGCATGCCGGCGCCAGGTGTGGGATTCTAGGACAGATCTGCATCCCAGAACATGCCTCCCCACCGCCCCCTCCTACACACCACCTGAAAGAAAACTTACAGGAAATCACCTTAATTGAGGACACTGGTTTCCATATTTTTAAAACAGATAATTATTCTAAAGAAGAGAATAATTTTTAGAGATTTTATTCATATTTAAGTTAACTTTATTATCTAGTTTCATGTCTAATTTTATCTTATGTGGCCTTAATTCGTTAGACTTCCCCCGTATTTTTTGTGTAAACACGTTGAAGATACAATAATCACTTCCATGAAACCACCTCAATTCTGAGAACAACAGAGAATCACAAATACTGCAACATGGCTACACACTCCACGGCAAAACCCTCGGAACTGGGTACCTTTAAGGATGAGACCAAAGTTCTTAAATTCTGTGTTTCAGATTATTCTTCCTTAAGGAGAGAGGAGGGGCGTGAGAGCCATGATTTGTTTTAAAGGCTCCTCTTAACAGAACGAATGTGTCAGTAGCCAACTGTAGTCAGCAGAAGGGTGTGTTTAACAGACTCTTCGGGCCGACCTCCACCTGCCTGGCCTGCCCTTCCTTCTCCATTGGGCTGGTCTGAGGTTTCATTCCACAAATAAGCAGCAGATGAAAATACTTTACAAGATACAGCACAGCTGATGTGAAGACTAAGGACCCTACTCTTACTTTAAGAGCAACAGGCCCTGGGCGCCCCTGCCCCATGCAATAAAACAAGTTTTATATACACTCCCCATATCCTTTTCTAACATTTTCTTATATAAATTTAAATATCTTACAAAAAAGGCTATTTCCTCCAAACATACAAATTTGAGTGAAACATATATTCCCCACCTGTGAACTTGTTTCTTCACTAAATATAAACGCTACCTGATATTAAGGGTAAGTGTCTCTTGGCCCCTGGAGATCACTGTAGTCTGAATTGCACCGTGGAGAAGGCACTTGTGTTTCTGAGGTCTCCAGGAAGTATCTCAGTGGGCGCTGAGCCGCTGTCCTCCAGAAACGGGCCCAGTCACTGAGGCGGCTGGGGAAAAATGGTGAGTAAACTTGATTCTAAAATTACGGAAAAAAAGTAACGGTATGGACTAGTTCTTAGTCTAGAATCAACTACACACAAAATGTTCATTCATGAAGATTCAAACCTGTTTCATTCTCTCATAAATTATAAAATACAAAGTGGCTATCTGAATGACAAAGCCCAAACAGTCCTGAAAGGGGTCTGCGTTGGTGGGCGGAGGTCGCCCCCGGGGCAGGCGGGGCCCTACTGCTGGGCCAGCAGTGCCGTTCTGTTGGCCTTCATCTTCTCCAGCCGCTTGGCCAGGTGGCTGTTGGTCATCTCCATCTCCTCGATCTTGTCCAGTGCTGTTCGGAGCTGCAAACGGGAAAAGAGCGGTTACTTCTCATGGTCAGAGACAAAGCCCGGCATGGCTTTCCTCTGCACTCTCGGGGAAATGGAATTACTGCCGTGGGTGGGGTGGAGGGGGTGGTCTTAAATGCCTTTTTTCAGCCAGCCAGCCAGCCAGCCAGAGGTGTGAACCAGTGGTGCTGAGAGAAAGGGCATACAGACATACAGAGACACAGACCTCATTTGAAACAAAAACTTTTCTATCTGAGCAAAACATAAAAGTAAATGGCAGTCCCCGTGCAGGTCAGAAAACCAACACAGAGTAAATGATTCCACTGCTGTGTCATTAAAGATTGGAGCCAGGATGAAAATCCTTACACAGCAAAGAATGTATTTCCAAAGGAGTTTTTTTTAGGAACGTATTTCAAGAAGCATAATACAGTAAGTACCTCTCTTTGTAGCTTCCTCTTTTCTGCTTTCAGTTCATCCTCGACTTTCTCCGCATTCTCAGCAGCGGTTTTGTATCTCAGCACCTGCCCCTCCAGGCGGTTGATCTGTAAATACGAGAACACAGTCCTCAGGGGCTGGCACTAGGAGCCACCAGTTTTTTTGCAGCCAAGATGGAAACACGACATCATGACAGATTCCAAGTAATCTAATGCTAGCAAGCCCCTTCAGGGTGAGTCAGAGGTCCTCTCAGAACCCAACTGCTATTTATAAACCAAGAACTGTCATCCCTTGAGAGGATGAGCTGTGCAGTCATCACAGGGCCAGTTTCCCATGTTCAGTTTTATGATGACTATATTGTTCAAGAGCCACAGTAACATCCCGGGAGGAGACTCCCAGAATGGAGAAGTCGTTAGGCTTTCTGAAATGTACAGGAAGGGAATATATTATAAAGGACCATTTTCTTGAATTGGCTCCAAGAAATGGAAGTATAGTCGGTCTTCCTTCATAGAGAAGACTGAAGTTCACTGCTGGCTTCTCCACTTTAATATGGAGCTGTTCTAGAGATCCAGCTGCAGACACAGCTCAGAGAAACCTAGGCACTCACGGGGTTAGCCACGGAGAGGCAGGAAGCAGATGTGTTGTCAGGGGGACTGAAATCACTTGGTACCTTTCACAGGAAGGACTTACGCTTTGCTCCAAGGTGGTTATATCCTGTTCCGCTTTAGAAAGCTTGAACTTGTATTCACTAATTTGTCTGTTGGCATCTCCTAGGAGAGAAGAGAATAAACCACCTCTTGCAGGGATGCAGGTGTGAGGAGAGGCGGGGGGGGGGCCCGCCTGCTGCCCAGGAGAGGGCTGTGTGGCCAAGAGCACGCAGGCCGCCGCTGCGGTCAGCCCGGTCCCGGCGCGCTGCTGCGGGCCGCTCCAGCGCGTGCTACCCCAGCACCCAGAAGAGATTCTGGTATGTGCGGGTGGAGCTTGGAGCAGGGAGCCCGACTGTGAACGCAGCAGGGCCCCTGTCCTGGTTCCCCTTCTGCCCACCTCTGATCTCTTAAGTCTAGCAGCCATTAAGGTCCTCAGTTTTCACCTTCTTCATGACCCTCTAAAGTTAACTGTAGCTTCTCCTTCCTTTGTTCCTTTTTGTGCTCTTAGGACATTTATCATGTTTTCCTCACGTTATATAGAACATAGGAAAACACAGGTCCCCTGGTGCCTCAGCTTTTTGCGTCTACCTGTTTCCAGCTAAGTGCTCTGCACATAATGTATGCTTAATATTTGCTGAAGTAAATGCTTTTCAGTAGTATGTTGTGATAATGCGTTAGGGATAGAGCTGGAAATCATCAGCTGTATATCTGACCTAGAAGCAAACTATTTAAAACAAGAAGTTTAGAAATGCTGGGGGAGAAAAATTCCTTCCAGCCATCCAAATTTAACAGAAATGTTAATGGTAGCAAGTTAGTTCTAATGAAGCCTTTGTCCAAAAAGGCCTATGTGGCCTCACTCAGAATATGTAGATGAAAAGGTCATGGAGGAACCAGTTATTTTAAAATAAGTTATGAGAAATGCCTTATTCAAATTGGAAAAATAAAAGTCTCCCCTGTGTGGATTATACATTCTCCATATACAGATGTCTCCCTACTGTGGAATACTGTGAATACAGTAGGTGTTTTACAATATTCAGTAATATTGGGTCAAAAACAGGCAGGAAAACTGAATTTAGGTCAACTGAATGGGCTTACTTTGTGGCCTGTTTTAAATTCCATCTAGTAAAGTCAAGACTATTTCTGGGAAAACTCTAAAACCACTCTGCATGGTGTGAGTGAGTTCTGAATATATATCCCTCCAATCATCTAAGATAAACTCCCCAGAAAAACTTATCAGTAGGAAGGAGGCTTACAGATGACAAAGGAATGTGAAAAAGGACAGTGTCATGATGTCACTAGCTGCAAGATGTTCTAGAAATCATGTCACCCAGGAGGGGAGAGCACTACCCAGGACAGCAGCTAGAAGCAGGCTCTTCAGTCCGTGACTGACTGGGACAGCTTTCCTGGTCCACCTCAGGGCTGATGTTTGGAACCACAGGCCTGAGCAGCCCGCTTGCACCCCGCTTGCACCCCACCCCGGGGAGTGCGCCGGCCCAGCCTCACTCTGCATCTCGATGAGCTGCAGGTCTGAGCCGTTCTGTAGCTCTGCCAGGTCGCCGGCTGTGCCTCCGTCGCTCCTGGAGCCCTTCTGCCGCTCCTCCTCCAACTGCAGCTTCAGTTTCCTAATCTGAAGAGGAAGTAAGGGCTCATCAGCGAGGTCCAGCCTCTCAAATGAAACAGATGCTTGGCCCCATGGCCGCATCTTAGAATAAGGCCACAGATAGTCACTCAGAGACCCTCTTCACTGTCTCAGGTGCTGGAGGTCAGCTATGAACAAATGATCAAAAGGAGTGAGCTCCAGGACTGGGGGTCCTAATGAAAATAGCCAAAAAAAATAGCCATATTTCATTATTTGTGTTCATCTGTAGAAAAGCACATCTTTGGGTATTTTTAAATTTTTGTTTAAAATGGAAAATCCCACCATCAGTTGGATGTTTCTTGTTCTAATTTGAGAGTTAGGTTAAGTATTCTTATTTAGAAAGCTGTATACAGAAATAATTGGAAATATATTTTTGAGTTTGGCTACAAAATTTACCTTATTTTACCCCAAAATAAAGGCGATTTATAGCAGCTTACTCATTAATAGCCCCAAACAAGAAACTGTTGAAATGTCCATCAACGGAAGGATAAAGCAAACAGTAGTTCATGTATATACAATGGATTACTGCTCGGCCAAAGAAGCGAATATGCTGGTAACACATGCAGCAAAATGGTGAGTTTCAAGCTAAGTATATGCAGTGCAAGAAACTCCAGAAAATACAAACCGAAGAGGCAAAAAGGTACACTGGTGGTTTCCGGAGAAGGGGAGGAGGTGGGAGAGGAAGGAGGGTTTACAAAGGGACACAGGGACTTGGGTTATGCATGTTTTTACCATGTGGTTTCATAGGCTGCTGTCCCCCCAAAGTTCATGTATTACAGTCCTAAGCTCACTGCCTCATAATGTGATCTTATTTTGGAAACAGTCACTGCAGAGGCTCTTAGTTGAGATGAAATGACACTGGAATAAGGTGTGCCCTGAGTCTAGTATGCCTGGGTCCTTAATCAGAAGAGCACCACATGGACAGGGAAGCCATGTGATGGCAGAGAGAACACCGTCACCAAGCCAACGGGCCCAGCGGCCCGCCGTCTAGAAGAGAGGCCTCCCCCACAAGCCTCAGGAGGAAGCTGCGCTGCGGACACAGGACCCCGGGACACAGGACTGCAGACACAGGACTCCACAGTGGAGACTGCCTCTGTCCTGCGCCGCCCATCCTGTGGTCTCTGTCGTGGCGCCCTTGGGAACTAATCTGCAATGTGCATCTGCACATTGTAAGTGTGTGCCCAGCTGGCACCAGCGGTAAAGAACCTGCCTGCCAGTCCAGGTGACATGAGAGATGCGGGTTCAGGCCTGGGGTCAGGAAGATCCCCTGGAGGAAGACACAGCAACCCACTCCAGTGTTCCTGCCTGGAGCATCCCATGGACAGAGGAGCCCGGAGGGCCACAGTCCGTAGGGTCACACAGAGTCGGGCACGACTAAGCATACACAACAGCTGATTTTATGCCAATTATAAGCTATCTACATTAAAAAAAAAAAATAGATAAACTTGAGGGACTTTGGACTGGGAAAGAAGAAGGTCCAGTTGGAGACAGCAGTTGCATGAATGGAAAATGAGATGGACAGAAATGAGCTGCATGGGGAGGCCTCTAGCCCACCCTGTTTCCACACTGCACACAGCTGGGCTTGGAGCCTCAGGCAGAAGATTGGAGGCGCACTCTTTAGAATTCTGATGAGCCTAAAATACAAGTCCAGCACACCCACATCGAAGGCTCCCAGCCACATCAAGCTTTACAGAAACTCGGATGGGCCCCACCAACAAGCTGCCCACCAGCTTTTTAGTATTCCACTTTTAAACTGAAAACTAAATAAATCTACATAAAAGAACATCTGGAATGAAACAAACTACACAGAAAAAAAGGGGAGCAAATCAACCGGCATATCAATATCGTCCGACATAATGACTTCAGAAATACAACTCAGTAAAAATAAGAAGGTACAGTTGAAAAGATCTTTTAGAAAGCAGAACAAATGAGACGAAAGGGATAGAAAACCAGGAGAGAGAATCTGAGTATCTGGCCTGAGGTCTATTCCCCTTCCCCCCAAGTCAGAAATCAAAGTCGAGTTCCCCAAATGCCTACAGCACTTCCCACCAGAGACGCAGGAGGCAGCACATGGGGCCAAGCCCAGGCCTCCCCGCGCCGCCTCCTCAGGGGTCAAAGGTGAGGCTGCATGCTCAGAGCGCTGGCCGTCCATAGCTCCATCCCCAGGGGGCAGAGGGATGGCTTGGCACTGGGCCAAGTCTGCCTGCCCCCCGCCATGGAGAAGGGTGAGCTGGGCACCAGGACTGAACCTGTCCTTCCTGTCAGCTCTGCCCTTTCAGCCACGACATCACTACCCGCCTCGGGTCGCCTTCCCTGTCGTTCCTGCTCATGTCCATCTCAGAAAGGCTCACCTCTCTTGCCTGTGCTCTTCCCCAAAGGACCCTGGTAACCCTCTGGTTACCGTGTGTCATCAGCAGCCCCTCCGTCCCCACTGCCCCGGGCTGCTCCCCGCTGAGGGGCCGCTCCCCTGCAGGCAGGCAGCCCCTCGCCCCTGCTGAGAAGGAGGACGGGTCAGGGTCCCCTGCTCTCCTTGCGCACACGCCTCCCTCTGGCCCCCTGAACTCCTAATGCAGCTCCCAGTCACATCTCCTCTTTATAAATGCTCATCACTACCATCACCCCGCACTCTCGTCACCTTTATAGCTCCTAACTCTCATACCTGCAAGGTTATTCCTGCCTGAATTGTTGGCAAATTCAAAATCCATCTGAGCAGAGCATCTCTCACAACGAATCCCTCAGTTTCTGGAACAAGGAGCTTGCCATCTACTCCATCCGCGCCCTCAGCCACTCGCTCCCACTGTCGTGCACTAGATCTCGTCACCAGACGCCAGCCAGCCCTGCCCAGTGCAGCCCCGGGCATCTTCTAACCACTACTCTTGATCTTTCCAGTTTATTCTCTCTGCACCCGACTGGCTCTATGGTCCACTGTCTGCATCTTCTCTCCAGTGTGCCTTGATGTCTTCCTAGGTTCCCCATAAACCTCCCTGGCCAGCTTAATCTCAAGGTCCATCATCACTCTGGCATATGCCTGCACCCCATCTGCCTGAGTCTCCTCACCTGGTAAAATCTTAACACGCTGCTCACTCCATGCCTACACCTATGCTGCTAAACGTGCCTGGAGAAACAATAAAGGCATTCACACAAAACGCCAAACCACATCACTGAACTTTCATAATACTCGGGAGAAAGGAGAGTATGGGCCAAGCTTCCAGAGGGGAAAAACAGGTCACAGATAAAAAATAAAAAATCAGAATGTCCTTGAAATTCTTAATAGCCAAAGGAGGCCAGAAGACAATGAAGCAATTTCTTTGAAAAAGAAGATGAATGCAAGTGATTACAACAAAGAAGTCCACAACCACATCAAACTGTTAATCAAATAAAGGGGTAAGATGACATTTTCACTCCTGTGAAGTTAAGAAAAATTTACTGCCCCCAAACTGTCCTCTGGAAGCTACTGGGGGATGTACCTGAGCAAGAGAACGGAGGTGGAGGGAGGGAGGCCTAAGACGCTGCAGAATGGGGTCCAGCCTGGCGCTTACAGGCAAAGGAAACCGGATGATGAGCAGGGTGGTAAGGTCTCTGCCCCAGGGAGCGAGCCAGCATGTTCAGAAGGGCTGAGCCAGACACTCCAGGAACCAGAAAGTGGAACTGAGGGAACATGGAGTGTGGGCCGAAACTACTGCTGGAGAGCCTGCCCCTAGATGAGAAACCAGCACCTAGGAAACCAAGCGCGTGAGAGGCAAACCCCGGTCCTGACTTGCGGGGAGCCGAGACGCGAGAGATGAAAGGGCCCCAGGACACGCTCCGAGGCCCGCTGTGCGCGCTGCTTACAGACCTCCGATGACACAGCCCGACTGGAGTCCCGCTGTCCCTCTGTGGGGAGGGAGTGGGGACGGGAAGGACAGATGTTGGGCAGGGAGATGGGGTGAAGCAAGTGAAGTCCCCACGCTCCATAGAGGGGTGTCACCAGGACTGCCTTAAACAGAACGGCCAGGAAGCAACCTAAGCACGTCACACAGAAGCGTAGCGGTCAGCGCGCACCGCAGTCAGCTACAGGGACCGAACGCGAGAGCCAGGGCGGGAACGTCCGTCCTAACAGGGCTTGCAGAGCAGGCTGCCTGAATGAACTGTGGCCTATACCTGTTTTTTAAAGACTAGGAGACAACAAAGAGGTAAATACGACTTTTTATCCTTCAACTCTTACTGGAGTAGTGATAGCTGAAATAAGCACATGTCTTTCTAGTGCACATTTTAATTTGCTCACATTTTACCACATGATTTAGTCAGTTACAATTATGATTACTCTCCCATGAGAAGAATGCGTTTACCTGTGATAGTAGCTCTTCCTTTTCCCCAGCGAGTTTTCGTAGCCTTACGTCTAAAACAAATGAAAAGTGTGTAATGATGTAGTATATAAACAATTTAAAATAATTCTTCAAATTCACAAATAGCAAACATCTGATAAACAATTTACCGCTCTGAGTATCAAAACACATGAAGGCTTTAATGATGAAAGGGAAAGTACTGGATGATTCAAGACATATTTCCACACAGTTGATGTTTATCAGGCACTGAATACAACATTTGCTCCCCAAAGCAGTGATTTTCCACGGGAAGACAAATGCAAGAACAAAGATCATTTCGTTTCAAAAATTTCAAAGTTTTACCAGGAGACAATCCCCTGAAAGCCAAGGGTACCCCTACAGGCTTTTAAGTCCTTAGAATGAGAAAACAAACTCCGGGAGAGAGGACAGGGCTGAGAATGAGCCTGAGGGGATGCTGGAGCAAAGAACGCCCAGGAACACGATGCCAGGAGCAGGCAAGGCCCATAAGGCCTGTGTGTGTGGGGACAGGGGTGCGGGCTCTAAGACGTAGGCCGTCAAGGCTCGTCAGAGGCTCTGCAGCAGGACCACGCAGGCCGCCCCTGGCCTGAGGGGATGGATGCTCCCTCCCAACATGCCGGAGAATAGGGCCCTGGACCGACGGGATGCCAACAGATGACGAGCTCCCCACGGCCAACCACGGTCACCACCAAAGACTCCAGCCCCTCCCACAAGGCAGAGGAAACCCTGCAGCTGCCCGTGGCCGGACACGTCCGTGCTCCGCGGCATCCTCCGCTGCATCAGAGGGCCGACAGGCAGTTACACTTCCAGAGCCCCCTCATTGAGAGTGGGCCCGCCTCTATCATATACACATTCTTCTAGGAAACTGACACATACATGAAAATAAAAGAGGAAGAAAGATCACTTTTAATATAAAAGTGGCTGATGACAGAGCATCCGCCTGTGCCATCCCCGAGGGCTGGATTCTGAGCGGACGCAGCACATGGGCGTCTTCCTGAGGGTAGTGTCGTCAGGCTCTCAGAGCGTCCAATTTAAGTGGCTTAGCCCTGAACACATAACTGACGGGGGGACTGTTGCAGAAACTAACACCGGTGGCTGGCAATTTGTTATGTAAGTGAATACTGAAATGCTAACTTTTGCTCATCTGTTGCCTTAAGAAGTGCGGTGGCAAAGAGCTACAGAATCCTGAGTCGCAAAACAGAAAACCAGATGCTCCTGTAGGAAAAAACTTAGAACATGCTCAGGAAGCCACCGACCAGCCCTCTGGCTCCCCAGGACAGATGTGCTGTATTCTCTCTTCGCAGAAAGTAGTGTTTAAATGACAAAGCCACACACACACACCCAACATGCTTCCAACCAGGGGCCTTACCCCCTGACCCTGCCTGGCAAGGGCCCAAGTGCTGCTTTCCCAAGGTCAAGGACGTCCGAGGACAGCATGCCCAGGTGTCTTCCTCTCAAGAATGTCGAGAAGGCTCAGAGGACCCTGGTTTTTGTTTTCCAAGAGAGGATGTGCCCAGGTTGGATGTCCAGGAGGACAACACCAACCCCAGTCAACGCAGCGGCAGCGTCTTACCGAGCGGCCCTTCCCCCGCCGACTCCAAGACCTGGGCGGCTTCCTGAGACACCACGGTGATGGCCCCGACTGCGGGCTCCTGGTGGACGTCACCGTTGGGAGTGCCGTCGGGGATGATGACTAGGCCATGTTTCTGCGGGGAGGAGGAGACTCGGTGTCACAGAAGAGCCCCAGGGAAGCAGGAGGCAGCAGCACGGTGGCCCTGTGACAACACCCGCCTGCTTGCGGGGACCCCTGGTCAGCACCAGCTCCGCAGACGGACTCACACCCCGGCTCTGGACGGGAGAGCTTCAGAGGCAGAGAGGACAGGGCGGCAGGAGGAGCAGCAAAGCGGCGAGGAGCTCACGTACCTCTCCCGCCTCCGCCGCTGCCTTCAGGGTGGCCAGCTCCTCCCGGAGCGCATCCCGCTCGCTCCTGAGGCAGCCCGCGTGTTCTTTCAGTTTCTCAAAGGCCTGGTTTAGATGGGGCAGCGGGAGAAAGAAGGGCAGAGAGAGAGAGCAAATGAAAGGGAGCAGAGCAGGACTGGATTCAACTTCAAAAAAGATAAAGCGTCAGAGACAAGGAGGCGTTAAAAGCTTTGGACACAAGCACTTAGATACGGAGGGAACACAGAGTCCTATGTATCTAGCTTCAGAAGAAAGTTTTGTAGAAAGTGGTTAATCGTGTGTAAATCTGGCAAAGCATGCTTAGTGCATCAGGCAAGAAAACAAACCCTTTTTAGTCAATGAAAGTAAACAGAGAACGAAGGTGAAGCATGAATAATACTAATATAAAGGTTTCCTGACAAACCTCCTAAGGGTGCTTTTATCTGACAGTCCAAAAACCCACATGTCATGTTAAACTGAACTAGTATATTCAAGAATATGTTTGATTTTTAAAAAAATAATAAATGGGTTCTGGAATAACCAGTATATATACAATGTATTTTAATTGTCCTCTACATCATATGGTAAAATATTCCTCATATACCACTCAATGAAAAATAGCTAACCCCCTACCCCAAATTCTCAAGGATCTGTTTTTGTTAATTAAATGCAACTAATGGTTATTTGCTTTTCTGATGTACATTCAAAATGTGAAAAACTGATGAAATAAACCCAGCCCACTTATGGCAGGTAGCAGAATATGGGTTTGCAAACAGGCCGATGAGTCCCGGCACCTCCTAACTGACCTGTGCCTCAGTTTCCTCACCAGAAGAAAGGATGATACCAGCACCACCCACTGGCCCAGGCTGAGAGGAGTACTCAGCACCAGCACCCTGCAGTGCAGAAGACGCAGGAAGGTTCATGGAAAGCCGGCCTGGGTTCCATGTGTATTCTCCCTGTTGCTGCCTAAAGCTCACAGCTGTCAGAGCTGAGGACAGCGGACAGAAGCAGGAACACGTCTGGCCCATGCTGACATACTGTTCCTTCATGTCATAAAATAGCCCAGACTTCAAACCCACCTGGGTAAGCAGTGCATGCAGACACCTAGCAGCTGGGCTGTTTGAAAAAGCCTTTCTCTGCACCAGCGTTCCCGTTCATGCAAGAAGTTGAACTACAACAGGAATTCTCTTCTTGGTTTACAGAGTCTAGAAGTGGGCCAACTGCTTAGTTACTCATTGCTGAAAAGCTGGACAACTTTCTAAATCATTATAATCCTATTTCCCAACCAGTAAGTAAATAAGGGATGATGGCAACTGCCATTTGTGTAGCTCCAGGTCTTAAAATTGATGTCTCTCATGTATTTTTATATTTAATTTTTCCCTTACATACCCTGTACTTTTCTTATCCCCATTTCACAGATCAGAAAATTGAGGCTCTGACAGGCTATGTTTTCTACCTGAAGTCACAGTAAGTGGCAAAGCCAGAAAATGAGCCCAGTTTTTTGGTTCAAAGCCCTCGCATACTCTGCATGTATTGTCACCTCACGAAGGCCACATTATCTTCCCTTACTGTCACCCCAGATGCCACTGGAAAAGCAGTTCACAGGACAAGTCCTATTCCTTCTTTGCCCAAACTGCAATGTGAACATCCAGCTTCCTCTTTCAACAATTTACACTCATACTGTGTGTCGAGAGCCTGCCTGTAAGTTAGTAAGTGCATTCCCAACACCACAAGGCATTCAGTGGAACACTTCAAGCCAGTATTAACACTGTTACATTACTAGCAAGTGTAACAGTAGGACAGCAAAGCCCAACAGCACTGTCCCATCCGTGGCAGCCTGTCCTCTCTGGGCTGGCTATTTTGGGTTATAGGTGTCCACGTGCGTTGTCGTGCCGTGCATCGCCACACACACCGGGGACGGCGGCCACTGTCACAACATGCTCGATTAATAACACTGGAGAAAACCCCTTAGGAACAGACCAATTTGAAACTCGAGTTCTAGCAAATGCTAGCTAGTACATGCCATTTGTTCCTCTTCCCAATCTTACAGCAGACTGTATCTTTACTTTTGGACTTTCAAATTTCACCTTCCCATAATTATGGGTGGGAAAATAAAATATATCCTGCAAATCTTCCCATCTTACCACAGAGTTTGAAGACTACTGAAATACCTTATAAGTAGACCAAATGTATTCACACTGGATCTGAAATCCTCTGTATTACCTGACCATATAATCACTACTCTTGGGCTTGTCTTCCGTAAGTGTTCCTACAGCAGATTTTTTTAGGGTAAAAAGTACATGCTTGTGGAGCTTTAAATAATTTTTTACCCCTGACCTAACCTCAAATTCTAGTGTCAAGAAGCCCGAAAGGCTGAACTTCTTGACAACAGGTTATAATTACATACAGGCACAAATATCTTTAGTGAGAATGGGAGTGAGCCTTGGTGCTAGGCTGTAGGGACATACAAGCCCTTCACACACACCCATTCTGCACATGACCCCTGGGTGCTCAGAGCTACGCTGGTGCCAGATGAACGAACACTGGGGTCAATGAAATAATTAAAACTGAACTTGAATATGAGAACAGGGCCATGCTCCTTCATGGAGCTACTAAATTTAAGTCTTGATAGTGAAGCTAGAGACATGATACATCAGGTAGTCACACATCATATTTAAAATGCCTCTTTTAAAAGTCCAGGGAGGACCACCTCACACACATGATGATGGCTACTACAAAAAAATAAATGAGTGCTGGCAATGATGGAGAGAAACTGGAACCCTTGTACAGTGCTGGTGGAAAGGTAAAATGGTGCAGCTGCTATGGAACACAGTATGGTTGTTCCTCAAAAAGTAAACTACATATAACGTAGCAGTTCCCCTCCTGGGTATGTACCCAAAAGAAACCACCAGAAGAGACTGGAAAACTCATGATCACAGCAGCAAAAAGATGGGAGCAACCAAGTGTCCATCAAAGAATGACTGAGTCCATAAAGTGTGGTACACACACACAATGGAGTATCATTCAGCCTTAAAAGGAAGGACTTCTGACATATGCTATGACATGTCTGAACCCCGAGGACATACGCTGAACTGAAATAAGCCAGTCGCAAAAAGACAAATACTGTATGACTCCACATATGAGGTACCCAGAGTAGTCAAATTCATAGAAACGGAAGTAGAATGGGGGCTCCCAGGGGACAGACGAGGGGACCTGGGGAGTAGTTGTTTAATAAAGTTCAGTTTCAGTTCTGCAAGATGCAAAGAGGTTCTGTGGAACCTCCAATGTGAATGGACTTAATACTACCGAACTCTTCACTTAGAAATGATTTAAATGGTCAATTTTATGTTATTTTTTGTATGTTGCCACAACAACAACAAAACAACTTTTTAAAGCAAAAGAGGGACAAACTTTTGATGCATGAAGCACCTTGGATGAATCTTAAGGGGAATTATTCTCAGTGGAAAAAATGTAATTCCAAAGGGCTATATACTGTACGATCCCACTTATAGAACATTCTTAAGATGACAAATTACAGAAATGGAGAAGAGCAGTTGCCAGCACCTGGGACAGTGGTGCTGAGGCAGCAGACGTGACCACAGGAGAGCAGGGGGAGGGGCCCCTCGCAGTGACGGAGACGTGCTCCTCCCAGAGTGGGTCAAGGCCAACGCCCGACTGTACTACAGTTTTACAAGATGTAACATTTTGGGAAAACTGGATAAAGGGCATACAAGATCTCTGCATTAATTCTTACAACTGCATGAGAGTCTAGGATGATTTCAAACATTTTTTAAAAGTTTGGGCTTCCCTGGTGGTGCTCGTGGTAACAAACCCGCCTGCCCATGCAGGAGACGGAAGAGATACGGGTTCAGTCCCTGGGTTGGGAAGATCCCCTGGAGGAGGGCACGGCAACCCACTCCAGTATTCTTGCCTGGGGATCCCATGGCCAGAGGAGCCTGGCGGGCTCCAGTCCAGGGGGTCGCACAGAGTCGGACACGACTCAGGGACTGAGCGCCACCACCACCAGCTAATTTCACGCAGAACAAGACTTCCTTAGGTCCTCAGGCCAGAGGTCGCCTCTCTTTTCCTTCATCTCCCCTGACAAGGTGAGTCTCCGGAACAGAGGTCCTATGCCATGAGGCAGATGCCAGTCAAAAGGCTACCTGGGATGAGCTGGCAGGAATGTTTTCAGTCTCTGGAGTTCTTGGGATCTACCTGAAGGGCTTAGCAAAAAGGTAGAGAACTTCTTCCTTATCTGGGCCCCTGCTCTGGGGAGTTATGAGGATATAATTAGAGGAGATGTCACAGCTTGGCAGCGCCAGCAAAATCTTACATTCCTATCCACTTCCGTAATTAAAATGATTCTGATCTCTTCCTATTTTATTCACCAAAGATTTATGGGATGTTAATAACTTCTCCCCCACCCCCTATCCTCTGCTGCTTCTCCAGATTCTTGCAATGTAAGAGTATCAAATTACCCACAGAGTTTGAATTAAATGCCTGTGGCTGTTTCTGCACAAAAATCCTGGGAAAATAAAGAACAACTTCCTTAGAAAGCTCTTGCTTGTACATTTTACAAGCCCAGAGTCAGCTGGAGAGAAGAGTTCTTTCCAGGCATAGGATCAGGTTTTCCCAGGGAACCTTCTGTCTTCTGCTAATTTATATTTCACTCTGTATAAATGCTCAAAGATAATCAAAGGACAGAACTTTAGGAATCTCTAAATTACATTTACATTGGTCTAGTCCTTGTCTGTGAGCTTCGGGCCAAAGCCCAGTTTCACTTCATACCCTAATGCTCTTATCTTTCCAAAGCAGCGTCTCCTGGAGTTCGAACACCTCTTTTGTCATGGTGTCTATTTTCTGCTGCATATGCTGCTTCTCCTGCAGAGGAAGAGGGGAAGAGGAAAAATGAAAGAGCAGGAAGAAAAAGAGGACGGGGTGAGGGGGAGGAAAGCAGAAGAGAAATAAAGCTGATAGAGAAACTTAACTAAAGGAGAAAGGCTGTGATGAACAGGAAAAGCAAGAGCTGCTTGTCGGAAGGAAGGATGACACGCAGTGTCTAGGCGCCGTGACTGCCACTGGCCTGGTGCTGGGCCAGCCAGCGAGGGGCTGGGGATGGCGGTCCCAGCCACAGCCAGCCAGTGGGCTCCTGCACACGCCCAGCTGGCTCCACGCGTGTACTCTTCCACTCATGACTGCCCTTCCTCCAACATGGGACACTTACACTTCTAGAGAGGGGAAGTCAGACCTGCTTATGAGCACGTGACCCTTGTCACTGACAACAAGCAGGAGTTTCTGAGCTCTTTTTCTAAAGCAGAACTGGAAAAAACATGAGAGGGACACAGCTCAATCATGCTCAATTTCCTTTAGCAGCATCTATGATAGCAAGAACATCATAAATTACAAATGATCATAGCAGTTTTTAGAAACACTTGAATTTTAGCATTCAGCAGTTCTTAGCTCTTTTGAGGAGGCAGTGATGCACAATTTATACCCTCTTATATTTAGCAGGTTTCATTTCTGCATTACTGGTAAATTATCACCTACTTTCCCTACTCACACCTCTCATGTATTTACCACGTGGTTCTCAATTCTAAAGACCAAAAAGCATTATTTTGGCATAGCCAAGACTCTTCAGTTATAAGTAAATGCGTATATTAACATCTGGTGGTGGTTTAGTCACTAAATCGTGTCTGACTCTTGAGACTCTATGGACTGTAGCCCTCCAGGCTCCTCTGTCCATGAGATTTCTCAGGCAAGAATACTGGAGTAGGTTGCCATTTCCTTCTCCAGTACTAATATCTGAAGGATGTTAATTCTAAACATAAGAAAATACCTAAAACTAAAGTTTGTATACCCGGCACCTTAGACTTTAAATTAAGAGACCATACTGACAAGTTGTAAAAGTCAAGCATTAAAATTCCTCTTAAATACAATCATCACATTAAAAATCAGAACACTTAACCAGTTCTAACATAAGTTACTGAATTTGAGAAGCAGCTCCCAAAGCAGTTTTATCATTCTTTTGAAATTGTAATGGGGAAAAATTATACATTTTAACTAGAAAAAGAAGGAAGTGGCCGGCATACTGACACATAAAAACAAGAAGACAGAGAGGGAGAAGAACTCACACATTATTTATAGGTGCCATCAAGAAACAATGTGGACAATATACTTCTTGCCATATATGGTAAACCAAGACAACTAACTCCATATGTAACCTGATAGTTTCAAAGGGTTATCTGTGTTTGCATTTAGAATTCACAAATTCTACCCGCTTTCAGCAAGCCAAGTTCAGTTATTCTCAAGAATGACAAAAAAGTAATATAAATCCGCAAATAGAATCACTTCTTTTCCTCGATTAAATCATTTTTAAAATCATTCGCATGGGGGGAGGTAAAGTGAGTCAGATCCGCTGAGGGAAGAGAAAAAGGAGGGGGGAAGCAGCGGGGAGGGGAGCTCTGAACCACTAGGGACATGGATGAGCTGAGCGTGACATATGAGGCGGCATCTCAGGGTCGCTGGAGCGGGCCTCTCTGACATCACCACGGCACCGCTGCTCATCAACACGAGACGCGCCGGGAAACCACGCCGAGGAAGCAAGCAGGAGCCAGTCCCAACAAACCTAACCCCATATTTATAAAAAAATGGCAACCTCGAGAGGAAAACCACATTTAAAGAAAAACAGAGATGCATGCCAGGTAGCAGGCCCAAAAGGATGAGAACTGCCATCAAAGGTTTCCTGGAGGCCCACAGGGCTCCCCCTCCTAGGACCCTGCCGTGATCCTAGAGCTCCTTGCCGGGGGAACCTGAGCCGCAGCCTCAGCCAAGTTTCGCCTTCTGTCTCCCACCAGGCATCCAGACAACTTCTTTCCATTTAGCCATTTCAGAAATGCACCTACCTGAGTGAAGATCAAACTTCTTCTTCCCCAAGAATCATGTCCCAAAATAGAGCATTCACTACATTCCCAAGAATCATGGTACTCTGAGGGGTTTCCTTTTGCCCACTCCCTAAGGTATCTTTAGGGAAGAGTGTGTTTAGGAATAAAAGACAGTAACCAAAGCTTCTGCTATTAAAAAGAAAATACTTACAGGGGTTACAGCATTAATTTTTTAAGCCTGCTCTCATGTTTCACACTTGTAAAATGTTTGGGTGCGGCCAAATGTGAAGAGACAGGTACAGGGTTTGTGGCATTTTAACTCCCTTCCCTCCCAACACACATGCCCTCATTCCATTTGGCGCATTTTCTCCCCAAAATAGGTATTTCCACAGTTCCCGGACGTACCTCAATTAGCTCATCTCTTTGTCGGAGGCCTTCTTTAAGCTCATCCATCTTGTGCTGTAGCACGCTACACATATGTTTCTGCCTTTCTAACTCCTGTTATTAAAGAAATGATACGGTTAACACAGATGGTGGCACAGGACAGACGGAACAGCTACAATATAGCGACAGAGAGGCTGTGTGTGACCCCCAGAACACACCTGCGCTGCCATGCACTGTAACTTAGAAAAATTCTGTGTTCTACGGAAAGGCTCAGGAAATTCTCAATTTTCATCTCATATGATTACATATCTAGAGAATCCAAACTAATCAATGGCAAAATTACTTTGAATAATGAAATGACTTAGTAAAACCACAGCTTATAAAATTAACATGCAAAATTCAAGAAGTGCCACAGATCAAAATGAGAGAAGATACAAGAAACACACTATCAAAAAATAAAATACATACACGTAAACTTGTAAGATGTACTCAAAATATATATGAGGAAAATAATATAAAACATTCCTGGAAGACAGAGACGTAGGACTGAACCAATGGAAAGGCATGCCATATTCTTGAATAAAACGATGCATCATAAAAACATAGGTTCCCCCTAAAATAACCTATGCATTAAATGCAGTCCAAATAAAAATACCAACAGGTTTTTCTCCCCACAGAGCAACATAAGTTGATTATAAAGTTTATTTGGGAGAAAAACAAGAAAAAAACAGCTAGAAAAACACAAAAAAAGAAAGCTAACCTTACTAGATATTGAAACAGTACTATACGGCTTATATAATTAAAAATGTTGTAATGGCTCATGAATACAGACCAATGGAATAGAATAGAAAATCCAGAAACAGGCCCAATCACATATTAAACAACGACAAAACAGAAAGCGGTTCAAATCAATGAGAAAAGCTAGGCTTTTAAATGAGCAGTGTTGGCATAACTGGATATAAACACAGAAGAAGAAAACTGGAACCGAACTTCACAGAACACACCAGAAGAGATGCACTGAAGGAAAAGGGAGAGGAAACCAGAGACAGAAGAACGGAAGTTAGACACATGGTCACTAGAGAAAAAGGTGAGTGTATCGCCATAACCAAGGAGTGGATAAAACATTACTAAAACATGACTCAAAACTCCACAAACAAGAAGGAGAATGGGGTAAAAAAAATTGGACTACATAAAAATTTAAGACTTTTGGGAAACTCCCTGGAGATCCAATGGTTAGGGTTTCATGCTTCCACTACAGAGGGCGGTGGTTTGATCCCTGGTTGGGGAACTAAGATTCCACAAGCAGTTGCAGTGGCGCCAAAAAACAAAACAAAAACACAACTTTTGCATGGCAAAAACACTATAAACAAAGCAAAAAGACAAGTGACAAATGACTACAAAAAACTGTTTTACTAAGTTATAGCAGAGACAAAAGGATACCATCTTTCCATATAGAGAGCCTCAAAAAAAAAGGGACAGTTCACAGAAAAAGAAGTACATTGCTCTGAAAATGAAAAGATGCCCATACTAAGAGAAATGCAAAATAAAACTGTGTTTCTCACCAAAACACCAGTAAAAGTCCCCAAACTTAACACCATACTCAGGGGAAAGTAGTACGGAGAAGGAAACTGACCCTCTCTTAAAATATGTGGGAATACAAAATCGTACAACCCCGACAAAAGAGAGTTCATCATATCCAGCAGGGCCACCAGGCCTTCTGACCCAGCAAACTCAACTTTTCTGACTTGCACAGATACCGGCAAAAATATAAAAAGACCTATGCAGTACACTGGTTTTGCAGGACTATTCTGAAGAGCAAAAAACTGCAAATAACTCAAATGTCCATTAATAGGAAACTGGTGGTACAAACTGTAGTATAAGTGATTAAAAAAAAAGACAGAGGAAAAGCTCCCTATATTAGTCATCAGGTGATAAAGTCAAGATACAGAAAAATAGTACAGTATGCTACCATTTTCTAAGAAAGGAGAAACACAAATATATTTTATTTTTTGAATGGGGAAAAATGTCTTCTTAGGATTAAAAAAAAAAAGGGAGGATAAACCATTTAATTAAAAAAATTCCCTTAAGGAAGGAGAAAATCGGGATGACGAGAATGAGACAAAAGACTGACTTCTTTGAATATATTTTTGTTACTGATTTGACTTCAGATCTGTGTACATAATTCACAAATTATGTAAAAAATTTCACTGTGGAAGCAACCCAAATGTCCACTGACAGATGAAGGGCAGACAAAATGTGGTACATAAGTACAGTGGAGTAGTGTTCAGAAGAAAATCTCGTCACTTGCTACAAACGTGCGTGAGCCCTGAGGACAGTATGCTAAGTAAAATAAGCCAGAGATGACCCCACTTATAGGGGGTACCTGGGGGAGTCACTCATAGGGGCAGGAAGCAGAACTGCCGCCAGGAGCAGGAGGAGGAACTGGGGGGTTGTTCAATGGATACAGAGTTTCAGTTTCATAAGATGAAAAGTTTTCAAGAGCTGTCAACACAACAGTGTGAATAAACATTAATGAAATGCACACTATAAATCAGTTAAGATGGTAAATTTTGTTATTTTTTTTTTACCACAATTAAAAGTAAAAATAATTTCATAATAAAAATTTGAAAAAGCAATTCCTAAATATTGAAAGGAAAATGTAGTGAACCAAGTTGTATGTATTCAGTTAGTGATACAAGCACAGGGAAACTATTTCAAGTAACTTTAAAAACAATGGTGGTACTATATACAGCCAAGCAGTAAAATAACAACCAAACAGAGAAAAACAAACATGCTTTTAACTATTTTCAGTAATTATACTGCTGGTGGTAATGCTGGTATTGCTATTCTAGGTACTGTGGGATAAAGTGATGAAAATAGAATATAACAAAATTACCCCCATCCCGAGTGACTCTGAGAACTGGGAAGGGCAGTTTCAGAAGAAGGAGATACACACATGTAAGACAGAGAGGTCAAGTAAAAATCCGAAGTCTGAATATAAATTAACACTATACACGTTTTGACTTTAAAAACAAAAAATACCCCGTGTACACATCGCCCTCACACAGCCACTGAAAGGGCCCAGAGAGTCACCAGAGCCGTGGTGTGTGCGCCCTGAGCACCCACACTGCTCCAGCGAGAGAGCCAGGGCTCCCTGGGCTGACAGCTGATTCAGGTCTGGAGCAGAAAATGCACCAGACAAGCCCTGAAAACGTGCTTACACTACACAGCAAAGAAGCTATCACAACCAATCAGACTCAGGTCGAAATTTCTTGGGAATCAACCTGAAGATGTTCACTTTAGATAAACGTGGGACAACTTGAAAATCAGTAAGAATAAAGCTACAGTGGATGGAAATCATGAAATTCCTGCCTTCATAATGGTTTTTTAAAAATGATAATAATTGGTCACTGTGAGAGGATGCTAAACAATCAATTCCTTATTTTGAAAACTTGTAAACAAAGGAAAAGAGTCATGCTTTTATCTTGCCTTTCCTATGTAAACTGTTGCACTGAGTAATAAGGGATGAGGGGCAATTTACACTAATAAACAAAGCAGAGTCAGGTGAAAAGACAAGTCATGGAATGGGAGAAAACATTTGCCAGCCGCGTATTTGATGAGGAACTTGAATCGAATATACAAACCCTAACAATGCAATAACACAAAGATAATCCAATTTAAAAATGGGCAAAGGATCTGAACAGACGTTTCTCCATAGAAGATGTACAAACAGTACACATATCAAAATACACTCGAAATCATCAGTCATCAAGGAAATGCATTCCAAAGCCCCATCTCCCAGGATGGTGAGGAAGAGACTCAGATAAGAACAAGTGTTGGTGAGGATGCGGAGAAATCAGAATCTGCATACACCACCGGAGGGAAGAGAAAACGGTGCAACCACTTTGGAAAAGGGTCTGGTTATTCCTTAAATGTTTAAACACAGACTTTCCGAATGACCCAGCAATTCCACTCCTAGGTATAATATTTAAAAGATGAATGTTCCCACAAAAAACCTGTACACAAATGTTTATAGCAGCATAATTCATCACAGATAAAAAGTGAAAGAAAAGTCCATCAACACACGAATGGATAAACATGGTATATCTATACAATGGAATATTATTAGGCTATAAATAGGGATGAAGTACAGATGCATGTACCACACAGATGAACTTGAAAATATTAACCAAAGTGAAAGAGGCCAATTATAAAAGATCACATAGTATACGACTCCACTGATATGAAAGGCAACTAACTCTACAGAGACAGAAAGTAGAACCAACACTTAGGGCTGAGAGGCTGAGAGCAAGAAGACTGCTGAAGGGTACAGGGCTGCTTTCTCACGTGATGAACATTCCAAAATTGGTTGTGGTTGCACTTGTCTGTGAAGATGCAAAATAACCCACTGAACTGTACATTTAAGATGGATGAAGTATACGGTATGTGAATTATATCTCAATAAAGCTGTTTTAAAACAATGATGGAAAAATAAAAGAAAGCAGTAAAGATAAAAACAGAATGCCATTTTGCCACCCCTAACCAACTAGTGGATATAAACACCGCGTTGCAGTATCAGAGAGATGCCCTATGCCTGGGCCTCCTGAAGGAAAAGAATCTATGAAGTAGACTGAACCCACATGTGATTAAACCTCTAAACCTAACTATTTATAGGAAACACAGAAGAAAAAGGAGCATGGTAAAGAACCAGTTAATGAAACAGCAAAATCCCCAAGACTGTCAGAAACTGTTAAGACCAGCAATCCAGTTTCTTCAACCCATAAACTGCAAGAGAGAAAAAGAGATGAAAGGAAACCTATAAATAGAGATTTGTAAGACATGACAACCAACGCCAATGTGTGGAACTCATCAAGACTCTGATTAAGTGTAAAAAAGAAAAATCATTTATGACCTTTGAAACTGAAATTTTAACAATGACAGGATATACAGTATGAAGGAATTATTCTTAACTTTTCAGATGTAAAATGGTATTGCCACTATATTTTTAAAAAGAGAGTACATGTTTAAATTCATATTAAATTCAGGAATATTCTGGCAGTCCAGTGGTTACGACTTGGCACTTAATACTGTCCAAGATCTGGGTTCAATCCCTGGTCAGGGAACTAGGATCCCACCAGCCATACAGTGTGGCCAAAAATAAATAAATAAAATAATAAACTCATATTAAAATATGGGGTATTTAGGACTTGTTTCAAACAAACCGGTGGCGGAAGCGGACATGGTAAAACTGGCTATGCATCCATGTCCTGTCTGTGATCAGTGACGGGTTCGGGAAAGTTCATTATACTTTTTTTTTTTTTTCCGGTCTGTTTAAAATTTGCAGAAAAGATTTTGTTAAATCTCAGATAAACTAAAAAAAAGAAGAAAAGGAAAGAAAAAAGAAAAAGAAGTCCCTACGATAATGCAGACATTCCTAACCAGGCATTCCGTCCCTGTAGTATAGACCCAACATGTAAGACGCAGTTACCATAATCCCAGCAGAAGACACGAAAGACATTTTGAAAGGTGGCATGAATATTGTTGTGTAAAAGAAGAGGAACATCTGTATGAGGCAGTATCTGTTCAGGAGGAGAGAGGTTGGGCTGAAGGTGCATCACAGACATGCCCACGAAGTCTTCTGCGTCACCGTATTTGAAGCAGATTCCCAGGGCATTAAAAAAAACACACAGACTTTTCAAAGTCAAAAAGCACAAGATTTAGAAACAAAAACAAACTGAAAGAAAACCACAACTCTATGTATACTAAGACATCTCTATATCCTAGAAAATGATAGGAGGGAAAATGAAGTAGGTTAAAACAGCTTATCATAGGGGAAAAAAATAATAATAAAAAAAAAAAAAAAAAAGAAAATAAATAAATAAATAAAACAGCTTATCATAGGGTTTTTTTTTTTTTTTTTAATGCTCAAGGTCACTGGAGAAGATAGAAGGAGAAGAACTCCTTTTAGTACTGACCATTCAATACATACCATGAGCTTTTCTTCTAATCTGTTAGAAGCAGGAGCCAGAAATAGACATGAAAAATGTGTGGCAAGGTAGAACAAGAGTCCAAGGACTAAGAAAAGTAAGATGGCTTGGACTCTCCAAAACTGGCTGATGAGATACAGGAAGAATCAAAGAGGAATCCATCTACCATCACCGCATTGTCAAGGAGCCACTGTCATCAATATGAAAACACCCAGAAGCCCCTGTCACCTGATCTAGATGCAGGCCTTCTTATCCTAATGGTTTTGTTTACAAACATTATTTTTTCTGAGGAGTTTAAGGCAAAATCCAGCAGAAACTAGAGTTCCCAAATACCCCTGTCCCCTCTCCCGCTTCCCAGAAAGGCTTTCCCCCACTATCAACATCCTAAACCAGTGGGGTATATTTGTTGCCGGGCTTCCCTGGCGGCTCAGACGGTAAAGTGTCTGCCTGCAATGCGGGAGACCTCAGTTCAATCCCTGGGTCGGGAAGATCCCCTGGAGAAGGAAATGGCAACCCACTCCAGTACTCTTGCCTGGAAAATCCCATGGATGGAGGAGCCTGGTAGGCTACAGTCCATGGGGTCTCGAAGAGTCGGACACGACTGAGCGACTTCATTCATATTTGTTGCAATCAATGAGCCTACACGGACATGTCACTGTCACTCAAAGCCCACAGCTGACATTGAGTTCACTCTCTGTTGTACATTCTGTGAGTTGTGATAAATGTACAATGTATGATATAGAATAGCACTGCTGCCCTAAAAATCTCCTGCACTCTGCCTCTTCAGCCTTCCTTCCCCTAACCCTGCTGCAAATACTTCGTAACACTTTGTAAAAGTGACGAAAACAGACTGGAATGAGCATTTTCAGTCCTCAAGAAATCCCTATAGAGTCTACAGTAATAATGTGGGTCCCTTAGAGGTTATATTAACACCTTCTCTCCCTTTATTATGTACAAATACAGATTGTTATTGCTTCTAACAATTCACCAAAGCACATTTCCTAAATTCTTTTCTTTTTTTTTTTAATACAATGTACCGGCAGCTCATTTCTTCATAGTAATATCCATCTGTCCTCTGCTTGGACTGATTTCAGCATTTTTTAAAAAATCCAATAAGCTTTTTAAGGGAACTCAACTTGTTTCCTGCGGCTGTCAAAAGGCAAAACCAGGCCTTGGGCAGAGGCTTTTATTTTCCATCTGCACATTTTAACAATATAGCTTACAAATCGCTAAAGAAAACATCTGCTGATTTCTTATCCACACCTCCACACTGCTGTTTCCAAATAACTGGTTAAAGACTTCTCCCCAATCATTTACAAAACAGGTTCTCTTGAAAAATGAGAGAAGAAAAGAAGAGAGAAGAGAACAAAAATAGAAAAGAGAAAAAACGAGCCATCTCACTGAAAGTCTCTGGAGCTTTGTGAAGTTCTAGCATTTATAACAGGAAGAAGTAATTCACTCTAATTGCTGAATTAAGAGATAGAAAACAAAGATCAAATTTGAACTGCATTCTATTTTCAGAAACTAAAGGAGGTGATAAGTTTCCCCTGATGAAAATAAATTAAACCTTATAAAAATTAAAAAAGGAAAATATTCCAGGAATGGCAGTCTTATGTTCTGTTGATTTCCTTGCAGCAACCAGTTTTGAGGGAAATACCATTCCCCAGGACCCTGGCCTCTTCCATCAAAGCCAGTACTTTAAAAAAAATTTTTAATTCTCCTTTATTCTTCATCGATAATACTAACAACCATTCACTGAAAAAATACTATGTGTTAAATAAACACTTTATAGTCAGTAATAATCATTAACCCCTCATCACAGAACTATGATGTAGGCATTACTGGCCCCATTTTACAGAAGAAAACAGTACTTTTTAAATAGCAGGTTTTAATTTTCTGACCCCAGAGAAAGGCATGATGTAAAATGAGCAAATTACCTTTGATTTTTCTTCATTTTCTCTATAAAATTCTGCCATCTGTTCCTCCTGCTCTTCAATAACATCCTTGAGGGTATCTACTTGGTATATCAAATTGTTCTTCTCATTGTCTAACTGTGCATTGGAAACCATGGCTTTCTTGTATTTTTCTTCCACTTCAGACAAAGACTCCTAAATGAAAGTCAGAGTCATCAGTCTGACATCAAAATACGTTCATCACCTACAGCACTGGCACAAACATAGGAAGACATATTTTTGCAAAATACAAGCAGTTTTGGAAACTTTGTTTAGTGACATGCACATGAAACAGGAGGACGACAATAAGCCAAGAATGCCATTATAAGCACTTTATGGGCTCTCTGCTATCCAAGAAAACAACATCAAGCAGCAACGTAGCCTCCGAAAGACGAAAACGCATGCAGACAACACGGAAGAGTCAGAGTGTAAAAGTCATAAAATGGAGAATCGCGAATGTTTTCAGAAATGTTGCTCCTGTGGTTTTCAACAGCAAGCTGTCCGGCACTCTGAGCGCAACGACAGGGATACAGCCTCTTTTCTACAAGCAGGCTTCACACCCCTTTGAGTCTCACCAATTCTTGGATCTCTGTTTTCAGTACTTTCCTGTTCTGCATATGCTAATAAATGTATACACATTTTCTCTGGACATTATTCAAATACCAGCCATTTAAAATAAGTTAAGCGACACAAAAACAATTATTTTTAAAAAGAGCTACCAGGGGAATTCCCTGGCTGCCCAGTGGTTAGGACTCCGTGCTTTCACTGCAGGGCCTGGGTTCAGTCACTGGCTGGGGAACTCAGATAACACAAGCCTGGCTGCAAGCCCCCCCCGCCCCACGCCCAAAAAAGTGCTACCACTGAATGCTTAAATTTTTATATACTTCAAAGTTTTCTGCCTAAAATAGCTTACAGTCTGTTTTTAAATAGCTGCTTCTATTTTGGTAGATTACTATTACCTATTTTTAAAGCTAAAAAGAAAAACATTTCACATAGAAAAAGCCATCACTTCTGTATTTTTAAAATACTGATGCAAATGGTTAACAAACAAAAGAGCAATGATATTTGAACTGAGGGTTCTGAGAGTCCAGAATCCTTTACACATTTATGATCAACTGATATTGGACAAGGGTGCCCAGACAACTCAGTGGGAAAGAATAGTTTTTTCATAAATGGTGTTGGGGCAACTAAGATCCACATGCAAGCAAATAAAGGTGAACTCCTACCTCACACCTACACACACAAAAATTAACTCAAAATGGATCACAGTCCTAAATTAAAAGCCAAAATTATAAAACTCTTCCCCCAAAACACAGAAGTAAATCTTTATGACTGGCGTAGGCAGTGGTTTCTCAGATATGAAACCAAACTATCAATGTAAGAAAAAAACAGACTTTATCAAAATTAAAAACTTTTATGCTATAAACTATGTATCATCAAGAAAATAAAAAGACCATGCAAAAAATGGGAGAAAACATTTGTAAATCTTATATCTGATAAGGTACCTGTATCTAGAATATATAAAGAACACTTATAAATCAACAATTAAAAGACACACAATTCAATTTTAAAATGGGAAAGGATTTGAACAGATATTCCTCCAAAGAGGGTATAAAATGGTAAGCATACAAAAATATTCTTAATATATCATTAATGATTAAAGAAATAAGATCAAAACCATAATGAGATACTACTCCAGACTGAATAGGATGGCTATTGTACATAATCAAAAAAAGAGATAACAAGTGTTGGTGAGGAAATGGAAAAACCAGAATCCTCATACATTGCTAGTGAGAATGTAAAATAGTGCAGCTGCTTCAGGAAGAGTGGCAGCAAGTCAAAATGTTAAACATAGAATTGCCATATGACCCAACACTTCTATTTCTAGGTAATCTGCCCAAGAGAAATGAAAAGATATATCTATACAAAAAACTGGACACAAATGTTTATGGCAGCATTATTCACAACAGCTCCAAACTATAAACAATTCAAATGCCTATCAACTAATAAACAGATAAACAAAATACAGTAAATCTGTACACTGTAATGTTACCAATTTTTACATATATACACACATACACACACACACAGATGCATGTTATGACATGGATGAATCTTGAAAACATTAAGTAAAAAGTCAATCACAAAAGACGACATTGACTAGTGGTCTGGGAGTGAAGGAATGGAGAACTGCTGCTGATTAGTATGGGGTTTCTTTCTGGGGTAATGAAAATACTGTAAAACTGGTGATGTCTGTGCAACTCTGTGACTATGCAAAAAAAAAAAAAAAACCAACCACTACACTGTACACTTTTTCAATAGGTAAATTTTATGGCATGTGAATTTTATCTTAATGAAGACACACACACACTTAATTGTTCGCAAATCAGGAGTGTATTAATGTTTTGGGGTTTTTTCCAGAAAAAATGAACAAACTTTTAGCCCAACCCCACACAATGCAGAATTTAGAGTGATTCTGATCCATCTTAGAGACAAATGGCAAAAAAGAAAAAAAAGAAGAAAAGTCATCCTCACAACTCAGTCCCATACAAAATGGGACATGACTGCATGAACACCAGAATCTAACGTAGTTTAAGCAGCAGCGGCAAGGATACAACATATAAAATAATAAAATTGACATAAAATGTGTGGAATGTACTTTTCTTTAAAACAACAGACCACAGAGGACTAGTTTAAGTGTCAAGGTACTTTTAATGATTTTAATCTAGTTCACACAGTGATACCCAAAAGGAATTAGTCTACTTAAATATATCCAAGGAATTGATTTTCAGTGTAGGTTCTAGACTAGAAGCAACAACATTATCTAGGACCTGGCTAAAAATGAAAACTTTCAATAACCCCATCCTAGACTTTTTGAATGAGAAAATCTGGGAGTAGAGTCCAGCAATCTGTGCTATTAATTAGACCCAGGTGACGATGGATGGAAGTTGGAGTGGGGGAAAAACCCCTCACAGGCAGACGTACTTGAGAATAATGTCATAAGCAATGACCTACCATTCTTTTTTAATAGGATATGGGTACATCACACCACTGTGCTTTGACCACCAACTGGATGATTTCGTAAATGACTTTTTTCTTCTGTTTAAAAGACTCATTTCAAGGATAAACACAATCTGAAGTCAAGTTCAGTTGTACACTAACTATGAATGAAAAAAAGGGGTCTTATCTGCTCAAAGCCTCAAATAAGGTGAATCTGTTTTCTGTATCCTTCAAAGAATGCAATAAATGGTAGGTCAAAAAGAGGAAAATGTTCAAAATAAAAGGACAAACAAGTAAGAATTCATCTGAATCATTTGCTTTCCTGATACATTATGTTACACTCAATACTTTAAAATGAATGTATTGACTGAAAGTCCTGGATTTGTTCCTTTGATCTAAGATATTTCCAAGTCATAGCTCCAAAACTTGAAGATGAGAGCAATAAGGCTGAGTGAGCACATAGGCACACTAACTGGATTCTCCTGATGTTCACCAGTGCCCACACACGGTTGTCAGTGGTGTCCGGGCGTCCCAGGAACGCTCTCCACAGGCCTTTCCACCCTTTCTGGTCCTGAGTCTTAACCGTGTGCCTTTTTGGCCACAGTCACCTGCGTGAAGGCTTTGGCTGGTAGCTGGCCCAAGTCCAGTCATGCCAGGGCAGCTGAGCAAAGCCTTTGCTTGTTAGGTTCATACTGTGTTCTTGGGGCATCGCCCAAGTCACCTTTCTGAATGCCTTGTTTACATATTTTAAGAGGCCTATATTAAATAGGGAACTACCTGCGTTCAGAGAAACTTATGGTAATTCATATATTAGATCTGGACTTTGTAAGAAAACACAGGGAAGAGCATGATAATCAAGTGCCATTTATAACTAAGATGTCTGCCACACACCTACACTTCTATTGAAAACTGGTATCCATTCTTGCTACCATTTAAAAAGGGAACGTGTTAGTTGCTCAATCATGTCTGACTCTTTGTGACGCCATGGACTATAGCCTCTGTCCACGGAATTCTCCAGGCAAGAAGACTGGAGTGGGTTGCCACTCCCTTCTCCAGGGGAACTTCCCAACCCAGAGATCGAACCTGGGTCTCCTGCATTGCAGGGAGACTCTTTACTGTCTGAGCCACCAGGGAAGATCCCTATTCAAATTTACCTTCAAATTCTTTAAGGCACTGAATCTGTGTAACCCTTTTTGACCTACATGTAAAAAAACCACCAAAACACAGTCCTCATGCTTCAGGGTCTTTCCACCACAGGGATTATTTATAGGAATGCTCTCTCTCAGATGCTTCTTCCTCCTGTTTCTAACACTGAATTTGGTGACAGAAATAGGCAATGCTCTTTTGTTTAGCTTGGAAGAATTTTAAGGTTTAATTCTCAAAAAAAATATATATATATTCTTAGAACACTTCTTAGGTTTTTGCCTAACTCAATTTTGTAAGGTTAAGACAAAAGGGATATGTAAGTATTTCACAAGGTTTAAAAACTGAGGCCAACTATCTTTTGCTGAATAGTCCCAAAACTACACCACACATGTACATATCAGCAGAGACTGGAAGTTCGCCTTTCACTGCAGGTTAAGCACACGCTTGAAAGACAAACACGGTTAGTAAAGCCATGTGCAGTGGGGTTAAGAGAACTCGGGAAACCGCCGCTACTGACACTTCTGCGCACAGAGAGCATGCTTGGGCTGCAGAAAGGGCCCTGATACCTTCAGTTCTTTAAGCCCCTGCATGTATCTCCCTTCTACATCCTGAATCTGGTCCTTAAGGTCATAGATATCCTGCAGGACATAGGAATGAACCATTGCATAAAACCACATACGCCAAGTCTCAAAGGATTCATGAAAATGTGAATTACTTCTGTATAGACCAGACCAAAAGAAGAGCCGTTAAAGTACACAAACTTAACTGCCACTCCAGACAGACATGTGATGGTGGGGCTGGGGAAGGCCCTAGAGTAACCAATTCAACTTATTAAAAATTTTCTTGGCATTGATTCCTGTTGAAGCAATATTAGCAAACAGGGGCATGGCTGTGTATGGACAAAAGCTATAGCTTATAACATTTTTTAAAACACAATTTTGAAAATTGCATAAATCATTTAATTTTGAGTATAACACTTCACTAAGAAGTAGTAAAATATGTAGCAAATTAATTACAAGTTGAAAATTTTACTGAGTTATGCAAAAGTTTTTAAAAAATGGAAAATTAGATATGAACAAAGTTGTGTTTCAATGACTTGGTTACTGACCACAATTCATTTGGGAGAAAGAGAAGGGAGGGAAATTAAACACAAACCTTTTTAAATACAATGTCAAATGAGACAGTCTATCCTGAGGACACCATTTAAATGATGAGAAAAGTCTATGCTCCAAATGTTACCATAATCCTTATAAAAAAAAGTAAAGCAGGTCAAATTTTAAATGGAAAATATTGTCTCTCTTGTACCCAACCTTGCTACATGAGATCTACTCTGGATGGTTGATTTAGGTTGGAAATAACAGCTACAGACCCTTGAACACAACTTTACAATTACAGGCAGGAACAATGGCCCACTGCACAGTTTCTACACTACGTAACATTTCCCCTGCCTCTTCATTCCCTCCCCGGGGGGCCTGTTACTCCTCGGTTCCCTCAGGACGTTTATCAAGCACCGATGCTGCGCTGTGCTTAGTCGCTCAGTCGTGTCTGGCTGCAACCCCAGGGACTGTAGCCCGCCTGGCTCCTCTGCCCATGGGCATTCCCCAGGCAAGAATGCTGGAGTGGGTTGCCTTCCCTTCTCCAGGGGATCCTCCCAACCCAGGGATGGAACCCAGGTCTCCTGCACTGCAGGGGGATTCTTCACTGTCTGAGCCACCAGAGTGTCTACTGGGAGCCAGACACTAGCTCGTTATACAAGCTCATTTCCTTCCAAGAGGCTGTAAATAGCGAGCACAGGCTGAGTCTGAAGCTGGAAAGCCCCATCCTCCTGTCTTTTGCTGGACTAGAAAACAGCATTTAAAGGCAAGGGCTGAGCTTATTTACTTTGCACCCCCACGCTTCTGTCTGGTACTAAGAGCTCAACAACACTGGCCCCTTCACAGTCAGAGCTCGGGTGACCTGGGCCGCCTCCTGCACAGCCACGGCCACTGCCGCGATCCTCCCTAGCCTCTGCTAATCCTCAGCCCACTGTACAAGCTGCCCGCATCACACACCAGACTCCTGCTCCTGACCCACTTGCAGTCTGACTCAGTCACCCACGGTCCCTCCCTCCTCCTCTACTGTGTCCGGGGAAGGGGCGCCCACCTCCCCCAGCCTTATCTGGACATTCCTCTCACCCACTCAGGCACTTTCTGTTCAGTTATTCCTCTCCTTAACTTCATGGCCTCTCTCTAATGGCTCAATCCAACCAATGAAGATAATAACTAAGGCTGCCTTTGCAAGAAAGCAAAAACCCTCTCTTAACACTCTCTCTATTGACCAATCAACTTCCAGCCTCCAATACTCTCTTCAGAGGAAGCTGCCTGCATTTCCTCCCATTACTGTTTTGACTTGCTCATCTCCTCCCCACTGTTCAACCACAGGGTAACAGTTCTCCTTGCCTCCAAGGTTTCTTCCAGCCTGTGGTCAACCTTTAGGAATGCAAATCAGACAGCACCGCTTCCCTGCTTCATATCCCACCGTTGTCAGGGTGAACCTGAATTCCTCTCAGGCGGCCACACAAAGTGTTTTGAGACATGGCCCATCATTACTCCTCCAGCCTTCTCTCTCATCCATTACAAATCCTCACTTTCCATCCTATCCTCTGGCAACTCTGCTACCCAGATAACCTTTTGGTTCTCTGAATTTATCAGAAAACACCTTCACGCTTCAGCTTCTTTGCCTGGTTAATTTTTATTGTTCCTTCACTCCTTCTCTCCTCTGAAAAGCCTTTCATTATCTCTTCTAACTTAGATGATGCTTCTCTGAATTCCCTTAACAGCCTTACTCTTGCTACTATGATAGTACCACACCACCTGGCTTTACTGGTTTATATTCACTTGTCTCCCATGTGAAACAGTGAATTCCTCAGGTTTCCAAAGTATGTTTTACTGCCTGAACCTATGGGGCCAAGTGCTCGATAAATGTTGAATGAATGAATAAATGCAGTTTTTATTACTACCCTTGCCTCGTTCCTCACAAACAGGATGCTCAGCAAATAGACATTCATAGACATTTTGAAAGGGTTATTAGTGAGACTGGAGGCTCAACTAACGGGTTAAATGAGCTTTCATTACTCAGGTATTTCTGTCATCCCAAATATTATTATACTTGTCTTATCATGAAACTCTGAGAGATAACTGTATTCAAGCAGCCAAATAATACTATAATGGCTCAAAAGACTAATAATCCCCAATGTCTGGTTCCCTGTACATCCACATATTTTCCATTTAAAATGTGGCCAATTATTTGAAAGGATGACTTTTATATACATTAGAAGGTTTTTTTGGCATTTGTAAACTAGCAGAACTCATTCCAAATACCATCAAATGCTCAGGAAAGAGAACAGAAAAGAATTAACTAATCTCCTTCCTTTCAGACCCTAGTCACATTCTTGAACTGTATTAACATTTTTTTTTTTAAAGAACTCATACTTCTTTCCTTCCTACCAAGTCACATTAAATGTTAAATGGTTCCAGTATACTACAAAGAAGTGAAAAATAAAAAATGTTTATAAAAAGCAAACCAAAATGGCGGTTTACCCGCAATTCACTTAATGAGGTGTCTGGGTCTATTAAGCTGCTGGTATCCCCGCTTCCTCGCCTGGATGAGTTTCCACTTAGAGGGGTTGTTGCTGAGGCAGAATTTCGAGATGAAGGCTAGAGAAAAAGAGAGATGACACTTTTAAGTCTTAGTTCTTTAAAAATAAATTTGCTGTGGAAACTAAAAGTGGGGCAGGGTGACAGGAAGAGCTCTAACACAGCGTGGATGAGAAGTCACCGAACGCAGTCCACAAGCAATTTAGACTGGCCTTGGTGGGGAGCTGGGGAAGGGGGGTTACCCCGAGATGGGCCCAGGCATACTCAGCACAACTGCGTTTGCTCACTCTTTTGGAATCTAGGATTCATAATCACTAAGAAGGAAATAGTTCGTGTGAAGAGTTGTCTGTTTTCTAAGTTTATCTCTGCTGTACTGTAAACAGTGCTGGGGTGAGGACATCAGCTTGATTTTAAACAGTTTCAGAATGCTATGTTGGTATGCTAATCATTAGGTTCTTGAAGCTGCTTCTTTAGAACCTTTTCTTTTCCCAACACTTTGTTGATAAAAGCTGGAGACACTGTCTGCAGCTAAGAGTAACAGCATTTTGCCCTCAGCTGCGGATGATGCTCCTGATTAATAAACGGCAGCGATATGGGATGTTCAATTAATTCAGCAGACAACCCGCCACATGTGGCGACTGAGCACTTGGAATGTGACTGGTCCAAATTGAGAATTTTTTCTCAGGTGTGAAATACACACCAGATTTCAAAGTCCTGATGTGGAAAAAAGAATGTAAAATATCTCACTGATAAGTTTTCATGTTGGTTATGCTTAAAATATTTTGGACATTTGGGTTAAATAAAATACATCATTTGAATTAATTTTATCTGCTTCCTTTTACTATTTTAGTGTGACTGCTAGAAAGTTCACATGTGGCTTACATTTGTGGCTTGCACTATATTTCTACTGGACAGAACTGGCATATCATTGGGGACATAGCAAAAAATTAATCCAGATAATTTCCTAGGATGACTTTCTAAAAATGTTTCTAGAAGAAAGAGACTTTTTTTTTTTAAACACAAAGCAACTCCTAAAAAGGAATTATTTCACTTCAAAGAAATAATTTATCTATACAGGAAAAAGAAAGAAAACCTTCAGAGTTTGTCACCACCATTCCTAAAGACACTTCCCCACTTCCAGTATGTAATGGTTTCTTCTCAGGATGAAATTCTAGAGGAATGAAAATCAAAAGAGCAGCCACAAGTTTAAGAGGTGACATGCAAGGAAATAAAATGCAGTGTCTCTTCTCTTCCCAGGGCTTCACATGATTCAACTGCAGAGGAATTTGGGGGTCAAGGACAGGAAGTAGATGAAGAAAGGAAGAGTAACTCCATCAGTTAAACTGTTGTAAAATCAAGAATAAAATAGTAGTAGAAAGTAAGCTAGTGACCTCGAGAACTTAATTTCCTTAGGAATTTATATACTCACCCTTGTGTAATTTTCAGCATACTGTTTATCAGATTTTTCATCCAACTAGAAAAGAACAGAGATAAAAATCAGAAAAGATGTTGAGCATTTTGATTTTTTTAAGGGGGAAGAAAAAAAGAAGTGACACCATTTGAGTTCTCCAAGCTCAGCTGATATTTGGATCCTAAAAGTAAACATACTAAAACTGAAATAAAAGTTGGGACACAGAAGACAAGATGTTAACTTCAATTCTTATTCAAGGAAGACAGAGTAAGCATGCTATCCTTATGAAAAAAGTTAGAACTTTTGCATAGATTTTTCTTTTCATGGTATTTGAAACAATTAAAGAAAACTACATATAAACGTAAACTCTAGCATTGCAAAAGTTACACACACACAAAAATACTCATACATGGAAGAAGAAAAAGTCTGATAAAACCAAAAGCCAACAAACTTTATTACATTATTAGTACACAGGACACATAGATAAGGCTAGCGCACTTAGCCAAAAAAGTTCAGACTGGACTACAGCATGTTAAATACATCCTCAAAAAAATTTCTCCACAGCCCAAGGATTTGGTTGTATGGTTTCCGTTTTTGCTTTTTAACTAATACATGCACAAATCTAAAAAGAGAAAAAAAATCCAACAGCACGAAGGGCATGTGCTACCCTCAAGGGCAGCCTACTCCCAAGTCTTTACAAAATTCTAACAGTGGTGTCCCAAATACATCCCATATAGTCTCTTTTCCCTCACCATGTTTCAGAGATTAGAGAAAGTATTTTTCTTCATGGCATTTATCACTCCCTGACCCCATGATACTTATTAATCTATTTATTATCTGATCTCTCTAATGTAAACTTCGTGTCTGTATGTTCTTTTCTGTATTCCTAATACCAAGAATAGCATGTGGCATACAAAAGGACTAAAACCTTGTCAGATGAATGAATAAACAAACTGTCCTCCTCCTGCACCTACAGACTGACCTCCTTTAACAGTTGCATAGTACCCTACTGTCTGGACATACCATACCAGTTATCCTCTCTCTCACAGACAGGCCTTAACGGTTGTTTCAGTCCGTGTTTCAAGAAGAGAAGTACCTTAAAGGTCTCGCCTAAAACTCTGACTTTACAGCTGAGGAAAGAGAAATTTCAGATCTTGCTGAAGGATGAACAACAACTAAACAACAACTAAATGCCAGAGCAGGATCCAGATCTCAGTTTCGTCAATTGTTCATATTATTTACCTGTATATACTGTCCCAATTACCACTAGGGAGAAAAAAGTCACAGAGATTTTTAACTAAATGAAAATATACCTGGACCCCAACTTCTAGACCAATAACCCTTCCAGCCCAATCTAGAGAAGAGATTTGCAAACTGTCCTCAGTTAATTATTAAAACACAAAACATCACTATTTCTGGCCCAGTTCAGATCACTTCACTCTAACTTCCTCATATTTGAAAGTTTTCCTTTTTTTTTGTTACTCACATTTATCATGTTCATTTTCTATCTCAGTAAACACCTTTTTCTATAAGTACTAAATCAGAACATAAATCCTGTCTTAGATTTTGAATTCTTTTTGCTGCTTCTTACTACAATACTCTTAAAAAAGAATGGACATCACTTCATTTTGACTTCTTAAACCACACATGAAATGTCTTAAAACAAACAAGCAATAACAGTAGTTTTTCATGTTGGCAAATACTGCCATAAGGAGGAATTACCTTCCTCATATCTATACTAGTAAAAATATATTGCTTAATATTTAACGTGTTATTCCTCAGAACAAAAGAAATACTACATCTAAATAGACTGCCTTATTCTCCTTAGAGTACCTTCCAACTCTCTTCTCCTAATGAGTTAAAGAGAAAAACAGGCAGCATTCAGAAACAATCTTCCAGGTTCATCTGAAATTCTGTCCCTTACTTCGCTCTCACACAAATGACCCCCAGCCCACCCACTTTTAACAGGCAGTCACCTGAGAGAAACCTCACAATCCAGAGGATGCATCAGTGACCTAGCCGACCACAGGGCTGGTTCTCCTGCTGTCACTATCCTCTGACAGAACTGCCGCAACCCAGGCTGATCACGCGCCAAGCTTCAGGACTGTGGAGGCAGCAAAAGCGCTGAGACCAGCCCCACCGCAGCCCAGTTATTTTGGCTGCAGGGACTTGGCCAGAGACTCCCCAGTTCGCCTCCCTGTGCTACATTATGGGCAGCCTTCCATTTAGACAAAAAGCTAGCTGAAACCTGGTATTCTAAATGCCCCAGGAGGTCTACATAGCTGCACTGCAACAAGAAGCCAGTTTTCAAAAGGATGACCCAAAGGCTCCACCAGATCCTGGAAAGGATCTTAAACGGAATAAAATGGAATCATATTTAATATGCTAAGGTATAAAAGAAGGAAATGCTGCTGGTAAAAGGGTACAAACTTTCAGCTGTAAGATAAATAAAGTCTGAGGATCTAATGTAAAATATGGTGACTATAGGTGACTTTTCAAAAATTGTTGTTTATGAATAACACGCAAAAAAATGAATATGTAGTAATATGAAAAATGAGAAAACAAAGGCTCTATGTATAATACTATATGGTCACAATTTTGTAAAACAAGCAAATTAAACTGAGATCGAAAAGAATACTGAAAATAAATCATTAGTAAAGACCTCAGAACTTGCTCATGAATACTGACGACAGCTTACTCAGCCTCAAAAATTTTCAAGTACATGTTATGTCATTACATTCCTAAATAATTAAATACGTAATTTTCCAATCAAGAAAAGGGTTTCCTTGATAGTTGGAAATGGAAAGTTGGCTAACAGGCTTGTAATATTTTACATTCATATTAATCTGCAAAGAGCATATGATGGCAAACTTCATTGCTTCTTTCAAGAATTTCAAATTATCAACCGGTAAACAAAGCATCAACTATCATCTTTTCTTTGGTGATAAATGCCTTTACCTTATCTATGTCTGGGAAATCTGAAAATACTTTTCTCTTAACATCCTAGAACACAGATTGTTTCTCTTTAAGTCTAAACTCCATGATTATTTGTTGAAATTAGCACACGAAAAATATTTCTTAGAATATGTATCTTGTCAAATCTTTGAAACTTTCTGTTTCAAAGAAAGGTATTTCTTATTCTCAGATGAAGAGGCCCATTGGCCTTGTTTCAGCATATGAGTACTGTGACCGATAATTCTGTCCTACTAAAATGGTAAAACATAACTGAATCTTTTTGAATGGAAACAGAATTTTAGTTATGAATACATTTTAATACCATCATTTGAAAGTATTGTTTAGAAATAGAAAGAGTTGTTTAGAAATAAAGATGCATTTTGTTCCAAATTATATTTCTTTTTTAAAAGGACACTGGAGATTTGATATAACTGAGCTACGCGTATCTGATATGGAGAGCCACTTTCAGCAAGCAGCAACCATTCTGTCACCCATAACATAAATCTAATATAATGTGTGACCAAGAGATAAGAGTATTATATTAAGCCATTTGAACAAACTTTATTTTTTAAGGTATAAGGTATAAAATTATCATCTAGTGAAGAGTTTATAGTATAGCTTGCTGAGGCTTCCCTGGTGGCTCAGCTGGTGAAGAATCCGTCTGCAATGCGGGAGACCCGGGTTCTACCCCTGGGTTGGGAAGATCCCCTGGAGAAGGGAAAGGCAACCCACTCCAGTATTCTGGCCTGGAGAATTCCATGGACTGTATAGTCCATGAGGTAGCAAAGAGTCAGACACAACTGAGCGACTTTCACTTTTCTTGGCTTAAAGCAGTCACTGGAGTCTAATCCTTTGTTAACTTCTAATTTATATGTATATACTGACTTGATAATGTTATTTAAAAATTCTATTTGGAGAAAACCCTAAAAAACAGAAGCTCTGACTCCCCAACCATAGAAGAGTAAGTGTGAGTTGCTCAGTCATGTCCTGCTCTTTGCAACTCTATGGACTGTAGCCCGCCAGTCTCCTCTGTTCGTGGGGATTCTCCAGGCAAGAATACTGGAGTGGGTTGCCATTTCCTTCTCCAGGGGATCTTCCCAACCCAGGGGTAGAACCCGGGTCTCCCGCCTAGCAGACAGATTCCTTACTGTCTGAGCCACGAGGAAACCAACCATAGAAGGGAAGGGAACAATTAATAATCTTCGAAAGCAAAACTAGCTGAGGAGTCCATTCAGAAATAGTCTAATCATTAATAATCAGTAAAACTACAGTTAAGCATATTTACATTCTTCTCCTTTATTCTAGCCCAACCCAAGGGACAGAAAGGGAAACTGCAGAAGAAAAGACGAGAGACAAAAGCAACCACGCTGTGACCAAAGCCCTGCCAAAACAGGGCCTGGCACCTTCTCCAGCACCTTTGAGCTGAGATTTATAAACTAGCAGACTGTTACGCACATGTTGATCCACAATGGGGGAGCCAGAAGCTATCCTCTGAAATTTTTAATTCACTGTTAGCATTTTAAAATTGAGGTATTTCACAAGGATTCTTTTTTCAGAACAAGTGGTAAATATTGCTTTGTCCTTTGTTCCTCACATTTTCTGAGCAATGTTAAACTGGCTTAGGTCTTCCTGTCCCTCTCCCAGCACCTCAGTAAATCTTCTTTAAACTGCATTTAGTATAAAATGTAGTCTCTATAGGCATTAATGAGGAATTTGTTCCAAATGTCACAGGATCATAAGAAAATTCCTTTATAGATCATTGCTTCATGCCAAATTATGCTGTCCCGAAAATGCCCAGACTGAAAAAAATATTCATTTGCTTGCTGAATAAAAGTGAATAATTCACTACTTAAAAAAAACCCCGAGATATTTCACATAAAAATGACGACTTCAGCTTATCCTTTTAAAAAGCATATGTGTGAGGGAGTGGGGGGTGGAGATCTTACCAACATCAAGTGCACTTTTTGTTTATAATGAGCTGAATTACAGTATAACCTTTAGAGGAAATAATATTAGACAATTTTTTTTTTTTGCTCTAGAGAGGGGACCAACATATACATGTATTTAGCCAAGAGGCAAAATTAAGGATATCACATAGGTACTTAGACAACCATTCAGGAAAAAAAAATCACTTCGGCTCATAATCTATAAAACAGGGTGCCGGCCAACGCCCTGGAGAACCTCGTGCTTGTGTTGTAAGGCACACAGCATGGTTTGATACACATTTGCACAGCCTACAGGGGGCTTCCCTGGCAGCTCAGTGGTAAAGAATCCACCTGCCAATGCAGGAGGTGTGGGTTCTGTCCCTGGATCGGAAAGACCCCCTAGAGAAGGAAATGGCAACCCACTCCAGTATTCTTGCCTGGGAAATCCCATGGACAGAGGAGCCTGGCGGGCTACAGTCCATGGGGTTGCAAAACAGTTGGACATGACTTAGCGACTAAATTAACAATAAGAAGCCTATATACATGTGTTATCAAATCCAAATCATTAGTTATATATTCTTAAATATGTATAATTTTTATTAAAATGTGTAGATAAATCAAAATAATTACTGGGAGAAGAGTTTCATTTAATTAGAAGCAGCAGTGGAAGACTTTAAAAATAAAGTCAATCTTTTCACTTCTGTATAGTTACTAAAATAAACTGCGAAGAAATAAACGTAAGGAGGATATAACCAGTAATTCAGACATCCTATTAGGTGCTAAACGGATTCAAAGTTTTTAAGAGAAAGGGTGTATATAATAAATTAAATTGAGTATATCTATGAAAAAACAGGTTAATAAGCAAATTAATAAAATAGGCAATATTTCAGGGGGAGGACCTGGGAGCCAGTCTTCTAACTTGGGTGCAGAGAGATTCCTTGATCTGATGAAAGCCAAGACAGGGGCTGTTGCTCAGCCAGCTTTAAGAGCCAACCATCTGGAATACTTGAGGACCACACTTAGAATTGTTTTCTAGGATTAGTCATTCACAAGTAGCTATTTAAATACAATCTGTGATGTGCTAAATATAAATAACTATCTCTTCATTTTAAAAAAGTGTCTATTTTTTTGTTAAGAAACTCTGCATCATCTGATTCAAAGAGTTGATAACTAGAGCAGTTGTTGGTTCAAGGTCAAAACAACACAAAAACAACACTAATGTCAGCAACAGAGAGGTGTTACAAACAGAAAATCAGGCTGTTAGATATACTAGGCAGGTAGACATGTGCTGCTGTGGGTTCCTTCATTAAGGTAAATGCCTCCAGGCATTTCTACTGGACACTCTTTCCTAAATGCAGTTCCCAATGAATGTGAGGGCTTCCCAGGTGGCCCAGTGGTAAAATAATCTGCCTGCCAATGCAGGGGATTCAGGAGACACGGTTCGATCCCTGATTGGGAAGATCCCCTGGAGGAGGAAATAGTAATCCAGTCTAGTATTCTTGCTGGAGAATTCCATGGACAGAGGAGCCTGACAGGCTACAGTCCATGGGGTCACAAAGAGTTGGACACGATTGAGCAGAGAGCACACATAATGAATGTGAAAGCAACGGACAGGCATTTCTTCAAAAACAATGCCATAACCCAAACGTTCAGATCTATTCGGAATCTTCCCAGTTATGATAAATTAGTGACATTTTACTAAGTAGTGTATTTTATTGTTCAACAGTCAAAGTCCACCTAAAAATTTATAGATTCACCAAAATGAAAAGAGAAGAAAAATTTTAAGACTGATCAGGAATATCTAAATATGGGAAAGATATTAGATGGTTTTAAGGAGTTTTTTATCCTTTCATTAGGTCTGATACAATAAGAAAAAAGTTCTTAACTAGGGAGGCATACTGAACTATTTATTTGGAAATGGCGTGATGTATGGGATTTGCTTTAAAATAATTCAGGGAAAAAAAGAAGGGAAGGAGGAAGAAATAGATGAAACCAAATTGGCAAAATATCAGTAATTGTTCGGGCTGCTCCTAGAAAACTTCCATAGGAAAAACTGTTTTAAAAAATAAGAACATATCAATGTATACATTTTGAAACAAAACAAAAAACTATTTAATGCTGGTGTACTCAAATAAATTAAATTCTGATTTTAAAATAGCTGTTAGTCACAAGCCTGAGACAGTGGGTCCCCATGCGCTGCACTCACGCTGGTCAGATCTGGGATGCTCACATCATCCACGTCGGAGACGACACTCCCCCTACGATTGGAGCGACTAAAATAATCAGCGGCAGAAACCTTTCAGTTAGAAAAAAATGAGATGCTTTAAAATTAAGGAGAGAAAGAAGAAAACGATAAGAACATTGTCATATGGGGGGAAACCTTTTTTTTCTTTTTGTTGTGTGATAAAGTTTCATGAAATGAAATGAGGGAAGTGCTGTGATTACCTACTCAAGAAGTTAAGAAAGAAATGTATAGGGTTCCAAAATGACATCACAGCTCCCTAAAATAAACTCTTACTAATTTTAGCCAGAGTTCTATGCTACAGAAATCATCATCTACTGTCTGAAGAGGAGCATCACCCTCACCACAAGGGATTCTAGGATAGCATTTACCTAAAGCCTCTACTATATGCCACAAATGTATAATGCATTATAGCTATCGAGTCGGTTAAGCACATATATGCTGAATGCAAAATACCTGCAGAGTATTTATTGTGCCTTTTACCAAGTTTCCAGCTTCCCCTTTTTCATATTTCTCAGGACCAGGAACTGTAGAACAAACAATGAAGGAACTACACTGGCCTCTTTCTGGTTCCCTGAACACAACAGTCTCTTCTCACCTTAGCTGTTGGCACTGGCCTAAGAACTCTCAGCTCAAAGGTCACCTCCCTTGGAGACGCCTTCTCTGATCACCCCATCCCAAAGTGACACACATTCCACTCAATGTCCTCTATCACATCACCTGCTTTTTCTCTTCACAGTCCCTGGGTTTACTTTCTCTTTTTGTTTCTTCCTTTACCAGTCTTTTTCCTATTTCTTTTATTAGGATGTAAGCTCCATGAAGTCAGCAATCTGGCCCGTGTGGCATACCACATCATTCCCAGCACTGAACATAGTGCCTCACATATAACTGGTACTCACTCCATAAGCATTTGTTGAATTAAAAAACAATGAACATCTGTTACCTCACTCATCAGCTACTGCTTACCTCAGCTCTGTCTGATTACCTTGCTCAAAAACTCTTCTCTTCCAGAAAGGAATCTGGAAGCCCATCCACACAGATGCCTCCTTTAAGGCTTACATATATGAAGTTTTATGAAGAGCTGAGACGGTCAAGCACTAGTATTCTTGTTCACAGTAACGCAACTTAAATTTACATATAATAATACTATAAAGGTACCCACTATCTCAGAATTTCGATAGTTCATTTACTCCATATATTAAGCCTACCTACAAAGATAGTCATTACATGCTCATTAAAGAAATAAAGAAATAAATAAAAATAATAAGTAAAGAAATCGCTGTTAATACAACTAATGGGCTGGAGCAACAGTACAAGCCCCTGCCCTTCCCACTCCGTCACCTTCCAGGGTGTTTTCGGGCGTTGGGGACTGTTCTTTCTTCTTCAGCTGTGATTATGAGCATTACCTGGCTTGCCAAGGAACCAAAACTGGCTTAGTTCAATCATTGTATTTCTGGCAACAAAGCTCACAAACTCTCACTGTTCCCCCTTTTCTATGAAAAATTTGGGTTTACAATCTTTCACAAAACATGACTCAAAGTAAACGGCCTTCTAATTTCTTAAAGGAATTATAGCCTCTATAGCCTCTCAGTTATTGGGCTCTCTTTTTTTCTTTTAGCTCTAAGCTGATACACCATTCTCCTCAATGTAATTTTCGAATCAGTTCTTAATATAGCAAAATTGTCATCAGCTCTCTGTAAAATTCCTTACTTCATAAAAAAAAAACCAAACCTGAAATCATATAATTTATATTCTAACATAGCTGTTTCTTACCTTTACAATTGTAACTCTAGTTGAATTCTAAGACAATATTTTTAAATTTTGCCATCAGCAACTCAAAAAATTCACAGGTCTTAAAAGACATATAAACAATAGTTAAATACATAGTGAAGAAAACTACTAATTAATGGCAGCATGATTTCTAATCCATAGTAATGAGTTTTAAAGAATGTGGAAACATTAATCTTATTTGAGATTTTTTTTTGTTTTTGGTGAACTGTGCATATACATGCATGTGCATAAAACAGCAACAAAGAATAAAAAGTGAAAATCTGTCAAGTACATAATGACTAGCACATAAGAGGTGTCACTAGGAAAGCTTACACAGCCCACTGAGAAAATGTATTCTCAGGAATACACTTCTAATGTAAATTATTCATATAAACTAAATTGGAAGAAAACGCTCATTTCGTCAAGTGAAAATTTCATTTTGCAATAGATTTCATATGATCACACAGTGTTGCAATTTTAAAACATTAGATGTGTTTGCATGCAAAACACGCTCACCACGCTGTCCCTTCGCCCACGGCTGGCACAACCAGAAGACGCAACGCTTGCAGTGTCATCGTCGATAAACTATGGATATTAAAAGCAGATAATGACAAAGATGCAGTTTCACTATAGGTCTTCCCATGACCATAAGCACAGGAAGGCAGGCTTGGGGAAGCACGCAAATGCTCTCTATGAGTATTGATTGTAATTAACACCACTACTGTGCACCATTAAACCAAAAAACTGTTTTGAGGCGTATTGAATAATCACCAAAAACCAAAAGATAGTTCCAAAAAGCACAAAGATTAAAATAGTATTTACTTTACCTTTTAAGTTAAATGAAAGAAAAAGGGGGGTGAAGCATGACTACTAGCCAACACTTGCTAGGGACCTCATGCTTTTTAAACCTCTAGGCCCTCTGGGATCCCCCGATTACAATGAATTATAATCTTATAATTCATTTAAGTCAATAAATACCCTGTCTTTTAGTTGGGGGGAGAAAAATAATCTTCTCAAATGAAACAATATGTCAAACACAGAACTTCCTACCACCAAGGACACTGAAATGATGGTTCCTGTTGTCCTTTATTCACTCCCGTGCAGCACATGCAGGAATTTCTAACATTACTGCACATCCCCGCCCTCCTTCATCAGCAGTGGAAGATTCACCTTCAGTATGTGGAGGCTGCCCCCATTCTGACGTCACTAAGGAGCCATTCTGGCATCACTGGGGTAATAACTCTGAGTCCCAACTTGCAAATGAAATAACATTTAGCCAGCACACGATGACAAGATTCTACACTCGACTAAAAACATTACCATAAATTTTTTTGTTTTTTTGCAAGGGACCATCACAGCTGGGACACTAAAAACGACATCAGGCTCAAGAATTGTCAAGTGGAATTTTATTACCAGGTGGGTTAAAAATAAACTTCCTCCTGTGAAAAAGCTTGTATATCCTTAAACATCCCTGTAATAACTTTTTGTTAACTGTAACAGTGGAATCCTTGATAAATGTCACTTGGAAATGGCAGGAGAAATGAGTCAAACATCTACATAGAGGAAAGTCCATATAACTTGTCTATTCTACTCCACAAAGTAACCTATGCTGACCTCTAAGAAACTGCTTAATAATTTCTCCAATTTTAATATCATCAAGAATAACAAGGTAGTTCCTAAAAAAGTCATAATTTGCTATTAAAAATAGTAATTAGTACAGTCTTTTTAGTGGGTAATATGGTAATATACATAACTTAAATGTACATACTCTTTGGTTCCCATCATTTCATTATTAGCAACTTACCATGCAGATCTACTCATAATATACTTGTATAAGCATGTTCACTGTACAAGTATCTGTTGTAGCAAAAATCTGACAACCTAAAAGCTCATCAAAACAGGAGCGATTTTTCAAATGTACAGCCCCAGCACTAACAGAATGATGATACACTGCCATTAAAAAAAAATGTGCTGACCTAAAACTAATCTCCAAGAGGCACTCAGGGGAAATAGAAAGGGACATGACATACTTTTTAAAATCTTTTAAATGCCAAAAAAAAAAAGAATAAAATAAATCTTTATATACTGATTTGAAAAAACACTGTGAGTAAAGAAAACAAGTTAAGCAGCATTAGGTACACGAATCACTTGCATACTGTTCAAACAAAGGACACTCGTACAGACATAAAATATCTCTGAAAGGATATACACAAACCGAGGTTGCATTTGGGTGACAGAAACAGGAGAAAAGTCAGAGGACTTTTACTTTGTACTTTCCTTAAGCTAATATTACGTTTATAAATTTAAAGCAAGTTTTAATACTTTAGAAAGACTGGGTAATTAGAATTGTCCCAGTTTCGTGTTTTATGTAGCAATTCTTTAAAGTTGACATATTTCATTTCTTCTTTCACTCCACTGATTGAAGGGCTAGGAAGCAAGTGGAATGGTTCAATGTAGAAAGTAGAGATGAAAAGGAGAAAGAAAAAGGATAGGGCAGCCAATTCACACCCTGAACTACCCCCACTGGAAAAAAACAAGAAGAATTTCCAAATGAGAATTACAAATAAATTAAAAAAGAATTCCAATGGCACTAGCTTCAGACTCATTTAAGAATTATGTGCTAAGTCACATTCATACAGAAACCACCAATTCAGACAAATTAGTTCTTGAGTTTGTGTGCTGAAGGAAAATGGCAATCCATGCACAACAGGGTGAGACACACCACACCCTCGATATTCTGAATGGTGAGTGCAGATTAATGAACCAATCAAAAGTGTCTACAGGACATGCAAGGAGACTAGGCCGCTCACCACAGGACTGCTTCGGGATGAACTCGTTCTTGATGAGTGAAAACTGTATTCAGATGGCTATAAAGTTTCCAAGAAGACAGGTTTTACAATAATGATCAGCTCCTTTTCCCACTGGGAGGACATCAGTGCCCCTGGATCTGCCTCACCCTGGCTCCCAGGTGAAGGAAACTCTTACTCCCCTGGCTGGAGCCCTACTGCACTCCTGCCCTCCTGACCCAGCTGCCCACCGCTCACGGCAAGAGCAAGCAGAGAACAAAGGGGTGCCCGAGAAGTGCTATTCTCATCCTCTCCCCGAGGAACTAATGAGCCAGAAAAGCGGTTTCTCTGCTTGTACTGCCTTCGCACTTGAAGCCTCGGTTTGCAGCAGGCGCTTTCTCACAGCTTGGGGGAGTCGCAGTTGACAAGCTGATGGGTCACAGCTTGGAGAGTTATTACAGGTCAGATTAAATGGCTTTTCTCTTTGTAAGTAAACTGTGCCCACCTACACATCGCCCTCCCCACCACCGCCCCCTGCTTGGACTTACAGTTCGAGAACCGTAAGGGTTATATAATCCACCATTATACAATGACACCTGGAGAACAAAGGAAATACCATTTAGCCATTCAGCGTCAAAGTTATTTTGAAAGTGATGTAACTTCTTCAGAGTACTCAGTTCCAAAAAAGCTGAAGAATAGTGTTTAAGTGTACAGCCTCCCGAGGTGATAACACTCATTTATGTCTGCATAAATTCCTGCGTCAGCCTCAGTAAAGCTTCAGGATCACACTTCATTTCAAAAAGCACCAGTGGTTACAGCATTGCCTTTCATCATCATGTTATGAAATTAGGAGAACATTTACCAATTTATTCTTTCAAAAGAGGGAAGAAAACAGATAAGAAAGTGAGGTACAGAAAGCTTTGCCCACTGTCACGATAAAATCAAGCACAAAGCCTCAGGTTCCCAGTCACTAGAAGAGGCCACAACAAAACAAACAGCCTGAAAGCAACCAACTCACGATCGCACATTACACAGAGTGATTGTTTTGGCTTTCGAGTCAGCTGGCTTCATTAGAGCCGAGTATTAATGTGGCCAAGGCCACAGCTGTTCCCCTGCAAAATATGACATCCCATGCCTAGGCAGCCATCTCACACAAGTATGCGAGTGGAGTGGAACCCATGCAAATCCACCTCGTCTAGAGGAAGCCAATTCTAGGCAAGGGCCCACCAACAGCCAGCACTATCTACCACTGTGAGGAGAACACACTCATTTTTACTCCCCGGAAGTTTTGTACTTTAAGCAGAGGCAGCACATTTTGAGGTACACACAGCACTAAAGCCACGTGCTTTAGTGACTATTTTGATTATTTTGGAGGAAAGATGTCAAGCTAGAGCCAGCACCATGACAATGGCTCCGCCAAGAGTACACACGTTGGAAGTGGAAAATACAAACCAGACTGGCACTTCTCAGCAGGCCAGAATTTACAGTGGAGGAGGCCTATGGAGAAAGAGCACGATTTAACCCAAAGGAACCAAAGGAACGTAACCGGCAGCTCTGAAGGCACCGCCCTCCTCAGGAAGTACTAACCCTGTAGCTCTTGGATGTCGCCAGAGGGTCGCTGTACAAGGAGGAAGACTGCTGAGAAACAAAAACAAAACACAAGCAAGAAAAGAAAGAACTGGTCTCACAATCGTGAAAGCAGAAAGCCTATGTCTACTTTATATCCCGTAATTCATTAGTGATTCCTAAGTGTTTAAGGCAGTTAAGTGACACACAGTGAGAAAAACTTAACCATTAGACATCTCTTTGACTATCAATTCTAAGGGCTCAGAAAGAAAAACACTTGGAACAGTTTTCTATAAATGTGTCTTAAGTCCCACTGGTCTTTGAACATGAATGTCGGGAGGTGAGAGGGCCACCTGAGACAGTGTTCTGGGAACAAGGGCCTGGCTGAGGGAATGTCGCATACTGCGGCCACGTCGCAGCAGTCACCAGAAGCTCCTGTGACGTCGAATGGGCTTATCCTGATTACTGGGAAGCCAGGTAAATGAGCTCTGAGTTATTGCTATAAACTCTCTTTTCCAAATGGATTAGGAAACCTATATTTCAGAACAAGCCATGGGCAAAGTGCCTTGGTTTAATTAGATAAATTATACTGGTCACAGTGAATCCATGCATTAAATAAGGCACAGCATTATTTAAAAAGGAATTAAATCTTTTTTCCTGATGTCATCTCAATACATTTTCAGTTCTTTTTCACTAAGCCCAATCAGACATGGAAAATAAGACTAAATCATGTATGCAGGTTTTGACAACTGAATTATTTTAAATGTACTGTGTGCCATATATTTAATATGTTCTAAATGTATGATGTGCCAAGTGCCTTGAAAAAACAAGAGATTCTCACATTACATAATTACATTCTTCTCATCACATATTTTTTTGGTTGTGCTGCTCAGCTTGTGGGATCTTAGTTCCCCAACCAGGGACTGAACTCAGGCCCTGGCAGTGGAAGCGCTGAGTCCTAACCACTGGACCACCAGGGAATTCCCTCTCATCACACTTATAGTTTATATTTCCACATGTACATTTTTATTTAGTAAAAGGACATACACTGTGATATGTACTGATGTGCACAACTTATTTTGAAATGTGTCCTTCCCAAAAAGACGGGCTGATGGAAACATGGTGGGACAGACAGATAATTACACGATAAAGGAAACACAGTAAAAATGTCAACTGTTGAATCTGAGTATAGGTGTGTGGGTGGTTACTATGCAATTCTTTGAACTTTTTTGTAAATGTTAAATACTTTACACTTAAAAAACTGGAAAAAATGGTCCTCATTAATAAATGTGGTGATTCAACATTTACCATCATTCAAAGATACACTCACACAGACAATGTGAATTCAAACACAGCCATTCACAGATTAGTCCTAACTACTCAAAATGCAAAACAGGGGATTAGAAATGTGTTAAAGTTGGATAAAACACATGAAGCCAAAAAAACCTTGTGACAAACCCGAGAACAGTAGGCAGAGGTGGGTTTGCTATGTCTAAGACTGCTATAGTTTCTTTGGTCAAAGTAGAGCCCACTCTGCAAAAAGCAAAATCAAACACATTTTTCTTAGGTTAAATGTTATTAACCTAACAACAATGACAAAATTGGATATTGCCAAACCCCTTTGAATTATATTAAGTCAAAGTCAAAATAACAGCTATTTCAAGTCTCTCAAAAAAGACTAATATTAAAGGTTAACTTTTCAAACCAAATCATTGCTAATTTTTTTTTTTTTACTTTAAAAAGAATATAAATCCTCAGATAAAATAGAAAGGAAATAGTAAGTGAATTATTCTCATGTCACACTTAGGAATGTCCTTGAAAAACCCAGGACGAATGGATAATTACCGCTTTTATAATCTATTTAGAAACATCACAGAAATCATTAAAGCTTTTTTTTTTCAAAACTCCTTCTAATTCCATTATTTGTCCAAATAAACTCATCAAATTAAATTACCAAAGAAAGAGTGTGAGCAGTAAATACGGTTTGGTCTAAAACATCTATGGCAGGTTCATCTTCAATATGCTAAGCCAAGCAATTACATTATTGATTTGCTTGCGGCGGGGGCGGGGGGGGGGGGGGGAATCATCTATAAAATTTCAGCCATCTCTTCTGCTCAAGGTTAAGGAAGCCCAGGCAATCCCTGACTGAAAGACGGCTCCTCCACTGTTGACAATGCAATAGGGGACACCCCCTCCTCCCACATAACCCTGCCCTGCCCGACCCGCCTGCACCACACCCTCTGAGAGGCACCATGACTCACTTCTCCCCAAAGCTCCCAATACTCCACCTGCCAGGGCCTCTCACTAATATCCTCCCGTTTCATCCTCGCCTCCTTCCGCATTTCCACCAGCCAAAGGTTCCCACCCCTCTCTCCACCTCACCAATGGTCAGAGCCCTACCCAAGGGAGCCCCGAGTTAGCAAAGAGCTTGGGCTGCACTTCCTCTGCCAGTGCTGTTGCAACTCGACAGGGAAGAGGTGTTCCCAGCACCCCAAATGGGCACTGTAGACATTTTTTTTTCTCCATACAGCAACACCATTTAGCAAGTTGGCTGGAATGGAGAACACTATCAGTCCTACAGTTTAATTACACTATAGGTTGAAGAATTTTCTGCAAGACCGCTTGGAAATTCTGCCATCATAAACCTTGTTGTTTCTACCAGAAAATTAATTTCAAGTTCCCCAAATCTCAAACCTATAAAAACAATCATTCAGAATGACAGCTCCATGTGAGTTTGGTACTGCCTATAATACCACAACTGTGCTTAGTCGCTCAGTCGTGTCCAATTCTTTGTCACCCCATGGACTGTAGCAGACCAGACTCCTCTGTTCACAGGGATTCTCCAGGCAAGAATACTGGAGTGGGTTGCCATGCCCTCCTCTAGGCGATCTTCCCAACCCAGGGATCGAATCCAGGTCTCCCCACATTGCAGGCAGATTCCGTCTAAGCCACCAGGGAAGCCCAATACCACAACTAAATCAATTCAAATTTCCAAAATAAGTTATAAGAATCTCACTAAACCTATTCTTAAGGTACCATCCTCCAAAGTGCAATTCATAGATGAAAATACAATATTAATGAACTTAGTGTGACACTTTCCTAAGTCTAGCCACCAGGGTTAGCATACGCTAGTGAAGTGAAAGTCGCTCAGTCACTTCCGACTCTTTGCAACCCCAAGGACTTAGGCCTGCCAGGCTCCTCTATCTATGGAATTCTCCAGGGAAGAATACTGGTGTGGGTATCCTATTCTTTCTCCAGGATAGGTGCCTCTCATGATTTTCCCAACCAAGGGATAAAACCAGGGTCTCCTGCATTGCAGCTGGATTCTTTACCAGCTGAGCTACCAGGGAAGCCCATCATACGTTAACTTGACATTAAATCTTGTAAATGAAAACAAAATTATTTTAAAATAAGGTTCTGATAAGTCATGTTTCAGTATATTATCAGGTTTCAATAATGCCTGAAGAGCAGCCCTAATTCTTAACTTCCCTGAAAGGATCAGTGAATTTTACAACCACACAAAATACTGTGATATGAGACACAACAGAACTAACCAGTGGGTCTTTATGAGAACCAGAAGATCTCTTCTTCATTCCGTAAGAGTGACTGTAAGAATGACTCTAGAAGTAAATATTGAAGTTAACTTTAAAGATTGGATAGTGAAGTTTTAAGATAATTTAATAAAACCATCTTAACATCATACACAGAAAAACGCCCACATGGGACACAGAGCACTCCACACGCATGCACTCTACTTCCCACCTGTGAGCGGGAAACTGGCTAAGACACACAGCCTGCCTGCCCACCAGCGCTCCCCTCATCTCCTCTGTGCCGTCCAGCACTGTGTTGAGTCAACTGAAAACTTAATTAGGCTTTAAGTGGGGACCTTCACTCCACACCTCATTTGAGTCTCTGCTTCCTTAAAAACGCATGAGTGACAAGAGAGGCCACTTCCTTTTGCAGTCCTCCTTACCTAAAGGCCAAAGAGCAATCTTGTGTACCCAGCAAAGCAAGATGAGAACAGAAAACAACACTGCACTGCCCGAGACAGCCCTCTTAACCCGAGTTACTGGTCCACAGCACGTGCTGCTCAGCGGAGAGCAGCCGGCACAGCGTGGCCTGTCTCAAGGAGCAGCAGCGTCATTAGATAATAACCTGACCTCCGAGTCCTTTGAAGATAGCACTGTCTAATACATAACTTCTAGGAGTCAGAGCCAAGTGCATGTGAGGGGACAGAGGACAGCAATACTACTGAACAGGACAACTGGCAGATAAGAAGTCCAATGTGGATATGCACCTTTGGTCTGAAAGGAGGAGATGCAGCTAGAAGGGTCCTAGCCATCAACAGCCTGCTCTACACACATCACCTGAAACATGCACAGCTAGACCCTGAATCAGTGATTACAAACTCATTTTCTTTTTTTTTTTTTAAAGTGCATATCTTTCTTTTAGACATTATTACTCTGAACATAAGAGCTGTGGCAACCTATGGACACATTAACCCAAGAAAAACACACTACAAGTAAACTTCCTTGGCCAAAATGACATGCCATTAAAAATAAACCAAATCAAGCAAAAAATGAGTGGATGGAACTGATGTTTCAGTTGTCACCTGAATCCTTTCACAGCTGCTGGCTTGTGAGACAAAACATAAAACATAGCAGGTGTAGCTGTAAAACACGCCGCTGTAGTTCAGTACGTCTCAGAACACCGCTGGAAGCATGTCTTCCAGGGCATGAGTATGTGTCAGCTGGGTGACTCACCATTTTAAGAAAAGACACTACTACCAATCCTAGTCCTGAATAGGAAAGCAAAAAATTTTATCTGATCCTGAGATCCTAAAAGGCAAAGCTATTCAAGTGCTAAATCATGTCACAATTGCACACTAGAATTTGCTGTTAGTCACATATTTCCCCCAAACATCACAACAGACCTGTGAAAAAGTTAGACATAATCTAGGATTAGTATAATCAATTGTTTATAAAGTGAAACTATATTTAACACAAAGTCATGCAATACGTACTAATGATGGAAGTCTTGATGATCTATCCTTAAGAGCACCATACTGGATTTCAGGAAAAGGTGAAAGTTGGTTTTATTTCCAAAATCAGAAATATAAAGGGGGGGGGGAAGCAACATTTATAGAGTTATGAAAAATCCAGCACTACTTTAAAAGTTCCAAATTATTAAACATAACAGTTGTGACATCTGAATTAAAGAATACTCTCCCCCCTCACTCTTTCCTAGTATAGGTTATTGTTAAACTATATGTACAAGAAAAACTGCATGTTCTCATTCAAAACCAGAATGTATAATCAGTAATGTTCAGATGACTCACCCCAGTACACTACAGCACAAAACACCCAAGGAAGCCTTCAAATGCAGGCATTAAGCATCCTAAAGGTCTGTGACCATCATTGTCCATCACGTGAAATGTGGCAAAAGCAAGTCATGGAGAAGCAATGAAGCAGGAACACATAGCTAGTATAATGAAACTTACCAAAAAAGCAACAAACAAAAAACCAAAAGACGAAAAACAACTGCAACATTAAAATGGGGAGAGTTCCCTTGGATCTGCTTATGCACACACTTGGAAAACAACCCTTCTCAAGAACTTTCCCTATGAAACATAGTGAACAAAGCTAGAAACTTGGTGAGAGCAAAGTGTGGAATGGATAGTATACATATAAAAGTGGCATGAAATATAAATCAAAGAAAATAGATATAAAATTTATGACAAGACCAGAAAAACCATATTCCCTGTAAGGTCTTTAAGAAAGTAATACGTTTAGCACCACATGTCAAATTCAAGAAACCAAATTAAATAGTAACTAACTACTCAGATTTGTGCTTTCCTAATTTTTTAAGCATTCTAGTGAGATTTTTTAAGCAGTCTTGCCCAGAAGAACAATGTATAAAGCAAAAGCAATGAATAAACTCCTCAGGTAGTTTGGTAAAAATATTTTTCTTTTGCAACTCTTATACCCATTTAGGATCTTAGGGAACACTATTTAGAAACCTGATCTAAAGTAATGTTTTTCTAAATGTGGACTGCAACTCATTAGTAGTTCATAAAGTCAATTTATGGGTGCAACCAACATTAAGAAAATACAAAATAACTAGAGTAGATCACGTACAGTACATATTATTTTTGTAAAATTTGTTTCTGTATTTTTTATATACTTCTATACATACAAAAACAGGCACATCTCTGGGTATGTATGTTGGATTATAACGTAAAATGTATTCCTGTCATAGAGGCTGCAATTTTAAAAAGCCTAAAATACACTAGAAGATAAAATTTAAAAGTGTAGTTCTAATAAAGCATTAAAATAATATTTCAGACAGAACAAAGGTTTCAATTCATGCTTAGTGAGATGATCATTCACAAAAAATATTGCAGAAATTCCCCAAAATGTATTTCATAAGTATAAGGCTAAGTGGTATAATTTTACCACTGGCAAAATTAAATTCGGTAAAAATGATATTGCAGTAAATACTAACAGGTACTGAAGCAAAATATCTGCATTTGCATACTTTCCTTATATTATCATGAAAACAGAATATAAAGTGTTACTACCATGTGTAAAAAAAATCTTTTTTATCCAAAATTTTCTAAAATGCCTAATGGTGTGCATTTGGTGGTAAATGATGCGCGCGGTCAAGTCACTGTGGTGAATGACACTTCACTGAAAATAAAGTTCCCTCTCTATGAAAGTTTCACCTGCGACTTCTCTCAGTTAACAAAATATCTTTTTTGTTTAAAAAAAAAAAAAACCATGACCAAAACATGTATTACTCAAATCACACATTCCTGCATATAAACTATTCCATCCTCCAAAAAGGTAAGTTCATTGAAGGAATCAGTCTTAGTTCTCATCCTCTCTGTAACATCTGATCTTCTGCAAAAACATAAGATTTAACAAGTTGAACTGAAAATGATCTATTTTGATTTTCTTTTTCCAAAATATAATGCAGAGCTCAGATAGTTTTATTATATTTATCTATTCATTCAGCTGCGCCGTGAGGCTTGCAGGATCTTAGTTCCTCGACCAGGGATGGAATCAGGGCCCCAGCATTGGAAGAGTGGAGTTCTAACCACTGGACCACCAGGGAATTCCCTCAGTTTTAAAAACTGCTGAATCTGATAGGAAAATCCACAACTTGGACATCCCAATCACTACCACTGGTTGTACACCCGGTGAACAAAAAGGATCCTCCAGTATGTGACAGTTGGTATTTAAGTTGTTTAAAAACAAATGATTCATCAAAGAAGGGAGAACTGAAAATATTAAAGGCTCTAGCTAAACAAAATATTTCCAAACTTGCTATTATAAAAAGTATTAAAAAGCAGGCTACAGAAACAAAAGTTCGGCAAGTGTCTGTTTCTGTGGGAATGGACCTGTTGCTCAAGTCCCCGGGGCGCTGTGGTCAACAGTGAATGCGCAGTACTAACGCTGCACATTTCCCTGGGCTACACGCCACAAGGTCTTCACTTCTGGTGTACGGGCTCGGCTCCAATGTGTCCCTGTAATGTCCTTCGATGGGTTCTTCCACGGAATTAAACAGTGTAGGAGTAAATGACAGAATAAAAAATTCCAAGCATATTAAAATTAAATTCATTAAAATTATACTAAAGCCACTAATACATAAATAGGAACTAATAAAAAACAACAGTAAAGCTCTCCACCAGTGAAAACTGTGATGTATCCCTACCACTCTGATTCAAGATCACCTCATTTTCTAATTTTGGATCTCTTCCTTATAGTCTTCTTGTATTTCAATATATAAAAGCATGACCAAGCAGTCAGTCAGATTTTTTTTTTTAAAGGTAGATTGCTTTTTAAAGAAGCACTGTTTCAATTCTAAACTCAGGGCTTTGATTTAATCTTCCTTCCCCAAACCTACCATCTTGAACCATCTTGAACTATCTCTGCTCTATTTTTATACAGAATGTCTATAGCATCTATACCATCTCTAGCCCCACATAGCTTCAGGCAGGACACCTTTCAAAGAAAGCAGTTAAGTGGACAAAAGGAGAGATCAAAGTCCGAAGAATGTGGCATAAAACCATAAATACATCTTCCTCATAGCCAAGTACTGCTGATGTTCATGTACCAAATACAAGGTCCAAAAGTCTTAGACTTTTTAATATACAGCTCATAAGTTTAAAAAAATAACTAGAAAAGAAATACCAAACCCCAATAAAATTTAGGTCAAGGTTTTAAGCCATAACATATATTTTTACAGAGAACACAAGTTGTCTATATTTTTGGTATAATGTAGATGGTAAAGTTATTCTAAAAAGCAATAATCTGATGAAAATTTAAAACTCCCAAAATGATCAAGTTAGAAAAAAGAAAAAAACTATATTTCTTTTATACTGTGTTATTAGTAAGCTTTCATTTCAAATCAGACATTTCTAAGAAAGTCTAAAAACTTAAATATTCTAAATGTATACTCACAGTAGTACTGAAGTCTCTACAAGGTAAAAATTTTACTAATCTTGAAGTTCACAGACTGCTTTTTAAAAATATTAGGAGTTTTACTTTTTGCTACATAATAGCAAATTTTCATAATTACCATAATGAAATAAAATACTATGAGTTTCAGTTATATCTTAAATTTATTTAATGATGTAATTTCCATGAAATGAAAATCAATCTCATTTTGTAGACACTGAGTAAACAACTCCTTATTTAACTGCAGATTTATTTTTTGTTTACACATTTGTTTTAAAAACAAATTAGGTCGAACTTGGATGGCTTTACCATTAGGTTAAACTAATATGTAAGTTTCCCATGCAAATTTACAAATAACCAGCTTGAAGACTGTGAACTTCACACTATGACCATTATAATAAGTCATATATTTTTTAAGAAGAGGTGAGATGGGATTATTTTCAAAGCCCTCCAAGCTCAACTTTTAAGTTTTTGTTAACTCCCTGTGAGAAAAAAAAGCACCAAAATCTCTCCAGGGAGAAGCATGACAAATTTATTATCTTAAAGCTCTTTTCCTTTAAAATCATTCTTAAACCACTAGTTAGATTTCTATAAAGGCTTTTTAATATTCTTATAAATCTAAACTTTTATAATCAACCAAAATGTTTATGATTCAAGTACTAGCTTACTAATTTATTTCAAAAAGACAGTAGATTACATTCACCAATAAGAAATATAACCACTCTTGGGAACAACTGTACGTTCAGAAAACATCATCTCGCCTGTCATTCAATTTAGTGCATATGCATGTGCAAAATTTATGGGAAAAAGCTGCACCCAGCCAATATGCAACAGATTTTAGCAAAAGGAAAATTATCTAAAAAATAAAATATGGTCTTAAGAATGTAAGTGAATTAAAAAAAAAAAAAAAGAAATATAACCAGAATAAAAGACTATTTAAGAATGCAAACATATCAATAACTAGTATACCAGAACACACTCAGTTTAATACAGTGTATTTTCAAGATAGGAAAAAAATACAAGATAGGAACATTATACAAGACAGGAAGAAAACTAGACCTGGCGATATTAACAAATACAGATCTTAACAAGAATAGAATTTTACTAATGAAAAAATCTAGATATGAGCACATATACTATATTAACAATGTACAAATTAAAAGCATTGCTCTAAGACTTAAAACACAATTCATTAAGAATAGAGATCAGCTTTTTTGGCACAATATGCAAGCCTTTAATGAGCAATATCTCATTTATTTTGATTTACAATGATGTACACTAAATACTTGAGACAAACTACAAAATATTAATCAAAATATTGAAGCATGATCATTTCTATAAATATGGTAAGACAGGCATTTTGAAAATCAGAAGTTCAATTTTTCCACTGAATAAAACTATAATTAGTCACCCATGCCCCAAAATAATAAATTTTATTAAAAAAATGATTATTTAAAAAAAATCTGAAAGTTAGAACCATGCAGGTGTTATTTTATAAAATCAATCTTATTTTGTGATGATTTTCCAAAATCAAAAGCCCTTTTATAGAAAAAAAAGTAGATATACATGTTAATAGACAAAAATATTTACGATTTTAGAATTGATTTACTTATAGCAATAATTTGAGAGAAAAATATCACTTTCCAATGAAAAGAACTTTGCCAATATTTTCTTTCTTTTTTTTTTTTTTTTAGAAAAGACAAAGGGATAGCTTTGCTATTAGGGTGTAAACAACTTAAAATACCAACCCTGTGACTGCCAAGACTTCGAATGGACAGTGCCTCCTCAACTCCCTGATAAGATAAAAACAAACAGTAAAGGTGTGTGAGGGACTGCAGCAGCTGGTGAGGAAAAGCATCAGAGGCAAGTCTGTAGGTCATTACAAACCAGAGAAGGACGATGATGACTGGATCTGTGGGAGTGCCTGGCCCTTTCCGACTCTTCCTGGGGAAGGAGAAAGTACAGGGACAGTTAATCACTGAGCAGACGGCTGTCTATCAGAACTGGGCACAGAGGTGAGTTTCCTCAGAGCCGAGGCTGGGGCAGTCAGGTCCCTCAGTTGGAAGGGAAGTAGAAATCATCTTAGCAATGTTTTCATTTGAACAAGTGTATGTATGCCGGCCATTTGTAGAATGTACTCTATATATTGTACTCTATAGAATGTACTCTATATTGACCAAGAGAGCACAATATACCAAGATAAAAATAAGTAAGTATACTTAACCAACAGAAATTGAGGTCAGCATTAAAAGCAGACTTTGATCTATTTATGATGTTAGTTTATGCAAGGCAGGAAGAAATGTTTATTATAGATGTAGTTTATGGTGAAAATGTATTCTTTTAAAGAGATTTGGGTTATAATTTTGTGCTCATTGCAAAAAATTTTTTTCTTTTACCACTTTAACTGGAAAAGTAAAGAACAACTAAATGAAATAGCCCCTGACTGTGTATAGTTAATATGAAAAACTACTTATAATTAGGGGAAACTGAGTAAATACTTTAGAGGTGATAAAGTTGCTTCAGAAGTTATGCCTTATGAAGATTGTGAAAAAAAAAAACACATAAAAAATTCCAATTAACTAAAAGTAATACTAATTTTTTCCATATTCAGCTATTAGCACTGTGGCATTAAGTACTAAGTCATGTGAAATTAAATGACTAGTCCCTAGAACGTTATCAACTGTAAGAAACTTCTGATCTTTCAGAATTTCAAAGTCTGGAGTGTCAATTCACATTGACTAAGAATCTACACACAACTGGCCAACTGGGTTCACAGCTAATCGACACCGCTTTCCCCAAAACGCACCAAAACTTCAACACCCCATGACAATGCAGCATGATCATCATGCAGATGGAATAATTAGATGTGGCTATGCCTGATCATTTATCGTGAATCCAGCAACAGTAATTCAACAGAAACACCACAATTTAATGCTTTGTTTTGGTCATGATCTTTGAATATAATTCCAAAAAACGCCTGGTTGTCATCTGTCGTGTACATTGATGCATTTGATCAAATCTGTTCAGAAGTCTGTTTATATGTACCAGGATGATTCAATAATTCAATATTCAACATGGTGTTCTGATCTTTAAGAATTCATCACTGATTCACAGTTTTGTTATGTGATAGATACATGTAATCTGTAAGAAGCCAAGCAAGTTTCTTTCCTCTCTTTGACTATCAGGTGATGTATCACAAAACTTTGGGGGGCATGAGTGTTAGCCCAGCAGGGTAGGTCAGCTTACTAAGTGGTAACAAGTTCTAGGCTAGTTAGCTTTGTTAGTTTAAGTTAATTCCATGTGCCCGCTCCTAGTGTTATCTGGGGTACCAGGGTGACATATCAATACAAGGTTTAATGTTCAGTCTTCTCTTTATTCTATCCTTTCTTTTCCTTCCACCTACCACACAGGAGCACTTTTAAAAACCTGCCTCTAAAGAGTACATCCCATTAAACATGCAGCAAAGATAGATGAATTCATATTTATCCTTAATTACGCCTATTATAAAAATAACTCTAAATAACAACACAGTAACTACTGGAGTATCTCTAGATTTACACAGCTTTCTTTTTAGCACCATTTGGAAAAAATGACCTAATGAGTTCAGAAAACTACAGAATAAAATGTAAGCCCATATAGGCTGGGAGAAATTAGGATAAATTTTTAATATAGGAAGACTCTTCCTTCTAGCAGTCGATAACCTAATTGTTTGTCTATGCATTATTTATTACAAATTTATTAGTAATTCATATTTTACACTGTGACGATCACATGCCAACTTCTATGATAAGTTCATAGACAGAAAGCAGCCAGAAAGGCAAGGATAAGAAGTAAGAGGAAAAATCAGTTTGAAAAAAGTGCCAGAAGGGGTTGGAATGTTAATTATTCTATCTGAAACTAAACCCCACCTTCTCTGCCTGTCCAAATCCTACCTATTATTTAAGACTCGGACACCTGCATTTTAAACCCTAACCCAAACTGCTCCTTTTGACATAAGAATTAAATATTAGACTTTTAGCATAGGCTTTTCTTATTTAATGCTTTGATCTGCCCTAAGATATTAAAATCCTAGGCAATTTGAGAATTATAATACATAATTATAAGAAGAAATTAATATTTCCACTTTTGCAATTAAGAATTATTTCTCTTAACTCATGCAAAAATATTCTTAAGACATTATCAGTAATATTAAGCCAGTTACATGCAGAAGACACTTGAATAAAAAAATAAGCGAGCTTTAATAACAAGAAAGGACAGATTCCACTCCAAAATAACAAACACATACATGAGGAGTTGCTTAATTTTAAGTAACCAAACATCTTTTTTCTCTCTTTTCTAAAATATCACAATGAGACGTATGATGAAGCTTTAAAATTTGTAGGTAAATACAATCATAAATATTTAAATTCTAGTTATACCTTAAAATGCTATTCTAGAAGGGATTTGCTTATGAAAGTTGCTTGTTAAGCAGCAATTAAACAGTGGTTCTTAACCTCTTAGGGATCACAGACTCCTTTTGAGAATCTGATGATAAAAATTCCTGTGGCCATTTCACATGAAAACATACACACACTCAAAACCTGGCATGAGATGTTTTTACCCCATCCCTCAAGCCTATTCACACACCAAGCTAAGAACCTCTGCAATCAGAAGCAGCTAGGGCAATTGTCAGCACTGAAAAAAGCTCAAATTTAGGAATGACTCACAGTAACTCAAACATTACTGGTTGCAATTTGCTCTTGCAGCTAACAAATTTGGGAGTGACAGTGTAAGACTTGAAAGGAAACTGAGAGAACTAACAAAATAAAGGCAATTTTCAGAGGGGATGAAAGAATGATTTGGTTCATCTTTCTATGAAGAATCTGATGACATAGTTTTTTAAAAAAGAGAGAAATGAAGAAAGGGGCAGGGGAGAAGGTGGGATGGAGAGGGGTGGGCAAATTTTAGGGACAGAAGAACAGATCCACAGAGTGAAAACACATTCATTTACTCAATCTTTCTTGGTCAGGAGCATTTATGAGATGAGCGTGAGGCTGTAACTACAACAAAAATGGCTGGACTCCAAGCACACATTTGGTCCACTACAGGCAGAAGAGATACTCGCTGACCTTTAGGTTCAAACATGACAAACACTCCTACTTGGCAAATGATTAGTCAATGTTTTACTTTGAGATTGCATATTTCAGCAACTGATCACAACATGCAGGGCAGGCAATTCTGGCCTACCAGCCACTTCTGAATCTGTCCCCATTTCCGATCAAAGGAATGATGAGAGTGCTACAAATGCAAAAGTTTCACAAACTCAAGTTTCCAACATACTGTCTGCTATGGAAAGTCTTAACTTAATCACATTCATTTGTCCTGCAAGGCAATGATTGTTAATTCAAAGTTACGCATTCAAAATACACAACGTACTAAGCTAAGTATGTTCAGTCTGCAGCTAAGAGAACTACAAATAAAACTGAAACCTAATAACTCTATTCTTACAGTTCACTACAATTTTAGGAGTATGAAAGACAACGCATTGTATTGTAACATTTCATCTCAAGCCAAGAACTGCATTCAATATTTGAAGCTATGAGGTAAAAAAAAAAATTAGCAACACATTAACTGCTTTTGGCTTTGTTTTTGAGCTGAGACAATATGGACTCTATATACATCTTTTTAACTCATTAACAGAAAATTCACCACAAACCCCAAAATAAAGTGTTTAATATTGCCCTGCAGCTTTATCCCCCCTTTGAACTAAAACATCAGAAATGTTTTTTATGGGAATTTTCAAAGTCAGGTCAATGTCAGAAGGAAAGAGTAAAAAAGAGTATTTGTTTTCTTTTTAAACCAGCCCAATTTCTATATGTCTAGTTAGAAATTTTTCTTTTTTTTTTTGCTTTTCTCACTGATAATTACGACAGATGGAAATGTATTAGCTATACAAAAGTATAACATAAAACCAATCATAATCCCACCATAGATAAACCAAAGTACTCAGAGTAAATACTTCTTTCCAGTAGTTTTTGATCTATATATGGATACTAGTTTTTGTAACACAAGACTGGAGTCCTAAAAGTGCTACAACTGTGGGATTTTTTTTCCATTTTCTTTTATGAATATTTTCCTCCATTATTAAGTATGCTTACAAACTATAAGGTTGTTTCACAGAGTTTAACTATGTAGTTAAGCTACATAGCTTAACTATGTATTTATCATAACACAGTAAAACTTCTAGGACATTTAGGACTACAGTAAATAATCCTGTCATCTCTAAGCCTTTTTTGGCTATTACAAGGACTTATAACACAACAGTAACTTATGACAAGAGGTATATAGGTGTCTGCTGTTACGATTTCAAACAAATATTGCACTTAACTTGCTGACACAGAATGGCTCGTTAAAACACATACATCAGGTTACTCTATTCCCAGTATTTCAAAAGGAACCAGGTTTACTTCAGAAGGAAACTAGCCATGTACTGATCTGGGCGGGGAATAACACAAAACCCGGGTTATTTTCCCCAATTACCTCTTTCTGCTGCCGCTCCAGTTCTCTCATGCGGATATCTCTTGCTTCAGCCCGGGCTGCCCGTTTTGCTGCCAGTCTTGCCTCTGCCTGCAAAGTAACAGAAAGACTGAGCTTTATTTAAAAACCAGTGGTTCCAGCACCACCCCTCGAGACCAGCTTGGAGGATAGAGAGTCAGAAAGAGTGGGGACATGGCGTTGTCCACCAGCAGCCTGACGACCTTTTCGGTCTACATCCCCTCACCCCCTCCATAACTCACTTCTTTTTCTAGTCCCAGAGTCTCCTGAAATCTGGGCCTTTATGCACAACTGTCTGACTTGATAACATACTCAAAACATTTCACACTGTCCATTGTAGGTTTCTCCAAACTTGCTTTTTCCAGAATTTCTTTCCCCATCAGTTTAATTATACAAATTAGAAATGGCAGGGCTGGCCCCTGTTTCACTGTGAGCATCGCCAATATTCACTCTCCTGTCAATTTTTGACCAGCTCTTGGGTTGACTTGACAACCCAAGCTGTCAACTCTTGGGTTGAGTTTCCCTCTAACCCATCTCGTTTTCTTTATGCTCACTATTCCTGCTTATTTCAGGAACTCTTCCTCTCTTTCTCTCTGCGATAATAATTGACAAGCCATCAGATTCACCACTTAAAAACATACAATTCAGTGGGTTTTTAAGTATATTCACAAAGTCGCACAATTATCATTACCATCTAATGATACTTTCATCACCCCAAAAGGAAAACCTGTACCCATTAGTCGTAATTTCCCATTACCCAACCCCAGCCCTTGGCAACCACTGGTCTACTTTCTGTCTCTATGAATCCGCCTCTTCTGGACACAGCATATAAATGAAATCATATAATAAGAACTCTATCTCTTAGACACTGCAACTGCCTCCAAATCCGTCTACCTGACTCCAGACTCGACTCTACAATTCATCATATATGTGGTTACATGACTGCCAGTCTGCCTTACAAAACACATTTCTGATCAAATCAATCATTCCTCTCTGTAAAATACTCTAGGGGCTCCCCCCTACTCATCGTTAAAGCAAAAATTCCACAGACCAGCACAAAGAGGGAGAAGGGAATGGCAACCCACTCCAGTATTCTTGCCTGGAAAATCCCACGGACGGAGGAGCCTGGTAGGCTACAGTTCATGGGGTTGCTAAGAGTCGGACATGATTGAGCGACTTCACTTTCACTTTTCCTTTCATGCATTGGAGAAGGAAATGGCAGCTCACTCTAATGTTCCTGCCTGGAGAATCCCAGGGACGGGGGAGCCTGGTGGGCTGCCGTCTATGGGGTTGCACAGAGTCAGACATGACTGAAGCGACTTAGCAGCAGCAGCACAAAGAGAAGACAGGAGACGAAGAGCAAAAACAGAGATAAGGTTTCTCCCAGTCAGTTCTCTGCCTTTTGTCCCCCAGTTGGCCCCAGCTTCACCAGCTGCATCCATCCACCTCCATTCCTGGACTCCATCTCCTGGGCTGGGAGGTTCAGCCTCTCTTCACAGAAGATTGTTTGCTGACAGGAGGTATTCTCCCTTCTCTCTTATTCAGTGACCACACTACTTTCTATTAAGAGTTCCTTCAGGCCCTCTGTCACAGAGAATGCCCTACGCACATGTCCCTACTGTGACTTCTTACACTGTGTTAAATGTATTATATGGTATTAAAATTACATGCTTCTGTCACCCTATAACTTTCATGCCTCAGTGTCTGCTAAACAAGAGATTTCCAGGCCATGGGCCGGTGTATCAAGGAAATGAGACAACAAAACAGCTTGATGTACCATACGAAACTAAAAAAATCTCTGTGGTTTCTCTGGGAGTGCTTTCCTGGCTTCTTGGCTGGATTGTAACTCTGATTCAGAGTCCTCCTCTGATAAGGACAGTAGCTGCCGCTTCTCCTGTTGTGATAATATTTGTGCCCTGGTCTCACAGTAGGAGGGCCTCCCAGCGGTAAAGAGCCCACCTGCCAATGCAGGAGACAGAAGAGACGCGGGTTCCATCCTGGGGTCAGGAAGATCCCCTGGAGGAGGGGCAAGGATACTGGGGTACATGGGAAATCCCACGGACAGAGGGGCCCGGCGGGCTACGTACATGGGGTCACAAAGAGTTGGACACAACTGAGCAACTGAGCCTGCAGGCACTCTCAGACTAAGAAGAGATTCAGCCAAGGTTTAGAAGGATCTCCTGTATGTAAGCACTACCCTGAGTGCAAAAAATACAGAGTAGGACATGCCATTTCTGCCTAAAGACTTCACAGTCTAGCCGAGAGAGAGAAACATACTGCTTAAAGGAAGGACGCCTGCAGGAAGGGGCAGTGGGTTTTGCCAGGTAAGGTCACAGCAGGCCTCTAAGAAGCATAGACAGTGTAAGAATTACTAGTTATTCAACTATCTCAAGTCTGGCATTTTCCTAGTCAGTTTTATATGTGTTTTAGTAGCAAAAACCCTGCAAAGTGAATTGCAATCTACCATCCTTAAGCTCTCACACCATCATCTCCAGAGCACTTAGTTTTCTCACATGAATTTTCCAATGGCCTCTATCTTTAAAACACCTACACTCAGACTTCCTTGGTGGTCCAGTGGATAGGAACTCACGGGGCAATGCAGGGGACACGGGTTCAGGCCCTGGTCAGGGAAGATTCCACATGCTGCGGGGAAATTACACCCAGGCACCACAGCTACTGAAGGCTGCACGCCTAGAGCTGATGCTCCCCAAGAGAAGCCGCTGCAATGAGAAGCCGCTACAATGAGAAGCCCTCACCCCGTAACGAGGAGCAGCACCAGCTCCCTGCAACTAGAGAAAGCCCACTCAGCAACGAAGTGATCCAGCGCGGCCAAATAATTAAGTAGTTAATTTAAAAATACGCCTACACTCTCCACCTTCTCTCCCCCTCTATGAATGATCACCACGTTCTTACCAGAATGTGTATTTTACAGAAAAAGACTTCAAGGCTAAGTGATGCTTCAGCACATAATAAATACATCTACACTTGCAGCCTCCCTTAGAAATATATCAAGAATGCCGATTTAATCCTTCTGATATCTGTGGCCAATTCTGCACAATCTATTCTAAAATGGGAGTTCTCTAACCAAACGGAATTATAGGTAATCGAAATTTATTCTCTAATAGTACAACCTCTTGCACAACAAAAGGGAAGGGACCTAACTGCCATACAACAGAAAGACCACGGGCGTCAGGGCCACAAACACACCCTCCTCTTTGCTGCTCAGCCAACTCTAAGCAAAACTCGGATGTTACCTCCCTTGGAGATGGTATTAAATAGAGCAAGCTTTAAGAAGATAAAGAGGTTTCAAAACTACTTTATCTGTTTCTTTTTTATACATTGCTTCCAGGTTCCTGATGGTAGGAATAGCAAGGGGCTAACAACCAATGGTCATTCCAATCTGGTAAGACAAGATGTGTACTCTATTCTTATACATTTTTACATTTTTTTAAAAATTTTGAAAGTATAACAACAGATTTATAGGAGACTTGGAAAACATAGAACAAAATTATATATAGTTCCACTATATATTACAAGCATTTTAAGTAAATTAAGATTTTTAGTTGGACTTTCAAAATCAAATTCTCAAAAATTAATAAAATACATAGAAAAGTAGAAAGATATAATAGACCTGAAAAGCACCGTGAACCAATCCAACATAATTAGGATTTATACAATTTTCAGACAATAGCAGGATACAAATTCTATTCAAATTCCCATAGATTATAAACCAGGAGACACTGGAACATATCCAGGGACATAAAACAAGGTGCAAAAATTTCCTGGTCTAAAGGTATTGAAATCATATACCTTTATGATATCATATATATATCATATGATATATATGATATATGATATCATATATATGAAATCATATACACCTCTTAACACTGTGGAATTGTTAGAAATCAATATCAAAAACATTTGAAATTAACCCACATATTTCGAAGTGCAATGTGACATTTACCAAGAGAGATCTTTGACTCAGCCACTGAAAGCCTCAGTAAAGTTACAAGACAGGAAAAACACAGAGCATGACTGCAAAGAAAGCCTTTAAATGAGAAATCAGTATCAAAACGAGAACTTAATGTCAAAGATGCTTAAAAAAACCCATGTATATGGAAACTAAATGTCCACTTAAATGAGTGTATACAAGAAGTCATAACAAATAAAGTTAGAAAATATGTGTAATAGAATAAAAATGAAAAGACATTTATCAGAATTTGTTGCATTCCACTAATGCTGCTCAATGCAACTAAATACAATGTGAAATTTTAAATAAGGTATGAAAACAAATAATAGATCTTAGCATAAAATTTTGTAAGATTTGAATAAAACCTGTACTTTAGTTAATAATACTGTGAAGTGAAAGTGAAAGTCACTCAGTCGTGTCCAACTCTTTGCGATCCCATGGACTATACAGGCCATGGAATTCTCCAGGCCAGAATAATGGAGTGGGTAGCCTTTCCCTTCTCCAGGGGATCTTCCCAGCCCAGGCAGGTCTCCAGGACTGCAGGTGGATTCTTTACCAGCTGAGCCGTAAGGGAAGCCCAAATAATACTGTATCATATGTTAATTTCATGTTTGTTTGTTTACAACAGTATTTCTTTATATTTTCAGAACTGGATTAGAAATTTCAAGTCTCATTCAAAATTGTTTTAAAAATCACTAAGATAATAAGCTTTCTAGACTTTTACCCATAATACTAGATATACTGATATATGTTTAAACAGTCAAATTATAGGTACACAAACCACACTTCAAAGCAGCAACACCAGCACCTTCCCTTCAGGATACAATTGTGTCAAAGAGCTACCACAGATGAGTTTTAATCCACTCTCACAGATACAAAATAAAAAAGATAAAACAATAAAGGGCCACAAGGATTGAACTAAGTTCAAAACAAAGGTTGGGTAATAAAAATTAAACATAGAATCACCACTTGACCCAATAATTCCACTTCTGGGTACATACACAAAAGAACTGAAAGTAAAGACTCAAACAGACATTCACACACCAAATGTTCACAGCAATATTACTCATAAGAGCCAAAACGTATAACAACCCAAATGTCTATCAGCAGATGAATGGATAAAGAAAATGTACCTACATTTTCCATACAATGGAATATTATGTGTCCTTTAAACAGCAGGAAGCTCTGACTATATGCAACAACTCTGATGAATTTTGAAGACACTGTTGAGTGAAATAAGCCAGACACAAAAGGACAAATATTAAATGCTTCTGCTTATCTCAAGTTTCTAAAATAGTCAAATACCACAGGGATAGAAAGTAGAACAGTGATGCCCAGTGTGGGAAGAAGGGGATGGGAGCTGTTATTTTAACGGGTACAGAGTTTTACTAAGGATGCTGAAAAAATTCTGAGGATGGCCAGTGGTCATGACTGCACAGCAGTTTAAATGTACTTAACATCACTGAATTGTACACTTGAAAATGATCAAAATGATTTCATGTTATGTTTATTTTACCACAAAGAAAGGTTAGTTAATTTAAAAGTCAGCATAAGATGTGAATGAAATCAGAAGTATTCAGGAGCCTAAATCATTGAAGTTATCTGTATGGCCTTTCAGCTGATATGACCTAAACTTTTAAGTAAAATTAATAGGAAAATTCAGGAACTGGAAATTCAGGTTCAGAAATTACGAGTAAATCTAGTAAGCACTGGACCAGGTTTCTAAACATTATTCTGATTATTATGCTTTGAAATATTGGGCATATAAAAGCTGGTTAAAGGAAATAATTTGTAATTGAATAGGTATAGAAATTTATTCTCCATAGAGCAGTGAAAATGAAAACACAAAAAAGAAAGATATATTTTCATAGAATTAAATCTTATTTCTCACTAAATGCTTGGGGCAAGTGGAAGAAAACATGGGCTTTGAATATCCTTGGAACAAATGCTCTAGATTGTGCTGAATTATAAACCTTTTAAACTCATTGAATGTTCACTTTATCACTCAACTAATAACTAGGAACCACGCAAAGGGAAACATGAGACCTAAACATGTATTACAGTTTGAGTGCTTCTACCTTAGGGACGTCTCAACCATCAGAATTTTGTATTGTGTTGTTTTGGAATTTAAGTAAAGAAAAATACATGAGATGCAATAAAAAGACAAATACAGCTGACCCTAGAACAACATGGGTTTGAATTTTGTGGATCCACTTATACATTAGGGAAATGCAAATCAAAACCACACTGAGATACCATTTCATACCCATGAGGATGGCTATAACAAAAACATTTTTTAAATGGAAAATAATTAGTGTTGGTAATGATGTGGAGAAGTCAGAACACACCACTGGTGGCGAAGCAAAATGATTGCAGCTGCTACTGAAGATGTCTTAGGAACTCCTGAAAACATTAAACATAGTCCATCAGACCTAGCATCCACCTCTATATACACACTTAGGGAAATGGAAACATGTGTCCACACGAAAGCCTGTACATAAGTGTTCACAGTAGTATCATGCGTAACAGCCTCCAACATGGAAACAACTGAAATGTTCAACTGATGAGTGGATAAAAAAGGTGGTTATCATCCATAGAATGGAGTATTATTCAGCTATGAAAAAGGAATGGAGTGCTGATACAGGTTACAGCATGGATGAACCCTAAAAACATCACGCCAAGTGAAAGAAGCCAGGCACAAAAGGCCACATCCTCCATGACTCCACTTATATGAAATGCCCACAACAGTCAGATCCAAAGACAGAATGTGGACGACTGACTGCTGGGGGCTGGAGCAAGGGGGAGATGGACAGTGACTGCTGACTGGTGTGGTGTTTCTTTATGTGCAGACGAGACTTTCTGTAATTAGAAAGGGGCAGCGGTTGCTCATCCTTCTGAATATACTGAACACCACTAAAAACTGTATACTTTATTATTATTATTATTATTTTTTAAAACTGTATACTTTAAAATGTGAGTTTTACTGTATGTGAAGTACATCTCAATTTAAAAAGTTCTAATTGGATTTCTTTGGTGGTTTAGTGGTTAAGACTCCAGGTTTCCAAAGCAGGGGGCATGGGTTTGATTCCTGGTTAAGAAAGTTCCACATGCCACGTGGTGTGGCCAAAAAAAAAAAAAAAATTTTTTTTAAATAAATGAGAAATGCATAAGAATATAATGCTAAATTAGATAATAAAACATATAAAATACCAACACATAAAATTCAATATATAAAATGGAAGAAAGGGAATCTTATGATTTCTTAAGTCTAGAAAATACCAGGCTAATTTTTTTTTAAATCAGATCTTTAGGAATACACATTATGAATTTCCAAGAAAAGGATAAAACAAACGCATTTCTCAGATTTACTTAACCACATTACTAAATAAACCGTAAGTAATTCTTCAAGGATCTTGCTCCAAGGAAGACAGTGGGGAAATAACAATCAAGTTCTGGCAACCCGATTCAAAATGTACTAATTTTGTAAAGGGGGGACCCTCACCTTTGCTCTTAATATTTATAAAACTGAACAGTGCTTTGAGAATGATCTTCATAGAATCAAAACTCAAACTTTCAAGACGACAGAAAAGATGAGACCTCACACTAATATTACTACCATCATTTGAGCACTTAGCAAAGCTAGGTGGTTATTTTCCTTTAATTCACAAAGTAACCCCTTGAGGTACAGAAAGATGAAGTAATTTGCCTAATATCACCTGGCCAGCAGGTACTGGAACTGAGATCCAGATCCTAAGAATCTGATTCCAGTTCACGCTCTTAACTATATTGTCACAACTTATATCTTTATATCCCAAGTATAAGAACACACCCTTAGGCAAATAATAAAAGTTTACTTTGGATGAATTATCCTATGATTTTCAATTTAGCATAGACTCTCTTTTCTGTGAAAATGTACTATTCTGGTTCTCTTTTTTCTTTGACCAGGACTTTACACCAAATGTAGTCAATCTTCTTTTGTTACACACAGCCTTTCCTGTCGTTTTTTAACTCCCCATTTTCAACTATCCACCAATGAGAATGACTCAAATCTTACATCCTGGGCTCTGACCAAAATCAAGGCCTACATTTCTAACTGTTTGGTGGATCTCTTGTCATGCACTAAGAGTGAATAAAAGCAACCTCATCCCCATGAATACTCTATGCTTCCCTATTTTTCAATCTCCAGAAGTGGAACCCTTGTTGAAAACTCAGCCTCAGGGATTCCTACTTCTTAATCAAACTTTCTTTACACTATCCCTTGAATCCAACCTTTAATTTTCCCTTCAAGCAGGCCCTTACCACTTTCACCTATGATACTAATTTTAACTTCACTTTCTCCATTCCCACTCTCCTCCTATCCCTGTTATTCCATATTACACACTGTTAAATTCACCAAGAACTGACTCACTGGAAAAGACCCTGATGCTGGGAAAGATTGAAGGCAGGAGGAGAAGGGGATGACAGAGGATGAAATGGTTGGATGGCATCAATGACTCAATGGACATGAGTTTGAGCAAGCTTTGGGAGTTGGAGATGGACAGGGCAGCCTGGCGTGCTGCAGTCCATGGGGTCACAAAGAATCGGACACGACTGAGCGACTGAACTAACTAAATTCACCAATACCCAAAAAGCACCCTTACACTGTTACAATTTTAAATTTGGATTCTGTCACTGCTTAGTCAAATAAACACAGGCAAATGGGCAAAAATGAACTCAGTGTGGCTCCCACTGGCATCCCAAATCAGAAACTCAACCAAGGCCAATCCTATTCTAAGTATCTGTCCTAAGGGTCTACAAGTAAAGCAGGATCTATCCCACCCAATGGACAGTGCCCTGTTTCCTTGGAATATAACCCCCATGTCAAATTTCACTATTCTAGGGGGAACAAAGTTATATTCATTTTAAAAAAAACAGTTTGAATTCATCATCCTAAGTGTCAAAGGCAGGAGTTTACTATACAGCTATATAACAAGGTAAATATATGTATAGACATGTAAAGTTATATAACAATGTACATATAAAACATAGATGGACGTGTCTATATATAGACACACACACCCTTCCTACTAGGATGGGAACTCCACCCTCCCCAGGGACCTTGCCTCAACTATCTGATCGCTCTCCTGCCTGCACCCTCTCCCTCTATTGGTTTGTCCTTCTCATCCTAAGTAGGTTAAAAGCCTCTCCTATCTTTAATAAACAAACAAATGGGGAGTTCCCTGGCAGCCTAGTAGTGAGGATTCCGGGCTTTCACTGCCATGGCCCCGGTTCAGTCCCTGGCTGGGGAACTGAGATCCCATAAGCTGTGCGACCAACAGACAAACCGTCCCAACCCGGTTCGATTCTGTCTCATCTTCTCTTGGAGATGGACACAGGGCCAACTATTCTCTCACCTCCCTCCTGACTCTCTTCAAATGACTGCTTTCTGGCTTCTGCCCAAGTCATTTCAGAGAAACTGCTCATGCCAAAGTCACTCATGACCTCTGACTACCAAACCCAGTAGAATTTTTCTCTTCTTATCTTGCTTGTCCTTTCTGGATTTCCCATATCACTGCCACTCAGTTCCTTCTGAAACACTCCTCTCTGGGCTTTCTGCAATGCTTCTCTCTCCTGGTTTTCCTCTTGACTCCGTGATCTGTCTTCTTCAGAGTCCGACATGGGCTACCTCCTCAAACTTTAACGTAACCAAAGCTTCCAGACTTCATCTCACTCTCTTTACCTATGTCCACCCTAAGTTCTCTCCCTGAGTGATAGTGAGAGTCTTCAAATCTCTGCGTCCAACACAGACTTTTCTCTCTCACTCCTGACCCAACTGGCTGTTAAACACTGGGCTGTCCCACTGGAACCTCAGATTCAAAGCATCACAAATGGAATTTACCATGGTGGTACTGAATGGAGCCAAATGCGGAACTGCCAGCCTGCGTGTACATCCGTAATGCGAAATCCACGCAACTGGCATGAGAAAGAAAAGGTGTGTGTGTGCGTGTCCCTCAGCTATGTCCAAATCTCTGCAACCCCAGGAAGCCCGCCAAGCTTCTCTGTCCATGGAATTTCCCAGGCAAGAATACTGGAGTGGGTTACCATTTCCTTCTCCACGGTATCTTCCTGACCCAGGGATCAAATTCGGTCTCCTGCATTGCAGGTAGATTCTTTACCGTCTGAGTTATTTAGGGCTTTACAGACTATGCTTTAATTTCAAGAAATCTGAAATACAAAATTATACCAAGTGAAACTGTCAAAGAAAATGACTAATTCAGGTAGCTAGGTCTCAAGAGTTTACTGTGTTTAATTTTGTTTATTCTTCCATGACGCTCATGCCAAAAGAACACTGAAAGACAAGCTCAGACATAATATTTATTGTGTTGCTACGGTTTCCAAATTAACAAATAAAAGTCATTACTCAACTTCCTAGTAACTTCCCTTTAGTAGAAAATCTTGGGTACCATTTTTCTTAATTTGATCTTACAATATCAACTTTTTTTTTTTTTTAAGCTTTTGGTAGTTGAAAACCAAGTATATAAACTTTCCTGAGCATAAACAACAATATTAGATAAAATCTATGGAATTTTAATCCATTTTCTTCTGATGTCTAACAACTGTATCTTCCTTTTATTCAGAAATCTTCTGTCAGCAAAATATTCTTTCGGAATGAGAAGAAATTTAAGATTGCAGACTTTATTACTGAGGTTTGAATACAATCTAATAAATAAGATAGCACAGGAAAGCTGAAACTTTGGCTCAGCAATGACATGTCTTGCCAAAGGAAAATGTGATTCACAGTCCCAGCAGAAATACTTTGTGTGTGTCTTGGAGGCTGGGAGTAGGGGTTGCTAGTAATGGCTTTATATTTAGGATAATGATACTGTGCTATCTGAATTTTTTCTCCAAATGCCTGTAAGTCACAGAAATGGAGAAGATAATGACAATGAATTTTATACCAAACATATTTTAGTCACACTGACACAAAACTTCAGGCTCAGTAATCCTCCCTTAATTCTGGTTAGAGGGATAACTCCAGGAACAGTGAGACACCAAAAGTAACGTTGGCCATCACAGAGCCAGGGCTTTGGATTGCATGGGGAGGGGTGCCCCAATCACATCGGCCTCCTTCCTTTGCCTTAATTTCAGTGGGTAAATGGGAAAAAAAATGAAGACAGGTGCATTCATGCACTAATGCCACTGGAAAGATTCCTAATTGACTAAAAGTGACAACTCTTTCAAAGCATTTGTCTAATAAAAACATTAAGTACAGGACTTCCCTGGTGGTCTAGTGGTTAAAGAATCCGCCTGCCAATGTAGAGGAAATGAGTTCCATCCCTGGTTTGGGAAGATCCCACACGCCGTGGAGCAACTGACCCTGTGTGCGCCACCGCTGGGGCAGCCCATGCACTCACAGCCCGTGCTCTGCACCAAGAGAAGCCGCCGCAGGGGTAGGCCCGTGCCCCACCGAGAGCAGCTCCTGCTTGCCACCATCAGAGAACGCCCGAGCAACAACAAAGACCCAGCACAGCAAAGAATAAAACAAAAAACCAGTGAGTACAAAGCGGCAGAATTTTTTAAGAAAACCCTTAACTGGGTAGAAATGGAAAGAAAAGCATTCATTTTTCATAACTCTGAAAAGTTGACTCATATTTTATAATCTTTTATAAATTTTGTGTACCACCACTGAGCATATTAAAGGTAATTTAAAGAAGAGTAATTCTGCCTTCTATGGAAATACTTTTCAGACAAATCCAATTTGCACAGAACAATCTGAACCAAACACAAAAGGATGATCAAAGAAAGTGTCAACATTCAGAAGACTCGAGATCTGACCTGGAGTTCTTCAGGGCTCAGCCCAAGGAGTGACTACCCTCAACTCTACACTTTCTCTCTAGACAATCTCATCCACAACTCATGATTTCAATCCCTTTCTATAGGTGCACAAGTCTCAGATATGTATGTAGAGCCCAGACCTCTCCTTTGAGCTCCTGACCCAAACCCCCAAGCTGCTTCTTCAAAATCTCCAGACACATTAAATACCACACAGCCTAACATAAATTTACAGTGTTCCCTCTGCAAACGTCCTCCCCACACTAACGTTGCCTACCAAGCGACTGGATGCACAACCCCAAGCCTCCACCCCCGCTACCCAACCACTGCCACTCACTGAGCACCTTCTCTGATTCCATTCCAACCATCTCCCCTCATTGCCACAGTCGTCACTTTAGGCCAGGCCACTGCGGGCTCCCATGACTCATCTCCCTGCAACCACTAAGGTCTCTTTCTGGTATTATTAATAACAGCATCTCCAACCCACAGGAAAGTCATCTTTTGAAGGCACAAATCTGATCACGTCACACCCCTACACAAAATCCTTCATTTTTCCCCTTTCCTCTTTAGAACGCAGACCAAAATCATATCAGGGTTCTCAACCTAAGTCTTACTGACATTTGAACCAGAGAGTTCTTTCTTGTGGGGGGGCTGTCCTGGGCACTGTAGCATTTTTAGCAATATCCCTGACCTCTCCCCACAAATGCCAGTAGTGACAGGCAGAAATATCCTCTCACGTTGCCCACCGTCTCCTGTGGGACAAAGCCACTCGCTGTTGAGAGCCGCCAGCCTACATGATCTGGGTCCTGCCTGCCTCTCCAGCTACTCTCCTCCTTGCTGTCCACGTCACAGTCACAGTGATATCCTAAAGGCACAACAGTTAGGAGTGGAGGAGCCCAAGTACACTTGTAAACCCGACCCCTTTCCAGCTATGTGACCTTGAGCAAGTTACCTCACTTCTCCCTGCCTTGGATTCATCATGGATACAATGAGAACAGCAGACCACCCCACAGAGTTATCAAGAGGATTAAGTCTGTTTAAAGGACTCAGAACAGTGCCTGGTACATAATCAGAGCTCAGCAAAAGTTAGCTGGTGCTATTCCTTGAATTCTCCATATCTTTCAGCCTCAGAAGCTTGTCCCATGTTCTTCCCTCTGACTGTAAAGCTCTTCCTGGAATCTGACAGCTCCTCCTAAATCATTCCACTCCTTCTTCAAAACTCAACTGAAAGGGCGCTTCCTCAGGGAAGCCTTCCTAAAGCCGTCAAACATGTCAAGTCCCCCATCAAGTCCCTCATCAATAAAATCATTTACTGTTCACTCAAAGTACTTAGCACGGCTGTACATAAACATATTATTACTTTTGCTCAATTTTAAGAATGCTACTGGTTGTGACATATACTGACAACCACAGCTTTCAAGACAGAAATTACAATATTAAATGCAGACATTAATTTTAGGGTCAATTTTTTCCTCTAGCATCTAAGCTCTATAAGGGAAGCGGTCACGTTAGACCTTGTCCTGACCTAACACAGCACCTGTGAGAGTAGATGCTCAATAAACATTTACTAAATAAATGACATTCAAAATTCATGTTTCTTAAAAACCCCACTTTATTCTTAAATGAAAAATGGTATTAATACCCATAATCATTATTGATTATGGAAATTTTTTGCATTTTAAAAAACTGCTATCCTTCACACAAGTTTTTTATCCTTAATTCAACACTGCCTAAAAATGAACAGATTACTAGAACAAAACAGCAAAACAACTATGAGAAAATCATTAACTCTATCAAGCTATCGTGGCTGTTATTCCATAAAACAGTAACACTGGACAGTATTTTTTAAACTAAGCACAGTTCTTCCCTTTGTATCCTTCTTCTCTGCTAATTCATAATCAAATTTCTGGTTCTCATTACTAGGTGGCTGGAATCTACCATTTTAGGCAGCAAAATAATAAAATCCAAGCAACTATTCATCATCAGATAAATGGATAAAGAAAATGCAATATATACATACAATGGACTATCATTTATCCATAAAAGGAGGAATTAAGTTCTTTAAAACGGAAGAAAAAGAGGAATGAACTTCTGACACTTGCTACAACATGGATGAATCTTGAAGACATTATGCTAAGGCATTAAGCCAGACACAAGAGGACAAATATTGTATAATTCCAATTACATGAAATATCTAGAATTAGAAAAATTCATAGGGACATAAAGTAAATCAGAGGTTACCAGGAGCTGAAAGAGGGGGCAAAGGTGTTATTGCTTAATGGTTACAGAACTTCTGTCTGGGGTGATGAAAAGATTTTTGAAATAGACAGTGGTGATGGTTACATATATTTTGACCACAGCTTAAAAATTAGTCATGTAAAAACCATTGAATGGTGTGCTTTAGAGGAGTGAATTACATGTTATGTGAATTATATCTCAATAAAGCTAGTGTTAAAAAAAAATGAAATCTGAAAGTTCTAGCAGCGACAAATGCTAAATAGCCATAGAGTTTCCTTTTGTCCTTACTATTACAAACAGGTGTGCACACAGAATATGTTTACATGCAAACTCTGCTCAACATGACAGTTTCCACACATTTCATTTGCTAGACTCTAACCCTTATGGCAGAAAGTGAAGAGGAACTAAAAAGCCTCTTGATGAAAGTGAAAGAGGAGAGTGAAAAAGTTGGCTTAAAGCACAACATTCAGAAAACTAAGATCATGGCATCTGGTCCCATCACTTCATGGGAAATAGATGGGGAAACAGTGGAAACAGTGTCAGACTTTATTTTGGGGGGCTCCAAAATCACTGCAGATGTTGACTGCAGCCATGAAATGAAAAGACGCTTACTCCTTGGAAGAAAAGCTGTGACCAACCTAGACAGCATATTCAAAAGCAGAGACATTACTTTGCCAACAAAGGTCCATCTAGTCAAGGCTATGGTTTTTCCAGTGGTCATATATGGATGTAAGAGTTGGACTATAATGAAAGCTGAGCACTGAAGAATTGATGCTTCTGAACTGTGGTGTTGGAGAAGACTCTTGAGAGTCCCTTGGACTGCAAGGAGATCCAACCAGTCCATCCTAAAGGAGATCAGTCCTGGGTGTTCATTGGAAGGACTGATGTTGAAGCTGAAATTCCAATACTTTGGCCACCTGATGCGAAGAGCTGACTCATTGGACAAGACCCTGATGCTGGGAGGGATTGGGGGCAGGAGGAGAAGGGGACGACAGAGGATGAGATGGCTGGATGGCATCACTGACTCAATGGACATAAGTTTGAGTAAACTCTGGGAGCTGGTGATGGATAGGGAGGCCTGGCGTGCTGTGATTCATGGGGTTGCAAAGAGTTGGACACGACTGAGCAACTGAACTGAACTCCTATAAAAGATCAGTTTCTACGCCTGTCATTGATTCTGTTTTTTAATTTTTTTTTTTTTTGGCTGTGTCGGGTTTCAGTTGTGGCATGAGGGATCTTTGATCTTTGTTGTGCTTGTAGGATCTTTTAAGTTGCAGCACATGTGAACACTTAGTTGTGGCATATGGGATCTAGTTCCCTGACCAGGGATGGAACCAGGCCCCCTCATTGGGAGTGCAGAGTCTTAGCCACTGGACCGCCAGGGAAGTCACTGTCAATGACTCCTTAGATTTAAGAGAACTGTGCAAGATGAGTATGAATTTTGAGGGGGGTCCTGAATCTCAAAAGAAATCACAGAATTTTAGAACTGGAAAGACATTCCAATCATCAGGTTCAAAAGTAAGCAACATTCTGATGAGTTTCATTTGAAGGGAAGTGCAGAAAACATGTTTTCTTCATCATTTCGGCTCTACAACAAGGAAAGGAGTAATATTCCAGGCTTCAGTGATGCTGTAATCAGACTGCCTGCAAACCCTTCAAGACCCTTCTACTTTTCATAGAAACACTCACCATAACACTCACAAACCTGACTGTGGTGAGGCAGCATAACTGGCTTTCATCCTTCCCCGTCCTCCCTCTCAGATGCTAGCTGCCTAAGGGTCCCCAAGTTGATACGCTCTGTGCTTTTAGGTAATTTTCACTGACAGTCAACTCTCCAACAGCATTCTTCCCAAACCTGGGGGACAATCAAAGTCACAGGAGCAAACAAGGTAATAAGCATCCAGATGGGCCTTCTGATAGCCTGGAGAACCTGCTGGGACCTCCCCCAACACCTGTTCTCACGAGCGAGCGCCGTGACAGATATGCCCTCCTGAGAGAGCAGCAGCTCACCTACCACAGCAAGGCAGGACTCCTTCACAGAGCAGTCTCCAAACATTGCAACATTTCCAAAGATCCATACAGGTTTTACAAGATAAGAAGAATCCTAGAGATAGATGGTGATGACGGTTGCACACGTGACTGTACTTAAACCCACAGAACTGCACACTGAAAAATGGTTACAGTGGTCAATGTTATGAGTACTTTATAACAATTTTCAAATGCACTCAGTTCCACATGTTAGCACACAAATTATTCAGTGTGCAGAACACCATTAAGCTATTTGTCATTTTTAGTTGTTACGAGGGTTCTGTTAGTTTTAATTCCTAACCCAAGGCATTTCTGTGTGTGTGAAAGGATGATCCTATCAGAGAAAATAAAGATTGGGGACTATCTATGAATGCCCACTGTCCAACATATGAGTGGACAATAAAGAACTGGCTATGAAAACTTGAAAGAGAAAAAAAGAATCACAAAGGATATATGAAAGATTATTAAGACTGCTAAACCTATTTCCTCTAAAGTTTCACAACAACTGCATCATACATTAGGCACTCATTCTTGCAAATAAAATCTTCAATCTTAAAAGAAAAAACTAGTCTTTTAAGTTTCAGGTTTAAGCTGACCAGATCATTAGAGTTGGAATATTCACGTTCAGAGTTCGGAAGACAGACATGAAAACTAGGAATCAGTTCAGTTCAGTCGCTCAGTCGTGTCCGACTCTCTGTGACCCCATGAATCGCAGCACACCAGGCCTCCCTGTCCATCACCAACTGCTGGAGTCACCAAACCCATGTCCATTGAGTCGGTGATGCCATCCAACCATCTCATCCTCTGTCGTCCCCTTCTCCTCCTGCCCCCAATCCCTCCCAGCATCAGGGTCTTTTCATTTTTTTTTTTTTTTTTTTCAAATCAAGAGTTTTTATTGTCTCTTTAAAATATCACAACTGAGTCCACAGAACCATCTGCTATCTTGTTTCTGCAGCAGGATCACTGAGAATCAGGGTCTTTTCAAATGAGTCAGTTCTTCGTATCAGGTGGCCAAAGTATTAGAGTTTCAGCTTCAGCATCAGTCCTTCCTATGAACACCCAGGACTGATCTCCTTTAGGATAGACTGGTTGGTTCTCCTTGCAGTCCAAGGGACTCTCAAGAGTCTTCTCCAACACCACAGTTCAGAAGCATCAATTCTTCAGCACTCAGTTTTCTTTATAGTCCAACTCTCACATCCATACATGACCACTGCAAACACCATAGCCTTGACTAGATGGACCTTTGTTGGCAAAGTAATGTCTCTGCTTTTGAATATGCTGTCTAGGTTGTTCATAACTTTCCTTACAAGCAGTAAGCGTCTTTTAATTTCATGGCTGCAGTCACCATCTGCAGTGATTTTAGAGCCCCCCAAAATAAAGTTCATTTTAAATGCTTAGAAAAGTATTTGTCACATAGTAAGCACTCAAGGGTTAGATGCTTGAATGATACCTCATTTTGAAAATGAAGCATCATATCCAAAAAAAGTTAAAATACCTAGGGACAGCACAAAAAGAGCCTAAAACATACTGGGATTTCCTCCCCTTATAGAAACCTGGGTATGTAAATCTCTCCAAGTTTGGGATCAAACATTCTGAGAAGTTTCAATTTTCAACTAAATATGTGGCTTCCAAAATATTTCATTCAGGTAAATTCTTAAGATCACTGTAAAGTGTTAGCCAATGCTTCATTTTTAAATATCTTTCTCCTTTTCATCTAAAACTATCTCACCAATTTTTAAAAACAACTTTGTTAAGGTATTATCACAGTTTTGTCATCAGATTTTAGACAACTTCCCTCTGCCTCAAATATCCTCCTACAAAATTTGACTTTCAATTCAAAAGCTGAGTAGCTTACAAAAAGAAAAATGTAACAATGAGCTAAATCCAAAAAACCACTGTGTGATATGTCAAAAGGCAACAGCACTAGTTTTACATGAGTTATTTACTAAGAATAACAAAGAGGAAGTGATGCGGGAACAATTCGCACCCAAAGAATACAATCTGAAAATGCTCTAAGTGCTTCTTCTACCAGGTTAGTATACGGTCAGGTCTGCAACTGCAGACAGAGTTTGAAACAAAGTTGGCTCCTCACTAAGAAATCACAGCTGGGAGTTATCTGAAATGTCCAATAAGCAACAGGAAATGCTGCCAGAGATCTAATAGGTGACACTCCTTTCCTTTTTGTCCTTTTTTCTGAGTTGTCAACAAATCAAAACAAAAATGCTCCAGAAGCTCTATTACTAGCTAAAAGTTAAACACAAAAATTCCACTGCAGTTATCTCAAAAACTGCTAAGATGCTGAATCTGAGCAGACACCAAATAAGGACTGTTTCTGTCAACAATTATATAGTGCTTCCTGGAAGATACTAACTGTAGAGCTCAAATGAGCATTTCTATAATAGAGCTATCATATCTTCAACATTCTAATTACCTTAAGCTTCAATAATGAATATTAATTATAAATTTCAAAACATTAGGACAAGTCCCTGGAGGTCAACTAAACCACAAAAATAAAATGAAAAATTAATTTTAGATAACTTGAGCAAATACCCAAGTAAAGAGACAGTAACTGCATTTTATTCTAATACAATATTTTGGAGGCTGTATTTAACATCTAATTCACAGTAAACATTCTGAAACTAGCTCAATGAATGAATCTCTGTATTTCTCCCCCCAGCATCTTTACAACATTCTCTTTTATACAACTCAGTGGTGAGAGAGGTTTTCTAGACATACCTCTCTGGCAATGCTACTCAAAGCTTCATCTTCTGCAGAAAATCGGTCTTTCACAGGTGTCCTTTTCCTTCCAGAACCAGGAGTCCCCATCTTGTCTTCTAAATAGTCTTTAAACAATGAAATGTGACTTCACTGTTTTCAGTCCTGAAATAAAAAAGAAACAGAATAATTTACGATGTTTCTCTTTATATAGTTTTAATACTCACTTACACTTTTAACAATGAGAAATTATATTTAAGTATCAATTACTGAAATTAGTCACCACTTTGTCTTCCACTATCAGTTTTTTCCCAATAAATTTTAGAATGTTTAAATTTATACTAATTACTAAATCTCCTATGCTTTTCACCATATTATCCACAGCACTCTGTCAGAACGTATTATATTAGCTTCAGAAAACTGCAAACAGCAATAATTTTACTTAACAATTTAAAATTACTAGAGCTATTTCTAAAATCTATTTCCACTCTAGAGAGAAAAAAACATTTCACAGGTCATTCAGCCTAAAACTTTGAGAGTGCATATTCAAGAAAATTTAATACAGAGCCTTAAAGCTACAAAGGCAAGTTGGCTTTTAGTGTAAATCAAGAAACAATTCCACTTAAACCACTGTTGTTGTGTAGTTGCTAAGTTGTGACCAACTCTGCAACCCCACGGACTATAGCCCACCAGGTTCCTCTGTCGATGGGATTTTACAGGCAGAAATACTGGAATGCGTTGCCATTTCCTTCTCCAGGAGATACTCCCGACCCAGGGATCGAATCTGCTCCTTCTGCATTGGCGGGTGGATTCTTTATCACTGAGCCACCAGGGAAGTTACCACATTAAAAAAAAAAAAAAGAATAAAGTTTATTATTCTGCAATTAGCAATAAACAACAATGTCTGTTGTTCAGTCTTTAAGTTGGGTCCAACTCTTTGTGATCCCATGGACTGCAGCATGCCAGGCTTCCCTGTCCTTCACTTTCTCCTGGAGTTTGCTCAAACTCATGTTCATTGAATCGGTGATAACTATCTAATCATCTCATCCTCTGCCGCCTCCTTCTCCTTTTGCCTTCAATCTTTCCCAGCATCAGGGTCTTTTCCAATGATTGGCTCCTCGCATCAGGTGGCCAAAGTATTGGAGCTTCAGCATCAGTCCTTCCAATGAATATTTAAGGTTGATTTCCTTTAGGATTGACTGGCTTGATCTCCCTGCTGTCCAAGGGACTCTCTCAAGAGTCTTCCCCAGCACCATAATTCAAAAGCATCAATTCTTCAGCACTCAGCCTTCTTTATGGTCCAACTCTCACATCTGTACATGACTACTGGAAAAACCATAGTTTTGACTACATGGACCTTTGTCAGCAAGATGATGTCTCTGCTTTTTAATACAGTGTCTATGTTTGTCATCGCTTTCCTTCCAAGGAGCAAGCGTCTTTTAATTCTTTGGCTGCAGTCACTGTCAGCAGTGATACTGAAGCCCAAGAAAATAAAGTCTGTCAGTGTTTCCAATTTTTCCCCTTCTATTTGCCAAAGTGATGGGACCAGACGCCATGATCTTAGTTTTCTGAATACTGAGTTTTAAGCCAGCTTTTTCACTTTTGCCCTTCATGGATCACAGTCTTGTTGCAGCAAAGGGGCTTGTGTAACTCAATGAAACTATGAGCCACGCTGTGCAGGGCCACCCAAGACGGATGGATCATAGTCGAGAGTTCTGACAAAACATGGTCAACTGGAGGAGAGAATGGCAAACCACTCCAGTGTTCTTGGCCTGAGAACCCCATGAACAGTACGACAACCAACATCAAGGGCAACAAATCCTGAATAGCTGCTATTGCCAGGCAGGTACTATGGGAGGTGTTAAAAATACAGTGATGAACAAAACAGCAATGAGATAGGCCAATGACTAAGAATATATCTATTGGTCTATTATTATTGTTATTATAAAATAGATGTACTTTTACAAAGGAGTGAAGGAAAAAGTCATCTGCTAGGATTAAGTAACAAGGATGATAAAGACCATCTAACCTTTCTAGAACATGGTATTTGAAATAAAAGACACTAGTGAGAGAATGCATCCCAAATTACATGACTCCTTCTCTCCTATACACATTCCTGGGCATGTATTTTTTTTTTAATGAAATATCCATCAGTTTTTCCCTAGTTTTAACAAAATAAACTGGCAAGGGACTTCCCTGGTGGTTCAGCGGTTAAGAATCAGCCTTCTAATGCAGACGACGCAAGTTTGAACCCTGATTGGAGAACCGGGATCCCACATGCCATGGAGCAACTAAGCTCATGAGCCACAACTACTGAAGTCCACAGGGCATAACTAGAGAGCCCGTGTGCAGCAGCAAAAGATCCTGCATGCTACAACTAAGACCCGACACAAGTAAACAAAATAAATAATAAATACATCAACCAGCAAAATTTCATTTGACAAGAAGCCACAAAGAAAATCTCAAGTGAGTTTGTCCTGATAGAATACACTATTGAATATATTAAACGTATAAGTGACTTTAATGTATTGGAATGAATTTACTTGATCCAAGCAAAATAAAACAGAACTCATCAATTCATTCTGCCCAAAAAAGTTCTCTCTGATAAAAATTCAGGCCATTCCTATCTTAGCTGACTCCATTTTTTATTCCTACACAGCTGGCCTGTTATGTTTGTCAATCAGATGATAGTCCTATTATTCTGCCATAGAAAATATATCTCTATACAAGAAAGTCCATGCAGTCCATGGGGTAGCAAAGAGTTTGACATGACGAGCGATTGAACTGATACAAGAAAAGGATTTATTTAAATGGAAACAGAAGAAAAAAAAATAAGAATGTATATCTGAAGGCAGCACCTGATTAAATCCTAGCCATGAATCAAGACAATTTCTGGAAAGCACAGATGATTTTTTTCCCCCCAGAAAATGGTGCCATCCTTCTTAGCCTCAGCACCATTTTAACGATCATTCACTTATTTAATAGTAATGCTGTGCAAACACTAGTTACCCACTGAGAGAAAAGCAGCATGCAACAGAAGGTCCCTTTTCAGACCCGAGTGACAATTTAACTGCTGCTCTGTGGTATGTATCATCCAATATTTGCTCTTCAGCCAACTTTCCAAGGACTCACTGAAAGACATTTCACAGAAGTGGGATACAAAACATAGGCATTTTCTAATTCCAGACACACAAAAATAATTAGAGAAGAAAAAAAGATTTGTCTGGAACTGTAGCAAAGTTTAACAGTAGTTTTGCTAGAAGGATGAGTTTTTTTCTTCTTGACTCTCTAAAACTTCAATAGCATTGGGGGAAAAGAGATGCATTTAAAAATAAAAGCTTTCATATCAGAGAATAAACTGGCCCCAAAGTGGATTGCACCCAAATTAGGCCCAATATGCTACCCAGCTGAGACACGCTACTTGACACCACCACCAGTGGCATGCTTTTGAATAGAGGATTTCTTTCTCCTCTTTTCCCATAATCCATTTTCCTTGTTTCTCAACTAATACACTGCCTTAGACATTAGAGCTGCCAGGATATTCCTTAGCACACAGATTTACCTAAATAATTCTTTTCTAGGGGGCTTCCCAGTGGCTCAGTGGTAAAGAATCTGCCTGCCAATGCAGGGGACATGCGTTTGAACCCTGATCCAGGAAGATCCCCACATTCCATGGGGTAACTAAGGCTATGCGTCATAACTACTGAAGCCCGAGCGCCCTAGAGCCTGTGCTCTGCAAGAAAAGCCACTGCAACGAGAAGCCAGCGCACTGCAACAAAGACCCAGCACCGCCAAAAATAAATAACAAATAAAATTTTTTTAAAGAATTATCTTTTCTTAACAATGCCTAAACACCAAAACTGTTTCAACAAGCTCCAGGCTAAGCCACCCCGAGAGAAAGATGACAGCGAAAAGGACGGAGGCGCAGGACAACAGAGAGGAAGCGGAGACAACTTCCTGTCTCCCTTGTCCTCTGAGACTCATCCACAAGGGCTCCCAGGTGTTCTCATGCATAACTGGCCAGATCCCGGCACGTGAGGCAGATCAGTCATTACCTATCTTAAAAAACAATTGAGGGCTTCTGCAAAAATTACGTTGTTTGTATTCTATAAGGAGACATCCTTCCTGACATTAGAAAAATGTAAGGTTTTCAGTCCCTATGCAACCATCTTCTAATAACTCTAGAAGAGTCTACATCACCGACAGGGGGAAACCTTAAAAGAAGTAAGATTTCTGGCACAGGCAATAGAAAACTACTTTTCAATGAAACGACAAAATTAAAGATAGTCTTGAAGGTGACCTCAAATAAATTATTTCCAGTTTCTGATTCTAAAGGATTCTAAAGTAAATTTCTATTCCAAGGAGGTTTTTTTCAAGAACAGTTTTCTTTGGGAGCCATGCTAATTTCTTCCAGCTTTTCCTTAGTGCTATCAACCAAACCCGGAGCTAAACCTTTACACCCCTTGACAAGAGCAAAACTGCCTGCACTTTTGTGAACTCCTTTACCCAATGTCAAGTTGATTTTCTCCAGATGGTTTTGTCATTAAGTATTTGTCTACCTAGAGGAAAGAAAGGGTGCTGTGAAAGATAAACCTTCCAAAACAGACATATCAATAAGGCTTTCTCTTCTCCAACAAGCATCTCATGCAATACATTTCTGAAAAACAGGCATTTTGCCGCATTAAGTGGCGTTTCACTCATGACATGGTTCACTTTTATGAGGACAGAGTATCAGCGTGTCGTATGCTAAATATAGCACACTCAGATAGTTCTGTCTGGGTCCTGATGGTGGCGGTTCCCTACATCGTAAGTATTATACTTCATCATAGAGAATTCAACATACTGGCGTTAAGTCTTCTGTGTCAGCATTGTCATTACAGGTAACCCAAGTCCATACAATAAAACAGTTGGTAGTTACTTATAAGCAAATCCCAAGATCCAGAATGGCACCTGAACTGAAGTTGGAGCGACCGGAGCTGCTGCCCCTGGACAAGATTTAAAGCGAGAGGCTCTGAGCTGGTTGCCCGACCAGTTGCTGCTCTGCTCGTCCCACTGCCTACGACTTCCTTTCCTCACCCAAAGAGCAGAAATAACAACCATCCCCACTGTCTGACATGGCTAATGTGAGGCTCAGGTGAGTTAAGATAAATGCAAGCACTTAGCAGACAAAATGTTTCAAGTGTCTTGAACTAACTAGCTCTTTTACACATTTAGCTTATGAAGCTGACAAAAGGGCATTCCTAGCCTTTCCTTAAAATTCTTTATTTTTAACTAAACAAAAGTATCCTCAAAATTGCTTCTACCAGTATGCTTCTTGAGGTATCACTGGCCATGCTAAAAAAACATTTTAAGGTACTCTGTGTTATTCAAAGTCTTTTTTGGAAAATCTGAATAAATACACAAGTTCAGAGGTATAACTGTATAATGTGTGTTAGTCACCTTATTAGAACACAAATTGACTTAGAAAGACAAAGGTCATTAAATGGTACACTTAAGATCTGCGCATATATCTCTATGTAAATTCCAACTCAAAAGGAAAGGACCTTCAAACAAATACTGAACTCTAGTCAATGATGCACATACTGAAACATTCAGGGTTGAAGTGTACTGATACCTTCTACTTATTTTGAAATGCATCCAAAAATAAAAAGGAATAATTGATAGAGAGGAGAATGGATAAAGGACTATACGGGTGACAACATATAATAAAATATTAATAGCAGAATCCAGGTGGTAGGTACAAGAGTGTTCACAGACCTCTGTCAACTGTTTTTTTTAGCTGTGCCACGCAGCTTGCAAGATCTTAGTTCCCTGACCAGAAATCAAACCTGGGCCTGCAGTGAAAGTGTGGAGTCCTAACTACTAGACCACCAGCGAGTTCCCTCAACTTTTTTGTATGTTTGAGATTTTTTATAATAAAGTGCTGGGAAAAAAGTAACTGGTTGACAAAGGTAGATGACTAAATGAACAAAAGGCATGGCAACTGGGAATTGCAATTAAAAAATCTTGATTTGAAATAAAAAGGAAGGCAGAGGTACTCACAGTATAGAAGAATACCAATAGTTATGTATACATTAGAAAGATTATGGGAAAAAGGAGAGAACATGAATTCCTGGACTAAAAGGAAAAAAAAAATGGAGGCGGGGGAAGGGCACAAAAAGCATGGGGAGGAGAGGGGGAGAGAAAAAGAGAAAAAAGCAAGGAAGGGAGGGAGGGATTGCAAAGACATCAATTCTGAAATATCTAGATGAGACCATTACACAGAACTCACAAAAGCAACAAAAGGAACACCCAGAACTTGAGGCAAAGTAAAAAATGAAAAATACATACATGAGGCAAAACTGGAGGGCCTGGCAGAACAAAGAAAGATAGGTACTAAACACAAACTAAATCTCAGGAAAAGTGTCAGAACCTATAAGGGTTAATTTAAACTCATCTTTTATAAAATACAATGACTATAAAAGGTCAAAGACTTGTATAGTCACATCTCCTACTTCCACACCCAGTAGTCCTAAGAATTACCAAAAATGTTTTTTAAAGTCTAGTATTTTGAATACTTAGTATTCTTATATACCCAACACAACCAATAATCTTTCCGTTTCCTCTTTTCATAAGAGTACATGCCAGGGGCGAACTTCCTTCCTTGCTAACAACGTTATTCAATAAATGAACTCTAACGGGCTGTATGTTCAACATGATTTATAATACTACATTATCAACTGTGCAGAACCTAAATCAGGAAGATGTACTCTTACCAACAACTGCATTCTCAGTTTGCCCTAAGAAGTAAACCACGTTCTAGTAGTACCATTTGAATGGACTCCTTTCCCCATACCTTTAAGTAGCTCAGAAATGTATTGTCACATGTTCAGAGACTGAATGGGAAGGAGAGAAAATTACATACTACTGAAGATAGGTCCCACTTAAAAGTGTGAAATAAAGCAGAAAACAAGAAAACAGCACAAGTACTAGGGTTAAAAATAGAAGCTCAGGTGACAAAAAAACCCAAACAAAAGTGATAAAATCCCAAACAAAGGTGATAAAACCCCAAACAAAGGAAAAATGTAGAAGTGTGAAATAAGGATATTACAAAATTTTAATAAAATTTTAATAAAAGAAATCATATACCTTTAATTTTTCCCTTTTCAATGAAGATCTATGAAAAATTTGCAAGGTACTATGTACATACTAATCATTGCCTTGTAAGTGGAAGAAAGAGTACAATGGGAAAATTAAAATTGTAAAGAGGTCAGAGAGAATGTAGCTATACCATTTGTACATATTCTTTTTTTAAAGTCAAATAATTAATTTACTTATTGGCCACACTGGAGCGCATATGGGAACTTAGTTCCCTAACCAGAGACCAAACCCATGCCCTGTGCAGCGGAAGTGAGAGTCTTAACCACTGGACATCAGGGAAGTCCTGTCTACATATCCTTTCTCACTATTCAGAGAATAGTGTTCTCTGAAGCACAAAGGTTTTTATTTTGAGGAAGTCAAATCACCTATTTTTCTCTTTTGTTGTAAGACTTTGATGGTGTATAGGCTAAGAAAGCACTGTCCACCCAAAGGTGACAAAGATTTACTCTCTTTTCTTCTAAGAGTTTTACAGCTTTAGCTTTTACATAATCCATTCTGAGTTAGTTTTTTACATGGTATGACGCAGGGATCCAACTTCATTCTTTTGCATGTGGTTATCTACTTTTTCCAGTACCATTTGTTTAAAAGACAGTCCTTTCCCTCACTGAACTGTCTTGGTACCCTTGTTAAAAATCAGCTAAACATAAAAGTAAGGGTTTATTTCTGGCCGCACAATTCCATTCCACTGATTATTATGTATATCCTTATGCCAGTATTACACCGTCTGTAATTGATTACTATAGCTTCAGAGTAAGTTTTAACATTAAGAAGCATGAATCCTCCAACTTTGTTCCTCTTTAAGATTGTATTGCCGGGTCTGGGTCCCTTATCTTGCCATACAAATTTTAAGATGGGCATGACTATTTCTGCAACAAAAATTCAATTCTGCACTGTCCAAGATCAATTTGTACAGGAGTGTCACCTTAACAATATTCATATTCCAAAACATGAACATGGGATGCCTTGCCAATTATATAGATCTTCTTTAATTTCTTTCACCAATATTTTGTGATTTTCAATCAACAAATCTTGAATTATTTAAATTAAATTTCTTTTCCCATCACAAGGGTCATTTTAAAGATCAAATGGATATATTGAGTACGTTTTTATAAACTGTAAAATGTTTCAGAAATATAAGATGTAACTGATACCAAAAAAACCCAAAATCTGAAATCACAATAGCAAAAGAGGTGACAAAGCAAAACTCAGAAGGAAATCCCATGGCTAAAGTTAATCTCAGTTGAGCCACAAGTGGGTGGGTAGGTGGGTGGGGAGCTGTGTATTTTCAAACATAAATCTAACCCTAAATCTAATTCAACACCAGACCTACATCCTTTGTGGGAAGGCATTTTTCTCTATTTCCAATTAACTATATATGTTCAGCTCAGTTGCTCAGTCGTGTCTGACTCTTTGTGACCCCATTGACTGCAGCACGCCAGGCCTCCCTGTCCATCACCAACTGCCAGAGTTTACTCAAACTCATGTCCATCAAGTCACTGATGCCATCCAACCATCTCATCCTCTGTCATCCCCTTCTCCTCCTCCTGCCCTCAATCTTTCCCAGCATCAGGGTCTTTTCCAATGAGTCAGTTCTTCACATCAGGTGGCAGAAATATTGGAGTTTCAGCTTTAGCATCAGTCCTTCCAATGAATATTCAGGACTGATTTCCTTTAGGATGAACTAGTTTGATTTCCTTGCAGTCCAAGGGACTCTCAAGAGTCTTCTCCAACACCACAGTTCAAAAGCATCGATTCTTCTATGCTCAGCTTTCTTTATAGTCCAACTCTCACATCCATACAGGACTACTGGAAAAACCATAGCTTTGACTAAACGGACCTTTGTTAGCAAAGTAATTTCTCTTTTTACTATGCTGTCTAGGTTGGTCACAGCTTTTCTTCCAAGGAGCAAGCATCTTTTAATGTCATGGCTGCAATCACCATCTGCAGTGATTTTGGACCAAAGAAAATAAAGTCTCTCACTGTTTCCATTGTTTCCCCATCTATTTGCCATGAAGTGATGGGGCTAGATGCCATGATCTTAGTTTTCTGAATGTTGAGCTTTAAGCCAACTTTTTCACTCTCCTCTTTCACTTTCATCAAGAGGCTCTTTAGTTCTTCTTCACTTTCTGCCATAAGGGTAGTGTCATCTGTATATCTGAGGTTATTAATATTTCTGCCAGCAATCTTGATTCCAGTTTGTGCGTCATCCAGCCTGGCATTTCACATGATGTACTCTGCATATAAGTTAAATAAGCAGGGTGACAATATATAGCCTTGATGTACTCCTTTCCTGATTTGGAACCAGTCTGTTGTTCCACGTCCAGTTCTAACTTTTGATTCTTGGCCCGCATACAGATTTCTCAGGAGGCAGGTCAGGTGGTCTAGTATTCCCATCTCTTAAAGAATTTTCCACAGTTTGTTGTGATCCACACAGTCAAAGGCTTTGGCATACTCAGTAAAGCAGAAATAGATGTTTTTCTGGAACTCTCTTGCCTTTTTGATGATCCAACGGATGTTGGCAATTTGATCTCTGGTTCCTCTGGCTTTTCTAAATCCAGCTTGAACATCTGGAATTTCACAGTTCATGTATTGTTGAAGCCTGGCTTGGAGAATTTTGAGCGTTCTTTTGCTAGTGTGTGAGATGAGTGCAATTGTGCGGTAGTTTGAACATTCTTTGGCATTGCCTTTCTTTGGAATTGGAATGAAAACTGACCTTTTCCAGTCCTGTGGCCACTGCTGAGTTTTCCAAATTTGCTGGCATATTGAGTGCAGCACTTTCACAGCATCATCTTTAGGATTTGAAATAGCTCAACTGGAATTCCATCACCTCCACTAGCCTTGTTCGTAGTGACGCTCCCTAAGGCCCACTTGACTTTGCATTCCAGGATGTCTGGCTCTAGGTGAGTGATCACACCATCGTGGTTATCTGTGTCATGAAGATTTTTTTTTTGTATAGTTCTTCTGTGTATTCTTGCCACCTCTTCTTAATATCTTCGGCTTCTGTTAGGTCCATACCATTTCTGTCCTTTATTGTGCCCATCTTTGCATGAAATGTTCCTTTGGTATCTCTAAGTTTCTTGAAGAGATCTCTAGTCTTTCCCATTCTATTATTTCCCTCTATTTTTTTGCGCTGATCACTGAGGAAGGCTTTCTTATCTCTCCTTGCTATTCTCTGGAACTCTGCATTCAAATGGGTATATCTTTCCTTTTCTCCTTTGCCTTTCACTTCTCTTCTTTTGTCAGCTATTTGTAGGGCCTCCTAAGAGAACCACTTTGCCCTTTTGCATTGCTTTTTCTTGAGGACGGTCTTGATCACTGCCTGTTGTACAATGTCAGGAACCTCTGTCCACAGTTCTTCAGGCACTCTGTCTATCAGATCTAATCCGAGGTATGAAGCAACATTAAAAAGAACTACCTGTCCTCCTACTGAACTTACAAGGGTGTGTTCTCTTTCTGAAGTATGTGTAATTATAACTGAAATACTTTCATGAAAAGAAGTAAAAATCAAAATATGATAGAAGAATAAGATACCTGCTGCTGATAATAAAATAGAAGGGATCAGAATTAAGTCCCAAAGGGGGTGGTTTGGGGGGTGGAATTAGCTTTAGACTTTAGTTTCTCCTTCTGCTTGGGAGTGAATTCTACTGACGATACTCACATTAACTCTATTCTATTAGTTAAAAAAAAAAAACAAACAAACTTAGAATACAACAAAAGAAAAAATTACATGAATAAAGACAATCATTTTAATTTCTTTTTGATCTATAGTAAAACAAAACACTAAGCTGAAAATGACCCAAACTGACAATAGCTTTAAGTCAAGGCCAGTCAACATGATACAATAAATTATAGCATTAGAAAACTCATGGGAAGCAAATAAAGACAGGGACAAATTTGATATCTTGTCTACAAGGTACAAAAAGATGACAAATGGCATGTAAAGTGTGATTGAAATTATGTAATATTTTGTACATATGAAAAATAAATGGCAAAGGAAATAGTGTATAAAAAATTCTTTTTTCTTAAGCTTTATATATTGCAGATAATCACCTTACCAAAAACTGATTTAAGCTACTAAAAGCTACAATTCTGGGGCTACCTCATAGTATGAAAACATGTAAAAAGAATAGTCAACTTTGACACTGTATTAAGCCAATGAAGGGGAAAGATTCATTTGACCTGTCAGAGTACTACAAAGTAGGACTATAAAAATTTATGTTGGTTATCTCTGGTAAAATCATAATGTTCTAACAGATTTCACACCAACCAAGACTCTTATGGACACAATGAAATTCTAAGTAAATGAAAAACACGTTATTAATTTTAAAAAGAATGAACACCATTAGATTAACCTTAAAAATGTAATAAAATTAGAACTCTGACTCCAATCAGTAAGTCAAAATTAGAACAAAGAAGTAACCATTAACGTTACCAAGACTCTGAAGTCTTGGGTAAGACATCAATGTTCAACTCTACATGTTCTTATGATCAGAGCAAAATTCTTTGAAATTTTGTGTTTCTCTTTAGATCCCTATGATTCTTCCACCATGCGTTCACCCACTGGGGGAAAAATAGTGGTGACAGGAAGATACCAACATTTCCCTTCTCTTGGGCCATGCTGGTCAGGTTTGTGTAGCTTAAACTTGTCTTAGAAAGACAAAATAATTCCCTGAAATGGTAGGCAAGATACTGACTAGGCTTATAAAATGATGAAGTTAACAGATAAATATGATGTAAGTACAGTGTTCATGAGGGAAGGACTAGAGAAGAGGGCAGAGCTGACAGCACAGCTGCAAGAGTGGGTGACCCAAGTGTCACTCCAATCCAAAGACACAGGTGACGAGGGCCATTCCAGACACATTCCTTCTGCTCATGAAAGACTCAATACCAATACTTGGTGGGCTCCTTTCTGTAAAAACGAACAGGCCCTCCCAAACCTGCTCATCTACTACCCCCAACACCTCCCACCCCACACACACACACACTCTGACATTCACACACACAAAGAAAATGAAATCATTAATAAAATAACTTCTCTGGGACTTCCCTGGTGGTCCAGTGGCTAAGACTCCATTCTCCCGATGCAGGGAGCCTGGGTCTGATCCCTGTTCAGGGAACTAGGTCCCATATGCCACAACCAAAGAGCCTGCATGCCGCAGCTAAGATCCCACATGCTGCAACTAAGATCCAGTGCAGCCAAATTAATTTTAAAAAGTAGTAACTTTCATGAAGTTAAGGCCATGAGTCACCAGATTCAAAAGGCCTACTGACTGTACAAGTCCTGAATCTACACCAAGGTATTTCATAGTGAATTCTTATAGTTAATTTCAAACATGGGAACAAGAATGATTTTACAAGCTTTCCAGGGATGGAAAGATCAGGTCACAGATAAAGGATTAACAATTAGAATGGTTTCAGTCTTCTGGAAACAAAAATAATTCTGGCAACAAGAAGGCAATAGAGTGATGCCTTCACATTCCTGAAAGAAAATTACAGACCCCCTGTAAGAGGCTTAAGCCCAGCCACACTGCTCTGTTCTCATGCGCGCACGCTCAGCTGTGTGTGAGTTAGTCACTCAGTTGTGTCTGACTTTTTGTGACCCATGGACTGTAGCCTGCCAGGCTCCTCTGTCCATGGATTTTTCTAGGCAAGAATACTGGAGTGGGTTGCCGTTTTCTCCTCCAGGGTCATCCTCAAACTTGATTACAAAAGACTTCAGACACCCACAGTTTCAAAAATTTATCTTTTACACCCTATGTTAATGTTACTAAAGGTACATCTCTAATAAAAGAGAAAATCAAAAAGACGGAAACATAGCATACAGGGAATAAATCCAAGACCGAAGAGGTGAACGGGATCAAGCCATCCCAGGGTGGAGGACATCCCAGGAAGAAAGCTACAGACTGAAGCAATCACTGGTTCCAGAGACATAACAGAGAGCTGGCATCGCCCAAACCTCCACAGCCTTTGAGACTTCTTTTTAATACGAGCTGAGCTGGCCCAGGCTTTTAATCTGAATTTAGTCCGTCTTGACCCCATGTTGGAAGTTCCCAATGTTCCACCCCCAGCTGCCTAGATGGGAGGGAGGCCATATTTCACACCATGGATATATTTCACTTTTACCTTCTGCTAACAGAGCAGGAAGAGCCTGAAAGAACAGTGTACTTCCCCAACCATATTTCTTCTTGGTACTTAACACCTTGTAAAGACTTCAGCTCCTCCAGGTGCTCTGACTGTAGTGAGTCTTAGGGTTTCTCAGGACTTATTAGCAAACTTTCCCAAGGACTTAGCAGAAAGGACTCAAGAAAGAGTCTGTTCAGCTTATCTGCTTCTGTCAGCCTTCATTTAATAGTAGCAATGTGGACCTTTCTATTCTTAACTAGGTTCATATTTGCCATTCAGTTTTTCAACTGTCAAAATAGACACTGCCTAGGGATAAATACTGTGGTAGAAATTGGTCTACCATTCATCGAGTCATTTCCCCTTTTTGCCCACAGTTATACTACATTTCAGGGGCTTCCCAGGTTGCACAGTGGTAAAGAATCCATTTGCAATGCAGGAGACACAGGAGACTCGGCTTCAAACCCTGAGTCAGGAAGATCCCTGGAGAAGGAAATGGCAGCTCATCCCAGTGTTCTTGCCTGGAGAATCCCAAGGATGGAGCAGCCTGGTGGGCTACAGTCCATGGGGTCTCCGGGAGTCGGACATGACTGGGCAACTGAGCACACACATGCTACATTTCACGACCTGCCTTGGATTGGGAGCAGCTATTTGACTGAATTCTGGCTCATGGAATGTGGACAAAAATGATATATGTACTAGTCCAGGCCCACAAACTTGCCATGGAACCCACCATGCTCCCTCTCTTTGCCCTTGCATCTGTCAGCCAGAGGCAAAGAGTTCAGTGCAAGTGTGAAAGTCTCTGAGTCCCATGCAAGAGCAGGGTCACTAGATGAAAGTGGTCTGAGTCCTCAGTGACTGTGTGGAACCAGCTACTCCTTTGCCAGTGGGAGTGAGAAAGAAGCTTTAATGTGTTAAACTACTGAGACTTGGGTATTGTTTGTTACAGTAGGTTAGCCTAACCTGACTAATAGACACAAAAGGGTGATCAAACCATTCAGTTTTTCAAAATGAAGTCACAAACTGATTAGGAACACATATTTGCAGGAAGGGATATGATTACAGAGCAAGGCAGGGAATGGTTCCAAAAGAATTATTACCATGTAAAATGGGATTATGATTACTGGGAGGGCAAAGAGCTGTCATTTAAGATTATTTACAGGAAACTTATAGGATACTGAATGTTCAGTTTCTTGGTCTTGGTAGTGAGGCGATAGGTGCTTATTTTATTAGTCTTCCTGAAATTGTATTTTTGTTTTCTATTTCTCTATAGGTATTTCACAAATAAACCACAAATTACTAAATTAGAAAGAGCAGACACTTGAAAATTTAAAATAAATTAGAAAGAGTAGACATGTGAAAAATCTATTGGAGCATTTGGGGAAAATAAGGTGACTAGAAAGCTAACCCCCTCCCTCTCCAAAAAAAAGTCCTTAAATCTCGGGGTGGGGGGAGGGGTGGGAAAGAAAGTTAAACAAGAAAGGAAACAATCATGATATTAATTCTTGGCTTAAGTAGTAAATAGCATTTATTTAGTTATAAGGAAGACACAACTATTAAAATTAATTAATTTTAAAATTAAAATTGCAAAACTAGAATATTGCAGGGAGAAATAGGAACAAATAATGAAAAAAATACTATAAAACAATGATTAAAAAACAGCAGTTTTCCACCATTTGAAGATACTCTTAAGTGCATATATGCTTTTCACACAAAAATAGGTTGATAGAACATGTGCTATTTTGTAACCAGCTATGGCTGATGCTACGGTCGGTTCCCACTCTGGTTTACATCTTTGTGTGAACACCTCACTTGGAATGTAGGCAGAACTCATGACTTGCTTCTACCAACAGACTATGACAAAGGTTACAAGACGTCATTCCCATGATTATACCACACTACATGGGGCTGTCTAGCCTGTAGAATCGCCCTGGGCTTTCCTTGATGCTTTGATGAAGTGGTCAGAACACCCAAGGGTCAAGAACTTCAGGTTGCCCCTAAAAGCTAAGAGCAGCCTTTAGGACCTTGAAGACAGCCTACAGATGACCAAGCAACTTCAAGTAAGCAAGAAGTCTCAGTCATAATTTCACAAGATAACTAATTCTGCCAAAAACCTAAGTGAGCTTAGAAGCAATTTTTTCCCCCAGTTGAGTCTTCAGGTGAGTCTACAGCCCAGCCAACACGTGACTGCAATTTCATGAGACCCTAAACAGAAGACAGTTTAACTTCGCTCAGACTCCTGCCCCCAAAGAAACTGTAGGATAATAAATGTGTGTTGTTTTAAGTTGCTAAATTTGTGCACTCTGTTATACAACACAGAAAACAAATGCAACTGCTTTAAAAACTGGATGAATGAATTCAGCAAAGGTGTAGGGATACAAAATCAATACAGAAGATCAGCCGTATTTCTATACACTGACAACCAAATGAACAACTAAAAAGGAAAGAAAGAAAACAATACTGTTTACGATAAGAAAAAAAGAACAAAACACTAGGAATATGCTTAACCGAGAAGGCAAAAAATCTGTTCACTGAAAACTACAAAATATTGTTAAAAGAAATGAAAGGACACATAAATAAATGGAAAGCTACCTCATGTTCATGGATTGGAAAACTTTATACTGTTAAAACATCAAAACACCCAAAGAAACTGACAGCTCCAATGCACTCTCTACAAATCCCAATTACAGATTCTGCAAAAATGGAAAAATCCATCCTAACATTAAAACTCCTATGGAATCTCATGGGACCCCAAATAGCCAAAACAATCTTGAAAAAGAAAAAGAAGGAGGCATCACACTTTCTGATTTCAAAACTTGCTAGAAAGCTACAATAGCCAAAACAATGTGTTACGGGCATATAGAGAGGCATAGAGGCCAAGAGAATTTAACAGATAGCACAAAAATCAACCTGGCATATATGGTCAAATGATTTTCAACAAGGGTGTCAAGATCAGTTAATGGGGAATGGACAGTCTTTCCAACAACTGGTGCTGGTAAAACTGGAAATGCACATGCAGAAGAATAAAGCTGGACTCTTACTGTATGTTGTATACAAAAATCACCCGCTAGTAGGCCAAAGAAATAAATAGAAGAGCTAAAACTGTCTACATACAAAAAGGCTTCTGATGTTTCATACAGCAAAGAATTTTTGAAGAGGACACCAAAATCACAGGCAACAACAGGAAAAGTTAGAGGAAGTGGACTTCAAAACTAAAAACTTTTGTGTGTTAAAGAACACTATCAACAGAGTAAAAAAAAAATTGACCCATGGAACGGGAGAAAATATTTGCAAATCATGTATCTGATAAGGGATTATTAGCATGTGGAATATATAGAGAACCCCCAAAACTCAACAACAACAACAACTCTTTCAAAGCCAGACAAAGGACTTGAACAGCTGCTTCTCCAAAGATATACAAATGATCAAAAAATACTTGAAAAGATGCTCAACACCATTAATCATTATGGAAATGCAAGTCAAAACCACAATGAGATAGTACCACTTACCCACAAGAATGGCTCTATTTTCAGAAAGAAACAAAGAGGGAGAATCTTTGACAGAGTATGTCAAAGATGCAGAGATATCAGAACCTTTGGACACTATAAAATGGTGCAGTTGCTACAGAAAATGGCATGCAAGTCTTCAAAAAAATAACCACAAAATTATTATATGATCCAGCAATTCCACTTCTGGGTATACATCCAGGAGAAAAGCAAGCAGGGACTTACAAAGATATGCACCTGTGTTCAAAAGCAGCATTGTTCACAGGAGCCAAAAGGTAGAAGCAACCCGAAGGTCCATCAACAGATGAATAGACAAAATATATCTATATATGATAAAATATTATTCAGCTTTGAAATCAAGTGAAATTCTCATACATGCTCCAACATGGATGAACCTTGAAGACATGCTAAGGGAAATAAACTAGCTATTTTATAAGACAAATACTCCATGAGTCTACTTACATGAGGTGTCTAGAGCAGTCAAATTCATAGGGACAGAAGGTAGAATGTGGTTACCAGGGGCTGGGGAGCAATGAGGATTATTGTTGAATGGGTAAAGAGTTTCCCTCTGGGAAGAGGAGAAAGTTTTGGAGATGGATGGTGGTGATGGCTGCACAACAATGTGGGTGTACTTAACTGTACACTTTAAGATGCTGAAAATGGCAAATTTTATGTTACATGTATTTTACCACAATGAAAAAAACCACTTTGGATAGAGAGCAAAGGATGAGTGTAGCAAGACAGCAGGATAGAATCCTCTCATTTCCTTGACTATCCACTTGGACATGGGGAAAAACATCTCATCTAAATCTAAAATGGATTTCTTGGAATTTCCCTGGTGGTCCACAGGTTAAAAGTCCCCCTGCCAGTGCAGGGGACACGGGTTTGATCCCTGGTTCAGGAATATCCCACATGCTGGGGGGCAATTAAGCCTGTGGGCCACAACTACTGAGGCCTGTGCTCGAGAGCCCACTCTCCGCAACGAGAAGCCACAGCGCTGAGAAGCCCACAGCACAACTCGGGGAGGCCCGTGTGCGGCAACGAAGACCCAGCGCAGCCAGAGATAAATCAGTCATTCCTTTTTAAGGGACTTTTTTCTATTTTTAGTCTATTTTTATTTTAACATGTATGCTTACTAATTATGTTGTAATTATACAAGAAATAACACAATAAATACAATTTTGTTACTATAAGTGATTAAACCATGTAACAGAGAAATGAACACTTTAACATCCTAATTCCCTGCACACAGCATAGTTTAACTGCTCCTAGCTGTTAAAATGTTTCTATTGAGAAAAGTGGGAGATGTAGAAAGAATAACAAAGTGATCAGAACAGGCAACTTAAAAGTTAAATTTGTTTCCTAAAGCAGTAATTTTATATCCAAACTAGTTAAAAATTTCCTGTTCCTACTGAAGGAAAACTAAGATATAGAAGATTCAAACTGAAAACAATGGGAAAAGATGACTGTGATTTTTAAAGGAGGATTTTATTAATCTACTTCTGAGAAAATAAAAACACCCTGATAAGCCCTTGAACTTCAAGGTTTCTCCAACCTCTTTTCTGCTCTCTGCTCTGCTCTAATCTCACTCTTTTTTCAGAGGAGAAGGGGAAGGCAGAGACAGGGAAGGGATATAACAAGATAATAGGAACATGACAGATAATAGGAATAGAGAAGAGAGAAAAACAGTGGTTATTTTTTTCTACTCACACTGAATACTAAATACATCATCATCATCAAATGCTAACAATCCAAATTTCTGAGGGAAAGGAAAAACTCAACTTTTCTGGAGTGCCAGCCTACTGTGAAGCAAAAGAAAGGAAACCATCTGCAGGTTTTGCATCTATAAATGAAGTCTGTATGCCAAATTCTTCAAACAACCTCCACTCTAATCAAGGATTTGGATAAATATGGTGACATGAGCCTTGATCAAGAAAGCAGCACACTAAGCTCTTTAACAGCCTTCTGGCCTAAGAAGCTCTGAGATCAGTGGAAGAACTCCAAACCCAAGCACTTTATTCACTAAGTACGGAAACACCAAGGTTCCATGAGAAAGCATCTGGTACAGAAAGGCAGCTATGCTGGGACACAGCATCTGGTAATACACCAGAAATTTAGAGCAAGAACTTTCTGATATTATACATGGGGCTACACAGTTCTATGGGAAGAAGAGAATGAGAATTCGGGAAGAAGCTTATTTCCCTGTATAAACTCAATAATACTTTTATAACAGCCCATCATTCCCAGTGTCCTTTTGATCCCAGGGACAAGGTCTCCAAACTGGACTTCTATTTCAACTCGGGGCATGGCCTCCCTATTGGGGTAAGAGTAATGTGTTTCCCCTGGTGTAGAACATTAGCCTGATCCTTGCCAAATACTCAGAACCAGACATGACATCAATACTGTGCTCCTCCTTGCACACATTCTTCTACAATGCTGCCCTCGTTAGTTTTCCTTAATCAAGCTCATCCCGTACCAAGGGAAAACAAAACAAAACAAAAAAACCTGGATCTTAGACATGCATGCTAAGCACATTTTCACCCCCAAACTGAGTCTTAATCTTCTGAAGGCAAATGTCCTTTATAAGCTCCCTCTTCTGTTGCCATCTTCCTAAACCGCAGGCCTTCCTGACTTGCAGTGGGGCCAGGACAGATTGTGGTTATGTGGTAGGTTCTGTCAGGAGAGCTTTGACAAGGCCTCAAAATAGACCCTGGGCACCAGCCAAGGAAACTGCCACTCACAAGTTCCAACTCTGTCCTCATACATTAGTTCCTCAGCACTTCCTACCCGCCCCCGCCCCTGCCCCGTCTCTCCTTTAAAAAGAGTAAAGATTTTTGAACTCTTGCTAGTCTTGAGTGAGGTGTGTAACATTGAAATTAAAAATGAAAATCTTCCTTATTCTGCTCAGGACCACTTTGCAGAATAAAGACTAAATCTGTCCTTCTGCCTTGAGAAATTAATCCATCAATAGCATTCTGGTTTATAAAATGATTTTTGGATCTCGAACCCCACAGAGATTTATTTTATTATAAATAGATTAGGATGTGGAAGGTAGAGGAAGCGAAAAAATAGGCCATTTATTTCCCATGTGACTAATATATGGCAGCAGACTTCTGCAGGGCAAGAAGTGAAACTGTATACATTTTTAATTGATATTGGTCATAAACTCCTAAAACAATCAAGCTACTACAAAAGGCACTCCTTTAACTAGTATTGCCAAATATAAATGAAGTAGTTTGTCTATAATAGCACAGTCTTCAAAGTACAATGCTTCTACCTTTACCAGTATAAATAAAATCACCCACCTGTCACTCTAAGGTGTTTAAAATTACCTTATAAAATACACTTGTAGTATATTTTTAAATTGCAAGGAGTAGAAAGAACACAGAGTAATTAACAACTCTTTTCTCCTACAAGGTTAAGAAGAAAGGTAATTTCTATTATAAAATAAATCCCAATATAAGCTTGAAATAAATTTTTAAAATTTCACAATTTAAGTCCCAACCTTGCCCTCACACTTCCAGAAATAAATTCCATATACACACTTACACACTATAGCAAAGGCTTATATATGAGTTGTTCATTACAGCAGTGTTAGCAGAAAGCTAAAAACAACCTTGTTGTTGTAGTTTAGTCACTAACTCGTGTCCGACTCTTTTACGACCCCACGGACTCTAGTCCACCAGGCTCTCTGTCCGTGGGATTTCCCAGGCAAGAATACTGGAGTGAGTTGCCATTTCCTCCTCCAGTGGATCTTCCCAACCCAGGGATGGAAATCTGCATCTCCCGCATTGACAGGCAGATTCTTTACCGCTGAGCCACCAGCGAAGCCAAATGTCTTGAACAGGGAATGTTAAACTGTGGGAAATGAGCAAGTTTTGTTTCATCTATATTAGACAGGTCAGCTGGTCTTTTTTGAAAAATAGATGGACATATGTGCTAATATAGAATGATCTCTAAGACATATCAAAGGTCAGAATGAAAGGGACAGGGCATTTTTTTCTAAACACAGGAGATTATATATGGAAGAGAAATTTTGGAGAGACACATGGGAAACCATTAACCAGAAACCACTGCTTGGATTATGGAGTTGGGTGGCGGAGGGAGTCAAGCCTAGAAGTTTATCATGGAGATGAAACTTCCTTTTCACCAGGGGACATTTTTTTTTTTTTTAATGTTTAATCAATTTTAAAAAGTTCTACAAACAACTACTGAAGCCAGGAGGTGAGCACACTCCTATGGATGCCATTTCTCCACCTCTTCTTAATCACCTGTACTCTTCTTAGCTACTGCTCTTCCCATCTCTAGACTAAAACAACAGCACACATATGGAGCAAATCTCAGAGCTTCCACAAGAAACAGAATCCCTTTCTCCATCCCCCAATCAAAATAAAGATATAACAGAACAAAGGAAAAAGTATTAGCATACAATAAACCCAGTTTTTAGCCCAGTGTTGGATTCCTTTTAAGTCTGCCTTAATTTACTGAAGGCCAGAAAGTTTTTAAAGTGGAAGCACAATGCGCAAGGCAGATCATTTCTAATGGTGTCCTATCTGTTATCTCAAAGGGAAAAAGTGGAGAGAAGGGCAAAGCTATTTTACTCACAGGGTAAATTTTGCTCAACCCTTCTGTCAGAAGTTTTAAAAGTTGAGTTTTGAATGATGGTCATAAACTTTACTGTGTTTCTAACTGAATAAGGTTAAAATACCATCTTTCCATTCATATTCTCCAGGGAGAAAGCAAAGGCAAAGGTCTATGCAATGGCCTATTTGTAGGTACGATGGAAAGTGAGCCTGTGGTGAGGACAGAATGTGTTTCCTCTAAAATGATCCTCATCAAAATTCCCAACATGCTGCAGGGAGATTTCCTACCCCCCCCCCCCCCCCCCCCCCCCCATATCATGGATTCTGCTCCTCTTCACACTAGGAGCAGGGTAAACAATTCACAAAGAGCTTTGCAAGAAACTGCTCCCTCTCGCTTCTAGTAAAGACCTGTTTTTGTTTTGAGAGAAAAAGAATCTACTTTGCCAAACATATTCTCCGAATCAGTTTTTCCCTTCATTGTGGAGATGCTTAAATCCTGACCTAAGAAGGATTCTCTTACAAAGCTACCCATCAGGACTATCAGTTCGGGTGGTTTCCACAAGGGATTTTCCAAAAGGGAATCTCTGTTCAATTGGAAACTGAAACTCTTAAGTCACTATTAGTTGGACAAAAATCAAAAGCAATATTAGGGAACGCTCTGAATATAATGGATATCCAAGGGAATAAAATGCCAAAATTTAGTCCAAGAATTAAAAGAATTTACTAAGCAAGATCAACAGGGCAAATTTACCATTACTTAATAACTGATAAGTAACTATAAAGTTCTTTATAAACCAACATAAAATAAGCTGATTTCCAAAAAGAAGAAATCAAGGCTAAGAGTATCAAGAACTCTATGATTCAAAGTCATTTTGCTTAGCAACACTTCAAAAGCCAAAAATGATCAAATTACATTCCAGTCATAAGTTATTTCTAATTTAAAATGAATTCATTCCCATAATGAATCACTACTTTAATACACACTTTCTTCTAGGACAGAACTTAAACAGGAGCTCTGTATGGTCTTCCCAGGTGTCTCAGTGGTAAAGAATCCGCCCACCAGTGCAGCAGATGCAGGTGAGATCCCTGATTCAGAAAATCCCCTGGGGGAGGAAATGGCAACCCACTCCAGTATTCTTGTCTGGAGAATTCCACGGATTGGAATCTGGAGTCTGGAGGACTAAAGTCCGTGCACAAATGAGCATGTATAAAGTCTCATTCCACCTTTTTAAGGGCAGATTTTCCCAAATGGGTAAGGTCTTTCCCTCAAATGACTGCTTGTTCTCTGTACTGCAGATTCTTTGAGTGAACTTTTTCCTACCTTAATGATGGTAGCTGTCCTTTTCACTGACATTTAATTTGTTTCTAGACATTTATCTTCCTGGAGTGGGTAAAATCACAATTCACTTAGGAACTAACAAACTATTTTAAATCCAAAGCTTCTGCAAAAGTCCACTATTTGTTTCTCTACCATACTAATGACAATTATTAGCAGCAACAAACCTAACAAAGCATCAATGCAACACTTCGTAGGAGTGACGGTATCTAATTAAACAGGCAGTAACAAACCTCAAACTTTCCTCTATTCCAAGTTTAAGAACCCTATCAATGATTCATTCACACAGAGAGTGATCTAACTTCCTCAATGAATCACACTTTCTGAAATTCTTATTCTACATGAGTATAATACTGGGTCATCATCTCTACATGTGTTCAACACAGCATGAAGTTGGTTAAACTGAGTTAATCCTGTAAGACATTCAAACCACAGCGAACCTCAAGTCCCTGCCAAGCAACACTTATCTGCAACACTTCGCCTTTTCCAACAATTGCACCTCTCCAAACAGATGCATCCCCAAAATAAACATTTAATCTTGAAACACTTATTTTAAACACTAATCAAGAACTGATTCATCCACACCCTGCCCTCCATCTCTCCGATTCCACTACTGCATCCCCATTCTCCTCTCGTTGTGATGCCATGAAAAAGTAATGGACACTGCTATTCTCACACTCAACCTTTAATCAATGAACCTACATTACACTTTTTCTTTTTAAGGGCAGAAGTGCTGAGTCATTAAATGGAAACTCAAAGAAAAAGAGCTACAAGCAGTTGAAGTTTAGGATCCCATCATTTTCCTGGCCAGGTCTCCACAGCCTTATATTTGTATATCCCACGGTGGAAAAAGGAAAGCAAACACTTGAACTTTTTTCCCCTCCCCGTCGAAGAAAGAGAGATGGGTTTCCTTAGGCCCTCTGGCTTCCAGTAACATACCCACGGGCACAAGCAGCAGGCCCGGCTGGAGCTACGCAACTTAACAATCTGGGTGTGAATGACACCTGGCAGTAGTCAAGCGTTAACCCGGACACTCCTAGCTCGGGCTTCATTCGGTTCGGATCAAGGAGGAAGGGGGAAAAGAAAAAATCCCATACAAGCTCCACGCCCTCCACCGGCCTGACACCTTTCCCCGGGTGGCCGGCCGGGGACAGACCGAAGGAGTGGTGTGTCGGGGAGAGGGAGGAGGAGCCCTGAGCACCCAAAGCACAGAGACAGCGGCCCGAGTTCATTTCTCCCACAATGGGAGTATCGCTGTCCCCGCTCGCGGACCGAGGCTGCGCGTTCGAGACCCGGCGTGATGCCCGAGGACGCCCAGGCAGGGGGCGACCTCGATCCCGGGGCCCGCCGGAGGGGGCCTGGCCCCCAGCAGGGGTCGGCGGCAGCGCGGACCTCACCAAGCTGCAGAGGCCGAGAAGCGGGGCCCCGGTTCCCCGCCAAGGCCGGCGGGAGGAGCGGCCGTTACCTGTGTCCGGGCGCGGGCTGGGGCTGCGGGCGCCGCCGGGAAGGGCCGGAGCGCGGCTCGCCGTCCGGGAGCCTGACGGAGCGAAGGGCGAGGGGCGCGGAAGGTGGACTCGGTCCCAGGTCCCCGGCCAGGCGGGCCGGGCAGGACGCGGCGGCTACCGGCGCCGACGGCCGGTCAGTCAGTCACGCCGGTGTCCCCTCGGCGCCGCGGCTGAGACAGCGGGAACCGGCCCCCGGGAGGAGCCGCAGCCCGAGCGGCGGGCGGCGGGCGGCGGGCGGCGGAGGCGGAGGAGGGGCGGGGCCACAGGGTCGGCGACCCACTCACCCGGAAGTACTTGTGGTCGCGGCGGCGCGCGCTGCGCGACTGGCTTGACCCCCCGCGGCTGGCTGCGCGCCGCCGGAGGAGAAGAGACTCTGGACCCCGAGTAGGGTGGAGGCTCGGGCGGCCTCCTGAGGCGGCTCCTCCAGGCCCGCGGGGCCCACCCCGCTCCTCCGCCCCCAGGACGGGGGTCGGGAATGTGAACTGATGCGCGTGCCCGTTGGAGGCTATCCCTGCCTCGGTCACCTCTAAACTGTCCGGCCTAGAGGGCTTGGGTGAGTGGGCCGGGGCGGCAGTTCAAACCGTTGGAACGTAGGTGGGTGGGTGCGGTCGAAACGCTGGAAGCCTTATTTCCAAAATGAATGATTTTGGAATGATTTCCGGTGAAGAGTGCTGGGGGCGGGGCTGGGGGGAAAATACAGAGTCCGTTCAATATCTGATGGACTCGGACCTGTCATTCACTCCGAGAGTCTCTGTCGAGATCCACCAGCTTCAGGGCCCTGGAGAAAGACCAGAGGTCCTGCTCTTTGGGAAGCTGATCTTCTAGTGGGGTGGACGGATATTGCAAATAAGGCAATGACAGATTGCGGTGAGGCTCCGCAGGAGATACAAAAAGGTGATGAGAGATCCTGTAGGCGAGACCTCTGGCAGGAGGAGACCTCCAGAGGGAAGTGGCAGTTGAGCAGCCTCCTGAGCAGAAGGCAGAAAACCTTCAACACAACTTTGCATCCGGGACAGCAGAAGGTTCCAGGACCCACTGGATAAGCCCATGATTCCATGTTATGAACCTGGCTCGAATGCCTTCTAAGGGCTGTTTGTCTGCTGCCCACACCTGGGATTTCAGAAGGCTTGCTCACCTTTTAGAGTTCATGAGGGCGGGAGTGCGGCACTGCGAGGGAGGCGTGGCTTAAGGAACTGTGGTCTCCGGGCAGAGAGACACCAACAGGTGGCTTCATGGCCGGAGGATTATAATACCATCAGCCTTGGAAAGACAAAGTCTCCAACCTCGCGCTCTTTCTCTTTCCATGTCGCTGTTTTTCTCAAGACCTGTGAACAAATATTGAAACTTGTTTTTACCTGGGATCAAGAGGTGCTTAATATCCCCAAAAGATCACACTACGTTACGATCTGAAAAAAAGGATTAATGACGTGTTTTGCTCAGTTAAAGATAAACTAAAAAGCAGACTTGCAAGAGAGAACCTATTCAGGTTCCCGAATAATACCAATAATGTTTATTAAGTATTAGTTTATGTGACTGCATAATTAATGGAAAGACTGTTTGGAATGATATTAGGATTGGAAGGGACTTCCGTGGTGGTCCAGTGGTTAAGACTCCGTGCTCCCAATGCAGGGGGTCTGGGTTTCAGATCCATGGTTGGGGAACTATTAATAGATCCCACATGCCACAACTAAAAGATGGGGCATGTCACCGACAACAAGGAAAAAGATCCTTCCAGCCACAGCTACGACCTGGTGCAGCCAAATAAATAACTACAAATAAATGTGTGTGTGTGTGTGTGTATTTAGGATTAGATTCTCTTGCTTTTTAAAATTTTACTCCTTAGCCACATGTTTCACCTTATACCAAACAGAGAAAGGTCTTGCTGTGTCTTCTGGGAAAACTGGGAGGCAGCTCACACAGTATTTGCACAACATTCTACTAAACTCTTAAATATATGATCCCTTTCAGTTCTAGGACCAACCTTGAGATATGGGGATTGTTATACCCATTTTAGTAACAAAGTCATTGACATTCAGAGAAATAATGATTTGTCTAAGGTAACAAAACTAGTAGCTGAGAGAGTCTGAAATTTGAAACTGAATTTGAAACTCTCGTCTTTCTGGCCCTAGTACTCCTTTTATTTTATGCCGCATTGCTGTAATTTTAATATTTAAGAGGGAAATATAAACGAAGCGTCCAGCCAAGCAAATGTCTATGTTGCTCTTGTAATTTTATTAGGAAAGTATACTTTAAGGTAGGGTGCCATAAGGCAATTTTGGAAATTCTCTGTGTTTTTAGTTCTCCCACAGTAGAATATTTGCCATGTTATCCCCCAAAAAAATTTCACTTGTTTTAAGAGTTCCTGATGTCATGTGTCTTTTGAAGGCTCCCAAGAATGTTCTGATGCTAACATTTTGTTATTGCAAGGGGATCCTTACTAAATGCATCACTCTGAACTGTTTCACAAGCAGTCTTTCCCTGCGCATTCTTTCCGCCAAAAATATGTGTTCCCAGATCTTTATGGGATATTCTGACATGTGAATGCCCCCAGGTCTGTGTGAGCTAGCTTCTTTAGGGACATATTAATAGATGAAGGAAAAAATTTTTTTGAGCAATGAGGTGATAGGATTTGTACGTTTTTGTTCATTTCATATTAAAATCCTTCACATTTTTCTTTGATGATGTCAAGAAATAAAAGTGTTCCTTTCTCAAGAGCAGACACTCATTTTTGCAAATGAGTTTTCACAAAATTGAATTTCGCAAACAATGCTATGTTTCACTCTATGCAACTCTCTGGAAAACATTAGTTCAAACATTAAAAATAGGACGCTACTTTTCAGAGCCCAATCTTTTTTATTAGTAAAGTGTGTGTATGTAAGCACACTTTGGAAGCATTTTTAAAATTTTTGTTAACTCCTTACAAACCTGCAGAAACCTAGCAAAGCAACCATCTTTGCTTACGTGTCTGTGCTTTCAGTTCTGTTTCCGAAAATGCCTTCTTATCTAGACTTACTACTTTTTATTGCTTTCCTTTTTGGTGAGGAGGGGAGTTACAGACTCACAAGAAGTTACAGAAATAATACAGAAAAGTCCTGTTTACTCTTTATCCAGTTTCCTCAATTGGCAGCATCTTATATATCTATAAAACATTATTAAAACTAAGAAATTGACATTTCACGGTCTTTTGATTATTAGTTTCTTTTTGTGTTTCATCATATTAAAAATTTACCATTTTGCAACAATTCATTTCTGGTATATTTGGCTCTTCTCCCTTTCCTAAATTAGCAAATGATAATATTAATAAACTTGCCACAGTGCTTGTCTAGAATTACAAGTTTACTAAAAAATTTTGTGAGTCCACACACTTAAATGTGATTTATTTGTAAGATTTTTGCTTTTTCTGCTTATATTGTACCATACCTTCCTGCCCTAATAAACCTATAAATTTGTACAACTTGCAAATGTGTGTTTTAATATATATCCTCTGACCACTGAAATATTTGCAAAGAGATTTTTATTAAGGAATGCAAAAGTTCTCATTTGACAGAAAAGGGAAAAAAAGTTTGCAAACATCTAATTATCCACATGAGAACGCTATGATCTGTTGGTTTGGAAGCCATATCTCACGGCTAATTCTGACTCCATCTGGATTCTCCTAGCAAGAGCAGTTCATCCTTTCCTCTACCAGACAGCAGATAAAGGAAAGAGAAGTGTAATTTCCTTTCTTCAGTCTCAGTGATGTAGGCAAGGTTGATGAGAGGGAAGAATTTGGAGTTTCGTGTTGTTGTTTCGTTATTAGGTTGTATTCGACTCTTTATGACCCCGTGGACTGCAGCACGCCAGGCTTCCTTGTCCTTCACCATCTCCCAGAGTTTACTCAGATTTATGTCCATTAAATCAGTGAAGCTATCTAACCATCTCATCCTCTTTTGCCCCCTTCTCCTTTTGCCTTCAATCTTTCCCAGCGTCAGGGAGTTTCTTGTAGGTATCAGTTATGTATAAATGCCTCATCACGATAATCAAGTGATGGCTCTTCTGCATTGTATGCTCTGTAAATAAGTAATCAAACATCCTTCATGTTAGGGCTCATTTAGCACACTTATTTGCCTACAGTATACCAGGAACCCAGTTTTGCACTGGTAACGCAGGAACACAATAGGGTCTATTTTTAAAATAAGTATTAAGCTCTTCTTATGTGCCAAATACTTCCCAGATGCTACGGATTCAAGGAGGAGTAAAAAGAAAGCTGTGTTTCCTTCTCTCGTGAAACTTACTGTCTGGTAAAGGAGATAATCACACAAAATTCACTCTATAATCCTCATAGGTGTTACTAAGGGTAGGTATGTGGTGCCTGAGGGTGAGGAGGAGGTAGATCACCCCAGACTGAGAAGCTGCAGCTGGTCTCTTGCTGATGCTTCAAGATGTGGCACCAACAGGAGCACTGGGCCCTGACTGGGTGCACTCTCATGGGTTTCTCAGTCTGACACATGCACAGAGAAGGCCCTCAGTCTAGGGGCAGGACAAAACGAGGCAGAAGTCACCAGCTGGAATCCACCTTGGCTGAGAAATGTGTGCCCACACCAGGGCCAAGTGAGAAGAACCACCTCTTCCCAGAAAACTGCCCCTATGTTAACAATCTAAGCCGACCCTGCTGGGGGCAACTCACTCCAAGCTCACCTGTGTGCTCCCTCTATACTATTTTGCTTTTTCCACACATACTTTGTTTCTTCCACACGTGCTGTGTTTCTAATAAGTGCTTCTGTCTTTTTCACTGTCTTGGTCTATTTTCTTTCATCAAAGAAAACAAGAGCTGAGGTCCTTCTTCTAGCTTTTCACCACCAGAATCAACGGCATTAAAGTGGAATTCAGTCTAACCTGAGGTATCAGAAATGACTTCTAATAAGAGATGCTATAAGCCAAGATTTAAAACCACCTCAGAGTGAACTCAGTGCAGAAGTTGGGGAAGAGCAAGGAAGACCACAAAGACCTCACAATGGTACAAGCAGAATCCCAGGGACTAAAAAGAAATGAGGGAGATGATGCAAGATGAGTCTAGAGAACTAAGGAGCCCCATGCAGGGACCTACAGTCTTCCTAAGGATCCTTATCTTCATTTTGAAAGTAATGCAAACAAATTGGAGAGTTTTTAATAGGAATGACATGATCAGACTTTGTATTTTTAATGATCAGCTTGACTTCAGTGTAAAGAATTCATTCCTTAAATAAATATGTCCTTGGTGCACACTACAGGCCAAATACTGGTCTGTGTCCTGAGTCCACAGAAGTGGACAAATGCAGACTCCCTGTTTTTGAGGATCTCATAGACAATACATAAATCGTACATAAGATGGTGAGACGTGCTCTCAAGAATATTGGAAGCCAGGGACTTCCCTGGCAGTCCAGTGGCTAAGACTCCATGCTTCCAGGGCAGGGACCCCAGGTTCGATCCCTGGTCAGGGACCTCGGTCTCATGTGCCGCACCTATGACTTTGCATGCTGCAGCTAAGACCTGGTGCAGCCAGATAAATATTATTTTTAAAAAAGAATATTGGAACCCAGGTAAGAATAAGAAGGTTAGGGTCTAGTTGTTTTATTAGTTTGAACCATATGAAATTACTGCTCTCTTTGCATCTTTTTTCTCTTTTAACTTCAGGATGATATTTGGTTTATGTGGCACAGCTGAGTAGAATGACATTAGAATTACATCATGCAACCTAACACTTGGAAGAGTCAGAGAAGTCCGAATGAGGTGACCCAAAGAGGCAAGCCATGCAAAGTCATGGCAGGAAGAGCCTCCCACGCAAGGGACAGCAAATGCAAAGAAGGTACTTAGAGTGTTTGAGGAACAAAGAGGAGGCCAGTGTGGCTCAAGAGTAATGGACAAGAGGGAAGATTGGTAGCAGGGACCAGAGGGTGCTGGGTCTTGTAGACCATGGTATGAAATTTGCTTTTCTTCATTGAATGAGATGAGCTGTTGAGGAATTTTGACCAGAGGAGCTGCATGACCTGTCATTTTTAAAAGGACTGTTCTGTTCATGGTAGATTCTAGGAAGCCAGTATACAGATGGATCACTGTAAAATCTTTCAACTTTGCTGTGTTTTAAATTTTTCTCAGTAAAATGAAAAGACTTTCCTCTGCTGGACTGTAAACAGACTTTGGTGGGGGGGACAGGGAGGGTGAGATCAGGAAGACCCATACTACAATAATTCACATAGGAGTGGAGACAGAAAGATATGGTTAGAGTCCAAATAAATTTTGAAGATAGAGCCAATAAATTTTGCTTATATAATGGATTTCAGATGTGAGAAAAAAAGATAATGCTTAAGGTTTTAGACCTGAGCCACTGGAAGGATGAGGTTGCTATCTCCTGAAATCTGGAAGGCAGTCTATTCAAACAGATTTGGAGGAGAAGACTTTTTAGACAAAGTGAGTTTGTGATGCCTGTTGGACATCTAAGTGGAGATATCAAATAAGCAACTGAATATACAATCAGTAATTCACAGTAAACATTAAGACAAAGATATAAAGATCAATGCCTTGAGAATTAAATGGAAATACTCAGTTGAGCCTAAAGCCCATGACTCATGCTGTTGTTCTAGGCTAGTTTTGTTTGTAGGTAGTTATCAGTTACTTTGTATTACCACTCAGAATATTTATATACATTACTATGTTCTGTTCACTTATATGCATTACTATCTGCTATTCACAGTTTTATTTTTCTCTTGCACACTTCACAATGCCATATCACAGACATTTTATAATGCTCATATAGTAAATTATTGGAATGTAGAGTTTGCTGTTGTTATCATAAAGCATCCATTTTCTTACAAATATTTAATTTGGGCACTTGTAGCTCTCCTATGAAAATAAGGGTAGAATTATGATTTTCAGTCTATTGTGCCACCAAGCCCATATCAGGTCAGTTAAATAAAAGAGAGCCGCCTTATGCAACCTACTTAAAAGCTTTTGCACAGCAAAGGAAACAAAATGAAAAAAGACCCCAGATTGGGAGAAAATATTTGCAAACGATGTAACTGACAGAAAGAAAAAAACCTACAAACAGCTTATGATGTTTAACAGCATCAAAACCCAACCCGATCCAAAAATGGGCAGAAGACCTAAATAGACATTTCTCCAAAGAAGACATACAGATGGCCAAGGGGCACATGAAAAGATGTTAAACACTGCCAATTATTGGAACATTGCTAATTATTCCTGAGAAATGCAAATCAAAACTACAATGAGGTATCATCTCACACCAGTCAGAATGGCTATCATCAAAAATCCACAAACAAGAAATCCTGGAGAGGGTGTGGAGAGAAGGTAACCCTCTTACACTGTTGGTGGGAATGTAAATTGGTAAAGCCACTATGGAGAACAGTGTGGAGGCTCCTTAAAAAACTAAGGTAGGGCTACCGTATGACCTTACATCCCATTCCTGGGCATATATCCAGAGAAAAACATGGCTGAAAACGATACATCACCCCAGTGTTCATTGCAGCACTGTTTATAATAGCCAAGACATGGAAGCAACCTAAATGTCCATTGACAGAAGAGTGGATACAGAAGACATTGTACATAAACACAATGGAATATTATACAGCCATTAAAAAGAATGAAATAATGTCATTTGCAGCAGTATGGATGAATCCAAGATTGTCATTCTGAGTCAAGCAAGTCAGATAAGCAGAAACATTGTATGACATACCTTATATGCAGAATCTAAAAAGATATAATCAATTTGTTTAAAAAAACAGAAACAAACTCACAGACCTAGACAAGGAACTTACGGTTGACGAGGAAGGATGGGGGGAAGGGATAGTTAGGAAGTTTGGGGTCGACATGTACACACTGCTATATTTAAAATGGATAACCAACGAGGACCTACTTTGCTCAATGTTATGTGGAAGCTGTAGCCTGCCAGGACATTCTGTCCATGGGATTATCTCGACAAGAATACTGGAGTAGGTTGCCGTTTCCTCCTCCAGGGGCATCTTCCTGTCCCAGGGATTGAAATTGTGTCTCCTGAAACTTTTGTATTGGCAGCTGGATTCTTTACCCACCTAGGGGAGAAGAGATACATGTATATGTATGGCTGAGTCCCTTTGCTGTTCGCCTGAAACTATCACGGCATTGTTAATCGGCTGTAATCCAACACAAAATAAAAAGGTTAATTAAAAAAGAGAGAGCCTTCTTAGAAAAAAAAGAAAGGCTCAGCTCTCCTCCATGTTAGCTTAAAACTCAGACTTCATGTGATAGCAAGACAGTTCCCAACAAGTTCAAATGTACATGCACCCAGTCCAAGTCCAGCAAGAAAGAGATCCTTCACTGTAGTCTTGGATTCACTAACGGAACCAACATGGCTACCTGCCCATCCCTTAACAAATTACTGAGCTTGGAAAATTCTGTGCTGTGATTGGCCAAATATGAGTCATACACTTTACCTCTGGTTCACCCAAAGAGCGTGGACTATAGAAGAGGAGTGTTCTCCAGAAGAAAAAACTGGATCACTGTCACCGAAATAAGGAAATGGATGAAAAAAAGTGTTAGTCACTTAGTTATGTCTGACTCCTTTGTGACCTTATGGACTGTAGCCTGCCAGGCTTCTCTGTCCATGGAATTATCCAGGCAAGAATATTGGAGTGGGTTGCCATTCCCTTCTCCAGGGGATATTCCTGACTCAGGGATCGAACCCAGGTCTCCTGCATTGCAGGCAGATTCTTTACTATAAGGAAGTGGACTTTGTTGTTGCCAAGTCATGTCCGACTCTTTGCGACCCCATGAACTACAGCACCGGCTTCCCTGTCCTTCACTGTCTCCCAGAGTTTGCTCAGATTCCTGTCCATTGAGCCGGTGATGCTATCTAACCCTCTCCCTCTTCTCTTTTTGCCTTCAGTCTTTCCCAGCATCAGGGCCTTTTTCAGGATGGATAGCGATGATCAAAAAACAATGCATACTACACCTAGAACTGAAAAGGCCTAAGCATTGTTACTTCCTTAAGCTCTTGAAAGATGTTAGTAATGCCACGCATGCACTTTGAATCTCTTCTGATTCTGTCTATAATACTGCATGTCCCCCTGAACCATTCAGCTGTCACATACTCACTTGTTATTGCTGAATGAACCACAACCAAAAGTAAATGCAGGAACCTCAAAGTTAACCAGCTGGAAGGGTCAGTATCTCAGCACGTCACTTTCCAGGATACTCCCACCTAGGTATTACAGGTAGTTTCTTGTCCTGCAGTTCTTTCCTATTGTCAGCCTGTCTGAAACATATTTATTTGCCCTCAGTACCCTGGAGGCAGGGTGGCTGCTAGCTAAGGTGCCTGGGAAACCACTGCAGAAGCAAGTGACAATGAATCAGCTTAAATTCATCTTCTAGAAGGATATTTACATAGTGTAGAATCTTGAAAGCAAAATGTATCTGCAGATATGTCTTTTTAGCTTCACCATTTCCATTTCTTTCTATACTAATAGGTTACTCCCCCACCCCCTGCTCCCCCTGCCTACCCCACCCACCCCCCTGCTGCAAGATGATCTAACTTGTTTGGCTTTTTTTAAAAAAACATTTTAGTTCAAATGTTGCTGCAATAAATGGATAACTTTGGTATAAAGGAAATGTTGACTTTACCTGGAATTTGGGTCTGGAATTTGGGTCCCTCCTCCTCTTTGTTGCTTCCCTGGACACCAAACATCACACTCGCTGTCCTAGGACCTGCTTCGAGTTGGCCATGAGACTGGCATAAAATCAAGCCAAATCTAAATGAATGGTTGTTGGAGTTACTCTCATATCCTGGAGCTGTGTGTGTCATAAAACAGGCTGCTTTTATTAAGAAGCACAGTTCTGATCAGAATCATTGCTCTTTGGTCCTGTTCATCAAAATTTCATGTTTGGAAACTGGATTTGGGTCTGGTTAGTTTTAAAATTTCTACTGTGGGAAAAGGTAACATAGGATAGTGTTAACCATGCACTTAGTAAACAGTATGTTCTAGATGATTCCAACATTGTTAATGCTGTACGTAGAGAATTACAAGAAGAGATATCCAAATGTTAACCTTAAGGAATGGAATTATCAATTATTTAACTTGATTGCTTACTTTTCAAAATAGTCCTAGATGACATGTACCACATCTCTCTCAGATAAACTAATTTTTAGAGAAAGAATAGCTTATCATACCAATATCCCAGAGTCAAAATATGCAACAAATACAAGTGAAAAATACATCTAATTGTGCTTCTCACTGCTCAAAACCAGTGTGGATCTTTTTCTTGCTTGGCATACATCATTCGTTCTTTTCTTTTAAAAAAGCAAACCATGTCCTGGATTCTTGGGAGTAAATATAAAATACAAGTATGGCTCCTGCCTTCCTAGAATTCACTAGCTAACTAACCAACTAACTTTCTAGTGGAGAAATAAGCCGACAGCAAACCAAGGGTGTTACAGTCGATAACAGTTTTATGCATCCCTCACCAAAACACCCAACCCTCCTTCTACAGAATAAATTCTGTCCTTGGCACATCAGGTCTTCTGTCACAGCTCAGATGGTAAAGAATTCCCCTGCAATGCAAGGGACCCCAGTTCGATTCCTGGGTTGGGAAGATCCGCTGGAGAAGGGAAAGGCTACCCACTCCAGTATTCTTGGACTTCCCTTGTGGCTCAGCTAGTAAAGAATCCTCCTGCAATGCAGGAGACCTGGGTTTGATCCCTGGGTTGGGAAGATCCCCCGGAGAAGGGAAAGGCTACCCACTCCAGTATTCTGGCCTGGAGAACTGCATGGACTGTAAAGCCTATGGGATCACAAAGAGACGGACGCGACTAGGCGACTTTCACTTTCACTCACTTGGCACGTCAGATGACAAGCATGTTGAACTGTCTCATGGCAGCACTCACTGGTGTTCAGTGCTTCCGTTTGAGCCTCATCCCTATCGTGTTCACATGGCAGTTTTCAATTATCAGGGCATTGTTCAATTATTCAAGTATTCACGCACATAGAAAACGAACTTGGGGTTACCACAAAGAAAGAGGTATGGATGAGTTAAGAGGCTGTGATAACATACATCCACCACTATGGGTAAAATAGATAACAACAAGGACCTACTGTATAGCACAGGGAACTATCCTCAGTGTTCTGAAATAACCTATAAGGGGAAAGAATCTGAAAAAGAATATATGTGTAACTGAGGCACTGTGCTATACACCTGCAACTAACGCAACATAGTAAATCAACTGTACTTCAATTTTTAAAAAAGAAGAAAAAAATGATTTGAGTGCTTACTTGCTCTTATTTTATAAAAATGAAAGTCCAAATACTAGTTACAGGAAATGTAGACTGTGTAAGTGTAATTTGAATGATACAAAGATGAAATTGTTAAGTGGGCCAGAAGGAGTGAATCTCTAGCCTCAAACAGACAATCAGGCATTCAAGATTGTAAACAGAGTGAAAGAAAGAGGAAAATCAGAGAGCGAGAAAATCCTGGAAATATTCATTGTTAAATGTTGTAGCTAGAAGTTTAGGTATGTTTAGAGATTTTGATCTCACGTCTTAGCTCTGTAGGAAAGGATTCCTCCTAAAACAAGTAAGTTTGTTTGATTTTTAGATACATTTGCCGGAGTGCTTTATGTTTGAAAGTTGGAACTGCCTTTGGTTTTCACCACTGGCTGTAGAATGTATTCTAAATCAACTATCACGTCAGTGATGTTAACAGCCACAAGTTTATAGTGATATTAAGAAAAGAGAGAACTTACAAGTCATCTACAAGTTGCTATCGTAAGTGGCTAAATTATATACTAATGGTAAAAGAAGAGGAAGAGTAAAACATGCATTCTGCCTTTCTTGGACAAATTGTATTTTAGGGCAGCAAAGAGTTGTTAAGGAAAAATCCTTCTGTATGAAATGTTTCCTACTAATAAATGTAAAAGAAATGATTTAAAAAATCATTTCAGAAACTAAAAAATATACCATATTTAAATAACAGTCATCAATGGCGGCAACCCACTCCAGTATTCTTGCCTGGAAAAGTCCATGGACAGAGGAGCCTGGCGGGTTGCAGTACATGGGGTTACATGACTGAGCATGTGTGCCCGAGGGTGGAGGGAGATGGGTTGGTAGCAATAAAGTGGTAGAACTAAAAAAATAAATCATCAGTGGCTGCTAAAACCACTGAATGAAAGATGGATGGATAGAGTTTTAACGGATGGATTTGGTGGACAACACCTGGACCCACTCATCAAATGTAATATCACTAAGAGTTGAATAACCGTACATCATACACGTCCTAAGATGGTGCAGTCAAAAATATACTGAGTCACCTATGAAGTATTTTTGCCATTCCCCCAAATACTTTGAGTTTGAATCCAATCAGTCCTACAAACATAGCTATCAGTTTATGGGGAGAAGGGAGAATGAACAATTTAGGAAAGTGTCAAACAACACCAAGAAGATGTAATCAAGTAACCCAAAAATGTGGAGAGTTCTACATAACAAATGAGAGGATTTCCTCAATAAAGAAATTTACCTTAACAAGAGATTTAGACACCAAACAACCAAATAGACTATGCAAATCCTGATTTGACCAATCAATTATAAACAGATGTTTCAGACGTTTTTGAGCCAGTGGGGAAATGTGACCAAAGACTGGATATTAGATGATGTTAATATTAAGGAATTATTAATTTCAAGGTTAGTCATTTTGTCAGTGTCATAATGGTATTGTGTCACAAGCATACAGTGGTGATGTTTTCTAAAACAGTCTGTTGTCTACTATGGACATAAAATGAATAAGGGTGAAATCCTATGATCTCTAGGACTGCCATTAAGATACTCCAGAGGGAAGGGAGAAACAGCAGGACAAATAAAAGAAGTTTAGGTGAGGGTTGATAAGGGTTCGGACTCAGTGATGGGGAGTTCTTGGTGGTCTAGTCGCTAGGACTCTGCTCCTGATGCAGGGGGCTGCGGTTTGGTGCATGGTCTGGGAACTAGATCCTGCATGCTGCAATGAAGATCAAAGATCCCGTGTGTCACAACTAAGACCTGGTGCAGCCAAATAAATAAGTAAATAAAGATAAAATGTTTTTAAAAAAGGCTGAGTGATGGGTTTATGCTGGAGATGGGGTATACTATTATATTCTCTATATTATGTGTATGTTTTATATTTGCCATAATAGGATGTGAAAATTTAAACCAACGCATACATACAGGCTTCAGGGCAGCTTATTTCTGCACCTGACTTGTTACCTGGAGAAGAGACTGAGTGAATGAATCCAAAGAACTATCACACTGGGACCCCTGAGTCAGTGTGGGTGCACCTATCTAAATGTGTAATCCCAAGGGAAGGAGCACCTCCCTTTCTTTTTTGTGGAGCCCCTGAAGGGAAATACAGCAGGAACAGCCACTGTGAGGACAAGAGCCTCCATCCAAATCACTTCTTTCGGATGGCCTGTGTATCCACAGATGACCAGAGGATTGGTTGCCGAAGCCCTCCCCCACACCTGGGGCTGCAGGAATAATTATCTCAGGCTGGGGTGTTCATATATGGGCTTCCCTGGTGGCTCAGAGGGTCATCTGCCTGCAATGTGGGAAACCCGGGTTTGACCCCTGGGTGGGGAAGATCCCCTGGAGAAGGGAAAGGCATACGTATAAGGTATAAGGACATTGTGCTTGGATCCTGCGGGCAGCAGTGGACGTTGACAAGACCACAGCTTTCCAAGGGCACACCTTTGGAAAGTTCCAGAGTCAGCAATGACACCAGGCTCCTAGCTGCTACAGCACAAGACTAACACCTTTCAGAGCAGTCAGCCCTGGTTGCGATGGCTGTGAGCCCCAGATGCAGGGGAGGAGGTGGAGCCAGGAGGGAAGGGGAGGTCTGGGATTCCCAACCGACTTAGCCATTCAGGGCTTGTGCTGACAAACCAGAGACATCCCTACAGTGAGACTCAGCGTGTTTGTCAGCTGGTGAAGCAGGATTTACTCATCACCCAGTTCTTGAATTGCATGATTGTGTCATTCATTATATGACACGGCAATGACTGACCAGATTCGGTGGTGTGACCAGAATACTCCTCCCACTCCTATCTCTTGTGCAATCTTGGGCGGGTTGCCCTTCTTTAAACTAGGCTAATAAGATCTTGCCTTTCTACCTCCTGGGTTGTTGTGAGGAGCTTAAGAGATAATATATGGAACTATAATTTTTGTGAACTATCAAACAGTATTCAAATATAAGGGATCATTATGGCCATTAAGTGACTAGCTGATTTACATCTTAAAGTCACATTTTAAAAAATATTCTCTGATGATAATAAATGTTTAACTAGTACATTATAAAACAAGATGGTCAAGAAACAACTACAGAGAAATTTAGCTTATAGTATGATCTTTCTGTGTTCTCCAATGTTACATAGGAATTTCTGAAAATAAGAAAATTTTAGGACTTCCCTGGTGGTCCAGTGGTTAAGAATTCACCAGCCAAATCAGGGGACACATGATCGATCTCTGGTCCAGGAAGATTCCACATGCCGTGGGGCACCTAAGCCCATGTGCCACAACTGCTGAGCCCATGAGCCTAGAGTGTCTGACTCTTTGCGACCCCATGAATCGCAGCATGCCAGGTCTCCCTGTCCATCACTAACTCCTGGAGTTTACTCAAACTCATGTCCATTGAGTAGGAGATGCCATCCAGCCATTTCATCCTCTGTCATCCCCTTCTCCTCCTGCCCCCAATCCTTCCCAGCATCAGGGTCTTTTCCAATGAGTCAACTCTTCACATGAGGTGGCCAAAGTATTGGAGTTTCAGCTTTATCATCAGTCCTTCCAATGAATACCCAGGACTGATTTCCTTTAGGATGGACTGGTTGGATCTCCTTGCAGTCCAAGGAACTCTCAAGAGTCTTCTCCAACACCACAGTTCAAAAGCATTAATTTTTCGGTGCTCAGCTTTCTTCACAGTCCAACTCTCACATCCATACATGACCACTGGAAAAGCCTTGACTAGACGGACCTTTGTTGGCAAAGTAATGTCTCTGCTTTTTAATATGCTATTTAGGTTGGTCATAACTTTCCTTCCAAGGAGTAAGCGTCTTTTAATTTCATGGCTGCAATCACCGTCTGCAGTGATTTTGGAGCCCAAAAAAATAAAGTCTGACACTGTTTCCACTGTCTCCCCATCTATTTCCCATGAAGTGAAGGGACCGGATGCCATGATCTTAGTTTTCTGAATGTTGAGCTTTAAGCCAACTTTTTCACTCTCCTCTTTCACTTTCATCAAGAGGCTTTTTAGTTCCTCTTCACTTTCTGCCATAAGGGTGGTGTCATCTGCATATCTGAGGTTATTGATATTTCTCCTGGCTATCTTGATTCCAGCTTGTGCTTCTTCCAGCCCAGCGTTTCTCATGATGTACTCTGCATATAAGTTAAATAAGTAGGGTGACAATATACAGCCTTGACATACTTCTTTTCCTATTTGGAACCAGTCTGTTGTTCCATGTCCAGTTCTAACTGTTGCTTCCTGACCTGCATACAGGTTTCTCAAGACGTGGGTCAGGTGGTCTGGTATTCCCATCTCCTTCGGAATTTTCCAGTTTATTGTGATCCACACAGTTAAAAGACTTTGGCATAGTCAGCAAAGCAGAAATAGATGTTTTTCTGGAACTCTCTTGCTTTTTCGATGATCCAGCGGATGTTGGCAATTTGATCTCTGGTTCCTCTGCCTTTTCTAAAACCAGCTTGAACATCTTGAACTCAAATTATGTATATGCAATAAAGGAAATCCTTAATTATGGTTGTAATATGCAATGACCAATTCTGAGTCAATTAAAAAATTCTATAATACAGTAAGTAAAATACAGATAAGTGGAATACAATGATATTGTTAAAAATATGTTCTCTGGCAACCCACTCCAGTATTCTTGCCTGGAAAAGTCCATGGACAGAGGAGCCTGGCGGGCTGCAGTCCATGGGGTTACATGACTGAACACGTGTGTACGAGGGTGGAGGGAGATGGGTTGGTAGCAATAAAGTGGTAGAACTAAAAAAAAAAAAAAAATTTTTCATTTTTCTCAGTGTTGATGGCAAAGTAAAGAGAATTGGACACAGGGTACTTATTCTCTAACAGAAAACAGAAACCGACTTTGATAAGGGAAAGAGGAAGTTTATTGGAAAGAGGATTCTGGAGCAGTTCCAGAGGAAGGACAGCAAACTGGTGAGCTCCAGGTCGCCAGCAGCAAGAGACGCTGGTTCCGCTCTCAGAGCATTTCCACACGGTTTCAGGAGGCTTCTATTTGAATTTGGGGAAGAAATAAGTTGATGGGCCAGGGCCAGTTTGTGGCCCTGGAGGCCAGGGATGGAGTAATGTGAGTGGGAGCTTACTGGAATTCCATGGCTGGAATGAAGAAGGAACAAAGAGGACGTGAAAGGAGGAAAAGGATGCCAGGCAAACAAAAGCCGGCAGATGTTCTCATCGGGAGCGTCTCAGGAAACACAGGCTTTAATCCCAAAGTCAGCCCAAAATGAGTAAATGTGAATAAGTCGTCTCACTGTGTGGCAGGCGTATTTACACTTTATGTCAGTATAAAAGTAGGGCCACAACTGGACCCACCTGCCATAAAACTACTTATTGGTCACAGTACATAAAATTCCAACTCTCAGAACAACATTTTTAAAGTTAAAGAACAATTCTTCCAGAGGATCAAATTAAGAGATAATTTTGTAGGCACTATCATCACTTCTATTCAACACTGCACTAGAGTTTTCAGCCAGTACAAATCTTAAGATAAAAGTGAAAGAGCCAAAGAGATTGTACAGAAATAAAAAAGTTATCGTTTTTTACAGAAGGTGTGATTGTATATACATAATGTTCAAAAAATCTATTAACTATTGCAATTAATAGAGTGAGGGTCAATGTACAAAATTTCATCTTATTTCTGTATCAGCAACGCAATAAAAACAAAAACAAAATGAAATTTAAAAAATGGTACCATTGACAAAAATAGCATAGAAACGTTAAATCTGTAGGAATCCATTTGACAAAAGATGTGCAGCCAATTTCCTAAAATTATCTATAAATTAATTCAATTCCAGTGAAAGTCTCAGAAGAGCTTTTATTTTGGTGGAAACTGATCAGCTGACTCTAAAATTTATAAAGAAATGCAAAAGGTGAAGAATAGCTGAGGCAATTTTGAAGAAAACAAATTTGGAGGATCTATGTCACCAGGTATTGCAGTCTACTAGGATGGCCAACTATTCTAGTTTGCCAAGTTCTGAGGGGTTTTCTGAGATGCAGTGCTTTCAGTTTTAAAACCTAGAAAGTTAAATATATCAAATTACTATTTTGTACACCTTAAACTAATATAGTGTTATATGTCAAATTATACCTCAATAAAAATGTGGGGAGTGGGGGGCTGCAATGTCCTGGGAAAACTAGGACAAGTCAATCACCCAAGGATTTAGTACAGAGCTTTCATTATTAAAATGGTATGATATTGGCACGTGCATATAAAAAAAATAAACCAATGAAAGAGAACAAAGAGACCAGAAACAGACTCATACATATATTACCATCAGATTATGACAGATGGCATAACAGTAGTCCTTTTGGGAAACGATGATCTTTTTCCATAATTGGTACTGAATGATTGGCTATCTGTGGGGGTGGTGGAAGACACCTCAATTTCTAATTCAACACAAAAAATAAATTCCAGATGAATTATGTTTCTAAATATAAAAGATAAAACAAAAAAGCTTCTAGGGAAAAAATAGGAGAATGTTCAACCATGACATGGACAAAGATTTTCTAAATAAGGTACAGAAAATGCTAAATATAAAGGAAAAAACTGGTAAATTGAACTAGATTAAATTTAAATGTTTGTATTCATTAAAAATATGTCTAAGAAAACAAAAATTCAAGCAAGTCACAGTGAGGGAAGATACATGATTTTCACATATACGTTGTTAAGTTGCTAAGTTGTGTCTGACTCCTGCGACCCCATGGGTGTAGCCCACCAGACTCCTCTGTCCATGGGATTTCCCAGGCAAGAATACTGGACCGGGTTGCCATTTCCTTCTCTTGGGGATCTTCCTGACCCAGGGATCGAACCCATGTCCCCTGCATTGGCAGGCAGATTCTTTACTGCCGAGCTACTGTGGAAGCCCAAATATATATGGTGTGTGTGTATATATATAAAATACATTAAATTTATGTAATTAATAATTATATAAGCATATTTATATGCATTATACATATATTTGTATTAAATATTGTATTTAATATTTATATGTTCATGTTTATATCAAATACAAAATTATATGTAATATATAATAAACATATTTTTATGTGTAAATCACATATATCTCCTCTCACTCTGTATATGTGTTTTTATGTATGTATATCTATAAATCTATATATCTATACCTATCTTATCTGTTTATATAAACATACACACATAAATATACATATACACCATTTGTTAGGTATATATCTGACAAGGGAACCATATACAGAATATATAAAGAGTTCCCATAAGTCAATAATAAAAAGACATATGAAATGGTGCTTGACTTCACTAGTCATCAGAGAGATGCAAATTAAATTCTCTCTGAAAGAATACTACATGTCTACCTGAAGAGCTAAAATGAAAAGGACAGACAATACCAAGCACTGACAAGGATGTGGGGCAACTAGAACTTCCATGCATTGTTAAAAGCAGTGTCAAATGTACAGTCATTCTGGGAAGTTCTTTGGCAATGTCTGCTAAAGCTCAACACATTCACACCCACTGACCTACAGATTCCACTTTGGGGTACATACCTAGACACCTAACAAAAATCTTCCTGAAGGGTTTTAGACCTGGGATCACAAATTCAAATACATACAGAGAAAGGTCAGGCAAGTGATATCAATTACTGGCCAGAAGGACATTTTCAGCAGAAGTGATTTAAGTGGACATGTTAGACACCTTTGGCATGGCTGATCCTCACTCTTTTGTCTACTTTTCCCTGAAACAGCCCCTAACCATGCCCAGACTCAGATTTCTGCCTCTCTCTCTCAATGGCTTATTGCTCTTATGTGGACACCTCAGCCAAACCAGGGCCATGGATGCAGGTCTGCCCAGGTCCTCCTGCCTGGGTGGGGCACCATCCCCCAGCTGCTGTGCGCGTTGGCTGCTAACAGCTCACAGTGGCCCCTTCTCTTGAATCTCCTTGATCCAAAATGCTTGAGAAATGATGCCCTCTCCTGAAGGCAGCCCACGGTCAATAACTGATGGGTAGGGGGTATGCACGCAGGCTCCACGCTTTGAGATGGGGTAACCGCAGGGCTGTGCGCTCTCCAGACTCCACAGTGAGATCAGCCTGAGACTAGACTTGCATCTCTTTCTCTTGCTCTGTCCGGCTTCCCTCACTGCCTCTCAGATTTCCCCTGAGAGCATCCCCCCAGTAAATCACTTGCATCAGCACCCTTCTGCTTCTAGGGAGCCCAAGGTCAGTCACAGGGCCCATAACATGCTCTTCCCCCAAGGAACTGAGAGCCTAGTGAGACAGTCCCATCAATGTCAACACAACCACTGTCTTCCCCTTGCTGAGCTGTGGGTGTTCGGCTTCCCTTTGAATTCATAAAAGCCTTCAGGAGCTTTCCGATGATCCCCCTTTCTGTTCAAGTCAGTCAAAGTGCATTAGTCTTCCCTGAAACCAGGATAACCTTAACTAGTCTGATGGGTATTCCAGGCCTGACCTACAACGGCTACAGAGATATGACCCAATGCTTTGTGGAAGAACATCAGTTGGAATACTGAGGGAAAAACTCATTGATTACCCTTCCTTATTCCCTTGGCTTCAGTAACTAGGAGAGTTGCTAGGAATGCTCCCTACCCATTAATCCCCTAGGAATTTGGAGTTAATTTGTTACCCAGGGCTGTTTCCCCAAGACCTTCTCGATTCCCAGGAGGCAGAGAGCTAAATTCCTTCCACTGGTCGTCATCCCCTTGTAGCTCTCTGTTTCCAGTCCTGTCCAGGAAGCCTCTAGCATCTCTCTGAGCCTTCTTATCCCTAAAATGTACTTTTTTACATCCTCTTCTGTGTGTGTGTGTGTGTGTGTGTGTGTGTGCGCGCACGCAGATATACACAGTGTGTTTGCCTACATGTTAGGAAGGCAAAAAGATGAGGTGGGGGAATCACAGGAGGGTGGCGAGATTTCAAATCACCATGGGTTATAAAGAAAGGGTGACGCAGCATAAGCCTGATTAGTTCCACTCAGGATTGTTCACTGATTCATCAGAAAATTGATCCTTCTGACCCAGACTCTCCTCTCTCAATGGTCAAAGGCAGCTTTTGTTTGAGCCAGCCTCTATAGCAATTTGATGTAGTCTAGCCCAAGACAAGTTTCTACCCGAGCCAAACGGGGCTACTGCTGGGTAATATTTGAAGATGTTAACCTGTGTTCCATTTTGCAGTGGGGGGTCTCCTCCTCTCCCCTGCCTCCCCTGAAGCAGACAAGGCCGTCACGTGCCCTCAGCGAAGCCACACTGCAGGGTGAAGGGGAAAAAGTTGAAGAGTCTCTCTGACTTGTTCCTAATGACTGGCAGAGGTCACACACTGATGGTTCACTGGTCTTAAGAGTGCTCACAGATGACCGCCCATTGTACATTGTTTGGCCCCCACTGTACTTTTTAAAAGTCTCATTGGGGCCAGCTCTCCAGTTTACCACAGTCCCCAGTACTCCCTACTGTCTGCCCCCATTGATATTTCCCACCTGGCCTCTTTCTGGGTACACTGGAATCTGTGACCCCAACCTCAAAACCATTAAAGAGGATTATGTTTGCTACCCTAGAAGCAAACATTCTCCTCTCTGAGGAAAAAAAAAACAAGAGAATTAAGAGAGGAAGTTTCTCTCTCAGAAGACAGAAAGTCACAGTGTAAGGCCCAATGATGGCTATGGGCGTGATTTCACTGCATGCAACTTAAACAACAAGCCTAGGCAAGACTGATGGGTGATAGACCATCATGAGTGAAGATAGCAATGTGGGTCTAAGGGAGAAGGGAGGAGAGGCTGTGATCTAGGATCTCATCTGCTCAGCATCCCTTCCTCCCCCTCCTTGATTATTCTTGGGAAACTGCCCCAACCCATGGCACAGAATCTTGGAGCAAATGTCAGTCAAAGTGCCATGGCCAAGGGATATGTGTGGTCAAGTGACCCAAAGCAAGCCATTCACACTCTTGCTTCCAGGAAACTGGACCTTGAACACAGGAACACAAGGGTGGAAAATCTATCCCAATAGAGGTTCCATGAAGGAATCACTCATTAACTCCTGCTACCCAGATTCCTCAGGGGTCTTAATTCCTTCTCCTTCTGGGGCTCACCATGGCAGATTCTGTACATTCTCTGAGCCTTCCCATGTTATTCCAATAAGCTCTCTCAAGGGTCAGTTTCTGTTGCAGGCAACCCGAGAACCCTGCCTTGTACAAGAAGGTTCCTGGGGGATGTGGAATGGGAGCCAAAAAAAAAAAAAAGGCCTATTTCAGGTGACGAGCATGTTCTCAGCAGCACCTCTCAAGAACTCTGCTCAGCCTGGCTCAAGAGGAAACTTCAAGGGAGGAAGTGTGAGGAATCAGGGTGGAGGGAGATAAGGGGAAGGGGCTAGAGTGGGAGAACACTGGACTGCTTGTCTGCAGAGTGTGGGCTTTCTCCCAGCGCAGAGGTTCCCATGATGTGGCTGGAGAGATCACTGGGCCGGAATCAGTAAGCAGCAGAGAACTGGGCAGCATGCATTAGAAACCAGGGATGTGCCAAGGAAGCAGGTTCTGCAGGAAGCCTCATCATCCCCCAGTGAGTTGAGGCCACAAAGAGTTGGGAATCATTACCGAAGAGGAGCAAGACTAGTGGAGGAGGAGAGAACACCAGAATGCAAAAACTGCTTGTGAAGAACAGAATGGACTGGACTTCCCTGGCGGTCCAGTGGATCAGAATTCACCTGCCCACGCAGGGGATATGGGTTTGCTCCCTGCTCCGGGAGAAGCCCACATGCCATAGGGCAACTAAGCCTGTGTGTCGCAACTACTGAGCCCGTGCTCCGCAGCAAGAGAAACTACAGCAATGAGAAGCCTGCGCACCACAACGAAGAGCAGCTCCTGCTTGCCACAACTAGAGGAAGCCCAAGCAGCCAAAATTAAAAAAAAAAAAGAACAAAATGGACTCCTGAATCAATCCGCCTGTGTTTGAAACCTGGTTCCACCCCTGACTTTGTGTGATCAGTTGTTTCACCCTTAAATTCTCCCTGTGTGTGCATGCTAAGCCGCTTCAGTCGTGTGTGACTCTTTGAGATCCCATGGACTATAGCCCGCCAGACTCTTCTGTCCAAAGGATTCTCCAGGCAAGAATACTCAAGTGGGTTGCTATGTCCTCCTGCAGGGGATCTTCCCAACCCAGGGATTGAACTTGTGCCTCTTGACTGTCTCCTGCATTGGCAGGCAGGTTCTTTACCACTAGCGCCATCTGGGAAGCCCTAAATACTCCCTACCTCAATTTAATTTAGTGGCTGGCAAAAGCCAAGCACTCAATAAAGGGTGAGTAGTGTTATTATTTTTATCAATAAAATCTTATTCCTTTAATCTGAATCATTAATTGCCAATTATTATTATTACCATTTAAACTTCAGATTCAAAGCCACAGACCATGCCTGCACACCCATACACATACAAAATACACAATTATATTTCAGAAATACCCCTGGGGCCCAGCCTGAAATTACAGACTTATAAACCTGAAACAAAGCCAGTAAGATACCATAAACACAAAAGATCCAACAGGTGTAAACTTGTACCATTTTGTTAAAAGGGAAATATAGTCTGAGACACCAAGCTATGGGATGGACAGGGACCCAGGTGACTAGCAGAACTGGGACAATAACGTTGGATTACTTTCTGTTCTGATAAGATTCTTGGTAACTAGATATAGAAGGAGACCATGCTGCTTGAACAGAAACTCGATGGCCTGTGACAGACCTCATGAGCCCAAGGAACTGGATCTGAAAATGTAACTGTATCATTGAAATAATTCTACATATCGCTCTTTAAGAAGATGGAGTAATGGAGAAAGTGCTGGCTTGGGAGTCCCCAGAAGGCCCATGAAGGACTTCTGGGAGAGGTTCACTCTCTTAAAACCTGGCTCTCCCACATTAGCAGCCCCTGACCATGGCATGCACAGCTCTCCTCCACCCTTGTGAGTATGGCCTATTTTGTCTGGAGTACCTTAATCTCACTCCTTCTCCACTTCAGCCAGATGCTTTCAGGATCTCTGAGTTTTAAAACCAATGTGTGACAATTTGTATGGAAATACAAAAAACCTCAAATAGATAAAGCAATCTTGAGAAAGAAGAATGGAACTGGAGGAATCAACCTGCCTGACTTTAGACTATACTACAAAGCTACAGTCATCAAGACAGTATGGTACTGGCACAAAGACAGAAATATAAATCAGCGGAACAAAAAAGAAAGCCCAGAGATAAATCCACACACCTATGGATACCTTATCTTTGACAAAGGAGGCAAGAATATACAGTGGAGAAAGGACAATCTCTTTAACAAGTGGTGCTGGGGGTCAACAACCTGTAAAAGAATGAAACTAGAACACTTTCTAATACCATACACAAAAATAAACTCAAAATGGATTAAAGATTTAAATGTAAGACCAGAAGCTACAAAACTGCTAGAGGAAAACATAGGCGAAACACTCTCTGACATAAATCACAGCAGGATCCTCTATGACCCACCTCCTAGAGTAATGGAAATAAAAGCAAAAATAAACAAATTGGATCTAATTAAACTTAAAAGCTTTTGCACAATGGAGGAAACTATAAGCAAGGTGAAAAGGCAGTCTTCAGAATGGAAGAAAATAATAGCAAACAAAGCAACTGACAAAGAATTAATCTCAAAAATATATAAGCAACTCCTGCAGCTCAATTTGAGAAAAATAAATGACCCAATCAAAAAATGGGCCAAAGAACTAAACAGACATTTCTCCAAAGAAGACATACAGATGGCTAACAAACACAAGAAAAGATGCTCAACATCACTCATTATCAGAGAAATGCAAATCAAAATCACAATGAGGTACTATCACACGCCAGTCAGGATGGCTGCTATCCAAAAGTCTACAAGCAATAAATGCTGGAGAGGGTGTGGAGAAAAGGGAACCCTCTTACACTGTTGGTGGGAATGCAAACTAGTACAGCCACTATGGAGAACAGTGTGGAGATTCCTTAAAAAACTGGAAATAGAACTGCCATATGACCCAGCAATCCCACTTCTGGGCACACACACCGAGGAAACCAGATCTGAAAGAGACACGTGCACCCCAATGTTCATCGCAGCACTGTTTATAATAGCCAGGTCATGGAAGCAACCTAGATGCCCATCAGCAGACGAATGGATAAGGAAGCTGTGGTACATATACACCATGGAATATTACTCAGCCATAACACATTTGAATCAATTTTAATGAGGTGGATGAAACTGGAGCCTATTATACAGAGTGAAGTAAGTCAGAAGAAAAACACCAATACAGTATATTAACGCATATCTATGGAATTTAGAAAGATGGTAATGATGACCCTATATGCAAGACAGGAAAAGAGACACAGATGTAAAGAACAGACTTTTGGACTCTGTGGGAGAAGGTGAGGGTGGGATGATTTGAGAGAATAGCAATGAAACATGTATATTACCATATGTGAAACAGATCGCCAGTCCAAGTTCGGTGCATGAAACAGGGCACTCAAAGCCAGTGCACTGGGACGACCCAGAAGGAGGGGAAGGGGAGGGAGGTGGGAGGGGGTTCAGGATGGGGACACGTGTACACCCATGGCTGGTTCATGTCAACGTATGGCAAACACCACAATATTGTAAAGTAATTAGCCTCCAACTAAAGTAAATCAATCAATCAAAAAAAAAAAAAAACAATGTGTGAGATTCCCCGGTGGTCCAGTGGTTATGACTTTGCACTTTCACAGGGCCTGGGTTTAATCCCTGGTTGGGGAACTAAGATCCTACAAGCTGAGCAGCGTGGCCATAAAAAAAAAAAAAAAAAAAAAAAATACAATGTGTCCTCCCTCAGAAACAATATTTTATCCCAAAGGTCAGTTGGCAAATGTGGACATTGACCTTGGGTCATAACCCAATGCTGTTGAGTGGGCCATTTCCCTGGGTAATGGAGGCATAAGGAATTTAAGCTCTAAAGCCACACTTCCCACCACTCTTCTGCATGGCAGGAGGAGCAATTATTATTAACCTCACGTTCCAGATGAAGAAACTGAATCTTAGTGGGAGAAGTGACTTGCTCAAGATCACAGAGCTGGGGAGTGGCCACTGAGCCCCACACCCACCTCGTCTGCCTCAAATCCAGGGTTATACCCTAGACAACCTTATTGTCTCCAGGTTCTGTAGGCTTTGAGGGACCTTCTGAACTCAGGGTCTGGGGAACAGTCCCCTTCAGGCAGAGGGGAGACCTTAGAATGAACTCCAAGATACATCGAGAAATATCCTAAGAGGCATTTGGATTATATCTATGAACAAAGCACAAAGATCCCCATCTCTGGGGAACTTACATTCTGGTTGGGAGGGAGAAACAGTAAACCATAAGTGTAACAAGTGGACGACAGTGTGAGCTTCCCAGGTGGTGCCACAGTAAAGAACACACCTGACGATGCAGGAGACACAAGAGACACCGGTTTGATCCCTGGGTCAAAAAGATCCCCTGCAGTAGGAATGGCCACCTGCTCCACGACTCAGGCCTGGAAAATTCCATGGACAAAGGAGCCTGGCAGGCTACAGTCCATGGGGTCGCAAAGAGTCAGACACGACTGGGCGACTGAACACACACACACAGATGACAAAGTACTATTAAGAGGTAATAAAGGCAACTAAAAAGAAAGAAAGAAAAAGGAATCAGGACAGGAGAAGTGCTGCAGTTTTAAACAAAGTGGTCAGGGAAGGTCTTTCTGGGAAGGTGACAATTTGAGCAGACTTTGAAGAAGTTCAGAGGTTGACCCATGAGATATCTGGACACAGAGGATTTCAGAAAGATAGAAGAGATGGTGCAAAGGCCCCGAGGCAGAAGTATTCCGAATGTGTAATGTGTGCAAGGAGGTCAGAGTGAGCTGTGGGCAGAGGGGTAAGGGAGGCAGGTTGCAAAGGGCCTCTCGGGTGACTGGAAGAACTTTTACTCTGAGTGAAATAGTATGCCATGGGAGGGTCCTGGGCAAAGGAGTAACATGATCTGACTCATATTTTAAGAGTAACTCTGGCCACTGTATTAGGAGTAGATTGTAGCGAGCAAGGGTGGAAGCACCTGGGCCCATTAATATGAACAGGTCAGGAAGACAGGAAACGAGCAGAAGAACAGACAGAATTAGATCAACCAGAGTGTTTTCCTAGAAGCCACAAGAAAGAGTTTTTTTTTTTAATTGAACTATAGTTGATTCATAATATATTATTAGTTTCAGGCATATAGCAAAGTGACCCACATATATATATGTGTGTGTGTGTATATATATATATATACTTTTCCTTATAGGTTATTAAGATATTGAATATAGATATAAGATATTGAATATATTTCCCTATACAGTAGGTCCTTATTGATTATCTATTTTTATATATATTAGGTTGTATATGCTAATCCCAAGCTCCTAATTTATCCCTCCCCTCCACATTTCCCCTTTGGTAACTATAACTTTTTGTTGTTGTTGTTGTTTTTTAAAAACTTTAAACTTTTTATTTTGTTTTGGGGTATAGCCAATTAACAATGTTGTGGTAGTTTCAGGTGAACAACAAAGGAACTCAGACATACCATATACACGTATCCATTCTCCCCCAAACCCTCCTCCCATCAAGGGTGGCACGTAACACTGAGCATTCCATGTACTGCTATATGATAGGTCCTTGTTGGTTACGCATTTTAAACATAGCAGTGTTTACATGACCTTCCCAAAGTCCCTGACTGTCCCTTCCCTTCTGGCAACCATAAGTTCATTTTCTACATAACTTTGTTTTCTAAATCTGTGAGCTTATTTCTGTTTTGTAAATTAGCTCATTTGTATTATTTTTTTAGATTCCACATATAAATGAAATGATACATTCATCTTTCTCTGATTTACTTCATTTAATATGATCATTTTCAGGTCGATCTATGTTGCTGCAAAGGCATTTCTCTTTTTTATGACTAATATTCCATTGTCTGTATGTACCACATCTTTACTCATTTGTCCGTCAATGGACATTTAAGTTGTGTCTATGTCATGGCTATCGTAAATAGCAGTGCTACGAACATTGGGGTGCATGTGTCTTTTTGAATTAGAGTTTTCGTCTTTTCCGAATATATGCCCAGGAATGGGATTGCTAGATCATATGGTAGCTCTATTTTTAGTTTTTTAAAGTACCTTCATACTGCTGTCCACAGTGGCAGCACCGATTTACATTCCCAACAATGTAGGAGAGTTCTCTTTTCTCCATTCCCTCTTCAGCATTTATTATTTGTAGACTTAAAAAAAAAATCTTAAATTTATTGAGCACCTAGATATCTTATGTATTGTTCTAAGAATTTTATACACAGAAGCTCATCTAATCCTCATAACTTCCTTAGAAGGTAAATTTTACAGGTAAGGAAAGTAAAGTTTAGGGAGATTAAGTAACTTGTTATGTAGCCAGCAATCAAGAGAGTTAGGCTCTGAGGTTCCAAGTTGGTTCACTTAGACTCCTCTCTCATTATTCGTAGACTTTTCGGTGCTGGCTGTTCTAACTGGAGTGAGGTGATACCTCATTGTGGTTTTGATTTGCATTTCTCTAATAATTAGTGATGCATCTTTTGGGAACTTTTACTGGCTGTTTCCTTTCTCTGCAACAACTTCCCTCCAGCTCTTCCAGGTCTCAGCTCAGTCACTCCTCCTCAGAGGCGCTGCCCCATCCTTGTTTAAACTCTTTCTGTGCACTTCTCACTGTGTAGACTGACCTTGCTTATTTGGTTTGCCTACTGGTGGTGCAGTGTAAAGAATTAGCCTGACAATGCAGGAGACGCAAGAGACATGGGTTCAGTCCCTGGGTTGGGATGATCCCCTGGAGGAGGGCCTGGCAACCCACTCCAATATTCTTGCCTGGAAAGTCCCATGGACAGAGGAGCCCGGGGGGCTACAGTCCGTGGGATCGCAAAGAGCTGGACATGACTGAGTGATTGAACACACACACGTACTTCTGAGTGTCCTGCCTCCTCCTCTTGCATTGCTAGAATCTAAGCTCCAGGCAGGCAGGGACCTTCTCTGTCTGATACCTTTAGGTATCATCAGTGTCTGTAACAGTGTCTGGAAAATTTTCAACTCACATACATATTTGTTGCATGAATAAAGAAGTCCCTGATTTCCCCTGACAAGGAGACTGAGGACCCATATCACACAGGTAATAGGATCTGACCCTATTATTACTATAGGCATGGCTCCTCCCTTCAAGCCACTTTACCTAGGGAACCTGGAAAAACACATTCCTCCCCTTCTGTGTCTTGATCTCAAGTTTTATGATCTTGTCTTTGGTTCCTGTGTGGGATTACCATGGCCATCCCTCTGGGGCAAGTACTAATGGCTAAGTTGCAACGAGCTAGCATCTCCTTACCTGTTTTTCTCTATTCTAAGATGGCTACTTTTCACATTTTAGCATTTCTCCAAATGGAATTCATTTTACAATTAATGAATCCTTAATACAGTTTCCTTTTCCTCCTTGAAAACTCTTATTAAACCTGGGGTGTATCTTGCGGTAATGGTGTCTTAAAATCTGGAAGTAAATTGCTGTGGAAACTCTATTGGTTTCCAGCAAGTAATGGTATTTGGAATAAATAATGGAAATTTCTCTCTTTCCCCTGGGTTGTATTCTTTCTGTTTTACACAGATACTGTACGCATAGCCTCCGATATTTATTTTGTTGCTAATGATATATTTTCTCCTTGTCTACCTTCCTGATAGAATCTGGGAATTGAATAATGCAAGAACATAAAGATACATCTAGATTTGTTCTGACAAGTTTCATATCACTGACTCTACTTGGAGGAGAAAATTTGACCTTAAGAAAAATTACACTGAGAAATCCAGCTGCTATTACAAAAACCGGGCAGCCCAGAGAGAATGATGCTCCGTCTATTGTAGTACCCGCGTAATTTATGTCAACAGAAAGCCAATAACTTCATCATGATCTGGAAGTAAATTTTAGTTGTGAGATCTTGGGCTCTCTCCTGATCGGATAGAAGGAAGCATGCTGTATAAATTCTCAGCTCCAACTTCCCGAAAGGACTTTGGTGGGAGGTGGGAGGTGACGGTGGGGAGGGTAAGACAGATGGCTCTCAGATTGCTCTGATTTCTCATCAGCCGTCACCAAACGCTGCCAGGCATTTGACAGAGAGAAGAGATTTATGCAGGGGCATCAGGGAGGTAACAGGAAACAGAAAATATGATTTTAATAAACATTCTTCCTAAAACTAAGGCTGTCATTTTAAATTGACATGCTGAAATTGATGCTTCTCCATCAAATGTAGATTCATCTGGTCTTTTTTCTAAAAAAACAAAAACAAAAAACTCCAATCTGGATGCAAAGGCTGCTTAATCAACCTTTGGACTTTGGATTCCCAATCTGGATCTGGCAGATATTAAAACCATTTGTCCTAAGCCAGTTGTACAACCTTTTATTTGCTGTCAGTTGAAATGTGTTTTGAATGTGTTTCCCTCCATTCTGCTGGCTGCTGGGCAGTGATCTCAGACATCCTCTCTACACTGGACCACCATTCTGGGGTCTTGTGACGTCAAGTCCTAGGGAGTGAGCATCCTTTAGTGACCAGGTGCCTGGGGTCACTGCGGACACATCGACTGTCCCAGCCCACTTCTAGGATGCCCCTTCACCACTCTTGGGCCTGGAAATCCTTTGTTCAGATGTCCATATTCTTACCTCTGTGGTGAACTAATTATTCTTCTTTGGGGTCCCAACTTCTCACTGATGCTGGGAAAGATTGGGGAAGGAGGAGAAGGGGGCCACAGAGGAGGAGACGGTTGGGTGGCATCACCGACTCAGTGGACACGAGTTTGAACAAACTCCAGGAGGACAGGGAAGCCTGGCGTGCTGCTGTCCATGGGGTCGCAAAGAGTCGGACACAACTGGGCGAGTGAACAATGGCATCCACCTCTCACTAAGTCTCCAGGTGGAGGCCTGGGGCTCCCAGGGCCTAAGGAATCCTGTTTCCTCAACTGGGAAGAATCTCTGTCTGGTTTGAGGGAGATGCTTCCTTCCTCCTTCCCTCTCTGAAAACTCCTTTCTCCCTCCCTACACCCTCCAAATTCTTCCTCGGGTGGGGCTAGGGTTAGGACAAGGGGAGTGAGGTATCCTCTTCAGCCATTAAATGTAACAGTGCAAACTTTAAAACTGTGGCTTTTATGAAGGTTTTCATTTTGATTTTTTAAAACTGTTGCATTAGAATATTACTTTATCTTGATTATTAAGTGTTTGGGTGGCTCCTTAAAATTTGGGACCGGGGACACTGCTTCACCTGACCTCACCCTAATCCTGGGCACAGATTTTGGAAACAAAAGCAGAAGATCCTGTGGCCTGAGTCTCTTTTTGTCTTGCCATGGATCCTGAAACCATCTTGAACTGGAGAAAAGAGGGAGGGGATATGTGGGGAGGATGTATCATAAATTAATATCTCAGGGCCACACAGGAGTAGAGGGCTGGGCTGTGTTTCAAAGACTCTTTCCAGCCCTAATACCAAGCAGAAAAGATGAGACAGAGCTGGGGGCTCCTGGATGGACATACAGAAAGGGAGAGGCCCACTCCCCCACCCACCTCAGTTGTCAGCAGCAACTAAAACTACCTTTCAGCTCAGATTCCTGGCCAGTCAACCAAGCATCGCTGGTTAGAAACATCCCAGCAGGGATGACAGTGGTTCTGATCTGCTGGACGCCTCTTAGTTTCCTTTTCCTCATTTCTTTGAGGTTCAATTGTGGACCTTCTGCCTGTGGCCCTGAGACACTCACTGCTGCACTCATTAAAAAACAAAACCCAAATCTCTTTTCCCCTGAAGAGTCTTTGTTTCCCAAAATGCCACCGGTGCAGCTTGATTCTATTTTTGAAAAAGGCCCCACTTTTGCCCAATGGCGTCAACACAGCACTCTCGCTAAGGTGGGGCGCTGAGCCTTCAGATCTGAGGGTGAGCCCTTTCACTGTGCCGCTTTCTTCACACTTGCCCTCAGAGGTGAAAATGAGCACCATGGAGATCATCTTGTAAAGTCTGAAGAGCTGTTCCCCTACCTGGAATCGGAGGGGCCTGGCCTCTGTGGCCCCGACGCAGCTGCTTTCAAGCTGCCAGGCTTGGCGTTTTCAGCCCTCACAGACATTGCTCAAGGGTTGAACATCGCCGTTTTCTCCACATTGCAAACTCCCTTGAAAATACCAGGAGCAGCACAGGACCTTTTGTCCTCTGGCGGCCGCTTCTGAGCGTTTTCTTTTGCCAAGTGTCCCCCACAGCATCCCTGTCGTGGGCTCGGAGGCACTGTGTGCTGGTTTTGTGCGTTTTCTTGTCCCAGGCGGTGTTTCTGTTGCTCCTTCAGGTCCCTCTTGCACAGGTCAGAGCCTGTGGGACGTCTCCTTCTGCACAGTGGCCTCTGTCTGTCCCTTCCTTTCTGAGGCACTCTTCTTCATGTGCGTGTCTGTATAAGCTGCATCTTCCCGACGTCATGAAGTTGCGAGGAAGATTAGCAGGTAGAAGGGGGTGTATTGCTGGGTCATGGGGTGAGGTTGGGGTGCTCATAGAAAAGGTCTGCGGAGAACGGGGGTCACTGCACTCCAGCCTTGCCGTCTCTCTGAGGCCCAGTGGCCTTGAACTGGTGGCCCCCCCTCCTGCTCCTGCACACACCCCGCTTCACCCCAGCTTCCTGGGCCTCCCTCTGTGGCATCTGTGGATGTCAAGGTACCCACGCTAGCTCTTAGGTCTCCATTACCCTGAGGCTTCTCTCCTCAGAGCCAGCAGGGCCAGTGTCTCTGGGTCCATTTCCAAGTTCCTGGGAATAACCTCTGATCAGTCAGCATGGGTCTGATGGAAGATCACAGAGTACAGGGCAGCCCCTTTTGGAGGACACTGGGTTTCTCTAAGAGGAGGAGATGGGCTGGGCAGGAAATACTAGGTATCTGTGTGTATGCTCAGTCATGGCCAACTCTCTACGGCCCCATGGATTGTAACCCACCACGCTCCTCTGTCCCTGGAATTTTCCAGGCAAGAATATTGGAGTGGAGTGCCATTTCCTCCTCCTGGGGATCTCGCCACCCAGGGATCGAACACGTGTCTCTTGTGAATCCTGCATTGGCAGGTGGATTCTTTATTGCTGAGCTGCCTGGGAAGCCCGGGGTATCTCTGGTGCCCCCCTAAATGCTGCTTCCTGCTTTCTATCTACTGCTCCGTGGAACTTCTGAGCAGCTGACCTTTGGAGGGAAAATGATCCTCTTCTGATGGTCTGACTCCCTGATCTCCTCTGTTCTGGGTTCTGAGGCTGATGTAGGGCTAAGAGAGATCTTTCCCACACTATGACTAAATATTTAAAAAAATTTTTCCATGTGTACCTGTATGGGCTTCTCAGGTGGTGCTAGTGGTAAAGAACCTGCCTGCCAATGCAGGAGGCGTAAGAGATGTGGGTTTGATCCCTGGGTCAGGAAGATCCCTTGGAGGAGGGCATGGCAACCCACTCCAGGATTCTTGCCTAGAAAATCCCATGGAGCCTGGTCAGCTACAGTCCATAGGGTTGCAAAGAGTCGGACACGACTGAGGTGACTTAGCAGGCGTGTATCTTTATTAAACTTTTAAACAATAATTATCTCATCTATCCAGAATTAATTTTGGTGCAAGGATTCAGGTAGGAAATTCAGATTTATTTCTCCCAAAGGTGACTAGTCAGCTATCCTGACACACTTTTTGATTTATCCATTTTTTGGGGTTTCATTTTAAAGAATATCTTTTTTGTCAAAGGCTAAATTTCCTTATACTTTAAGTGTGTATCTAGATTACATAGATCTTCCTCAGCTTCTGATAGGGTTCTGTCCCAATAAAGCCATTATAAGTTGAAAATATCTTAGGTCGAAAATGCATTTAATACACCTACTCTACTGAATATCATAGCTTAATCAAGCCTAACTTACATGTGCTCAGAACACTTACATTAGCCTACAGCTGGGCAAAACCATCTAATACACAGCCCATTTTATAACAACTGTCAGGACTTCCCTAGCGGTCCAGGGGTTAAGACCCTGTACTTCCAATGCAGGGAGCCTGGGTTCAACCCCTACTCAAGGAACTAGATCCCACATACCACAGCTAAGAGTTCGCATGCCACACACACTAAAGATCCCTCGTGCTACAACTAAGACCTGGCGGAGCCAAATAAGTCAATAAATATTTCTAATAAAGTGTCAAATATCTCACGTAATTTATGGAACTCTGTACTGAAAGTGAAACATGGAATGGAATGCTTATAAGTGTTATCTTTTGTTTACCCTCATCATCACATGGCTGACTGGGAGCTACCTCTGCCCAGCATCACGAGAGAGGACCTATTATAGAGGACTAGCCCAGAAAAGATCACAATTCAAAATCTGAAGTAAAAAAAAAAAAAACTTTCTAACTGAACGCACTTCTCTGTGCCCCACCATGGAGTCGAGAAGTCATGTTGAACCACCGGAAGCCAGGGACCACCTGTATTCTAGTTCATTCATGTATTAACCCACGTGTCAGAATCACCCTGTTTTGATCACTACGGGCTGCTTCTCTTAAACTGTGGAGTCATTCTGTACATCTCGTGAGTATTCTGACTGCTCACCCTTACAGAGGGGACTGGACCCTGCAGCAGGTCCCTCTCCACGGAGGGAGACCCCTGCCTTGGGAGTGCCTCCTGTGTGTTGGGCGTTTCCCTGCCATGCCCACGTGGGCTGACCAAAGCTGCAGGGTCCGGCTCTGCTCACTGGTCAGCCCAGCTGCCCACGCAGGAGCCTTTCTCAGCAAGGCCCGTGTACCCGAGCTTGCTTCCCACAGGCTTAGTGCAAGGGTGAGCTCTGGGGAGAGTGAGGTCAGCCAGATAAGAACCCTATTCCATTGGGCGCTGGCAGTGGGCTTCCTGGGATCCCATCACTTCATTTCCAGTTGGGTTTTTCTTAAAAGCCTGTTTAGCAGACAGTGGAAAGGCCAGCACAACTTTCAGGGTTCCCTTTGTCTGTAACTTTCAAGCTTTTAAGTTTTAGGCCTGTGTCTGTTGCTCTTCTGGTTTCCTGTTGCAATTTAGAATTTTTGACCCTAAGCTCAATTAGTTACTTTGATAGAGACTTCAGAAATGGAAGAAGAGGGACTTCCCTGGTAGTCCAGTGGCTAAGATTCTGCACTCCTAATACAGGGGACCTAGTTTTTATCTCTTGTCAGGAAACTAAATCCCACATGCTGCAACTAAGAGTTGACATGTCACAGCTAAGACCTGGCATAGCCAGATATGTAAATATATATATAAAAAGAAATGGGAGAAAAAAAATTAAATGCATAGACTTAGTTACCCCATGGATGGGAGATTCTACACTTTTTAAAGGGAGTAATGGGAATATAAATGATTCCTTTCCTAAAGGCAATATTTCTAAAATGTGAGTCTGTGATAGATTATAGGATTCGTCCACAACTCTAGCTTCCTTCCTGGCCCTTGTCCTGGCTTCTCTCAACTTCCGTGGGAGAAATTTACATCCTTGTCCAGTTGATGTTGGCCATGTGACTTGCTCTGGCCAATAGGATGTGAGCACAGATGATGTGAGCAGAGGCTTTAAACGTGTGTACCTGTAGCTGGGCTTCCTGTGCTTCTGCCACCTGCCACAAACGGAGCATGAGCTTGTTCAAAGGTGAATGACACCAGAAACAGACTGGAAGTTGGCCTGCAGACCGGTGGACAAGAAAAACAGAGGGTTATTGTGAGCCGTTAGAATTTGGGAGTTGTTTGTTACACAGCACAGCTCTAGTGCAGCCAACACCTGACAAATATTGAGTAACATGTGGATCCTTTTTAGAGAAAGAAAACTCTAGCAAACTCTCTGTGTTGACATAATTCATTCAACAAGTAATACTGTATATGTGTGTGTAATATGTGTGTGTACTGAGGTGAGGGATAGAAACAGGAGGACCAGTTAGAAGAAGTAAATCATTGTATATAATGAAACTTAAATATTTCAAACAACCCTAGGCATACATTTCCTATTCTTGTAAGTTCTAAGCAACTATAAAAGCAAAGCAAAATTACAAGTTAACCAAATAAAGCTACATCAATAACCTCTATCAACTCAGTGGGATGGACGATGCTTCCACAAAACTGTCTTTGCACTGTGCATATACTCCTTGCTGTTCTGTCTCAGATTCTTTTGGGTCACATATGCTCAGACCACCGTGAGCCCTGGGTCTTCGCTGATGGTCCGGTTGTTAAGACTGTGCTTACAATGTGGGGGCACTGGTTTGATCCCCGGTCAGGGAAGTTCCACCTGCTGTGTGGCATAGCCAAACAGACAACCCCAAAAAGACCCCTGTGAGCCCTACAATGATGTAATTCCAGCAAGACTTTTCTACAGCTGCTATGGAGCGCGCAGCTGGGTCCTTTGGCTTTTCCTTCTTAGTATAAATACTTCCTTAAGAAGTTAGCCCACGTCTGATCTATTTCACCAAGACGCAAGAATTAAAACAACAGCAGTGGACACAATCTCCCAGCAATATCCTACCTAGCAAATATAAAACAAAGGCCTGGAATTTGGTTTGATGATTAACCTTTATCAGGCTGGTGATCTGGCATTTGTATGTATTAACTTTTAAGGCTATCATGGAAGTTAAAACACAAAGAGTTCACAAATCTTGGAGAGACTGTCAGATCCCCATCCTACTTATGCAGTTTGGGATCCACTGCATTCAAGCTTTCTCGCTGCTGAAGAGAAAGGAAGAGACAAGACGTTTCACAATCTGGGCAGCAGATGGCACTCACGACATTTAGAAGCACACAGGGGCCGCCAAACAGGGTGTGCTGGTCCACTTCAAACACAATTTGCTGGTGTTGCATTCAGTGAGTTTGCTGTTTTAAAATCTTTTTAATACACGCCCCTCTGTACGACCTTATTTAGGCTGAGTCAGCCAAGTTTAACCCCATGTAGCACAGGCTGGTGACGCTCTTTGGGCTATGCTCGTTTTTTGCTAGCAGCATGGGCTTGTGGGGAGAGTTCCTACCCTCGTTAGGCACGGGTGGGTGGCTTTTCCAAGATGGTCCTCTCCAGAGCCTCTCACCTGCAAGGCTATAAGGCCTTTCTGCTCTGGCCTTTCCATCAGGCTAAGGGGCTTCGGAAAGGGCATCTGTGCTTCTACCCTTAGCAACATGGAAATCCAGCATGCACCCCCTTTAGCGGTATGGAGATTGTAAGATATTTTGTTTTCAACGTGGTATATGGTCTCAACCACTCTAAGCCTTGGTTTTCCACTTGGAAACTTGGAATAGCAACATCTTAAAGGATGGGTACTTACAGGGTGCCTCACTTATATAAGGACAATCACCCTGAGTTCTTTGGGATGGAGAAAATAAAGATTCAGTCATAAAATTTAAGCTGTCACTTTGTCCAGCTGAATCTTTAATTCCCAGGAAGGAGAAAGAAAGTTGCTGAAGGGAGCAAGTAGATGGGTCTAGAGCTCAGCTCTTTTCTCTCCCAACACAGTATGTGTGTCTGCTTGTGTGTGTGCATGTATGTGCTTGGCTGTGGTGGGTTTCAGTCGCGGTACCGGGGTCTTTAGGGTACGGGGTACGAGGGATTTTTAGCTGTGGCATGTAAACTCTTACTTGCAGCATGTGGGATCTGGTTTCCCGACCAGGGGTCGAACCCAGGCCCCCTGCACTGGGAGCATGGAGTCTCAGCCACTGGACCATCAGGGAAGTCTACCAATGAAGTTTTAAAAAAATCCGTAATGGATATTTCCCCCCTTGGGTGCTCCAAGTCTATGCTCACCGCTGGGCCAGCACTGGGTCAGGACTGCTCACCTGGGCATGTCCTGCCCACATAATCCTGGTGTGGAGGACAATGGAGAAAAATACAGGGTATATTCAGTCTTCATTAACTTAACCCAACCCTGGGGTGTCCTAAAGTGTGGAAGTATAGCCAGTAGTGTATTACATTTTACGGTTTGAAGGTGTCTTTGATATATATATGTATACACATAAACACTTGTTATATGTGTGATATAAATATACATATATATCATCATGTATATGTATATATATCATGCTGTGCTAAGCTGCTTCAGCTGTGTCTGACTCTCGGCTAACAATGGACTCTAGCCCACCAGGCTCCTCTGTCCATGGGATTCTCCAGGCATATGCTTCCAGATTTCAGGGACACTCAAAGTAAGTATTGATTTTTTTTTTCTTTTAGGTTGAGGGCTATTTAACATCCAATAAAATGCATTGATCTTAAGTGTTTAGTTTTGACAAGTGAGTAATTGCTTTTTGAGAACACAACTGAAGTCTAAAGGGGGATGGAGTAACACAATTTGTACGTGAGGGGATGAAACTTGCTCTCTCTGGCCTGTCTGGAAAGGGAGAAATACTGACTTCTCAGAGCCCCATCAGGCTTCCTGAGAGGCAGGACCCCTTACTTGTCTTCTGAGATTTCAGAAGACAAGGGGAGAGAGCATACTAGAGCTGCAGCTGTGAGTCACAGGCTCTACTTTATACTCCCAGGACCCTCATTAAAGATCTGGGGGGTCACCATTCACTAACGTGGGCAAACACCAGGCCTGTCTAAGGTCCACTTTAGGGACTCCTTGTGGCTCCTGGCTTTAAATGCTTGGATTTTAATTCATTACTTCTGAATCTTTGTCTTCGATCTCCATTCTATGTTTCGTCCTGGGTCCCACTTATTCTAGTGGCTGGTTTCTGCCAAGTCTCTGCCTACCAATGTGTCTGGGGTGGTGTGGATCTGAATCTGTAATCCTAGGTGGGCAGAGAGGATCGTCTTTCTTTCTGTTCTGTTCTGTAGCCTCACTCTGCTGCGTGGACAGGAAATTCTGCCTTGGGTGTTACTGTGGGCATCTTTCCACCCTGGGATCATTTACAGAGATAAAGCAAAGGGTGGTTTTATCATTAAGTTATGTCCGACTCTTGTGACCTCATAGACTGTAGCCCACAAGGCTCCTCTGTCCATGGGATTTCCCAGGCAAGAATACTGGAGTGAGTTGCCGTTTCCTTCTCCAGGGGATCTTCCTGACCCAGGGATCGAACCCAGGTCTCCTGAATTGCAGGCGGTCTTCTGCATTGCAAGCAGATTATTTACTGACTGAGCCACCAGGGAAGCTAAAGCAAAGGGGAGGCCTCTCCGATCATGAATCATGGATCCACATTGGCTGACATGGAGAGCACCAATTGTCCCAGTCCATCAGGCCTGTTCAAGTTCAGCTTGGAGCACCAAAGTCTTTGGTGAGGATGGGGGCTTTGGGTCATTCGTCTAGCCCTCCAACCCTAATGTCCCCTTGAGGTCTTGTGGTCCCCTGTAGAGCCATCCCCAAGTCTCATGGACTCACAAGTCTCCTCAGGGACTCTGCGTGGCATTCTATCTTTGCCAGCACACCTGTTCCTCTCTCCACTCTGCCTCTGGGACACGTAGTATTTCCTCAACCGGGAGCCATTGCGGAGACAGGAGAACAAGCTTCTGACCTCAAATCACTTCTGCATCCCACTCTGCAAAAAAAAAAAAAAGAAAGAAAGAAAAAAAACCAACCCTGAGGCAAAGAATGACAAGGGCTACTTGCATGAAATCCAAGATAAACAACCAAACAGCATCCAGTAAAATATGAATTACTATCTTCTCCCCCCAAAGGTATTCTGCCCAGTGTTTATAATACCCTAATGAACTGCTTTGCTTATAATGTTTCAGAGTTCTCTCTCACTCACTTTCCAGAGCATTCTGTGTCCCTCTTGTCTGCTGTGATTTCTCTGGCATGATCAGGATGATCATGGCAGGGGCTTCATCAATATTTTTGCCTGGAAATAGTCACTACCTGTACTGATCTGAGCAGAAAGACCACATCCTCAGGGAACCATTTATCATACCTGGGGCAGCTGTCCTCAGAGGCATTGTTGCTTAGTTACCCACACTTATTCTCATGTTCGCAGTAAGAGTTTTGGGGAGAGCTGGAATATTGTCTCCTTACGGTGTTTAAACACAGAGATGGGACTTCCCTGGTGGTCTAGTGGTTAAGACTCCATGCTGCCAATGTAGGGGGTGTGGGTTAGACCCCTGGTCGGGGAACCAAGATTCCACATGCTACCAGGTGCGGTCAAAAGATCTACAATTTTAAAATATATATATATTTTAAAAAAACACTGAAATGAGCATTAATTATAAGGAGAGTTTTTCTCTGATGTTCTGAAAAGAATTTGGCCACCTGATGCGAAGAACCATATCATTGGAAAAGACCCTGATGCTGGGAAAGATTGAGGGCAAGAGGAGAAGGGGGTGACAGAGGATGAGATGGTTGGATGGTATCACTGGCTCAATGGACATGAGTCTGAGTGAACTCTGGGAGACAGTGAAGGATAGGGAAGCCTGCCACGCTGCCATCCACTGGGTCAAAAAGAGTTGGATGCAACTTAGCAACTGAACAATAACAACTGGAAAGACAACTGGAAGAGGCTAGGAGAAGTCTCTGGAACAGTCTGGCAGTTGTGGGTCTATCATTTTGGGCTGAGGACAGCCCTCGGGGGTCACACTTGAAGGGTGAGGCTATGCTGTATGTAGCCCTAGGTGGCTTCCAAGAAAGACTCTCATCCCCATCCTCATTCCCTGGCCTTTGCAAAGTCACTGGGGTGACCACAGACAGTGCTGCCTTCCATGGGGGCTGGCACATACCAGCACCAGTTCTGGCTGATTCGATGCGCAGTGCACCCCAGCAAGGGAAAAAGGAGCAAACTGCTTTATTTCAAATTGAACTGAGGCTTGGTGGAGTTTTTCCTCATCATGGTATTTACTGGGACCAGAAACCTCTTGACAATTACACAAGAACGAGTAAGTGGGAGAAAGAATTAAAGGCAGAGTGAAGCTTTGACTTTTCCGAACCGTTAGGAGATTTTTGCTGGTCTTTAGGCTCCAGAGGCTGGCACATCCCCAAGGGGCCACCAGGTGGCGCTGCCGGCCACCTCACGTTTCAGACTCTCGGGTGAGGCAGTAGTATCTGGAAATCGGCCCTTGTCTCCAGGGCACTGCGGTCAAGCAGAGGAGCCAGCTTGGCTCTGATCAGGGAGTGACCTGAGTGTCACAAGATGCAGCAATGCTCGGTCCTGTCACCTGCTTCCTGACCCCGTACCCGAAGGATTAGAGTTGTACTGGCTTCTGATAAACGCTTTCCTTCACAATCTGGGTTTGGTATCTTTCTCGTTTTCTGCCCTGCTAGGTTTAGTCTCTCAAAATGGGATATTTCTGTCAGATAAGATAAAAACTGTGTCACTGTAACAAGATGTTCATCACTGTAACAAGATGTTCTTGCTCATCGCAATGAAAAGCTTCGGGGATAAAGTGTGCAACCCCGTCCCTGATCCTCATCTACTATCCCTGACTCACTTCGTCCCACCCTAGCGGTCAGGGTGGAGGGCGAGTGTATGGACCAGGCCCAGGGGTGCGCTGGAGCTTGAACAGGGGCTGGGGAGAGGGAAGAGCTGAGGATGCTGGGTGGTCAGAGGACAGGGTTGCTAACTGAAAAGGCTCAGATTTGTTGAAGGATGGGGTGGGGCTTATGCACATAACTTTGCAAAGAATGAAAAGGTGCTCTGATACTTTGATCATGTGCATGTTGCTACACGTACCATAAAAGACTGGATACAAATGTCCTAAGATTAGAAGAATCATGTCAAACTTCTGCCTTGAGGTGCCCTGGTTCCTCTAATGGACGGCTTCAGCCTCGGGGAACATGTCTCCCAGGACGACCCAGGACACCTGCTGAGCTGCACCTACTGGACCGGAATCGCGGATGTGTGGTGGGTGGGGCCTGGAGGGTGACCGGGTTGTTAAGGAGGGTTTGAATGTCAGTTCTGGGGACAACTAATTCTCTCTTTTTCAACAGCTAACAGTCCTAAAGAAGCAATAAATGCTTCCAGCTGCTCTGCTTCAAGCTTGCCTGGAACTAGCTGTCATGAAGAGGAGATAAGGTCTCAGATTGAAATGTTCAAATTGTGTTTTTTTTTTTCTAATAACAGAGATGCTGACAGTTGTGAGGCCTATATCATGTTACCTATTAAAATAGTTAAGGTCAGCCAACATTTTAAAATCAGATAATTAAACTGTGTTAAATAGGCCCAAGACACACTGTTGGTTATAGCTTCAGAAACTTGGGTTTTTGTATGTTGAAGAAGGTGAGTTTGTTATAAAAGAAATTCTCTTTATATAATAAAAGCATGTTTTCATCATATCGTACTGCAAAGTCTGAGAAATCTTCATGTTTGGAAGGGGGTGTGTTTGTGTCTGTGTATAACAAAGTCTAAGTTTTGGAACTTTCAATGTGTAATTTTCTAGAAAAGTTTGCTTGCCAACTTCCCAAGATTAGCTGACAGCCTCTCAGAACCTTCTGGAATGCTACTAACTTCTAAGAAAATGTATTGTTTCTTCTAGAAGGTTAGGGAGAGTTGGCGGTGGTGCTCAGTTGTGTCCAATTCTTTATGGCCCCATGGACTGTAGCCCACCAGGCTCCTCTGTCTGTGGCGTTTCCCAGGCAAGAATACTGGAGTGGATTGCCATTCCCTTCTCCAAGAAATCTTCCTGACCTAAGGATCAAACCCAGGTCTCCTGCATTGCAGACAAATTCTTTACTGTCTGAGCCACCAGTATGCCTTTTCCACAGTTGTTCCCAGCATTGTTCTGCCCTTCCTTCCATGAAAAGAAGAGAGTAATATTCCTCAACTTTAGTTCCTTAGGGGTCCACAATCATCTGCAAATTGACCAGCCTCATTGACAAAATTCCCTTAATATGGCAGGGCGGTGGGGGGCGGGGGCGTGAATGTGCTGAGTGTATCTGTCAGCTCTGATTTTGTAACAAGCAAGCATAGGAAAAGTCTCAGTGGCATACAACAAAAAGCATTTATTTAGCTCCTGCGTCTTCAGGTCAGCTATACACCTCTCTTGATTTCAGCTGGACTCGTCTGTGCATCCCAGTTTGGCTGGGGGTGGACTGATCTCAGTGGGGCATGACTGAGCTCTTCTGCTTTGACTGAAATGTCTGGGGAAGCACTTCTCCCTGCAAGCCTGTCGGTGTGTTGGGCAGAGTGCCTTGGCCAGCTACAGACCCAGGGCAGATTTTTACAATGGCAGCGGCAGAAGTACAAGAAGAACGGACCCACGGCAAACGCTAACTCTGTGCCGTGTCTGCTAAGATCTCTCACCAAAGCAAGCTGTAGAGCTGATCTTGAAGTTAAGGGGCGGGGAAGTACTCTTGCTCATGCTTACGTGGGAGACCTGCAAAGTCACTTGGGAAGGGATGTGGACAGAGTGAGGGGTGAAGAGTTGGCTCCCAATGTCATCCATGAATACCACAGTGTACAAGATACTTCTCTGCACGCTCGAAAAACACGGATGCTCTGTGTTATCTTCAGCCTGGCACTCAAGAATAAAGGCACGCTTTCCTCTACCATCCTCTCTAACTCCTCACAGTCCTCTGCTGTGCGTGTGTGCTAAGTCGCTTCAGTCAAGTCCAGCTCTTTGTGACCCTATGGACTGTAGCCTGCCAGGCTCCTTTATCTGTGGGATTCTCCAGGCAGCAATACTGGAGTGGGTCGCCATGCCCTCCACCAGGGAATCTTTCCGACCCAGGGATCGAATTCACAAGTCTTTCATTTCCTACACTGGCAGGCAGGTTCCTTACCACCAGCGCCGCTTGGGAAGTCCTCTGTTACCACCTCCCAGAAAACACATCTTAAACACGTCCGCCACTGCCTGGGCTGCCCTCTCTAGTTTCTGTTTGCCTCTAAGCCCGAACCTTGTTTCCGTTTCCAGGGGGAAGTCAGGGTTTGCCTCCCCCAAGCAGTGTCACTGTGGCACACCACCTCTCTGAACCTGCACCATCAGTCCCCTTTCCTGGCAGCTGGTCTGGGTGGAGAGCTCCTGGAAGGCTTCACACACCTGCTGAGCCTCTGAAGCCCGGCATCCAGCCTGGATGGTGCCCCACAGGCAGCAGGTGTGCTCAGTAAATATACTGTTTTCGGCCAGGAGGTGGGAATGAAAAAGCAGAGAAAGAAAAGTTGGTCTTCCAGATGCTGGAGGGGTGGGGGAGGGGAAGAGCTCCTGCCTCAGCCATCAGGACTCTCTCTGCTCCGTTTTCAAGCTGGAGTTAGGACGAGACAGAGCAGGCCACTGGCTCATTCCAAGTCCTCGTACCACCCTGGGGGCCTCAGATCAATCCACTTTTTGTTTCAATGACTGCGTCTCGGCCTCACTGATCTCCCTCAGTTAGTTCACAGGGGTAGTTCTCAGGGTTGATTAGGTGATGGAGATCATGGCATCCAGTCCCAACACTTCATGGCAAATAGAAGGGGAAAAAGTAGAAGCAGTGACAGATTTTCTCTTATTGGGCTTCAAAAATCACTGCAGATGGTGACTGTACCTGTGAAATTAGAAGACACTTGCTTCTTGGAAGGAAAGCCACGACAAACCCTAGACAGCATATCAAAAAGCAAAGACATCACTTTGCTGAGAAAGATCTGCATAGTCAAATCTATGGTTTTTCCAGTAGTCATGTACGGATGTGAAAGTTGGACCATAAAGAAGGCTGAACACCAAAGAATTGATGTTTTTGAATTTTGGTGCTGGAGAATACTCTTGAGAGTCCCTTGGACCACAAGGAGATCAAACCAGTCAATCCTAAAGGAAATCAACCCTGAATATTCACTGGGGGGACTGATGCTGAAGCGTCAATACTTTGGCCACCTGATGCAAAGAGCCAACTCCTTAGAAAAAGACCCTGATGCTGGGAAAGATTGAGGGCAAGAAGAGAAGGGGACAACAGAGGATGAGACGGTTGGATGGCATCACTGATTGAATGGACATGAACTTGGGCAAACTCTGGGAGACACTGAGGGACAGGGAGGCCTGGTGTGCTGCAGTCCATGGGGTTGCAGAGAGTTGGACACAACTTAGTGACTGAACAACAACAATGAAATGTACATTTATGAGTGGCAAAACCATTCTCTTACAGTGTCATCCCATCCTGAGGGTCTCATCTCAAGAGGATTTTCCCTGCTGCTTCCTGCCCTAAAACCATGGTTTACAATAAGGTTCCCTCTTTGTGCTGTACAGTGCTATGGGGGGGTTGACAAATGTATAAACTCATTTATCATTAGTTTCTTAGAGAAAGATTTCACCAACCCAAACATCTCCTCTGCCTCACCTGTTTATGCACCCTTCTCCCTCCTTCCCTCCCCCAAACCCTCTTGTTCTGCATTGATAAGTGAATTAGGAAAGGCAAGATGCTATTCTATGACCCTGGAATATTAGCATGGCTTTGCCTCTGACTTCTGTGTCATCAGGAAGGCTAGAGGGCTCCTCTAACTACAGCCATCCTGCAGGGTTAGGCAGACAGTCTGTAAGTCAGGCAGAGGGTGCAGAGTGCCCAGCACATGGCTGGGGGCTGCACATAGGTTGTCCCTCTCTCCCTTGCCTCTGTTGTGGGTTAGCTGATATTTGGCAGCTGGAAAGAGGGTGAGGCTGCCCTGGAAATCCAAGTAATTATATTTCCTTGAGATAACTCTTTCCCCTGCCTGCATCCCAAGGAGATGAGCATCAGGCTTCCCTGACCCCAGGTAGGGGAGAGATCTGATGGGAAATTTGATTTTCTCTGTGAGTTTATGGAAGTCAGAGGCCAAGACTTGCATTGATCACCATGAGGATCCTTGATGGCCCCACTGCTTGTGGGGGTCACCTGTCCTGAATTGTTTTTTTGGGAGGACCCTTCAGAACAACCTGAACCAACCCCTTGTGATTGGCTCTGACCCACCCTGACACCAGCTGCTGAAGGCTGGCTTCCTCCGGCAAGTCACCCTCCACCCCCCCACCCCCCGCCATCCCTGCTCCTCAGTTCTCCTCTGACATGGGGAAACTTCTTCCTCGATGCATGTTCAGCCGTCTGTGGCAGGATTTCACAACATAGACACTTCTCTTTAGCACAAGCTTTCATGATGCAGATTGGAAATGACGTAGCTTAATTTGGAAGCTTGATTTACAGTCAGGATACAGATATTGGTTCTAATGTAGAGCTTGCATCCTGAACAAGAAAAAGTTGTTGCTCATAACTCAAAACATTTGTTGGAGTGACTCTGTGCTTGGTTTATCTTATCGACAGAGGATTGATCAAGATCGTGCAGGAAACAGACGGCACATGCAAATATAATGCAGGAGGGTTGAGAGAGGTGTTTGCTCCCAGGTAGTACAGCGGTAAAGAACCCTCCTGCTAATGCAGGAGACATGGATTTGATCCCTGGGTTGGGAAGATCTCCTGCAGAAGGAAATGGCAACCTATTGCAGTATTCTTGCATGGAGAATCCCATGGACAGAAGAGCCAGGCAGGCTACAGTCCTTGGGGTCACAAAGAGTTGAGTCAAGCACAACTTAGCGACTGAGCACACACATGAGGGAGGTGTTTGCAAAGGTGTGGATGGGGGAAGAGCACCAACAAGGAATGGGGAGACTCTGCAGGACCAAAGTCAGTGAGAAGCTGTCGCCTTCCTCGATGGGCAAGAGGCAGGGGCTTGGCAGGAGCTGTGGGTTTCAGAGAGGGGCTGTCTGGAAGGAGTTGTGGCCTGGGGTGGAGTAAAGCAGACACTGTCAATGTGCTGTCCAGGAGGGAGAGAATCAGGGAATAAACACCTCACTTTCTCCCCTGCTATTCCCTGGCTTGAAGGTACCTCCACTAGCCACATCCAGTGAGAAGCCAGAAAGCAAAAGAGCCTGAAGATGCTTTCCATCAGGATCAGCTGTCTGGGGCCCCAGGCAGGGTGGGGAAGTGTGGACAGAAGCTGGGAAGCAGAAGAGTGTGGTACCCAGCACACCTGGATTATAAGCAGGATAAAGGTGGTAAGAATGTGTGCGGTGATCAGGGCTCATGAACGTGTTGCTGGTGAAAAGGAAACACCAGCATTAGTTGCACATGAAATAAAATCCCACATGTGCTCCATGATGTCTGATTTTGAAGCTAGGTGGTAGAGAGTTGATCCTTGAACAAAATAAGACTAAGCGATGCCAACCGGCATGCAGGCAAAAATCTGATGATAACTTTATACTCAGCCCTCCATATTTTCTGCACCCTCAACCAGCCATGGCGAGCGTAGCACATATTCATTGAAAAGAATCTGCATACAAGTGGACTCACACAGTACAAACCAGTGTTGTTCAAGAGTCAACGGCAACTAAAATAGTACGGAGGTCCCTCAGGAAAGGAAAAATAGAACGGCTATACAATCCAGCAATCCCACTCCCAGGCAAATATCCGGATAAAATTATAATTCAGAAAGATACACATACCCCTAATAGCAGCACTATTTACAGTTGTCAAGACACGGAAACAGCCTAAAATGTCCATTGACAGATAAATGGATAAAGAAGATGTAGTATATATTTACAATAGAATATTACTCAGCCATAAAAAAATCAAACAATACTATTTGCTGCAACATGAATTGACCTCGAAATGATCATACTAGGTGAAGTAAGTCAGAGAAAGCAAGACAAATACTGTATAATATCGCTTCTACGTGGAATCTACAATATGACACAAATGAACCTATTTATGAAACAGACTCACAGACCTAGCGAAAAGACTCAAAGTTACCAAAAGGGAGGAGAGAAGGGATGGAGTGGGAGGTTGGGATTAACAGATGCAAACTCTTATACATACGATGGATAAACAGTGAGGTATTACTGTGTAGCACAGGGAACTATACTCAATGTCTTGGGATAAACCATAATGGAAAAGAATATAAAACAGAATGTGTGTATGTGTGTGTGTGTGTGTGTAGCTGAGTCACTTTGCTATTACAGCAGAAGTTAGCACAACATTGTAAATCAACTACACTGCAGTTAAAAAAAGTCAATGTCAAACATAAAAAAAACCTTTTCTTTAAAATATCTATGGGGTTTCCCTGGTAGCTCAGTGGTAAAGAATCTGCCTGCCAATGCAGGAGACACGGGTTCAATCCCTGAACCAGGAAGACTCCACATGCTATGGAGCAACGGAGCGCACACATCACAGCTACTGAGCCTGTGTTCTGGAGCTCAGGAACCACAGTTATTGAAGCCTGTGTGCCCTGAAGCCTGCGCTCTGCAACCAGAGAAGCCATCACAACGAGAAGCCTGTGCACGGCAACTAGAGAGCAGCCTGCACGCAATGAAGACCCAGTACAGCCAGAAATAAATAATAAATAAAATAAAATTTAAAATATCTACATAAAAATAATTCAAGAATCCAAAATCCTTAAAGCCCTGCCTTTTCACCACCTCCACACCTGTTGCTGCTGAAATAGTAACAACTTCTATTGTGGTTTTTAAAAGTACATAGTGTAAACTTGTCCTCAATAATTTATACTGGTTTGTTGGCTATGTCTGGGTTCTCAGACCCCAGATTTACCAAGCAAAATCAATCAGTTCTCCTTTTCATTAGAAACGCCATCGAGAGTTTTAACATTTAGATTCCTTTCTCCAAAAAACATTAGAATGGAGTCCTGGATGTCCAGAAACAGACGTTTCAAGAGGAGGATCTGTGTGTGAGTGGTTTATGAGGAAACCTCTCTGTTGGGAAGGGAGTGTGGGAAGCCAAACAAAAGGGTGAGTCCAGGGGAAACCCCTGCCTAAGCCGAATTCTGAGGGGGGGGTGCTCTGGAGTGTTAACCCCCCGGCAAAGTCTGTCCAGCTTCCAGGCAGGGAACCAGGCTTACTGCCCTACGCCTGTCAGTGACAGCCATGGCCACACAGGGATGTAAACCCTGGAGCCTCTGGTTGTCTCCTCACGTGCGGCAGTGTAGCTCTGCTGGCCCCAGAGAAGTTCTCCGAGAAGATCAGCAGGTGTAACCCAGCAGGAGTGAAGGAGGAGGGGTGTGAGCAGCCACCAGGGCACCTGGGTGGTGCTCGGACAGTAAGTGTCCCCTGGGAGTCTCGGGCGCTGAGTGCTCGGGCTTAGAGGCAGCGATGGCTGGGCTCACCCCGGCACGGTTCTTTCTGTTTTCTTCCCTGTCTCCCGATCTGAGGTTGTCCCCTCTCCTCCCCATACTTGATATCAGAAAGACACATTTTCTTTATACTTTTATATTTGCTTTTATAGTTGCGTGGTTATGCTTTTGTATTTGCACGGTTCCTCGGGAGAAAGACTACCAGTTGCCTGGTTCCTTTCATTTTCAAGGCCATAGGGCTGCCACACTTCTCACTGTGTCAAAGCCCAAGATTTTAGCAGATGAGCATGTTTCCCATTTCGAAATATATGTATGCACAATCTGGAAGAAATGGACAGATTCTTCTAAGGCTGAACCAGAAAGAAATAGAAAATAAGAACAGACCAATCACAAGTGCTGAAAGCCAAACTGTGATGAAAACTCTTCCAACAAATGAAAGTCCAGGACCAGATGGCCTCACAGGCAAATTCTATCCAACATTTAGATAATGTATCCTTCTCAAATTCTTCCAAAACACTGCTGAGGAAGAATCACTTCCAAGCTCACCCTACGAGATCATCACCTTGATATCAAAACCAGACAAAGATCTGCCACAAAAAGAGGAAATTACAGGCCAATACCACTGATGAACATAGATGCAAAAATCCTCAACAAAACACTTGCAAACAGAATCCAACAACACATTAAAAGGACCATACACCATGATCAAGTGGGATTTACCCCAGGGATGCAGGGATTCTTCAATATACACAAATAAACCAATGTGATACACCATATTGAAAACTGAAGGATAAAAACCATATGATCTGGAATTTAGAAAGATGGTAATGATAACCCTATATGTAAAACAGAAAAAGAGACACAGATGTACAGAACAGACTTTTGGACTCTGTGGGAGAAGGTGAGGGTGGGATGTTTCGAGAGAACAGCATCGAAACATGTATATTATCAAGGGTGAAACAGATCACCAGCCCAGGTTGGATGCATGAGACAAGTGCTCGGGGCTGGTGAACTGGGAAGACCCAGAGGGATGGGGGTGGGGGGGAGGTGGGAGGGGGGATTGGGATGGGGAATACATGTAAATCCATGGCTGATTCATGTCAATGTATGGCAAAAACCACTACAATATTGTAAAGTAATTAGCCTCCAACTAATAAAAAAAAAGGAAAAAAAAAACATATGATCATCTCAATAGAGGGAGGAAAAAGCTATTGACAAAATTCAAAACACTTTTATGATGAAAAGCTGTCCAGAAAGTGGGTGCAGAGGGAATCTACCTCAACATAACAAAGGCCAAATACAACAAACCCACAGCTAACATCATTCTCAGTGGTGAAAACTGAAAGCATTTCCTTCAAGTTCAGGAAATAGACACAAAATATAGTTATAAAAATATTTTTACCAGAAAGTGATGATTTAGTTTTTCAATTATCCATGCAGTTTGATTCCATTTTACTTTTAATTATCACATCCTTCAGGAGACTGGGAACAGAAAAAAGAAATGCTAAGATTTAAATGGGCCTCACATTCAACTGAGCTTGGTTAGTAAGAGTTATGTGTTGACCCCTTCTACATGGTGTGTGCATTAATGTGACTCATTTAAACAGAACACATTTCCCTAAAAGTAGTCATAATTTGCAGTGATGTCATCGGTAAGTTTCTTATTGATTTTGAATGATGAGAGAAAAGGCAATCAATTCTAGAAGCTAACATTAGTAGCTGAAGGCAGTGGACGTGGGACTCTTTCCTGTCTGGAGTGAGTATGAGGGGAGGGGGGGACCTCAGGCTTTCCAAGCACATCCTGCATCTGCTCTTCCTTCATCTGTGTAGACAGAACATCGGCAGAGGTGGCTGGGCTGATCTGTCCAGCCCAGTCTCCGCTCCTGCCCAGCACAGGTTGGGCAGCGATGTATTTGTAGTCACTGTGTATATGCACAGTTGTGTCTGACTCTCTGTGACCCCATGGACTGTAGCCCGCCAAGCCCCTCTGTCCACGGGACTTTCCAGGCAAGAACACTGGAGTGGGTTGCCATCTCCTCCTCTGTGGGTCCTCCTGGCCTAGGGACTGAACCCGTGGCTCCGGCGTCTCCAGCGTTGGCAGGCGGATTCTTCACTGCTAAGCCAGCTGGGACAGCCTTTGTGCTATTCCAGCTCCCTGGTCTCCACTGTTCCCGATGTGTCAGGTGTCCTGAAATAGCTAAAGCAAACACAAATTAACGGATGTGTACGCACATTTCCTGCCACAGTTCTAATGCAAAGGATGACCATTCTCTTAAGGATTTGTCCAAGACAATATGAGGCAGTCTTAAACTGCTTTACAAAAGCAGATCTCATGCCACAACTGGGCAAGTAAGTAGTTCTCAAAAGGCAGCTTAAATGAGTGTCTGTTAAGTAGTCTCTGATTCACATTGTAGTATGGTGAAACCAAGACAACACTGGAAAAATTTAAAAATGAACAAAAAGAGTTAGTGTCTCTGTTCCCTTGAAGATAAGGTTCTCAATGTCACATTATTAAATCTGTGTTAAATGTCTAATCCAATTAGATTTCTCTGTCTTATATTTACTATTGTATTTCCTTGTAATAAGATTAGTAGATGCAAGCTATTACATATAGAATGGATAAACAACAAGGTCCTACTGTACAGGATAGGAACTATATTCAATATCCTGTGATAAACCATAATGAAAAGAATATAAAAAGAATGTATATATGTATATACTGAGTCATTTTCTATATATAACAGAAATTAATCCAACATTGTAAATCAACTATACTTCAATAAAATAAATTGAAGACAAGGAAGAAGGAGCCCTGTGCCAGCCTCCCAGATCCAGAAAAAACAGAACAATGCAGAGGACGCTGGCCTGAAAGGTAGACAACCACTGTTGTGCCAGCCTAAGATGATATTTATTGGCAAAACTGAAGAATCTTCAAAAATTTCATTCTAATCTTCATTAGTCCTAACTTTCCTCAATTAGAATTATCCAGCAGAGATCGGAGTCTTTAAGCCATAATGTTTCATATTTGAATTTAGTTCACATGGGGCTTCCCAGGTGGCTCAGTGGTAAAGAATCTGCCTGCCAATGCAGGAGACGAGGGTTCACTCCTCGGGTCAGGAAGATCCCCTGGAGAAAGAAATGGCAACCCACTCCAGTATTCTTGCCTGAAAAATCTCATGGACAGAGGAGCCTGGCAGGCTACAATCCATAGGGTCACAAAGAGTCAGACACGACTGAGTATGCACTCATCATAAAGGGCAAAAATACAGCATGGCATGCTGAATGTATAGAGCCAAACTTGTCTAGACATTTCTGATTCGTGTTCCCTTGCCCCCTGATTTCTAAAACATACAAACAGCTTATACAACTCGATAACAAAAGCCAAACAACCCAGTCAAAAAACGGGCAGAAGACCTTAATAGACATTTCTCTGAAGAAGACATACAGATAGCCAAAAGGCACATGAAAAGATGCTCAACATCATTAATTACGAGGAAAATGCAAATCAAAACTACAACTCACACCAGTAAGAATGGCCATGATTAAGAAGTCTATAAATAGCAAATGCTGGAGAAGGTCTGGAGAAAAGGGAACCCTCCTACACTGTTGGTAGGAATGTAGACTGGAGCAGTCACCATGAAGAACGGTACAGAGGTTCCTTAGAAAACTAAAAATAGAATTACCATATGATCCAACAATCCCACTCCTGGCCATATATCCAGACTACACTTTAATTCAAAATGATACATGCTCCTCAACATTCATACAAGCACTATTTACAATAGGCAGGACATGGAAGAAACTTAAATATCCACTGACAGATGAATGGATAAAAAAGATGTGAAACATATAGACAATGAAATATTACTCAACCATAAAAGAATGAAATAATACTATTTGTAGCAATATGGATAGACCTAGAGATAATCATACTATATAAAGTAAGCCAGACAAAGATAATTTTGTTTGATTATGATTTTTTTATATTTGGAATCTAAAAAAATGATGTAAATGAACTTATTTAAAGTCAAATGATCCTTAGGAAGCATTACTATGAACAAAGCAAGTGGAGATGATAGAATTCCAATTGAGCTATTTCAAATCCTAAAAGATGATGCTGTTAAAGTGTTGCACTCAATATGCCAGCCAATTTGGAAAACTCAGCCATGGCCACAGGACTGGAAAAGGTCAGTTCTCATTCCAATACCAAAGAAGGGCAATGTCAAAAAATGTTCAAACTACCTCACAATTGCACTCATTCACATGCTGGCAAGGTCATGCTCAAAATCCTTCAAGCTGGGCTTCAACAGTACATGGCCAAGAATGTCCAGATGTACAAGATGGATTTAGAAAAGGGAGAGGAACCAGAGATCAAATTGCCAACATTTGCTGGATTATAGAAAAAGCAAGGGAATTTCAGAAAAACATCTGCTTCACTGACTACACTAAAGCCTTTGACTGTGTGGATCATAATAAACTGTGGAAAACTCTTCAAGAGTTGGGAATACCAGACCACCTTACTTGCTTCCTGAGAAACCTGTATGCAGGTCAAGAAGAAATAGAACTGGACATGTAACAATGGACTGGTTCAAAATTGGGAAAGGAGTATGTCAAGGCTGTATATTGTCACCCTGCTTAATTTATATGCAGAGTAAATAATTTGGTACATAATTTGCTGGGCTGGATGAAACACAAGCTGGAATCAAGATATCAATAACCTCAGATATGCAGATAACACCACCCTTATGACAGAAAACAAAGAGGAACTAAAAAGCTTCTTGATGAAGGTGAAAGAGGAGAGGGGAAAAAAACTGGCTTAAAACTCAACATTCAGAAAAGTAAGATCATGGCATCCGGTCCCATCACTTCATGGCAAATAGATGGGGAAACAATGGAAGCAGTGACAGACTATTTTCTTGGGCTCCAAAATCACTGTGGACAGTGACTGTGGCCACATAATAAAAAGATGCTTGCTCCTTGGAAGAAAAGCTTTGACAAACTCAGGCAGTGTATTAAAAAGCAGAGACATCCCCTTGCTTATAAGGTCCATATAATCAAAGCTATGGCTTTTCCAGTATTCATGTACAGATGTGAGAGTTGGACCATAAAGAAGGCTGAGTGACAAAGAATTGATGCTTTCAAACTGTGGTGCTAGAGAAGACTCTTGAGAGTCCCTTGGACCACAAGGAGATCAAACCAGTTAATCCTAAAGGAAATCGATCCTGAATATTCATTGGAAGGACTGATGCTGAAGCACTAATACTTTGGCCATCTGTTGTGAAAAGCCGACCCACTGGAAAAGACTGTGACGCTAGGAAAGATTGAGGGCAGGAGGAGAAGAGAGCGGTAGAGGATGAGATGGTTAGATAGCATCACCAACTCAATGGACATGAGTTGGAGCAAACTCTGAGAGATAGTGAAGGACAAGGAAGCCTGGTGTGCTACAGTCTATGGGGTCACAAAGAGTCGGATATAACTAAGCAACTCAACGACAACAATAATAAAATAGAAACAGATTCATAGACATAGAAAACAAACTCATGGTGAACAAAGGGGAAAGGTGGGGGAAGGATAAGTTAGGAGGCTGAGACTAACACATATATTCTAATATATGCAAAATAGATAACGAACATGGACCAACTGTATAGCACAGGAGATTATATTTAATATTTTTTAATAAGCTATAAGGGAGGAGAATGTGAAAAAGAATAGATGTATGTATATGTATAACTGAATCATTTTGGTATACACCTGAAACTAACACAACATTGTAAATCAACTATACTTTGATTTAAAAAAATTATTAAAAAAAAGAAAAAGAAGGCATCAAAATACAAGAGCTTTTCATTCATGCAGTTTTTTTAAAAAATGAAATGATAGTTGATATAAAAATCACATGATAATTTCCTTTAGAAATACTTAAATAAGTGATATAATGATCTATAGTGCTCTGATTTCAAAAATATCAATACCTATAGCTAAGTTCCTTTGCTATCTACCTGAAATTATATCAACATTTTTGACTGATAATACTCCAATATAAAACAAAAAGCTTAAAAATATATCAATACTTATGTTTGACACTATATCCTTTGCAATTCTTTAAATTTATGAAGAAAAATATGTGACTATGTACATGGCTTTTCAAATTTCCCTTAGGGTATATGTGAATAAGAAGGTTGAAGACAATACTGATCTAGAAGATCTTTTATTACAAAGACCCTTAAAGACCTGAAAACTCCAAGTCTAAGCACTGTTCTACCTATGAGGGTCAGGGCATCTGATCTGCTTTCTGGTCCTGCTTCACAACGTCCCTTCCAACTTGTATATATATATTCCAATCACCTATATCTTTTCTCATGTTTTACTAGCAATAACATAAAGACAACATTTCTTATGGAATCTGGCACAAATAGAAGGGAATGGCTTAATTTACCTATGGAAGGAGACACTTGGAATATTCCATGGCTGCAGGCTATGTTCTATCTTATTAATTTCCCCATTTTCCATATTCAATGAGACTATAGCTTCATTTAGAAAGCTCTGTAAGACTGCAGACTGTAAAATAGGACATGTGGAGCCCTGGGGCTTTTGTGGGGGTGAAGGTCACGGCCTACTCAATGTCTGGGATGGATATTGTTCCACTTGCTTCCTGAATTATCAGGTTCACTTAAATACACTAAAGTAAGCCTGGACATACTCTGGAATAGGATGCAAGATACACAATAAGAATTTAAAGCTATCACACAAGACTTCTAGGAAAGTTTGAAATTGTGGTAGGAGCCAGTAGCTGTGCTTCCAGGACCACTGGGTGTTGAGTCCAGCATTTGCTGCTCTCAGGGAGGGCTCAGTGGATGTTTGAGAAGCCTGCTCTTTGGGCTTTGCCTCTTGGTGGTGGGCCTTGGTGTTACGGGCAGAGAAGAGACTCCAGGCATCCTTAATGCCTACATTTTACACTCTTATAGATGTGGCTCTTGTTGTTTGGTCCTGCTGCTGGCCTTGCCCCTGAGGCCATTCCAGATACAGAGTTTGAAAGGTGTTTGCAGGGTTTGCAGAAGTTCTAGTGGGTTTTCTTCTTGGCTGACATTCAAAGGGGAACTTTTTTTGCTTGGGTTACAAGGAGGTCGATATCTCATTAACAACGATGACAGATTGTAGGAGCTCAAAGATAGCCTCTTGCCAAATGTGAAACAACCAATATGTTTATGAAATCATTTAATCCATAATCATGGCATGTAATGAAAGGGGCTGGTGGCCTGGCATTGTCATTTACAAGGCTGACACTGTCCTATGTTTCTGTGAATTATGGATTGAGCAAACTCTAACTTATGAGTCGTGAGAAAAAAGGATTCATCCAGGCAGTTCTTGAAGCTTGTAGAGGAAAGGTGATGTCTTTAATCAACCTGAAGATAAAAATCATGCTTCTGAGTTATTTCACTATTCTGTGTAGTGCGTTGTTCCTCTGATTCTTAGCATTTTCTGAAGGATTTGGGGAGCAGAGGGGGTAACATTCAGTTTTGCTGATCATAAGCTTTTTATTTTCCAAAGATGCTATGGACGTGGTGCAATTATTTTCTTTGCAATACAGAGACAATAGAACTGTGACATTGAGTGCACTGCTTGTATTGACCTTGAGAAATTACTTCAGTTGACCATTCATCAGATAAATTGAGAGCCATAATTTGGCCCTAAATGAGGCTGCAGACAGAGCATCTGTGAGATTTCTGTGGACTTTGGGTTTCTCATCATTCTCCATAGTGCAGAGCAACCCCTCTCTGAACTCTGACTTCACTGATCAATATTTCAATGGGTCATTAATTGTGTTCATAGTGATTCATTCCTTTATGACCACTGCAGAAAGGCCCCATTTGTCCATCTCCACACAGCAGGTCAAGTTTAATACACATTTGGCAAATCCAGGCCTATCGTGACCTTTGGTGTCTTAATCTGGAAGGTGATGACACTGTAAATGTTTATACAGGTGATGAGGATGACATGATCCCAGGTGGGAAACATCAGCACACTGATGCTCAGTAAATGTCAGTTTCAATGTCTTGCTCCCACCAGTATTAAATATTCAACACATTCTCCCAGGGCAGGGAAAGGGTGCTGGGGTATAACTACATGCTCTCTTGGCTTTAATGAGGGTGGGGTGTTGCCCAGAGTGAATCAGACCCTGGGTGTTGGCTTGTAGATGAACATCAAGAGAACCTAAGTATTGGCTGCATATCACTGTTGCATGGTTTATGTATACATTTCCCCCCTGCTATTCCATATTCCCTAAAATCCACATTTTGAAGAAGAAAGGTACAATTTTGCCTATTAAATTTCAGCCACTCTTATGGCCCTTGAGTGCACTGCTCTCTGCAGTTACATTTTATCTATACAGTTCTGCTGGATTTGGGGGTTTCCCTTGTGGCTCAGATGGTAAAGAATCTTTCTGCAATGGAGGAGACACAGGTTCGATCCCTGGGTAAGGAAGATCTGCTGGAGAAGGGAATGGCAACCCACTCCAACATTCTTGCGTAGAGAATTCCACGGATGGAGGAGACTGGTGGGCTACAGTCCATGGGGCACAAAGAGTCAGACACAACTGAGCAACTAACACAACACGCTGCTGGATTTTAGTATTACAGCTAAGATAAATGCGCTAAAAATGCTTTTGTGAGTAGCCAGAATCCACAGGGGGATTTGACATGGAATCCAGTTCTAGGTTTCCACGTTGTCGTCTCCTCCCCATATTTTTTCTCATATAATGGGGATGTTTGAGTGATTTAGGTTGTGGTCAGATGTGGCAGGTTACCTGAAGATAACACTTTACCAACCTTTGTATGATCCCAGTATTCACAGATACACCTCTTTTTGATGTAAGAGTTGTCTCATATTCACAACTTAGTCCTGTGGTTTATAAATATAGAAATATAAGGCCAATTTATGTTTTTAGAAAGAGCCACTCCCTCTCCCCATCTTCAGAGAAATAATTAATGATATGTGCACAAACATGTCGATAAGAATGTTCACTGCAGCTCTCTTTATGACAGCAACAACAACAACAAAAAAAACTATAATTATCCATAATTATTGAGACATCAGTGTTTGTAACCTTCACAAAAAATAATTCCACTTCAAATGTCAGTGGAGAAGAAAACCCTCTATAGCCACTTCTGTGCTGGAAACTCTTCCCAACACATCTAGAAAGGCCTCAGGAAAAGGGGTCAGTGGCAGGGCCAGAGGGGAAAGGGCCATATTTATAAAATAAAATATTTACTTCTGTCAATGGGAACCACTTTAAGCAATGGGAAGCAATCACACAGTCCTGTCTTTCCAATGTTCTCAGTAACAAGTGACAAGAGTGAACACCTGGGGGGTGCTGCAGTGGGGTGAGGGGAAGGGTTGGGAACCATGCTGATATTTCCACCTAAATTTCAATGTCCTAGAAGTCTTGGGTTTCATCTTTAAAAATGAACATACATTCTGTATTTTATGCTACAATAATCCGTCCTTTATATCAATATTTAGGAAGCTGGATGTTACTGCTATTGAGTAAAACTGATGCCCCCAAGAGTCTGCGCCATGTCCCTCTTGGGCTTTGAAGAACCCATGGCTTTCTGCCAAGGGTCAGTTACCCCAGTTGAAAACCTGAAGTTGGGTGCATGTTTTTATTAGACATGTTCTCTAACACTCTTAGAAATATCTGCTCTGGGAGGGAGGTGGAAGGGAGGTTCAAGAGGGAGCGGATGTATGTATACCAAGGGCTGATTCATGTTGATGTTTGGCAGAAACCAACACAATTCTGTAAAGCAATTATCCTTCAATTAAAAAATAAATAAACTTAAAAAAAGAAGGAATACTTGCTCAAATGATCCCTGAAGCAGCTGTAGTAACTCTTAGTGAGGTATTAACGCTGGCTGCGGAGCATGTCAGGAGAAAGGGGTCCCCCAGGAGCAGACGAAGAGGGCGGTGGTGGGGAGCCCTCAGGAGAGGCACAGAGATGACAGGGGGGTGACCTTGGTCCTGGAGCGGATCTGCCTGCTCAGCTCTGTCTCAGCAGGACGACGGCCACGCTCCTTGCAGGCAGGCATGTACATTGGAAGAGGGTCTGTTTCAGGGCAGTGAGACAGGTGTAGCACAGATGAAACGTGAGGGTTGGTTCGTGGTTCCGGCTGTGGTCACAGCTGGAATGAGGAGAAACAGCATGCAGTCCAGATACCGGGCTGCCTTGAAGGAGGTGGGAGAGCAGGTCTCTCAGTCTGCCAGCTGCTTGGAGCCAGAGTGGAATTTCCCTCTCGGTTTCTGACACTGAGATAAGATTAAAAAAATGCAGGCAGAGTAGGGCAGGTCTTTGTGGCGTAAGGGGATTCCATTCTGCCTTCACCTAAAAACAGAGGCTTCCTGCTTCACACTGAAGAGCTGGAAGAGGTGCTCTCTCCCTCCACTGGCAGCCCCTGGACTGGTCTGGTTTTAGGGGGAAGCATCAAGAACGTCGCGAGGACTGAGACTGTGGCCTGTCGCTGGGTCTGAGGGCCAGCAGACAGCAGCAGAAGAGGTCAGGAGAACAAATATGAAAAGAATACAATCGCAAAGGCAGAGAGGGCTTTGAGTGTCATCGCCAGCCAAGGAGCAATAAAAGGATTCCTCAGGATTGACTATATTCCTGGCACTGAGAGCCATCAAGTGAGTTGTCAAAGGAAAGCAAGAGGCTGGCTGAGCTCTCAGTGTCGTTTTAGCTTGGGGATAATGAGGCAACATTTGGTTCAGACTAAAAATGTTCAGGCATAGATTTACTGTGAGTGAGTCGTGCACAGATGATCAGCTTGAGGCTGACAGGGGGTCCTGGACTGTTCGGAGGTTCATAATTCACTGCAATGGCTTGGACTCCCAAGGAGATAGACAACTCCTCCTTTTGTTTTATGAGAAGAGAAATATGAGCTTGTTTTCATACAGGAGGCCTGGTTCCCTTCTCTCAGTGTCCTTATTTTAAAAGTGAAACATAGTGAGATGACGAATATTGGATGCATGGGATAGGTGGGCATAAGCTGAGGAACTTATGACTTTATGAAACTCTTCTGAGTTTCATATTGCATCAGCCAATTCTACTTAATAAAACTGACTATATAAGTAACTGTGGGGGGTATAAAATACATGTCTAGGAATTACATATCATACTATATAAAAAAGGCTATATTCTTCACCCAGAAATCTTTTAAAGGATTCATTTAGCTTAAAATGGGATATTTTTGAGACAAGCCATGAGAAAAATACTTGTATGTAACTTGGTTTCTTGATGCTCCCTGAGTATATCTAAATGAATAATTCTCTTAATTTTCATTTTCCAGTCACTGGAAACCTAACAACGAATTCCAGGATAAACACTGGAACCTTTCAAGGCACCTACTGAACGGAAATGTCTGATGGTCCTGAAGCAGAGTTGGCACTCCAGCCTCTGCAGGAGCTGTCTGCTGGCTACCCAGACATCTCTTCTCAGCTCTTTCAGGGCTGGCTTAAGCTTGGAAATGGGAAGCATACTTCCTGAAATGTCCAGGAAAGTTCATATTGTAGAGTTTCCTATGTTTGTGTTTTGAAGGAAGCTGCTAAAATAATTTGCTATTATGTTGTGGCTGGAGTTTTCACAGTCATCATCATCACTTGTCATAATTTTAAAGCCTTGACAGATTTGTTTACTCATATATTTATATATGGGCTTCCCAGGTGGTGCTAGTGGTAAAGAACCCGCCTACCAATGCAGGAGGAAGATCCCCTGGAGGAGGGCATGGCAGCCCACTCCAGTATTCTTGCCTAGAGAATCCCATGGACATAGGAGCCTGGTAGGACTACAGTCCATAGGGTCTCAAAGAGTTGGACACGACTGAATCAACTTAGAACATATGCACATACTTATATATGGATGCAGTACTGTGTCAGATGTCAGACAGCCAGAGAATCAGCTTTAAGTAGTTGCCATCAACGTAGGGAAGATGAAAGTCAGGCAAGGGACTTCCCTGGTGGTCCAATCGTTAAGACCCTACACGTCCAAGGCAGGAGATGCAAGTTTGGTCCCTGGCTGGAGAACTAAGATCCCACACACCTCCGAGTAACTAAGCCTGCACACTGCAGCTATGCTGAAGCCTGCGCTCTGGAGCTTGCACACCACAGCTACAGAGTCTGTTTGCTACAACAGGAGATTCCGCATGGTGAAACAAAGATCCTGCCTGCCACAACTAAGTCCCGACACAGTGAAAGAAATAAATATCAAAAAAACAAACCCACTATATTTGAAAAAGGCAAGTCTGAATGTCCACCAAGAACATGACTGTGCACAGTACAAGCCCTGAGCTGGCTCATATGCTTTCTAAACATAAGCTGACACTATAAACAAACAAACGGACAAAAGTCATGGTAGCAACAGATGTACCACAAATCCCCAGGGTTCTAAGACAAGCAGGAAAGATTACAGCATGGTAGTGTTTTATGAAGGAAAACCAACTCTTAGAGCTTGTGCTAAATAGTTCATTAATACTAGAGTTTAGAAATCCAAGGGAGAACTCTGTGAGAGACTCTGCTTGTAATGTCTTAAACTTGCTATTTCTATGATCAAAGGAAAGCAATTGAATAAACCAAGGATATTTCTCACATTTCCACCTCAATTTCCACCTGCTAGGTTATACACAAAATTGTCACCTGATTCCAAAAGTATAGCTGATTAATGATTATAGCCATTTCTAACGATGAGATGGACCAGAGCACCATACCAGGAGTGTGTTTCAGCAGGGTAACTTTGCACAAGTTAATATTTCTGAGCTTCAGTTTCCTCTTCTATATAATCCCTATTTGGTTTAAAAGTATATGACATGGATCAAATGAGACAATCAAAGTATATGCATTTGGAAAACTGTCAAATTGTATTTAAATGTGAGTTGTGATTATGTTTGTCTACTCTTGCAGTTTTATAGATATTTTAACATCTCTCATTGTTCTCCTTTTTAAAAAGTCCTAAATATTCTCCAGATTAGTTTGGGATTAGCTGGTTAATCTTTCCAAAATATGTTGCTGCAATTTTAATTTGATTGTATTTAGTTTATATATTAATTTGGGAAAGACTGACATCTTGACCACAATGGGTGGTTTAATTTGATAACTTAAATTAATACACAGAAATCTCCTGCACTCATATATACTAACAATGAAAGGTCAGAAAGAAAAGTTAAAGAAACAATTCCATTTACAATTGCAACAAAAAGAATAAAATACCTAGGAATAATCAACCTAAGGAGGCCAAATATCTGTATGTAGAAAACTATAAGACACTGAGGAAAGAAACCAAAGATAACAAAAACAGATGGAGAGATATACCATGTTCTTGGATTGGGAGAATATTGAGAAAATGACTATATTACCCAAAGCAATCTACAGATTCAATGCTCTGTCAAATTACCAATGGCATTATTCACAGAGCTAAAACAAAATTTTTATAATTTGCATGGAAACAAAAAACATCCTGAATAGCCAAAGCAATCTTGAGGGAAAAAAATGGAGCTGGAAGAATCAGGCTCCCTAACTTCAAACTAAACTACAAAGCTACAGTAATCAAGACAGCATGGTACTGGCACAAAAACAGAAATATAGATCAATGGGATAGGATAGAAAGCTCAGATATAAACCCATGCCCCTAGGGTCACCTTATATTTGACAAATGAGGCAAGAATATACAGTGGAGAAAAGGCAGTCCCTTCAGTAAGTGGTGTTGGGAAAACTGGGCAGCTGCATGTAAAGAATGAGATTAGAACACTTCCTAACACCATACACAAAAATAAACTCAAAATGGATTAAAGAACTAAATGTAAGGCCAGACATTATAAAACTCTTTGAGGAAAACACAGAACACTCTTTGACATAAATCACAGTTAGATCCTTTTCAACCCACCTCCTAGAGTAATGAAAATAAAAACAAAAATAAACAAATGAGATCTAATTAAGCTTAAAAGCTTTTGCATAGCAAAGGAAACCACAAAAAAGACAAAAGACAACCTTCAGAATGGGAGAAAATATCTGCAAATGAAGCAACTGACAAAGAATTAATCCCCCAATACAAACAGTTCCTGCAGCTCAATACCAGAGAAACAAACAATCCAATAAAAAAATGGGTGGAAGACCTAAATAGACATTTCTCCAAAGAAAACATACAAGTGGTCAACAAACACATGAAAAGATGCTCAATAACACTGATTATTAGGGAAATGTAAATCAAAATTTCAAAGAAGTATCGCCTCATACGGGTCAGAATGGCTATCAGCGCAAATTTGATGCATGAAGCAGGGCACTCAAAGCTGGTGCTCTGGGATAATCCAGAGGGATGGGGTGGGGAGGGAGGTGGGGGGTGCTCAGGATGGGGGGGACACTGGTACACCCATGGGTGGTTCATGTCAATGTATGGCAAAAATCACCACAATCTTATAAAGTAGTGAAAGTCACTCAGTCGTGTCTGACTCTGCGACCCCATGGACTATACAGTCCATGGAATTCTCCAGGCCAGAATACTGGAGTGGGTAGCCTTTCCTGTCTCCAGGGGATCTTCCCAACCCAGGGACCAAACCCTGGTCTTCCATGTTGCAGGTGGATTCTTTACCAGCTGAGCCAAAAGGGAAGCTCACGGTAAAGTAATTAGCCTCCAATTAAAATAAATAAATTAAATAGCCCCCTCCCCCCAAAAAATCTACCAAAAATAAGTGCTAGAGCCAGTGTGGAGAAAAAGGAACCCTCTTGCCCTGTTGGTGGGAATGTAAATTGATACAGCCACTCTGGAGAATAGTATGAAGGTTCCTTAGAAAACTAAAAACAGAATTACCATATGACCCAGCAATCTCACTACTGGGCATATACCCTGAGAAAATCATTATTCAAAAAGACATACGTACTCCAGTATTCACTGCAGCACTATTTACAGTAGCCAGGGCACGAAAAAGTGAAAAAAGTGAAAGTCTTAGATGCTCAGCTGTGTCCTACTCTTTGAGACCCCATGGACTGCAGTCTGCCAGGCTCCTCTGTCCATGGAATTCTCCAGGCAAGCATACTAGAGTGGGCAGCCATTCTTTTCTTCAGAGGATCTTTCCAACCCAGGGATCAAGTCTGGGTTTCTCGCATTACAGGTGAATTCTTTACTGTCTGAGCCAAATAGAAGTCTTATTTACAATAGCCAAGACACAGAAGTGACCTAAATAGCCGTCGAGAGATGAATGGGTAAAGATGTGGTACAGATATACAAAGGGCCATTAGTCAACCATAAAAAGGAATGAAATTGGGTCATTTGTAGAGATGTGGATGAACCTAGAGTCTGTCATGCAGAAGGAAGTCACAGAGAAACACAAGTATCGTATATTAATGCATGTATATGGGATCTAGAAAGATGGTACAGATGAACCTGTTTAATGCAGGGCAGGAATAGAGACACAGACATAGAGAATGGACATGTGGACACAGCAGGGTGGGGAAGGAGAGAGTGGGATAAACTGAGAGGTGAGCACTGACATATGTACACCGCCACGTATAAAACAGATAGCTAGCGGGAAGCTGCTATGTAGCACAGGGAGCTCAGCTCGGGGCTCTGGGTGATCTAGAGCGGTGGGGTGGGGGGCAGGGGGGAAGCAAAGGAGGGAGGGGATATATATACACACACACACACACATATAGCTGATTCATTCTGCTTTACAGCAGAAACTAGCATAACATTATAAAGCAATTATACTTCAGTGAAAAAGAAAACAGATACTTAGATACATCAGGAGCTCTAAAAAAGATGCAGGTAAATGTGGACATATGGAGAATTATCTTTGCTTTCCTCAGTTTTCAAAACCATGCTAATTCAAAAACATCTTCATTTTTGGTTTCTTTGTATAACCAACTGTGAGGGTCTGATTTACTATACCGTAAGACTATCCTCCAAGTATAACAAGTGTTATTGGCTAACAACTTAATCCATTATGGTTCCTTGATGATGACAGCTGACAATTACAGGAAATAAATTCTATTTAAGCAAAAAAAAAAAAAATGGCTTCCCTGATAGCTCAGTTGGTAAAGAATCTGCCTGCAATGCGGAGACCCTGGTTTGATTTCTGGGTTGGGAAGAAAAAAAAAATTGACAACATGATATGTTGATCTCTTGCTGATGCATTTTGGTGTATTTTTTTTTTTTTTAAATTTCAGCTATTGTATTCTTCAGCTCTATTTTAAAATCCATTGTGCAAATTCTCACTGTGTTCATCCATTTTTTTCCAAGTACACTGAGCATCTTTATGATCATTACCTTGAACTATTTATTGGGTAGTTTGCGTCTATACTGTGACTTTAGAAACTCAGTGGAAATTGCGCCATTCACTGAGAAAGGAGAGACTGGTTACTTCCTATTTGTCCTCACATCCTTTCCCCCTCCCACCCATGCTATGCTCCACGTCAGAATCCTTACTGCTCAGGCTTCACTGTCAGATGGATTTTGGTTTGGCCCATGGAGGCAATGGCAGAAGACTGATTAGCAAGAAGAAGGGAGCAGCCAGTATCTCCTTCTGCCTCAGGTACTTTCAGTACAGGCTTTGTCTCTTTCGTGGCTCTAGATTCTGTCAGCCTTTAGGGTCCCATCTTTCCCTGGACAGCACTGACTTCCGGACTCTGATGATATTTCCACCTCTTCTTCCTTCCAGCCTTTCATCAGGTGATGGTAACTAATCTATGGGTTGCTTCACCATCTCCAGTCTTCATCACCTGTGTTGTCAACTCCTGGTATTTAAACATCTCCACTGGAAAGACCTAGAGTGACCCTGTTTTCCTGATTGAATACCTGGGTTAAACAACACTGGTTGGAAGGAGAGAGGAAAATAAATAGCTTTCTGAAATTCGAGGTCTTTTGTTTTTAAATTAATTTTTATCGGGGTGTAGCTGCTTTACAATGTTGTCTTTGTCTCTAATACAGCAAAGTGAAGCAGCTGCACGCTTACATATGCTGTGCTTAGTCGCTCAGTCCTGTCTGACTCTTTGCGACCTCGTGGACTGTAGCCCGCCAGGCTCCTCTGTCTGTAGAATTCTCCAGACAAGAGTACTGGAGTGGGCTGCCATGTTCCCAAACCAGGAAAGATCTTCTGCATTTCAGGCAGATTCTTTACCAACTGACCTACCAGGGAAGCCTGTGCTTACATATATCCCCTCTTTTTTGGACTTCCTTCCTATTTAGGAGGTATATTTTAGATATCAAAGTGGAGATGTCAAGGAGTGACTCCTTGATGGAAGAAGCCATATTATAATATCAAGCATTCTACTCAGACCTGTCCAGGAACATCAGGATATATAAAGGGCAACATGGGTCATGGAATCAGACAAACTTAGATTCATTTCCTGTTTTACCACTTACTGGCTATATTAATTAGAAATATACTACAGCAAAAAACAAACAAATCCAAAACAAATGTTTATGGCTTGGTGCTATAGAAATGTAACACAGCTAACCTCCACATACACAGGTGGGTATGTCGAGAATGAAGCTGGATGTGAACCTAGAATTCAGGTCAGAGGTGAAGAGATGACAATTTGGCACTTGTCAGCATATAGATGACACAAGTCTGAAGACAGATTATGTAATCCAGGGAGAAAACACAAGAAAGAAGAGAAGGGGTCCAGGATGGCCCTGGGGAATTTTGATATTCAAAATTCAAATGGAAGAAGAGAAAACTGCCAAAGGACATATGGAAGACTTGTCCAGGAAGGTAAGAGGAAAATCAACAAAATATGGAGCTGCTGAAAGAAGAGAGGAGTTAATGAAGAATGAGAGGCTATCTCAAAGGACTACAAAAGATTGAGTAATTAATATGAGAAGAGGAAAACAATGCACTGAATTTGTCAGCATAGAGCTCTCCCAAGGCCATTGCAAAAGCAGCTTTCTGGGAGGGTTGCAGACTGGAGGGAGGTGAAAGAAAATAAAAACAATTTTTGTGAATGTCTCCTACAAAGAGACACAGAGGCTTGACTTCCCTGGCTTCCAGTTACTTCTCTGGTTTGGCATTAGATCTCCTGGGACTTGTTGTGACTCTCCTGGGACATCTGTGAATGCTTGCCTTTGGTGTGAGATGTTTCCAACTCTATAAATGGGGGGATGGGGAATGGAGAGGAGGATGCATGTGAGTCATCAGTTCAAAAAATGAATGTCTTTGCTTTATGCTTACTAATATTTGGAAATGGCTGGTATGTGAGACACATGGGCTGTCCCCACAGGGTTGGGGCACTGATCTTGTCCCTCTGAATAGGTATGTGTGCTCATGGAGGTGTCTGATCTTGGAGGAATGCCTCTCTGCTGGGCCATGAAGATGAAGGCTGACAACACCATGCATGTCACATACGAGGCCACATCCTCTCCACTCTTAGCTATTGTTTAGCTCAGTGTTTCCCAAACTCCTCTTCATTATGATCCCTTAAGGAGCCTGTTGAGACATCTCTTCCTAATGGTCTCTATCCCATGAAATTTCATACCAAAGATATGCCGTGTCTCTGTTTATGTGCTATTTGTATATCTTTGTCTACACGTAAATGAGTAAATGTTTTTTCACTCCCCTAAAAATCAGTTTTATTGTGGTGTCACCTTCTTTGGGAATGCATGGTCTTAGCATAATGATTTATATGATTTGGAGTGGGGCTCAGCAATTTTTTCCTATGAGGAGCTAGATAGTAAATATTTGAGGCTCTGGAGGCCATATATGGTCGCTGGTCTCTGTCACATAGTCTTCCCCCCTGAACAACTCTTTAAAAATCTCAAAATGATTCCTAGCTTGCTGGCTATACAAAAACAGGCTGTGGGCCGGATTTGACTCACATTCCACAGCTTGCTAACTCCCTGATTTGTGATGACACAAAGGGTCAAATTTCAGAGTTTAGTTGTTTTTTTTTTTTTTTTTTTTGCAGATTTCTTGCATGAGAGTTTGAAATATGTGATTTTATTTTAGGTTTAAAAGGCTACACAGAATTCATTCATTTATTTGTCAAGTAATGATTGACTACTTGTGGTAAAAGGTATAAAATAATTTTTCTTTTCTTGTTTTGTTTTTTGACAGTGCTTTGAATGTTTTCCCTTTAATGTAGGCAAAGCTCTCCTGCCTGTAACTTGGCCTGAGGTCCATGGAGCCGGGGAGGGGAAGCTGATAGGAGCCGTTATGAATGCACTCAGTACCTTCAATATTATGGCAAAAGAACCAACTAAGTAACTAAGTGTTAAAATGAATCCAGCCAGTGATGTGCAGATCATGCTGTGGGTGATAACCAGGAGGATGCAGACTGAGGTCAGACAGACTGGCGGTGTATCTGCACTGACTGTGGTCTGGTGGCATGACCTTGGACAAGTCACTTAACCTTTTAGTTTGTGTGTCTGTAAATAATACTGTAGGTGATAATAAACCACCATTATGGAGCTGCTGGGAGGACGACCTGTGGTCTGGATCCCTTGGAGCAGCTCTGTGTGGTTGACTTCCTTCTCTCTTCCTTCATTTAACATAACTGAACTGAAGACAATATGAATATTGTTATGAATTATGTCAGAAAAGCAAGCACATACCTATTTCAGAAATGAAGACAACGGTGGCACTTTTTATAATTAGAATGCTAATGGAATTCAGGAAGCACATATAGTGCACCTACAGGAAAATATCCCCCAGGCAGTCTAGTTTGGGAATCTCCATTTTTTAGAGCATCTGAAGTGCTTCTGATACAGATGGCCCATAGGCTGCACTTTGAGAATCACTGCCCTGTTATTATGCAGAAAAGTAAGTTGAGGTTTCAAGATCCCAGAGATATACAATTTATTTTTTTTACCAGGCTTCCTGGTAGAAAACAAAGTTAGTGGAGGTGATGGAATTCCAACTGAGCTATTTCAAATCCTAAAAGATGATGCTGTTAAAGTGCTGCATTCAACATGCCAGCAAATTTAGAAAACTCAGCAGTGGCCACAGGACTGGAAAAGGTCAGTTCTCATTCCAATCCCAAAGAAGGGCAATGCCAAAGAATATTCAAACTACCACACAATCACGCTCATTTCACATGCTAGCAAGGTCATGTTCAAAATTCTTCAAGATAGGTTTCAACAGTACATAAACCAAGAACTTCCAAATGTACAAGCTGGATGTAGAAAAGGCAGACAAACCAGAGATCAAATTGCCAACATCTGTTGGATCATAGTAAAAGCAAAAGAATTCCAGAAAAACATCTATTTCTGCTTCATTGACTATACTAAAGCCTTTGACTGTGCGGATCACAACAAACTGTGGAATATTCTTTAAGAGATGGGAATATCGGACCACCTTACCTGCCTTAGGTCAAGAAATAACAGTTAGAACTGGACATGGAACAACAGACTGGTTCCAAATTGGGAAAGGAGTACGTCAAGGCTGTATATTGTTATCTTGCTTATTTAACTTCTATGCAGAGTACATCTGCAAAATGCCAGGCTGGATGAATAACAAGCTGGAATCAAGATTGCTGGGAGAAATATCAACAACCTCAGATATGCAGATGATACCACTCTAATGGCAGTAAGTGAAGAGGAACTAAAGAACCTCTTGAGAAGGGTCAAAGAGGAGAGTGAAAAAGCTGGCTTAAAACTCAACATTCAAAAGAGAAGATCGTGGCATCCTGCTCCATCACTTCATGGTAAATAGATGGGGAAACAATGGAAACAGTGACAGATTTTATTTTCTTGGGCTCCAAAATCACTGTGGGTAGTGACTGCATCCATGAAATTAAAAGACGCTTGCTCCTTGGAAGGAAAGTTATGACCAACCTAGAGAGTATATTGAAAAGCAGAGATATCACTTTCCTGACAAAGGTCCATATACTCAAAGCTATGGTTTTTGGTGGTAGTCATGTACAGATGTGAGCCCTGGACCATAATGAAGGCTGAGTGCGAAAGAACTGATGCTTTCAAATTGTGGTGCTAGAGAAGACTCTTGAGAGTTCCTTGGACCACAAGGAGATCAAACCAGTCAATCCTAAAGGAAATCGATCCTGAATATTCACTGGAAGGACTGATGCTGAAGCTGAAGCTCCAATACTTTGGCCACCTGATACGAACAGCCAACTCAGGAAAACACCTTGATGCTGGGAAAGATTGAAGTCAGGAAGAGAAGGGGACAGCAGAGAATGAAACGGCTGAATGGCATCACTGACTGAATGGACATGAGTGTGAGCAAATACCAGGAGATAGTGGACACAGAGAAGGCAATGGCACCCCACTTCAGTACTCTTGCCTGGAAACTCCCAGGGATGGAGGAGCCTGGTAGGCTGTGGTCCATGCGTTCACAAAGAGTCGGACATGACTGAGTGACTTCACTTTCACTTTTCACTGTCATGCACTGGAGAAGGAAATGGCAACCCACTCCAGTGTTCTTGCCTGGAGAATCCCAGGGACGCGGGAGCCTGGTAGGCTGCTGTCCATGGGGTCGCACAGAGTCAGACACGACTGAAGTGACTTAGCAGCAGCAGCAGTGAAGGACAGGGAAGTTTAGCGTGCTGCAGTTCATGGAGTCACAAAGAATTGGACATGATTTAGCAATCGAAAAGCCACCAGGATTCCTGAAACTTCAGGGGCAATAAAGAGGGGAAAATGACAGGGTCTGGGGTAGGGGGTCTAGCACTGCTGTCTAACTGGACTCTCTGCTACTGTGATCAGGCTAAACAGGCTCCACAAGGAAACAGAATCTAGCTTGACCCAGGCTCATGTGGCCATCCTAGGTGCCCTTCCAGGTGAGAGGGTCCAGCAGACAGAGGCTCTGGGTATTCTGTCTGTTTGGGTCAGGGCCTCGGACAATTGGGGATTCAGGAAACAGATCAAAGGCAAGAGGAGAGGAATGATAAGACCTGATGGAGTCCAGGATCTCAGACACAGTCAACGTTGAATGACCAGTTTTACTCTCCACTGACTGCAGGATAACTTCTCAAGGGTCTCTGTTTTCATAGTTGTAAAATGGGAAAATTCCCACTTTAGAGTGACGCTACAAGGATGACATTATATAAGGTATTTAAAGCACCCTGTGTGGCACCTAGCACATTGCAAAGTGAAAGTGAAGTCACTCAGTTGTGTCTGACTCTTTGCAACCCCATGGACTGCAGCCTACCAGGTTCCCCCATCCATGGGATTTTCCAGGCAAGAGTACTGGAGTGGGTTGCTGTTTCCTTCTCCAGGGGATTTTCCCCACCCAGGGATCAAACCCAGGTCTCCCGCATTGTAGGCAGATGCTTTACCGTCTGAGCCATGAGGGAAGTCACCCTAGCACACTGTAGGTCCTCAATAAATAGGGGATCATTACTGGGGCAGGGAGAGTTCTGATTCAATATGAACCCTGGAGGGCTGATCAGGAGATCAGGCTCACACCAGTCTGAAAAGAGCCAGAGGAATGGTCACCTCCTGAGATATGTAGCAGCAGTGAGGTGGCCCCCATAATCCCTAAGAGGAGGGTGAGGCTTTGTGCAGGGATCACGCTACTTTGGACAGAGGCGACCGGGGTTCCAGGTAGCTGAGCCTGTGGATGGAAGGGCTCATCCTCTTCACTGCTGGGGCCTCAGCAGAGAACTCTACAGAGCCAGGCTTTGGGCTTCGGGATGCAGGTCAGTGGGAGTGGCCAGCCTCACTGGGTCTGAGACCTCCTCCATACTCCATCCAGAACATCCATTTTGCCGGGATAGTCACTCTCAGAGACGCTAACCTTGTGAATGTGGGTGAGAGCTGAGAATCTACATTTAAAACCCTCCCCGTGAACTCCCTTCCCCTCTGGTCTCCAGCCTTAGAAACACTGTTCTGGGAGGTGGGAAGACAGGCGTAGGGAACAGGGGTCTTGGCTTTTTGTATTTGAAGCCCCTCCTTTGAATTTGGGGGACACATTAGGAGGGGTCATAGAAATTAATCTGCCGTTAGTAAGAGCTGCCTCTCCTGTATGATCCCATGACCACATAACAATGTCTCACGCTGCCCCAGAAGCGCCTGTCACCCCAGTGGTGCCTGGTTTGCCCTCAGAAAGTTGCTTCAGTTTGAGCAAAACAGTTACGGCTCTGATTGCACTCCTCAACATACCGGGGGCGGGGGTGGGGGGCACATTCTTGTGTTCACCCTTGGAGTCCTATTTGACTTCTTGCTGTGCCCCCACCTCTTATTCCCAGCAAGCTGTGTTCCCCTCCACCTTGCTTTGGAGGACAGAGTGTCAGCTGACTATTTGGAATGTACCCCTGTTATAGGAAGAGTAGATCTTATGTATGATCAACAGCTGGGGGTCCGCTTGTTCCACAACTATTTTTTTGGATGCTGGGGTTAAGAGCCATGGACATAGACACACAGAGAGATGGGGAAGAAAGAGAGATGTGCAGAGCCCCAAAGCAGGAGTTGAACTTGATGGAGACAGGTGAGGCACCATTCAGGATAAAATATTTCCTTTTTCACAGGAGTCAGTGCTTGCAAGTGATTCTCAGGCTGAGAGAAAGCCTCCACTTTTTGTTTCTCTGATGCCTTACGGGGTGAGAGGCTGTGTTCCCTGTGTGGACTGACTCCGCACACCCGTGGATCAGCTGGGTCACATGGATCATTGTCACAAGGCCGGAGCTTTCCAGCTTCTGGTCTGGCTTCAGTAGTTCGGCTGTGAACTGAGACAAGTCTTTGGAATTCACCCTGTTCCTCCTCTAGGGCATGGGAGCTTGTCCCTGCGGTTTTTCTGTCTTCTCTTTGTTGGTGCAAGCTTTGTTGGTGCAATGTGTTCATGCTAATTGGATGTATCTGACTGAAACTGTTTTCTGCCGTCATTATGAATGGAAAATGATGATTATTATTTATAAGAATTTCAAACAAAAACATACTCCTTATAAACGAATGTAGAACTAATGTTGTATGGAAATAGCATAATTTTTAAACTGAAGACACGGACATCTGTCAGCTCTTTTGCCATCTGCATGGTTTTGGAGGCAGCAGGCAGTTAAATGCATTGCCCTCAATGTGCTAAAGTTTCACAGGCCTGGGAGTGAATCTCTGATGTTAAAAAAGGCTCTGCCGAGTTGAATTTTTGCAGGGTGGAGTACCAGTGGGCAAAGCTTTCAGGGCAAAGCTTTTGCAGGCCAGTGCTGTTCAAAGTGTGGTCTGAGGCCATGCCAGTTGGACAACTATGTGAGCCTGGTCCATGAGGACATAAGTATGAATATGGTTAGCACACAGTTTAGTTTTTGTGTTTGTTTGAAGTTTTCTTTTTTTAAAAAATACATTTAGAATTTTGATAGCAGTTTGGCATCACTGATGTGTCCCAGGGCTGACTGGTGACTTTGTCTTTGAATGGCATGTTGACTAGTCTGGTGGTGACCTTCATGATGAGTTGCATGTGGTGTGAGCTGCAAACTTGTCGCACCTGGTTGGGCCATGTGAAAAGTTGGAGACGAGTATCCTGAGCTTGTGGAAATTGCTTTAAACTCTCTTCTTCCATTTCTGTCAACATACTCTTCTATAGGATTGGTTTCTACTGTCAGTCTATAATTCTAATTAAGACAAAACAGAAATCACTTAGATATACCTTACTGCCTGTGACTAGCACTGTCAATCCAATTTTGGATTGCAAATGCCTCGGAGGTGAGCACAAATCTGGATATGAGAGATGAAGCCAGCAAATCAGGAGCCAGGGCAGGTCAGAGGAGGGGTGGAGCTGGGGGTAGGGACCCTAGTGAAGTTCAGGGGTGAAGAGTGGGGCACCAAGTGCCTCCTCATTGTTGGGGTGTGGGCGATGAATGGGGAAGAGTTGGGAAGAGGGAGCAGGGAAAAAGAACCTGGTCTACTAACACCTTACATATTTTAATCCTACAAACAGTCTTAGGATGGTATTTGTTCTAAGCTCAGGCTTCAAAATGGATAAAAACAAGTGCACACGAATCCCAGCATGCCCATCATCCGCTGAGTAGAACACCTGGAGCTTAGCTGTCTTCTCTAGGGAATGAAAATGAGGGTTTTTCTGGCAAGGTGCTTATGCCAACTGCTACCCATGGTGCAGTTAGAGCTTGAAATAGCACAAGAAACTGCTGGGGGCAGGAAGGGGATTGTACTGAAGTTTGTTTGTCGTTGAATTATAGTTAGGGCCACAATAAAATACAAGGAGGGAATGTTTTGCAAAAACTATGAAGTTAAAAAGTATTTTTATTCCAAAACGGTTCAGTTGGTGCTAAAATGTCAAAACAGCAGGTGGTTCACTATTCTTTTTTGTAAGTTCAATAATGTGAATTCAGAATTAAAAAGACTGACAAGTCCTGTGGACTTCTGTTGCATTTCTTCATTGAGACACATTGAGACATGTCTTCCAAGTCAGTTTTATAAACATTTACCTTCTGCCCCCAAGCCCCGTACATGCTTGGCAATGGAAGAGCTGTGGGATATGGGGCCCCGGGATCACTTCATTATTTTGGTTTGACTGGATTGTTAACTCAGATGGGTAATGCATTAAAAAAAATAATAATATTGCAAATGAATGAAGTGAAAGCAGAAAACTTGGCCAAAGTCACTCAGGTAGGTACTGGCAGTTGGAGCTGGAATTCAGGATTGTTCAGAGGATGGGGTTGACATGCGTTCTTGCCCAAGACTCTCCTTCACTGCTTAAATCATCAAACCACAGAAAATCATTTAACAGTCACCAGGCAAGTCAGATAGGAAAAGGACACACCACCAGAAGCCAGTGGGTCTTGTTTATTGGTGTGCAGACCTAATCTGGAGATAGCGAGAAAGCAACAGAAGCCCTTATCTCTGACAGAGGCAGGGCAGGGCGGGCCAGCAAATTATGATGGAAATAGGAACACCAAGGGGCACTGGCCTCATCTGCTTCTCCTTCTACTTATTCTTGACAAATGTGATTTATGAATCCCAGTTCTTTTGTCCCATTATGGAATGGAGCTATCAGTTTCGTGTCCTGACACTAATTTTGTTCTAAGCCGTTCTGTCCATTCTTTTGCATTTCCTGGCAACATCTGTGTACCCGCTTGTCAGTTCCATAAATCATTATAGATAAGCAAAGCCTTCTCTTAACCTTTAGGAAAGATAACATGACCAATATTTTCTGAGCATATCCTTGCCAGGTTTGCTTTGGGGAGATAAATGGGGCCCATCTTGATGGTGCATCACTAAACAACAGCGTGATTTATGGGGTGGAATGGGCTTTGCTCTCTGTGACTCTCCCAAAACCTTTTCAAATGTCTTGGAAGAATCATGGTGAGTTGAAAGAGAACATAGTAAAGATTTTTGGTGAAGACTTTCTATGGAGGATTTCTGCAGCTGTTCCTAGGCACCAAGGGAAGTAGAGTGTGAAAAGTTTTAATACAGTCACTTAAATTATCTAGATAGTCTTTTTGAGGGATGTGAGTCTTATGTTTTCTTTCTGTAAGTTTATACAGACTCCACCAAAAAGTCTCAACCAAGAAGGCTCCTTCTAGCTCCCAAAGACACACATATGCAGTCTGCTTCTAGAATGAAGGGAATTGAACTAAGATACAGGAATGTATATAGCTTTTGAGAAAATCTGTTTACTATAGCATAACCATGGTCCTGCACACCTAAAGAAAGAATATATCAACAAAACATATGTCTAGCATAAACGTCAGAGACAGAAAATGTGTTGTGGCTGATGTTCAAGCTGGTTTTAGAAAAGGCAGAGGAACCAGAAATCAAATTGCCAATATCTGCTAGATCATCAAAAAAGAGAGTTCCAGAAAAACATCTATTTCTGCTTTACTGACTATGCTAAAGCCTTTGACTGTGTGGATCACAAAAAACTGTGGAAAATTCTGAAAGAGATGGGAATACCAGACCACCTGACCTGCCTCTTGAGAAACCTGTATGCAGGTCAGGAAGCAACAGTTAGAACTGAACATGGAACAACAGACTGGTTCCAAATAGGAAAAGGAGTACAAGGCTGTATATTGTCACCCTGCTTATTTAACTTATATGCAGAGTATATCATGAGAAATGCTGGACTGGATGAAGCAAAAGCTGGAATCAAGATTGCAGGGAGAAATATCAATAACCTCAGATACGCAGGTGACTTTGCCAACAAAGGTCCGTCTAGTCAAGGCTATGGTTTTTCCAGTGGTCATGTATGGATGTGAGAGTTGGACTATGAAGAAAACTAAGCACTGAAGAATTGATGTTTTTGAACTGTGGTGTTGGAGAAGACTCTTGAGAGTCCCTTGGACTGCAAGGAGATCCAACCAGTCCATCCTAAAGGAGATCAGTCCTGGGTGTTCATTGGAAGGACTGATGTTGAAGCTGTAACTCCAATCCTTTGGCCACCTGATGCAAAGAGCTGACTCACTGAAAAAGACCCTGATGCTGGGAGGGATTGAGGGCAGGAGGAGAGGGGGCGACAGAGGACAAGAAGGTTGAATGGCATCACCGACTCAATGGACAGGAGTTTGGGTGGAGTCCAGGAGTTGGTGATGGACAGGGAGGCCTGGCGTGCTGCGGTTCATGGGGTCGCAGAGAGTCAGACACGACTGAGTGAGTGAACTGAACTGAACGGAGACAAGGGCAATGGAGTTAATCAGTGGGTTGGTTTCAATGACTCTTGTCCATGGAGTGAACTTGGGCTGTACTGGGTACTTAAATTCATCTGTCTTGCTCCCTTGTAAAATATGGATAATGTGTGTGTACCTAAGTGTCATAAGGATGAAGAGAGACATTATCCTGCCTTTCCATGAAGCATTTTTTTTCCTCCTCAGTATGGAGACTTGGACTGATCATAGCTACTTATTTTATAGCACATGATGATCCTAATTCCCTTCACAGTCTCTCTTTATGAATTCATTTGTTGTCTCTTTCATCTCCCATTTCCATTCCTAGGTTCTGTTCTCAAGAAGCTCCCACTCTAGGGGAAAATCAGAGGTATCACATTATGGTGTTGAAATCATTTGACTTGCTGCCTTTTGCTCATCAGCTGGACGGCTGAGTTTCAGTTCCCAGGGCTGTCTTTTTAACTTAGCTCCATCCACAGAATCTAGAGAATACCAAGATGATATGCTTTAGAGTTGGCAGAATGAGGTTGGGACCTAATTTATTTATTTACTTATTTTTTCAGGATAAACAAACACATACATACATGGATACACACTCTTTTCTTTCTTTTTCCTTTTCAGGGGATATCATGGGATTTTGTTTTTGTTTTTGGTAGGCATTCACTTATGCAAATTTTTAAAACTGCTCACCTGTTTTCATTTTGCTTTTGGAATAAGGGGGTCTCTGATTTGGTCGTTACCATCCATCAGGGTTGGGACTTGATGCCCTTGGTCCTGCTCAAAATCCGTGCAGTTTCTGCCTGAATTCCCTTTGGCGGCAGAAGTGAATAATTCCTAGCTCAGTTTATTCTGGGTCCCTTGGCAGGGGAAATGGAATCTTTTTTATTTTTTAATCTCCAGTCTTTTTTTTTTTTTGCCACACAGCACAGCTTGCAGAATCTTAATTCCCTGATCAGAGATTGAACAGAGTCATAGCCACTGGCCCACCAGAGAATTCCCTCCACTGTCTTTGTCTTGTTTTCATCATCTTTTTCGTTTTAAAGCCTTTATTGAATTATTGAACTTGTTACAATATTGCTTCTGTTGTCTACATTCTGGTCTTTTGGGCATGAGGCACTGAGATCTTAACTCCCTGACCAGAGATCAAACCCACCAGGGATCGCTCCCCCGGATTGGAAGGCAAGTCTTAGCCACTGAACCACCAGGGAAGGCCCTCCCCCCACTTTAAAAAAAATAAATGGAGTTTGTGGCAATTTCTAGTATTCATTATCTACTGCTACTAGAGTGTCGGAGGGATTTCCTTTTTGGGGGCTGACAGATTATCAGTGCTCCTCTCTTCTGCCAGGGTTGTTTTCTTGGGGTTGCAGGATGCAATTAGATAAGGAGGTAAGGTCCTGAGGAAGGTGGGACTTATGTGGGCTGCCGATACAGCACCCTGATTGCCATACCACCAGCAAGAGAAGTTTTGTTTTGTAAATCTTGAGGCTATAAACGAATAAGGCTTCACAATTAAAGAAAATTTCATTACAGATTGTACGCTTATAAAAGGAGTATTTTCATGCCTTTAATTCTGTTTAATTTGATATTTGTATTACCGTCATGGCTTTTTTTCTTTATTAAATATTTTTTTCCTCAGTTTAACCTCTCTGTACCATTTTGGGTTAGGAGTACGTATATGCAGGATATAGTTGGGTTTACTTTCTGACCGTGTATAAGAATTCTCCTCTTTCAACAGGGAATCTACCTCAGATCATCTGTTTTCTAACGGAAATATTTCGCCGTTCCATGACTTCTGTTCTGTTTACTCCTCTACATATTTTCTTTCCTTTTACTTTCTCAGTCACTTGTTAAGTGTATGTCAAGCCTTCAGTTTAGCTCTTTTTGTTCAGCTTTTTAGAAATATTCATCTCTTTTTCCAATTTTTAAATTCAGTGACTAAAAGGCCCTTTTTATGTCATTCTTGGGATTAAGACTGATTATATTTCCCCCCTCACTCCATCTTTGATACTCTAATTTGGGATTATATATCTGGACTATTATCACTATTGAATACTCTTGCTTTTGTTACATATCTTTAGTTTTGATTCTGTTTGTGTGTGTGTGTGTGTGTGTTTGCATCAACCAAAATTCAATTCTGATTTCTGTTTTTAATTCCTTGCCACAATTTCCCAATGACTTCATTTTTTCCAGTGAGTTGCTATCTTGAGTCCGTACTTTAGTCTGTTACTTTCTAGTTTATTTTACATCTGACAAATAGAGTTGATATATTCTTGTATTTTAGTGAGAGCATAAATTAGATTTGTTATGAAAATTTCCTTTGTATCTTACAGCAGTGTCATTCAATGTTTGCTGTTTCCCTGCATCATGTAGGAAGTGGGGGGGAAAGGAGAATGAAAGGTGCCTGGTGTTTTTTGGTATGAGCAACCAGATGGATGACATCTCATTTGGATATTCCACTGTGGATATGTGAAGTGTGAGCTATCTTCTAGATAATCCTCTGGTGGTATATTAAGTTTAAAATTCACTGGAGATGTAAAGATAGTTGTCACCTTTATATGTGTGCTAAGTTGCTTCAGTTATGTCCAACTCTATGGAACCCTTTGGACTGTAGCCCACCAGGCTCTTCTGTCCATGGCTTCTCCAGGCAAGAATACTGCAGTGGGTTGCTATGCCTTCCTCCAGCGGATCTTCCCAACCTAGGGATCAAACCCGCATCTCCTGCATTATAGGCGGATTCTTTACTGCTGAGCCACCAGAGAAGCCCCTATGTATGGGTCTTATTAAAATGATAGGACTCTGCTGCTGCTGCTAAGTCACTTCAGTCATGTCTGACTCCATAGACAGCAGCCCACCAGGCTCTGCCGTTGCTGGGATTCTAGATTTCATCAAATGAGGATAAAAACAGAGAAGAAAAGACCCAGTCCTGAGGAATGCCAGGGTTCCTGGGTAGGAATACACAGATTTGGGGTAGGGGCAGAGTCATAACGAAGCAGCTGCTACTGCTGTTTAGTCGCTTAGTTGTGTCCAACTCTTTTGGACCCCATGGAGTATAGCCCACCAGGCTCATCTGTCCATGGGATTTTCCAGGCAAGAATACTGAAGTGGGTTTCCACTTCCTTCTCCAGGGGATCTTTCTGACCCCGGAATTGAACCTGAGTCTCCTGCATTGGCAGGCAGATCCTTTACCACTGAGCCACCACGGAAGCCCACGAAGAAGCAGAAAGGGAACCAATGATGTCGGAGGAAAAGTAGGAGATGATACGTTACAGAATCCAAGAAAGGCAAGTGCTTAAGGCCACTCATTAGTTTCAGTATAGCATGAAATTAGCCATTTAGACAATCTAGACTTGCTAGTCAAAATAAACTTCGCCCAGCTGAATATAAAGTTGAACACCAACTGGATGAAACAAAGTAAGCAACCATCTAATTAACATTGGGAATACCAGGAAAAAAAAAATAACTGCCTACTCTCGAATCCTTCATTCAACCTATGAGCATGGGGAGCATAATGGTTTTCGGTCAAACGTAGAACAGTTGAGATTTTTATTTTAAAGTCTTAAATTATATCTGAACATCTGGTTCTGGAACCGTGCGTTATTCACCCATTCTAGTAGTTTAAATAGAAAAGGTAGTTAACGAGTACTCAAAGAATCAGGCGTGGAGGCTCTGAAGTTAGGAGGAAAATCAAAATTATATTCACCAGGGCTCCTCACAGGTACAGTCCCATGACTAAACAAACATTCATCCCACACTTCTCATCAAGGACAGTGACCTGGCTGTTGGTAGGAATGTAAACTGGTGCAGCCATTATGGAAAACAGTAAGAAGGGTCCTCAAAAAACTAAAACTAGAATTGCCAAATGATCCAGCAATCCCTCTCCTGGGCATAGATCCACATAAAACTATAATTTGAAAAGATACATGCACCCCTATGTTCACAGCAGCACCATTTATAAAAGCCAAGATAAGGAAACAAGCTAAACGTCCATCGACAGATGAATGGATAAAGATGTGGTACATACATATAATGGAAAACTACTCAACCATAAAAAAGAACGAGAAATGCCATTTGCAGCAACTTGGATGCAACGACAGATTATCATACTAAGTGAAGTAAGTTAGAAAGAGAAAGACACCATATGATACCACTTATATGTGGAATCTAAAATGTGACACAAATGAACATATCTGTGAAACAGAAACACACTCAAAGGCAAAGAGATGAGACTTGTGGTTGCCAAAGAGGGAGGAGGATGGGGAGGGGAGGACTGAGAGCTTAGAATTACCAGATGCAGAGTAGTATATATACAGGAGAGATAAACAAGAAGGTCCTACTGGATAGCACTGGGAACTATATTCAATATCTTGTGATAAACCAGCATGGAAAAGAATATGAAAAAGAATATATATGTTTAATTGAGTCCCTTTGCTGTATGGCAGAAGTTCACATGACATTGTAAATCACCCATACGTCAATGAAATTAGAAAAATAATAACTGACATTAGCCTTAAAAAAAAAAAAAAAAAGGACAGTGACCTGAGAAACTGCTGTGAAATCCACTGGCTGATGTTACAGTTTCTGCAATACCGATACTTCTCTCTCAAACTCCCCCTTCTTTCCAGGGAAAGGGACTGTGCGCTCCATCCTCCCATGTCTTGCTTTCTAAAGGGAAATCTGTGGGGCCATTTTACTTCTGTGTCCTATCTGCAAGGAAGGCCAGGAGAACAAGTTCTCTTGCATTGGTGAGTCTCACAACGTGGAAAAAACAAAATACAGAAAGGGTCTTCGAAAGGTGCTGAAAGCCATCAGTAAGACAAATACAGAAAACAGACTGAATCCCAGTAAAGTCACCAGAAGCCTCAGTGATAGGAAAACTGGGAGAACAGTCCTAATCTACTTCTGTAATCAGTCTATGTCATTTCTTCTCATAGCATTTTAAGTTTGCTATCTTGCTAAAAAAAATTTTTTTAAATTTTGATTTTTTACAGCACATATGAATAGAAAACAAGCATGATTCTTAGTTCTCTTAACTTGCCATACCTGTCTTTTCTTCTTTTTATTTAGTCCTTTCAAGTGTCATTGTCTGGGAGTGACTCTGAGGTGGTGATTTGAAAGTAGGAGGTTGTCTGGGGGTATTCTCTTGGTCATAGCACCTGTAAAGAAGGGAGAACAGGGACTTCCTTGATGGTCCAGTGGCTAAGACCCCGAGCTCCCAAAGCAGGGCACCTGGGTTTGATCCCTGGTCAGGGAACTAGATCCCACATGTCTTAACTAAGACCTGGCACAGCCAAATAAATAAATACATTAAAAAAAACAATTTTTAAAAAGGGTGAGTATTAGCACCAGGCAGAGGGAGAAATAACAGCAGCACCTGCAAGGTGTATGAGCGTTTCCTTATCCATAAATGAATCATGTGTAAAGAAGCTTTGTGATAAAGTGAGACTGGTAGCTGAGAAGGTTAAGAGTCTGCTTGCAATGAAGGAGACCTGAGTTTGATCCCTGGGTTGGGAAGATGCCCTGGAGAAGGAAATGGCAACCCACTCCAGTATTCTTGCCTGGGAAATCCCATGGACAGAGGAGCCTAGCAGGCTACAGTCCATGGGGTCGCACAGAGCTGGACACAACTGAGCGATTTTCATTTTCTTTCAAGAATGGAAAAGGCTGGGTTACTCTAAGTAAAATAGGTTTTTCATTCTTTTCTTTGTTAACAGAATTTATGCATTGTGAATTTTTGAGAGTAGACAAAATTTTCTGATTTACTTGACCATGTATCTCCTTTTTAAAAAATTTTTTAAAGCAACACACTTTTGGGAGATGCTGGATCACCCTAATTCCTTTAGCCCTGGGGGTTTTGCAGTTGATATACATGGAATTAAGCACACTCCATAGACCTGACCTCGATGGTCAGATAATCCTCCATTCTTCTTTATTAAAACTAATATAACTTTTATCTTATGAAAAAAAAACCTGTATCTTATTAGAAGATTTACATAAATGAAGCATCCACAACCTTACCATCTGCACATCATTGGTGAGACCTGTGTGTGTATTCTTTCATAATTTAAAAATGCATATTTATAGTTACTAAAATATGGGATTGTGCCTTAATTTATTTTATGCCCTGATTTTTCACTGAATAATACACAACAAATAGGTTTTCATTTCCAAACGACACACCCACAGGATCATCTTTAGTGTCATATGGGTATCTTGTAACTTAATTCATTCATTACTATTGGACATTTAGATTTGTCTACAATATTACTGGGGCTTCTCTTGTAGCTCAGCTGGGAAAGAAACTGCCTGCAATGCAGGAGACCTGGGTTTGATTCCTGGGTAGGGAAGATCCCCTGGAGAAGGAAATGGCAACCCACTCCAGTATTCTTGCCTGGAAAATCTCATGGACAGAGGAGCTGGTGGGCTACAGTTCATGGGGTCGCAAGAGATGGACACGACTTAGCGACTAAACCACCACCACAATGTTATTATGCAAACAACTCCCTTATTAAAAATAGTGCTGCAATGGGACTTCCCTGGTGGTCCAGTGCTAAGTGCCAAGACTGTGCTCCCAGTGCAGGGGGACTTGGTTTGATCCCTGGTCAGGGAACAATACCTCATATACCGCAATTAAGAGTTCGCATGCTGCAACTAAAGATTTCACATGCCTCAACTGAGACCCGGTACAGCCAAATAAATTAAAAAAAAAAAAAAAAAGCTTCTAATAAGCACAAATAAATATTAAAAAAAGTGCTATAAAAACATTCTTGTGTCTAAGTCTTTTAAATACTCCCTTAACAAGTCTCCCTTATTTTAAATCTCCCTTAACAAAACTTCCTTAATCTTAGAGAAGTTAATTTAACCATCTTAAGATTTAGTTTTCTCCTCTGTAAAATGGAACTTTTAAGAGAATCTCCCTTTCATGAGGCTAATGTGCTGTAGTCCATGGGTTTGCAAAGAGTTGGTGATCACTTATTGTGGGGGAGGGAGCAGCTGGTGAATGTGAATCGGAGTGAGGGCAGGGCCACACACACATTCCTCTTTCAAAGAACTTGTTATTTAAAGGCATGGAGACGTGGTGAACTGTGAGGGTGAATCACAGATCACGTTCTCAGTTTTGTAACGGAGGAGACTTTTCTGCATAGAAGTCAGAGAGGACAGTAAATTATTTCAGAATAAGTCAGAAAATTATTTCAGCCTACATTCTTTCAGAGGTTACTTGGGATGGCCATTTACATCTGTCATCTTAAATCTCCATGAGGCAGATTAATCTCCATCTTAAGCTTCATGGTACTATTATCATTTTTGTTTCACTAGTAAAGAGAGTGAAGCCAGAGTTATATAACTTGCTTAGCGACAGAGCAAGCGGGGTGCTACTTCAGCCTAGTAGATGGACTGTAAAGTCTTGGCTTGTTTCTTATTTACTAAATAAAGATGGTGGAAACATCTTCTTCCTCCCATCCAAGAAATCCAATACACATGTGGGTGGTACTGCGAATGTCCTGGCGTAGACAGCGAGGGTCTGAGACCACTGAGAGACCTAGGGTGAGATCATGCTGCTCACATGGCCTTTTCACCTCCTGACTGACCCCGGGTGTGCCTAGAGCACTGGGCAACTTCACAATGAATGCATTGAGCTTCTGGTAGAGCTTTCTGCATCTCTGCTGTATGTGGCCAAAGCAGCCAGAACTCTTGGCAATTGCATCCAGATGTTGCCTTTAGCTGGAAAGCAAACAGCAACTACCTCAGCCTCTTTCTGGATCCAACAGAAGAAGCTTTGGGTTTGGTGTACTTCTTGGTGGATCTGCTGACACATTTCTTTTCATTTAGGGCCAAATGTTCTGAAAGCAGAGCCTGCATTGTATTTCCCAAACACGCATAAAAACACAAACAAAACTCATGTTTGCAAGCCCCAAATAAGTCCTTCTTACGCCTTAAGTGCCTCTGGAAACCATCCAGTGCCACAGTGGGTACGGTGTCTGAATAGTCCTTCATAATTGTGTATGCAAAGGCTGCATATTCACGGTTGTGTGAATGTCTCTAATTGCCTTTGATTACATGGCACGCTCTGTCCTACTCTCTTGAAATGAGGGTTCTTTATAAACCAGTGGCTTCCTAAATTTGATATAGGTTCCCGTGGAGTGAAATTCTGTACAATGGAATTTTCTAATTGGAGCTGGGAGGAAAAGAGAGGGAGGAGAAATGGAAGGGGACACCAAATTCTAAACCGATAAAAAGAAAAATCCAAATGTAAATTATTACATCCCATTGCTTTTCTCCCAAACAACTCTGTAGGCAGAATAGAACTGGCACCTTGGCCAAGTCCCTGCTGGGTGGTAGACTTGTGTAGCCTTTAATAGCATCTGATGCTTCTTGGAGCCTTGTTGGATAAATATAAAATTCAAAAGGGCCAACCGTAGGCAAGACAGAAGATGTGGGGGAATGTGTCTCATATTGTCTATTCATGCCTTCATAGGGCCTAGTATCCATCCTCCCCGTCCATGCTGGGAATGGGGGTGAACAAGACTGATGAGGGACCCTGGTCACCAGATGGTTGTTGCCCGTGTGGACTGTTTGGATGGGAGCTGGAGAGACTCTTAGGATTACCTCGCACTAGATGACAAGAAGTAATGGGTTGCCCACTGGCAATTATAGAAGGCAATGGAAAGGTCAACAACTTAGCACTATCTTGGTTTACTCAAAACTCTTTACAACTCATGTTATAAAGCTGAGCTGGGAGTTCCCTGGCAGTCCAGTGGTTAAGAATCTGCCTGCCAATGCAGGGGACACAGGTTCAACTCCTGGACCAGGAGGATCCCACACACTGTGGGCAACTTTCCGTGCCCACACGAGAAGCTACAGCGAAGAGTAGCCCCTACTTGCTGCAACCAGAGAAAGCCCGTGTGTGGAACAAAGACCCAATGCAACCAAAAATAAATAAATATATATACACTCTTTTGTAAAAGCTGAGCTGATTCCTGCCTTCTCTGAGTCCATTCATGTCCCTCAATGCTGGGCCTACATTTTTGTTTATGTATTTTATGTAGTCTTTCACATTGGGGGAAAGCTAATCAGATGTAACAAGCATAGAGATTATGCTGACAGGGAAACATTTTACAGGCTATACATTTTATTGCTTATACCCCATTTTCACCCAAAGATGGTACATGTGCTTCAGGCAGGAAACTTAAAGCCAGCAGTGATACATTATAACCAATTTTCTCTGGAGTCTGAAGCATACTGTTGGCCACACAGTGTTTAAAAAAATCATCTTTCTTTTTCTGAGTCATAGGTTCACAGCTAAAATTTTTCGTAATGAATTGAGCCTGAATTTCCCATTTTACAAAAGGCAGCAAGAGTACCAATCACACAAATGGAATATATATAACACACCAGAAGACAGAACTGCCACAAATCCTCCCAACTGCTACTGAGTCCCAAAACACTCCCCAACACAAATGGATCATAATGACTGGTCAGAACCAACTGGCAAAAGGGCCCAGAGAGCAGGTGCTCACAAGTGGTCCTTAAAATCAGAGACACGCCAGAACCAATGACAAAACATCAAAATAACAGTGCTCATAAATGGTCCTAACATCACTCTCACGTCAGAACCAGTTGGCAAAGATACCCAAATAGCACTTCGTGCTCGAAAGATAAGTTAGCCGGGTCTTGACGAACTTACGGGGTCACGGGGCTTGTCAGCTTGGCCAGATGCATGATTCCGTTCCACCAAGGAAAAGCGTACACTGCCGCCAGTGCTGAGCAGGGGAGAGACAGAGAGGGTCTCCCCAAAAAATGGTTTCAGCAGCTGCTGGGAAGAGTGTCCCAAACCACCTGTCTGGGAGCAGTGGCCCCTCGAAGCCTTCCGGGCATGTCATCATGGCGGCGGCTCCGCTTTGGGGAAAACCCCCAGGAGCCAGATATCGCGAGAGCACAGCCTCACACTGGCACCAAAAACTTACCTAAAGTGGGTTCGGGTGTTTGCCGCTTAAAAGCCAATATAGAGGCAAGGTTGGTGGAAAGGAAAGCTTTATTTTGGAAGCTAGCAACCAGCTGGGGAGTAGAGAGGAGCTTTTATAGGTGAAGGGAGGGGGCCCCATGCAGAAACAGCACAGTCAGCTCTGCCAGTCGTCTTGATACTGGCCGTCGGTGGTCTGATCAGTGTGGTCTTGATTGTTTTAAGTACAGTTAGTCTTCAGTTCTGGGGTCGGTTTGTTTCCATTTGTTTGGGGCCAATTCTCAGGATTGAGGCAGCTTACTTCATGCCTACAGTTTGATCCTCATGTAGTTAACTTCTTCCATCTGGTGGGGGTTTCAGTATCTACAGAATAGCTCCAAGGATGTGGGTTGTCTTCCTCTCTTTCTCCAGTGTCTGGTGTCTTGTAATATTAAGTTTCAGAAGAAAAAAAAAAAGTTTCAGAAGAGAAAACTGCTCAATAAAAAATGCAACTCTACTTTTCTTAACTGTGCTCTAGACCATAGCTTTTTTGGTTAGTATTGTGGTTTTCGTTTGGGTTCTTCAGGGGATAAATGCAATCCAGCTGTTTGGAGTTGGGGAATGAAAAAGTTTAGCCAGTGGGAGTGGGGAGCATAAATATGTGTCTTTATAGTGAAATACCATGTATTGAGCTATGTGCACAATGAGCACTGCATCATGGGCCTTTTGAAACATTTTCTCCTCTGACAGATATTCAAGAAACATATTATTCTTGCATTTAAACCAATAGGGAGACTATGGGTCTGAGAGCATCAGAAACTTTCCAAGCCTTGGAATGTAGTCAGATTTGTCTGAATCCAGAAGACATGGTCTTTCTGATAACAGTCTGACTCATTTTGGAATTGCCAGGGTCTGGCCTCCTGTCCCCATTTTCCCTTGGATTCCCTTTCCTTAACTCCCAGTTCTCAGCGATGAGTCCTAGGGTGATCTTCTAGTATATTGAAGGCTGATCTGATAGCAATAATTTATACTATGCATTGCTGTTGTTGTTTCTATTTTGGAATGCATTTCAGAAATGGGGTTTTGGAGACTAGTTCTGTGTAGAACTCTTCCGAAAGGGCCTTTCAGATGTCTGAAGATGCTGGAATAAGGCTTGCCAACATTGCTGCTTACAGAGTTTTGGTAAACAAAAATGAGGCCAAGCGAGACAATACCCTGCAAAGCGACCGTGGTGCTGCTCCAATATCCCCTGAGGGGGTGGACCATCTTCCCAGCTGCCCTGAACATTGGATGCTAATGTTTCACACCAGGAGAACTGTCCTGGACTGAGGGAAGTCACCTGGTCTTAAAGAGCTAGGGAAGTGACTAATATGGGAGCATAAGCTCCATTACTTTAAGAAGTAGTTCTCTGTAGGTCAGGACAAGGCCAGACTAACTATACCTGAGTCACTTTCTCTTCTCTTTGTTCCTCAAGTTCTTCACCTATGAAACAGAAATAATAATAGTTCCTATCTCCTAGCATTTTAGTGAGTATTAAGTGAGACAGACAATCCATGTGTATCACTCAAGGTTCAGTCAGAGAAGCAGAACTACTTTAAGTTACATAGAAGACAAAGTTATTATAAAGATTGGAATGTGCAATTGTATAAAACGACAGAGGAATCTGCCAGGCTGTGGTCTCCTCTTCTAACGTTGAGCTTCAAGTAGCTTTAGTAAAGCAGGTTGGCAGTAAGACGGGAGAACAGGGTGTGGCTGAGAACAAAGACAAACAAAGCCAGGAGAATGAACTGGAAGCCATGACTGTCTCTCCTCACCCACAAATTCAGTGCCATGGCTGACATGCATGAGAAGCTGGTTCCCTTCGCTAAGAGCCATGGATGCCTGGGGAGAAGCTGCAGGAGGAAACAGCAAGAGTTGGAGGAAATGACAATAACCACATGAGACAGCTGCCGTAGTGTCTAGTGCCTCATACTGACCTTTGGAGCATAAAAACTACGGTGACTGCCTCACCTCCATGTTTCATGTCTCATGCAGAATTTCTCTTGTGACCCACACTGACCTGGAGCCCCTCAGGAAAGGGAATTCTGGGAGATGTAGTTCCAGCTTAGCTATGTGGTCACAGCGCAAAGCCCATGAAGGCTCCAGGAGTGTTAAGAGGCTGAGTGTGTAGCATGGTAATAAATGTTAAGTATTGGCGTGGCTGAATTATGAGAAGACAGAGGCAGAAGGTTTCTAGTCTGAGAAAACCAGGAATGAGGGTAGTGGTCCCCCAGGGTCCACTGGAGGTTCAAGTTTGAGGTGGAGAGGGTTACTCTGCAAGCTGGAAACCTTTCTGCTTCTCGTCATAGCTGCCGACACTGTCCCAGGCTGGCAAATTGCACTTTGCCTTCTCAGAGTAGTCTCCCCCTCTTAACGCATAAAGGCCCTCTTCTTAGCCCCTTCTGGAGCTCTTTTTCTTCTGATTGTAGAAGAGACTGTAGAAAGAGGCTGGCTGTAGCCATAGAAACTCAGCTCAAAGCGGGATTTTGTGCTCTCCACGGCAGGTGCCACAGCCTTTGGAGCTCTGGCTTATGGGCTATGCGACGTCATTAACTCTGACTGGTTTTTTTTTTTAAGATTTTTTTCTTGATGTGAACCATTTTGTAAAGTCTTTATGGAATCTGTTACAATATCGTTTCTGTTTTATGTTTTTGTTTTTTGGCTGTGAAGCATGTGGGATTCTAGCTCCCTGCCCAAAGATCGAACCTGCACCTCCTGCGTTGGAAGGTGAAGTCTTAAGCCACTGGACCACCATTCAGACTCTCTACTCAATCAGCACACCCCCTGCTGCAGCGACATCAGCCCCTCCCCATCCTGTCCCATAAGACTCCTAATCATGTTAGGAGATGGTAAGCTTTCTCCAAGAAATTATAAACATGCTCTCTGGGGATCCCTGCAGACACTCCGAGAATTTTCATGAAGCACTGGCTGGTCTTCACATATAAACTGAAAGTAAATAAGAGTGAAGAATCTCTGATCTGTGCCCCCATGCCTCAGTTTATTTGTAGGGAAGATAAGGTTGTCAGCCACCTTCCTCAAAAGGCTATTCAGAGGTTTCACACTGGAGACTTGACATTTATTAACTAGGGTTAGATGAAACCTCTGATTTAATCTCCAGAAAAAAATGCTTTGAGTGTTTTAGTCATAGGGACCATATAAGCATGAAGAATTTTACCCATAGCTCTTTAAGGAGGCTGTGGTCAGTCAACAGGGGCATGGGCCAGTCCTTGGCATGTTCTGTTTATAGCTGTGTCCAGACAAGTGGAGAATGAGAGATCAGTATATACTAGGTTGACTTATTAACTTTTAACTGTTCACATACTGAACAAATGTATTCTGAAAATATTTACCATAGACGAGGATAGAATCATTTTGGTCAACAGGTTACAATTGGACTACAGCCTCTTAAGAGGGTAAGACCACTCTTGGGGGATAAAACTGTAAATATTGTTGAGCCTTCTGTGTGCCAGTCACTACACTATACACTTTCACATAAACATCTCCTTTAATTTGCTCAATAATTCTTCCAGGTGAGTATTACCAATATCATCTTTGAGGGTCAGAAATATCAAGTAATTTGTGCATGGCCACAAGCTAGGGACTTCCCTGGTGGCTTAGTGGTAAAGAACCCACCTGCAATGCCGGAGACATGGGTTCTGTCCCTAGGTCGGGAAGACTCCTTGGAGGAGGAAATGGCAACCCACTCCAGTATTCTTGCTTGGGAAATCCCATGGACAGAGGAGCCTGGCAGGCTATATAGTCCATGGTATTGCAAAAGAGTTGAACATGACTTAGCTATTAAACAAAGACAACGACAATACAAGCTAGGCAGGAACTAAACCAGAGCTCTAACCCAGGCTGTATTAAAAAAAAAAAATCCATGCTCTTCTCACTATATTATGAAACACCAATAGTTGCTTTCTAGGTCAACAGCTGTATTATTTAGCACTTACTATTTATGTTATTTTTGCAACAAAGAGGTAATCTAAGTAAAGATAAAACAACCTTTTATGGACTATAGCAATTATATTTTAGAGTACACAATTATTATTAGTTCTTACTAGTATAATAATAGTATTAATCATAATATTAGTATAATATATAATAAATTATTTTTATACCTAGGCTTATAAAAAAGCAAATAATGTTACTATTCTTGTGTATTTGTGAAACAGATTCTACTCCTTGAAATAAAGACTAGTAACAGATGAATTCTTGCAAAAGGGAAGCCAATTGCATCTAGCTCTGGGAAGGAAGCTCCAGGGATCTGAAGGATACAAACATTAAAGAGAAACCCGAAGCATGATGTAAGAAAGCTTACTTGTGCAGTAAAATCACAGTACTTCAGGTCATTCCATTCCTCCTGTTTGGTTTAGGGATGTAATGTCTATTTCTCCAAGATTAAACCATCACCAAGAATCTCTCATTGTTTCTTGTCTGTGTATGCTGGAAAGGTGACTTTTCAAATGTCATCTATTTGCTGTAATTATTCAAGTTTCAAGTCAGAAGCACAATAAAAATCATTCTGTGTTTGGCCTGAAAGGAAGACACTGATAAGCAAATAAGTGTGCATTTCACTCACATCAACAGTCACCTGAATAAGCTGATCTTACTCCATACATTTTACTTTTTTTTGACTATTACAAAAGTTCATTTAACAAAAAATTTCAGTTAAGAAAATGTACATGACCCAATTTTTCTCATAGTAAAATGTGGAGAGGGGATGCATGGAGGAAGTTGATTGCTCTGGTGAACACGGCTATTGTTCATACTCATTCCAAGGCTTCTAACATGATGATACTATTTCTTCGTATTACCACCATTCCAACACATTTTACTTTTAACATCTCTTGTAACTGGAGATTTTAAAATCATAGAATGCAAACAATTCCTATTCTCCTCCCCGTTTCCCTACCCAACCTGAGCTGTCTCCAGAAGCAATAGAGATGGAAAGGGGTGGGTATACAAAGGGGCCTTGTGGAGGCTGCCATGTCAGCAAGTGCTCTTCGAGTTGTTCTTCTGGAGGTGGTGATGGATTTACCTCACCCTGTTACGTGGACTGCATTCCCTGCCAAGGACGGGACAAAACCACACCCCGAGTCTAGGCTCTGAGTCTGATCTCTGTCTCGGTGGACTTTGCTGACTGACTTAACATGCTGCAGGCAGACATCATGCTCATCTATTGCCGTGGCCTGGACGTGCTAATAGATTGTGTGCTGATCATGACGGATGGGCTTGGGGATTTTTCTCACGATGTCAATACTCATGAAACTCTGAACTTACCACAGTGAGAGGAATTTCCTTCTCCAAGGCAATCCAGCCTGGCATTCTACCCTCAAGGAGTTTAGGGTCTATTCACTGAAATAAATGTAAAAAAAAAAATTACCTCCAGTCAAACACAAAGTGACAGATGCTAACTCAGTGGTTCTGGCCAGGGCCACTCAGCTTCAGAGGTGCTGAGCTTGCTCTGGGGTCACTGGACTCGCTTCTGTAGAACCTGGGAAGTCACTGGAGGGTTTTAAGCAGACGGGGTAACAGGATCAAAGTGATGCTGTAGGAAGATGATTCTGGCTTTGAGACTGACTCCGAAAAGACCCCCACCAGTCTTGCAGGTGGCACAAACTGGAGTTGTGATGTGATTCTCATGTGACAGTGATTGCTGTGATTTTTCTGTTAAAACTCCCTGACCCTGGGCCTCGCTGGTGGCTCAGTGGTAAGGAATCTGCCTGCCAATACAGGAGACACGGGTTTGATCCCTGGTCCAGGACGATCCCACATGCCATGGAGCAACTAAACTGGTGCATCACAACTGTTGAGCCTGTGCTCTAGAGCCTGGGAGCGGCAACTACTGAGTCCATGTGCTGTAACTACTGAGTCCATGTGCCGGAACTACTGAGTCCATGTGCCCGAACTACTGAGGCCATGCGCCGTGACTACTGAGTCCATGTGCTGGAACTACTGAGGCCATGCGCCGTGACCACTGAGGCCACGTGCTGTAAGTACTGAGGCCATGCGCCGTAACCACTGAGGCCTTGCGCCTAGAGGCTGTGCTCCGCAACAAGAGAAACCATCCACACAACTCAACTACAGAGTAGCCCCTGCTCCCCACAACTAGAGAGAGAAGTCTGCACAGTGACAAAGACCCATCACAGCCAAAAATAAACAAATAAAATTATTAAAAAAAAAACAAAACCTCCCTGACCCAATATTGAAGTTTTCCAAGAATATTTTCAGAATGTCTTCACTCAACACTGGTTCCTTGACTGTTTTCTCCAGGGAGTTAAAGATAAATGTTTAGTTAGGAAATAACTTTGGTGATTCATCCCAAATGTAGAAGAGGAAGTCAGGGTGGAGAGATTTTCTTCCAAGGGCTGGTACTAAAGAAGTGACTGGAGGTCCTTCAAGGGGTTTCTCAGTTCAGTCCCTCCTCATCTTTGACAAAGCACATTTGAAAAATAAAGGAGAACGTGGATGACTTGAATGCTTTAAGCATTTATTTAGTAGATATATAATGAGATTTATAGATTGTGGACATGGCTTTTTTTTTCTGCCCGCATCCATTGAACATTTGCAAAGATGACTCACACATTAGAGCAAAAAAAAAAAAAAAAAAAATCCAATTAACTCCTCAAAGTAGAAACCACATGAACCATATTTTCTGAAAGTGTTTTTAATCACACACACACAGGAAATAAAAAACCTGAGAGAAAAATCAAAACTGTAATTACAGAGTATTTTAAAATGAAGGAAAATATGGTCAAAGCTAAACTCAGAGGAAAAGTCATAACCTCGAATGACTTTTTTTACCTTAATAAAGAATGAAAATAAATGAGCTAAGCACATTTTCAAGGAGCTGGCTTAAAAGGAGTAGTAGACAAAGAATACTGCCATGCATAGAAAAACATGGGGCCAGGTGAGTAACCTGAGAACCTGAGTAAATGAAACCAGTGAAGGAAATCTGAAGATGACCCATTGTTTTTCTTGGATATAGGTACTGTCCTCTTCCAGGGCGTATGTTCAGTACTTCAGTACATCCTGAGTTCCATGAAAACATGGAATAATAGCTGTTTAAACTTGATGAGATGATTAAAAAATCTTCCACTTTTTCATTTTTGAAAAGGAGCTGTAAAATACATTGATATTACTTTGTTAAAATTTAAAGGTACAGTTAAAATTTTGTTACCCACAGGAAGACTGAGTACTATTTAAAACTCCTTATTGGAAGCTAAGGAAAAAAACATTACACCGGTCGAAAAACATCAGGTGACAAAGCACACAACCGGATGGCAACTGAGAAAAATCTAAGAGATCATTACAGGGTGTCATTAAACTAGTTTTAATTTTCTCGGTCTGAGTTGTTTGTAAGGGTTTCTGTTTTGTGATAAATCTGTGTAGTGCACCTGCTTACCCAGTTTCCTGGAAGTGCTATTTTGGGTGATGCTGAACTTTCTTTCAGTCTCAGATTTATACCAGCCTAAGCCCTGCTGGTCAGTATTTGCTGAAGTTATCAGAGCATGAGAAAACGACTCTTACGCCTGAGTTTTTTATCCCAGATTCAGCTTTCTCCTACTCCCTGCAGATGCAGATCCCAGAGTAGACTTTCAGCCTTCATCTTTTTACTAAGACTGTGCACTTTTGTCCTTTTCAATACTTCATAGGTATCTTAGTGAAATGCAGGAAGAAAGGGGCTAAAATATTACACAGGAATTCTCTACTGAAGATTTCGCGCCAAACTATGCCCCTTGGAATGTTCTAGCTGATGCTAAGAGGTGTTCCATAGTTCTAAATCACTCTCTTTAAGCCCCCAGAGTTTCTATCTGAGCACATGACATTTTTTCACAAGTACCTGGGCCTGACTCTAGGCTGGGGCTGACAGTAGGTTTCCTTCCTGGCTCTCTTGTCCTTGGAGCAGAGAGTGATCTGAACCAGCTTGTGAACTTCGGTGGTGCTTTTTCTTTTGTCTTGCCTTTTAGCAGTACTTGGCACCACACTTTTCACATGTGTTGTGATCTTCCCACTGGTTTTATTTTTCTTCCTTTAACAGCAATGAGGACAAAATCTAATAAGCTCCTGTATGTGTACTAAGTCAGTTCAGTTGTGTCCGACTCTTTGTGACCCTATGGGCTGTAGCCCACCAGGCTCCTCTGTCCATGGGATTCTCCAGGCAAGAATACTGGAGAGGGCTGTCATTTCTTCCTCCAGGGGATCGTCTTGAGCCAGGTATTGAACCGACATCTCTTAAGTCTTGTACATCAGCAGGCAGGTTCTTCACCACTAGTGGCACCTGGAAAGCCTCAATACCTTCCTACCATGTACCATCTCACTTGTTGCTTTCAATATGTAACACTGATGCTGGACTGTTCATTCTGATGGGGGTGTGTATGTGTGTGTACTTGTGTGTGTGTGGTATGCACAGTTGGGGGGTGGGGAGGGAATGGTCTGTGAAATCAACCCTACTGGTAGCCAGCTGGACATCTAGGCAGCCCCATCTAGTGGGCTTTCTTTGCAGCCCACTGCCCACATTAAAGCTGCCACGTGCTAAGCCGCTTCAGTCGTATCCAACTCTTTGTGACCCTTTGAACTAGCCCACCAGGGATTCTCCAGGCAAGAATACTGGAGTGGGTTGCCTTGACCTCCCCCGGGGGATCTTCCTGACATAGGGGTGAACCCATGTCTCCTGTAGCTACTATATTGCAGGCAGATTCTTTACTGCTGAGCCACTGGGGAAGCCTAGAGGTGCCACAGATGTCTGCTAATGATGGGGTGACAGAAGTTCTGTTGTTCACCTCCTGAAGCCCTGAGAAAGGTTCAGCCGGGTTCTTCACTTCAAATTCACCATGATGGAATCCAATCCTACAGCACTGGTGGTGAAGCGCAGGGGCCAGCGTCCGTGCTTTAGCTAGATGTGCGCCATCCTTTAGCTGGAGGCAGGGGGAGCTGAGGGGGGACAAGGAGATTCTCCACGCTGTGAGGAATACCCCCAAGCCCCCCTTTTCTTCTTCATATTAGCACTTTCCTCTCCTTTCTTGTCCCCTCACCAGGCTGTGTCTCCCAAAGTCTTCATCTCATCTCTATTCCAAAACTGTGGTCCTTCTTCTGGCCATTTCTTTAGTCATGGAAACCTTCAGTACTTTGGTAGGTCATAGCAATCCCGGTTCCTGCCATTTCTGCAGATAGGCAGGGGGAGAAGAGCAGGGGCTCCTAAAATCTCTCTCTTTCTCTCTGTGAGTATCCATGGCAACTGTGCTATGAGGAATATTTTGCTTTTCCTCTGATATCTAGATAGCCCCAGAACTTCAAGGAACACTAGCCATCTTGCATTTGGAGGGTGCCTGCTGTCAATAAATTGGCACCTACCAAGAGCATTGCCAGCGACTGAACAACAAAGGCATCTGCCTCTACAGAGATTGAACCCCATGCTGCTGTAGCTGTTGACCTTCAACACCCCTTGAGGGAGTTCCGGATGGAGTGGGGCACTCTGTGATCCAGGGAATCTGGTGGGACAGCTCTTTAGATAGTTGGATGTTTTCAGGAACAGATTTTATGATCTCAGTCCTTGTATCTCCTCATATCTAGAGAAGCACTAAATCCCTTCATGGTGACATTAGATCCTCATGACTAACAAAAAACCTTTTGTAAAATGAGTGCTTCATGGTATTGAACTCCCCCTTCACCAAAACTTTATATATTGACTTTCCCCCACTGCCGCTTTGGAGCAATCTCTCAGAGCTATTTGAGATGCTGCCTCCCAGGCTTGCAGTCCTCATTTTGTCCCAAATAAAACTCAACTCACAACTCTCAAGTTGTACATCTTTTTTAGTCGACAGTTATGGCGACTGATGAAGCAAAGTCCCAGAGGGGACTTCCTTCCTTCAACTGGACTCCACCAGGAACCGGAGCTTTGGTACCAGCAGTGGCCCCTTGCCCCATTCCATCTCCTCGGGGAATGCAGACGAATTTGGGTAAGTCTCTCCCAGTTCTTGAATCTCCAGTATTGGTTGAGTTATATTTGGCTGTGGAGCAGGTTACCTGCCCCCTCCCAGTAGGAAAGATACTGGGAGGGAGCCCGGGTGAAACATACAGGGCATACTCACTCACGGTCTAGACACTAGTGGGGCTCGGTTGAAAGATTCAGAGAAATCCCCACCCAGGCAAAGATACTGGGTGGGGGGCGTGGTTGGCTGAAAGATGCCAGGAGAATTACCCACCCGGTGGAAAGGTACTGGTAGGGGGGCTTGAATGGGGAAAAAAAAAATCGAGTAATAGCTGGGGCTGGGCTGAAAGATGCCGACAAGTTCACTAGTGATTTTTATTGACAAATTCAGCTTAAAATGGGAAACAAAATCTCTCAAAAATAGAAACAAAGGGGTGTCAGAAAGCCAGCCTCTGACTAACACTCCAGCCAGATTCACGTCCAATACGTATGGAGCTCATACTTGCAAGTACCTAGTTAACTGGAGAAATTATACTAAAAGAGATCTCAACCTAAAATGGCCAAACTGGGGTTCTCTTGATATTCCAAAATTGACATTTTTGCACGCACAATTAGAAAAGGCTGGCTGTGTTTACTTTGACTGGTATCTAGAAGCTTCTAAAATAGGAAATGAGAGTAACTTTTTGCAGGAAACCAACAAGAAATTGCTTGAAACTATCAAAAAAGGCTGCTAGCACTGACTTTGCCAGGCTGCAGGTCTAGTGGAACTGGAAAGTCATATTTGGCATTTATGCCATTTGGCTTTTGATTTCTGGGCATCACTTTACCATCTTTTGGGGGCACTCTTGCCACTTGGCTTTTGATTTCTGGGCATCTCTTTGCCTTTTGTTTCATTTGGAATGTGACTCCTGGCTGGTGAAGTACTGGTGCGGTTTGGTCTTGTTGGTTTGGTTTGAGTGCGCAGACATCTGATACAAATCACTCCAGCTAATATGGAAATTGCTCACTCTAAGGTACTACACTCCACCGGGGAACCCCTTGGGGAAAAAACATTTTTTTTTTTTTGGATTGGTCAATCTATAGCTGTGATCCAATGACAATAAAAAACAGCCTGGGGTTTATCAAACTAAGATCCCCTACTTCCCCAGAGGGACAATCCCTGCTGGGACCAATCTGCCCTTGTTATCAGGGCCAATTTGAATATTATCTGGTCCAAATTCTGGCTATAAAACTGTAACCACAGAAAAATACAATTTTTGACAATGTGGTCACAATATTCTTTAGTCTCCAGAGAAAGCTTACAGAAAAAAAAATTTTATCTCCTTAAAATTCTTGCCCCGAGGAAATAACTCCTCCTATACCTTTAGACCAGAGCTCTCTGGATCACTTACCTAGACCATCTCTAATTCCTAAAACTAAAAGGGAAAAAAAGGGGAACAAAGCCTTTTAAAATCTTATTCCAACCATTTTTTACAACTAGTATAGATAACTAAGTTTGGAAAACAAAGCTATAGGATCTCTTGTGTCTATTTGGATATATGTATGTCTCAGTGTGTCTTTGTTTTTTTGAATAATATTGCTGAGATTAGTTTGTAAATGAGCTGTAATTGAATTGACCTTAAAAAAAAAAGTAAAGCACTTACAAATCAAACAATTCTAAATACAAGAGAAATTAACCTAAATGAATTTCAGGTTCATGTGAACTGGGAAACATTCAGTATTAAATACCTGATATTAATGTTGGGTCTATGGCCATACCACCCTGAAAGCTCCCAGTCTCGCCTGATATTAATGTTTGTTGATCTAACTAAAGTAGACATGTCTAAGAGTAATTAACACTAAGCAGAATATTTTCACTGTACCTAGGTTTAATATAAGTTAAATATTATATCTGTTACAAGTTTGTCAGCAAGGAAATTACCTCGAGTGAAGAAACTTGTAAAAAATGTAAATGAGATTATGAGCCTTTAGATAAACTCTATTAAGAATAATTATGCTTTAGGAATATCTGTCTAAAATAGTCTCTCCAGACTGGGGTAACTTGAAATTCTAAGGGGTGTGCTGAACTAAGTGTTGCAAGTCTATTGAATAGCTAAGTCATTTCCAAATAAAATAAGATTTTGAAACGTTTACTATCCTAATTTCCTCTTACAGAGAAAGAGGTTTGGGATTTAAAAAAATGAATGATGTTTGGTGCCATCCTAAAATGTTCTAAGAAAGCAAAGGTTTTAGAAATTATCACTGATATTTATGCTCAGCAACCTACAAAATGCTAATATAAAAGTCAGTTCTTGGTTGCTTAAGGGAAGTAGGAAGTGTGTTTTCGGAAAAGAAGGTATGAGGAATGGAATTGCATTTTGTGAAGGGAAAAGGAAGTAAGCCTGATTTATAGGTGGCTTTTTAGGATGGAAGAACACAGTAATGGGTACAGAAAGTGATAAGGTTTGTGAAGAGTGAACCATGAGGAAAGAGTTTTGTATAAGGTGAGGACTAAGTTTAAAATAAAGTTAAATTTACCTTTTAAATAAAGTAAGTTGGTGCAAAACTTGAATTTAGCTTTTCTCTTTGTTAAGAGGACATCTTTTCTTCAGATATTGAACTGCCTTTGATAATAGATTTAAGTTTCTTTATCTCTTAAACGACCTGTTCTGAAATCCTTTATTGTTATTTTGGCTAAGTGAATAGCTACTGGTTCACAATGACCTATAGTCCTATCTGACTGAGTGTTCTCAACCTTTTTGATATTTGTTGACAAAACTTCCTAAATCATTCTAATGAAGATTTCTAGCTAACTTTGGGAAGCTTCAGAGGGCCCCTGAAACATCCCAAAGAGAGATATTATACTCTCTCTTTATATATATATAATATATATATTATATATATTAGGTTCATTTTGCATACAGAATTACATGGGGAGTATTGTCAAGTGAGTAATAAGTCTCAGGTTATATTGTATGGTACATGTTACTAATATAGATATACTAGAAACTGTATGGAGTTCCTAAAATTCTGATATGTTTGGGTAAAATGTTATCAGGCATAATTCTAGTTACTATCTCAAAATATAGCACTAATCAAGTTTAGCAAAAATGCTTCCTCTTCAAGAAAATATATAGACAGGACTTTTGGATAAATACGTTTCTGAATTGGGTAAGGATTCTAATGGAAAACCTGATGACTTCACAAAGGTTAACAAAAGGCTGGATGAACTGGTGAATGTGCTTATAAACTTTAAGGTTTCTATCTGAAAAATTACTGATTTGAATCTGTGTTTTCCAGGTGTAAGACACACCTTCCCCTCAAACTAATTATGACAGTAATTTGGTAAAATTGTATTTTATAAACAAATTGGAACATTTATCTTTTCTATCTGAACCCTCCGGAGATTGGAAGCTCTTAGCTTCCAGTAACTTTATCAGATAAGTTAGAAAAGGTTATCTCACTAACAGGTACAGAAATCTCAAGGAATTTTGGAGACCTTGAGAATGGAGGAATTTACTTAGATCTCTTAGGCAAAATTTGTGATAAACCTTTGGCATGACTTTCCTAGCCCTGAAAAAGAGAAAGAGAAAGAAAGAAAAGAAAGTGAAGTTGCTCAGTCGTGTCCGACTCTTCGCGACCCCCAAGGACTGTAGCCTACCAGGTTCCTTCCATCCATGGGATTTTCCAGGCAAGAATACTGGAGTGGGTTGTCACTTCCTTCTCCAGGAGATCTTCCTGACCCAGGGATTGAACCCCGGTCTCCTGCATTATAGACAGACGCTTTACCGTCTAAGCCTTCAGGGAAGCCCTGAAAGGTTTTATTTTAAAAGTTCAGTCTGAGACTCTATAAAGTCTATAAAGTCAGCAAAGCAAAAAAGTCTATGATCATTTATGGTTATATAAATCATCAGGCCAAGTTTATTGGGACCAGGCCTATATTATAAACAAGTCTTAATTTGGTTATATTTGGTTAAAATGATGGTGATTTTAGGGAGAAAAAGATGTTTCAATGAATGTTAAATCCCAGTTTGTTAATGGAGGTCTGTATCTACTAAGAATCATTTCCTGAATAGTTCTTTGCTGTTAGGGTATATTAATGTAACATTTAATTGAATTATTAAAGGACACGCTAGGGTTGTTTCTGAGGCTTATCTCAGTAATCTGTCTTTGGATGAAGATCAGATGCCTCAACCTGATGAAGATTAAGATGACCTGCAACCAAGACTAGAAAAAGACATAAATTAAAGAACTGTCTCTAACCTGGATGGAAGGACCTTTCTATCAGGTACTCTTAACTGACTCATGCACAGTGAAACTGATGAGAAATTGACTCTTGAATTAACTCCCTCTTCCAAAGACCAATAAGCTGGACTGGTATATGGAGAGGCCTGCTGACCTCAAACTCACCTTCCTCAAACACTACACTACCCTAGGACAAGAAAGAGACAACATCAGAAGAAGATAGCTTGCCCAAGATGCTGATCTGACTTGTGTGATCATTTATGTTTTCTTGATTCCTTGGACCTATGCCTATCAATCAAATGTTTTCTGTCATGGATATGATTCTATGCTAGTTTAAAACTCAATCCAATTGTTGGGTTGGGACCAATTACCTGTGTCTAGAACTTCTGGGTTACCTTGGTGGATTTCTGTTCTCTAGGGCTCTGATTGGATACCCCCTAGGAAATTTATTTTAGATGAGGGTTCAGTCCTGTTCTATCTATTCATGATATTACTAGATGGGATCCTCTCATCTGGCCAATTAATAATACCTGCTCTTATGCTGGCCATAGATTTAAGTTTTCTCTTAGGGTCATTCAAACACAATCAGAGTGATGAGCTGTCTCAATAAAAAAAATTAACCTCTCATCTATTGAAAGGAAATGCCCACAGTTGTGGGGTGGATCTACATGGTTAACACCAGGCTATGGTCATATAAGTTTAAAAGCTCCTCTATGTTCAGTTCAGTTCAGTCGCTCGGTCGTGTCCGACTCTTTGCGACCCCATGAATTGCATCATACTAAAAATGATCAACCTGGTAATTATGAGACAAGGCTGGGTGCTTTATGAACTATGTCTATTATTACCCTTAGAGAGAGTGATTGGTATGGAACTCAGTGGATTTGTGGCACTAATTTATGACCTTCACATCTATAGGGATGGATATGAAGATGTAGCCTGGGATTCCCATGAATTTAAGGTCATACATTTTAACAAATTAGAGGTAACCCCAACCAATCTACCATTGGTATGATCACAGTGGGTCAAGGATCTGTATTCTACTGGTATGACCATTTAGCAGCTTTTGTGGGTATGTGTGTGCTTTCAATGGGGTTAGAGAATGTAATCGGCCATATTGAAGCCTTAACAACTTTCATAAGCTTTAAATGATAGTAACTGGGCTATCAGCTTACTGAATGCTGAGATCTCTATGATGGGAAAGGCAGTGCTACACAAATACAAGGCCCTTGACACCTTACAGCATCTCAGGGAGATATCTCTGCTGCAATTCAGAGTTAATGCTATATTTTCATTCCTGATAAATCCTTTCATGTAACACATTTGATGAACCATATGAAAAATCAGATTTCTGCTTTAAATCACCAACTTCCTAGTCTTGATGATCTCTTAGGAAACTGGTTTGGTGTGGGAGGCTCATGGCTTAAATATTTACTTTTAATTTCACTAATGTTATTAACTATATTATTTGTATTTTGCCTCTTTCACAAGATTATCGTTTCTTGTATTACCAAGTGTATGACTGAGCCACCAACGAAAATAATGATGACTAGACTTGAAGCAGTTGATCAAATGTATAGCTCGATATTTGATCAACAATTGTAATAGTATAACTCTAGGTATGGGAAGATGCAACAGAAGGGAACACTTTTCTGGACCATAATTAGAAGACAGGTGTCCAGAGATCTTTGACTATTAAGACCTAGTCCAGTAATAGCACACTGAGTGGACTATCAACAAAAACCTTCTTCAGAACTGGGAATGAGCCTTCCCAGGGACAAAATGATCATGAAATGCCCCCCAAAGTATGGTCGGATTTATGACCACAAGGGGGCCATGTCAACTATAAATTGGCACTTACCAAGAGCATTGCCAACTACTGACAACAAAGGCATTTGCCATCTGCCTCTACGGAGATTGAACCCCATGCTGCTGTAGCTGTTGACCTTCAACACCCCCTGAAGGAGTTCAGGGTGGAGTGAGGCACTCTGTACTCCAGGGAATCTGGTGGGACAGCTCTTTAGATAGTTGGATGTTTTTAGGAACAGATTTTATGATCTCAATCCTTGCATCTCCTCATATCTAGAGAAGCACTAAATCCCTTCATGGTGACATTAGATCCTCATGACTAACAAAAAACCTTTTGTAAAATGAGTGCTTCATGGTATTGAACGCCTCCTTCACCAAAACCTTATATATTGACTTTCCCCTATTGCCACTTTGGAGCAGTCTCAATCTGAGAGGCTCCCTCCCAGGCTTGCAGTCCTCATTTTGTCCCAAATAAAACTTAACTCACAACTCTCAAGTTGTACATCTCTTTTTAGTTGACACTGCCAATACTTGATGTTTGCAAAAACTTATGGGCCACATTGTGCAGAAAGTTTTTTCCTCCTTTCTAATGCTGGCTTGAATGACAAAGTCCCCACTCCAGTTATCTGTATGTGTATAACAAATCACTCCCAAATCTAATGACTTAAAAACATCTTTATCTTGTTCATAAATCTTACGTTTGGGCAGAGCTCAGCTTGATGACTGCCACTCTGTGATGTCTGGGTTGTTCTCTGCTGCAGTAATGTGTGGTCTCACACTGGGTCTCTCTGGGATCGTGTCCTCAGAGTAGATAAACTTACACAGTGGCTCAGGGTTCGCAGGGGTAGAGATCCAAGAGATCCAGGCAGAGCTTCAGGGACTTTTCTGACCTAGCCATGGTTGTCACGCAGGATCACGTCTGCTGCATTCTGTTGGCCATAGAAGACCAGCCCTGACTCAGTGTGGGAGGGGAACTACACAAAGGCAAGGCTATCAGGAAGCAGAGATCAACCACGAATATTTATCAGAAGAACAGATGCTGAAGCTGATGCTGCAGTGCTTTGGCCACTTGATACGAAGAACTGACTCATGAGAAAAGACCCTGGTGCTCCTTGGAAGAAAAGCTATGACCAACCTAGACAGCATGTTAAAAGCAGAGACATTGCTTTGCCAACAAAGGTCCGTCTAGTCAAAGCTATGGTTTTTCCAGGAGTCATGTATGGATGTGAGAATTGGACTATAAAGAAAGCTGAGCACCAAAGAATTGATGCTTTTGAACTGTGGTGTTGGAGACTAAACACCACAGAGAGTGGTGAGTCCCTTGGACTGCAAGGAGATCCAACCAGTCCATCCTAAAGGAAATCAGTCCTGAATATTCATTGGAAGGACTGATGCTGAAGCTGAAAACTCCAATACTTTGGCCACCTGATGCGAAGAACCCACTCATTGGAAAAGACCCTGATGCTGGGAAAGACTGAAGGTGGGAGGAGAAGGTGACAACAGAGGATGAGATGGTTGGGTGGTACCACCAACTTGATGGACATGAGTTTGAGTAAGCTCCGGGAGTTGGTGATGGACAGGGAAGCCTGGCGTGTTGCAGTCCATGGGGTCGCAAATAGTCGGACACAACTGAGCGATTAAACCGAACTGAGGATGTGACAAAACTGTACCCCAAAGCTTCAGCGGATGTTCCACTAGAAAGAAGAGATCAGGACACATGTTTTCTGTGCTCCTTCCAGCCACTGTGTTGTCTTTATTAGATGGGATTAAGAGGCAGAGAGCATTTGTTTATTCCCTTCAATGGACTGGCAGTCATGTTATCCATCCTGGCTCTCAAAGAATCCGTCTTGACTCTGCACACTCAGTTTTCACATTGTATCAGAGAGGGAGGACATTCTGGATGCTGGCTTTAAAATGAGAGTAAGGCATCCAAACTACTGTGGAAGCAGCAGCCATCCTGTCTCAGCTCCTAACTTCACACTAAGCAGTAAAAAAAGAAATAAATGGAGACAAACGGTGCTTTGGTTTGGGAAATAATGTTTACATGCACAGGATGCATCCACTTAAGTCTTTTAAAAACCAATTGTTCTAAGGACTTTATTGCTCTGTAACAAAATAAGCCAAACTGACATTGATTCCAAGGTCACTGTGAACTGAAGTTTAACTGTATTAATAAGATGTGAGTCTGAATGCTAGGAGGAGGCTGGAGGAGGAAGGCATCACAGTATATTGCGTTCTTGTAAACAGTAGTACATACAGAGTTAAGAGGGACTCCTCTAGTTGATGCTAAATAGGACCAAGTACCTCTGCTTGCAGAGGGATGAAGCATTATGGATTACATTCCATTTTACACCTGCTGGGGCAAAATATCCTGCCCTAAAGAAGAATGGATTCCAATCTGGCTACTTTTCTCCTAAGATGCTGTTTCTATTTCTCCTCCGTGATTCCGGTTCCCTGTAAGATGGGCTCAGCCTCCAAAAGGGAGTCCTGTGGGATGGCAGGAGGGGGAACTGCCCCTAACACAGAAGAGGTCAAAGGAAGAGGAAGCTTTCACGGAGACTTTCTGCCACATTCACGTCCCCAGCTCCATCTCCTCGGGGAAAGGATTTCATCATCGAAAGGAAAGGGCTGTATAGTCGTCAGTAAGTAAGCTCTCTGTCCTACCTTCCCCCACTTGGCCCACCACCTCCATGCTTCATATCCTGCATCTGGTAATGAGAGGCAGGAGGGGCTGCCTGACAGCAATTCCGGGGCAGATCAGGTCTTCAAGTTGCTGCCACATCAGCTTAGCCCTCACACCTAACACACACCACCAGGAGGTACTCTGAGGACAGAAGATTTGGCTGGATTGTAAAGTGGGGGTGGGGGTCTGTGGGGAGCACTGGCATGTTAGGGGTTAGGGAGTAGGGCTTCCTGCTGCTCTGTAGGAAGACCGCAGGCCTCTCACATGTGACGATGCTGACTGGTGGGTACTGGGGACAAAGGTCGGGAACCAGAATCACACCTGGCTACCTGGATCTGAGCCTCACCCTCGGGCCACCCCACAGACTGGAGCGCCCTCCAGCAGGTTAACTTACACCACATGGACGGGGAGGGAGCTGAGTTCTGGGGGACAACAGTGGTTACCAGCTGCTGGGTACCGCACTTGGCTCCACGAGCCGAAGCTCCCAGCCTCACCCCCACCTCGGGCAGCCTGGACGTGCTGTGCCATGGGCCCCCTGCCTTGAGGCTGTTCCCCCACAGTCTCAGACCCTTGAGTCTCGTCTCACTATTTCCTGGGTAGCTGGTCAGGGCGGCAGCTCCTCTGGGTTAACACAGTGTGAGATGAGGCATCACCCCAGGGCTTGCCGACTTCAAAAGGAGGGGCCAGCAATCAGATGTTTTCTAGAACATCGAGGGGGACCAGGCCTCTCTTCTTTCCACTGAGCACTCTGATAAAGCCGTCTTGTTCTTCTTCAGAAGCCACACAGATCTGAGTAAAAGGAAGGGAAAAAAAAGACATGTGTGAATAGGAAAGAAGCCAGAACACGTGGCGTGTATCACTGCTGGCTGAGGTCAGCGGACACCAAATTGGAAAAGAGGGACCGGTTTAGGGAAATTGCGGCTTGGACAGAAAAATATTTGATAAGAAATTAGGCACCACCCTGGGTTTGGAACTAGATTCAGGCATTGAATGTTTCCTGAGATTCAGTTTCATGAATGAGGATCAGTAAAGCAGGACCGGAGGTGATGATTCTGTGTTCCCTTCTCAAGCGTCCCTGTTGAGAGACCCCAGAAGGACAGAATGAGATAACGTTTATCAGAGCCTAGTATGTGCCACTCAATGAGTCCTTGATGCATTATTTTGTAATCCAAAATAACAGCCACCATTTAGAGGGCTCCTGTCATATACCTGGAAGTTTAAATGTAAAATATTAGGAAGTCAAAGGAAGTTATTTCATTCCTGGCCCCAAAGAAACAGATGCTAATATCTTGTATACTTTGGGGCTTCCCAGGTGGCACAGTGGCAAAGAATCTGCTTGCTAATGCATGAGACACAAGAGACGTGGGTTTGATCCCTGGGTTGGGAAGATACCCTGGAGAAGGAAATGGCAACCCACTCCAGTATTCTTGCCTGGAGAATCCCATGGACAGAGGAGCCTGGCAAGCTACACACTCCATGGAGTCGCAAAGAGTTGGACATGACTGAGCACACACACATACTTATTTCTTGCACATTTCAGAGCAGGATCGCCTACGCTAGACTTTAAAAGGAGGTGGTTAATATCCACTTGGGTACTTTGTCATTCACCCTTTACATGACATTGAAGGGCATGTAAGGGCTTCCTTTGGGGCTCAACTGGTAAAGAGTCTACCTGCAATGCGGGAGAACTGGGTTCAATCCCTGGGTTGGGAAGATCCCCTGGAAAAGGGAACAGCTACTCACTCCAGCATTCTGGCCTGGAGGATTCCCTGGACTGTGTAGTCCACGGGGGTCACAGAGTTGGACACAACTGAGCGACTTTCAAATGGAATGGAAGGGTGGGTATGTTCCAGTTGTAAGTGAGAAGTGGTTTCAAAGGGCTGTTACTGTGTTGTGAGTTTCTCCTGTTGAACTTGCTCCCAAGGGTGGTGGGTTGTGTCTTAGGTTGAATTCCCTAGGAACAGAGCCTGAGATAAAAATCCTCGTGCAAGTGACCTGCTGTGGGAGGGCTCAGGGGAGGTGGGAAGTGAGGGAAACAGGATGGGGCAGAAGGCGCTGGAAAGCTTGTGGGCTTAGCTGGACGTGAACCTCAGCCTGATCCCACAGCAAGCTCCTGAGTTTTAACTGTGTTACTGACCCCCTCTGAAGCAAGGGGTCTGGCAATTTGGACCACATGTTAGGTATTAGTCACTGCAGAGTGAGAAGCATAACCTCTCTGGGAGGCAGCTCTCTGGGTGATTCACTGGAGAAGGGGCAGCTCTGAGCTGTTAGTCATTCACACAGCAACTAGAAGATGGTGCCCCATCTAGTGAAGGCGATGCAGACAGGGCACCAACAGAAACCAATAGAGTGGGCTCTTTGACACAGAATAAGGAGCTTTATAGTTATATATCAGGATACTTAGAGAGCTTGATGTGTGACTCCTGATGCTTGGGGCACACCATGGACTGGTGTCTGATTTACATTTCAGAAATCTCCTACCTATGGGTTAAGTGCCCCCCTGGGCTCCATCCCATGTTGGGCCTGTCTGGCTAAAGTCCTACAGTCTAACTCACTTCTGAAAGTATGTACGCTAATAAGGTTTCCCCTTGCATTGCCTTCAAGCTAGTGTGTGCGTGCGTGCTCAGGCACTTCAGTCTTGTGTTCGACTCTTTGCAACCCCATGGACTGCCAGGCTCTTCTATCCATGGTATTTTCCTGGCAAGAATACTGGAGTGGGTTGCCATGCCTTCCTGCAGGGGATGTTCCCAACCCAGGGATCGAACCCATGTCTCCTGCGTCTTGGACATTGCAGGTGGATTCTTTACCTCTGAGCCACTGGGGAAGTCCTGCCTCCAAGCTCATTAACATTTATGCTGCCACTTAGAGCAGATGAACAGTCATTTTATTTCAAAAGATTTCTTGCCTAGCACTCTTGGATTCAGTTTTCCCCTCAAAATACCTGGAAAAAGATAGGGAACTTGAGGTGGAGAAGAAGTGTTGAAATACTGAACGCCCAGACTGACAACCATTCCAGAAGCTGAAATTTCTCTAAGACCTTTGGAGGTGAGCTCAACTGATGACAGAAGCAAGTTGTGCTGCTGGACTAAGGATAAATCTACCAGACTAAAAGATGCCACAGACACCCTTGGTAGACATCAACAGTCATCACTGCCCTCTTCCCACGCAGCAGAGTGGGGACTTTTGTTCTGTTGTTCATCTGTAGCCTGCAAGACTCAGATAAATCCTAACTGGTCCAAATGTGTTTCTGTCCTCTGTGCCAGCAATGCTCCTAGTGGTTCCCATGAGACTCGTTCTAGCCAATGAAACAGGAAGGACTATCTGCTTGGAAACTTCTGGGAAGATTTGTTTTCTTCTTGTAAGAAATGCACTGGGAAGAAAATCTCTCTTCTTCTGGCAAGGATTCTTGGAGGCCTGCAACCCTCTCTGACCACTAGGGGAGGTGGCTAACATTTCAATGTTAGCAGAACAGAGGGATGGAGGAATCTAGATCCTTGATCCTGGGATCAAACTGCTGAATTACAAATCCAAGAACTGCCCTGTATCCAGATCTCTTATTATCTTAGTAAAACATATCTTTGGAGGTCGACTCAATTGGAGTTTAGTGACTTGAGATATGTATTGGTTTACTACTGTGGTCATAACAAATTACCATGAACTTAGTGGCTTTCAACACCACAATCTAATATGTATACATACAGCTGACTCACTTTGTGGTATAGCAGAAATGAAGATAACATTGTAAAGCAACTCTACTCCAATAAAAATTAATTTAAAAAATAAAATAAAAAATATCTGGGTTACCAAAAAACCCCCAATAGTCTGGTGTCACAGTTTTCTAAGTCCTATATCTGGTGGGCTTGGCTAGTTTTCTCTGCTCTGGGTTTCACAAGGCCAATATCAAGGAGTCAGTAGGTCCTATTCCCTTCTCTTCTCTCCCGTTTCTCTAGGAGAGAATCCAGTCCCAGGCTCGCTTAGGCTATTGCTGAATTCAGTTACTCGTAGTTGTAGGCCTGAGGTTCCGCTTACCCTGCTGGCTGCCAGCCCTGGGTAATTCTCAGTGTCTAGAGGCCAGTTGAATTCCCTGACTTGAGGCCCCTTCCTACATCTCCATCCAGCAAGAGCGGGCTGAGTCCTTCCCACATTTAATCTCTCTCTGACCTACCCTTCTGCCTCATCTCTTTTCTACCCTCTTTTGCTGCATCTCTCTGGCTCCCGGAAGCTACATTTCACTGCCTTTAAGGACCCAAGTGATTAGATTTGGCCAATTTAGACAGTCCAGGCTACCCCCTGCCACAGGGCCCATAACCTGTGACATAATTACGTCTGCCAAGTTGCTTTTGCACATGAAATAAATCCAGATTGGTTTCCTTGGTTGCTGTAACAAATTACAGTAAGTTCCCTAAATACAAACCAGTTCCATTTCAAGACATGTCTGTAAGTCCAAGTTGTTCATAAGTCCAACAAAGTTAGTCAAGTTACCCAACTAACAGTCAGTTATATATACTATACGTAAAAGGTTTATAATATTGGGTTAGATAAAATGTACCTTCAGTTTTTAAGTAAAAATAAAAGACAGTTTTCATTTTCACCAAGAACTTTATTGAACAATATCTTCACTGTTTTGTTTCACTACCTTCTGCCTCCATCTTCCCAAAACTTTTTATCTTTTTGAGCAAAGAACTATTTCAGGTGCCTTTTATGGTCTTTCCATGAACTGAACTTTTTTTCCATTAAGAGAATCTTATAAAGACTGAAACAAATAGACATCTGAAGGTGTGGTATCTTGTGAATACAGCAGATGAATCAGAACTTTCCAGCCAAGCTGTGACAGTTTTTGCCTGGTTATCAAAGAAGTATGCAGTCTTGCATTATCCTGTTGGGAGACTATGAGTTTTCTGTTGACTAATTTCAGATGCTTTTCATCAAGTGCTGCTTTCATTTTGTCTAACTGGGAGCAGTACTTGGACTTAATTGTTTCTTTTTCTTGGAGGAGCTCATAACAGAGGAGTCTCTTCCAACCCACCATATAGAAAACATCACCTTCTTTGAATGAAGAGCAGCCTTAGGTGTGGTTGGTGTGGCTCACTATCCCTTCCATTCTACATTACTGTACAGTATCCACTTGCCTGCTCATTACAATTTGTTAATGGAACATTTTTGTTACGTTTAAGAAGAGAATTATATATGGAAATGTGGTCAAGAAGGTTTTTTTCACTTAACTTATGTGGAACCCAAATATCAAAGTGATGAACATAACCAAGCTGGTGCAAATGATTTTCAGTGCTCAATTTGGATATTTTGTGTATGTTGGCTATCTCCCAAGTGGTGTAACATTGACTGTTCTCAATTAACGTCTCGATCTGATCACAGTCAACTGCAACTGGTCTACCTGACTGTGGAGCATTGTCTAGTGAGGTATGTCTAGGACGAAACTTTGCAAACCACTTTTAGCACTGTTGATCAGTCACAGCATCTTCTCTATACAGTGCACAAATCTTTTTCTGCATTTCAGTTGTGTTTTTATCTTTCTTGAAATAATAAAGCATAGTAGGCTGAGAACATTGCTTTTTACTTCCATCTTCAATACAAAAATGCTACACAAAAATTCACCAATTTTGATTTTTTTAAATGCATGCTGACATGACAGATGTCACACTATACAATTTAACAAAATTGTTTTGAATGAAGTTAAAGACAACTAAGTACTACTAGAGCCAACTTATGAAAAAAACAAAAGGAACTTTTGGGCCAACCCAATACTTTGCAAGCAAATAACACATAAAAAAGAAACACAAAAAATAAAGGAGACATTTTTACAGGACAGTACCTTGAGAAGTACAGCAGTACAGTACAACGCTGGCACTGAGGAAGCAGGCAAGAGGAGTTATTGACTAGAGGAGGGAGAGAAGGTGGGCGATGGTAGAGCTGAAGGATCGTCAGCAATAGAGACGGAGGGCAAGCTGTGATTTCACTCACACACCTGACCTTGATGGCAAAGGTTCTGGTTCCTTGCTGGATTCAATTCTATCTACCCTCTTGAAAAAAAATGCTCCAGCAATGTCTGGGAAGTAGTTCTTTTTTCCTCATCACAGATGACACAGTAGCACTGGACTGCATTCTGAGCAGCTGCTTCAGCCTCCGTGGACCGTTCTATGTTGGGGTCCTGCATGCCAAAAGCTAGCAGTGCCTCCTCAGATAAAGAAAACCCCTTGTCACTTCCTGTGGCGTGAGTTCCTTCGGTTCCTCAGCAGTATCAGCTACATCACCACTGCTTTTACATGTGTTTCTGGACATCCTGGGTCTGAAATAAAGACACTGTCTTGCTGTACTCTACACAGTACCACACGTAAAGTCCACAGAAGCATGGCCGCGTGTAGAGGCTGAAGGCACAGACAATGCATGCAGACACGCGAACTAATAATGGCGTGACTGGACATGTGAACACATGTTCACATCTTTGAAAGTTTGCAACGTCAAGGTTCCTATGCAGGGGACTTACTGTGCCACAAATTCAGTAAACTAAAACAACACAAATTTATTATCTTGCAGTTCTGGAGAGCAGAGTCCCCAAATCAGGGAGCTGGCAGGGCTGTGTTCTCTCCAGAGGCTCAAAGTGAGAATCTATTTCCTTGCCTTCAGCTTCTTGAGGCCACCTGCATTCCTTGGCTCATGGTCCCTTCCTTTATCTTCGAGGCCAGCAGCACAGAATCTTCAAATTCCTCTTTCTTCCTCTCTCTCTACTTCCACTGTCATCTCCTCTGACTCTGACCCTCCTATTTCTTGTAAGACTCCCTGTGATTGCATTAGGTTTATCTGGATAACCTACATCTCAAGATCCTTAACTTAAAGAAAACCTGCTGCAGAGGAAAGAGGGCTGATTGAGGAGAAAACACTATGAGGAAATAAACACTAAATTAAAATCAATGCCAGGAGTGATTAAAGTCTGAATAAAAACTTCAGAAAACTGAAATGAAGTGGGGGACTATCTTGAAACATTCTCCTAAGAAGAAGTGAAGCGATAAAGAGATTAAAACCATAAGGACAAAACAGTAAAACAGAGATGATTCAACTGAAGAGTTATTAAGCTTCTGAAGGAAGAAGCATTAAGATCAAAAGGCAAATGACAAAATGAGGGAACTGCTGGCCACGTACAGCAGATCAGGTGTCAATAGTTTTAAGGGAGAAAACTTTTTCAGTAGCATAAGAAAGTACATAAACAGATGATTCATAAAGAAATACAGGGGCTTCTCTGGTGGTCCAGTGGTTAGAAATCTGCCTTGCAATGCAGGGGACATTGGCTCAATCTCTAGTCTGAGATGATCCCACATGCCGCTGGACAGCTAAGCCTGTGTACCACAACTACTGAACACGCTCTAGAGCCTGCAACTCACACCTGCTGAGTCCATGTGCCACAGCCACTGCAGCCCGAGCGCCTTAGAACCTGGGCTCTGCAACAAGAGAAGCCACCGCAATGAGAAGCCCGAGCATCGCAACCAGAGAGCGGCCACCACACAGCGGCAGAGACCCGTCACAGCCAAAAATAAAAAGAAAGAAATTCTCTTTAAAAAAGAAATACAAATGCCCAATACATACATGATAAAATCTCAACTCCCCTAACCACCCAGGAAATAAGGATTAACACGAAATATTACTCACTTCTAAAAATGACAGATATCGTTTGTATGCTATACAAATATGTAATAGACAGTAATATTCAGTTCTGGCAAGGATGTGGTAACCTGAATATTTTCATAAACAGCTGATGTGGGTGTAAACTGGCATAAACTGTTGGGAGGCAGTATGTATCAAGAACTGGAAAAATGGTTTATCGGTTTTCTTGTAAATTCTAAAGCATTTCCTAAAGAAGGAATCAGAGTTATGGGAAAAAACTTAAATTTGGAGCTGTTCATTGCAGTTATCCATAATGGTTTTTTTAAAGTTCTGAATCTCCAGTCACAGGAATACTAGATACTTTCTTGTATATCTGTCCATCTCGTACGGCTGGCAAACTTTTTCTGTAAGGGACTGAATAGTAAATATTTGCAGGCATTGTGGTCTCCACTGCAATGGCTCAACTCAGCTGCTGCAGTGTGCAAGCAGCCATAAGCAACGTGCAATGAATGAGTGCAGCAATGTTCTAATAAACTTTGTTTTAAAAACAGGGCCAGATGGATGCAGAGTTTGGTTTCCCAACCTCTGATCTATATGATGATATCTTATATAATTGCTAAAACCTGTGTTTTGATAAACATATAATAACTAAGTTAATAAAAGTTGGAAAACTATATAGAATATGATATCAAAATAAGAAAAGTTTGGTGGGAAATAACACAAAGGTATTCATGTTGATCATTGCTTGATGGTTGAATTACCTTGAACTTGGTTTTCTTCTTTATAATTTTGGGGGGTATTTTTCAAATTTTCTCCACAATAAATGCATTTTAGTTTTATAATCTAAAAGTGATTTATCCATTAAAATGCTTTTATAGAACATAAGAATCAGTTAAAATAGGTATCCAGGGATGATGGAATCATGGATGAATTAAAAAATAGTTTTATGGTATTTAAGTTGATCTCATAAGGATAGTTTTGAAATTTCAAAAATGAGAACATACTTTTGTGTCACTGCAAACTCTAGATAGGTTCTTGACAAAAAGATAACTTAATTCTATTTGTAGCAAGAGTTCTGTGGAAACAATAATGTAATAATTGTAAGACAGATGAACCCCAGAGGCAGAAATGTGATTTAATCACAGAGATGTGTTACACGTGTTTCCAGAATCAAATTTCTTCTTTTTCCCTGCTAATGACCACTTGTCTCTTTATATTTTTAGACTTATAAGTGCATGCTATGTTCTGACGTCTGCTGCTGTTGTTTCAGTTGCTAAAGCCCCACGGACTGTAGGCCGCCGGACTCCTCTGTCCATGGGGTTTCCTAGGCAAGAAGAACACTGGAGTGGGTTGCCATTTCCTCTTCCAAGAGATCTTCTCGATCCAGGGATTGAACCTGCGTCTCTTGCACTGCAAGCAGGTTCTTCACCCCTGAGCAACCAGGGAAGCTTTCTGAGGTTCATCAGGTAATTTCGGGAGGCCCTGGCCGCTGCAGATGGATGTCCCATTTAGGCAGCAAGGGTAATGACTCCACTCAGCGCTGATCCGTGGTGGCTGGGCACGGTGCTGGCGCTTTACACAGGTGACAGACGTGACTCTCATCTCCAGGCTGTGACGATCTTACAGAGGAGAGCACTGACATTCAGAGGGGATTTTGTCAAAATCACATGGGGTATAGACCATTTCTGTATGACACTGGGATCTGTGTTTTTGCTACTACAGTGAACTCCCCTCAATCAATAAGCAAGTTTCAAACTTGTACACCTAAAATAGCTTAAGACACTAAAGTGGAGATAAATTTAATTTTTTTCTCAATAATTGATTTTTTAATTTGTATTGATTTTTTAAAATGTAATTTTCTTTTAGGGGGCTGATATTTTCCAAAAATTGACAATGCAAAAGGCACTTTGCATTCCACATTGACGACAAAGACTGAAAACAGAGAGTCTGTGTAGAAGCAAAGAGACCTCAGTGCATTTTGCTGACGCACATGTAACTGGAAATAAAAATGCCTTCAGTTGTCACAGAACTACTAGAGGACACAAAAGTGAGAAATGGAAATGAAGGTCATTCTCGAATTTTAGCTTTGATCAGAACACCCGGGAAGTCTGTAAAAAGACTAATTTCCTGCCTTTGCCCTGAAGGTTTCTGCTTTGGCAGATCTGGGGTGGAGTCAAAAATCAGCATTTTCAACAAGCTCCCAGGTTATTCTGATTCAGAGGGTGCAATGGCCACCCCTTAGAAATATCAGGCTGGACAACTATCAGAGGTTACAGCACTCTCCTACAATTATGGGCAGATCCATGTGGTTCCAGGTCCAAGCTGAAATGCTGTGCTGGGTCTTGAACACGTCTCATTAAAGATGCTGGGTGGTTTGTCTCTCCCCTGCCCCAGCAGGTTGTCAGTTCAGCCGTGAGAGGGGAACACACATATATGAGCTCACTTCCAGAAAAAAAATTGAGGTTTGGGGGGCATAAGGTCCAGGGATTGGCAGAAGTCACTGATTGAGCAGCTGTTCCACTTCTGGAAATTGATCAACTTAAGCACATTTTAACTTGCCTTCTGGTTGGTTTCCTGCCATTCCCTTCTCCAGGGGAATTTCCCGACCCAGGGATCAAACCCGGGTCTCCTTCATCGCAGGCAGATTCTTTACCCTCTGAGCTACCAGGGAAGCTCTATTTGTATTTTAGTAACATAAAATAATGTTTAATCTCAAATGGGGAAGCACAAGATTATTCTGAGAAGAAAAATCAAAGCAGCTAGCAAAATTACGTAATAATGCTTTGCCAATAAAGATGAACATCCTTCCTGGATGTATTTCATTCAGAAGACTTCCCAGATTTTGTAACAGGAAGAATACAGTTGAGTAATCTTGGAGAAGTTTGAGACATTGACATGGAATCCAGATGGGAAATGTGACTGTTTGCTTCGTGGGGTGTGTATGGCGTTAGAGATGGGGTCTCAGTCTGATGAGGGTGAGTCCATTGCCTGGAATCAAGAATGACTCACTAAGGCTTCTGTGGCTTCTGTATGAGCAAGAATTTGTTCCCAGGGGGTCCTTCTGGTCCTAGGACACTTGCCTTCCCTGGGAATTGACAATGCAAAAGGCACTTTGCATTCCGAGTTTGTTCCACATCGTCCAGGGCACATGGCTCAGTGGAAGGCATTGACTTGAAGTTTGCAGATCTATCTTTAAGTTCCAGCCTGGCCACATGCCAGGTTATTGCCCCCGAGCAAGGCACATCATTGTTTCCTCATTTATAGGGCATGTGTAAAACTTCAACAAATAAAATGTATTGGGTTGGCCAAAAGGTTCGTTGAATTTTTTTCTGTAAGACGGCTCTAGTAGTGCTTAGTTGCCTTTAACTTCATTTGAAACAATTTTGTTTAGATTGTATTGTGACATCTATCATACCAGCATGCATTTAAAAAAACTTATCAAAATTAGTGACTTTTTGTGTAGTTATTTTAATATTGAAGACAGAAGGAAGAAGAGACATTTTTATTATGCTTTATTATTTCAAGAAAGGTAAAAATGCAACTGAAGCAAAAAAAGATTTGTGCAGTGTATGGAGAAGGTGCTGTGACTGGTCGAATGTGTCAAAAGTGGTTTGAGAAGTTTCACACTAGATTTCACGCTGGAGGATGCTCCGCAGTTAAGGTAGTGGAGCAAAATGGTGAATACGTTGTTCAATACAGTTCTTGGTGAAAATGAAAAATATGTCTTTTATTTTTACTTAGAAACCAAAGGAAATTTGTAGCCAACCCAATAGATATATAAGCTTTATAAGTATTATATAAGCTATATGTTTGGTTCTCAGGAAAGGCAACTGAGCTTCCTAACATTTTGGTTTTGCCTGTTTAGATCCTGCTACACTAATATCAGGCTTCCTTGGTGGCTCAGATGGTAAAGAATCTGCCTACAATGTGGGAGACCTGGGTTTGATCCCTGGGTTGGGACGATCCCCTGGAGAAGGGAAAGGCAACCCACTCCAGTATTCTGGTCTGGAGAAGTCCAAGAGGTCACAAAGAGTCAGACATGACTGAGCGATTAAAACACACACACACACACAAATATCACTGGACTAAGAATATCTTTTCTCAAAGTGAATACACTCACGTGACTACTTGTTAAGATTTATTGCTATTTGTAAAATGACCCTTACTCTATTTTGGTCACACTGGGTGGGCGCTGGTGGGCTTTACTCACCTGATTCTCTTTCAGGGTTATCTGTCCCTGTTCCTTACACCCAGTGAAGGTTCTAACACATCTAAAAATCTTCTCATTTTGGTGTACTCTCTGAACAAAGTTGGCTGGAAAGAAGCCAATTCTGTCTTGAATTTTCCCCTGAAAGGAAAAAAAGAGGCATGCAGCCATAATTGTAGCATTTATGGTAATTATAGTTACCAAATGATTTTTCTTAAAGAAAAAGAAATACTTACTTTCCACCAGTCTTCATTAGAGTCCTCTAGAAGAGTAATCATGTCTCCTGGCCTAAAATGAAGAATGAATGAGTTGGGTGGGGGGTAGAGAGGGTGAAAAAGAAAAAGATGGTATTTTAAAGTCAGAAGTGGTAGCTTTCACTCACCCAAATAATACTAAAATAAAAATGAATTTTACCTGCTCTTCCCACCCATGAAAGTAGCTTTGTTAGAGGCTGAATGCAAATGTAATTTCTGTGCTGTATTTAGAAAAAAATCTTTAACTTTATTTTTATACACAGATTATCATCTCTGCATTGTAAAAAACTCTGAAATGTGGAAGTCTAAAATATGAAAACTGGAGTTTTTTCATATTCTGCCCCATAATCCTCCTCCCACTGTCCAGAGGTGACCACTGTTAGTAGTTTCCTGTGTCTCCCTCTGGACTCTTTTCCACGCACTGACATTTATACAGAGATATGTAGGTGTATTTGCTGTTTCTTTTGTCTTCTATTGACATCTAGAATGAGGCATTGTCTTTACTATTAGCTGCATCTTCTCAGTACCTTCTTGAAACCACTTTTATTTAATTTCTATTTCCCTTGTCTGCCACTTTTTATGTTGGTATAATCAGGAAGTTTGTTTTAGACTTGTGTGTGTGTGCATGTTATATCCTTCATTAGGAATTACTTGGGTTTAACTGAAGACTTACATGATGTTTTTGCTATGGGTATTGTAGATACAGTGATTATTGTCACCTCTAATTTGATTTTCACATCCACCTGTGTGTGTGTGTATGTGTGTGTGTCTTTTATTCCTTCTACCCAGCACCTAATGGCACTTTTACTATCTGAAGACTCATATTATTTTTCAACTTGGGAAAATCTTGTCCACTATTTTTTCACTGTTTTCTCCCCGTCATTTTCTTTCTTCTTTTTTCCTGGAATTTCTAGTCAACATGTGTTGGACTTTCTAGATCAATTATCTATATCTTTTGTCTTTCTAACATTATTTTCTGTCTTTAACAAGAAATCTAGTCTAAAATTTTTCTCAATTTAATCTTCCTAATTGCTTAGTTTGTGTATGGGCTTATCTCTTGTAATATTTATTACAGTACTGAGGGTTTTAGGGAAAATTTAATTTCCAAGAGTTCTTTATCATTTTCTGAATGTCTCCTTTTCACCTTTGTCAACTTTATCTTATGGATGGAATAGCATGATGGATATTGCTGAGGATATTATTAGATATTAAAAACAATATTTCTTCCCTTTATTAAATTTGTTTCCATTAGGATTAGTTAGAGTGTTATTTGTCTTATTGCTTCTTTTTTTGGTTGTGCTGAGCAGCATTTGGGATCTTACTTCCCCAAGCAGGGATTGAACCCATGCCCCCTGCAATGGAAGCACAGTTTATCTTATTAGTTTACTTTTCCTTCATGTCAAGGGATTTTGTCCTGCACCTGTGTTTCTTGGCTATTTCTTTATATTCATAACTGAAAACACAGGGTGTGAATCTCTGGGTGAGTTTCTCCACTATCAGCTACATCTGCATCTGCTATGTGTGAGGGCTAATTTCAGGCTCTGCTTAGGACAGCAGGGTGTGTCAGTTGATGCATCTCATTTTTGGATGCTTGAGAGTATAGCAGACAAGCAGTTTGGGGACTCCCACCACCACCCCAATGGCTAAAACAAGGGTGGCTTTCTTAACCCTGGGAAGGAGAAGGTTAATTTATTTTCCTCCAAGTAAAGCTGACTTTTCCTCCCCTACCACTCTCTACAAGCTCTGGAGGTCTAGAACTACCTCCAATTCTTTTTCTTTCTCAGTCTTTTGGGCCACACAGGGGCACACTTCCTTGGGCATGGGTTCCCTTTCTTAGAGCACAGGTGATGGTTTAATTCTACAGTCAATCACAACTGCTGCCTATTTTTTTCTTTCTAAGTAGTAATAATGGGTTATAAATGAACACTGTTGGGACTCTGTATCAGTTATATTTTGCTGATAATGCTGTGTAACAAACAACCCCCAAATCTCAAAGGTTCACTCACATTCTTGAGTGCTGGCTGGGATGACTGGGGTGATTTTGCCTTATTCCACGTTTCTCATGCCCAAGAAGACCAGTTTGGACATTCATGGCATTGCCAGGGCAGCAAATGGAAATGTGAAAAACATGTAAGGCTTCTAATGCATAGGCTCAGAGCTGACATGACACATTGTCATTCTGCCTCAAAGCAACTCTGGTGAAAGAATTGTAAAGTCTCATGGCAAACAGCATGGATACAGGGACAGTGGAGAATTGAGGCCACTAATGCAATTCAGCCACTGCGACACCCACATGCTCTTTTGTGAGATCAGTGTCTGTTTGAGTATGCTCTGACATAGATGTTTCTCTCTGAGCATTCTTTGGACTCTGGTCATCTTCCTTGTTCTCAATTTGCTGTAGTCTCCCAAGAAATTCCCAAGATTTGGGGGTCTCTGATAGTGTTATTTTCTAGTACTATTATGGAGATATTCTCAGAAAAACATATTTCTCACACTTTAAGGGATTGGAGCAAGAAGGCAAGCAGATTTGTGTGCTCCCTTTGCTATTCTGGTTCAATCTTCTCTGCTGTCATTTTCAATTCTCAGCTAATATTTATCTTCGTAGGGGATTCCAAATATAACAGGCTTGTTACATCTGAAGCATTAAACACAACTGGCATTTTGGTATTTCAACAGTCACAGTTTCATACTGATGTCACAGAAAGCGAGGAGGATGAAAATCACTCTTTTCCCAGGTGAGGGATTTAATTAAGCAGCAAGGATGAAAGTCGATGTAGAAAAATCCTTCTAGCTCCAGCAGATTTTATTTAACCTAGTAACCTAAGAAACTGTGTGTTAGCATCAACTAGAGTGACTTTGCTGATGGTTGGGCAAAAAATTATAAGCAGCGAATCAAGATTGGAAAAGGCTTCTTTCCCTGGGTGTAAAACAGTGTTGCCTGAATCCAACATCTATTTTGCTAAAAAAAATATGTATTTATTTATTTGACTGCATCAGGTCTTAGTTGCAGTATGCAAACTCTTAGATGAAGCATATGGGATCTAGTTCTCTGACAGGGATTGAACATGGGTCCCCCTGCACTGCAGAATGTGGAGTCAGCCACTGGATCACCAGGGAAGTCCCTCCAACATCTATGTTTATGGTCTGAATGGTCAATCTTGACCATGCCCAGAGGTAGACAGTACCTGAGCCCATGACCCATGTGAAATAAACCACACATTAGAATAAAGCACTCACTGGAATACAAGCTATAATTTTATGAGAAAGATCAGATCTCCCGACAGCATGATGGGGATTCTGTCTTAGGAAAGAGCGCTGCCAGCATCTGAAAACTGCTTGGTGAATGAGGAGACTTACATTCATCCCTTTATCTTTTGTTGTTCTGTTTACCTGCTCATTCCACAAATGTTCTAGACCACTGACTCTGAAAGGATGATTTTACTAGGCATTGGGTATACTTCGGTGAGTAAAGGCCTCACAGGAGCTAATATTCTAGTAAGAAAGATGGATAATAAATAAGAAAATGCATAATTAAACATTTCATAAATAATAAATATAGAATGTGTATGCATAACTAATAAATATATGATTGCAAATTGTCTTCAGGACTACCAGTGAAATAAACAGGATGCATAAAGAATGAGTGATTCCTACTGATACGACTTAAATACTCTAATCATGAGGCAGAGACAGCTAATGTGTTTTTCATTTTGGGGAGGATCTTGCTTTAGGGCGGTACTTGAACCCAAAACAACAACTCTCTAATATCTGGGTCGGTACATGTGTGGCTTGTGGGGCTTCTGCTGCCCTCTTGCCTCTGCCTGGCACCCCCCAGCAATCTCAGCATTCTTTCCCACTGAGCCCCCCTTAGATCCTTTCCCACTCTGGGCTCTGGGCAGTTGATCTGAGCAGGCACTTAAGGTAAAATCATTCTGTGTAATATAATATTTTTAATTTATTTTAAAAAATGCCTTGACCCACTTTGAAACTCTGTCTAGGGACTGATGAGCTCCTCTTAGACAACTGATTAAATTAACAACCCACACCACCTCCCTCTGGGGGCTCGAATGCTCTGGGGCACTATGCACCAGCCTCATCCTTAACTGCCCTGGCGCGGGCTCTGGACAGCTCAGGACAGCCTCTGTGACTGGAGCCTGGGACATTATTCAAATCAGCTAACCCGTGGGGAGCCTGGGAAACCTCACTCACCCAGCTGCTGACCACATGTAAGCTGCCCCTACAGCTCCAGCTGCTGTTACCCCGACTCCCCAGTCGCTGGTGTGGTCCTGAGTGGCTGCACCACACACTTCACTCTCAACTGTGGGTTCTCTTCTAACCTGTTCTCAACTCAGGCCTCTTCCCCTTCCTTCTGCCCACCTGCTCTCCTGACGCAGAACCTTGCCATGGGTCTTGGTAGAACGGAGGCCTAAGGCTTAATATTCTCCGTCCTTGGGTTGTTCCTAAGATGGACACTGCCAGGGTGTGACTCTGCCTCCAGCTGTTTTACGCCTCTCTGCTGACTGGAGCCCTTTCCATGAAATAATTCTTATGTTGTGTTATCACATTCTGTTAGTAGAAAGTCCTGCTCTGGTCTATCAGCTATTTTCTTTCTTTTAGGTGACTTTATATTCTGATCCATTATATATAGATTTTATAATTTAACTCTATATTTCCAAATCTTGGAGACGAACTCCAAAGAAAGTGAAAGTGAAAGTTGGTAGTTGTGTCCGACTCTTTGTGACCCCACGGACTATACAGTCCATGGAAGATGAACTCATCTGGCTCCCAAATACTTAAAATAGTTTGTGCATGCTAAGTTGCTTAGTCATGTCCGACTCTTTGTGACCCTATGGACCATGGTAGCCCATCAGGGTCCTTTGTCCATGGGATTCTCCAGGCAATAATACTGGAGTGAGTCGCCATGCCCTCCTCCAGGGGATCTTCCTGTTTCTTTTGCTTAATTCAATCAATCAGAATATCCTAAGTTCAAATATAAATTCTGCTGCATTGTAACCTAAAATTATGTTGTTGTTTTTGTTCATCGCTCAGTCATGTCCAACTCTTTGCAACCCTATGGACTGTAGCACGCCAGGTTTCCCTGTCCTTCACCATCTCCTGGAGTTTGCTCAAACTCATGTCCATTGAGTCGGAGATGCCATCTAGCCATCTCATCTTCTGTCATCCCGTTCTCCTCCTGCCTTCAATCTTTTCCAGCATCAGGGTCTTTTGCAGTGAGTTAGCTCTTTGCATCAGGTTGCCAAAGTACTAGAGAGTTATATACATTGATAAAATGTACAATACACTTCAGAAACAATCCAGTTTGTAGCAGAGAGATCATAACACCACAGCTGGCCTTTTTGTTTGTTCAGTAAAATGGGTCTTAAACCTTGAGGAAGACTCTCAGATGACCTATAGCATGGTTCATGGAACATCTTAAAATTCTGAGGGAACTGTGGGCTATCCACAGGGGTAGGAATAAAGTAACAAAGCTAACTACAGAGTCATGGCTTTGTGGTGAGGAGGACAGAGTTTATTTGTGAGTGTGTATATGTGTGTTTATGTGCATGTGAGCTGGACAGTTGCTCTCTGGGGTCGTTTCCAGCAGTCCTCTGTGTCCCTCATGTGGTTTTCCACTTGGACACAGCAACCCTTCTCGCCCTCACCCAGGTACACTGGATTCAGGGACTGTGAGGACACAATGTTCACAGAGCGTATGAATGATGCAGGCAAGCCCAGCCATCTACAGGAAACTCTTCTGCAAGGTTAAGTTATGAAGATGGTTGAGTCTTTCATGGGTGGGGGCTCCCAGAGGGTCAACTGTGAGCTGTCTCGAGGCCCCCCATGTAGCCTGTCTCTGGTCCCCACGTAGAACACAGATTCCTATGGTTGGAGACAGTGACACCCTTTTAATGAGGTCACATGTTAGGTCTCAGGTGTGTACTCAGGATAAAAAGATGCTTCAAAGCATCAGTTATCTTAACTGTTGGGTGACAATAAAAATAGTACATTTCTTACTTTTTTGATGATTAAATGAGTTAAGACCTGAGAAACACATTTAGATAAGCCCACAAGAGATGGTGGTTATTATGGTTGTTAAGACATTGTTACTGTCCTCAAGATGTTGGTGATCTCAACTGGTAACTTAACAGTATCACTGCCAAATGAGAAGAAATACACTCTAAGGGCATAGACATGTATGGAATTAAGAAACAAAATTTGCTACTAGTCTAGCAAAAAAGGAAGTGGGGGAGACTAGTAGCAAAAAAAAAAAAAAAAATTTGCTACTAGTAGCAAAATTAACAAACAAAAATTCCAAACAAACAGGCTTCTTTGAGACTGAGCTACCTCAATGATATTCACATAAGTACACACTCCAAGGCATCTATATCTCCATCTCTCTATACAGTGAACTATATTGACTTTGCAAAGTTGCTATGTGAATTAAATGAGAAGACCTATGTGGAAGCCTTCAGCACTGTGAACGATATACACTAAAGGCTTAAAAGTTCTAATTTCCTTCTAAAAATTTAGTTTTTTACTGGGGTATGAGAAAATTCAGTGTCCCCTCAGGTTTCGCAGGGGCAACTGCTTAATGTAATAACCTTTGACCTCTTAAGGGGCTTCAAAAACTGACCTTTGATGTAATTCAGTGTTTTGGAAAAGTTTCTCTCTCTTCACATCCCCAACCCCCTCTCTCTTCCCCTTGACTCCAGATAGCGACCACATAGTTGTGGCAGGCTCAGGGTGGAGGGAAGAATCTACTGCCCATTAGCTGACTTCAGGGGAGATGCTGGAAGGGTGCAGGTCCCCCCTACCCAGAGCCTGGGGGGACAGCAAAGTTCACTGAAGGAAGTGGGGGAGACTAGTAGCAATTACACACAAGGAAGAAGATCAAGAGAGACTTTCTCCCTAAGAGGGTTTGATTCCACCACTAAGTCCACGAAATCATGCTGCCTCTTGTACCACTCAAACTTTGTGAAACTCCTTAGAATTGCCCATTTTACTCTGCAACTATTTGGAGATTTTAAAAAATTTCTTACAGTTTCCCATTCATTAGGCAAAAGAACCCCAAATCAAGCTTACATCAACCACTCTTACTCAGGCCAAACAAATCTCCTGGAGAAACCCAAGCCAAGGGGAACAGAAAAGTAAAAGAGAAAGTCACTCAGTTGTGTCCAACTCTTTGCGATCCCATGGACTATAGCCCGCCAGGCTCCTCTGTTCATGGGATTCTCCAGGCAAAGATACTGGAGTGGGTTGCCATTCCCTTCTCAAGAGGATCTTCCCAAACCAGGGATCGAACTCACGTCTCCTGCATTGTAGGTGGTTTCTTTACCATCTTAGCCACCAGAGAAGTCTCAAGGGGAACAGAAAAGGAGCCAGCCAAACTGCTCCATTAGTTTCAGATCTATTGCTAAATTTTCCCCTAGACCCTTTTCTTGATTTCCATTATCCTGGTCCAGAGCCTTTAAAATCTTAGCATGTGGTTAGGGAACAAGGGACTCCTGAACTCTGCTGTGTGATTTTGTCTTAAGCTTGGCGTCCAGAAAACTGGCCTGCGCCTTCTCAAGTCCAGAGACCAGCTCAGAGAGAAAGGATTCAGCTAAAGGGCCATGTGGATGAGATTTGGTAAATGTTCCTGAACTGTCACAGATCATGCTCTCCAGAACCTAATTGAAAAAGGCATTTGAGTGAGAGAGAGGCTGCTAAACACATTAGTGATATTCGGGAAGATCTGGGTTTCTTGACATAGCACAGCGTCAGAGTATAATATGCATCAGAGACTTTCCTCAAATAGCCCTTAATTGCATTTTGATGTCCTGGTGACTGTGAAGATTATTTTAAATCAAATTGGTGCATTAGAATTACATTTAGTTTTAATTAAGTTGATGCATTTGCCAAGCAGTAATGTACTTAAGAGAATGGAAATGAGACACCAAGTCTTATTTTGTCTAACACTGTCTCTAGGGCTCTCCTTTTCTTATTTTATGGAGGATTTATAAAACCATACAGAGTGAAGGACATTACCAAATAAACCACAGGCTAAAGCCGCAGTGCTGACCAGTGTATTGAGCACTGGCTGAGGATCAGAAATCTGCATCCCATTTGGGTCGGCCGCTGGCCCACTGTTCATCTCAGGAGAAGTCAGTTAAGTCACAGTTGTTCTCAAACCTGGCAGATTACCAGAGTCTAAGGGAATATTTGACCATACAGATTTCCAAATGGGAATTGAGTCTCCAGTGTGGGTGTAACCCAGGAGTCTCTATTTTAATAATGTTCTCCTGGAGATTCATACGGATTATAACATGTAGTTTAACCATCCTAACCACTGTTCTCTCCTCTGCAAAATGCTGCTTGCTTGAACCACTTCACTGATCAGTTGAAAGAATGCAAGGGGTTGTCAGGGACAATTTGGAAGACTCTGAAATGGGCAAAACTGATGACTGAACTGGGGTGCTGTCTGGTGCACCCTTCTGGGTCACCTCCCCCTTTCAGGGTCTTTGAGCTACTGCACATCTCTGCAATAATGCAAATAAGCCTTACCCCGAGAAACATTAGTGAACTGTGTCTGGCAGAAAGTAGTCAATGACTACCCTGTGAATATTATCTACTTTTGCACCCATTTGTAAGTTCACATCAGCACTCCTGATTGCCTACATATGGGTGCTGCGTGAATCTTCCTTTGAATCAGATGTTAAAGTGTACTGGTTCTCTCATTCATTAGTGATTCAAATTAAAATTCTGACCTGTACTCATTTTATATTTGTAGAACAGTAATCATTTTAATTTTAAAAAATTATCCTTGACCAGGAGTGACTTTTCATGAACCCCAGTCTATAATCACACACTTCCTGTTCTTTTGAAGCAAATTTAACAATCCAAATAGATTTATAAGGAGTAATGTGAGTGGCCAAAAAGGGTAAAATTAACCCATTATCTGAATCTGCTAATATAAATTGTCTTCCTTAACAGAGAGGAAACCTATCATGTCAGTGTAGGATGGAAAGACAAGTGGATGAAGAGTTTGCCTCCCCAGATAACAGCTCTAAGCCTCCACTTCCACCTGTGGGTTCCTGGACTCGCTTCTCTCTCCCCCTCCTCAAAAGGGTAAAAGACCATAAATTATCTCCTTGGAATATGAACTGAACAGCTAAGTGTCCATTTGCTAAGCTTTACTGAATTTTAAGACAGTCTTTCCAGAATGAAGACTGGGATGAATGTAAGAATCTAAGTATGCTCCTGCAGTGAATTTCCACAACTTCTTTTGGAATGGGATTTGCAACTGGCTTGCATCTGACACCACTTGTTCTTATAGTTGAATTATTCTTCTGTTACCCTTTCCTCAGTGGAAGAGGGAATGACTGCTCACTGTTCAAGCCGTACAGGTACTCATGTCCACTCTTTCTGGAAGTCCTGGACGGGCTGCGATGCCATCTCCTTGCAAAATCTTCCCTGGCTTCTTCCCAAGGCTGTTTCAATGCCTTCTTCTTTTTTTTTTTTTTAAATATTAAATGAAATTATGTCGTGTAAATAACTTGATACACATTGAAAGTGTTAGTCGCTCAGTTGAGTCCAACTCTTTGCATCCCATAGACTGTAGCCCACCAGGCTCCTCTGTCCATGGAATTCTCTAGGCAAGAATACTGGAGTGAGTTGCCATTCCCTTCTCCAGGAGATATTCCCCATCCAGGGACTGAACCCAGGTCTCCTGCATTGCAGGCAGATTCTTTACCATCTGAGCCACCAGGGAAGCCCTTGATATACAGTATATGCTCCCTCAATATTAGCTTCCTTCCTCTCTTCCTTCTAGATTTTAGATCACAGTTCTATTCTGCAGTGGGATCACGCGGTCGGAAGACCTGATTCGCTCCAGCTGATGTTTCAGCGTCCCCCTGAGGTGCAGCAGCAGTATCTGGAACTACATCCCTGCCCACAAGCCCTCATATCGAAGGGACTTTCTTGTCGAGGGCCTGCAGCCTTATGGCCACGGGAGCTCTTTGATAACAGGGCCTGTGAACTGCATCTCATTCACCACGAGGTGAGCGGTGGCACATGACACAAATCCTGGAGATAGCTGCACAAGGGTTAAAGTCCCATTTGACCTTATTTCAAGTGGTGCTTTCAATAAATCAGGAAGAGGTGAATTCAGCCCATCCCATCTCCAGAGGTTTTTGTGAATATCAGCTAATGGGACAATTGGTTGCCTGGTTTTGTTCAGACTCGCACACAGAAAAATCTGGTACTCATGACTTCCAAGAAAGAGTCTGGCAATTCAAGACTTTAAATCAGGAATCTAATTTGGAGTTACAAAAGAAGATATGTTTTTCTCTTACGGCCCCCAAATTTAGCTATTCTGACACAAACAGATTGAGTGGCAATTAATTTACATCTCTCTTAAAATTTAATAATATTCAAACAGCAGTTTCCTCATTCCCTCTTTTGGCTCACAGGAATTTTTCCTCTCCTCTTCACCCCTTATGAAACATGGCCATTATCATATAAATCTGTTTGGGGAGAACTAATAAAAATGAAAATGATTTAGATGTGGAAAACCAAAATGGATTCTTTGGAATAGACATACATGGTCACTTAAATATGTATTTGAACCCTTGAGTTTTTTGTTTATGCTTGATCTTTTATTTCAGAGTCCCTACCAATGTTTTAGGGGTTCATGCTTACTCAGAGTTATTTATATATGCTGACTATTTAAACAATATGTCAACTTGGCCAAGCCACTGAAGTTATTCTTACAGATTTTAAAAATATGCATCACTGTGAATTAATAAGTGATATCTCCAAGAATATTTTGCAGACTTTCAATGAGACAGGTTACACTGCAAATATGGACGGCAGGATTTACTTTCATCAAAAGGCTAAGAAAGGGTTATCAAGCTTTTGCTAATATGTGTGTGTATAAATGCATGTGTATTTGTGTGTGTGTGTCTGAATGTGTGTGTGTGTGTGGCTGTGTGTGAGTTTGCTTGTATCTGATTGTGAGTGTGTAGGGATGTATGTGCATATGTGAGTGTGTCACACACAGTCAGGTACATGGTCAGGAGAATGACGGACCCACGGCTTTTGTGAATTTATGAGACAGTCTCTGATCATGATGCCAGTCCTGATTATGGGGTTCTCCAGTTTGTATTTCAAGTCGCATTTTAAAAAGCTTTGCTCATTAATTAAGCTGGCATTCCATAAAGTGTAATTTTCAGGACTTTTAAAAAACTAGACATTAAAGGTGTTTGGTGGAGACTGTCTAAGACCCTTAATGACAGAGGTTATCTACTATGCTAGCTCATTACACTCAGCCAGAGGAACCCGGGTGGCTCACTGATGTTATCAGACCTCAAATTATCAGCAAGGGCAGCTTAGAGAGCCCCTCGCATGATGGCATCACATCCATCTCGTGTATCAGCGATAAAATTCCATACCTGGAGCATGTCATGTCAGCAACCACAAAACCTACTCAGAAGGTAAGAGACGGTGTCACAGCCTCCTTATCACCAGACTAATTAGATAAAGTCTCCTTGGATGTGCTCAAAGATAAGACAGAGTGTTGAACTATATATCCCTAAAGATATATATACTATATATCGTTAGAGTAATTGATCAGAAGACCAGGAAAATAAAATGTATTGTGAAATGATGCAAATGATGAAGAGATGGTATCTAAACAAACTGTACACCTCACTTTGTACTGGGCACAAATAGCATCTCATTTTTTTTTTTTTTAACATTATCTCATTGCTCAGTCTCCCTAGGAAGGAGAAAATGGAGGCTGCAAGAGATTAAACAGTTTGCTCAAATTGATGCAGCTAGGATGTGTCAGAGCTGGGAGGTGGACCCAGGTCAATGTGACCCCCAGACACTGCTCCTTTCCGCCCTGCACCCTTGCTCTCCCCTACTCTCTGCCCATGATGGTAGGAAGATTATCATGGCTTCCATGAGCTCCAGAGTTTTGGGGAGGTAACAGCAGATGAATTTATGAAGGAAGTTTGCACTGACAGTGTAGCAAAGCTGACTGTACGAAGCCTCTGCCTTTAGGCAGTGTGTGGAGACTAATGATGGGACCACAGCAGTTCTGAGGGGGGCAGGAGCTGCTCTAGGAATAAGGAGGCAGAGCCCTACACTCCTTCTCCCTGAGGCTCACCCTACCATGCCCAAACTGTGTTTGGCTTAGCAGGGCTTCTTCCACATTGTCTTCAACTCTTTGTTCTTTGTGAATATGACTACGGGCTACTGTTGGTCTATTTTTCTACAATTTCTTCTCAACAAATCATATTCATCCTGAGTTCAAGCCCCATCTCCTTCAGGAAACAGGTCCTGGTAAACCACTCTGAGCTGGGTTAGCTTCCTCCTTTACAGCGTCCATTCTATTAACATGGACTCTATTTGCCCACTAATTGTATATGCCAGGGACAACACTTGTTCATTCATTTAATCTCCACAATACTTATTCATTCATTCATGAAATATTTATTAAGCATCTACTAAGTCTCAAGATCCGCTGGATCATCGAAAAAGCAAGAGAGTTCCAGAAAAATATCTATTTCTGCTTTATTGATTATGCCAAAGCCTTTGACTGTGTGGATCACAACAAACTGGAAAATTCTTCAAGAGATGGGAATACCAGACCTGCCTCTTAAGAAACCTGTATGCAGGTCAGGAAGCAACAGTTAGAACTGGACATGGAACAACAGACTGGTTCCAAATAGGAAAAGGAGTACGTCAAGGCTGTATATTGTCACCCTGCTTATTTAACTTATATGCAGAGTACATCATGAGAAACGCTGGGCTGGAAGAAGCACAAGCTGGAATCAAGATTGCCGGGAGAAATATCAATAACCTCAGATATGCAGATGACACCACCCTTATAGTAGAAAGTGAAGAACTAAAGGACCTCTTGATGAAAGTGAAAGAGGAGAGTGAAAAAGTTAGCTTAAAGCTCAATAGTCAGAAAACTAAGATCATGGCATCTGGTCTCATCATTTCATGGCAATTAGATGGGGAAACAGTGGAAACAGTGGCTGACTTTATTTTTTGGGCTCCAAAATCACTGCAGATGGTGACTGCAGCCATGAAATTAAATGACGGTTACTCCTTGAAAGGAAAGTTATGACCAACCTAGACAGCATATTAAAAAGCAGAGACATTACTTTGCCAACAAAGGTCCATCTAGTCAAGGCTATGGTTTTTCCAGTGGTCATGTATGGATGTGAGAGTTGGACTATAAAGAAAGCTGAGTGCCGAAGAATTGATGCTTTTGAACTGAGGTGTTGGAGAAGACTCTTGAGAGCCTTTTGGATTGCAAGGAGACCCAACCAGTCCATCCTAAAGGAAATCAGTCCTGAATATTCATTGGAAGGACTGATGTTGAAGCTGAAACTCCAATCCTTTGGCCACCTGATGCGAAGAGCTGACTCATTTGAAAAGACCCTGACATTGGGAAAGATTGAAGGCAGGAGGAGAAGGGGACGACAGAGGATGAGAAGGTTGGATGGCATCACCAACTCAATGGACATGAGTTTGGGTAAACTCCGGGAGTTGGTGATGGACAGGAAGGCCTGGCGTGCTGCAGTTCATGGGGTCGCAAAGAATTGGACACGATTGAGTGACTGAACTGAACTGAAGTCTTAAGAACTGGCCTATACTCCAGGGACACAGGGTTATTTAACAAATACAGATTTGTTCTCATGGGCTTTACAAGGGAGAGATAAGTTAACCAAACAATCCCAGAAATATATAAATACAAAATGAGATAAATGCTTTGAAAAGAGATATGATGTCATGAAAGTATATCATAGAGGATCTCACTGAGGTTGCACCAAGGAAGAGTTGAGATTTACTGGGTGCATAACAGTCAACTGGAAGAGGATGTGTGTCTGTGAGGGGGGTGGTGGTGGTGGGTGAATAGAAGGGTGGGAGGAACAGAGGGAAGGAAGAAAATTTCTTTGGTAAGGGTTGAAAGTGAAAGTAAAAGTCGCTCAGTTGTGTCCGACTCTTTGAGACCCCATGGACTAGTCCATGGAATTCTCCAGGCCAGAATACTGGAGTGGGTAGTCTTTCCATTCTCCAGGGGATCTTCCCAATCCAGGGATCGAACCCAGGTCTCCCGCTTTGCAGGCAGATTCTTTACCAGCTGAGCCACAAGGGAAGCATGATCCTTTTGGGGAACAAATGATGGAGCAGAGAGGTAAGGGGAACAGTGGTGCCAGAAAAGCAGAGAAGTCACCAGGGAGAGAGAAGCCACCACGTCTCTGTAAATATTCCGGTCTAGACCCAAGGGAAGTGGGAGGGCATTAGAGAGTTTTAAACACACTTGTGGAGGCTAATTACTTTACAATATTGTAGGGGTTTTTGCCATACATTGACATGAATCAGCCATGGATTTACATGTTAATTAGCCTCCAACTAATAAAAATAAATGGAAAAAAAGAGAAAAAAATAAAAATAAAAAAATAAACACACTTGTGTGTCATGAGCAGACCTAAGACAGGCACAATGATTCTCTTCTTCATGCATGTATTATAAAAGCAGAAGCTCGGATGGCTTGTGGAAACTTCTCAAGCTTCATGTGGGTCACACAGGTAGTGAGCAGCTTGGCTAGAGCTTAAATCCAGGTCAAGTGATGCCCACACTTTTTATTCTTAAATACTCAGTGAATCCATGTTGCATGTCAATCTCTTTCTGCCTCATTTTTTATGTCTGCAAAGGAAGCATCTACCTCTGGAGTATGAACAGAACTGACTGGAATTAACACTGTTAAACTCCTACTATGTTATTTTATTTAATGACAACCATCCTACAAGGGCTTCCCTCGTAGCTCAGTTGGTAAAGAATCTGTCTGCAATGCAGGAGACCCGGGTTCGATCCCTGGGTCAGGAAGATCCCCTGGAGAAGGAAATGGCAGCCCACTCCAGTATTCTTGCCTGGAGAATCCCATGGACAGAGGAGCCTGGTGGGCTACAGTCCACGGGGTCACAAAGAGGTGGACATGATTTAGCAACTCAACTACCACCATCCTACAAGGACAGGCCTTATTATCTCTACTTCAAGGTGAGAAGACAGAGGTTCAGAAAGTTAGGTAAGATGCCCTGTTGTCCGAAAATAGAGGAGCAGGGACATGAATCCATTCTGTTTGACTCCAAAGTTTAGACGATCCCAGGACACTGGGCTGTCTTTGCAGCATCCTTTCCACCCAAAGTAAATGGGAAGGGAGGAATGGGGTGGTGGTGGTATAGAGACCAGGTGGATCCCATAGCAATCCAGGGAGAGGTGAAGGTGGGGCTGGATAAAGCAGATCTGAGGCAAAGAGAACCAGTAGGAATTGAACATTGAATGCATTTTGGGCATGGGGTAAAAGAAAACCTCAGGTGGCTGGCTTGAGGCCTGGGCAGATGGTGACATCACTCACCCTGGGGACAGGTTTGTAGGGGGGCAGGACAGAGGTCCTGGGTGCCAGTCACTCCTGGGGCAGGCATGGAGAAGAATCTGGAGGTTTGGAGAGAGGTCTGGACTGTTGGCTATTGGCAGAAAAAGCTTTCTTGTTATTGAGCAGATATACAGCAAACTCTGGCTGAAGTGATGGGCCATCTGCTCTGATCTGTGACTGTTGGCTTTGCCAGTTAGACCTCCTTTGTCCTCAAGCTCACACTTTCAACATTCCCTTCACTCTCGTATCCTTTGTTTTCTTTCCTGAGGAGAATCTCCAGCATGCCCCCTGGGTCAGAAGGAAGGTGGATGAAAACAAAAGTTTTGTTAAAAGGATTTTTACTACCTTGTGGTTTAAGGAGAAAAGATAATTCACAAAGCCCTAGTTCATTCAAGGAATGATACTAAATCCCCAAAGCATTGCCTTACACATTCTAAATCAGAGCTTGGCTTCTAAAATGGGAACCTACAATCTCTTTGCAAAGAAAAAAAAAGTTAAGTATGATTTATCACTCCAATCTTGCAGTCTATGCAATGCAGACATTTCATTCCTGGGAATGAAGAGTCCTGTTTGCCTTGAAGCAGAGTGTAAACATTTGATTCGTGACCAGACAACTTGACTGTTAATGGCCTGAGACCGACTAAAATAAGCACAATATCTTAAGACCACCACCAGGCAGTTCAGACTTCACTCCTGAGACTTCTCTGGAGCTATTGTTTCCATCTGATACGTTCAGAACAATCTTCTAAGATGAAGCTGTGGGGCCTGCACAATGGGGTGCTGTTAAATTTTAAATTCTAGACACTCAAATGATAATCTCAAGAAGAACCCAATATACTGTTCACTGCAAAGTAAATATAGGTTCTCCTTGTCTTCATCAGCAGATAGTTAACGTAGACTGTCAGTTGAGGGCAAGGGACCACACCAGTGATGAATCCTAGGTAGGTTCTGACTGGCAGGGTTTGCAGTATCTTGATAGAATGGGGCTTCACCTGATAAATAGCATCTCATTCAGCTGTGCCTAATCAGGCTGTTTAGATAACATTTACAACTCCAGCCAGTGAGTTCAGCATGGTGAGTCTTCCTCAGGATGGAGAAAATTCAGATGTACAAGAACCTAATTGTCCGAACGAATCTAAGGAGCCAGGAACCAAGCCTGAACTCCGCCAGGGAAAAGCCCGAGAATCAGCTGGAAGCAGACCACAGATGAACAATGAAAGCTGACCTTGGGTGTGAGCTGGGGGAGCTGCCAGACTTCAGCAGGACACCCACACCTGCTACGGGGGCCACTGGGCCTTGTACCAGGAAGGGCAGCTGAGCGATCCAGCTTGACCCCAATGGCAAATGGGACCAGGAAACAGGGTCTAGATGGAGGCTTTTGATAGTTCTTTTCTCTTCAGGGACTTTGGGGTAAGTGGAAGAGGAGAAGGCTGATTTCACTGAGGAAGAACCATGTTCAGGCAAAAGCCAGAGGGGTCACACCAGGGAAATGGACAGACCTGAGATGTGAAAAGGATTTCCCAGGTGGCGCTAGTGATAAAGAACCCGCCTGTCAATGCAGGAGACGTCAGAGAGGTGAGTTTGATTCCTGGGTCGGGGAAGACCCCCTGGAGAAGGGAATGGCAACCCAGTCCAGCATTCTTGCCTGGAGAATCCCATGGACAGAGGAGCCTGGTGGGCTATGGTCCCTAGGGTCTCAAAGAGTCTGACACAGCTGACATGACTTAGCACACATGAGATGTGGGAAAGCTCAGAGAGCTCCAGGGTGGAGACAAGGTGTTCCAGAGCCTTCTGCAGCGAGGACCAGTGACACAGCACTTGGATGGTGGGGTCCACCATAAAGTGCAGGCTATTTTCCTAGTGCTCTGACATATGAATGGTTTTGTGTGCTAGGTTTTCTCTCCATGCTCTTCAGAAGAGGAAAGAACCCATCTCTAAGGGCCCATGTGGCTGCAAAAGCAGCCCCTTGTATCCTGCTCCAGGGCTGGAAAACACCAAGCCCCTCTCCTGAGAGTGCTTGTGGCATGGGTCATGAATAGAGGGAAGGAGTGAAGTCTTTTCTTTGGGACAACCTGGGGAACGCGACGTTACAAAGACTGTACTGATAGCCAGTTCCTGAGTGTCTACCATTACTATTCTAAATGCTTTATGAACCTTATTTGCTTTATCCTCACAAATGCCTTAAGGGAAAAGGTCACTATTATCTTTTTATCAGTAAGGAAACCAGGGAAACATGATGTTTGTACATTGCTTAAAATCACACAGCAAGGAGCATGTAGACACAGTACTGACTCCAGCCACACTACCCCTGAAACATGAGACTGTGGTCCAGAGAAAGGTTCGGATCTCATGAGCGCCCTGAGGCTCACCTGTCTCTCTGTTTCATTGACCATGAGGTGGGATGGTTCTTGAAACAGAAGAACCTCTAGGTGAGAGCCAGGGGGAGCTGCCAGTCTCTGGCAGGGATAGATAGAGTTTTAGCTTGATTCATCAGTCAGTGTTAATTTGGGCAACAAGTACATTTTTGGTTCCCTATTAGACCCCACAGGATGCCAAGTGCATCTGATGCTCAGCCTTCATGAAGAATGCCAGAATCAGCTCTACTGATGATGTACTAACCACGCTTCTCAAAGTGTGGCCCCTGGGCCAGCAGCGTCAGCACCACCTGCAGACCAGTTAGAAACTCGGATTATCAAGCCCCATCCAAGACGTGCTGAATAGTGCTGAGTCAGAAACTTCCAGAATAAGGCCCAACAGTCTGCATTAACCAGCCCCGCATGCTAACATTTGAGAATCACTGCTCTAAGGCACTTGGAGGCAGCACAAATTGAATTATTTTCCTTCACATACATCACCACTGACTTTAAATCTTTCATTCTTCTTCTTCCTTTAAAAATATTTTTTACCTCATTTCCAAATCTTCATTCTCTTGTGGTACAAATTTGTACAAGGCAACATAGGTGTTCATCTGTAATGGGTCTTTGGAAAGAGGTCCCTGAAAGAGAAACATAAAAGAAAAATGAGAGAAGGAAGGACAAAGAAATGGAGCAAGGGAAGAAGACAGGAAATGGAGAAGTTAAATGTAATTCCAGTGTATGGATCTTTGTGTTAAATATCTAACCATTATTATTTTGTTCCGAACATAAGTTTATTTTTAATTTCCTAGCTGAGTTTGATTTCATTACAAACTATTTGAAAACATTTATGTGGAACTTTTTGTCAGAAATACTACAATTTTCTTCAAATCACTTTTTTTTCTTTGATCTAGTTGTTCATGAAAGATGATACAGACTTGAGTCCAAGCAAGAGAATATTCTCTCTATAGACAGGAGACAGGTGGAGAATAGTGAACAACTTCTATTCCCTAAAATGGACAATTTTGTATCTAGTAATATCAAAGGGATCTGAGTGTATTCATCCAGAAATAAGTTCATTCATGCTGTGGAAAAATGAAAGATGTTGTGGCCTGAGACTGATTTGATTGGTTATGGTATCACCATCCACTGACTATGAAACTGCAACAATGATAATAAAAGCTACTGTTTTTTGATAGCTTGCTGTCTGAGAGGCATGATGGCACATGGATTAGCACATGCAATGCTAACAACAGCCCTGTGAGGTCGATATTATTGTGTCCCTAATTTGTAAACTATATAAGAGTTTTACAGGTATTATATAAACATAAGCGGTTATTATTAACTACATAAATGTTATAGCTATATAAATGTTTCTGCTTTATAATATACAAGATAAATTAAAATTATACAACATGTAATATTTATAGTGTAGCATTTTATATGCATGCAGATATACAATGTATAACTATACATTTAAATATATAATAATATAATGAATAGATGCCATAGCTAGAAAACATAAACAAAAACTGCACATAACTATATTCTTTTTATCTGTGCTTCACTTTGCTACCCAAAGCTCAAGTACTTTATGCAGTAATATTCCATCTTAATTATATATGTAAATTAACATAAAATACAATACTTATGTACTATGAAATATAGTCATAATATATAATTTACATACTATAGAGCACGTATCAACTTGTATGTAACATACATAACAGAAAGAGAAGCACACAGTGCAATATCTATCCTTTGTGCCTTGGACACGTTGATATTTGTTTTGCTCAGTGCTGCCATATGCTATGCACTCTATGGTACATTATTCTCTAAAAATGCTAGTCTGGGCCTCACTAAAGTGATTTCATGACCCACTTGGGGGGTGACCTACAGAATAACCTAAAGACCCTGTCTGGTCTGTCTTCTGAGATGTCCATAAATACCTGGTGGTTTATGTTCTTTGCTTGGTCTCTGAAATCGTCGGTGCCATTTTCTGGATACGTGAACACTGAAAGAGACCAGGAGAAGTAGGAGTTTTATGAGTCCATATTTTGGAAACATGCTTGAAAGACGTAGCTTTATTTATTCCCTGCACCACAGTTTCGGCTCGGTTTCTCCCTGCCTTTCCCCATCCTCAGCGACCCAGCTCGCATGTCATGTCCCGACTGTTGCCCTCTGCGCCCCTTACAGGGTCCGCACCGCACTCTCTGCACACCCACACCCTCGTTCACGCCTCCGGGCCAGCACACATCCTCCTGCATTGCTTGGTCTCATTTGGCAGAGCTCTTCTCAGGAGCAGAAACCATGTCATTCATCTATGTTAAATGTATCCAATCGTTTGTTAAGGGGATGGTAGGGTAGGTGAGGTATGGCGCAATTTAACTGTATTTGAATACACTTTTCTAAGTACCAGGCTCTTTGATCTCTATTAAATATCTTCATGCTAGTTTCCTGATGATCTCTGTATTTTACTTGCAGATTGAGGTTTTGAACTTCAAAATACTTCCTCAATCTCTTACTGGCAATGCACTGGGGGCTATTACTGAGAAAAAGATTAAACACTGGCTTCTCATTTAGTGTGTCCTTAAAATACACAATTCTCTACCTTCGGTAGCAGCCACTCTGTGGCCTTTGATGAAGAAAAAGGCTTCTTAAGATGGGCAGGAGTTGTCACTGTCCACACACATAGCTGTGGGAGGTCCCTGATGGGTTGATGGGTATTGTGGGGCTCTGCCTTAGCTAGTCAAGCATCTACCCTGGAGACCAACATCATGTATTGTTCTTAAATAAAAATAAAAGGTGGCACATGTTTCCAAGTCTATATGATAGGGCCCATAGTGTTGAAATTACTCTACCTTGTAGAAGCTTTGATAATCAAAAATAATACATTGCTGCTTTAGTCTTCCCTTTGGGTCTCCTTCAGAGGGTCAAAGAAACCAGAAGAGGAAGAGAAACACATCCCAGAAAGCTCTGCACCCTCTTTCAGTTAGCCCTGACAATCTCCATTGTCCTGCAAATGGACTCAGTCACTGTGAAGGAAACACACTTCCGAACAAGAGCCCCATAAATGTACCAATGCTCAGTAAACATCTGTTGTCCATGGTTTATGGTTCCAGAGCTGGTGGACGCGGTTTCATTATCCCTAGGAAGTCAATATGCAGTCATGGAAGGAGCTCCTCTTTGTAGGAAAATGAAGGGCCGATGCTTACAGACCTTGTCTGCCTGAATATTTGGCTATGCAACTTCCTGGTTTAAAAAGAGTAGAGACCAGCAATACTTTTCTCTGTTTTAAGTGATTACTTGAAATCTTGGCATAATACTTGATTCCATAAATATAAAACTGGACACATTTAAAGAATATTGAATAGTTGAATGGAAACATAACAAGACCATCTTCTTAGAAAATTATTGATTGAAGCTAAAATTGAGACTACATAAGATGCATGTGCAATATTCAGTTTGATTTTACAGTTTTGTAATTTCAAATTATTTTAGCTCTTCATTGACTACCCATTAGTCATCACAACAATGTGCATCATTTTGAACTATGCTGAACATTATTTGAAGTGACTCCAAATGTGTTTTCAGTCAAATGGTTACAGACAGAAATGGAACATTTCAAAAATGATTTTTTAAAAAACCCATTCCTTCTGGCTATTTCTAAGATGTTGATTTGAGGGGAACAGTATAAAGAAAGATAGCTATTTTACCAAAAAAAATGTATCAGACACTTTTTTATGTTTGGTACTTTAAATTCATTTTATGAAAAATAATTTGGCTGTTGATTTCATCCATGGAAACACACAAAATCTGTGTTAATTCTGCAGGTATGTCTTCTAATGTTACAGATGCAAAATCAACCCTCAGTTTTTGCTAGTCCCCCTAAAGCTTTCTTCTCTTCCTTTTCTACATTCTTTCTCTTTTACTTCGCAGTCCTGTGAGGCCCATGTCTCCAATGAGCTGCTGAGGTGGGTTCTCAGCTTTAACCTGGTCATGTACAAGTTACATTATCAGCTTGCTGACACTGACTCACCTCGCATCCCTGGAATAAACTCAACGTGGTAATTATGCACAGCCTTTCTAAAATACGTTACTGGGTTCAGGGTACTGAGGTGATTTTGTGTCAGATTTCTGCGCCCACATTCAAGAGGGGAATGAACCAGCGATTTTCTTTCTCCTGCTGTCTTCCTTTGGCTTTGAAGTCAGCATTATACCAGCCCCCTAAACTAAGTTAGAGAATGCTGCCGGCTGGCACTTTCTGTTGTCTTGAAAGAGCTTAGCTAATCTGGAAATTTTATCTTCCTTAAATGTTTGGTCAAGTTAACTTATAAAGTTGCCTGGGTCTGGCATTTTTGTTGTGAAAAAACTTAAAATATTGATTCTGTTTCTATCATAATTGGAAGCCAAGTCAAGTTCTCTAATTTCTATTTCCTCTTGAGTCATACTTTGGTCATTGATAACTTTCTTGGCAGCTGTCCATTTGAAGTTTTAAATCTACTGGTGTGAAGTTGGTCATAAGGTGCTTTCCTGTCAACCTTTGTTGACATTTCTCCTCTTAAAATTATTACTTTTGTTTCATCGTTCTCTCTTACTCTTAAAATTATCAATTGTAAATTCTACTTTTTTAAAGAACTGTGTTTAGAATTTACTGATCTATCTGTGTCACGTAATAATTCCTTGTCTTTATTACTGCCTTCCTTATCTATTCTTTTTTCTTTTACTGACTTCTTTTTTAATTTTTTTTTACTGACTTATTGAATGTGATGCGCAGATTATTACTTTTCAGCTTTTATTTTTTAATGAAATAATTTTAGAGCTGAATACTCTAGGCACAATTTTAGCTGCATCCCACAAGTTGCAATAGGTATGTGTTCTTAAATATTATTTATTTATGGTTGTGTTGGGTCTTCTTTGCCGCATGAAGGCTTTCTCTAGTTGCAGCAAGTGTGGGCTAATCTCTAGTTGTGGTTCACAGGTTTCTCGTAGCAATGGCTTGTCTTTTTGTGGAGCATTGCCTCTAAGGCATGCAGACGCCAGTATTTTGTGGTGCGTGGGCTCAGTAGTTGGAGCTCAAGGGATCTACAGCTTGGGCTCAGTAGTTTTGGCTCATAGCCTTAGTTGCTCCGCAGCACATGGGATCTTCCCAGACCAGGTATCAAACCTGTGTCTTCTGCATTGGCGGGCAGATTCTTAACCACTGGACCACTAGGGAAGTCTGGTAGTGTTTTCATTATTATTTAGTTTTAAATATATTTCAATTTTCATTATGACTTCTTTGACATATTAGCTTTTAAAAAGTATGTCTTTAATTTCCTAAAGAGTGGGTTTTCCTAGTTATATTTTGGGTATTCATTTCTATCTTGTTTGCACTGTAGTTAGAAAGATGCGTTCTATATCTTATTAATTCTGTGAAATTTATGAAGTGTGCATTATAGTCCAGTAGGTAAGCAATAGTTCCATGTGTTCTTAAAAAGAATGTGAATTCCTCATTTGTTAGATGAAGCGTCCTTTTTAATTTTAATTTTTTATTATTTTTAACTGAAGTACAGTTGGTTTACAGTGTTGTGCTAGTCTCGGGTGTAAAAGTGATTTAGGATACATATATATGTATGTGTGCCATGCCAATTTGCTTTAGCCATGTCCGACATCTTGCAACCCTATGGACGGTAGCCTGCCAGGCTCCTCTGTCCATGGGATGTTCTAGGCAAGAATATTGGAGTGGGTTGCCACGTACTCCTCCAGGGGACCTTCCCGACCCAAACCCATGTCTCTTATGTCTCCTACATTGACAGGCGGGTTCTTTACTACTAGCGCTGCCTGGGAAGCCACTTTGTAAATATATTAATATATTCATTCTTTTGGAGTGTCCTTTGAAAGTTAATTAGGTTAGGATCGTCAAGTATGTCCACAGATCCTCCATATCTATACTGAATCTCTTTGTTTATCTCATTTGCCAGTGACCAAGAGGTGTGTTAAAATCTCTGATTATGAAGTGCAATGCCAATTTCCTAACAGTTCCGTCAATTTCTCCTTGACTTTTTGTCATCTTGAGGCTATGCATTAGACAGATGCTTCACCCTTTGCTTATGACCTTGCTTCCAGGGGAGATTCGGCAGTTAAGGCAAAAGCGAAGACCAATAATTCTGCCCGTGTCAATTTCTGAGGCACCAAGGAATAATGTTGAAGACAACAACCAGAAATCCTCAGACCTGCCCAAGCGATTCATAATATAAGAGAGAAAGCAGAGACTGCGTTTTTATCAGTAAACACATGAGCATCAATTGTGCTTCTTCTGAGGTGGCCTTGGAAATATTCCTCACGAATTCTGACACAACACCTGGCTGGCAGAAATAACACCTGTGTGCCCTGCGCACTTTTTAGAACACACGTGAAACACGTGACACAGACCTGGAAGCTCTCCTTGCCGAAACTGTGAGAAGATGAGAGGGAACTCGGACTCTATGTAAGCAACTATGTTGTTTCTCAAACTGCACAGACAGAGCATTAAATCCAAATCAAAGGGACACGTTTTGAAGCAAACTGCTGCATGACTACTCACCCTCACTTCTAAGAGGGCATGTGAAGAAAGCTACTGCTGATCAAAGGAATATTTAATAGATCTCTAAAGCGTTTTAGAGATTTATTGTTTGCTAAGTTCTTTCAACAGATTTCTTTGATAAGACTGTGAAAATGCCCCTTAATGTGAAAAAGAGACAGCAGATAATCAACTTGTGTTTTTGAGTGTATTACTCAGTGTCTCAGCTTCCTTGATCTATCTGGTATTTGTTGTGTGTGTCTGTCTATGTATCCTTGTGTGTGTATGTTGGAGGAGAGGGTGTTGGACCAAATGGTCTCTAATCCTGTTTCTCAAGTGTTAACAAAAATGTGAACCACAGATTCATCTGCAAATTCTGATTTTGCAGGGCTGGGGCAGCCTGAGGGTCTGCATTTCTCATGGGCTCTCACGTTCTGCCCAGGTTGCTGGTCCATGGGCCACACATGAAGTAGTGATGCTCCGGACTGTATCTTTGACACTCTGTGACCTTATGATGACTTCAATAATAGCAATAGTGCTTCATAGTGATGATTCTTAAATATGGTTGTTCATAATTTAAAACTCTGAGAAGATCCCCTTAAAAAAAATAATTTACGGTTGTGCTATCTTTGCTGCTGCATGCAGGCTTTCTCTAGTTGTAGCAAGCGGGGGCTACTCTTCATTGCTGTGCATGGGCTCCTCATTGCCGTGGCTTCTCTTGTTGCAGCACGTGGGCCCTAGAGAAGCACGGGCCACAGCAGCTGTGGCACATGGGCTCTAGAACACGAGCTCAGTGGTTGTGGCGCATGGACTTAGCTGCTCCATGGCATGTGGGATCTTCCTGGACCAGGGATGGAACCCATGTCCCCTGCATTGACTGGACTACCAGGGAAGTCCCTAGAAGACCACTTTCTGAGTAAAGAAATCCCCAGGGCAAATAGAGACCGCATCTACTGAGGAATGGCTGACAGCATCCATCAAGCTGGATCAAGCTGGTGGAGGCAGAGGGGGAAGCGGTGGGCACATGCTGGGTGTGATTCTGAAGACCAGCAGATAAAATCTGCCAACAGACTGGACAAGAGGTGCAAGAAGAAAGGTGTCAAGGATGATGCCAAAAGCCTTGGCCTGATAATCTAGCAGAATGACATTCCTACAAGTGAGTAGGAGCAACAAAGAAGAGCCAATTTCAGTGGGTGGGTGGGCGGGGAGGCAAGTGAGGGACTCAAGAGTCCACTTGGGTGCATTATCTTAAAGAGGCCTGTCCTCCATTCACATGGCCATGTCCAGCAGGCTACAGGCATCAGAGGCAGCCAAGAGGCCTAATGCTAGGAATGAAGCTTCAGAGTCATCAGTGAATGGGTAGTATTTACATTCATTATCTCATTTAAAGATCACGAGGCTCTATGGATTTGGTGTTATTAGCATCGTCATTTTAGAGGTGAAGCGACTAAAGCAGAGAGAAGCGAGGTCTCTCGAAGGCCACATGATCACTAAGGGAAGCCCAGCCTTCACTTTCAGAGCAGGCAGGGGCCCAGGACCAAATACGTCCAGTGCAGTTATGATGAGAGGCCACCCGTGGTTTGGCGAAAAGAGTCTGGGGCAGGTGTCAGTTGCTCAGTCGTGTCTGACTCTGTGACCCCGTGGACAGCAGCCCGCCAGACTCCTCTGTCCTGGGATTCTCCAGGCAAGAGTACTGGAGTGGGCTGCCATTTCCTTCTCCAGGGGATCTTCCCAACCCAGGGACTGAAGCCAGGTCTCTTGCATTGTAGGCAGATTCTCTACCGATTAAGCCAGCAGAGGAGCCCACTGTCAGGGGCAGGAGACAGGCAGAATCAGACTCAGGGGAAGAACAGCTGACCAGACCTGAAGCACCGAGACGCAGCTCTGGCTTATATTCCAGTCTCTGGTGAGTTTGGTCCTAAGATACTGATGAACTCCGGGGCTGCTGGCCCAAATTCAGTTGCTGGATCTGCAGTGCTGGACAGACCCAGGCTGGGTGCATGCAGGGTTATGGCTCTGCCTCGAGGGCCCCGGCAGCTGGCGCTCTCTGATCTGTCTCCCTCATGGCACTGCTAAGTGCTCCCTGGATATCTGCATGGATCCCAAAGTATAGTTTTCCCCATGTGATGCCAAAGGCTTCTTACTCTAGTGGTATGCTTTAGCAGCTGTGTACAGGCTTGGCAAGAGAGGGGCCCTGATGGATGCTGACAGTTATTTAGGAGGGAGGGTCAGCACAGAGGCACAATCCTAACTGGAGAAGAGACATGAGTGAATTCCTAGAGCTAAAGAAATGGAAGTGGTACCTCATTGTATGACAGCTGCTGACAACGCAGCTATAGGGTATTTGATGTAGAAGTTCTGTTTCCAGTCTGGAAAAGGCAGGGACAACCAGGCAAGTGGAAAATCTGTCCAAGACAGCACTCTCCGGTGCTTCCCACATGGGGATTAGAGCCATGAACGGTAACTTCTGCCAGGAGAAGGCATTCAGCCCAAGGTAACAACACAGGTCACGGCCTGCAACATTGCTGGGTTATGAGTGACCTGAGCACGGTTCTGTGACATATGTGGTTTAGCTAGTGGTAGAAAACACTTCATAATTTATTTTTTTTTAATAAATGAGAGGAAGTTAAGCAGTTGTTGACATCAAGGAGGCTCATCAAGATTCAAGTATTAGGAGCTGGTTATGTCTCTTTAAGCTAAGAGGAGATTCTTTCTCAATGTTAGCAAGTGGTAGCATGTAGTTAGTGTTTAACAAGTATTCCAGGAATTATTTTAAAAAGGGCTTATGCTATCAGAAAACTAAATGATATTAATAAGGAATATCTGTCTTGATTGTGCAGATCAGATTTTGAATCTTAGTTATCTCTGCTGGGGAGGAGCCCAGGGGAGGCCCACACTCCTCAGCACCACCCCTCACTGAGCAGGCACATCACTGTGAGTCCTTCCGATGTTTTCTCTCTGGGATGCCCTGCTCATCCAGCGTAGGTGAGTGGGGAAAGTGATATGTTAACAAAAAGGTCTGGAAGGACCTCCATGTCCTTAAAGCCTGAGAACTCAGGAGCCAGAGCTCAGGGAATGTTATAACTGAATTCCTGAAATTCACCAAAATTTATCCGTTCCCCTCCATATTATCAAACACTGTCCAGCCTGAATTCCAGAGGTAGCTGAGAAAGAGAGGGGCCTGGAAGTCATGTGAGCCTGCCTGCTGACCTGGATGATGGATGAGATCCCCGTTTGCACTGGGCGGTGGTGCCTGATTCCCACGCCCTGACTTACCACTGTTGCTCCGCTTCCGCAGGTCATACCCGTCTCCTGGCCCATCAGCCTCTTCAGGAACCTCCACGAGATCTGAAGTCTTGAAAAGAGGGAACAGCAGCGAATAAGCAATGTCATTTAAGTGACTGAGTGAGCAGAGACTGTGATACCAGTAGAAGAACTAAGGTGAATTTTCACGATACTGTCTTAAGCATCTCATCATTGCTCTCTTGTCTGTTTGGCTAACTTCAGAGAGGCTGTGTTCTCCCTCTCGAGCACTGTCCCTCCCTCCTGGTGTCGGGGGCAGGCTCAGGGGCTGGCACAAGAAAGGTGATCAGTGAGAGGTGAACGAGTGCCTATATGCACCGGCTACAGTTAGGCTGCTTCCCAGGAAGAGACGACAGAGACAAATCAGAATTCCTGCCCACATCCTGTTACTTAAAGTGTTCAGTAGAACTATAGCTTTTTCTAGGTGAGTGCTGAACATTAACTCTGGAGAACAAGATGCACTTTTGAGGGTTGCATTACTTAGGTATGAATTAAAGCCTGTTTCCATTGCTGCAAAAAGTAATTGTTTCAGTAACATCAATACTTATTCTGCCCTTTCTTATGTATAGGAAGGGCTATATTCATTATAGGGCTTCTGTGGGGGCTCAGATGGTAAAGAATCTGCCTGCAATCTGGGAGACCTGGGTTTGATCCGTGGGTCGGGAAGATCCCCTGGAGGAGGAAATGGTTATTCACTCCAGTATTCTCACCTGGAGAATCCCCTGGACAGAGGAGTCTGGCAGGCTAGAATCCATGGGGTCACAAAGAGTTGGACACGACTGGGCAACTAACACTTTCACTTTTTTTTTCATAGTCATTATTTAGGTTACAGAAATAACAACAACAATAATAAAGCAGCACTCTAAATAGCTAATTATAACCAATCATCTACCGCCTGCTCTTTTTAAGTACTTTATATGAACTGTCTCATTTATGCTTCACAATAATTCTATGATAGATCTATTTTTCAGATAGGAATCTGAAGCCCAGAGGGAACTCAACTCGAAGTCTCAGAGTTCCTAAGTGGTAGAGCTGGGGTTAGACCTCTGGTATTGTCTCCAGAGACCATGCTCTTTTTTAAAACAGAGTTGATCTACAGTATTATGTTAGTTTCAGGTATACAACATAAAACTTCAGTATTTTTTGCAGATTATACTCCATTAAAGGTTATTTCAAGATAATGGTTATAATTCCCTGTGCTATACAGTATATCCTAACTGCTTATCTACTTGATAATTGTTTGTATCTGTCGATCCCATAGGCCTAATTTGTCCCTCTCCCCTTTGGGAACTATAAATTTGCTTTTATATCTGTGAGTCTGTTTCTGTTTTGCATATACATTCATCTGTATTATTTTTTAGATTGCACATATAAGTGATTATCATACAGTATTGGTCGTTCTCTGACTTATTTCACTAAGCATAACATCCTCTAGATTCATCTCCTAAGCACTGGGAGATGCTTATTTTTGCTTATTTTCTTATTATTTTTTGGTCATAATACATGGCATGTGGGGTCTTAGTTCCCCAACCAAGGATCAAACCTGCGCCCTCTGTAGTAGAAGCACAGAGTCCTAACCACTGGACCATCAGAAAAGCCCCTCACCTCTCTAAAAGAGGAATTCAGGGGGCCTTAGAAGAGAGTCACATACTTTTAAAACAATTTACATCTCACTAGAGAGGAACAAGTCGGCCTTCCTAGCTCTTCTCATCAGCTCTAAAGTCCTATAGTGCTGCCTGTCTGAGACTGATGTCTTGTTACAGTTTAGCTTTAAGATTTGTTTCAGCCATTCTTCCTTTCACGACACATCAGAAAGAAGAAAAAAATAAATGTCACAGGGTCTCTAAGTCACTTGGACCCTTCTCTGCAGCTCACTGTTTCTGAACAAAAGTTGCTATGATGATGTTAGTTTAATCTCATAAAACTGAAGGTCATTCCTAAACGAGCTAACCAACTCTTAGAAAGTTTTTGTATTTGGTTTCTGCTGGCTTTCCCAAAGCCATCAAGCTTTTTATATTCTACAGCGTTTGAAAGCACATGAGAGGAAACCTAATAATTTAGAAACAGCCAGGCAGCCACTTCCCGACAATGTAAAGCAAATGCCTCTATAGCCCTGGAAGAAAAGAAACCTTTGCTACGTGGGAATATGTTTGCTTCAGGACATAACAACACTGCCAGAATGGCAAGAGGCTGAAGTTCATTACCACTGACCCTGCAGGAAGGAAGCGAAGTCATTTTAAAGGAGCGATCAATTGTTTCTGTTTGCTTCCACCAAGGCAAGTTGGGCTCCAGGGAAAGAGTGAAGTGACAGATATTTAAGCACAATTTGATTTGTCTTTGTCTCCCTGCAGCTCTCAGAACGATGCCTTCACAGAACAAAATTCCAGGAAATATTTACCAGTGGAACCAGTGCCAGGAAGTATAAGCGGACTATGATGAACCAACAAGTTACTGACATACAGAAAACTATGCTTTTTTGCCCCTAAAACCAGTCTGTAGGGTCAAGACACAGACACAAAAGCAGCCTGGACATCCCTCAAGTGTGCCTGTGATGTTCCTCTTGCTCCAAACACCAGTCACAAATGCAGAGGTGAAAACGTTCACTGCCTCCTGCCGAGTGGTCCCTGGGATGTCTCTGTGCTAAAACTAGCTAACCAACTAGTTAGTTGAGCTAGTTCCTGCGAGCTCAGAACCGCAGGAGTGGACGCTGCTGCTGAGGTGAGCAGGTCAGACCTATCTCTGAAGTGCCTTCTCTCTGCTACAGAGCTGGGTGGCATCTTGGGGCATTCACAAAAATTCTGGTTAGGACAGCCAGAGAGGATGATGATACCAGGTCACAGAGATGCACAGAACACTCATTTTTAGGTCAGGTCAAACGAAGGAGATTCCCTGGTGGCTCAGATGGTAGTAAAGACTCTGCCTGCAATTCAATCCCTGGGTGGGGAAGATCTCCTGGAGAATGGAATGCCAACCCACTCCAGTATTCTTGCCTGGAGAATCCCATGGACAGAGGAGCCTGGAGGGCTAGTCTATGGGCTCATAAAGAGTCAGACACTACTGAGTGACTTCACTACTGCTATTACTAAGTGTGGGAGAGGTGCCGGGGTGTGGGTGATGTGACCCGTGGACAGAAACACCCCGTGCCTCTGGGGAGGGCAGTGTTCATGTGAAAGAAATCAAAGGGTGGATCTTGCTTTAAAGAGAAAGGACTGAGAACATGTGAGAAAGGGCTGTATTCTTGAACCGGGATGCAGCTGGAAGGAGAACAGGACACAGCTGGGACATTCCAGCTTCTGCCCTTGTTTGGGTCAAACCTTTCTACGTGTTGGCAGATACGCTGTCTAATGGAGGGGGGGAGGTACACGGGGGTCAGGATTATGAGGCCAAGAGTGTGGTCTCTGAGGATCTCTGGGGGCCGGCCACAGAACGTTACCCTTCAGTGCCCCAAGGCACTTGGAGCCCCCTTTGGAGGCCTCGTGACTCCCGCGACTCCCCCCCTGACGCCTCTGTGGTGCTCCAGGCCTGCCCTGCCTGGGACCACGGCAGGTTACCCGAGGGAGGAGGAGGCAATCACCGAGGTTCTGTGAGGCGAGTCGGAGCCGCTGCCCGAGCTGCTCTTCTTTGTCCTCTGGGCCAGCGAGGTGCCGAAGCGGAGGGTCTCATACACAGGGTCCACCTTATTGCCGCAGGCTGCGACAGAAGAGAAAGCTCATCTGAGACAGGGTTCCCTCAAGTCACAGTCGGGGACACAGCCGACCATCGACCACACCTCCTCTCCTGGGTTAACGACACCAGAAGTAAGTTCTACACAACGCACCCGCTAACCCCTGGGAGACCCCTGGGGAAGTGAGGCTTCTGTGGTCAAGTATCCTTGGGGATGTGCACCTCCCCCCCATGATTGTGCCAATTTTCCGGCACCCTCCACTGCACTCAGCGCTCTCTGCTCCCGAACGTTCCCTGACTGGCTGGTTCTCCTCTTTGTTATCCATCCCCAGGGCTCCAATGCCAAGGTTCTTCCCAGAGACCGGCTTTATTTCCTCTAGCGAAAGGCTCTGCTTGCCAAGGTACAAAACCTCGTGACACAAAGCCGGCAGGAGGAGGCAAGTGTTTGGAAAGAAAGTCACATTACTAGGCTTCCTGAATTTCTAATTAAAAGCTTTCTAGTTTGTAAATTTCTAGGTTAAAACTTGTTCCCCCTGCCTCCACCAAAAGGCAAACATAAATGTAGAGATTTTCAGAAAGAAAGAAAACATAGAAGTAAACTGAAAGATACTGCTGAGGAATACATTCAAGCCAGAAATATCTGTAAGACATTATTTGTCCTCATTAAAGAATAACTGATATTCACTGAGTTCCTTTCAAGCATTGGTCTTACGATGTATCTCTGTGTATTTTCACATACAGAAAATTATGAAAAGCAGCCATTGCAGTTTTCAGAGTACAGGGTCCAGCAGGTTGAGTTACTTGCTCAGATACACATCTGGCCGGTGGGGGAACTGGGCTCTGACCCAGGTCTATGGGAAGCCATGATTCACACTGCTTCCACTCTGCCATGGTGCTGAGAGCTGGCACAGCATGTCAGCAGCCTTTGGGACCTGGGTGTCTCTCAAGTTTCATCAGGGCAAGGAGAAAAACTTCAGGGGAATTTGGTCCACCTTCAGTTTCCCCTCCAGCAAAACAAATGACCATAACCCAGTTAGCCACTGAATGAATGCACTCCGTCCTGCCCCCTGCCACCCCTGTGGCCCTGGGACCCGGGAGGAGAGCAGGCCTCAGCTTGGATGTTGCTGCTCAACCCAACGCAACCCAGCAAGGTCTCAACTCACCAATGGGCATAACTTCTTTAATGCAGCCAAACTGTTCATGAATGAGCAAGGGGGAGCTGTAGTAACGCCGAAACCCCTTTGGCTGGGGAGAGAGAATGGGAAAGAAAAGGGTTCAGTGTCACTGCTGAGATGGAGGCAACCACTTGAGAACTCTGAAAATGAAACCAGTTGGCTTCTCTAGGGACGCCTCCCTGTCGCCCTTTAAGATGCTGACATGGCCTCTAATTTCTCCCTGGGGTGGGGGCGGGGAGGTACAGCTGTCAATAAGCAAGCCCCACTCCCCCCACCCCTGCCCTCCCGTCCTGCCTCTCCTCTGCACGCGGCCTGCTGCCACCTCCTTTCTGCTGGGCTCCTTATCGCCTAGGATACAAATGGACCCTCGTGCATTCTCTCACCACGTGGTCTATCACACTCATTCAAAGGCCTGGGCGTGGGCAAGTGGACCTCACAGGGAGACCTCAAGTCCCTTGTATGTCTGATGAGCTCTGAGGTCCAGATCCCATTCTGTTTCCCGGACCTCTCACCCATGGTCTCTACCCTGGCTTGTGGGAATCACCGTGGGAGGAGGAGGAGGAGGTGGGGGGGGGGGGAGGGGGAGCGAGCAAGTGAGGCGGGGGTTTTGGAGAAGAGGGTATTGCCAGTCAAGAGTACAGAGAGGAACTCTAAGAATCGTGGCTTCACCCCAGACTCAAAAAGGAATGTCAGGGCCCTGCCCCTACAAGAATCCCAGAACCCTCTCCAACGTTCCTGGCAAGCGTTCCTCCGGTGAACACTGCTGGGGACGTGGGTGGCAGGAACTCTCACTAACCCGGGATGGAGGACCTTAGTGGCATTATCTCTGGTTGTTAAGACATGGAACCTACTGATCCTAGGTGCTTTCCCTGGAGCCATAGAGAACAACAGAATTCTTCCGTGAGCCAGATCTTAAGTTTTTCTGAATCAGCTATCATGACCTAAGTGTCTCTAGGGCAGACCTTCTTGGTCCCTTATAGTAACAGAATTCTTTGGCCATCCTCGTTTCAAATATTTTCAAAAGTGTTCTGGGTGGCTTTCTATCATTGTGTAGCACCAGTAGGGAAGCCCACTCCTGAGATGAGACAATCAGCCAGCATGGGCCAGGCTGAGGCTCCCTCTCTGGGTTTGGCCATCATGATCCATGATAGTAGTGTAGATTTTTACTACTCCACTTCTGTGGAGTGGTTATTCTCCATCCCATTCTTGATATCCTCTGAGCTGTCAGCCCATTGAACTGGGGCTGAGGAGGTTCCTGGGATGCCTAACTTTTACTTTCAAAACCTGGACAGTCCTGGGATGTGGGACTTGAGGGCTAACACTGACAAAGTCCTGACCCAAGACAAGCTGTCCACTTTACTAAAGACCCTGAGTTTTTTCTACACACAGAACTTGCACCTCTTCGGTTGAAAAAGCTCCTCCTCACTCAATCCTACTAGGAAGCCAAGCTGGCCAGCCAGAGACTGGGGCGGGGTGGGGCGGTGCTTCCTGACTTCATCAGGCAGGCAAGTGCCCCGAGCAGGGGTTCCGGGGCACACTCTGGGCACGAGCCCTTACCAGCTTGCCCATGCACCGCTGGGGCGCCAGGCCATCCATGCACTTGTGGTGGACGCTCATCTTACAGGCCTTGCAACGCAGTCCATGCTTAGCGTTCGTTCCTGTTGGATATACGGCGAGATTTGGTTAGGACACAACGTACTTTCCCAGACACTTGTATGAATTCTTTCCTGTGACTTGTACAAAGCTTTCAAAATGGACAAACTATTATGGCGCATTCTTTACCTTCTTCCCTACTTTCTATGCAAAGTATCAGTTCTGGTTTCCCTTCGCTCCTTTCCTGTTCATTTCTCCAGGAAACCTCAATCTTCTCTGCTTTCATCACTCATTCAATTCAAACTCGCAAATCCCACTTTCTTGGCTCTTCACATGGGTCACATTTCTGCTCTTTTATGTACCTCACTAAGTAGCCCAAGTCCAGACATTCTGTCCATTTACCTGAATTCCTATCACAGAGTCTGAACTCTTGGGCAAACTCTCTGGAAAATACCCAATACAGGGGGAACAGTGTGGTCTGTGTGATGTCAGGGCTGAAGATGCTCTGAAGTGGGGAGAGAGAGAGCTCGATCAGACACCAGCCCTGGCCTCGGGGAGGAGGAAGGGCAGTGGGTGGCAATTAAACCACCTCTGCAGCGAGTCACTTAAGTGTCCTGGGACAGGGTGTCGTAGCACGGTGAGAAGGAAGAAAGCAGAAGAGGGGAGGACAGGAGAGAGGCACCCAGGGAACTGTGCTGCTGCCCCAGGCCCATGGCAGCAGTGCTGGAACGGCACGGGGAGGACAGACCAGGGCGCTGGATGTGGCAGCTTCAGGAAGGTGGGGGCGGAGCTGGGTACCTCATTTGTTGTTTTAGAAAGTGGCTAGAAGGAGACAAGGAGAGGATGTTAAAATGGGCTGTGTTGTGTCTCCACTGAGTCCAGGACAGAGGACACAGATGGCACAAGAGGTGCTATCTGCTCTGATTTATTAAAGGGAAATAGGTGCTTGGCTTCCAGGCGGGCCTTAAAAATTTGGTGCCGAAATGCATTTCACAGCTAAGTGACCGAGCAATTCAATCCTATTAGGAAAGAGGAAGGGAAGTGGGAGACTGGAGGGAGCACTTCTTTGCAGAGCTGTTTGGGCATTAAGGGTTTTATCCCTAAAACGATCCTTCTCTACATAATGAGAAGAATGTGGTGCTTTCTCCTCTGTCTCCTCCTACTGAGGGGGTTTGGAGGAGATTTGGCCGTAGGGCTGTGGCCACACCCTTGGGAGAGTATACAGGTGAGAGATACGGGTGACCGGTGGTCCTGGCATCCTGTCCGGGAGACATAGCCATAGAGGCGAGGCCTGCACCCTAAAAGCTTGTCAGCAAGGGGATGTGTGAATACCTCCTGTGGACCACGCTGAATGCTGCCTGAGAAGACCAGCTAGAAAGGCAAAGGGCCTCCCTCAACAGGAATTAGTATGTCCATGTACTGTGACCCAGGAGCCCACAGGTCTCCCTCTGCATGTCGTAGTTGGCAGGCAGGTCTGGTGGCTCAGACAGTAAAGAATCTGCCTGCCATCGGGAGGCCTGGGTTTGATCCCCGAGTCAGGAAGATCCCCCGGAGGAGGGCATGGCAACCCATTCCAGTATTCTTGCCTGGAGAATCCCATGGACAGAGAAGCCTGTCCAAAGTGAGGAGAGTTTGAGATACGTAAGATCCACCTCCACCTGCACCTCCTCATCCAAACCACCACCATCCCTTGTCTGGATGGTGACTGAACTGTCTTTACCTGTTTTTATGTTCCTGACTGAACTGCCTTTATCTATTTTTATGTTCCTCCCTGGTGTGTAGAAAGGCCAGACAAACGTACTCAAATCCCCTTCTCCCTGCTTAACTGTCTCTCAGGAGGTTCTCCCTGCCTTTCTGATGTTATACAAAATGCTTACCATCATGGCAAGACTTTGTACGATTTGGTGGGAACCTTCACCAGAGTATAGCTACATGGCTTTCTTCAAGTTCCTTAAATGCACAAGCTCTTGAATCTCCGGGAGTCTTTACACATGCTGCCCTGTGTGTGTGGAACACTGTGCCTGTCCCTCCTCACTTGTGTCACTGATCCTCATCCTTAGGGTGGCTTGGCATTTCTTCAATGAAGGCTTCTTAGAACACTCCCCTTTCCCTGTCTAAATTATATTTTTTCCTATTAGTCTTTTCATGGCACTCTGTTGTTATCTTTCACAGTATTTATCACAATTATTACTTATTTGAGTTTTTTTTTTTCCATCTGAACTATGAACTCAGTGAGGCTAAGGCTATTTGCCACTATATACCAGCTCTGGGTTCGGTGCCCAATAAACATGCATTAAAGAAATTAATGAACAAACTCTGTATTTTATCATCAGTCACACATGTGCTGAAATCAGTAGTGACTGATTCACATAATTAATTGAAATGGTTTTACTGATGGTGTGAAAAGCATTTGGAGACCACCTATTTCACAGATGAGAAGCTTGAGGGTTCAAGCAGTAGAGTGACTTGCCTCGGGTTCGAGGAAGTCCTGCTTAGTTTCAGTCTTTCTTGACTTGATCCAGACATTTCCTCCTTTTATTTGATTGTTTCACTGACAAGAGGATGCACTTGGGGATGTGGTAAGTCTCTTTAGTCATGTCTGACTATTTGTGACCCCATGGACTATAACCCACCAGGCTGCTCTGTCCATGGATTTCCCAGGCAAGAATACTGGAGTGGGTTGCCTGCTCTTCTCCAGGGGATCTTCCTGACCCAGGGATGGAACCCACATCTCTTATGCCTCCTGCATTGGCAGGCAGGTTCTTTACCACTAGAGCACTTGGGGATAACGAAATGATAAAATAAGGAACTATGAGAACCTGACATTCAGCTAACAAAATCAACAAGAAAACCCTTGACAGAAGAAAGTCCTAGAAACTCTTCAGGAGGTATTACCTGAAAATCCCATCCTGAAGGCACATTGAACAAAAAAGTGTTTGCTATTACAAACACAGAAAGTTGAAGTGACATATAAACGCACCATAAATTACTGGATATGTTTGTTTGTTCACAAATACTAGTTGGACAGTCTCTTTTTCACTTTGACAATAAGCACTTACTTGAAAGACTGCAATGCCTTCAAAAGACTGGACTTTGAAAGCAGTAACTTAATTTTTGTTTTCAAATTGGAGAATGCTATTTGTGCCCTATGTGAGAATGTAACTAAAAGCTTCAAAGAGGAAAGTTATTTCACTGTGTGCCGGACTCTGAAATAGAGCCATTATATATTAAGGTATATTTTCCTTCAGACTTGAACACTGTAATTTCAGTTTTCCTTGTTTGTTCTAACACACTCCACTGTATGAGTCAGATCACTAGCAATTATTCGGTTTTAGGTGTTCCAATTTCTACTGTGTAATAACAAGAGTGATTGAGGAGGAAAGCTTGTATTCTGTGACTTAGAGAATAGTTCAAAGGAATAATTTACCTCCCAGCAGTGGCATTAGTTTACTGTAGCAAGATAGGGAGAAGCTACGATCTAACTTGTTTTATTACCAGCAACCTCCATCACAAAGGCATCACTGAACATGACCCTTATGCCTCAGTAGGGTGGGAAAAGTATGGTTTTAAATGTGAATCCCTCATTCAGGCTCTTTAAACTAACATTCTTGGAGCCCCAGCTGTCTTATCGTCAAATGGAAACAGTACTAACTACTATCAGGGTTGCTAATAGTAAGAGCATCATAATACATACAAAGGGGATAACATGGGTTTACATACTTAGAAACATAAAAGTATAAGTGGATTTTGAGTAAGCATGGTGGACAAGTCACAGGAGTTTCCTACTTACTCATACCAAAACTCCATTCAAATTAGCAAGGAAAAAAAGATGATATAGACCCCCAATAATAGGATTATCATATCAGAAGGAGTTGCAAGGGTATAAGAAAGTTCGACATACTTTTGGAAGACAGCAACTGGAGGTACTGTAAGAAGTTTAGCAGAAGAGATGAAGATTGGATTTCTCAATAGCAACTTGGAAACTAGACGATCACAGAGCTTTAAAAACTGTGGAATTTCAAATATCTGAGAGAAAATAATTTCTAACCTAGAATTTTATACCCAGTCAAATTACCAACAGGTATGAAGGTAGCATAAACACATATTCAGATTTTCAAGGAATTAAAACTATATACTTTTCACGTACTCTTCCTTAGAATACTAGTGAAGAATATGCCTTAACAAGATGAAGAAATAAATCAAGAAAGAGGAAAATATCAGACTCAGTGTGCAACACAAGAACCACGTAGAGGAGAGATAAATGATGTGCATACATGACAACACTATAATAGCCCTAAACAGGAGCCATGGATGATATGAGGCTAGGGGGAAAATTAAACTTAAATGTTTATGGAGCTTTTAAAGATTTGGGTATCTTAATAGATATGGGATTTGATAGGTATATGGGGGCATATAAAAAAACAATTACAGGTGTATGAAAAGTCAAGGAAATGATAAAGGCAACTTTCAATTTGAGTCAACATAAAACCTGTGTAAGAAAAGAAATGTAATAGTACCATGCTTGAATCAGATGTTAGCAACAGGGACTTACCTAGGGAACCAGTGGTTAAGAATCCTGCCAATGCAGGGAACATGGGTTCGATCCCTGGTCCGGGAAGATCCCACATGCCCTGGGCAACTAAATCCACGAGCCACAACTACTGAGCCCGTGCACTCTGAAGCCTGTGCTCCGCAATCAGAGAGGTCACCACAGCGAGACACCTGAGTGCTGAAACTAGAGAGTAGCTTCTGCTCACCCCAAATAGAGAAAAGCCCTTGCAGAATGAAGACTCAGTACAGCCAAAAATAAATAAATAGCTTTTTAAAAACTTAAAAAAAGAAGTTAGTAGCAGTCATAAAAAAAGCATAAAGTGACCAGTTAACGGCAAATTGTGATATAACTACTTGGGAAGGTGAGAGAGCAAGGGAGCAGCCAAGATTGTGATATCACCTTTATGAGGAGGTGAGCGCGAGAAAGACAGGAATAGGCAGGCGTGTTGGAGGGTGAGAGCTGAATCCTCATCCTCTACAGCAGGAAGCCAAGACGCATTTGATTTGTCAATAAGGATTAGTAGTACTGGAAGCACAGGATTTAAGATATTGACGTAAAGGCCAGAAGCAACTGTTAAAGAAGATGAAAGTGGTTGCCTTTCAGAAGCAAGATGATATAGTTTCCATTGTAGTATTTTCAGTACCATCTTTAAACTAGTCTCCTATACTACTGTAACAAAAAGCAAAAGTTGAAGATGCTGGAAACTGGGACAGGTCAGCCCCTTGGAATGAAGTGGTCCTTGGAACATGGAGACATAGGGAGGATATGGGGCCAGCACATCAGTTCTTCCCTGGGATGTGAACTTCTAGGATAAATCTAAGATAGCTCTATGAGTTACAGCTGAAAATTGTTAAGAATGTGAACTATGATATTAAGATGGATTTTGGAATGGATCAATGCAAACAAGTACAACACTGATTAATTGTTGGGCACCGAGCTGTTTTAGGAGCCTAGTATCATTTGCCACTATGGATAAGTGAGCTGTCCATAGAAAACCAAGTGCTGAAGCTCCAGTGAACGAAGATGTTTATACAGAGATGTTGGGAGAAAATACTGAAGGGGTTTTCTGAATGCAAATAACTGAAATAACTACAGTGGATGACTTTTGGCTTTTAAAAAGCCTCACAAGGCTTTTTAAAAGAAATGATATTGATTACAGACATCTAAGAAACAATTGACAGGCTCATTTTGATAAGATTTTTCCATCAAGGCACTGCTTAACACTTGGTTGAATTTCATATATTAGTAGTATCAGAGTTAAAGATAAAACTGTGGTTGCACTTGAGGTCACTCACCTAGAGAAATAATATGGAGAATGAGTAAGAAAAGAAAGGTATAAGAAAATAAATGTAATCATAGTCAGTACTTAATTTAGCAGTGAACAATAGTTGTAATTGTTACCGATAATATTTACTTCCAGACAGTACAACCATAGAATCACTTCTACAATTTGTTTGAAAAAATTAATATAAGTTAGACATTAGGAAAGATACTTTATGGGACTTCCCTAGTGGCCCACTGGTTAAGAATTTATCTTGTAATGCAGGGGATGTGGGTCTGATCCCTGGTCAGGAAACTAAGACCCTTCATGCTGCGGAGCAACTCAGCCTGTTTGCTGCAGCTACTGAGCCCGAGTGCCATAATTAGAGAGTGTGCATGCAGCCAAAATAAATAAATATTAAAAACAGAAAGATACTTTACTGTGATTTGTGAAAAAAACTAAGAATATTGAAATATATATTATATATCTATGAGTATCTAGAAAAAGATACATAAATATTTCTTGGATTATATATAAAAGATTCAAAGGTACATATAGATGAGATAGTTCAAGATGTTCCAGGTCCCTGTTCTTATCGGTTTAGCTGTTGGACTCCCCCCAGCCTCGGGCAGGACAGGCCAGGGGTAGGACAGGAGAATGCAGCAATCAGGTGACTGTCGGCATCCAATGTGCAGTCTCCGAAGACCAGAAGGCTGGATCACAGAACGGCCTCTGAGCCAGAGACATGAGAGCACAAGCCGTGGGCGAGTTTTCGGTGCCTGGGCAGACCACAGGCATTTAAGGCTAGGGACTAGCAAACAGTAGTAAAGATGGCAGAGTTAGTATTTTTAAAGTAACAGTGGTAACCAAACCTCTGCTGGGTAATAATAGCTGGTAATATAATGCAGCTAGCATTATTCACGGGCCGTTTGCCTTTGCATAAACACTAACACAAGAAACGAATCAGAATTCCTTAGGATCCCCTCTGTGAGGGGACCCCTGCCGACGCTCTTTGCTTCGTTTTCAGCAGGCCCCACCCTGATGCCCTCCTCAGTTTTACCAGATCACTTGTGGCTCCTGGCCAGCGTGGCCGGATCGTGGCACTCGAGGGCTGCTCACATGCCTCCTCTGCCTTTCTTGTTCAATTGCTAAACAGCGTCTCATTTTCTTGAAGCCCTTTTAAGGATTTTTCAAAGCCTCCTGCACACACATTCTCCCTGCTTCCACTGCCTCAGGACCCACGCTCTCCTCTGTCCCCTCATCGTTGCCAGGTACCTTTCACAAGGGGCCCTTGATATGGAGTATCTGCCTCTAGAACCCCTGTGGCCAGGAGAAACCTTGGCACAAAGAAGATTATTGCCCACTAGAAATGATCAGTCTTTTCAGACCAGGGCCAGAGAAGCACCCAGGCTGAGAAAATGCTGAGGCTCCACTGACCATGTTATGGAAGGAGCAAGGGGCCTTCTGTGGCCCCTGGTCCCTGTGGGTTTGTGTAACTGTCGGGGTCTAGTTGCCTGCAGATCTTTACTGCCTGGGCTTCACCTGGTTGGCCTGTTTTTCATGCCAATATTCCCGTGTGACTGCATCCTGGTTTGCTGGGATCTAGAACTCTCCAAGCTTCTGGACCCTACAATCCAGGCCAGATACTGTTTCACCCGATGCTTGCCTGACCTAGGAAGAGGGCTGAAAGTCGATTCTGGGAAATCACCCCTTCCATCTCTACCAATGGCTCTTCAAACCCTCCCCAAAGCAGTTGCTGACAACTACCTGGACCTGTCCTCGTGGTGTGGTATACTTGAAAGAGCTGGAGCTTTGGCATTAGGACAATATAGCTTAAACTGCCCCCAAACTTTGGGTATCACTCAATAGTTAGAAAGTTTTCTGATTGGGGGGGGGAAGCAGGAAATTTTTCCCATCATAGTTGAACTCTAGTCATGAGACCTTGATTAAAAATAACCCATGCTATCTCTCCCCTACCATGAGTTCAACTGAACAAGATGGTTTCCAAGTTTTCCGGGAAATTCACTAATGTTGACTTGAAATACCATTAAGCAAGCAGGAAGGATCATTAAAAATATGAAGCCCCCTGGGCCACCTTTCCTTGCAGACTATATTCCCCACTCCCTGACACATTACATCTTTTCCAACTCCTTCCTTGCTTAAAAAAATTAATGGCATTCATTGTTTATAAATGCCTCTGTTGATCTTTCCTATTTCGGTTCCTGACTGCTAGTGGAAAAACTCTCCCCACTTCTCCCGGCCCTCACCCGCACTGAGCTTCAAAAATAGCAGCGGGAGTTGGGACGGTTCAGGGCTTTTTGTTTCGAGTCAGTAGCCTTTGCCCTCCGGGTCACCGGTTCATGGCCTAACACCACGGCCAGCAAACTTTCCTTCTGTTACATGTGTGTGGCTTGAAGTTTTGAGGCCTGTCTTCCTGAATGATCACTTTCTCATGACCATCTGGAACACCCCTGACCTCGGTATTAATGATCTCTGCTGCTGTCTTCTCTTTCTCTTCTCTGAGGTCTGCAGTTTTCACAGTCTCGTTGTCTTTCTTCAAAACTTTTCTTTCAGCTTAGGGCTCAAGAATTTGTATTTATCCTCAGTTTTCCCAAGAATGGATTGGCTAATCTCTGATATACCCCCCTCTCCATCCCCAAGGTGCCTGCTATTAAGCTCAACTGTTCATACAAACAGATATATCTAACCATAATGAATAATTTTTGAGTTTTATACTCCATAAAGAACATTCACTTGTATCAATTTATTTATCAGTAAATTCCATGAAGTAGGTATTGTTATTTTTAATCTCATTTGTAAGACACTGGGATTAAAAGATCCTCAACACTGCTAACTGAGAAATGCAAATCAAAATGACAATGAGGGGATTTCCTTCATGCTCCAATGGTTAACACTCCACATTCTCAGTGCAGGGGGCCCAGATTCGATCCTTGGTCAGGGAACTGGATCCCCAAAGCTACAACTAAGAGTTCTCAGGCTATAACTAAAAGATCCCAGTATGCCACAACTAAGACTAAATAAATATGAAAGAAACCACAATGAGATATCATCTCACACTGGCCAGAGTGGCTATCATAACAAAGTCTACAAATAATAGATGCTGGAGATGACGTGCAGAAGAAGGAACCCTCCTACACTGGTCATGGAAATGTAAATTGGTAAAGTCATTATGGAGAACAGAATGGAGGTTCCTTTAAAAACTAAAAACAGAGCTACCATGATTGAGCAATCCCACTCCTGGTCATATGTCCAGAGAAAAACAATTCAAAAAGACACATACACCCCAGCATTCATTGCAGCACTATTTACAATAGCCAGGACATGAAAGCAACTTAAGTGTCCATTGGCAGATAAATGGATAAAGAAGATGTGGTACATATAGACAATGGAATATTACTCAGCCATAATAAAGAATGAAATAGTGCCATTTGCAGCAACATGTATAGACCTAGAGATGGTCATACCAAGTGAAGAAAGCCAGACAGAGAAAGACAAATACCATACAATATGGCTTATATGTGAAATCAAAAGACTGTTACAAATGAACTTGTGTACAAAACAGAAATAGACTCAAAAACATAGAAAATAAATGTATAGTTAACCAGAGGAGCCACGGCCTGGATAAACTAGGAGTTTGGGATTAAAATATACACCCACCACTATATATAAAATAGATAAACAAGAAGAATCTACTGTACAACACAAGGAACTATACTCAATATCTTATAATAATCTATAATAGAATAGAATGTAAAAAGAGAATATATATTTCTGCATATGACTAAATCACTTTGCTCTACACCTGAAACTAACGTAAGACTGTAAATCAACTGTATTTCAATAAAAATTTTTAAAAAGACACTGGGATTGAGGGAAGGTAAATTAATTGTCCAAGGTCACTCGATCTACCAAAGGCAGAGCAAAATGCAAATACCCATCCTGACCTCTCTGCACCATTGTGCCTCTCTGCTGGATCTGTCTTGAAGCTCTGTGTTTTGAATCTGCTTGCAATGACCCACTTTCAGGTGTTCACTAGGGCCAGTGATGATGACTGTCAGGGCACTGGACAAAGTTTCACTTCTATAAATCTGATGGTACAGAGCCCTTATTTCTTTGCCTCTGTCAGCTACTGGAGGATTTAGAATAAGCATCAAGCTAAGGACTTGAGTACAATTCTTTGGGCAATCAGGTAGGGCAAGCATTCCTAAGAAAAGCAGGAATTCGAAGGCAGTCTGCTTTCAGAAGAGGGTTGGCAGCGGTGTAAAGGGAATGAGGTGGTGGAAATGGATACGAGAACATAGTTTAGGGAGTGCCTGAAACAGCTCAGGTGAGGTGTGCTGAAGCCTGGACTGGGGCCGGAGCAGCGGGACCAGAGGAAGGACCTGGCCGTGGAAAAGTCAGAGGCGAACTGACTGAGCGTTCTGCTCATGGCTGGGTTCCTAGAGAGAGGGGTTAGGAGGAATCAAAGATGGCCTTGAGGTTCTGGGTGCTATGAGCCCCAGCAGAAGAGGCCAGCAGTAAAGCAGCAGGTTTTTCGGGGGCAGGCGATGCTGTGGGAAGATGTAGGCATTTCCACATCCACACGGCATCTGGGCAACAGAGTTCTGGTAGCTGAAGTGAGAGACCAGCGCTTGGGAGGGAGGCTGGCCAGCAGCAACACACACCTCCAGGCTGGCAGGACAGGAAAGCAGGGATCCCTGGATCTCACTGTTCGCTAACTGGGGGGCACCACTGTTTCGGGCACTGTCTCACTGAATCTCTATGCCACATCTGTCAGAGAGGTATTTCTATTTCTATTTCTAAAATGAGGAAATGGATGCTCAGAAAACATTCCGTGAAATCTCCTTCCCAAAGAGGTCTGTCAGGGTGATCTCACCCAAAGGGACAGAGTCCTTCTGGGTCAAACTCAGGCTGGTTTCTGTCTCTGGTTACAGTCAGTCATTCTCGTCACTTATCCTTATGGCCTTATGGAGCTTGGATATTAGATTATAAGGGATCAGAATGAAGCAGATGTCAACTCTTGAAACCATGTTCCTGCCATGTTAATGGAAACTCACATTTCCCTGACTGGAGGCGAAGTGTGTGTGTGTGTGGTGTGCACACAAGCATACAGGTATATACGTGCACACTCCTGTGCTTGCCTGCTGTCACACTGTTGGGGCAAGGAGTACAGGGCAGCTATAAGCTTCTGGGTTTTCTTTCCAGGTAAGCTTAGCACATGATAGAATAATCTATGCTTTGTTTTTCCCGGTTCAGCAACCAGTGTCTGCATCACAGTGCGTAAGAAAAGCGTAAGAAAGTGTTGGTCACTCAGTTGTGTCCGACTCTTTTTGGCCCATGGACTGTGGCCCGCCAGGCTCCTCTGTCCATGGAATTCTCCAGCTAAGATTGCTGGAGTGGGTTGCCATTCCCTTCTCTAGGGAATTTTTCCACCCAGGGATTGAACCTGGGTCTCCTGCCTGGCAGGCAGATTCATTACCATCTGAACCACCAGCGAAGCCAGTGCGTAGGTGTCTCCCACAGACACACACACACATACACACCTGCTGGATGCTTTGAGCCCCAGACACACACGAAGGGCTGTCCTATTTTCTTTCACTGCTGGCCCAGTTCTGTCATTTATGTGGTATCCCTGTGGCTGTGCAAGCAAAGGGACCTTTCTAAAATAGGTCAGTGGAGCATTCCTGCCCTACATGCATCTTCCAACAGGTCTCTGTCCCACGTCTGTAACAGGAGATGGCCTGTCCCTGGAGATCCCTAGCTTCCAAACACAGAATTAATCATGGGTCCCTTCTACATATGTCTGTCATGACTTGGTCTTAACTTCAAGCAGGAAAGCATAACTCAGCAACATTACAGCCAGGAAAACGTTTTGCAGCTGCAAGTTTAGAAAATGCTTAAAGTGAATCCAGAATGCACTGTCTACTTTCTGTCTCCTCAACTCCACCTTGACTAATTTCTCCCCTTTCCTTCTGCCCTAGGCAGCTTTTTAATTTCTTGGCAGGTGGGACAAGGAGAAAATAAATGAAGCACAGAAGGTCTCAGGAGAACATGGAAGTGTATATATTCAGAATCTATTGGTTATGGTATTACTAAGTAGCATCTAGCTGGTGACCTGGACCTGAAGGGAATAACTAAAAATATAATAAAAGACCACCTTGAATTAGCATCCTCCCCCATCTGGCCAGTTATTTATGCAGTGAAAACACTCTCCTATATTGTCATTTCTCTCCACTAAGGTATGATCTTGAAGGGCTCCTGAAGTGCATATCTCTTCTTTGGAGCACAACAAAATTATTTCTGTGAAAATCACTTCAATGTCGTGACTCTAGAAATCACCAAAACACTTGCAAACATCATGATGATTTAAGAGGAACAGTCTCTTTCCTCTGGCTACCTTTTATTTTTCACATTTTCCTCCCAAATTCGACCATTTAAGACTTTGGTCAATTACTAGCAAAATGAACAGTTCACAGGAATGAAGTCTTGCATGTTCTTTCTTACACTGCGAGGATATAGCAGCAGTGCCTGGCAACTTGTGGAATCTTTATGCATATAAAGATCCATCACCACACGGTCCCTTTTTTTAACCATCGTGAGATGTTTAAGGACAGCGCGGGAGGCAGTGTCCATGTCATCCTAATGTCACAACATGTGTACCTTTAGAAAAACAATTTTAGACATAGAGTGGAAGTGTGGCCAACAGCACTGAGATGAACCAAACTCTAACGGTTTCTTTGGGTCCTGACTTCCCCAAACTGGTCCCCCCAACAGGATTCAGATGTTCTCCCATCAGTGATGTGGCTTTAGGACATCCCAGGCTGATGCCCCTGGATGGGAGTGAGAGGGTGGGATGGCCCCGGAAGGCAGGCATCATGAGGCCTCTTAAACCCAGCCTGCCCACTGGACACAGCAGGATCTGCACGGAAAGAGGCCAGCAGGTCTTCAGCTGGAAGAGTAAACGGCTCCTCCTCACTTCTTCCAGTTTCTACATAATCCCAGTCCCTTCCCCTTGGGTACCTCCCAGTCTCCTCACTTGAACTTATGAAGGTGTCAGACATTAGCACTGGGCTGGTACACAACTGGCGCTCAATGTTTGACGGATCTATAGCTATTGAGATTACCCACAGTTCTACCTTTTTAATGGTGAACATTTTTGTGTGCAATAAAATTAATCATAATCATAATTCTGATGATAATAGTTATCAATGGCTGATCATCCATTTATCTGTTCATTCATTCAACAAATTCACATTGAACACCTGTTACAGGCTGGGTGCCAGGCTGAGTGCCAAGGCTGCCACGGCAAACATGGTGCATCACGAGAAGCACCCCACCCTCCAGAATATGCACAGTGACATCTGCTATTCACCTTGTCTGTGTGACAGCATTCATTAAGGATTATATTATACTAAACAGAAAACAACTGCAGACAGCATCATCTTTTAGCTGATAATAAAATACAAGAGAATCAGATACTATGATAAAGGAGTCAAAAGAAGGAATAAAAAAACCCTGGAAGAATGCATAGGAAATATAGGAGAGCAAACAATGTCCATAATCAAAATCTTTATTAGAAGAAGTGACGGTCAAAACTAACGGTACAGATGATTTAGTTACTATCACAGAGCAGCAGTTCTAAGATCTCTGGATTTCATGCACTGAAGTAGAAGAGGAGAGTGTGCAAATAGCATCAGCGAGAGCAGCGTGGACACAGGGGACAGAGATGCAGAACAGCCTGAGGGACACTGAGTGGAAACCATGGGAATTCCTGGAGTGGACTCTGCTCACCATTTTGCCCCAGTCTGCGAGAGGTTCATCAGCTAAGCAAGGGGGCCCATGGCAATAACCTCCCTTATGCCCCTTATACTTATATCCTCTGGAAAAATATTACTGAACAACTGAGAAACAAAAATAAGAGCTGAAGAATGGAGACATTATGTAAGAACAGAGCTGGTGGTAAATACTAGAATCAGTTAAACCTGGAAATGTCTAAATCAATGTACAAATTTTGTTATAAAAAGGTGTATATATCTTAAGATTTATTCTCAATCAAATGTCTGAATTGCAAAATATTGGAATAACAATAAAATTCTAGATTGGTAAGAGTGTTGTACTTATTTACAAAAACAAGAAGTTGAAATACTATTGCTGGAGGGTGGGAGTTGTGATTAAAACCTCAGTAGGCTTATTTGGAACAATAGAGCAGTAAAAATACCATATTCTCACTTTTTAATAAATCAAAATCCAATTATGTTTATTTTCAAAAGAAGCACATAGAACACATGACAAAAAAAGGTTTGAAATTACAGGTTGATAGAGGTGTATCAGGCAAATATAAAAAACTTAAGTGGAGGCATTAATAGTGAAATTCATGACAGAAGTATTCAGAACACTTGCTGACATAAATCACAACAAGATTTTTTTTTGACCCACCTTCTAGAGCAATGAAAATAAAAACAAAAATAAATAAATGGGATCTAATTAAACTTGAAAGCTTTTGCACAGCAAAGGAAACCATAAACAAGATGAAAAGACAACCTTCGGAATGGGAGGAAATATTTGCAAATGAAGCAACTGACAAGGGATTAATCTCCAAAATATAGAAACAACTCATGCAGCTCAGTATAAAAAAACAAACAACCCAATCAAAAACTGGGTGGAAGATCTAAATAGACATTTCTCCAAAGAAGACATGCAGATGTCAAGAGGCACATGAAAAGATGCTCAATATCACTAATTATTAGAGAAATGTAAGACAAAACTATAATGAGGTACCACCTTACACTGGTCAGAATGACCATCAAGAAAAAAATCTACAAACAATAAATGCCGGAGAGGGTGTGAAAAGGGAACCTTCCTACACTGTTAGTGGGAATGTAAACTGATACACTCACTATAGAGAACAGTATGGAGGTCCCTTAAAAAACTAAAAATAGAACTGCATATGACCCAGCAATTCCACTCCTAGGCATATCTGGAGAAAACCATAATTCTAAAAGACACATGCATCCTAATGTTCACTGCATCACTATTTAAAATAGCCAGGACATGGAAGCAACCTAAATGTCCATCAACAGAGGAATGGATAAAGAAGATGTAGTATAGTACATAATGAAATATTATGCCATAAAATATGGCATAATGAAATATCAGCCATAAAAAGGAAAAAAAACTGTGCCATTTGCAGAGATATGGATGGACCTACAGACTGTCATACAGTGAAGTCAGAGAAAAATGAGTATCACATATTAAGGCATATATGTGGAATCTAGAAAAACGGTACGGACAAACCTATCTGCAAAGCAGAAATAGAGACAGAGACATAGAGAATAAGTGTACGGACACCAAGGGGGAGAGGTGGGATGAACTGGGAGACTGGGATTGACATATATACCCTACTATGTACAAAACAGAAATCTAATGAGAACCTACTACACAGCACAGGGAACTCTACTGAATGCTCTGCGGTGACTTAAACGGGAAGAAAATCCACCAAAGGGGGAATATATGTACACGTATCGCTGAATCACGTGGCTATACAGTAGAAACTAAGACGACACTGGAAAGCAACTAAACATCAATAAAAAATTTAAGAGTTCAATGGAATTGGATGTCATTTCATTTGGCTACGGATACAAGTCACAATGAAGGAATCCCTGCGATGACCATTTGTGTGCGGGGTAACTTCACATTAAAATACAGAACACAAAGGAGAAATGAAGAGAACATTGTCAGATGAGAAAATAGGGCTTCTTGTGCCCAGCTTCCTTTTGGGCACAGTGGAGACCTGATATACCCGGGGAGCAGCTCTCAAACGATTAGGGAGTTTTCCATGCTCTTCTGTTTCTGTTGGTTGGCATTTAAGGCTGATGACGTTTCTGCCCACTCATTCACTGCTCTTTTTAAAGTACTCACTATGAGCCAGGTGTGTGCTGTGCTGGCTGCTGTGGGAACAGGCACCGACATCAGACCAGATCATGCCTTAAAAAACATCAAAAATAGTTCTGGGAAGAAGGTATCCAGCAGTAAACAGAACGGAGTCTCTTGGGAAAACCTCCTTAATTGATGGGATGGACTCACGCAATGAGTTAGTTATTCTAATAGTACATATTGACTTGTTCAAGCCTTTAATTCCAATGAGATGCAGATTACCACAAGGAACTTCAATGCTCTCCTGAAATGAGTCATTGCAGACTGTTCAGTGTAAAGACAGAGTGCCCTAGATGGAATACATCTAGTAGTAGGTGCCCAGTGAAGATGAGTCCCCAACACTAACTCCCACTGCTAGGATCTAAGGATGGCAAGGGTGGATTGTTTTCATAGAGAAAGCATTTCCTTCTAACCAAGTACAAGAGGATTCTCCTAGTCTAAGACTGGGTGCTGAGTCCTGATGACTCAAAGGATGTGGCGTCCAGCATTGGGGCTGGTAAACACACCTGACTGCCTACTTCTCTCATGTCTCCATGAAAAGTTGGCTTGACCATCTGTGGTTTGCATAGGTAACAACATTTCTGGGACGGAGGTGATCAAAAAGGCTAGTCACGTCCTGGAGGCAAGATTAGATTAGTAGGGGGCAGGTCAGCAGGGGAGGAGCAGTCTCAGGTGTCAAGTCCAACACTGGCAGTATGATGGAGTAAATGAGTCAAGGAAATGGGCAGAGAAAGAGATGGGCAGGGAATGAGACTGCGGTACTGGTCTACTTTTATTGCCACTCTCCTGTGGCAAATGTTCAGCCTTTCCAGCTTTCAGGCCAGGCAGCCGGGGAGGCACACACGTGAGACCTTGGAAACCCAGCTCTGCATGTCTGTTCCAAGTTAGAAATTCTCAACAGTGAGGATGCTGGATTCTGTTAAATAAATGTCCGTCAGCTAGAAACTACACAAGTGGGATTTGATTTTTCTTGGTCATCATTAATGTCACCCTCGGTTCTCAGCTGAAAGGAAAAAAAAAAAAACACCTGCTTTAATAAGTTCCCTGGAATGCCATTCTAGGGGGTTAACAGCAGGTGGTTTTCCCTTAGAATTTAGAATATGAAGATGACCTGTGGCCTGAAGAAAACAAAGCTTCAGTTGATTATGTACAGACTCTGTAGAGGCTTATGTCTCTGTAGAAACTCTGTAGGTTTGCAGAGTAAAGAAACAGGCAGCACTTCCCTGGTGGTCCATTGGTTAAGAATCCACCTGCCAATGCAGGGACACTGGTTCAGTCCCTGGACTGGGAAAATTCCACATTTTGTGGAGCAGCTAAGCCCGAGGGCCGCAACTACTGAGCCCACGCTCTAGAGCTCATGAGCCACGACTACTGAGCCCACGAGCCCCAGAGCTCGTGCTCTGCAACAAGAGAAGCCACTGCAATGAGAAACCCATGTACCGCCACGAAGATCCAGTGCAGCCAAAAATAAAAATAAATAAACGGATAGAAATGAAAAGAAATGAAAAGGGGAAGGTCAGTCAGCTGTGCTCTCTCACAGATCACGAGTCCTGTGCAGTGTTTCGGGAAGGATGACGCCCACCAGCCTCCGCTTCACCTAACCCCTCGCCTCTCCTTGCCTCCTTCCCGTGCCGTCTCTCCTCACCCATCCCCTTCGACCTCACGTCGCCTCTCTAATCCCTTTTCTCCATTCAGAGAAGGAGCTTCTATTTGCTTTATGTGGTTTTCATCTCTGAAAAGAGCAGTGTGCCTTGTTGATTGTTTTTAATCTCTTTCTTAAGATAAAAAGGCAGTTACACTATACATTTAATTCCAGAAGAGAAAAGGAGCGTGAGAGTCTCTTTAACACAAAGCATTTTGGGGAGTGTGATTTTTCAAAATAGAACCTTTCCAAACTGTGTCTGTACTTGAGGTGTACCTGGAATCCTCCTTAGGGTTAAGGAATGTTACATTCCTCAGAGATGAATTCATTTCCGTTACTTGTTTTAAAAAGACATGGGCTGTTTGTCTTTTCACACTTGTCACAATGAGATGGAAAATTGAGACTCATGATCACCTATTTAAAGGTTATGAATAGCACTGCCTTGAAAAGGCCTGGTGGAAATCTGTGTGGAAACTGAAAGTGAAGCGTTGGATTCCAAAGCGGGGAAGGCAGACACGAAAACCAAGTTGCAGACCAAACTGCCTCAGAGTTCTGAGCATGAGAGATGATGAACAACCTACCCCACCTCCCTGACCCTCCATCCAAACCCCTGCCACGGAAACAGTCAGGAGCCAGGCATCACTTCCAGATGCAGAAGGGACATGGAAGGTGGTTCAGCTCCAAGACTCAGCAGTGTCTCCCAGACAAGCAAGGCTCCGTGATGCAGAGCCATCCTAAGCCTGGTGATGGGCTGGATTATTAACATTTTTCACCCTGTCCTCTGCCAGGTGGCTCTGCTGTCCCTGCTGCTAGGGGCAGAGTGTCTTCTCCATTCATAGACAAGGGTTTGACCCACATTCTGGTGGAGTGTCCGCAGAAGTCAAAGGGCACGACCTCCAACCCAAGGTCCTAGGGAGCTTTGTACAGTTCCACTTGTCTTTGCCATCAGAAGGACGTGGCTTGACCAGACCCATGCATCCAAGGACAGGGTGAGAGACAAGGAAGAGACAGAAGACGCGATAACTGAGCTGAGTCTGGATCAGCCGAACCCCAGCAGATCTGAAGATGCTGCTGCTGCTGCCGCTGAGTCGCTTCAGTCGCATCCGACTCTGCGCGACCCCATAGACGGCAGCCCACCAGGCTCCCCCGTCCCTGGGATTCTCCAGGCAAGAACACTGGAGTGGGTTGCCATTTCCTTCTGCAATGCCTGAAGATTCTAAGTAATAGTAAAAGGAAGCTGGAATCTTAAAGCAGTTGTGACACTTTTTCCGGAAATCCTTGACTGACGCAAAGCACTGTTGCTAACCGCGGCTTGTTGGAAGGAGGAACACGAATAACGAAAGTGACTAGAAAATGAGAGTGTGGTTACGTGAGGGTTTTCTGAGGGTGAGGACAGGCCTGTGTGTGCGGCTGCAAGAGGGGCTGACGTTGCTCCCCGTTTTGAATCACCCCTCCCCCTTAACTGGGTCTTGGTGAAGGGCACCACTCAACTTGGTCCTGGCCATGTTGGAAACCACTGATATGTGCATGGCTGATGACAGACACTGAACTCTCTGGGAAGCGGCAAACATTCCAAATCTCATTTCAAAGAATATCAGACAGTTAAGTAGGGGGCCTACTTTAAGACAATCTACACCTGGGAGAAGTTAAAACTACTTGCTACTCAGAAGGTAAACCCTTCAGTTACCAGTCAGTTACATCAGTTACACGGTTATCTCGTCCCTGAAATTTATTTGCCTTTTAGCTTTACCCCTGGTTCCCAACTCTTCCCTCTAAAGCCATAGAAAGTGAGTCTCTTGACTTTTCCAATACAGGATTTTAAAACACCGTTGCACACCCAAAGTCTTTTCCAAATCAAACTCCCAGAGTTTCCTCACAATCTTATCCTGGCATGCACTCACCACTCTGATCACTTTCTTCTAGATGCCTGCTCACTTGTTCACATCCCTCACAAAATAGGAAATGCAGAATCATAGACAATCTTTAGGGCGCACAAAAAACACGGTTGTGCTAAGTTGCTTCAGTGGTGACCGACTCTTTGCAACCCTATGGCCTGTAGCCCTCCAGGCTCCTCTGTCCAGGGGATTCTCTAGACAGGAATACTGGAGTGTGTTGTCATGCCCTCCTCCAGGGGATCTTCCTGACCCAAGGATTGAACTCGCATGACTGGTATCAGAGCCAGGATGGAAAGGAATCAACAGAGGCCAGTCCTGTGATCTTTAGCTCAGGCTTTCTTCCATTGCTGTGGTGGGTACTGCTGATGCCCTGCCCAGATACTCTTTCCTGGGTGTGAACAGGCAGAACAATGGCCTCCCAAAGATGTCCATGTCCTAATCCCCAGAGGTTGGATGATTACGTTATGTGGCAAGAGGAACTCAAGGGTGCAAGTGGAAGTAAGGCTGCTAATCAGGTGACTCTGAGATGGGAAGGTCATGCTGGTTTATTCAGGTAGGTCCAGTATAATCACAAGGGTCCTTGGGAAAGGGGAGAGTCAGGACCAAAGAGATGGCGGTGTGACCTGCCATGGCCCTGCTCCACTGCACTGAAGATGACAAGCGGCCACAAGCCACGGTGCACGTAGCCGCTAGAAGCTGGAAAAGACGAGAACACAGATTCTTCCCTACAGCCTCCAGAAAGGACTGCAGCTCTTTGCACACCTTGATTTCAGTCCCATGAGACTCACTGTGGCCTTCTGATCTCCAGAACTAGAAGATGATAAAACTATTGTTTTAAATTACCAAGTTTGTAGTGACTTGTTTTAGTAGTAAAACCCCACTAATACACCAGTGGTATCCCTGCTGGCTGGTCAGAGCTCACAGCTGTCCCTTTTCTCGAGAGAACTGCCTTCAGCAGAGCACGAACCACTTTGCTCAGGGGTTTGAAATGACCTCCATCATGGGAGGAGAAGGGAAGCCCACTGATACCAAAGGCTGGCCTTGAGGAAGGACCAACTGCTGAAACTCATGCTCCAGCGCTCCCGCAAGATCCACCTAAGACCACGTCCTAGTTTAGTCCCTTCCTTGCCCATCGGTTTCCATTTCCCCTTCTTGTCCTCTCAATAGATCACGGGCATGTGAGTCCCTGTCTCAGCTCTGTTTCTGGGGAATCCGGCCTAAGACAACTATCATGCTCAGAAGAGACTCTGGGCACTTAAGGGGAAACTGCGGGCTGGGAAAGGTGGGTGTCAGGGCTGAGGAGCTGGAAGGCGAGAGGAACAACATGTCAGGGTCACATGGGGCCCTGGCTCCCAGCTCGGGAATCAGGCTCTTGATCTTAAAGTATTCTTGTCTCAAGCCTTGGCCAGCCCAGTGCCACAGCATCCAGGCCATAAGTGAGCAGAAGGCACGGTGTGGGCCTAGCCCTGGGACCCCAGGTGGGGAAGGGCTGTCTCCCACACCTGCATCCCTCTCAGCCATGGTCCAGGATCTCCAGGCTTCGCTTGGCTCCGTCTCTGCAGGACAAGCTCCCAGCTCGGTCAGCTTTGCATCTTTTTGATTTTCAGCCTCATTTCCTCTCTTAATTCTGGGTTTCTGCCCTTCAACTTCTCCTAGGGTGGGTGAGTGCATCCTAACCACCCCCTTGAGAGCAATGTGGGCATCCCTTCCCCCTCCGCCCTTGTTCTGCAGTGGACCAGTCAATCACTTAGGACATGCTGCTGTCTTGAAATAACTGGTTTCAATTCACTCTGGTCCCACCCAAAGTCCCTTTCCTTTTATGGTTTCCTCTATCTGTTTGGTCACTGGGTTTCTGCCACGAGGCAGGGGGTGTCAAGTGTGGAGCCCCTGTGCATGTGATTCCGAATGGCTATGTTTTCCTTCTGGTTGGGACATTTTATAGGTCACTTTCTTCTTCTGGACACAAGCCCTAAGACACTCAGGCCACTACCATTTCTTTGTGGTACCAGGAGTGAGTCCTTCCCGGGGTCCAGAGTTGGTGACCACCATTACCACTGAATCCTCTGCTCTGGGTCAGTGCCTCCCGAGGGATGTCTCCTACCTTCCACACCTGCCTGCCTCGCTCACTCACCACGCCACAGACCCCCTGCCCAGCTGACCTCAGGCAGACACAGCCATGCAAACACGAATGGACCCTCAATGCAGCGCTCAGATCCCCTTACACATCGGAGGCATTCGAACTCCAACTGCCCTTGGCTAAAAAGAGCCGCTTTGTCCAAGATGTGGCCCTCTACCTGGGGGCTGCCGATATCCGGTGAGAGGTGATGCAGGGTACAAAGTCCCGGATCTCTGGCCTCAAAGCGAGATGACTGAACAGGGCTGAGGAGCACTCCAGGGAGCAGCTGAAGGCTCTGTCACATCCGCACCATTACCCAGCTTCTCCTCTGCCCAGCCCTGCTTCCCTTACCTTTGACACATAGTGTGCTCTCATGAGTGCGTGCATGCTAAGTCGCTCAGTCGTGTCCGACTCCTTGTGACTCTATGGACTGTAGCCTGCCAGGCTCCTCTGTCCAGGGGATTCTCCAGGCAAGAATACTGGAGTGGGTTGCCATTTCCTTCGCCAGGGCATCTTCCCAACCCAGGGATTGAACCTGCATCTCTTATGTCTCCTGCACTGGCATGTGGGTTCTTTACCACTAATGCCATCTGGGAAGCCCGGTGTTCCTCCAGACGATCCCAAACGATCCTCCCCGCTGCCAGACAGTCTCAGAGTCTGTCCACAGGGACCTGGACTCAGGTGCACCCCTCTCATCTGGCTTTCCAGAGCTGCGGGGACCAGCAGCAGGGGTACAGGGGCAGGGCTTACCCACGATCATGTGGTTGCAGACGTCACAGAAAGTGGGCTTCTTGAAGATGTGCTCCTGAAAGGCGTGGGCCTTGCCGCCGCCGCCGGGGTATAGGCCGGCCCTGGTGGGTGTGGAGGTCAGGCTTCCGGGGGCAGGGAGTGGGCTGGAGCTGGGGCTGACCTCCGCCAGCACGTCCGCCTGCAGCTTCACGTCGCTGTTGGTTCGCTGGAAGAAGTTGTCAGCACTTTTGCTCCGTAAACTCTTGGTCTTGAAAGAAAGTGATCGTTTTAGTTTCTGGAGCTGCAATGCAACGACAGAACAGACTTACGATCAACCATGCAGGCTCCTGCTGTGAGTGTTGGGGGGTGGGGGTGAGGCCTGTTCCGTGGGCTGCTCCATTCCCGACACCCTCAGCCCCTGTGGAGGCTGATGTCAGCGGCCCCCACTCCACCCCTCCTCCTCCTCCCTGCCGCCCTGGGCACCAACCCATGTGCTTCAAAATGGCTCATGGTTTTGGACACTGTTTGCCTTTCAAAATGGAATCACTGGAAACATTAAGTGTATGAACTCCTAGGATCACAGGCTGGGTCCATCATGCTGGGGTCTGTGCCGGCCTTTCTCTGCTGGGGTCCCTTGGCCCCATCATTTGTCTGTTCACACAGCAAAGCAGAGGAGGCCATCGACTGGGAATTAAAGTGGCTAAAGCATCACAGAACATAAACCAGAGCCTCCCAAACCTGCTGGGCTCCAAAGCATGTGGATAAGTGTGTGTGTGTGTTTGAGGAGAACACCGTGTGGAATTATCCACCCGACTTTCTCCGCTCCGCCCCTGCCCTGCCTCTTGGTTTTGATCCTGGCAAAACTAGGCCATCTCGCCTCTGCTTTTGGGGCCTATGAAGAAGCACCACACGGGCTGGAGGAATCCTAACGCGGTTTGGTCCAGCCTGCCTCTCCAATCTAGTCTTCCCATGGGAACTGAGAGGATATTTTGGGAACACAGATGTGACCACGTGAACCTGTTGTTCAAAACCCTTTACAAAGTTCCCTTTGTCCTTTATAAATTAAATTTATTTTATTCTTTTGGCCATGAGGCATGTGGGGTCTTAGCTTCCTGACCAGGGATCGAACTCATGTCCCCTGCATTGAAAGTGCAGTCTTAACCACTGCACTGCCAGGGAAGCACCTGTTCTCTATAAATTTAAAGAAAAGCTCCTTGCCACGGGCTTCAAGGACTGGTAGATTCTGGGTCCCAGTGACAGCTGAGATTGCCATCCACCTTGCTCTTGCCATCCCAGCCACAGTGACCTTTTAAAAGTCTAGGTTACTTATTATGCTTTTTTTTTTTTTACCCTTCTACCTCATTTTATTTTGATTGCTTGGTTTTTTAAAATTAATTTACTTTTTAATTGAAGGATAATCGCTTTACAGAATTTTGTTGTTTACTGTCAAACCTCAACACGAATCAGCCATAGGTATTCATATATCCCCTCCCTCATGAACCTCCCTCCCACCTCCTGCCCTATCCCACCCCTGTTGGAGTTTCCCGAGACATACAGTAAATTCCTGTTGGCTATCTATTTTACATACGGTAACGTAAGTTTCCATGTTACTCTCTCCATACGTCTCACCCTCTCCTCCCTTCTTATTATGCTTTTAAATCATCAGCTCTTAGTGCAGAGTGTCCCCTCTGCCCAGACAAAAGAAATGAACCACTTGGCAGGCAGCTGCATGACCTGTCATAGGTCACTTCACCTGAAAGGCAGTTTTTCCCTCATAATTGAATATCCATGCCTGTTGCCTGGAATTAATGTCTAAGCCCCAAAGTTGTAGACAGAAAGTGCTGATCACACTGTTCTAATAAAGGCCTCCATTTATTAGACAGCCCTACTGGACACACAGATGACTTCATCAAACTTGCCGAGTCCAGCCACCTCCGCACCAAGCCCCCAGCCTTCCCTGCAGGAGATCACGAAGATGTGGCGGGTTTAGTGCTTGGGGTGGATGCCACAATTCTCTACTTTACCCTTCCCAAGCTCCTTGGCAAGGTGACCTCAAGATCCGCCCATCCAAGCTGGAGCTCCTTGAATCCTGTTGGTTTGCGGGTGTTTGACCAACAGCAGGTGGCAGAAGCAACTTCAAAGCCATTTCCAAGCCCAGACTTCAAGATGTCCTGAACACTTGTCTTCTACCTCGGAAACCGGCCCAGCTGCCGTATGCACAAACATGACGCAGCCTGAAGGACGATGGGAGCACAGGGTCCAGAAACCACCCCCATCACCCGAGTGATGCAGAAGCAGAGCCACCCTGCTCCCTGCAGGGAATCAAGGATCCAGATGAGAACAGAGGAACTGCCCAGCTCAATCCTCATCAAACTGTCGACCCACAGAGTCATCCACTGACGAGATGGCTGGTGTTCTGAACCATTAATTTGGGCATCTTCTGTGTGTAAACAGCAATACAGTGCTGTTCTCCCCACCTTTTAGATACGTGCCAGGAATGTGCTTTGCTGTCGGTCTGAAGTTGGCAGTGGCTATGTGAAGCCAGTGCTCCACTTCAGGGAGCTTTCTGGGGAGAGGGGTCTGGGGGGACACCCTGCAGGGCCCTCAAGCGAAGCTCGACTGAGACCAGTAGTACAGCGTCCTCAGTCAGAAAGGGCTAGCCAGAGAAGCAGCAACAACCTACAGAAAAGGTCAGAAGCTGTGGGCCACCGAGACTCTTGTCCCTTTCTCTCCGTCCTACAGCCCAGACCCAGCAGAGGGGCTAGACCTGACAGAGGAGAAGAAGGAGGTGCTCCTGGGTTATCTTGGGGTGTTCGTTACTGAACCATAATCTAGCGCATCCTCACTATACAGAAGAAGGAGGTCACGAGCTCTTGGGAGCACTGCACTTATTTTGAAGAGGAACTTCCATCTCCATCTAAGTTAACTGCGAGGGTACTATGAACCACTCACTCTGTGAGCCTGAGTCACACAGAGGTGAGGACCTGGAGCTAGCAAAGAAACAGAACACACGTTCTTCATGTCAAGTCCTTCCGGCTGTAAACTGGACTGGTGCTGAAGGAAGGCAGACTTAAACAGGAGGCAAGTGATTGAAATATGTAGTACATACACGCATATATATTGTATATTGATATAATATAGTATACAATTATATATGTACAATATACAATATTAAATACTATATATGTGGATAATAAGACATTCAAACTACTACTACTTATTTATAAAATAACTTGCATGGGTGGACCTCCAGATTGTCATACTGAATGAAGTCAGTCAGGCAGAAGGGGAAATATCATATGACATCATATGAATATCATATGGAATCTAAAAACAAATGATACAAATGAACTTACTTACAGAACAGAAACGGGTTCACAGACTTAGAGGACCAACTTACATTGCCAGGGGTTAAGAATGGGGGAAAAGAATAGTTAGGGTTTGGGACAGTCATGTACACACAGCTATATTTAAAATGGACAATCAGCAAGGACCTACTCTATAACACATGAAACTCTGCTCAATGTTATGTGGCAGCCGGGATGGGAGAGGAGTTTTGGGGACAATGAACACATGTATATGTATGGCTGAATTCCTTTGCTGTTTACCTGAAACTATCGTAACTTTGTTAATTGACTATATTCCAATAGAAAATAAAGTTTTTAAAAAATAGGTTGCAAAGATGGCCAGCACAGGGAATATAGCCAGTATTTTATAATAACTTTATATGGAGTATAATGCATAAAAATATTGAATCAGTATGTTGTACACTGAAAACTAATAACAATATTGAAAATCAAAAGTTAAGTTACTCAGTCGTGTCTGACTCTGCAACCCCATAGGCTGTCACCTGCCAACCTCCTCCCTCCATGGGATTCTCCAGGCAAGAATACTGGAGTGGGTTGCCATTTCCTTCTCCAGGGGATCTTCCTGACCCAGGGATCCAACTCAGGTCTCTTGCATTGCAGGTTGATTCTTTATAGTCTGATCCAGCAGGGAAGTCTACTGTAAGTTAAACATACTTCAATTAAAAAGAAGAACTTGACCCCAAGTATCTAGGTCCACATCTGGAGACTTTTTTCATACCCTCATTCTGCTATTTTGTATTGTGTTAACTCAAGAAAAACTTGCTTGGGTCTTGAAAAAAGTGGCTAATGGATTAAGTCCATTTATAAGCTGAATCCTTTGTGTATTTTATATGCTATGTATGATCCTTGACTTTTCATTTTCAAAGCACTGCAGAACCCCTCTAAAGCTGCACATTAGATTTATAGGAACCCAGTAAACGATTTTGGTTTAACAGCTTGCACTTTGTAAAGGCAGGCTGGAGAATCAGAAGAGCATGTAGAATCCCAACTCTGTTCAAAGCCTCACTGATGCATTCTTTGGTTTTAACAACCACTTAGCTAAAGATAAGATACGGGTTAGGGCAGTTTCCTTAGTCAAATGAACAGAATTGCTACTTTCAGATAATTAAGAAAGAAACCCAGAGTTAGGTTGTGCCAAATGAAGGAAAAAAATTACTGATTTTAAACATTAGCTATTCGATGGTTAGAAAATTATTCGAAATTCTTCACTTTAGCAGGGCTCTGGAGTGTTTCTCTATGAAAGACCAATCCAGTGAAAACTGCATGGCCTATTCTTTTTTAAAACCTTTTATTTAAAATAACTTTAGTAATACAATTGCAAAATAGTAGGATCCCTATATAAGTTTCACTCACTTTTCCCTAATGTTAACATTTATAGTAAATTAATTGTAACCAAGAAACTAACACTGATATAAAACTATTATCTATAGATCTTATTTGACTTTTTCCAGTTTGTCCCTTAATGTCTTTTTCCTGGTTCAGGATGCAATTAAGCATTTATTGCTAAATGCAATCCATATTGCATTTAGTTACATCTCCATAGTCTCTTTTTAAAATTGAAGTATAATTTATTTATAACATTGTGTTTGTTTACTTATTTACTTTTAATTTTTGACTGCACCCTGCTACATGTGGGGTCCTGTTTCTCAACCAGGGATTGAACATGCACCCCCTGCATTTGAAGGCTGCGTCTTAACCACTGAACCACCAGGAAGTCCCTCCACAGTCACAGTCTCTTCAATCTATATCAGGTCCTCACTTTTCTTGTCTTTCTTACTTTGATTTTTTGAAGACTACTAAGCAGTATTTTGTAGAATGTTCTTCAATTTCGGTTTGCCTGGTGTTTTCTCATTATTAGATTGAGGTTTTATATATATATATATAAATGCACACACACACACACGTTTATGTGTATATATTTATTTATTTGGTTAAGATTGGTTTTTAATATATATATATACACACATTTATGTGTATATATATATATTTATTTATTTATTTGGTTAAGATTGGTTTTTAATATATATATTTATTTATTTGGTTAAGATTAAGACAAAAGTGATGTGTTCTTCTCAGTGCAGCATATCAGGAGGTATCTGATGTCAGTTTGTCCTGTTACTGGTGATACTAACTTTGGTCACTTGGTTGAAGTGATATTTGCCAGGCTGTTCCACTCGAAAGTATTTTTCTCTTTATAATGAATGAGTTTCACACAGGGGGACTACTTTGAGACAATGTAAGCATCCTGTTTCTCATCACACACTTGTTTTCTAATTTCAGCATCCATCAATGACTTCTGCCTATAAAACTTCATTATTTAGTGCTTGCCTAATGGTGATATTCTACTTCCATTATCCTTCTATGTTAATTAGTATTCTACTGTAGAATTCCTCTTTTCATCTATTTATTCAATTGGCTATTTCTGTTAGTATGGACTGATGGATCTTTTCTTTATTCTACGAGTTACAGTTTACTACTACTGTTATTTATTTCGTTGCTCAACTTGTCCCAGGTTTGGTCACTGGAAGCTCCTTTAGGTTTGAATCTGTGTCCTTTTCCAAGTGCCCTGATTATCTCTGAAGACTTCCTTACTTTCTGACACTACAGGTTCTCCATGCTTATCTCATTCTCCTCATTCCAGTCTTGGAGCCAGCATTTCTCCGAGGAGCCCTGGTTAGTTTTACTGGGCAGTGGTACTTTAAACTGCTCTCTGGGTACCAGATGTGCTTATTACTATTGGGGTGTCAGTGGCTTTAGCTATCTCAGGGGACAGAACTAGGAAATACATTAATGTCTACTCATAAACCCATATACACATATCTATATTTATTTTTACATGAATCTACACAACTATTAAAAAACCATGAGTTCATACTGAAGCACTCCTTTATTTATTAAAACATGTTTGATTGTTCCCTGGTTCATATGTGTACGGCTGGTGATTCAGTGGTTAAGACTTTTCCAATGTAGGGGGCACAGGTTCCACACCTCTGGTCGGGGAACAAGGATCCCACATGCTGTGGGACACAGCCAGAAACTTAAAAAAATAAATAAAAAATGAAGTTAGTGTTCTTAAAGTACAGCCAGAAGAGATAGGGACAGAAATTGGCTGGGATGAAATACACAGAACAAAGGAGAGAAACGAAAAAATTTGAGGAGTGGATAAGATGCCCGAGAAGACTCAGGCAGCCACTTAATAAAAGCTTTTTAAACTAAGTGGGTAAAAGGATCTTTTCACTTCAGTAAATACTTATTGATTATCTGCTTTGTCACATATCCCTCTAGGGACAAGGAGAGGTAATGGCACGCCCCTGGTCCTCAAGTTTTCATCTCACTCAGGGAGATATATGGGCAGATCCATGATACTCATATTATAGCGCTAAACTCAGTCTTGTGAGTGGAAAAAAAGCACGGGGGATGTAACTCACTCTTTTATTGTGGTCTAATATTCCATAAAATGGAGGTATTGGATTAACTGTTTCTCTATTGATGGATATTTGACTGCTTCTAGTATTTTTTGAGGCAGAGACCTGCTTTTGTTTACCAAAATTCATTTTCATCTCTTCCTGGCTATACAGTTACATTACATATCCCAAAGCTTTCGGCAGATAAATGAGGAAATGAGACAGCGTTCTTGCTCATGGAATATGCTGAAATGACACGTGTCACTTCTGAAGCTAGACCTTTAGGCTGGGTGCATACCTGCACATCCTCTCTTCCTGCTTCACTCCAGCTGCAGTGACGGAGTGGCGTAGATCCTGCTTCAACTGTGGAGTTACAACATTGCCCTAGAGGATGGTGGAGCACGTGTTGGAAGGAAATGGGTGCTAGGGTGACTCATGGAGTCGAGCTGCCCTGCTAACCTAAACAGTTTACCCTGAAGTCTATGTGAGGGAAAAATAAACGTCTGCCTTTTTTGACGCACTGACTACTGACTGTGTGCTTATTACAAGAGTCTATCCTCACTCTCACTGGCTTATTTTCTATTATAAACAACACTGGGATAAATATTTTGTACATACATCTTTGCACACATGTGCAAAGATAAAGAGCTTTAGTGCTGGAAGAACACTTGCTTGTCTATATCTGTATATTTACAGTCACAGTCCACTGGTTGGTATAGGAGAATGTCTTTTTCTCCATACCTTGGTCAATACTTCTTATAATTAACTTTCAAAATATATGCCAATTTCATAGGCAGAAAATGGTTATAAACTTCCAATTTCCTAATTGTCAGTAGGGATAAATTTCCTTTTTATATGTTTATGAGCTAAACTATGTGGCTTGTATTGGCAGAAACTAACTGTTCAAAATTTGGTCAATTTCTAGGAGGTGAATAGATCTTTTTATTGTTATGTACATATTTTATAGATTTACAAAAACTCTGCCATTTGTGTGGCAAACATTTATCTCAGTTTGTCATTCATCTTTAACTTGATTCACTCAACATGCATATGGAGGATGAATTTAAAATTTTACAAAGTCAAACTGATCAACACTGCTGCTGCTGCGAGCTTCCCAGGTGCCGTGGTGGTAAGGAATCTGCCTGCCAACGCGGGAGACGTGAGAGAGACCGGTTCCACCCCTGGGTCAGAAAGACCTCCTGGGGAAGGAAAGAGCAATCCACTCCAGTGTCCTTGCCTGGAAAGTCTCATGGACAGAGGAGCCTGGCGGGCAGTAGTCCATGGGGTCAGACACGACAGAGCAACGGAGCACACACACACAGCTGCCGCCAATGGCCAACATGTGCTGAAGATGCTCTGTCTGCTATTCTGTGTGATCACCGAGGCTGTTCTATCAGTCAGCTAACAACATGTACTTACATTGACCTCTCTTCTGGCTCAAGACATGACACAAGGACTCGAACATCATCTACGTGAATATTCAAGTCATCCGGGTGACTTCTCTCGCTACATTTAGGCAGAAATTCCAGATCTTGAAAAGCTCATTTCACTGAGAAATTTAAGAACATAAAACATAATATGGTGCCTGTACAACCTCTAAAACCTAAAATAAGTAAATACTATAACACTCGGGTGGTAAAGGGAGAACACAGTTATGAAAATGCTTACTGTTGGAATAAAAAGTAAATTTTATTTACACTCTATTTTGTGCTTTCAATACACTTGGAAAGGTATAATCTATAAAAAAAAAAAGCTATGAAAGCTGAGATGATCAAACTCAATTAGAAAGGAAGAAGAGATCTGCTAGAGTTAAGAAAAGAATTTATAGCAACCAGTAAACTCTGGGAGTTGGTGATGGACAGGGAGGCCTGGCGTGCTGTGATTCAGGGGTCGCAAACAGTTGGACACGACTGAGCAACTGAACTGAACTGAACTGAACCAATATCAGAATAAAATTTAAAACAAGAAAGGTAAAAGCAAAAAGGACTTGTTCTGCAGAAGGGTGATCTTGTGAGGTGGGGGCATGTTTGAGAAGCTCTCACGAAACACCAGACCTACTGTAAAGATACAAGAAGTTGAAAATCATCAGAGAAGATGATATGAGAGAGGATATGAAGAAACAACTAGGTCTTGAAGAAGACTTCAGAATGACTACAGCAGAAGCATGATTCAAAGATAAGAGAGAATTCCTGGGCTAAATGAGGGAAGGAGACTTAAACCCATCAATGAGGGAACCACCAAGTGTCGGGTCATCTGGCTAAAAAGACACAATCTCTTTTCCTGCCAGCGGGTTCAAGTGTCCTGTCAGAACATCCAGGTGTCAGAAGAAAAGGAGGCCAATCCAAACACATAGGAAGGAAAGTGGGTCATCCATGAAGGAAGAAAGCTAAGACTCACTTCAAGTTTCTCTTCTCCAATATGAAACAACGTAAGGCAAAGTTATGACCCAAGTGTTCTGAGCCCAGACAAATGACTGTTCAGGAGCAGAGAAAACAAAAGCATTGGAAAATATGGAAAACAGGAGGCATCAAAGAACTTGTGCTTGAAATAATTCAAACGTGGTTAAGTTAAAATGGTATAAACAGTTCACGAAGACAATTCACCTGTTATAAATACTTAATGAAACAGATGACATATAATTTAGAACAGATGACACATAATTTCGTTTTCACAGTAATAAAAATACCACAAGTTGTAGTAACAAAACACAAGTAGTGAGGGGGTGGAGGATGGGGGAGGAAGCCAGCTTGTGTTAACTTCCTCATTTTATGTGGAGGAGAAAGCCAGGGTGTTAGTTACAGCTGACATTTGAGTCCTTAGGATGTGTCATGTACTATTCCTAAAACTTCACATATATCATCTCTTTTAATCCTCCAATCCACCCTATGAGGCAGTTACTGTATGGCAGACACTTGACATGCACTCTCCTATTAAACCCACTCTACAGCTCTTGGAGAGACTATTATTCCAATTTGTAGATGATGATCCTGGAGGTCATAATGTAAGTGGTAAAGCCAAGTGGTAAGCCACAGTCTTGCTTACTGTGACCAAGCCAGCATTTGCAGCAAGCCCAATCTGACCATATTCCTTACTCGGAATTTCAGCCACAAGTGACCGAAGAGGATGATATGTTCCTTCCTCTGAGCCTAGGTACCTCGGGAATACCCTCTCACCCTTAGGGAAAGCCACCTGCTATGTCAGACTGTCACAACTGGAGTTCATTTTCTTTATTTGTTCATTTGTTTCTTGTCCTTCTTTTTAAAGAGCTCCATGTGAGGGCAGGCAGGTTTTCTGTCTTGTTCACTGGGGAGACTTCAGCAATTACTGTTGAAATGCCTGGTACAAAGGAAGTGCTCAAAGAGATGAATGAAGCTGCCTCCGTCTTTCCAATCAGAACTAATTGCTCCCTGGGTCTACAATAACAATGTTTGCATCACAATACAGTTCTTATTTCAGTTTGTAACACCTTACTATCTTTTTGTGTGTCGTGCATGTGTGCATGCACGCTTAGTCATTCAGTCGTGTCTGATTCTTTGCACCCCAATGGACTGTAGCCCACCAGGCTTCTCTGTCCACGGGATTTTGCAGGCATGAACACCAGAGTGGGTTGCCATTTTCTTCTCCAGGGGATCTTCTCAGGGATAGAATGCACATCTCTTGCGTTTCCTGCACTGACAGGTGGATTCTTTGCCACTAGCACCACCTTTTGTGTGTCTCCCCACCCTAAATTTGTAAATTCCTTACAGACTGGATTATATCTCAATGGACTTTAGATCTCTCCCAAAGCAGTTCTCAACCCTTTGTTTCCCTGTGGGACTCTGCCACCCCACCCCCCAACCCCCACCCACGGCAGATTCTGTTAGCTGTGTTTCCAACTTTCAGTCTCTACTTCTCTTTCTCTTACTAAACCTTCATTTTTCTTGAAACATCAGTACATCCAGCTTTCCTTACAGCCGGAAATAGCTTATGACACAGTCCTGACCAAGGCAATGTACATCCAATGCAGATTTCTCCAGAGTTTTGCTTTCCTGATAAAAGAGGGAGGACTGGGTTGGTCTGATCTTTCTCTCTTCCTTCCTGTCTTGACACAGACATAATGTCTAGAGCTGCAGCAGCCCTCTTGCTATCCCATGACAATGAACAAGAGGACATAAGCCAACAGGTCAAAGTGACGGAGCAGAGAGGAGGAAGATGGTGATGGCTTTGCTGAATGACTAAGCCAAGGCCAGCAACTTCTTATCTCCAGGCTTCTTACTATGTGAGAAAAACCAACCCACCCTTGTTTAAATTACTGTAAGTTGGATTTTTTTGGTCCCTTTAACCAAAATTATCTTTAACTTGATCCTGCTCATATTTTGAATTGGTACAGCACTTACATGCTACACTCCCATGGGTATATGCAGATTTTTGACAAACCCAAACTATTACTGCAGGAGCATAAATCACTGCAAAAATCTGAACTATGAGGAGAATGAGACTCCAAGAGGTTAAGTGTCTGCCCACTGTTATTCTGACAGGAAGCGGTGGAGTCAGGAATCAAATCCAGGTCTCTCAAGACTGCCAAATCCGTGCTGTGCCCTCGTCAGCTCATCACAGAGTGCATGTGTGACACCTGCAAAGCCGTTTCCCCCGGCCTAATGGAGACACGGGGCCTCTGATCACCGCTCTTCAAAGACTTCACCCTGGAGGAACACTCTTTCTGGGGTTTAGCTGCCATGATCTCACTTCCAATGATGGGGGTGCGACTTTGTTGGCCAAATGCTGTCTCCCCGTTCTGGGTACATCTTTAAGGGCCACTTTAGGACATCCCCCACCAGCACCCTGTGATCCTGGTCATCCTCCCACCCTGAGCTGGGAAAGTGTTCTGTGTGTTTGAGGAACACCAAGGAGCTTAGGCACCACTGACTGGGACAGGCTGGGAGGGAGAGGAGGAGGCAGGGGACAAAGGCAAAGTTATACAGGCAGAGGCTGATCCTACAGGACCTCAGAGGCCTCGGGGAGGACATTGGATTCATTCCCAGTGTGATGGAAAGTCACTGCCCGACCCTGAGTGACCTGTATCTGTAAAGGATCGCACTGGTTTATACATGGAGAAGGGCTTCCCAAGTGGCACTAGCGGTAAAGAACCCATTTGCCAAAGCAGGAGACATGAGATGCAAATTCGATTCCTGGGTAGGGAAGATCCCCTGGAGGAGCCCATGGCAACCCACTCCAGTATTCTTGCCTGGAGAATCCCCATGGACAGAGGGGCCTGGTGGGCTATAGTCCATAGGGTTGCGAAGAGTCGGACATGACTGAGTGACTTAGCATGCACATGCATGGAGAAAGGACTAGCATTTTCATAGACAGATGACAGCTTAAGTGAGGGCCACTGCAGTGGAAATGGTAAGAAGTGGTGTGTTCTTGGCATATTCTGAAACAGAGTCCACAGAGTTTCTTAGTGAGTTAGGTGCAGTGTGAGAAAAAGAGAGAAACCAAAATGAGTTCAAGGCTTTTTTTCCTGAGCAGTTGCCATTGGAGAGATGGCTACTTACTGAGAATGATGGACAGTGGGAAGAAGCCAGTCTGGTGAGGAGATGACTATTGGTCAATTGTTTTTGATGGGCTAATTCTGAGATGACTCCTAGAAATCTATGTAAAGATGTGGTTAAAGAGAGTCCAAATCCCTGAAATGTCCAGTCCCAAACATCACAAGTTTTACCCACTAGAGGCCAGACGCAAGGCACCAGAATGAAAACTGTATGGGCTATGTCTGAAGATGAAGACAAAGAACAAACAGGAACTGCATGCAAACACACTGAGGGTTTAGCTTTTCAGTCTCCTTTTGCTGCTCAACTCAGTATGTTACCAAGAAGATGGGTGTGTTTCTAAGAAAGATAACTACTGATTCTATGATAATGCAGATAATAGAACTGCTCCCCTTTAAGACAGGGCTTCCCAGGTGGCGCAGTTGGTAAGGAATCCTGTCGATGCAGGAGACACAAGAGACGCGGGTTCCATTCCTGGGTCGGGAAGATCCCCTGGAGCAGGAAATGGCAACCCACTCCAGTATTCTTGTCTGGAGAATCCCATGGACAGAGGAGCCTGGCGGGCTTCAGTCCAAGGGGTTGCAAAGAGTCAGATACGACTGAGCATGCACGCACTCCTTTAAGACTGTCTCCAAAACAAACACAAGATACACAAAGACACACATAAACACGGTTCTGCAGCATGGTAATGTAATCAGTGGTCGAGGGCTCTGGGGAGCTGACTGCCTGAAATGGTCAAGCTGCCTGGCTCCAAATCCTGGTTTTGATTCCTAATAGCTCTATTAACCTCTTCGTGAGAGGAAAACACAGGCTGCAGAGATAATTCAAGGAGATAATCTCCACAAGACTCTTGGCAGAGTCTGGGATGCAGAACCAACCTGATAAATATTAGCTATTATTACTTACATTCACAGAAACATGTAATACAGACACACATAACCCACTGAACACACACCTCCATGCCTGTGCCCTGATAAACACACTAGTAAATCTACATCTGCAGTACATGCATGCCTATATACAAAAAATGCCTTAAATTTTCTCATTCTCTCGCTGATATCTTGCTTGCCTTTGATGTGAAAACATTCCTTTTTAATGATTTTCAAGAATGGAAGGATTATTTTCTTTTCCTCACAAGAGCTGGCTCTTACTACTGATGCCTGCCAGGGCTCAGGGTTGGCTGTCCTCCTGAATGAATGACAAATACCCTCAGCAAATCTCTCTATAAATAGACCGCCCCAAATGATGTTTGGCTTCAATTCTCATTTCCATGCACCTTGAAAAGAAAAGAAAAACTGCATTCTTTTTAGAGACTTAGCACTAATCTATCTCAAGTAATGTGATTTGATAAAAATGAACAAATCTCTCAAGTTCTTCAAAAAGCCCTGTTTTGCCTCATTTATTTATCAGATTTATATAAAATACAAATGGAAAGCTGACCAATTTCTCCATATTCTGCCCATTGAATGTGCATTCTGTTTGGGAGCCACTTACTTAGAGTATGATACCTTGATAACTTGCCTTCTCTATTTCTTCCTCCAGATGCATGTGAATGGGTTGAGTGGCTACAAGATACCTTTCAAGTTATAGTCACTATGTAGAAGCAGATGAATTGCTCTCAGGATTACTAGCCAACTAAACTTCTGATGGACACAAATCTCCCAAGAGTTCATTTGACTTTCTGGGTCAAGGACTATGCAGTTTATATCATCTATACCACTGAGATGCATGTTTGTGGCAATAAAAAAAAAAAAAAAGCAAACAAAAAACAAATTTAAAAAGAACATTTAGAGTGCATTTTATATTGGAAAATCAATGCTGTTGGCCCAATGCTAATCGAGCATGAGCATGAATTCTATTAATCTCCTTACAACCTTAATATGCATAAACCAACTAAATTCTGATTTGGACCACCCTGCTGCCTTGATGTGGATCAGACAGAGGCAGTCAATCAAGATCTTAACACCAGATCATTAGCATTTCTTCTACAGTCTATCTTGGCACACTTACTCTGGATGTTCAAACCGGGGAGCACGGAATCTGGAAGACTACAGGAAACATGTCAAATCTATACTTAGATCCTTCTAGATGCCTTCAGTAAAATCAGAGGCAATGGATTTGCATATATTGCCTGCTGGTAACTTTGACATCATTCCCTGGACACAGGATGCTCCTCTCCACATTACTGCTGTTACTATCATTACCTTCATCATCATCATCATACTTCCAACTGCAGTATGTAAAGTAAGGGAACCACAATATTTCACACTGATTCACTCTGCTCTGGGGTGGGTGCCACAATTTAAGACTGATACCCGTGCACACACTCACATACAATCATTCAGGTACCTACAGCTGCAAGTGTTAGGAAACCCAGATTCAACCTGGCTTAAGCATAATGAGACTGCTTCACATTAAGACAAGGTCATAATGTGGGAGATGACACTAGAGATAGCTAATTCAGCGGCAGAAAGACATCACAGAGAACTTAGGTTCTTTCTATCAGATTACTCTGCCTTCTTCATCCCAGACTTAAAGCTGGGACAGTCAAAAAATGGCTGCCTGTTCGCAAATATTCAGCAGCAGAAGAGTGACAGCCTCTCCCCTTACATCTGTTCTTATTGGCCTGCCTGGAAAACCTTCCTTCAAGCTCATCATCAGATTTCCCTTCTCTTATGGGCCAGAATTGTAACCACATGTCCTTCCTAAACCTTTCTCTAACAAGGAGAGTGACTGGCTTAGACCAATCCGGATTCACTTCCTTGGTGCATGGGCTGAGAACAGTGTTTACTGAAGAACACAGTGATGGAGAGAAGGGTGGGCACCAGAGCAAAACAGCATTTTATCAGGAAGGAGTAAATGGTCCTGGGGTAGGCAACCAACAGGGGTCCTAAACGTAAGGAGCCACGGGTGGAGACCCACTGGGTTAGTGAAGGAGGATGATGGGAGGGGGATTTTAGGAGAAGATAACAAGGACTTCCCTGGTGGCTCAAAGGGTAAAGCGTCTGCCTGCAAGGCGGGAGACCTCTGTTTGATCCCTGGCTCGGGAAGATCCCCTGGAGGAGGAAATGGCAACCCACTCCAGTAAACCCACTCCAGTACTCTTGCCAGTCTGGTGGGCTATAGCCCACGGGGTCGCAAAGAGCTGGACTTGACTGGAGCAATTTCACTTCACTAACAAGAACTTAGGGGAGCAAAAACACATTATCCCCTCCTTATTCTTTCTCACATTCTGGGCTTCCCAGGTGGCACTAGTGATAAAGAATTTGTCTGCCAATGCAGGAGATGCCAAGAGACAGGGTTTGATCCCTGGGTCAGTAAGATCTCCAGCAGAAGGAAATGGCAACCTACTCCAGTATCCTTGCCTGGCAAATCCCATGCACAAAGGAGCCTGGCAGGCTACTGTCCATGGGGTCACAAAAAGTCAGACACAACTTCCTTGTTAGATTACTCTGTATGAGAAAAATGGTGGGATAACTGCTCCAGGGTCGTATAAGACTATCCTAGCAGGCTGGAATGACATCACCCTGCTGAAGTAAGCTTGAAGAAGCTTCCATGTTGTGGGTGAGGGAGTGGTGGCCTGTGGCAAGGACCAAAGTGGCTTCCAGTTATTGAGACCATCCCTAGCCTGTAGTTAGCAAGAAAGCGGGAACCTCAGTCATCCAGCTGCAAGGAGTTGAATTCTTCCCATAATGAGTGAGCTTGGAAGAAGACCCAGGCCTCAGATGAGACTGCAGCTTTGGCTGACGCCTTAATTTCATCTCAGTAAGATGCTAAGCAAAGAAGCCCACTAACCTCCACCTGTGATTCCTGACTCACAGAAACTATGAGATTAAATAAATATGTGTTAAGGTGCTAAATTTGTAGTATTTTGTTAGGCAGCAACAGAAACTCATACACCCACTTTAGTCCATCAGGTGAGTGGGAAATAAACATGTTCTTCATGTTAAGCCACTGAACTTCGGCAGTTCATGGCAGCATGTTACCTTAACTAAATAAATACAACAGCATTAACAAGGTTGCTCATATAAAGGCAGTCAAAACCCCATGAAATGCGCTGTGGCCATCTCCTCTGGAAACCTTGTCATAGAGGCAGTCCCCTGGGGCTCAACCACTCTTGAAATGGAATCCTGAACAGCTATTAGTTGTCACTCCCAAATTACAGCACTTTTCACTTATGGCATCTGGCTTGCTTCAATTAATTAGAATATGTGCCAGAAATTATACCTCTGAAAACCATCAGGGGGACTGCCTGTCATATTTATGCAGCAGGAAAGGCCTTTCCTGCCTTTCTGGCAGGTACTGAGGTCCTGCTTGTTTTTTTTAATAAAACAAGCAATAGTCTACCCAAATAGGGACAGAGGATTCCAGCCTTTTTCAGCCCTAAAATGTCATATAACTTTTTAAATAGACCTAATGGCTCCCATTTTAGTGAACAAATAGTGTTTATGAAGTATTGTGACAGAAATCTATATGTGCTTCTTCCTTTAATGTTTACCTCAACCCTGAAAGAGAAAATATAAATCCCATCATATTGATGAGGAACATGAGGCTTAGAGAGGTTGAACAATGTACCTAAGACCATAGTGTCTGAATGGCATAGCCAAGCGTCAAATGCAAGCTCATGTGAATCATTCATCTATACATGAATTCATTTGCCATCCATCCAAGATTCCATTTTTAGGCAGCAGTGAAATTCTGCAGGTTTACTCACATATACTTTTACTTGACAATCTCCATCATCAAATGAGTACAAGGAACACTGGTCAAATCTGAATACAATAGGTGAATTGTATGAATGTCAATATCTTGGTTATGATACTATAATTTAGCAAATGTTATCACTGGAGTAAACGAGGTGTAATGTACATGAGATCTCTCTGTATTATTTCTTATAATTATATATGAATCTGTAATTATTTTAATAAACACTTCAATTAAAAGAAATAAAAAAATTTCCATCATCTATCTTTTGATCTATTTAGCTATCATTTCAATACTTCTTACATACATGAATTATCCTACACATTTTGTCCTCTGTTTTGCTTTTTCCACATCGGACTATAGACAGACTAATTTTATGAATATATTTTTCCATGCTATAGTGTATTGCACTTAATCATACTGTTGATGGAAACTTGAGGCTGTCCTAAATTTTGCTATTGCAAGCACTGTTCCAATGAACATCATCATATGTATATCCCCAAGCAGAAGTACATTTGGTAAGAGTAATAAAATAAAACCTAATATTGGTGGGTGCTACTTACAGATTGGTATTTTGGTAAGTGTTTTGCATGTGTTATTCATTTAAGTGTCACAGTTACCCTTTGAAGTAAGTTTCATTAGGATCCCAGTGCTACAAATGAAGAGACTGTGGCTAGGATAGCTGGTACTAATTCCTCAAGAAGGATGGCAGAATGGACTTACTGGTTTTCATTTTGAAAAAGCATGTTGGGGTTTTACTATTGGAAGTCACTTGAGTTTATGTGATTGACACCCTGACAATACTGAGTCTTCTCATCTAAAAATGTCATGCCTTTCCACTAATTTAGATCTCCTCATTTGCTTTCCATAATGTTGGCATGTTTCTTCACATTGCACATACATATTTCTTGCTAAAGATACTCTTCCGTATGTCACAGTTTTTGCTGGTGTAAAGAAAATTAATGGGTTTCACATTTTTTAAATTTTGAACTTGTCACATACAGAATTGTCTTATGAGTCATAAGAATTTCAACTGATTATTTTAAATAGACTTTCATATAAACTGCTCATCGTGGCAATTCTGTCTCTTCATTTTACTATTCTTATTTATTTTTCCATCCTGGGACTTCTAGAGCAATATTGGTTAACACAGGCAAGAGTGAGTTTGTCTTGTTCCTCACTTTAAGGGGATACATGATTCACTACTACATGGAGTATTTACTACAGTTTTCTGGTGAATAGTCCAGTAAGTAAATACAGCCTAACTTATTAAGAATCTTTTTGATAATCAGGAAGTCTAACTGATTCTGCATTGGTGGAGTCAAAGCAATTTTCTCCCCTCCCCAACTTTTTTTTAATCAAAGTAGGGAATTACATATTTTTTTAAAGTTTTGTTGCCCTTGCTTTTTGTGGGTCCATTCCCCTTGGTTATGAGAAATTCATTTTTAAATATACAGATGGCTTTGTGAATGCTTTACGCAGAATTTAATTTGTATCTATGCTCTTTTGGAAGACATGATGACTTTTTTTTATGGAGTCTTCCCAATGACTTGATATTGAATTCCAAGTTGAATGTACCTTTCTGTCACAGTCTGAAAACCCTTTATTTTTACTCTCAGCCTGCTGTGACTCTTTTGAGTCTCATTATGAGAAGGTCTCCTGTTTTTTAGTTTCTGGAGACATTTAGAGATTTTTCTCTATTTTTGAAGTTTAGAAAGGTCATCATGACTTTTCTAATTGTGCATATATAGTTCTTTCAATTTTATTTTTCATATCATTCTTATATTTTTGCTTTTACTGCCTAACACAACTTATATTTGACTTTTATTGCTCAGCAATTATTGAAACCTTTCAATTTTAACATATAAATATTATTTCTTTCTCTTCAACTTTTTATTACTTTTCTTTATTTTTTCATATTTAAAAAATCCTTAAAGTTTTTAAAAAATTATCTTGTCATCTCCATTTTAGCTGTTCTAGTGGCGATGACCTGCTGGTCTTCTGTTTCTATTTTCAGTATCTCCAGACCTTTCCTTTTCTATCTCTTTTGGGAGATTCCCTACTTTACCTTCCATTTTACTGATGCAGTCTTCAGATCTGTTCATCCTATTTTTCAGACTTTGCACTTTTTAAAAAAATTTCAGAAATCTTACTTTTTCCCCAAAATTCATTCATGGCCTTTGTTGCCCACCCCCCCCACCCGCCACCTTTTTAAAAATAGAAACCCGTTCTTTTGATATGGTCACAATTCTGTTTGAATCTCTCCGAAGATACCAATTATAAGGTAATTTTATAGAGTCGCCATATGATCCAGAAATCCTACTCCTTGGCATGTGTCCAGAGAAAACTCTAATTTGAAAAGACACATGCATCTCTATGTTCACAGCAGCACTACTCACAATAGCCAAGACACGGAAACGACTTAACAGTCTCAGGCGTGAGAGGGGATGTTCCCCACAGAGCTGAGCGCTAGCTGCTGCAAAGAGTCAGGGTGGACATTCAAGTTATCCATTGACAGACACAACGATAAAGAAGATGTGGTACATTTGTACAATGGAATACTACTCAGCCACGGAAAGAAAGAAACCATGCCATTTGCAGCAACACGGACCTAGAGATGCTCATATGATCACACTAAGTGAAGTAAGTCAGAAAGGGAAAGACAAATACTATATAATATCACTTACATGTAGAATCCAAAATGCAACACAAATAAACTTATCTATGAAACAGTAACAGACTCAGAGACAAAAAGAACAGACTTGCCGTTGCCAAGTGGGGGGTGTGGGGAAGGGATGATGCAAGCTATTACAGAAAATGGATAAAAAACAAGGTCCCACTGTATAGTACTGGGAACCATATTCAATATTTGGGGATAAACCACAATGGAAAAGAATTTTTAAAAGAATGTTTGTATAACTGAATCACTTTGCTGTGCAGCTGAAGTTAGCACAACATTGTAAATCAACTACACTTCAATAAAAATGAAACTTATTATAGGTCATAATCCTTGTGTCATCTCCCGTCTCGGGGTTATTTGGTTGTGCACACATCCTTCTCCCCTCTGCTTTTGCTGTCTGTCTGTGTTCATGGGTGAAGAACTAGCCTGAGCACACAGGTGGTTGGGATGAGCTTCCTCAGCAGATACAGCTCTGAGCAGACCCCACCATGGATCCATGTGACTTGGGAACAGGCAGCCTCTCCTTTAGGGTATCTGGGTGGGGATGACAAAGGCAGGATGGAGGGCCCCACAAATGCCAACATATGGGGGGGCTTTACTGTGAGATTTGAATGCTTTCCTATATTTCTCTCCTGGGTAGAGGTGTCTTCTGTTAACTATTTTCCTGCACTTAAGGGTTTTTGAAGTCAGGAATTATCTTGGGCTCTGCTTCTCTGTCTGGCCTCTGAATCTACTCTGAGTGACTTCCTACACTATGCATTAGGTTATTTAGACAGCAGTCTGGAGGTGTTTGCCTCCAGCAGAAGCCTACACTGCTAGCTCTTTGCATCCTTCGGGGAACGAGGCGGAATGACAGGACCTCTGTTCCGTAGTTTGCTGCTGATACCTCCCTGCTCTTTGCATCGGCTAACTCTCAGCTTGGGTGGGGTGGATGTCCTGAGCTCTGCTGGGAATGTTTGTCCGCTCTCCTGGCTGTAAATATTAACTCCCTCCAGAACCTGTTTTGAGCAAGTTTTCTATGAATTTGCTTTCTCTGCTTCAAAATTTCCACAATTTCCTCACAAATTCTGGACTGTGGGTAGTATCATTTCTCATTTTACCACCGTTACTGACATCATCTTTTAACGTACATTATCTGCTACATCAAGGATTTTTGCGAGGAAAGGCAATTAAATATCTATCCCAGTCTAGATTCTGAATGATGAGTTCTTAATGATCTTTAAAGTGGGGCTGACCAATTGCCTGGACAAGCTACCTCCTCAGCCTCAGTTTGCTCACCTGTGGTTTGGATTGAATATTAACCTGTCGCAAAGGGACTGCTGTAAGGATTAGAAACTAGATTCAACATACCTGGGTGATCAGACTCAGTACATGGCACCTGCTTTTACTGTCTGCACTATAGTGACGTCATTGTGCCTCGCTGGATGGACGGCAAGACTCAGCCTGACACAGGACACAGCCTGCATCACTTTCCTTGCAGAAGAGGAAGAGCGAGCAGCCTTCAGCACCCAGCCTCAGCCACACACAGGGTGGGGAGGCTGGGTAGAGGTAATTAACGGCTGTAAGCTTCTGGCTCCTCATCTGTAAAGCAGGCATAAAAACAAGATCTGTTTGGGAACGCTACTGTGAGGACAAAATAAAATAAGGTCCAGAAAGTGCGATGCAGTGACCGGTCCTTCCTTCACCCTCTTTTTCTCCTCTTCATACTCATCCCCTCCATCCATCCATCTCCTTTCCTTCCTCCTCTTTTCGTGGGTTTCCACTCTTATTGTTGTGCACACTCATCCTTCTCCCCTATGCTTTTGTTGTCTGTTTGTGTTTACGGGCGAAGAACTAGCCTGAGCACACAGGTGGTTGGGATGAGCTTCCTCTGCAGATAGGGCTCTGAGTTGTTGTTGTTACTGAACCAGGTTCCAGAGAATTAATTAATCCTTTATCTCATTAAAAATCATTATTGACTATTGATGTTCTTTAGCCCCGTAGGGGAAAAAATCTGCAAACAGATGTAAGTGCTTTTTCCCTACAAGCTGTTAGTGCTTTCAGAACGTGGCTGTGGAAAAGGTAAAGCAAAGAAGCAACAAACCAACCAGCAACCAATCAACCTACGAGGACTCAAAGCCAGAACTGGGAACAAATTTCAGCTCACACACACATCAGTCATATGCCCCCAGGGAAGTCACTTTGCTTTCCTGAGCCTTGACCTCTGAGGCTTCCTCATCTGTCAAATGAGGATGAATTGGAACCGTGTACACAGATCACCCCGCACAGCAAGGCCCAGGGAAATGTCCATCCCCCTTCCTTCTCACTTCCCTCACTCTGCCAGACCCTGAGTGGTGATCACCGTGCAAGGCTGGCTTTATGGGGTCACCCGCTGTGTGCCGCTGTGCTGTGCTGTTGTGTCCGACTCTTTGCGACCCCATGGACTGTAGCCTGCTAGGCTCCTCTGTCCGTGGACTTTCCAGGCAAGAATACTGGGGTGGGTTGCCATTTCCTCCTCCCCGGGATCTTGCCAACCCAGGGACTGAACCTGCGTCTCCTGCACTGCAGGTAGATTCTTTACCGCTGAGCCACTGGGGAAGCCCCCACTTCCTGTGTACGGTCACCAAAACCCTGCAGCAAGAAGAGCCCCGGATTTGGTTTAATTCTCTGCTGTTGCTGTTGAAATTCTTAATAATGTTTGAACAAGGGGCTCTTACTGTCATTTTGCACTAGATCCATAAACTACGTAGCTGGTTTTGCAGGCTGTGGCATAATGCATGGGAGAATCCATATTTCTGTCTTCCCCATAGACAGGGAAGAAGCAGGTTCCCAGGTGCCCGAAGGCAGCAGCTACGGAACCCTACTGCTGGCCGTCTGTGGCTTCCGCTCTCCCAGTATCATTTCTATCCAAGTTTCCAAAGCAGCTGGCGCAGGCTTCCTTGGGTTTCCTGCAGCCCTTCTAACTATAGCTCCGATGTGACACACTTGCTATTTTCTCTCCAGGTCCTCAAGGTAGTTCTCTGCAAGGTTTTGGAAGTGATGCAGCTTCCTTTTTGTTAATGACTTTAAAGGAACGAGCATGTTTGTGGGACAAGAAAACTTCTAGGAACAGGCTGGAAAAGGCAGGCTCATGCTGTGCATGGACTAGAGTACATCCTCGAGTGTGAAAGACCAGCCAAGGAGACGGGAATCTGGGAAGTGCCCCCGCTTCCTTTCGGAGCTACCTGCTTCTTTATTTCCAGAGGGGACAGAGACTGCTTTTCACAAGCGAGTGTGACTTCACAAGGGAGGGACAGCAACTTTTTTGGAGGTTTGATTTCCCGCTTGTTTCAAAATGAACCCTGGAAAGTTGTTTGTAGGTTTGAGCAAGTTAGTCTCAAATATGTGAAACTGACATCCATTGTCTTCTTTATCCAAGTCCAGCCCCACAAGGATGTTTCAGCCCTAAGGCAATAGTGTAGGGTGCTCCACCCAAATCCGCTCTACTGGGGCCCTTGCACTCAACTCCCAGTGCCTGGGTTAGCAGATCACTCTTCCCAGAATTTTTTTGGGCTCCAAAATCACTGCAGATGGTGACTGCAGCCATGAAATTAAAAGACACTTACTCCTTGGAAGGAAACTTATGACCAACCTAGAGAGCATATTTAAAAGCAGAGACATTACTTTGCCAACAAAGGTCTGTCTAGTCAAGGCTATGGTGTTTCCAGTGGTCATGTATGGATGTGAGAGTTGGACTGTGAAGAAAGCTGAGCACCAAAGAATTGATGCTTTTGAACTCTGGTGTTGGAGAAGACTCTTGAGAGTCCCTTGGACTGCAAGGAGATCCAACCAGTCTATCCTAAAGGAGATCAGTCCTGGCTGTTCATTGGAAGGACTGATGTTGAAGCTGAAACTCCAATACTTTGGCCACCTGATGCGAAGAGCTGACTCATTTGAAAAGACCCTGATGCTGGGCAAGATTGAGGGCAGGAGGAAAAGGGGACAACAGAGGATGAGATTGCTGGATGGCATCACCGACTCGATGGGCATGAGTTTGAGTGAACTCTGGGAGTTGGTGATGGACAGGGAGGCCTGGCGTGCTGCGATTCATGGGGTCGCAAAGGGTTGGACACGACTGAGCAACTGAACTGAAATGAACTCAATGGAAACTGTCTTCCCTGGGAGATTACCTAATGCCTCCCCTCCCCTCTGCTGAACCCTGGGGCCACAGGTTGACTGATATAGAGTAAAGCAGTACTTTACTTAAAACTCAACATTCAAAAAATGAAGATCATAGCATCTAGTCTAGTCCCTTGATGGCAAGTAGATGAGGAAACAATGGAAGCAGAGACAAACTTTATTTTCTTGGGCTCCAAAATCACTGCAGATTGTGATTGCAGCCATGAAATTAAAAGACGCTTACTCCTTGGAAGAAAAGCTATGACAAACCTAGACAGTATATTAAAAAGCAGAGACATTACTTTGCCAAGAAAGGTCCATCTAGTCAAGGCTATGGTTTTTCCAGTAATCATGTATGGATGTGAGAGCTGGACTATAAAGAAAGCCGAGCGCCGAAGAATTGATACTTTTGAACTGTGGTGTTGAGAAGACTCTTGAGAGTCCCTTGGACTGCAAGGAGATCCAACCAGTCCATCCTAAAGGAAATCAGTCCTGGGTGTTCATTGGAAGGACTGATGTTGAAGCTGAAACTCCAATCCTTTGGCCACCTGATGCGAAGAGCTGACTCATTTGAAAAGACCCTGATGCTGGGCAAGATTGAGGGCAGGAGGAAAAGGGGACAACAGAGGATGAGATGGTTGGATGGCATCACCGACTCAATGGACATGGGTTTGGGTAAACTCAAGCAGTTGGTGATAGACAAGGAGGCCTGGCGTGCCGCAGTCCATGGGGTTGCAAAGAGTTGGACGCGACTGAACCGAACTGAACCAATGCGAAGAGCCAACTCATTAGAAAAGACCCTGATGCTGGGAGAGATAGAAGGCAGGAGGAGAAGGGGATGACAGAGAACAAGATGGTTGGATGGCATCACCGACTCAATGGACATGAGTTTGAGCAAGTCAGGGAGATGGTAAAGGGAAGCCTGGCGTGCTGAGTTGATGGGGGTCACAAAGAGTCAGTCATGACTGAGTGACTGAACAACAACAGAAGCCGTACTGATGTACTGCTTTAAAGCCAGGATACCCCTGTTTGGGCGTCCCAGGTGGCTCAGCAGTAAAGAATCTGCCTGCCGATGCAGGAGACACAAGTTCAGTCCCTGGGTCGGGAAGATCCCCTGGAGAAGGAAATGGCAACTTGCTCCAGTATCTCACCTGGAAAATCCCATGGACAGAGGAGCTTGGCGGCCTACAGTCCATGGGGGTGCAGAAGAGTCGGACACAACTTGGCGACAAAATAGCAACAACAAAACCCCACAGTGTTGTGTGTGCCCCAGAGCCCCACTGTGGATCAGGCAAAACTACCGGAGATTACATTCCTGATCAGCCTCATCCTGTCCTATGCTGCTTTCCTAGCACTTTCTAGGTTTCTCTTGAGTGCGTGCCCTCTGTAAATTACATGCTTCTGATCCTCATGCTTTCTTTTAGAGACCTCAACTTAAGATGAAGGAGACAGGGAAAAAAGTAATCTCAATACGTTCTGAAGCTACAGCCACTTTATATGTTGGAAGTCAGCTGCTTCAAAGTTGAACTTATATGATGTGATGAGTCTGACCACTGGGAATGAGGTCAAAGTTGCTCTCCCCTTCAGCCTCTGTCTGCTCCACAGCTGCTGTCAGAGCCTGGGAAACCAAGGGCATGGGCGCCAGAAATGAGATGCAGGCTCTCAGTGCAGCTGTCCAACCAGGTTGTGGACAAACTTACAAGAGAAGGTCCAATTAAGAACCAGAAAGTACAGCCCTCAGATTGGGAGAAAATAATAGCAAATGAAGAAACAGACAAAGGATTAATCTCAAAAATATACAAGCAACTCCTGCAGCTCAATTCCAGAAAAATAAATGACACAATCAAAAAATGGGCCAAAGAACTAAACAGACATTTCTCCAAAGAAGACATACAGATGGCTAACAAACACATGAAAAGATGCTCAACATCACTCATTATTAGAGAAATGCAAATCAAAACCACAATGAGGTACCATTACACACCAGTCAGGATGGCTGCTATCCAAAAGTCTACAAGCAATAAATGCTGGAGAGGGTGTGGAGAAAAGGGAACCCTCTTACACTGTTGGTGGGAATGCAAACTAGTACAGCCGCTATGGAAAACAGTGTGGAGATTTCTTAAAAAACTGGAAATAGAACTGCCATATGACCCAGCAATCCCACTTCTGGGCATACACACTGAGGAAACCAGATCTGAAAGAGACACGTGCACCCCAATGTTCATCGCAGCACTGTTTATAATAGCCAGGACATGGAAGCAACCTAGATGCCCATCAGCAGATGAATGGATAAGGAAGCTGTGGTACATATACACCATGGAATATTACTCAGCCGTTAAAAAGAATTCATTTGAATCAGTCCTAATGAGATGGATGAAACTGGAGCCCCTTATACAGAGTGAAGTAAGCCAGAAAGATAAAGAACATTACAGCATACTAACACATATATATGGAATTTAGAAAGATGGTAACGATAACCCTATATGCAAAACAGAAAAAGAGACACAGAAATACAGAACAGACTTATGAACTTTGTGGGAGAATGTGAGGGTGGGATATTTCAAAAGAACAGCATGTATACTATCTATGGTGAAACAGATCACCAGCCCAGGTGGGATGCATGAGTCAAGTGCTCGGGCCTGGTGCACTGGGAAGACCCAGAGGAATCGGGTGGAGAGGGAGGTGGGAGGGGGGATCGGGATGGTGAATACGTGTAAATCTATGGCTGATTCATATCAATGTATGACAAAACCCACTGAAATGTTGTGAAGTAATTAGCCTCCAACTAATAAAAAAAAAAAAAAAAAAAAAGAAGAAGTTAAAAAAAAAAAAAAGAACCAGAAAGTGTCCAGCCATGGAGATAGAGGGCTTGGCATATTGCTCATGGCCCCTGACAGACAAGTTTAAAATATCTTCCATCTTCAACCCTATGATTTATTATAAATTAGAGTATCAAGCTTTCAACTTCCTATTGTCTGCCCAAGTCACCCTATAGGCAGTCTATAAATGGAATTTTGCCAAAATAATTCTAACCACAAGAACAAACAAACAAATCACATGTAAAACTATGTATACTGCTTTCTCAGCCAAATTCATAAAATTCATGAAATTCTAGAACACTTGGGTTATCAGAACCAGATTGAAGTTATTCCTTCTGGAAAAGAGGCCATTCAGTGGTTGAGAATCTGCCCATTTGAGAGGCCTTCTGTGGGTTGAGCTGTGGTCTGATATGAAGCCTCCTAATTGTACACCATGTTCTCGCTTGTGTTCACTGTAAGAACCATAAACTGTAAGCTTTAATTTTGCAAGTTGCATTTTTTTTTCTTTTGCTCTTTTTTTTTTTTCCCCATACATCATATTCATGAAACATTTATTTTGATCAGTTTACTTCCAGGCTATATACTTGGGGAGAACAGACAGAGCTCAGGATAGCAACCAGAAAAACATCACTCCATAGAAACTGACAGTAATGAGACCTTCTATTTTGGAATTAATCTTTTCAAATGTTACTGGAAGGTCAGATCCACTGGGGATGATCAGCAACAAATTGATGAATACATAAAAGATCCAGTACAAACGGATTAATGGAAAAAAATGGATACCAGCAACTTGAGCTTAATCAAGTTTTCTTTTTAACAAGAATTAAGAAATACTAAACTTATTGGGAATTCAGCAAGTGACTTATAGAAAATGCAGCTAAGAACCAGAAGATGTAAGCAAAAAGTCTGATGAACCAATTACTGCTGCTGCTGCTGCTGCTAAGTTGTGTCAGTCGTGTCTGACTCTGTGCGACCCCATAGACAGCAGCCCACCAGGCTCCCCCATCCCTGGGATTCTCCAGGCAAGAACACTGGAGTGGGTTGCCATTTCCTTCTCCAATGCATGAAAGTGAAAAGTGAAAGTGAAGTCGCTCAGTAGTGTCCAACTCTTCGAGACCCCATGGACTGCAGCCCCCCAGGCTCCTCCGTCCATGGGATTTTCCAGGCCAGAGTACTGGAGTGGGTTGCCATTGCCAATCGCTAGGTAAAGTCATTAAGTAAAATAAAAAACAAAATACTGAAACCCCCATGTCCTCTATTTACTTCCCTGATAGTCCACTGAGTGCAGTTTCTATTTTCTTTTAAGGAACATGAAATTCCCAACTAGTTTGATGATTTATTTTCCAGTATAAGAGCAAATGAGAAGAAGTATATTAGAAGATTCAAACAGCCTGCACAGAGAAGGTGGTCTTTGTGTAGAAAGAGTTAGAAAGTTGTTAGATACAAAACTAGGAGAGCACAGCAAAATGGGAGTCATTAGTACAAGAAAAAATAAAAAAACCTCTCCTGCATGCAAAAAGTTCAATAACTAGTGTTTAAAATGGTGAACCTGAATAATTAGGAAAAGGAAATTACAAAAGTAATATAATTGCTTTGAAATTTACAAAGCATTTGCAACTCTGTTAGACTGAATGAAAATCCATGTGGCAGATTCTGCTTTTGAACGCACAGAGATGTGAACCAGATTATAGAAAGAGTTGCAAGCAAAATTCTCAATAGGGAAATGCATGGAACATGAAAGGACATGTTCTCTGTTATCAGGAAGGGTTGACCCCCACAGAATGACTCCTTTCCTGAGCATCTTTGCCTGAAAAGTTTTGTCCGTACATTTTTACAATTGGAAAGATAGTGCAATCGTTGTGCAAAGTCTTGGGAATGGCCACAGAAGTGGGTGGCAAGGTGGGAGAGACTGGAAGATGAGATCTTAGGAGGAGAAAAGCTTAAGGACTGAAGAAGTCAGAATATCTGGAAGAGTCATCTGCAGAGTATGGAAATCATACAAGTGTATGACAGAGGTAGGGCTGGAATGAGGGAGAGTGAGCCTGGCGCATGGAGAGATCTTCTCAGGTTGGTAGGTGACTGCTGATGTTAGCAGCGGGTAGAGGAGCCTAAGGGTGTGGATTTTAAAGCTATACATTTTAGAGGAGGAGAGACAAGATTCTGGAAACAGTAGGGAGGTTGCCTCCCCAACAATCAAGCCTAATTGATGAAGGAGAAAAGAGTCACAATTTGAGAGGCTGCAGGGGAGGGACCAGGCATCAGAGCCAGAAGTGAAGGATGCTTCAGAGAAGCTGAGGAGAGAGGATTTGCTGAAGAGTCGATTCCAGAGGGTAGAGTGGAGGTCCTGCCCACTGAGGAGGGTGGCAGGCAGAGCTGATGATGTGCAGATCTGCGTGGAGATTAAACTGTGAGAAAGGAAGGGGGCCCTGCCGCCCCGTGCTCTTCTGATGATTGACGTCCCGGGGGAACGGGTATTATGGGAATCTTTTCCAAGGTCTCCAAGTGACTTGGTTCTGATAAAACTGAGAGTGTTGGAGATGAACGGAGAGAATGTGAGGATCTTGCCAGGGCACATGGAACTCTGGGACCTCTTTTCACTGCTCTCTCTCATGTCAGTTTGGAGGGCAAGGGAATAGGAGCGTCTTGGGAGCCCGGTGTGTTCTGGATCCCTCCTCTTTATTCCTTCTCTTGTGCCTGACCTCAGTCCTTCATGCTGTGGTCACAACTGCTCCCAGATCTGAGGAACACACTGACTGACACTTCAGCTATGGGGGCCCTTAGGAACAGACAGCGTGTCCAAGTTTCATTTTCAGATAAATGAAGCACCCTCTAGGGGCTGACAGACATCTTGTCTCCTGTCCACTTGCTTTCAAAAACCTCCCTACTCAGGTCCCCGGGGGGTCATCAAGGATGAGTTTTGGTTTCAACCTGGCTGACTCACCCCACGGATGATGCTCGTCTCTGGATGAGAACACAGGAAGAACACACAAGAAGTGAGCTGGCATCTGAGCTGAGAATGATGAGTTTAGTTGAGAGTATGCTGAATTTAAAATATATGGAGGAGATCAAGACAGGTTGTTGAAAAGGCAGTTGAATATGTTGGTCTGAAGCTCACAAGAGTGACTTCTGAACTGTGGTGGGCTTCAGATTTGGGAGTTATTAGTTGGGAGATGTAATAGAAAGAACAGGTAAGATGTTCCAGAAAGACCCAGAGAGATTGTCCAAAGTGAGAAGGGCTGAGCGCAGAGAATAGAATATTGGGGAGGACTAACTCTTGAATGATAGGTGGAGGAAGATGCGAGAACGAATAGGACTAGAGAGGAACTGTTACAGCAGTTGGAAGGGAATCAAAGGAGAAAGGTATACCTAAGAAAGGAGCAAAGACGAAACACCTTTTCTCTAGATAAGGAGGAAATGTGAGTACTGATATTTGACTTTCCTGATTCCAGATCCAGATCTAAGGGACCACTGTTATATGAACACAGAGAACCACCATAAGAGGGTTTTCAGGAGATAGGAACACATAGGAAGCCTGCTAGAAACTGAGTGAGAATGAAATGAAATTGACGGAAGGTGCCAGGGTGGTCCTATAGTAATTAATCCAGAGATGTTCTGACGATTTAAGTGAAATAATTTGCTGGCAAAATACAAGTTACCACCACTGATTCATGTCAATTTAGAAAAAAGACAACAGAATAAAAAATATAAAAATGTCTTCAAAATTTATTTTAAAATAGGTGCTAGGTTTAGACATGGCTTCCCATGGTAGCTCAGTTGGTAAAGCATCTGCCTGCAATGCAGGAGGTCTGGGTTCAATTCCTGGGTTGGAAGTTTCCCTGGAGAAGGAAATGGCAACCCACTCCAGTATTCTTGACTGGAGAATCTCATGGACAAAGGAGCCTGGCAGGCTACAGTTCATTGGATCACAAGAGTTGGACACGACTTAGCGCCATCTTTCTTAGGTTTAGATATGTTTCATTTTTTCTTTTTTCAAACATTCAAAGTGGAGATCTAGGCTCTACAAACTGTTTCACAGGGGAAAAAGACAAAAAGAACGAAACAAAAATATCCATGTATATCTTCTCAATAAATTTTTAAAACTTGGTATATCCTTAAAAATAAAGTCTGACCAGAGGACACAAAATGACAGTTAAAGAACAATCTTTCTTATGTATATAGATATAAAAATAATAAAGTATTGGCAATCAAAACTTAGCAGTTTATTAAAAGAAAATCCCCATGGTCAAGTGGGACCGTTTCCAGCAATGTAAGAAGAGTTTAATTTAGGCTATCTATTAATATAATCCATCACATAAAGAGGCCAAAGGACAAAAAAAAATCACATGATTACCTTGATTCTTGCCAAAAAGTCATTTGAAACAATTCCACGTCCATTCCTAGTGGAAATTCTTAGTAAGCTAAGAAGATTACCCAAATTTAACGTAAGAAACACTGACTCAGTTTAATCACAAATAGAGTGGGAAGTCTGGAATTCATGTAGAAGAAAGACTTAAAGAATGATTTAGTTGGAAATGGATTTGTTTTTAAAGTTAAAGTTGCAAATTACCACCTAATGTTTCTCAGGCTGAATGTGTAAATTTGCAGTGGCTTGGAGAGTAACTTCAGAGTCAATCAATCTAAGAGCACCCCTTAGCACCAACACTGCACAATATACACCTATACACAATGGACACTCACAGCAAAACTTTGGCAGCAAAGTTAGTTAGGTACTCGCTCAATACCTCCACTAATATTTACCATATTTTGGGGTATCTAATGAAATAATACCGTGTCCCTACCTAGCCTATTCCCCCACCTGCTAAAAGAGAGAATTATAGTCAGAGAGGCAAAATTATTATAGATTTTATGATAATCAAATAATAACAGCTAACACTGCCTTACTCTGTGCCACGCACTGTGTTAGGCACTTGGGATACACCATTAACCTAAGCTACTGACAGTGCCGCATACAGAGGGGCATTACTGTGCTCACTGTACAGCAAGGACAGAGAGCCTCAGGGAAGTGAAGGTCAGGGAAGCTTGGGAGGCAGCATCACAAAGCCTCACAGTGAGAGGAGAACACAGCTGCTTCTGACTCCAGAGGACACACTCTGAATCAGTAAGCAACACTCTACCTCCTCGTTAATGAATAAGAAATGGAATCTAAAAGATATTAGATGGCAAAATTAATATAAAACTAGTATTAAATACCTAGGAAATAGCTAACAGAGGATCGGGCAAAAAGGACTTGAAGAAAATTCCTAAGCATTTGTGAGTGACATAAAAGACATTTCAATAACTATATATATTATGTTCCTGGGTGATAAATCTTCATTATATGTAAAGATTTCATTGAAATGATCTTAAAAATTTCATGCAATTACTCTCAAAATATTATATTTATAACTGTATGGAAAATCAAAAAGGTGAGTACAGCTAAAGAAATAAAATTGATAAAATTGTATTATCAATTATCAGTATTATATAAAACTACAATGATTAAAACATTATTGTAATGTCAAAGTACAGCATAGTAATAAATGCACAATCATTAGAAATAACAGATGATTACAAAAAAGAACCTAGTACATATTATCATTTATTACATAATAGATGTAACACTTCAAATCAGTGAAAAAATGAGTTGTTCAACAAATAGTTTTAGAAGTACTCATTCAGGAAAAAATTAAAAGCTCTTCCTTACCACATAGTAACAAATTCCAGATGGATTAAAGTGATGAAAGTAAAAAGTAGGTAATAAGGAGCTAGAGAAACATATAGTTTAATATTTACTTGTTGCCAGGTGTAGAAGACCTTTCTAAATATAGATGGAGGAAAGAAGCCATAGTTAAATAAATTTGAGACATTTAACAACATAAAAAACAAAATCTGCTATGTTGAAAATGCAATAAAATTGAAATTTCAATCTGGAAAAATGTTAACGTATATGAAAGATCATGATTTCAGTATTTATAAAACTTTTTGAAAATTAATAGGAAATAAGTGCTCTATTAAAACAGACAAGGACATGAATATAAAATTTGTAAAAGAAAAAAATATAAAAATAAGTATTCTAGTGAATAACTTTAATAAAATAATAAAAAATTTCAATATATCACCGCCCTTCAAAGTTACTAATAAAAGGCTATGAATAACAAAAATTACTAACAAAAAAGGAAAACAACTCAACTAAAAATGGGCAAAGGCCTTGAATGGACATTTCTCCAAAGAAGATACACAGATGACCAACAGTACACAGATCACCAACATGAAATGATGTTTAACAACACTAATCATTAGGGAAACGCAAATGAAAACGACAATGAGATAGCATCTCATACCTAGTTTGGGTTAAAAAAAAAAACCCAGAAAATAACTAGTGTTGGTGAGATGTAGAGAAACTGGAATCCTGTTCATTCCAGGTGGAAATCTAAAATGGCACAGCCATCTTTGAGAACAGAATGGTGATTCCTCAAAAAATTAAAGATAGAATTACCATGTAATCCAGCAGTCTCACTTCTGGCTATATACCTAAAAGAAATGAAAGCAGGGACTTGAACAGATACTTGTACACCCGAGTTCATAGCAGCATTATTTACAATAGTTCACTGATGGATGAGTAGATAAAGAAAATGTGTTATATATACACAACAGAACATTACTCAGTCTTAAAAAAGAAGGACATTCTGACTTATACCACAATACAGATGGACCTAGAAGATTTATGCTAAGTGAGATAAGCCAGGTACAAAGGGAAAAATATTATATGATTCATCATAGAGGAGGTACCTAGAATAGTCACATTCATAGAGTATCAGAGAGCAGAATAGTGGTTGCCAGGAGATAAAGGGAGGAGGAGACAGGGAATAACTGTTTAATGGGTACAGAACGTCAGTTTGGGCCGGTAAAAAGTTCTAAAGATGGTGATAGTCACACAACATATGAATGTATTTAATGCCACATAAAATTACATTTCATATGTAACCATTTAAAAATTGGTAAGAAGGCAAATTTTACGTTATACATATTTTAACTCAAATAAAAAATATCTTTGGAAGATTGAATTTTACTGCCTACATACACAGAAGATTTGAAAAGAAAGAATGAAAAAGAAATAAATCTCTCACCAAATCAGGTCAGGTCAATGAGAAAGAAATCTTAGTAGAGACATAAGGTGGACAACAAACAAACAATTATTCCCTGGGAATCATAATCATGGATCTGTCTTCACATAGATTTGAAGTTTAAATTTATACAACACAACTTGGTTTGAGAATCCCTCAAATGAAGAAAACTAGCATAGAACTAGGTTCTCAGGTAATGATGCCCTGGGGCACTTGATGGAAGCAATCTCTGTGCAGTGGGCACTATTATTGGAAGAACTAATAGTAGGAGGATGTCTATTCTCTCCAAATGGATGTGTAGATTTAATGCAACCCCAACCAATATCCTAGCAGGTGTTTTGGTGGAAACTGATTAGCTGATTCTAACATGTATTAATATATGGAAATGTCAGGGGCCCCAAATAACCAAAACAGTTTTGAAAAAGCAGAGCAAAGCTAGAAGGCTTATTCTGCCAGATACCAAGACTTTTTAATAAGGTCATTATATTTAAGTCAGTGCCATACTTGTACAAGGACAGACAAATAGACCAATGAGGCAGAACAGCCATCTCTACATAAATAAAAAATACAGCCATCTGATGTATGGCAAAGGCGGCAGTGCAGTGTCATAATGTATCTTGGCCCCTACCTCACACCTTGGCAACTTCAAAAGGATCATACACTTATGTGTGAAAGGCTAAGCAACAGCATTCCTAAGAAATTATATAAGAGAATACCTTCATGCCTTTGGGGTAGGCAAAGGTTCCAAGTGAAAGTGAAAGTGAAGTCGCTCAGTCGTGTCCGACTCTTTGCGACCCCATGGACTGTAGTCTACCAGGCTTCTCCATCCACGGGTTCCGAAGGGGAACACAAAAAGCACGTAAGCAAGAAACTGAATGAACTGACCTCACTGAAGGAGAGTTTTTGGGACTTTCCTGGTGGTCCAGTGGTTAAGGATCTGCCTCACAATGCAGGGGATGTGAATTCAATCCCTGGTCGGGGAACTAAAGTCCCACATGCTGTGGAGCGACTAAGCCCGAGCACCACAAGTAGAGAGTCAGTGTGCTGCAACGATCCTGCATGGTGCAGTGAGGATCCCGAGCGTTGCAGCTCAACCAAGACTCGACACAGCCAAATAAATAAATAAATAAGATATAAAAAAATAATAAAGAAAAGAGATAAGCCACAGGATGGGAAGAGATACCTAAAACATATTATCTCTAAAAGTACTTGGATCTAGAATATGTAAAGAATTCCTACCAATTAAAAAATGACATATAGCCTAATAGGAAAATAGACAAAAGGTTTGAGTAACTGCTTCATAAGAGGACATTCAAGTGCCCCAATGTATTAAAAATGCTTAGCTCACTAGTCACTGGGGACATTCAAGTTAAAACCATGGCATAACACCACTAATCACCTATGAGAATGGCTGAACTGAGAAATACAGACAATAGCAAATGTTGGTGGGATAAGGATCAGATGGAACTCCTCTTCATTGTTGCTGGGATTATGAATTGGCACAGACACTTTGGAAAGTTGATAGTATTCACTATCAATTTAGGCATATCCTGGAGCCCAAGCAACGTTGCCCCTAGGTATACACTTGAAAATAAAAGTGCCACAAGGAATATGTATAAGAACGGTCAAAGCAGTACACCTCCTAGCAGACAAAACCAAGTAGCAATCCAAATTCCACCATCAATAGAACAGTTAAATAGTGGTCTATTTATATAGTGGAATGCTATACAGCAACAAAAATGGAAAACCATGGCTACATGTGATAGCATAGATGAATCTCACAACATAATGCTAAGTGAAAGAAACAAGACATAAAAGAGTATACTTTGTATGATTCCACTTATAAAGTTCAAAAATAAGGAAGATTAATTTACATTGTGAGAAATAAAAAATTTATTTACTTTTGGGGAGCAAGTGACAAAAAAGGGTATGAGAGAGATTCCTGGGTACTGATAACATTCTATTTTTTAATTTTTGTGTTGGTTACATACAAACCAGTAATTTATCTTCTGAAAATTCATTAATTTGTAATCTTATCATGTGTACACCTTTTGGTATGATGTCATTCTTCACTAAAAAGTTTACAAGAAGAAAAGGTATGATATATGTTTCTAGAGAGCACTGTATCAGTGAGAATAAAAGATCTCTGAAGTGTTTATAACCAGACCTAGTAATTCCACTTCCCATGACACTAATCAGAAATGTATTCCAATGCTGAGGTATCAGGATGCCCATTTCAATATTTTTTAAAGCACGAAAGCTAAGGATCTAAACTATAATTAGAAGAGACTGATGAAATAGATACAGTACAGCAATGAAATGTACCATCTTTAATACTTAGTCAGAGAGTAGAAGAAAACTCTGTACAACATTATGTAGAAGAAAAAATATAACATGCGTCTGTGTATGTGTGCATGCATGCTAAGTCGCTGCAGTAGTGTCAGACTCTGCGACCCCATGGCCTGCAGCCCGCCAGGCTCCTCTGTCCATGGGATTCTCCAGGCAAGAATACTGGAGTGGTTTGCCATGACCTCCTCCAGGAGATCTTCCTGACCCAGGAATCAAGCCTGCATCTCCTGCAACCCCTGCATTGCAGGTGGATTATTTACTGCTGAGCCACCAGGGAAGCCACCATTTCAATTTTGTTTCAAGAATGTGTGTGGGAGTGTGTATATAAAGGAATACAGCAAAAACTTAACAGCTCTTATGTCTAGGTCTGTGCTTAGTCACTCAGTCATGTCAGACTCTGTGACCCCATGGCCTGTAGCCTGCCAGGCTCCTCTGTCCATGGGGATTCTCCAGGCAAGAATACTGGAGGGGGTTGCCATGCCCTCCTCCAGGGAATCTTCCTAACCTAGGGATCCAACCCAGGTCTCCTGCATTGCAGGTGGATTCTTTACCAACTGAGCCACCAGGGAAGTCCCTGTCTAGGTCATTATGTGATAAATGCATTTTTATATTTTCTCTGCTTTCCAGTTTTCTACATTTAGAACTTATTACTTTTACAATCATGAAAATAATATGGACATAGTCAACCCCATAAATCTAGCTACATCTGAGCAACACTTGGATTCTTTGACAGAAGGGAGGAAACAGTAGCTTACCTTTTCCAGAGCCATCATTTGGATTAAAGTATAAATGGGAAGTGAAGAAGAAGAGAAAGAAAATACAAATGGTTCCTTCAAGTATCTTGGTTGGAAGGGAAAAAATCCTGCTTTCTTTGACCTTCTATTTTTTTTAGTCTAGACAAGTGTTTCTTAAATTTGGCTGTACAAGGAAGCTTTATAAAAATACTGATTCCTGGGACCTTCACTCACAGATTTCCATTTAGCAGGTCTAGCCTATGTTCTGGAACTCGCCAGAGGATTTGAATGCAAGGCCAGGGTTCCATTTTCTTTCATCTTCCCCCCTGAGTAGAAGTTAGAAGTTAAATTCCTATCAATAATAGCTTCATATATGTGTAATGGGTTAGCTGGCTACAAAGTAGGCAATCCATACACAGTTTCTGATTAACGGACAGAGAAACTTTTCTGGGAGATGCAGGGCACATCTTCATTGTTAGGGATTGCTTCTTGCTAGCTTAGAGGGTCATCCAGGTTCAGAGAGAACCATTCTGGAATGAGGGGACACTGGTCCATGGCTCCAGTGGGACCCTAGGTGGCTTAAATCAACCTTTTAAAATCAAAGTCACTTGCCAGGGAGTCTATGGCTTAGCTTCTTGGGGATGCAACACAGCTAAGATGAAATCTCACTGGAGTCAGCAGTATAACTGAAAGTGCAGAGGGAGGAAAATTCAGTTATACTATAAGAATGTCAGTTTTGATTACTGAAATTTTCCCAATGATGAAATATGCTGTTGGCCAGTGACAGAGTCATCTAATTTGAAGCAAGAAGAAAAAGCAAACAGTGCTTTATGCTTACAAAGGCTTTCAACATATTGGATGTTTTACATATTCTCAGACCTTACCAAAAAAACCATGGCAATAGGGAATTAGCATCCTCATTCTAGATTTTAGGAAGCTGAGACTCAAAGAGGTTAGGCAGCTTCCCCGTTGACACAAAGATGGCACGGATAAGAACAGATCTGAAAGCTTGTTTATTTGTCCTCAAAACCTATAATCCCTTCACATAATCAAAATGTGAGCTTGTGTCATATAAGTGATGGTAAAGGGAATCCATATCAAACTCCATGTGACACTCCAGTAAGGTTTCTACATTGTCAATAAGTCAGTATAAAAAGAGACATTCCCTGCAATAAAGGATGCTGAAACATGAAATTTTTCTTAGTAGTCAATGATCTCTGTCAAACACTTAGACAATGAATTAGATTGTGGTCTTTCTGAGATAGTTAGTGGAAAGATAGAGGGGTGAGGTTCATTAGTGGCTTTGAAACTCTTTCAACTCAACTAATTTTATGAAAAAACAAAACCACATAAACTACATTATAACTTGTGCTTACTGGAATTTACTCTGAGGAAACTGTGCTGGGGTATCTAAGGCCCTGGGCTTCCCTGGTAGCTTAGATGGTAAAGAATCTGCCTGCAATGCAGGAGACTCCAGTTCTGTTCCTGGGTCAGGAAGATCCCCTTGAGAAGGGATAGGCTACCACTCCACTATTCCTGGGCTTTCCTGGTGGCTCAGACGGTAAAGAATCCGCCTGCAATGCAGGAGACCTGGGTTGGATCCCTGGGTTGGGAAGATTCCCTGGAGGAGGGCATGGCAACCCACTCCAGTATTCCTGCCTAGAGAGTCCTCATCGATAGAGGAGCCTGGTGGGCTACAGTCCATGGTGTCGCAAAGAGTAGGACACAACCAAGCGACTAAGAACAGCACAGCATCCACGGCCCTAGCCAGGTTCTTAGGTGGGGTTATTGTCAGTAACTACCTTTGTGATCTTAGGCAACTCATTGCCTCTCTCTGGGCCTCCATTTACTTGACAGAGGGAAAAAAGAGAGAGAATATTTAAATAAACTGGGAAAGCTATGAGCACTTTACTGATTTGGTATAAGCTATGGATCCCTTCCCTAGATGATGCACATATACACGTACATGAGCAATTTTGAAAGTTCTGGCTGTTCACAGGTATTCCAAAGACAATTTGTAGACCTCCAAAGACTATACTGACCCATGATTTAAAACACCTCCAGTGTGTGAAAATAGGATTATAGTCATGTTTATGAAAAGAGCCCTTATTCTTTAGAGATACAACTGTAAATACGTACGAATGAAATGCTTTGGTGTCTGGTGTGTGCACACATGCTCAGTCACATCCGACTCTTTGTGACCCCATGGACTGTAGCCTGCCAGGTTCCTCTGCCATGGGATTTTTCAGGTAAGAATACTAGATGGGGTGCTCGCTTCGGCAGCACATATACTAAAATTGGAACGATACAGAGAAGATTAGCATGGCCCCTGCGCAAGGATGACACGCAAATTCGTGAAGCGTTCCATATTTTTAAAAAGAAAAGAAAAAAAAAAAAAAAAAGAATACTAGATGGGTTGCCATGCCCCCTCCAGGGGATCTTCTGAACCCAGGGATCGAACCCATGTCCCTTGCATCTCCTGCACTGGCAGGCAGATTCTTTTACCACCTGGGAAGACCCTTGATGTCTGGAATTTGTTTTAAAATGAATCAGTGTGTGTAAGGAAGGGTGGAGGTACTGGTGGGGGTTACAGATGAAGCAAAGACTGTCCATGAATTGATAACTGGTAGAACCAGGTGATTAGGTACATGATGGTTCTTCATAGTGTTTTCTCTGCTTGTGTGTGTTGAAGTTTTCCATAATAAAATAAATGTACACAATAAAATTATCCATTATTTAAAAAATACCCAGAGTAGATCATCTCCAGTGTTTCCTATTCTTATATTTGATTTAGCATTCCAAGGAATCTGCAGAGAAAATGGCATTCCAGAAACATTTTATGTGCTGAAGGCACTGAATCATTATCATTCTTCCCTAATGGCCCCTCTAGACTAAAGGGTTCATCGTGGTCAAGTTTTCCAGATGGTTCTGTGAAGTTCCATTTAATCACTTCCGTAAATATACTTCTGGGGAAAGAGTAGCAAAATCAAAGAAGCTGGAAAAGAGTTGGTCTTTAATCATTTTACCTCATAATGTGGCTCAATTTATTTTCAAGGATTTCTTGGGAAGAACAAAACACAGTTGCAAATGGCTTTTAGTGGCATAGAAAATACTTGGTTAGGATGTTGGGCGAAACAGTATAGAACCTAAGACAGGACACGGGCATAAAAGACAGCAGCACGGTGGTCAAAAACTTGTTCTCCAGAGTCATGAGGCCTGGGATCCTGTCATTGCTGTGTCAATCAACTCACTATACAATCAAGCGGAAGTCACCTACCCATTCTGAGCTTTCACTTCCCTATCCATAAAACAGAAATAACAGCACAATATCCCTCACAGGGTTATTATGAAGGGTCAAGTTGTGTCTGACACCCACCAAGCACCCAGTAGATGCTTACCATTGTTCTCTCAACTGGGTAAATATAAAAAAACAATGAGAAAAGGCAAATAAACAACCAAGACATTATCAGTAATTGCCTCTGGATTGTGACTAATGGGTGATTTTTTTCCTTCTCTTTTTTTTTTCAGCACTTTTCAAATTTCCACAAAGTAGCTGTTACTCTTATCAGGAGAGAAAAAAAGTTATTTTAAAAATGTAGAGTGAAATCTAATAATCAAAACAAATGAGCAAATATAACCAAACAGAAACAGACTCGTAGATACAGAGAACAAACCAGTGGTTACCAGAGGGGAGGGAGGTGGGGTGAATGAGTCAAAGAGATGAAGGGGATTAAGAGGTACAAGCTATTAGTTATGAAATAAGTAAGTCACAGGGTGCTATGTACAGCACAGGGAACACTGTCAATAACACTGAGTATGATGACTAACTTTGTATGATGACTAATCTAGAGAAACACTGGATCACTATGTTGTATACTTGAAACTAATACAATACTGTACATCAATCAGACTTTAATAAAATAAGAGAAAAAATGAATTTCAAAAGTCCTTCTTGAGAAAGGTTACTGTCCAGAAGGGCTGAACTATGCCTGTCCCACACGGTATTTTGACAAACAGATCACTTCAGAGGGGAGTAATACGGGATGACTAGCTGTCCACGTTCTCCTACCAGACACTCCAGACACTCGTTGTCAGATGGAAGATCCTTGTAAATGCCAATAAACTTTCAAATGTGGCGCTCCTGGTGCAGAATGAATAGAGCTTGCCTCTGTCCCTGTTTCTTGCCATCCTGCTGTTCCCTACCACACAGCCTCCACATCAGCAGTTTAGCCCTTTTGAGAAGTATTGGCCCCTTGGAGAGTATCGCAAGCACTATGCCAAAAAAATTCCACATTCAGGCACACTACTTTGCACTCAGTTTCCTGGGGTTCATGGACAACCCCCCCATAGCCTGTCTCCACTGATCAAGAACACCTAAGCTATGACAGCAAATTTAGGAATATATAAATACACATAGAGAAAAACTGACGTGTACAAGTCTGAAACCATAAGCCAGATAAATTGGAGGATAATGATGGGTATTACATATGTAGTCTTTGTTTTGCCAAAGAATTTACATTAGGGTATCTATAAATAGCAAGCCCATACAGTGTGTTTGAACCATGCTGCTATAAAATCAAATGCTAAGCCCCTTCCAGAACATACCTACTGCAGAGCAACAGGCCCAATTAAAAAAGCTGATTATTAGTTTCAGTCTTGAGTTTAGTTACATTCATTTCCAGTATTCTAGATCACCTGTGAAGTGTCCACTACCCCGTATCACTTAGGTGAATTAGGTCAATGACGCACAATGATAGAGAGCCAGTAACTTCTGATTGGAGGGGCAGTGGTCCGTGTGTGGGGGTTGTGAGACCCATTTGGAGTGAATTGTCTGTGGTGAGATGGATCCCATCTCCTTATCTCAGGAAGGAAAACAGTGAACAGGATTGAGTCCTTACACTGTACTGGATAGGTGTTAGGTCATCTCTCTATGCTTCTCAATGATTCTGGAAGGTGGGGTTTTTGTCCCTGTTTATAGTTAAGTTTTAGAAAAGTTGACACACATGTTCCAGGTCAGACATTTGCCCCCAAAATAAAGATAATGCCAAGCTTTCCATCTTGGATTAGCATCTTTGATGGTTAACTTGCAGAGGCTGGGATACTGTCCAGCCGGCAGGATCACTTAGGATGGGAGTCACTTAGCTCTGCTTGTGAGCCTGCTGACTTGTCAATGGCTTCCAGGGATGGGTGTGAAGGCAGAAAAGGAGAAGACTCTTCTTGGCCCCATCTGACCTGCTCTCCACACTGGCATCCTCCTCTCCTTCATTCCTCCACAAGAACTGCCCCACATTCCAAAGACACCCAGGGAACCCACAAGGAGATCTGGAAAAAGAGCCAGGAGCCCTGCACTTAAAGAATCCATATAACTACAAACTCCATCTTATGGTTTTTACTCCCGACTGAGATGCCATTTGGCATCGCACAGCTAGCAGCCGCATTTTACTTGATCCTCTTCCAAGATTTCCAAACATGCGCCTGGCACCCGCGAACGTCTCGGAGTAAGTGTAACAGGGACAGAAGTGCCGCGGGCTGGTTTTGTGTATGTCAGTGTAGCTCTCACAAAAGCGAGTTTAAGTTCGAGGATTAACTTCCACGAGAGGAACATCAACTTTCTCGAGAAGGTAGCATTTCCCTAATTTTTCTGAAATCAGTGGTATCCGAGGTTAGGGATGAGTTCGGTTAGCCTAAGGGTCTCAGGCCCTTGGGATACAGGCGAACCTTTGCTGGTTCGCAAATGCCCCGGCTTTTCTGGAGGAGTGTCCTGGGCTGTCTGTCCCTCAGCCTTCAGAAGCCACCTAATACCCACACGCACTTTAGGCACATGAAGGTTCAAGGCACAGAACAAGCACGCCACCACCACCCAGGAAAGCGATCCGAACCCGGAGCCACTGTGAACTGCGGGTGCTCGCAGGGTAGGAGCCCAGCGCAACGCCCCGAGGCCGTGCGGACAAGAAGACTGGGTCCCCAGCGACGTGGTCCAGCATCGCTAGCAGCGAGTCCTGCCGGACATTCAAGTCTCAAGGGAGTACAGTCCTTGAGAAGAACTAGGGAAGCGTCTTAGCCTCCGGCGCCAGCGCCAGTGGGGAGGAAACAAAGGTGGACAGAGAGGAAGAGGAGTGAGTTTGTGTTCTCTTGGGGCAAGCGTGCGCGGTACCTTGGATTCCTGACTGCCGGTGGATGCAGGAGAGGGCGGCTGCTCGGCGCTCGCCGTCTCCTTGGGCAGCCCGTCCACGCCGTCCTCGCGGGCGCCGCTCGGGGGGATCATCGTGGCGGCGCGGGAACGGTGTTGGGCTCCCGGAGGAACAGCGAGGCTCGCCTCCCGCTGGAGCGCCCTCCCCGCCGCGCGCAGGCTCGCTCAGCTTCTGAGGCCGGGGACTCCCATCCTCGCCGAGGCGCCGCCGCGCCCTCCTCCGGCCTCGCCCCCGCCCCGGCCCTGCCCACCTCCCCGGCACCCGCCCGGGCTGGGGGAGAGCGCGCCCGCCCCGCCGCGCCCGCGGCCACCTCGGCGACGACCGCACAGTGGTGACTGCCGCTCGGCCGCGGGCGAGTGGGCTCCGGCTGACCCGCTCGCCGGAGGAGGGTGGGTGGGGGCGGGTGGCTCCGGGGCGGGGCTGCGCGGGCCCCGGCGGGGAACCAGAGGGGGCCGCGCCCTAGAGAGGCCCTGCGACCAGGCTGGGCGAGCTCGGGTGCTCGGCACGGTCCCGGGATGCTTTAGGAGGTAGAAGGAAAATTCAGACCAAAGCCCAAACGAATGATCCAGCGGGAGGGACCACCTGCAGCAACTCCCTCCTTCTGCACCCAGAGAAACTGCGACTCTCAGGGAGCCGGGATCCGGTGACTTAGCCAAGTTATTTATAGGGTTCAGTGACGGAGGAAGCAAGCAGAGCTGGGGTTTCCTGGCCTGAGGGCGCTCCTCTTTCGTCGGTTCAGCTTTGGACTTAAGCAGAGAGATACTGCAAAACGTGGATATGCCCTAGTTTGGTTGTGTTAAGCCGGTCACACTTTTTACGTATTTATTCCTCAGAGCCACCCTATTAGGCTAGGTGTTATTAACATCGTTCTCATCTAGAGATGAGAAAACCAGGAGAGTAACTAATTTGCTCTAAGTGGCTGAGCTGTAAGTGGTGGAGCTGGGATTTGAACCCATTTTAGCTTCAAAATCCATGCTTTTTGAACTGTGGAGCCTCAAATCCAGGCCAAATCTTCTCAGCTGTGGAGTAAGTGGGCATTGCAAGATAGTAAGAATGTCAGGGCTGTTTGCGGAGGGGCAAACCAGTGTGCCTTAGATCTTTTGGAAACAGAGGGATGGTCCCATGAAATTAAGGGGCAGAAGGACCTGGTACCTTTTGAAGAAAAACCTCAATGTGCAGGGAAGGAAATACGTCTGGATATTTAAGTCACACCCCCTCCCATACAAAACTGCTCAATTTTCCCACAGGAAACTATAAACTCATGCTCAGATTTTATTTATTAACTATAAATGTTTGTAAGGCCAGCTTCATGGTGTTACTGAACGCAAGTTCGTGTGCCCAGTGCACAGTGAAGCCAAACAAACTGAAAAGTCGGAGTTTGGGGCAGAGAAAGATTTACCCCAGGGCTTTGCAAAGAGACAGGTGGCTCATGTCTCAAAACCCCCAAACTCCTCACAGGGTTTCAGCAAAGCACTTAAAAAAATAATTAGATTTATTTATTTACGGCTGTGCATTGCTGTGAGGGCTTCTCTCTAGCTGTGGTGAGTAGGGGCTACTCTCTAGTTGCAGTGCACGGAATACAGGCTCTCGGGCAAGCAGGCTTCAATAGTTGCTGCATGTGGGCTCAACAGTTTTGCTTTCCAGGCTCTTAGAGCACAGGCTCAGTAGCTGTGGCACATGGGTTTAGCTGTTCTGTGGCATGTGGGATCTTCCCAGATCGGGGATCAAACTTGTGTCTCCTGCAGTGGCAGGCAGACTCTTTACCACTGAGCCACCAGGGAGACCCTCAGCAAAGCACTTTTAAAGGCAGCTTGAGGGAGGGGCATGGTTAGTTGTTGCAAAATTCTTGTAAGAATTCTCTATTCTTGTAGCAGTCCACACAGTTCATAATGTTCATGTAGACCTCCAACAAGGCAAATGTTATTCTCTATCCTGCAACTTTTCATCTCTGTATGGATGGACTCTTAAAGGTCAGAGCCTTGAGAATAGTCTCTCCTGTATATTTCAGCCTATAGGCAACATTCTTTTACAAAAGCAGGGCCACCAGGACTAAGCTCCTGGGCAACAGAACACAAAGATTAAAGTGAAAAGGAACAGATCTAATAGGAGCCAGTGTTTTCTTCCCTATTACAGTGGGTATACGGTCTGTGTAGTCACACAAAGGCCCTGCACTTGTGTAAATGCTCTTCTGTCACTGTCTTGAAATTCTTGATACTTTCTGAGCAAGAGGCCTTGCATTGGCATTTTGCACTGGACCCTGTAAATAATGTATTTGGTCCTGTGTGTCTGCCATAGCTTATGTCCCTTGGAAAAAAACAAACCTATTATTCTTTTCATCCTGGACATCACTTGAAAGCTTCTGTTCTAAGTGACGGCCTCTTACCTGGCAATTGGCTCTGAGAGCTCTAAATACCCCCGTGACCCTTAACCTCTTATATGACCAGGTCATATCAGCTAACCTGAATGACTATAGCTTTCTCCTCCTCCTAACACAATTCTTGTTTTCTCCATAGAGACAAAATTCTAATAGTGAAAATCACAACAGAACAGTACACAATGGCAGGAGCCGCAGAATCAACACATCTAGCATGTATTTTGTGTCAGACATTGTGCTGGACACTGATGATAGAGCAGAGAGAAAACAGATTAAGATTGTACTCCTAGGAGGTAGAACAACTGAATCTCACACACATGCACACACCCACACATACACATTTTTCATGAACTGGGATAAAGAATAGTACAGGACTCTAGTGTGTACAAGTGCAAGGTCTGACCTAGTGTGGGACCAGAGAGAGGTTTCCTGAGAAAGTCAAGCCCTCAAGTTCAAGGAAAATTCCAATCTTGTTGGGCAAGCACACTGTGGCTTACAACAAGACATTTTTCATCTTTAGATTTTTTTTTTAAGGAATTGAAGAGCAGCTATAAGATGTCATCCTTCATTTTATAAATGCTTACCTTTGATTAACACTAGTAATTCTCCAATAGCTTAAGCTTAAATGTGGTCCCCTTGAGGGAAATGTTAAAGGAGCTAGTACATCCTTCCTCCTCACCGTACCCCCATCCTAGTAACAGAAATCTTTGGTCTGATAAATAATAGCTACCTTTCCTAGGAAACTGTGGAATTACCCATAACTGCTAAAACTAAGCAAGCCTTTCCTCATGTATCACTTTCACACAAATCCCTTTCCATCTCACATTTTATTATTTAGCTAACTTCTTTTGTTCTTCAAAACACATCCCCAAACATTTATTCTTCTTGAAGTCTCCTTCCTTGACTCTTTTTGTCTGATTTAGGTTTCCAAACCTAAATGCTGTGTTCTCACGGCATCCTTCCCTGAATAATCAATGACAAAGTTGCCTGTCCTCCTACTGGGCTCTGAGCTCCACTGGGGCAAGACCATGCTGTGCTCATCTTGTTTCCTCAGCCCTTGGCTGATGGGGAAAGGAGACTGCTCTTGTAGCCCTGGAGCTTTAAGATGGCCTAGCCATTTGTTACTCCAAGTGTCCTACACAATCTGAATGGAGAAAGACCGGGATGCTTCTAGAAAACAGTAGGATTTAAAATCAAACAAGCTCCTAGATAGCAAGGATTTTGCCTTCATTGGCTTAAGAGAGGATCTTACACTGAGAGTCACGCTATCTGTGAACATGGTATTCACTGGTTTGGGGAGGTAGGGGGTCTGTACAAAGGCTGTTAGGTCCACAGCTCCTCTCTGGGATCCGGAGTGCAGGAGGACAAAACACCACTTTGTCTGAGTCTGTGGGGAGAGGGCTGCTGGCAGAAATAGGATGCCTTGAGGCCTGGGTCATAGGCCACTTCCACTTTGGGACCTAGGCTACTAGGCCTAATTTCGAGTCCTGGAGTGATGAGAGGCCTCCTATGTTGTCATGAAAGCCTGCCCTGACCTGGTACTAAGGGGACACTGGTATATTTAGTAGTTATGCCCAGAGGACAGTGGAGAGGACTGATGGTCTCCGTGTACTGGAGTCCGTGGGTGGTGATTCCAGAGGACACCTCATGAAGCACTGACATCCCTGAGAAGTGGACTTTTTCAGTCTCCACGTAAGATATCCTTTCAGGACTCCTAGGTATCCTGGGGCGACACCTCAAAGAAAACTGGATGGAGGTCCTGCATTAGAAGCTGGGGTGACAGTTCAGCCATGGCTATCATGATGACCTCATTTCTACCAGAGTTTGGGAAATTCAAGTTGTGGATAATTATCTTAAGTCTCGAGTCTGGAGCAGAACCCTGTGATTTTCATAGCTTCCCTTCATGGTCCATTTTACTCTGGTTACTTGTTAAATATCAAGGGAGTAGAAGTGTGAGGTGTGCAGAAAGGCAGCTTCACAAACTTGATGCTCCCTCTCCTGGTCCATTTATTAATTCATTAATTTGTAAAGACAGCAAAGCCCTCCTCATTATTGCATGCAACTGTGTTTTTGCAGTAACACTGATGAGCAGAAGAGTGTATAATATTACCAACCTTCTCCCATTGCTGTGCTCCAAGTGTGGATAAAGAGACTGGACTTTAATTATATGGACTTTGGCTTCTTCTAGAGCCAAAGTAAGTAAAAAGATACCATCAAGACTACTTAACTAAAACCGTCAACTTATGAAGGGTACAAAAAAGTACAAAGAGGGAATTCCCTGGAGGTCCAGTGGTTCGGACTCTGTGCTTTTACTGCCAAGGGCATGGGTTCAATCCCTGGCTGAGGAACTAGATCCCACAAGCTGTGCGGTGCAGCCAAAGGAAAGAGGATAAGGACAACAAGGGAAAGGGGAAAGGGAAGATCATCAGAATGTCCTGGGGGTGGAGAATGACCTGGGTAAAGGAGAGAGGGTCTCAATAAAGGAGTGTTTCTCAATGTCTGATGTATCTGAGTCATCATGGGTAATGGCATGTATGACTAGGGCACATGGTTAGAATTTGGTTGTTGATAATAACAATGAAACTCTGGGAGTTGGTGATGGACAGGGAGGCCTGGCGTGTTGCGATTCATGGGGTCGCAAAGAGTCGGACACGACTGAGAGACTGAACTGAACTGAACATATATTGGGCTCCTATTATGTTACAGACAATTTCTATATGAGTTCACTTAATCTCTACAGAATCATAGCAAGATAAAGAGAATTAACTTAGATTCCACAGTGAGCATGGGAACAGGATTTGAACTCAAGATTTGAGCTCCTGCTTCTGGGCCAGGTTTTGGCTTTGCTCTGCTGATCCCCAAACAACATTAGAACCCAGATCTGGTGATGAGGCAGCAGGACTGAAAGGAAAGGACTGACATGAATGAAGAGCCAGAGGCCTATTAGAAGACACAGGGAGAGTCCTCCAGAGAATGAAGCATTGCTCACTCCATTCTTTTGTCTGAAGAGTAAATAATAACCACATCTACACTTTGAAAGTGATAGCCAAGAAGTCAAGACAAAATAGGCATTCAGCCTGCGAAGGAGACACTGGGAATCCTAACATTAAGCCTTATGCCCTGGCTACTTTGTCTGAAAACCTGCCTTAAAGCCCAGAGAAATCAAGACTTTAATTTTTTATGGCTAACACAACAACAGCAGCTCCTACTGTTAATGACAGTCTGCAATTCTCACAGCAACTCTGGACTGGTCTCTCCTCAGCGCCAAAGTGAATCATTAAATTTGGAGACTCTTATTGTCAGGGTGAATAAGATCCAGCTTAAGCATCCTCACCCTGTTTTCTCTAAGTACCGATCAATGAGAATAACGGCAATGTGAAGAGTAGATAATATCTGACCAGCGCGGCTTGGCTGCATTGGAATTCATCTCCCACTGGAGGTGCTTAGACCTCATGTAGCAGCTTTCTGGTTAAAATCTGCCTCTTTTCTCTAGACAGAGCATGTGTGGGCTTCTCCTAGTTGGTTATAATCTGTGAGAAGAGGGCGGCTTGAATCTTTATTCTACATCTGGTGGAAAGGCCATGAACTTGAACTCCAAACATCCCAGCTCTTCTGCTCACAAGCAACAAGATCTTAGACGACTAATTTCCTCTCTTTCAGTCTTGGATTCCTCAAGTCCAAACAGGGATAACAATCCCTAATTCAATGGATTTCTATAAATATTAGAAGATTTATCTTTATATTTATAAATGCCTGGTCCTGATATTATTAGTCCTATGATTTTGGTCAAATATATTAGCTTTGAGTTAGGTTTTCTATTCATGACAGCCAAATGCATAGACAATATCAAAAGTGAATCTTTTCTGCATCTCCAAAATTATGAATATCTCCTTTCTGAAGAGTTTGGATTGAGCAGATACCTCAAGTTTCTTATAGATTTTGCCCCTTTGGTTAGTCATTAGCATTGAGCTCTAGGTATCTATTATGAGTTCAGGCCCACAGTTTAAAAGTCGCCAAGTCCAGCTCACTCTGGCCACGTTGCTCCTCAAAAATGCCTGGTCTGCTTGGTGCTTGCCACTCTTCCCTGCAGCTGAGGAGCCCTCACCATTCCCGGTCGCCACCAGACCTCAGCAGCTACCAGCTGAACGCATCCTGTGTCTTCCTCTTACTTGATGTCCTTTAGAATGTCAGTTCCATGGGGTCAGAGGCTTCATCTCAACTCTTCATCACATGTCTCTGATGCTTAAGTGTTCATGTGATAGGTGCTCAGTGAATATTTGTTAAATGAATGGAAGAGAAAATGTCAGTGCTGGAGAGGAACTTGTAGGTCTAACGAAAAGCTATTTTTTAGCAAGAAAAATGGAAGCTCATAAAGGTTACATACTTACATAGAGTCAACTAGTATGTGGCACAGTGAACCAGTGTCTGTTTATTGCTCACCAATCCCGATGGTCGTTGCATATTCAGTTTTGGAATATACAGCCAAATTACCAGTTACATGTGTTTTTTCCTCCAAGTCTTCAAATTTATCATGACATTATGCATGGAATTCCTAAAGATTCATTTCCATAACAATAGCTTTATCATTATTCAGGCAGTTTTCAAAAAGAATAGTGAAGAAAGTAAGAACCTTCCAGAATTCCACAACCTACTGGTAATAATTATTAGCATTTTGGTAAGCCTCCTTTCTAGAAGCACAATATATATGAGTATATTTTAAATTTATATATAGTTACATAAAAATGATCTTGGGACACTAAGTGTTTTTGTAACTTCCTTTCCTTAACATGTCACAGATAGTTCTGTGTCAATAAATATATGTACATATTACCATTTTTAATGGACATGTATTCCACTGTATAGATGCATCATGATTTATTTATGAAGGCTTGTTTATGCTTTTTGCTAGGAACTGTTAGAGGGTAATTAAACACTCATTCTCGGGACTTCCTTGGTGGTCCAGTGGTTAAGAATCTGCCTGCCAGTGCAGGGGATACAGGTTCAATCCCTGGTCTAGGAACTAAGATCCACATGCCGGGGGGCACATGCCCCGTGCCACAACTACTGAGCCAAGTGCTGCACCTCCTGAAGCCCACACCCTAGACCCCATGCTCCACAACAAGAGAAGCCTCTGAAATGAGGAGCCCCTGCACCACAACTAGACAGGAGCTCATGCAGCAAGAAGACCCAGTGCAGTCAAAAGTAAATACATGAAAATTAAAAGCGCAAAACAAAACTCATTCTCTCTTTTATTGCCAAATGTCAACCTGGTGAGGTAAGTACTATTAGACCCATTTTGCAGGTGAGGTCATTGGAAGTCTGAGCAGCTTTATGATTCCCCCAGTGGAGACGGTAAGTGGAGAGTAGAGATTTGGGCCACATCTCCAGATTCTAAAGCTCAGGCTCCGGACAACATGTAGGCAGACCATAAACTTAGTGCGATTGCTGCTGGGTCAGAAGCTTGCACAGCACGTTGGAGAGCACAGACGGGAAGAAGGGCGCCCATCAAGTAGGGAGGGTGTTTGGGAAGCTTCTAGTGGAGTCTGAAAAGTGACTACAATTTTTGTGGAAGGAATCTGTGGCAGAATGTATAGTATCAACACAGACTTAGGAGGGTACTTAAGTAGGATCCTGTTCCAGCTTGTTACAAAACTGTTTCTTTTCTTCATGAGTAACATTTACCAATCACATAGACAATGCTCAACAAAGGGAAAGGCTAGAGAAATTCTCTGCCTAATAGTTTCAAGTACCTTTATAAATTGCCCTGGGGGGAGTTAGAGCTCAGTCAGTCTGGGAGGAACAGTATTGGTCAGTCACAGAGAGAAGGAAAAAAGCCATCAAAAGGGTTTCTGGAAGGTTAAATGGGTCACGGAGTAAGAAAGGCCAGCATTCAGAGTTCTGAGACGCACAGAGAATCATCACACCAGGCAACCAGGCACAGGGAGCCCTAATTCCCTCTGAAGCAGGAACTCATTCGATAGGTTCAAAACATATGTGTAACTTGCACACTGTAACCTCTAAAGGATTCAGTTCAGTTCAGTCACTTAGTCATGTCCGACTCTTTGAGATCCCATGAACCGCAGCACGCCAGGCCTCCCTGTCCATCACCAACTCCCGGAGTCCACCCAAACCCATGTCCATTCAGTCGGTCATGCCATCCAACCATCTCATCCTCTGTTGCCCCCTTCTCTTCCTGCCCTCAATCTTTCCCAGCATCAGGGTCTTTTCCAGTGAGTCAGCTCTTCATGTCAGGTGGCCAAAGTATTGGAGTTTCAGCTTCAAAGTCAGTCCTACCAATGAACACCCAGGACTGATCTCCTTTAGGATGGACTGGTTGGATCTCCCTGAGGTCCAAGGGACTCTCAAGAGTCTTCTCCAACACCACAGTTCAAAAGCATCAATTCTTCTGTGCTCAGCTTTCTTTATAGTCCAATTCTCACATCCATACATGACCACTAGAAAAACCATAGCCTTAACTAGACGAACCTTTGTTGGCAAAGTAATGTCTCTGCATTTTAATATGCTGTCCAGGTTGGTCATAACTTTCCTTCCAAGGTGTAAGCGTCTTTTAATTTCATGGCTGCAGTCACCATCTGCAGTGATTTTGGAGCCCCCCAAAATAAAGTCAGCCACTGTTTCTGTCGTTTCCCCATCTAATTGCCATGAAGTGATGGGACCGGATGCTATGATCTTAGTTTTCTGAATGTTGAGCTTTAAGCCAACTTTTTCACTCTCCTCTTTCACTTTCATCAAGAGGCTCTTCAGTTCCTCTTTACTTTCTGCCATAAGGGTGGTATCATCTGCATATCTGAGGTTATTGGTATTTCTCCTGGCAGTCTTGAATGCAGCTTGTGCTTCCTCCAGTCCAGTGTTTCTCATGATGTACTCTGCATATAAGTTAAATAAGCAGGGTGACAATATACAGCCTTGAAGTACTCCTTGTCCTATTTGGAACCAGAATATTCAATTTGTGCTCTGTTGATCATGATGTATCTTGGGGTTTTTTTTTCCTTTATTTATTTATTTTTTTTCCAGTGGGTTTTGTCATACATTGACATGAATCAGCCATAGACCTATACGTATTCCCCATCCGATCCCCCCTCCCACCCCCCTCTCCACCCGATTCCCCCGGGTCTTGGTTTTTTTGTGTGTGTGTTTTAGATTTATTTTTAATTGGAGTAATATAATGTGCTTCCTGGGGCTTCCCAGGTGGCACAGCAGTAAAGAATCCACCTGCCAATGTAAGAGACACGGGTTCGATCCCTGGATTGGGAAGATACCCTGGAGTAGGAAATGGCAACCCACTGCAGTATTCTTGCCTGGGAAATCCCAAGGACAGAGGAACCTGGCAGACTACAATCCATGGGGTCACAGAGTTGGACACAACTGAGCCACTGAGCATACATGAATAATTGCTTTACAATATTGTGTTATGTAAGTTTCTGCTTTGACTTCCCGAGAAGTGAGCAGTAAGACTGATGTTGTAAAACACAGAATGGGAAGTCCAGCAAAAACACCTAATATTTCCTGTTCTTTATCCATAAAGCTTTGCACTTATTTTGAAATATGTTCTAAAAGCTTGTAGAGTCATGCTGTGGGCAAATGAATCTCAAAAATTCTCTTTACAGTGTTTTCCATGGAGGGTTTATATTACTGCTTTGTCCTTCTGCCTTTTGTAACCCTCTGTGTTCCTCTAATAACTCACTTGGCAGCCCTAAGCCATCCATCAGGCACTTGACAATTGGCCTGGAAAAGATGACTCAGGCCTTAGCTTTAAATGCCACTTTCTTCCTCCATAGCCAAGGCAGACTTAACCATAGAGCCTGGACTTAGGAAACATACCTATGTTTCATCTGTCTTTATTCTTGCAGAGATGGCCAGGAAAATGGGGATTCTGTCTCCTCAGTTAATAATGATAACTTATCTGTTGCAGGGTTTAGTGAGATGGTATCAATGGAGTTGTTATTCAATAGACTTGGAGGTGGTTGTTGTTTACACCGTATTCTCCTGTTTCCTTCTTTAAATGTAAGTTGCTGAAATGTCCCATGTCTACCAAGCAATGGCTGAGAACATCGAGGAAACCCAGGCTGGCTAGTAACTCTACTGTGTGGAATCACTGAGTTCCTTAGAATGCAGTTAGAGTTGCTAATGTATACAATGAGATGAACACCAGATTTTAAGTAAGATTCCCCCCTAGTTTACCATTTGCTTATCCTCAAAGCTCCCTCCCCACCCTCCTGATATGTGAGTGACCATGTCTTGTTGCCTCTACGTCTTACATGGTCTTGGAGTAAGGAGTTATTATTCAACTTTAGATATTTGAGATAATTATAAACTAAGGTAGAGATGTTTACATAAATGAAGTCCTTATTTTATTCACTGATTTATTTATCAACAGTTGCTGAGAACTGCTATGTAGCAGGCACTTTATGGTTCCAGCATATTTCCTGACCCAAAGGAAAAATCCAGCTTTGTGAGGATGGCAGAACTGGGACAAAGAGTAACCCCTGTGTATGACCAGCAGGCGGTAGGAGCCAGAGGAAGAATGAGTTAATTCGGCTGAGAAGCAAGGGGGAAGATTCCCCAAAGGAAAGCAAAATTATCAATAACACGGTAAGGTAACATAGTAGTTTTTCAAAAGGAGCAGAAGAAGGTCATTCTTGGCATCTTAAGATGAGTATACTTCTCTGCTTATATTTTCTGTGACTATTATTATTACTTTGAGGCTTTGAGGGGTAGTGAAGGGACCTGGAATTGTCACCATCAATTCTCGCAATTCTTTCTCATTGAATTTGTCTTAGTTATTGTCCTGATATAACCCAATTCTCACTCAAAATTCCCTTCCTTCCATGACACCCACTACGATGTTCTTAAAGCATATATCTTAGATATGTATGCATATTGGAAAAGTATGGGCAGTTAATTCATGTGTATGAGCATTTTAAATTACATAAAACATATTGCACTGTAGCATATTTCCTCTAACTTATCTTAGGAAACACAGTTTGATTTTTAAAACCAGATTAAAAGTAAAATATGTAAAAATCATTTAAAATGGATGAAGACCCATTCTATCCTAAGACTGCCATGACTGACTTAATCCATCCTCTGTGGATGGTTAGGTTGTTTGCATTTTTTGCTTATCATGAAGAGTGCTGCTTTGAATATTCTTGTCTTTGACTTTGGGTGCAAATGCATAAGCATGAATTATGGGTTCCAGTTGTTTTCTCCAATGTGGACACTGCATTATTTTTAAATTTTATCATTGTGGCTTTATTTGCATTTCACCATCACACTCTAATTTTCACATTGTCAGTATTCCTTCCGTTGTCAGTAACTATCACTTTCTGGTAACCAGATGTGGGGCTGACCCCCTGCAAAGGAAGCTGCTCTTCACACTGACAGAGACAGCAGACACTTGCCATGTTGTGTTTTGCAGATGTGTTCAGACACCTGAGTTAACAGACATCTCTGGCCATTGTACTCAAATCCATGCTGCATCTCACCTCAGCTCCTCCTTCCTTTCTTGGACTTACATCCCCATGATTTCATATCATAACAGTCCCAGACTATATAAAGCATCATATAATAGTCTTTGGTCCCAGACAGCCTGACATGAGATCACTCAGTTTAGTCAGCCTCTATCTTAGATGAGGGTTCGACTACACTGACTCTTGTGACTCATCCATAAATAGTGACCTAAGCCATGGCATTCAAAACACAGGAAACATTCAGCAAGGGTCAAATGCACCACTACAGAGCAACAAGCATGTACTGAGTGTTTTTATGACCCAGTCACTGTTTTAAGTGCTTTTACATGCATTATCTCACCTAAGTCAGCAAGGTAATAATATTATTTACACTTTGCAGATGAGGCCCTGTGACTCAGAAAGGTGACACATCTTGCCCAGAGAGCACAAAACTAGTAAGTGAAGGCATTCTGATTAGAGTCTTGCTTTTGTATGCTATACTCCCTCCAAATTGAGCACCCTGTTAGTATTCAAAATACAAGTGGGAAATTCCAGTACACTCTTGTGACTTATCTTTCATTTACAGGCACATACAATTAGGGCCTATGGTATGAATTAGTTCAAACAAATTGGAAGAACTGAGGCCATGAAGAAGGCTTTTATTGAAAAACTCCCTCAATTTCAGTTTTGTAGCCCTTATGCATGTTCTTAGAAACATTCATTTTCTAGGTTAAGATGGAATTCAGACTGAAGATTCAATAATCTTCAGTTGTCTACCATTGTCTAACAATCTGTTGTTGTCTAGTAGGAAACAGCCATCTGTAAAGGTATTACTGAAGATTTTTTTGATACAAGGAGAAATCTGTTACCTTGAACAAACTTTTACATTTCAGAATTACTGTAATTCAGGGGAGTACTGAGGGTCAGGTGGAGCTTGGTTCAAAGGTGTTAACTGTTAGCTTACAACTAATTTAAAAAAAGGAAAAATATCAAAATATAAGTATTGTACAGTATAATTACAGCTAATTTAAATTTATGTCAATTTCTGACTTCCATTGGAATATGAACGCTCATGGCTATGAGATATTACTTGAAGTTACTTAAAAGAAATTAAACCTACATAATTGAAAAGGGAATGTTCACATATTTTCCTAATTGTGTTCCATTAGGACAGAATTATCATTTTTAGGAAATTAATTCCATTGAACTTGATGTTTAAGACAGAGAAGTGGAAAGAATCAAGCTACTTAGCACTTAATTTTTTCAGGCCATTAGCAAACCCACATATGCTTCCTGTGATGTACTTGTGTATTATATTCCCCATGCTTCCCCCATGGGAGATGAGTCAGAAGATATTATGTGCCACTGAAGTCACAGAAAACAGAAACTCCAGCTGCTCAGAGTGTGTTGTGCAGAGTTGTTGTTCAGTCACCAAGTCGTGTCTGACTCTTTGCAGCCCCATGGACTGCAGCACACCAGGCCTCCCTGTCCCTCACCGTCTCCTGGAGTTTGCCCAAGATCACGTCCATTGAGTTGGTGATGCCATCCAACCATCTCATCCTCTGTGGCCCCCTTCTCCTGCCCTCAATCTTTCCCAGTGTCAGAGTCTTTTCCAATGAGTCACTCTTCACATCAGGTGGCCAAAGTATTGGAGCTTCAGCTTCAGCTTCAGTCCTTCCAGTGAGTATTCAGGGTTGATCTCCTTTAAGATTGACTGGTTTGAGCTCCTTGCAGCCTAGGGGACTCTCAAGAGTCTACTCCAGCACCACATTTCAATGGCATCAATTCTTCGGTGCTCAGTCTTCTTTATGGTCCAACTCTCGTATCTGTATGTGACTACTGGAAAGACCACAGCCTTGACTATATGGACCTTTGTTACATTGTCTAGGTTTGTCATAGCATTCTTTCCAAGAAGCAAACATCTTCTAATTTCATGATTGTAGTCACCATCCACAGTGGTTTTAGAGCCCCCAAAGAAGAAATCTGTTACAGCTTCCACCTTTTCTTCTTCTATTTGCCATGAAGTGATGGGAGCTGATGCCATGATCTTAGTTTTTTTTTAATATTGAGTTTTAAGCCAGCTTTTTCACTCTCCTCTTTTGTCCTTATCAAGAGGTTCTTTAGTTCCTTTTCACTTTCTGCCATTAAAATGGTATCATCTGCATATCTGAGGTTGTTGATATTTCTCCTGGCAATCTTGATTCCAGCTTGTAACTCCTCCAACCCTGCGTTTTGCATGATGTGCCCTGCATATACATTAAATAAGCAGGGTGACAATGTACAGCTTTGCTGTACTCCTTTCTCAATTTCAAACTAGTCAGTTGTTCCATATAAGGTTCTAACTGTTGCTTCTTGACCCGCACACAGGTTTCTCAGCAGACAGGTAAGATGGTTTGGTATTCCCATCTCTTTAAGAGTTTCCCAGTTTTTTATGATCCACACAGTCAAAGGCTTTAGTGTAGTCGATGAAACAGAAGTAGATGTTTTTCTGGAATTCCCTTGCTTTCTCTATGATCCAGCAAATGTTGGCAAATTGATCTCTGGTTCCTCCGCCTTTTCTAAACCCAGCTTGTACATCTGGAAGTTCTTGATTCAAGTACTTCTGAAGCCGAGCTTGAAGGATTTTGAGCATAACCTTACTAGCGTGGGAAGTGGGCACAATTGTCTGATAGTTTGAACATTCTTTAGTACTGCCCTTCTTGGGAATTAGAATGAAGAATAACATTTTCCAGTCCTGTGGCCACCACCGGGTTTTCCAAATTTGCTGACATATTTAGCGAAGCACTTTCATAGCATCATCTTTTAGGATTTTAAGTATTTCCACTTGAATTCCATCACTTCCACTAGCTTTACTGGCAGCAGTGCTTCCTAAGGCCCACTTGACTTCACATTTCAGGATATATGGCTCTAGGTGAGTGACCACACCATTGTGGTTGTTCCAGTCATGAAGATCTTTTTTTGTACAGTTCTTCTGTGTATTCTTGCCATCTCTTCTTCATCTTTTCTGCTTCTATTAGTTCTTTACCGTTTCTGTCCTTCATTGTGCCTATCTTTGCATGAAATATTCCTTTGATATCTCCAGTTTTCTTGAAGAGATCTCTAGTCTTTCCCCTTCTGTTATTTTCCTCTGTTTCTTTACTGTTCATTGAAAGAGGCCTTCTTTTCTCTCCTTGCTATTCTCTGGAACTATGTATTCAGTTGGATATATCTTTCCTTTTCTCCCTTGCTTTTTGCTTCTCTTCTTTCCTCAGTTATTTGTAAAGCCTCCTCAGAAAATCACTTTGCCTTCTTGCATTTCTTTTTCTTTGGGATGGTTTTGGTTAGTGCCTCCTATACAATATTACGTATTTCTGTCTATAATTCTTCAGGCAATCTGTTTACCAGATCTAATTGCTTGAGTCTATTCATCACCTCCACTATATAATCATCTGGGATTTGATTTAGGTCATACCTGAATGGCCTAGTGGTTTTCCCTGCTTTCTTTAGTTTAAGCCTGATGTTGTGCAGAGACAGTGTTTAAAAATAAGAAAAAGTTGTATTTGGGGGGAAAACCCCACAGAACCATAGCACTTCACCAAATAGCATTTAAAAGCCTATTAACTGTTATAAGAAACATCCAAAATAAACTGAAAAATCAATCAAACAAAAAAATCACCACTGTTTATCTTAAAAACATGTCCCAGGAAACTTTATGACTTTAGTAATTACAGAGCATGAAGCACCCAAAAAACCACTCTTGACCTCAGGAAAAATTAAATACTAAATATAAGCATGTAATTATACTAATACTATTAGTCACTATCTGGTCATTATTTTGTAAGTACTTTATATGCATTATTTTATTTAATATTCTCAGCAACCTAGGAGATAATTACTATTCTGATTTCCATATTATAGAAGAGGGGACACAAGTTTCAAGAGGTGAAATAAATTATCCAGAGCCACTGAATGTACCAATTAGTTTCCATTCTACAGCATACTTATTCTATAATAAACAGCTTCATTTATTTAGCTCAGAAGTCTGTGGGCAAGCAATTGGGGTGGGCTTAGTGGGCAGTTCTACCACTAAACTTGCTGAGCTCACACACAGGTCTGAGGGCACCACCCTATCTCATAGTCTCTGATCAAACGATAGGCTATTGGGCCATGCACGTGGTAGTCTCAGGAATCCAAAGACAGGATAGTCCCAATGCTCAAGCTTCTGCTTGAGTCACAAAGCAATTGACATGGCAAAGCCAGATGCAAGGAGTAAAGAAATAGACTCTTATCTCTTGACTGGAGAAGCTGCATAGTCACAGTTTGAAGAGGAATAGAAGGATTTTTGGCTGCTTTGAAATTCATCAGTCAGAGCCAGCCTTTGTCCAGATTTTGACAACTAATAGAGCCAGCCTTTGTCCAGATTTTGACAAGTAATAGAGCCAGCCTTTGTCCAGATTTCAAAATCCAAGTACCTAATACTGATCCTACAGTGTCTCTCAAAAGTAGATTCCTTCAAAGTTTTCAAGAGGACTGTCCCACTTTTTGAAGGGTACTTGACTTCTCATCTTTTCTAAGTCCCTGCTAGCATCACTGAGTCAATGGACAGGAATTTGAGCAAACTCTGGGACATAGTAGAGGATGGAGGAGCCTGGTGGGCTATGGTGTTGCAGAGTTGGACATGACTGAATGACTGAACTACAACAATAACAACAATCTTCCAACCCCTGACAAACATTAGTTCTGTGTACCCCTGTTCTGTGCATCCATCCACTACAGCACTTATCACATTATAACGAAGCATTTATCATAATACAGTGTTTACTCTCTAGACTAGGCAGGGATTATGTCTAATTATTTTCTATAGCTCTGATCCTTGACCCAGTCTTTGGTACAGAATTTGTGTTCAAAAACAACTTGCCGAAGAAAGTCATGATGATTTACATGTTTATAATCATTCGCGTCCATTGTAATTGACAACAGCATCGAATAGCTGGCAGTGTTTATTGCTATCATCTTCAGTTAAACATTCTCAAATGCTTTGAAAAACAGCAATGATAAACATTTTACTTTTGGAAAAGTTTTCCATTTCTTTGTTATTTTAGGTGTCCCTGATAATATCAGTGGGCTTCCCGGATGCCCATAGTGGTAAAGAATTCTCCTGCTAGTGTAGGAGACATAAGAGAGACACAGGTCCAATATCTGGGTTGGGAAGATACCCTGGAAGAGCGCATGGCAACTCACTCCAGTATTCTTGCCTGGAGAGTCCCATGGACAGAGGAGCCTGGCAGGCCACAGTCCATAGGGTCACACAGAGTTGGACAAGACTGAAGCGACTTAGCATGCACATAGTATCAGTAACATTAATTTAAAAAAAAAAAGAAAATTAGATGCACAGGGCAAGAAAGGAATTTGGAACCAATTTCACATCCAGTTTAGTAATGTTAAGGATGGAGTGTGCACAAGGTTCTCCACCTTATCTGAGCTTTTTAAGTAAGCCGCTTTCAGCACCCCAAAAGAAACAGGTGCTCAGAAGCCCCCTCCTTTCCTGGAAATTGAGTGGTACCCTTTGAAATACTGCCTGGCTTGACTGAGAATCACTGCTTTACTTGTGAATTCCTTCTCTTTAGTAGCCGATGAAACTCTGGGCTGCTTCCATGGACATTTCAGTTCTTTTCTCCCCCAAACTCCTCCAACTTCTCCATGACACCCAGGGCCTTACTCCTCATCTGCACTCTGCTGTTTGAATGTTCCCTGCACACTCCATGCACACTCAGAGGCGGGTATATGGGCAAGCACAAAGGAATGGGAGGTTGATGCAATTCACACCAGGGGCAGGAGTGAGAGAGGTGTAAGAGAAAAATACTGAGATCCAAAGCTTAACTTTTTCTTTAGTGTTTCTAATACCACCAAAAAGCTGGTAGAAGGCTGATTTATCTATGTTCCCCAGATTATATGAACCAATATTTACTGTGACTGTTATACACACAGCACATCTGTACTCGACACTTGCCAGCTGGGAGCACTTGGCAAGCTATTAGTTTGTGAGCTTCAGTTTTCTCCTATGTATCTTGTGGAGCACAGTATTGATGGGATGATTAGATAGATTATGCATATAGAGCAGGCAGCCCTCTGCCTAACCCAGGGGAAGTGCTCAACAAAATGGACTACTAGTTATTACCATTGTTAGTATTAGTACGCCAGTGTTCCCAAGTAAATCTCAGTTCTTAGCTTAACTTTCTGTATTTTATTATTTTTGAGTTATAAAGATATTTTAAAGAACAGATTAAAGTGAATTCCTTGGCTGTCCAATGTTTACAACTCCATGCTTTCACTGCCAAGGACATGGGTTCAATAAGGAAAAAAACAGATTAAAGCACATAAAAATTAAAAAAGTAGAACCCAAATTCCTATACCATTAGAAAATCCAATTGTCTTCATTTTCCATGTTGCTGTTCAGTCCTTATCCATACATATAGGTAGTTTTTCTCCTAGTTGCAATCATTACGAAGGAAACTAGTGTATGTAAATTTTTTTTCACTAGTGTTATACCCTGAAATGTATTTCAGTTGCCTGAATTTTAAAGATTCAAGTAACAATAGCTAGCCAGAATGTTAGTTTTGTCATCTACAGTAAGTTACATAGTTCTTTATGTTTAGGTAATGCTTTGTAATTTTTCATGTATGCATTTTTATTTAACATGGTAATCTTGGAAGATTATAATAATAGAATATGAATTATTATAAATAACACCCCTAAGTGCTTACTATGTGCCAAGTATTCTCATCATTATTATCCCTGTTTGACTCTCAGGGAAGCCAAGTGTCTCACTCAGTCTCACAAATCCAGTGAAACATTGAAATGAGTCTGAAGATACAGATCCTCTAGCTACTACTCCAGTCTTCTTTCCAATTTATCAATTTACCCCTTCCAGAAAATACTGGTTCTTGGGTCATTAAATCTGGAGCGCTCTCATTGTAAACAACTGTTTTATTGGTTCCTATAAAACAAAAGTCAAATTAACCTAGGAACTCTTTTGAACAAGAAAAACCAGTTTAGGAAGCTTCATTGAGGCCTTTTTAATGGGCCTTACAGATGGTAATAAGAACAGTTAAGAATATCAACAAAAAACTTGGGAGAAAATAAAAGCTATTATTTCAATGAGGTTAAAAAAATTTTTTTTTTCTTTTAAAAAAGGAGTTACCACAAATGAATTAAAAAAATTCTTTGAATGGTTATTCAGAATGGGATAATTAAGATAGACTTTTATGTGATTAAAACAAGATTTGATATTACTATAGTATACTATCTAAAGTTGGCTTTCCTGGTGGCTCAGACTGTAAAGAATCTGCTTGCCAATGCCAGAGACCGAAGTTAGTTCCCTGGGACCGAAAGATCCACTGGAGAAGGGAACGGCAGCCCACTCCAGTATTCTTGCCTGGAGAATCCCATGGTCAGAGGAGCCTGGCGGGCTATAGTCCATGGGGTCACAGAGAGTGAGACACGACTGAGTGACTAACACACTTTCAGATCCTTTGTGGCATACAGTCCCTCTGGGCACTTTTAAAGTTTGCCTTGGCCACACATCTTGGGCACTTACGTTGCCAAGATCAGTTGGTCTAACCTGTAGGCACTTATGGTAGCATTTATTGTCCTGAATCTTTTAGACAACTACAACCCCAATGATTAAACCGAGAGAAGAAAAACCAAATATGTCAGCAGGAAATCTAAGTGGAATGGTCTACCCTTCATTTTAAATATGAAAGCTCTTTCTATGGGTATCTTTTCTACATTTCTTTATCTAGGGGCACACTAGTCCAAGTATCATCAGGTCAAGAGTTCTTTCTATGTGCAGTCTTTTCTTTTGGCATTATTAAAACCTCACTAACCAGCACTTCAATCCAATTATTCTAGTAGTCATGTATGGATGTGAGAGTTGGACCATAAAAAAGTTGACCGCCGAAGAATTGATGCTTTTCAACTGTGGTGTTGGAGAAGACTCTTGAGAGTCCCCTGGACTGCAAGGAGATCAAACCAGTCAATCCTAAAGGAAATACACCCTGAATATTCACTGGAAGGACTGATGCTGAAGATGAAGCTCCAATACCTTATGTGAAGAACTGACTCACTGGAAAAGACCCTGATGCTGGGAAAGATTGAAGGCAGGAGGAGAAGGGGATGACAGAGGATGAGATGGTTGGATGGCATCACCGACTCGATGGACATGAGTTTGAGCAAGCTCCAGGAGTTGGTGATGGACAGGGAAGCTTGGTGTGCTGCGGTCCATGGGGTCCCAAAGAGTCAGACACAACTGAGTGCCTGAACTGAACTGAACCCGCATCTGTCACTCTTGTTTAAAAGGTTCTAGACAGGGACATAGAGTAGTGATTGCTATTAACATAAAGTCAAAGTTAACTGCTATGGCATGGTGTAAAAACATGACAAACCTGTGAACTGACGTTCATCCCTGTCTCCTTTTGGTCAAAGTGAGACCGTTGGTGAGATGTTCTTTACGTTTTTACTTGCATCCTTCCTGTACTATGATTCTATTCTTGTTTCCTGTTCACCTACCCACAACTACCTACTTTATTAACTGTCTAGTTGAAATTTTAAAAAATTCCGTTAGTGCCATCACAAAGACATTGCGAAGGGAGTATCACATGTGCCCAATTTCCTATTAATATAACTACACTAAAGTGCCATTCAAGTTCTTTAGACTCTCTCTCTGTGGGTGTCTAAAGTATCTTATTCATTCACTCAACACATAAATTAAATATTAGCATTGCTAAAATTATAGACACAATGACTAATGCCCAGAGGAAGATATATAAAATAGCATAAATTCAAAAAGGAGACATAACTTCTAAAACTAAAATGCTTACAAGTATTTGGCCTTGTAATTTCTACTTTAAAATCCTCAGAAACTTGAAATTTTAGAATTTATCTTTTGTTTATAATTTACCTTTGGTTGATCTCTCTTATGAGATTGAGAGATTGTCCTATTAAATCCATCAGACTTTTTGAACTTATTAATTTGAAAAAGATATATGTTGTATTTTTTTTCTTTTTTTTTTATGTTGTACTTTTATAGCAATAGAATATATTAAAATGATGCATTAAGTATGAACTTTCTTAATACTGCTATAATTAGCAATTATTTTATGCTTCAAACAAGTGTTAGTTTCTATATATTCTTTGTTTCCAAATTCACCCCAAATTCTGCAATCCAGGTTCTATGAATTCCATTTTAAAATTTAAGAAATTGAGATTTAGTGAGTGACTTGAAACACTGACTTGTTTGAAACACTTGAAACAATGACTGATCTGACTTGATCTCAGAATTGATATCAAAGAGTAATTCAGTTTTTCTTTATGAACTGGAATAAAGAAAACTACTACCTGTTTATTAATGGGTCGTATTTTGTTTTCTTGGGTATATTTTTTAGGTCCTTACCTCCTTACTTTCTTTCCCTTTCCCTTCTTCCCTTCCCTCCTTCTCTTCCTAAATGCATATAAGATACATGACAAGGATGGCAATTATAAATAAAAATAATAATTACAAACACTCATTACAAGTGATCCAGCTTAAAAACAGCAATATCAACACCTTCACTGACTCTCTCTCAACCTACTGCTATGGCTTCCTGGGGAGTTTCCGAAGACAAGTTAATGGAGAAGGAAAGTGATAGTATCTTAGTCTGTTTGCACTGCTGTAACAAAATAAATACCACAGCTGAGTAGCTTTTAAACAATAGACATTTACTTCTCACAGTTCTGGAGTCTGGTTTCAGAGAGGGCTATGACTGAATTGACATTACCCAATGATGATATGGCAGTTTTTGTGATCTCATGAATTCCCTATGTTAGAGTTCCAAACTCTTCTACACAAGAGATAATCTGGGTGGACTTAGGCAAAAGGGGTGAGTTCATGGCTATGTCAGTCTATCTTACCTTTGCCTCTCAAAGTCCACTTCCCCCCCTGTCTCTTATACTTTTCATCCTGCTCTCTGCTCAAGGAGGCTGATGTGTCTGGAATTTATCAATGATCTATCATCTAGGATTTCATGTAAAATACATGATGCATTTGAATTTCAGATAAATAACAAAACTTTAGTATGTCCTATAAAGTATTTAGGATATATGAAAAATTCATTTGTTTTTAATCAGAAATTGGAATCTACCTATATGTCCCACACTTTTAATTTGCTTAATTGGGTAACCCTACTTCTATCCTCTTTGGTTTTTGGCTGAGATCCTCCCCTGGGGAATGTCAACAGGAGACCGACCGATGGGAGGTTGGGATGGGAGTCCAAAATACATACTTTCCTGCCTCCCTCTGTGTGAGTTTCTTCACTGAAGCCCACTGCTCCTTGTAAAGAGACTTTTCCCATGGGACTCTCCTTCCAGGCTCCAGGGGCCAGTTCTTCCCCTTGATCCTGAGAGATGGAGACAGCTCTACTGGTGTTCCCAGTTTTGTGTTACTGTACTATCCCTGTGATCACCTCAAATCTCATCATAGCTTTGTAAATAGTCTCTTTGTAAATTCAGTTCAGTTGCTCAGTCGTGTCTGACTCTTTGCGACACCATGAATCGCAGCATGCCAGGCATCCCTGTCCATCACAAACTCCCGGGGTTTATTCAAACTCATGTCCATCGAGTCGGTGATGCCATCCAGCCATCTCATCCTCTGTCGTTCCCTTCCCCTCCTGCCCCCAATCCCTCCCAGCATCAGGGTCTTTTCCAACAAGTCAACTCTTCACATGAGGTGGCCAAAGTATTAGAGTTTCAGCTTCAGCATCAGTCCTTCCAATGAACACCCAGGACTGATCTCCTTTAGGATGGACTGTTTGGAGCTCCTTGTAGTCCAAGGGACTCTCAAGAGTCTTCTCCAACACCACAGTTCAAAAGCATCAATTTTTCGGTGCTCAGCTTTCTTCACAGTCCAACTCTCACATCCATACATGACCACTGGAAAAACCATAGCCTTGACTAGACGGACCTTTGTTGGCCAAGTAATGTCTCTGCATTTTAATAAGCTATCTAGGTTGGTCATAACTTTTCTTTGTAAATTAACCCTCCTTAAATTATCTTACTGAAAGAGCACCACCTAGACTTAAGTCAAGGTATTTCCAAAAAATTGATTCTGTTGCAGAATGAAACATAAATAGAATTTAATCTTACAATTTCTTGTTTAGTCCAATACCTTGCTTTCCCTTTGGATCTATTGGAGTCCTTGATGTGTTTAGCCAGAGGGTGTGTTTCCATCCTGATGGAACTTACAATCTAATAAAGACATCGAATGGGAAGGAAACCAACTTCGGTTCATCTCCAAAGGAAGGTAACTTTTCCAGTGAGGCTCAGAAAGGTTAATAGGAAATTTAAAGCATATTTTCCGAAGATTTACCACCAGAGCATGCCGGAACCCTAGTTCTCATGAGATTCACTTTCTAGGCACCATTCTAGCCAAGATCTATTGAGCACATACTATAAGCCAAGTGTTGTTCTTAGCACTTTTCACATATTTACTAATTTAGTCCTCTCTAAACTCTGTGATGCAAGTACAGATAATAAAACTATTTTCCAGCTAAAAAATTTAAGCAGAGAATGGTAATTCTCCCAAGTAGTTTCACAGGCAGGACAAGTGGTGGGACCAGGGTTTGTGTCCATTTAGATAGGCTCCAGAGCTCACATGCCCACCCATCATGCCTCAGGGTCATGTCTTGCTCTAAATGAGGGCTGCTCTTAATTCTTGTGTGCCAACTGCAAAAAAGCACCTTAGATAAGGCAACTGATATGGAGCAGTAGTCTGCCTGGTGTTGGGCAAAGGGTCTGTCTTTTGTGCAATGAGATGCTGAGCAAGCCCACTTATGGTTGTTCCCGGAGTTTGTCTGCATAGGGGATGGGTGGTCTCTGGTTCACAGAGAGCAGCAACAGCTGAGGGCCTTTCAGAGGAATTGGTTGGCCTGTTGCCTCCAACTCTCCCAGCAAGACCTCATCCTCCAAGCTTATTTCTTCAGAAATTGGCTACAGTGAATCTTCTTACCTCCCTTCAACTCCTAAAAGTCACCATATTAGGGGAACTTTGAATTTTTCTCTGAAGCTCAATTACTCCCATTCCAACATAGAGAGAGCATTTTCTTTCTAACGATACGAGACCATCCAATTAAGGAAGGTAGTTAGAACAGAGAGAAGGGGAAGGGTGTAAGAGGGAGAGATGTAGAAACACATTAAATTATTAGTATTTTGTTTTCAGATAGCATAGTTGTCTACCTGAAAAGCACAGGGAACTAACTTAAAGACTATTAAAACTCAGTAGAAGATAAACAAGGTCCTACTGTATAGCACAGGGAACTATATTCACAAGCCTTTAATAGACCATAATGGAAAAGACTATGAGAAAGAATATGTGTGTGTGTGTGTGTGTGTGTGTTTCTGAATCACTTTGCTGAACACCATAAACTAATACAACACTGTAAATCAGCTACAATTAAAAAAAAAATGGTGTTGGGAAAGTTGACCAGATTCTGAGCCACCAGGGAAGCCCCTTGTAACTCTGGGTGGGGGAGTCACAATTCTCTTTTAATGCATATGGGATGGGTAGTCACCTGCAGGACGTTCTGCCATTGTCACTAACAAGGAGGCTGAAAGAGTAACACATCAAAGCACAAAGATCCTCGAGGCTGAATCCTCAAACTGATCTTCAAACTGAACGCATGCTCTACCCTGGTCACTCTAAGCAGTATCAAGGAGCCTGAATCTGACACCTTTTTTCCTGGCTGCCCGCGCGGTCGTGGGGGTCAGTGGCATTGTGTGTGAGCGCCTAAGTCCTGGCAGTAAAGAACAGGGTCTTGGTGTGGATCCACAGAGTGACCCCTGTGTGTGGCATGACTCCATCGACAGGTCTGACTTCTGGTATACAGCGTGTAAATAAATGGAGTTAGAACACACTCATTCACCAAACACAAAAATAAACTCAATATGGCTTAAAGGCATAAACAGAAGGCGTGACACCATGAAACGCCTAGAAAACATCATAGGCAAAACATTCTCTGACATAATTTGTACAAATGTTTTCTTAGGTCAGTCTCCTAAGGCAATAGAAATAAAAGTAAAAATTAACAAATGGGACCTAATCAAACTTACAAGCTTTTGCACAGCAAGTGAAAGTGAAAGCGAAAGTCACTCAGTCGTGTCCAACTCCTTGCGACCCCATGGACTATACAGACCATGGAATTCTCTAGGTCAGAATACTGGAGTGGGTAGTCTTTCGCTTCTCCAGGGGATCTTCCCAATCCAGAGATAGAACCCAGGTCTCCTGCATTGCAGGCAGATTCTTTACCAGCTGAGCCACAAGGGAACCCCTTTGCACAGCAAAGGAAACTATAAACAAAACAAAAAGACAACTTACAGAATGGGAGAAAATATTTGCAAATGATGCAACTGACAAAGGCTTAATTTACAAAGTATACAAAGAGCTCATATAACTTGACAACAACAACAAAACAAACAACCCAATTGAAGAATGGGCAGAAGACCTAAATAGACATTTCTCCAAAGAAGAAATACAAGGCTAATAGGCACATGAAAAGATGCTCAACATAGCTAATTATTACAGAAATGCAAATCAAAAACCATAATGAGGTATTATCTCACAGAGGTCAGAATGGCCACCAATAAAAATCTACAAATAAATGCTGGAAAGAGTGCGGTAAAAAGGAACCTGCTTATACTGTTGGTGGGAATGTTAGCTGGTGTAGCCACTATGGAAAACAGTATGGAGGTTCCTCAGAAAACTAAAAGTAGAGCTACCATATGATCCAGCAAGTAGGCATATATCCAGGCAAAACACTAATTCAAAAAGATCCATGCACCCCTATGTTCATAGAAGCACTATTCACAATAGCCAAGACATGGAAACAACCTAAATGTCCATCAACAAATGAATGGATAAAGATGTGGTACATATATGAATGGAGTGCTACTCAGTCATAAAAAAGAATGAAATAATGGCATTTGCAGCAACATGGATAGACCTAGAGATGATCATACTAAGTGAAATAAGTCAGGAAAAGACAAACACCAATATCACTTATATGTGGAATCCAAACTATGACACAAATGAACCTACCTATGAAACAGAAACAGAATCATGGATATAGAGAACAGACTGGTATTGCCGAGAGGGAGGGGGTTGGAGGAGAGATGGAGTGGGAGGTTGGGATTAGCAGATGTGAGCTTTTATACACAGAATGGATAAATAACAAGGTCCTAATGTATAGTACAGAGAACTATATTCAATATCTTCTGATAAAACATAGTAGAAAAGAACATAAAAAATAATATACCTAGTGGGCCTAGTGGTAAAGAATCTGCCTACAATGCAGGAGACCCGCATACATACAGCAATAACATCAAAAGTTACTACATGCCTGACCCACACACTAGACACTTAGTCTATAACTGCTGAAGCAGTAAACAGAGGACAAAACTAGAGGTTTTAATAAGTGGTGAGAAGCATCTTGTTTCTAAATGGGAAGACATATTATCAAATAGATGTTGTCACCAACATAATTACCAATTTTATTTTCTGTAGTCCAATATTTGCAATGTTTGAACTCGGACAAGTCAATGAACTCTCCTGAGTTTTCATTTCCTTGTCTTTACAATTTAAATCACCTCATGTTGTTGTCAAAACGACTAAATAATAAAATTGCCTTTGAAAGCTCTATTTATAATGTGACCAATTATACGTACGTTCTTTGGTAAGAGAAGTCAGATCTGTCGGTGGAGTCGTGCCACACACAGGGGTCACTCTGGATCCACACCAAGACCCTGTTCTTTACTGCCAGGACTTAGGTGCTCACACACAATGCCACTGATCCCCACGACTGCGCGGGCAGCCAGGAAAAAAGGTGTCAGATTCAGGCTCCTTGATACTGCTTAGAATGACAGGGTAGAACATGCACAGCCTCGAGGATCTTTGTGCTCTGATGTTGAGAGGGTAACAGGCAGGAAGGCCAGGGGTCTCCAAATGGATAAAAGAGGCTGTAAGTGCCAGACATTTTTATCTCTCTTAAACAGCAGGAAGAAACAAACCAGTGATCTGTTTTTCCTTCTCTATACAAATTTAAAAGGAGGTTTCTCTCAACATTCTGGGTTGCCATGACACCTGGTCTCACCTAAAGCTAACTACTCTCAAACTTTGAGTTAACCAATACATTTCTTTTTCATATGGAAATGTTGTCTTAAGCTATGTTAATGAACCCCAGACTCTATCTTCAAGTTGGTTCCGCCAAACGCCCTAACTTACTTACTCAGGTATTGTTCCCCTAATCTATGTAAACGGAACTATTTGTTGGTATTCTGCCCTTCTACAAGATTCAAGTCAATCGTTTTATGGCCTGGGATGAATTATCTGATGCCATTCTAAATTTTATGACATTCCTTTCATTTCATTAACAGACTGTGAGTGACTATATAACATACAGCTAAAGACTAGGAAGGGGGTACTCTTTTGCCCCCTTCTGATGCCTATGTCAGAAGCTTTCTCTATACTTTAATAAAACTTTATTACACAAAAGCTCTGAGCGATCCAGCCTCATCTCTGGCCCCGGATTGAATTCGTCTCCTCCAGAGGCCAAGAATCCCGCGTCTTATCGTTCAATGTGTTGCCCTTTCAGCCTCCTTGTTGGTGACAATGGCAGAACGTCCTGCAGGTGACTACCCATCCCATGCACATTAAAAGAGAATTGTGACCCCTGCCCCAGAGTTACAAGAGGCTTCCCTGGTGGCTCAGAATCTGCCAGCAATGCTGGAGACCAGGGTTTGATCTCTGGGTTGGGAAAATCCCCTGGAGAAGGGAATAGCAACCGACTCCAGTATTCTTGCCTGGAAAATCCCATGGACAGAGGAGCCTGGTGGGTCCATGGGGTCACAAAGAGTCGGACATGACTGATCAACTAACACTTTCACTTTCTTTTGGAGCTACTGGGTTTAGTAGAAAGCATAGAGGAATATGACATTACAGGCAGATATTTTTAACTTTTTAACATGGGAAAAAAGTGGGCAGAAGAGTTTGAGAGTCCTGTACAGAGAATCCAACTGGAGTTTACATGGCTCCTAAACTGTGCTACCCACCCACCCACCTCTAACGTCCATCCTAATTCCTGCTTCAAGATTTGAGGTCACTGGGGAGATCACTTCCTTGGAGTTGGTTGTGAAAAAAGCAGCCACCTCTGAAAAGAAATGGAGCACATCAAATGCGGGACTGTTCCAAATTAGTCTTGAAGCTGGGAGCTGATAATGTAAATTACCTTGGTAGGACCACCTAACGGGAGCTTTCTTTGGAAAGTCTATTTTTAACTCAGAGGCCAAGAGCAACAAAGACCCAGCAAGAAGACTGCTCCTGCCTGACACATGACGGAATGCACACACCCTGGAGTGGGCTTCCCATCCCCTTCCTCCAGCACCACACTGGGAAGGAGGAAGGTACAGCCTAAGGATTAAGGATGCCAGGAAAGGCTGCACAGCCTCAGTTTCTGGCATGGTTGTGAGGATCCCAATTTTTCTCCATTTTAGGGGCGCAATTCTGTATTTTAAGGGATTGGAGAGTGGTAGGGAACTTCTCAGCTGAAGCGCTGTCTAAACACAGCATGCCATCCCAGGATGTGATCGGCACGGCGGTTGCCCCTTTCTGCACCTCAGCAGCTTTCCTCACTAGCAGGTGAAGGATGATTCTGTCTTTGCATATTTGTGCTTTTCCAGCCCCTTCACCCTTCCCGTGACCACCTCTCCTCCCACCCTCTATCCCCCTAAAAGTTAAACAAAGAAAAACCTGTGAAGGAAAACAATACAGGACACCATCTTTTGCCTGAACTATTAAAATCAGCTCCCAGATGGTTTTTCTTTTTCTTGTCCTGCTCATTCTTCTGAAAAAGTGCCGAAGGGATATTTCCAAAACAAGCTGACTATGAACCCCTTGTAAGTCTATAAGCTCCTCCAAGGAAGTAATCATCTTTGTGTCCTTGGCTCTGGACCTAGTGCCTGGCACACGGTAGATGCTGAACCAATGTTTGCTTAATTGGGACAGAACTGAAGGTCTGTCATTCATTAACATGCATGACCAAGCTTTCTCCTCAACCCGAATGGAGGTCTTGTGTGGCTCCCCACTTCCACCAAATTCCCACAGGCTGCATGACCTCACAGCTAGTCCATAAAACACATTGTTCTACAAGTGATTCCCTGGCAAGAAACTGGAATTACCTAACAAGGCATTAGTGGAAACACTCAAGCTGGAAAACCTTTGAGTCCTGTGTTATAGCCTTCCACTAACCCATGGGAGGTGTTCTGCTGAACAACACATATGTCAAAGGTGTGCCTTTAAAGGCTGTTCTTCTAAATCGCTCATATTAGACATTCTATGACAAACAAAGCAGTAATTTCACATATTTCAATATAATATTTATTGAGAGCCCACTAAATGCTGAGGCTTTAAGAGATATAGAGGCAGAATAGGCAGACCCAGTTTCTGCCTTCATGGACTTCATATAACACGTGCCCTGAACTTTGTGACACTGGACTGTCAGGTGCTCAGGAGTACATAATGGAAGGCAAGCAGGCAGGATCTGCTACCTTGCCAAAATCCACATCCTCCTCTTATTCCTGGGAATACAGCAGGACGAGACTACCCCATCTCTCTTGCAGTCAGGCATGGCCCCATGACTGATGATGGAATGTGCCAAGATGTGGTGTGGGCTGATGTTCAGTTTGGCCCATAAAACCACCCATATACACTCCTCTGTGCTCTTACCCTGATCCAGCTGCCTGGGCTGGAGGTCATCATGGTGATCTTGGAAGCCACGTGTTGAAGGAGTTGTTAACTACACCAGCCTGTGTACTTGAATGATCCTGCCTTGCATGGCTACATGAGTGAGACACATAGTTCTACTGGGTTTGAGCCCATTTTTGTGCTGAAGTTCATTTGTTATAGCAGCTGGATTTACCCTAATAATACAAGAGACTATTTAGTTTAAGTCAGAAGAGGCCTAGTGGAAGTAACATTTGAGTTGGGACCTGAAAGGTGAACTAAGGTTATCTGGGCCATGCCTGAAGGGGAAAGTTAGAAGGCTGCAGCATTGTGTCTGTGAAGGTGCTGAGGAAGTGTCTGGGGAGTGGAAGGGAGTTCTGTAAAGTTGGGAAGCAGGTGGCCTGAAATACACTCAGAGAGGAAGGCTGAGGCCAGATTCCATAGGATCTTTCAGTGGCATTAAGGATTTTCAATGATATTAAGGGCCTTCTGGGGGAAGAGCAGGAACCCTCGAAGGAGTTGAACCAGAGAAGTGACCTATTGCTCAGCTACATATAAACATTTTGTGGAAACATACATGTAACACTGTCCCTTCAGTGGCTCTGGTCCCTGATACTTGCCCTAACTCTGAGAACGAGTGTGCCTGTGAAAATGAAACACAGTCAAATTACTTTCTCCTCCTTCACCGGTTCCTCCTCTCTTCTGCCTTGCAGCTTGAGATTTGTGAAATTTTAAAGCAAAGGAATAAGGAGTTACTTCCTCAGACAGACAGAGGAGCAAGTCCAAGAAGGCAGAAGTGTTTCTGCCTTTCTTTGGTGTTTCTGCATTCGCAATTTTCCTTGTCTTAGTCTTTTTCCTAGAGTATACTTCCTCCACTTCTGGTGTCTACTGTGTATAGCAACACAGTATTTAGTTTTTCAATAATTTAATAAAAAAAATTTGGAGAGGGCCTACTCTGTGCCAAGAACTATCTTAGCCTCTAGAATTGATGTAACAGTGAATGGAGGAGGCAAAATTCACGTTTTGTGAATTTTACATTTTAGGGTATGATATGGACAATAAATAATATCATGCTATCATGCCAGTCAGTATAAATATTGTGGGAAAAAGTAAAACAAGGAAGCAACCAAAGAGGGGCTGCTATTCTACTAATATATAGATTTGCCAGGGAAGGGTTTTATTTAGAAATAACATTTGACTCAAGACCTGAGTGAAATGAGAAAGTAAGCCATGGCAATATCTGGGGGAAGAATCATAGAGAAAGAGGGAGAAGCAAAGATGAAATTCCCTGGATGGGAGTGTCTGGCATACACGAAGTTCATGAGTGCATCAGGGAAAGAGATAGTCAAAGAGATCCCTAACTGAACCATTCTTATTTCAGGCAACACTGCACCTCACTGAGGACCAACATCAGAGACTTAACACTGCAGGACAGTGTTAAAGGGGGACAGACTTCACTGATATAATCCAGTCAGTCACTAGACAAATAAAAAATCAAATAATAATAATAAGTCCAAGAAAGGGAGTACCTATGTCCAGCCACAGTTGTTATAATGTTTTATCTGAAATATCTAGTTACCAGCAAAATTTATAAGGAATGCAAAGAAGTAGGAAAATATGATCCATATATCATAAAAATGCAGGCAATGGAAACTGCTTCTAAAAGAGACCAGATGTCATATAAAAAAATTTCTCTATGGGAGAAGGCAAGGGTGGGATGATCTGAGAGGACAGCATCGAAACATGTATATTATCAAGTGTGAAACAGATCGCCAGTCCAGGTTGGATGCATGAGACAAGTGCTCAGGGCTGGTGCACTGGGAAGACCCAGAGGGATGGGATGGGGAGGGAGGTGGGAGGGGGGTTCAGGATGGGGAACACATGTAAATCCATGGCTGATTCATGTCAATGTATGGCAAAAACCACTACAATATGTAAAGTAATTAGCCTCCAACTAATAAAAATAAATGAAAAAAAATTCAAATTAGCCATTATAAACATGTTAAAGAACTAAAGAAAAGAATGTTTAAAGGAGTAAAAGAAGGTATGATGATAATGTTCCACTAAATAGGAAATATCAATAATGAGACAGAAATCATATTAAAGGGCAAAGTGAAGCTTCTTAAATTGGAAAGTAAGGTAAGTGAAATAAAAAATTCACTTGAGGGACACAACAATAGATTTCAACTGTCAGAAGAAAGAATTAGCAGACTTGAGGATAGAGCAATAGAAATTATGTAATCTGAAGAAGAGAAAAAAATAATAAAAACAGACAGAGCCTCAGAGAAACACTAGTGCATTAAGTGTGCCAACAAGTATATGATAATACCAGAAACAGAGAAGTTAAAGACAGTAGAAAAAATACTGATGAAATAATGGGGATGAAAACATCCTAAATTTATGGAAAAACACCAAATTAAACCTAGGAAGCTCAACAAACTTAAAGTAGAATAAATGTGCAAAGAGACACAAATAGACACATCATAGCAAAAATGCTGAAAGCCAAAGACAAGAAAAGATCTGGAAAAGCATCAGGAGAAAAATGATTCATTATTAACAAGGGAACCCAATGAGATTAACATCTGACTTCTTAGTAGAAATAATAGAGATCAAAAGGCAGTGGAATAACAGTATTCAAAGTGCTGGAGGAAAAAAACTTGTCAATCAAGAACCCTAGGAGTGATGTCACCAACATTTAACGACATATGTTGTTCCTAATCTCACTCTTCCTCACAATAAGAACAACTAACAACTATTCAAGAACATTTTCACCACTGAGAGAATCATAGAACATGGAGGTGAGGCTGAAGCACTGCCCTGCACCACAGAGACCAACATAGACAGCATTAGAAGGGTAAGAGAAGTGGTTATCTGCGGGCTGGATGTCTAACATTGAATTGAAGCACATCTCCAGTGAGAAGCTCATGTAGCCAGATAGTTGTTTATAAGAAGGAAAGACTAAACTAAACAGTCTTTCTGAAATGTATCACTTTCCAGTCAGGTAGACCTGAAAAGTACTGTGAATAAGCTGCAGGGAGCAGGCTGGGGGCTGCTCTGCTCTTTAATTTCAGTTGCTTTGTGGTCTAGACTGCAAAACAGATTGCTGGAAGGCATCTGTAATGCATTTCCCATGGCCCTTGCTGGGACTCTGGGAGAGAAAACTGACACTTTTCAGAACACTGCTTTGTGATAGGTACTGGGCTAAATTCATGACTCCAATTTTAAAGAGAAGGAAACTGAGATTGAGAATGTTAAAATGGTATACCCAAGGACAGACAGCTAAGAAAACCAAAGGCAAGGTTTATACCAAGGTCCAAGTTCAGTTCAGTTCAGTCGCTCAGTCGTGTCCGGCTCTCTGTGACCCCATGAATCGCAGCACGCCAGGCTTTCCTGTCCATCACAAACTCCCGGGGTTTATTCAAACTCATGCCCATCGAGTCGGTGATACCATCCAGCCATCTCATCCTCTGTCGTTCTCTTCCCCTCCTGCCCCCAATCCCTCCCAGCATCAGGGTCTTTTCCAACAAGTCAACTCTTCACATGAGGTGGCCAAAGTACTGGAGTTTCAGCTTCAGCATCAGTCCTTCCAATGAACACCCAGGACTGATCTCCTTTAGAATGGACTGGTTGGATCTCCTTGCAGTCCAAGGGACTCTCAAGAGTCTTCTCCAACACCACAGTTCAAAAGCATCAATATTTCGGCGCTCAGCTTTCTTCACAGTCCAACTCTCACATCCATACATGACCACTGGAAAAACCATAGCCTTGACTAGATGGACCTTTGTTGGCAAAGTAATGTCTCTGCATTTTAATATGCTATCTAGGTTGGTCATAACTTTCCTTCCAAGGAGTAAGCGTCTTTTAATTTCATGGCTGCAGTCGCCATCTGCAGTGATTTTGGAGCCCAAAAAAATAAAGTCTGACACTGTTTCCACTGTCTCCCCATCTATTTCCCATGAGGTGATGGGACCAGATGCCATGATCTTAGTTTTCTGAATGTTAAGCTTTAAGCCAACTTTTTCACTCTCCTCTTTCACTTTCATCAAGAGGCTTTTTAGTTCCTCTTCACTTTCTGTCATAAGGGTGGTGTCATCTGCATATCTGAGGTTATTGATATTTCTCCCAGCAATCTTGATTCCAGCTTGTGCTTCTTCCAGCCCAGGGTTTCTCATGATGTACTCTGCATATAAGTTACATAAGCAGGGTGACAATATACAGACTCGATGTACTCCTTTTCCTATTGGGAACCAGTCTGTTGTTCCATGTCCAGTTCTACCTGTTGCTTCCTTACCTGCATACAGGCTTCTCAAGAGGCAGGTCAGGTGGTCTGGTATTCCTATCTCCTTCAGAATTTTCCACAGTTTATTGTGATCCACACAGTCAAAGGCTTTGGCATACTCAATAAAACAAATAGATGTTTTTCTGGAACTCTCTTGCTTTTTCAGTGATCCAGCGGATGTTGGCAATTTGATCTCTGGTTCCTCTGCCTTTTCTAAAACCAGCTTGAGCATCTGGAAGTTCTCAGTTCATGTATTGCTGAAGCCTGGCCTGGAGAATTTTGATCATTACTTTACTAGCGTGTGAGATGAGTGCAACTGTGCGGTAGTTTGAGCATTCTTTGGCATTGCCTTTCTTAGGGATTGGAATGGGAACTGACCTTTTCCAGTCCTGTGGCCACTGCTGAGTTTTCCAAATTTGCTGGTATATTGAGTGCAGCACTTTCACAGCATCATCTTTCATGATTTGAAATAGCTCAACTGGAATTCTATCACCTCCGCTAGCTTTGTTCATAGTGATGCTTTCTAAGGCCCACTTGACTTCACATTCCCGGATGTGTGGCTCTAGGTGAGTTATCACACCACTGTGATTATCTGGGTTGTGAAGATCTTTTTTGTAAAGTTCTGTGTATTCTTGCCACCTCTTCTTAATATCTTCGGCTTCTGTTAGGTCCATACCATTTGTGTCCTTTATTGAGCCCATTTTTGCATGAAATGTTCCCTTGGTATCTCAGATTTTCTTGAAGAGATCTCTAGTCTTTCCCATTCTGTTGAATGGAGTAGCCATCATAGTCAACAAAAGAGTCCAAAATTCAGTACTTGGATGCAATCTCAAAAACAACAGAATGATCTCTGTTCGTTTCCAAGGCAAACCATTCAATATCACGGTAATCCAAGCCTATGCCCCAACCAGTAACACTGAAGAAGCCGAAGTTGAATAGTTCTATGAAGACCTACTAGACCTTTAGACCTTTTAGAACTAACACCCAAAAAAGAAGTCCTTCTCATTATAGGGGACTGGAATGCAAAAGTAGGAAGTCAAGAAACACCTGGAATAACAGGCAAATTTGGCCTTGGAGTACAGAATGAAGCAGGGCAAAGGCTAATAGAGTTTTGCCAAGAGAACGCACTGGTCATAGCAAACACCCTCTTCCAACAACACAAGAGATGACTCTACACATGGACATCACCAGATGGCCAACACCGAAATCAGATTGATTATATTCTTTGCAGCCAAAGATGGAGGAGCTCTATACAGTCAACAAGAACAAGACCGGGAGCTGACTGTGGCTCAGATCATGAACTCCTTATTGCCAAGGTCCAAAGCCCCCTGATATTTCTACTAAACCATAGTCTTCTTTTATAGGTTAAGTAAAGTTAAGCAAACCAAGCTTATTTCTCCAAATCTGTCTCCAGATGTCTGTTCTGTAGAGGAACTATATTTTCTCAGGCAAAACCCATTGTATGAAAATACTGAACATAAAACAGAGGTTGGCAAACTCTTTTATAAAGGGCAAAACAGTAAATGTTTTAGGTTTTGTGAAGCTTACCATCTCTTATCCTAACTACTCAATCTGCTGCTATACTGTGAAGGCTGCCTTATTGCAGATGATATGTAAACAAACAAGTGTGACTATATTCCAGTGAAACTTAAGGACACTGAAGTTTGAATTTCATATAATTTTCACTTGTCATGGTATTTATTTCTTTCCATGCCTCTCAACTATTAAAAAAGCTTTTCTTAACTCCTGGACTGTACAAAAACAGGATGAAGGATTTGGTTTGGTGTGCAGGCCATAGTTTGTAGAGTAAGTCCCCTATATATGAACAAGTTCTGTTCTGAGAGTGAATTCATGAGTCCAACTTGTTCTAAGTCCAACCAAGTTAGCCTAGGTACCTAAGTAACACTATCGGCTATAAAGTACTGTACTGTAATAGATTTATAATATTTCTCACACAAATAATACATAAAAACAATAAATAAAGAAAACATTTTTAATCTTCCAGTAAAAAGTGAAAGTGAAATTCCCTCAGTCGTGTCTGACTCTTTGTGACCCCAAGGACTATATAGTCCATGGAATTCTCCAGGCCAGAACACTGGAGTGGGTAGCCTTTCCCTTCTCCAGCGGATCTTCCCAACCCAAGAATCAAACCGGGGTCTCCTGCATTGCAGGCGATTCTTTACGAACTTAGATATCAGGGAAGCCACGATCTTGTGGTGTGGTACCTTGGAAAGTACAGTGATACAGTAAACAGCTGGCATACAGGTGCTGGCATCCAGTGAACAGGAAAGAGGAGTTACTGACTGGAGGAGGGAGAGGAGGTGGGAGAGGGTAGAGCTGGAGGATCATCAGCAACAGGAGACACAGGGCCAGCTGCTGTGAAGATTCTATTCTACTGCACTCTAAGCAGTGCTGTACACTGAAGCACAACCACTTGTAGGGGAGTTGTGCACATGACAATGTACACCAGACGCGGGAACTAACTTATGTGATTGGACATGTGAACCAATGTTCACACCTTTGAAGTTTGCAACTTGAAGGTTTGTAAGTAGGGAACTTACTACACACACACACACACACACACACACACACACACACACACACACATTGCTTGATGGTACTCTGATCATTAAATTTCTTGAATCCAGAGGATCTTTCTCATGCTGAATTTCACTTTTAATGCAACACACAGTGCCAAAATAGCAGTGTTTCAGAATATGTAGAGGAGATACAGAACATGATAGCAACAGTAGGAAACAAATGACAAGCAACAAGAATAAAAATGAGATATGATGAACTTCTAGAATACAGTTGGTTATACACAGGTAATGTATTTATCAACTTGTTGAAACAATTCCAGGTTTCTGTGTTTAATTTAAAACAGTCTCAAATAGGATTTTTACAGAACTAATTTTTAGAGCAATCATTCGATCAAAGATTGAATAGAGACTCTTGTTAAATGAATATAAGAGAAAAAGGCCTTTAATGGGATTCAATTATATTGCTGTTTGGATAGTAACTTTGGAGTAGACTTCATGGTTAAAGAAAAAAAAAGAGAAAAAAAAAAAGGAATGAGTTTTACAAAGGATTGAGTGACAAGGGTTGTCTCTGGTTGGGAAACCATTTCTCATATTTCATGTTCAAAGAATTGAATTAATGAAAATAACATCTAGCATTTGTGTAATATTTCATTATTTACAAAAGAGCTTCCCCATATGGCATCTTATTTAATTCATGTACTGATAAATGCTTTGTTGAAGTAGGTGTTTCACTAGCTTAATAATGGAAACTGAGGTTTGTAAAATTTAAGCGATTTTCAAGTTCACTTAAGAACTTGTGTTTAGAACTGGAACTCAAATATTTTCTGATTCTTAGCTGACTGTCCTTTGGAATGTTGCTAGTATTGCATGAAAAAGAAAGTTCTATAACCAAATTATCTGAAAAATGCTGAGATAAACTAGTGTCTGCTTTAGGACTCCCCAGAACCTTTCATTAACTAACATCAAATGCAAATTCCCAAAAGGAGAATATAGGAGGTGGTGTTTCCCAAATTTATTTGGTTCTAGAATCCTTTCTAGAAACAGTGATCAAGCCCCTGTGCTTCATGTGGCCCTGAATAAGAATTAAGATTGGGCAAATTACCTAAACCTCTCTACATCCCTGTGTCCTTATCTCTAAATGGGGGGATAATGATAGCTTTTCCACAGGGTGGTTGTGAGAGTTCAAAGAGTTGATGCACTTGGAGCAGTGTCTGCTATATGTAATTGCTTAATTACAAGTAATTGCTGAATTACACATGATTGTTTGATAGCCACATATACATCTGGCACACACATCGGCAAATCCAATCTCTTTTCAAAGATGAAGAGCAATTCAGGGAAGTGAAATGATTCTCTCAAGGTCACGAGGCCAGCAAGAGAGAGTTGGAATACAGACAAGTCTTCTAAACCCAAGGGCACAGTTTTATTTATCAAAACAAGAAAAATGAAACCATATATCCATTTTGATATTCAGGTCCGAATGAAAACTGGAAGATCATGGTCCTTACCTAGATTTTTTTAAAAAGAGATAAAATAAACATCTGAATATTTGGCGAGAGAGGGATGTCTGGCTGGTATTTTTGCTCACTTTCTGTCTGAGGGATGCAGTTTCCTCTTTGATGAGATTGATTTGTAACTCCCTGCACTGCTAAACCACTGATCTCAATTTAACTATACAACTTGGGAGAACTGGAGCTGTGCCATTTTCCCAGAAAATGATTAAGACCAACTCTAAGAATATTGTGAACTTTATCAGGAAAATCAATTCCTCTAACAAGGAAGTGAATCACTATTGATTTTTTTTCCACTCTAATTGGACTCTGAGCCCCGATAGCTTTTCATAAGTGGTGGCAGCTTGCTTTCAGCAAAATGCGTTTTTCACTCAGCAGTGGAGCATAGCATGCTCTCCAACACCTGTGACATTCTTTTTCTTTCTCTAATTTGTATTCCAACTTGAAGGTGAACATGGAAGCTTTCAGACACCTGCTATTCACAGCAACATGATGTTCATGAGACTTTTGTTGCCCTAAATGGACAATTTCTGTGTTCCTGTAATGTAGATACATGGGGGTGGTGGAAAGGGCTTGGTACAGAGCAGATGATGCACAATGAGAAAATGGCTAAGATGTAACTAAGGTGACTGGTGAAGCAGCAAGCCATACACTCCCAATCCAAGATGCCTACATGAATGTGCCCCATAATTTACAATATTTGAATTATGTGAAGTACTAAAAGGAAAGTTTCCAAATTATTTTTATCAGGTAGATACACATTTTTTAAAACTCTGCCAAAGATAGCACAATAGAAAAAAAACCTACAAAATTTAGTTATAAACATCCATGCAAATGTCTTAAAGTACAAGTATATTCCAGTGTACTTGCTGTGCCTGATGCTTAGGAGATGTAGTAATGGACAAGTTGCAGTGCCTGTCCTCAAGTAGTCTAAATTTAGACTGGGGTTTCAAACCAGAAAAATGATTTTACTACACAATCATGTAAGATAAGGAAAATCGCAAATGACCCATATATTGCTAGGAAGGCTCAAAGGAAAGCACTTGGTAATACTTGGTTTGGGCATATGAATAACAATTTGGAAGAGCTGCTCTTTGAGTTGAGCGGTGAAGAAAATCATGGCTAAAGGTCTCAGTTCTTCCCTTGTTCTGCCAAGTTCAAATCCCAAGTCTGGGACTTCATTATTTTATGCTGCTTAACTGATGCATCTTTAGATGTGGGCGCATCTCTAGAATCTGGGTACCTTGAATAATACAGGGACATAGTAGGTTATTCTTGTTGGAACAGATCACTTTCCTCAGATAACTGTAATAGATAGCAAACATGACCACAATTCTTTGTAGCCTCTCCCATTAAGAAGTGGAATCTGAGACTTCCCTGGCTGTCCAGTGGCTAAGACTCTGTGTTCCCAATGCAGGGGGCCCTGGTTCAATCCCTGGTCAGGAAACTAGATTTCACATGCCACAACTAATACCTGGAGCATCACAAAAAATTTTTTTAAAAAGTAAATATTATAAAAGAAGCAAAATCTGCTTCCTTCTTCCTTGAATCTGGGTTGGCTTTTCCATTGACTTTGATTAGCAATGTGATGAAAATGGCAGTGTACCTGTTTCATGCCTGGTCTTCAAGAGGTCTTATATTTCCACTTACTGTTCTTTTCTTCTTTTTGTGTGTTCTGTTTTTTTAATAAGATTACAGAGCTGGAAAGGGCCTTGCAGATCTCATCCTCACTCTTTTTAAAAAATTTTATGCTGGAGTATAGTTGATTTTCAATGTGGTGTTTGTGTCAGGCGTCCTGCAGCTTGATTCAATTATACATAGACATATATCTGTCCTTTTTTTTTTTTTTTTACTCTTTTCCCGTATAGTTTATAACAGAGTGTTGAGTAGAAGTCCCTGTGCTATACAGTAGATCCTTGACTCTATTTTTATATAAAAATATGGAACACTTCCCGAATTTGCATGTCATCCTTACGCAGGAGTCATGCTAATTTTCCCGTATGGTTCCAACTTTAGTATATGCACTGCCGAAGCAAGCACTCGTCCTCATTCTTTTAAACTCCTGAGAATCTTCTAAATTATAACCGATGCTCTTATGACAAGTTCACATACACACTTCCCAGCCATAATTTGGTGCAGGCTCTTTTAAATTTTTGGAACTGTCCAGCATTCCCTTTCATTGAGGAGAAATTCACTGATTTTTAAAAGATTTATATGTTATTGAGGTACATAAGTTTCATGTGTACAATATTATATTTCTACCTCCATATATTTTAGTTTGCTCATCACCTAAAATTTAGTTTCCATACATCACCACACAGTTGATACCCTTTACTTATTTTGCCCTACCTCATCTGGTAACCACCACTCTGTTCTCTGTATCTATATGTCTGTTTTGGTGTTTATTGTTCATTAATTTTCTTCTTTTTTTTTAATATTCCACACATGCATGGTCATATGGTATTTGTCTTTTTCTGACTCATTTCACTTAGCAAGGTGACCTCAAGGTGCATCTACATTGCCACAAATGACAAGGCTCATCTTTTTTGGTGGCTGTCTACTCACTGTTGATGGAGCCACATGAACAGGCCTGGACCTTACTGCTGGAGGATGAGGCTGGGTAGAGAGGGAACTCAGTCACTCAGTTGTCCCAGCCCAAACCCAGACCCGTCAGCCTCACAAGTCAAGCCTGGCTGCTGTCAAGAAATTTCCAAAGATTTTCCACATTTTTGTTCATGAGTACTGACTGCATATAAAAGCTACTGTGTGTTCTCTGAAATGTTCTAGCTGTGTGTGAGACACTAAGTTGATGGGCTTAAGTGAGCAGTTCTCATTAAGACTGTGAGGCAATCTCATTCACCATTGCAACAAAAAGAATAAAATACCTAGGGATAAACCTACCTAAAGAGACAAAAGACCTGTATGAAGAAAACTATAAGACACTGATGAAAGAAATCAAAGCTGACACAAATAGATGGAGAGATATAACATGACTATGAGTCATGTTATAATAAGTCAGAAAAAGACAAATACCATATGACCCATGCATATGTGGAATATGTGAAAATGACTATACTACCCAAAGTAATCTACTGATTCAATGCAAACTACCAATGGCATTTATCACAGAACTAGAACAAAGAATTTCACAATTTGTATGGAAGCAAAAAAGACCCCAAATAGCCAAAGCAATCTTGAAAAAGATTGCTTTGAGAAAGAAGAGTGGAGCTGGAGGAATAAACCTTCCTGACTTCAGACTATGCTACAAAGCTACAGTCATTAACACAGTATGGTACTGGCACAAAAACAGAAATATAGACCAATGGAACAAGATAGAAAGCCCAGAGTAAACCCGTGCACCTTATTTTTGACAAAGGAGGCATGAATATACAATGGAGAAAAGACAAGCTCTTCAATACATGGTGCCAGGAAAACTGGACAGCTACATGTAAAAGAATGAAACTAGAACACTTTCTAGTGCTATACACAAAAATAAACTCAAAATGGATTGAAGATTTAAATGTAAGGCCAGAAATTATAAAGGTCTTAGAGGAAAACATACGCAGTACTCTTTAACATACATCACAGCAAGATCCTCTTTGACCCACATCCTAAAGTAATGGAAATAAAAACAAAAGTAAACAAATGAGACTTAATTAAACTTAAAAGATTTTGCACAACAAAGGAAGCAATAGACAATATTAAAAGACAACCCTCAGAATGGGAGAGAATAATTGCAAGTGAAACAACTGACAAAGGATTAATCTCCAAAATATATAAGCAGCTCATGTAGCTCAATACCAGAAAAACAGACAACCCAATCAAAAAATGGGTGGAAGACCTAAAAGACATTTATTTGAAGAAGACATACAGATGGCTAATAAACACATGAAAAGATGCTCAATATCACTCATTATTAGAGAAATGCAAATAAAAACTACAATGAAGTATCACCTCACACAGGTCAGAATGGCCATCATCAAAAAATCTACAAACAATAAATGCTGGAGAGGATGTAGAGAAAAGGGAATCCTCTTGCACTGTTCGGAATGTAAATTGATATAGCCACTATGGAGAACAGTATGGAGATTCCTTAAAAAACTAGGTGTAGAAATACCATATGACCCAACGATCCTACTCCTGGGACATATCCTGAGAAAACCATTGAATGTACCCCCAAAATGTTCATTGCAGCACTTTTTACAATAGCTAGGACATGGAAGCAACCTAGATGTCCATCAACAGATGAATAGATACAGAAATTTTGGTACATGTATACAATGGAATATTACTCAGCTACAAAAAAGAATGCATTTGAGTCAGTCCTAATGAGGTGGGTGAACCTAGAGCCTATTGAACAGAGTGAAGTCAGTCAGAACGAGAAAGACAAATATATATTAGTGCATGTGTGTGGAATCTAGAAAGATGGTGCTGATGAGCCTATTTGCGGGGCAAGAACAGAGGCCAGACACAGAGAAGAGATTTGTGGGCACAGTAGGGGAAGGAGAGGGTGGGATGAATTGGGAGAGCAGCATGGAAACATATATATTACCGTGTGTAACACAGCCAGTGGGAGTCTGCTGTGAGACACAGGCAGCTCAGCCCAGTGCTCTGTGTCAACCTAGACGGTGGGGTGGGTGGGAGAAGGGAGGGAGGTTCAGGAGGAAGGGGACATATGCATACCTGTGGCTGATTCATGTGGAGGTATGGCAGAAACCAGCATAATACTGTAAAGCAATTATTCTCCAATATTAAATTTTTAAAAAATCATAAAAAAAGATATGTGAGGCATGTGAAAGCTATTTCCTGACTTCAAACGGAAGTCAGAAAATCTGGTTACTGTACTAATGAACTACAGGGATTCAAGCAAGACATTTGGCCCAAAGGGCTTTGGTTCCCTGATCATGAAATGAGGGAGCAGAATTGGGTCTCCAGGATTCTAGACTTCCTGCCATGCTGACTCACTTTCCGGGTCCTCTGGGCACTAGGGTTAGTAGCAATTCTCTGCTATAAAAGAAAATGATTTCCATCTTCAAGCTTATATTATTTTATTTAGCTTTAACTATGCTAGTTACTCATATACCAGTGATCCATTAGTATTTAGAAAATAGAGTGTTCAGATATGGAAAAAAATAATATTCCCACAATTCAGCTGTAAATTATGTGAACACTGTTAATAGTCCATCCTTATTTCTAATCACCTGCCAATGCGTGAGTCATAATAGACTTGGGTTCAATACCCTGGTTGGGAAGATCCCCTGGAAGAGGGCACGGCAACCCATTCTCGTATTCCTGCCTGGAGAACCCCATGGACAGAACAGCCTGGTAGGCTATGGTCCAAATGGTCGCAAAGAGTTGGACATGACTAAAGCGACTTAGCACAGCACAGCACACATGTATTAAAAAATAAATTTGTAAAGTACGTATCCCCCTACCAATTGGTTTTTCAGTATCTTAGCACAGGGAGAGATTAAAGGGCTGCACTGTGTTCCATAGACAAACGCCGTGTCTATGGTTCCACAACCAAGTTATGCTGATTTTCACTCTTATCAACAATGTTGTGACAAACAAGGCTGAATTCCCCAAATCTGAGGAATAAATATTTGAAAAGCAGAGGACCAGGCAGAGCTTTGGTGACGATCTAGTGCAAATGGTGAAAAGTAAGTCTATATTTTGATATGTGTCATTGTGACATCATATATTAGCCACAGGTTCCTAAATTTGTGTCTGAAGCGAAACACTGAAAAATTCTACAGACGATGAAACTGTGTAGACCCCCTGCCGAATCTGATTAAACTGAGGGTCTCCAGGGCAACCCTCAGATGCACAGCGAGCAAAAGCTTGCAAAGATAGCATTTCTTTAGTATACTTGTTTATTGACCTAATTAGAAAAGTGTCAGAGAACAAACCACTTTTAAAACCTTGTCCCCATTAGCTATAGATGATGAGAGGTCCCCAGACTCAAAAACACATTCTGAGATCAATGAAATGAGCATCCAGAGAAATAACCTCCTGCTTCATTTCCAGACAGGCAGCAGGGTTTCATTTTAGTCACAAAGAAGATTTAGGAGCCTGACAGAAATGATGGCAGTGGGAACTGCCCCTGAACACAAACCAGAAAATCTGAACATCTACAGATTGAGTGGCACATTGCTCCACAGATGGTCACAAGTGGTCTCCCATCATACCCTGCAGACCTTTACTTTCTAATAATTTTTCTTCATGCCAAAGAAATTTTGTGTAGCTCACATATATCTGGCCAGGTACATTTTTCAATACTTCAAGTCAAATCTACCTTAAAATACACACACTCATGTCTCCTCTGTCTCTCTTACTAGAGTGTATGGCCACTGACTGCACCTGGCACACAGGAGTGATAAGAATTGTTACTGGTTACTATGTGCCGGACATCAAGCTGAATGGGTTGCATATACGGCAGGTTAATTAGACTACTTTCTTCCTTCTGGAGTTTCTGTCCTTTGTTGGTTATCAGTAGGCAAGCAGCATCTGTGTTTCTCTGTCACAGGGATCTTCACAGAACAGGAAGCAGATGTTGTAGGCATCATTGGTTCTTCCTATTGGTTAGGACTGGAGCGCTTGTGCTTGGTATTCTGGATAGTGAGGGAAGAGAGTGGTGGGTGGAAAAAGGAGGGCAGGGAGTTAGATTGCCCTTCCCCAGCTCAAACCATTACAGATAAGTTAGAGGGCCAAGTAAGCCAGAATGTGGGATATTTAATTTTTAAACCACAAAAGTCTCTGGCAAAGTTGGATGGCTGGTCACCCTAGATGAGATGACAGTCCTTCAGAGAAGGCAAAGCCTTCAGTTGGAGAGCTTGTGATATTCACCTGGAGACAGAGGGAGACTCCACATACAGATGCTCCTACATTTGCCAAAAAATCTTTTGCTCTAAGTGCAACCCAGATATGACAAGGAAAGATCTCTGGACTCAAAATTTCACCCTGTGGAGACACATTCATCTCCCTTCATTCTGGTGTCTGGAACCCCTGTGTTCTCTTGTTTCATCAAGTTACTCTGTTCCTGCTGCCTAGGAATTGCCCTGAGTCATTGATGTGTGTGTATATAAGCCTCATTAAGTTGCAAGATCCTTGATGACGTCTTGAATGCACCCTTGCTTTCTCTCTCCCTTTCACATAAACTCTCAGGGATAGCGATTGACCAGCTACCCAGCAGCATCGTCATTATCTGGGAAGGCATCCCAGCACCCTTGTCTCCAAGGAGCATGCCCTGGGTTCTTCACTCTTCTGTTCTTGCAGCTTTTTCCGGAGGGTGGAGTAAATTTTATTTTGTCTTCCTCAGTCTTTCAAGTGCCTTGTTAGCCATCTTTGTATCACCAGTTCATTACACAGTACCAGCCACAGGAGCTCAATAAATGTTTGGTGACATGAAGACATCAGAGAAGGCGCTAACCCTGGTTTCTGCTGAACTCCCTGTTGTCACAGATTCTAGGATGTCTTCAGGCCCAGACTCCTTGTCATCTCTGGATGGCTGGAAAGAGACTGGAAAATAAAGTGAAAATAAACTTTCACACTTTAAAAGTGAAAGTCAATTGAATGGAGAGCTTTCATCTGGATAGCACTCCACCCCCTTCTCTGGAGGTGTATACTTAAACAGAAAAGACAAGATCTGGAGGGAAGAAGGCAGGAGATGAAACTGGCTTGATTACTTCTATCAACAGTACAGTTTGGGCCATCATACTAAGGACTCTCCAAATTTTGTTCCAAAATTCAGACAAGATCTTCACCCTCACTCACCAGACCAGCTGCCTTCAAATTTGGTTCCCAAGAAGGTGGCTCCAGGTCTCACTCCCTTGATTCAATCAGAACCACTCTATTTTTTTTCCTGTTGTTATGTTTTACAGACTTAAATCAGTTTTATTGATGTTCCAAGTAACATCAATAACATCAAGTAACATCCAAGTAACATGTTTGAAATCTATTCTAAAGATGAAAGCCTCCACGCTGGACCATGACTGTGTTGTCCCTGGGAGTGGAAGTAGCTTCTGGTCACCATCTGTGCCAGCATGGAGCCTGTCCTGAGGAAGCCCCATGGCCCCCATCCCAGGAGTGCAAGGGCAGGCCCGGGCACGTGAAGCTATGGGAGAAGTCAGACAAATGGAAAGACATAGGATTTGCACAAATTCCTTACAAACACTGTCCACGTGTCTCAAAATGTTTAATAAAGCAGAGCAGCACTGTCCTCAGTCAGACAGAGAGAGTTCTTCATAAACAAGGCTTCCGCTTGTAAATGCATTTCCTCCTCATGAATTACCAGTGAGATAGGCTTCCCATAGGGAAGCTCTTGGGATCTAAAAGGGCTCAACATTTGTGTCAGGACGGCTCTCCCTCTAATAACATGCAGTTGTTTGAAGAAAATGGGCCGAGACTCACTCACCTGAATCCGGTAACAACTCCCTACAAATGTACTAGCACTGCAGCCCTCTCTTCCCTTTCCTGAAATTCTCTCTCAACTCAAACAGATCAACAGTGCACATGTGTAGTAATTTAGGGATAAGAAAGTAAAAATATGTAATCAAATGCCCATATGGACACCCTCCTGTTAGTGCCCTGGCAGGGTGAGCTGCTCCTGTCTCCAACTGCCCGTGGCTGTGGAGAAGTTCACGGAAGCCTGCCTTTGGAAGCATCACCTCCGTGGGCCTGAAGCCCAGGATCCTGTGTGGGGCTCTGGGCCACTGCTGGTTTGTAGGACCAGCATTGGGAAGAAGAGCTGGACAGAAAGCAGGTGGAGGGCTAGGAGAAACAGGGCCCATTAGGTCCTCTGCCCTGACTGATGACCACACGTGACAACTTCGACCTTCTCAGAGTGGTATCCTCAGCTCTGGACAATTGCATATGTGTGTCAGGAGGTCAGGAGAGAAATCTGCACTTAAAAGTAGATGACTGTGGCTCAGATCATGAACTCCTTATTGCCAAATTCAGACTTAAATTGAAGAAAGTAGGGAAAACAACTAGACTATTCAGGTATGACCTAAATCAAATCCCTTATGATTATACAGTGGAAGTGAGAAATAGATTTAAGGGACTAGATCTGATAGAGTGCCTGAAGACCTATGGATGGAGGTTTGTGACATTGTACAGGAGACAGGGATCAAGACCATCCCCAGGAAAAAGAAATGCAAAAAAGCAAAATGGCTATATGAGGAGGCCTTACAAATAGCTGTGAAAAGAAGGGAAGTGAAAAGTAAAGGAAAAAAGGAAAGATATACCCATTTGAATGCAGAGTTCCAAAGAATGGCAAGGAGAGATAAGAAAGGCTTCCTCAGTGTTCAGTGCAAAGAAATAGAGGAAACTAACAGAATGGGAAAGACTAGAGATCTCTTCAAGAAAATCTGAGATACCAAGGGAACATTTCATTCAAAGATGGGCACAACAAAAGACAGAAATGGGATGGACCTTACAGAAGCAGAAGATATTAAGAAGAGGTGGCAAGAATACACAGAAGAACTGTACAAAAAAGATCTTCATGACCCAGATAATACACCATGGTGTGATCACTCACCTAGAGCCACACACCCTGGAATGTGAAGTCAAGTGGGCCTTAGGAAGCACCACTATGAACAAAGCTAGTGGAGGTGATGGAATTCCAGTTGAGCTATTTCAAATCCTAAAAGATGATGCTGTGAAAGTGCTGCACTCAATATACCAGCAAATCTGGAAAACTCAGCAGTGGCCACAGGACTGGAAAAGGTCAGTTCCCATTCCAATCCCAAAGAAAGGCAGTGCCAAAGAATGCTCAAACTACCGCACAATTGCATTCATCTCACATGCTAGCAAAGTAATGCTCAAAATTCTCCAGGCCAGGCTTCAGCAATATATGAACTGTGAACTTCCAGATGTTCAAGTTGGATTTAGAAAAGGCAGAGGAACCAGAGATCAAATTGTCAACATCCACTGGATCATCGAAAAAGCAAGAGAGTTCCAGAACAACATCTATTTCTGCTTTATTGACTACACCAAAGCCTTTGACTGTGTGGATCACAATAAACTGTGGAAAATTCTGAAGGAGATAGGAATACCAGACCACCTGACCTGCCTCTTGAGAAACCTTTATGCAGGGAAGGAAGCAACAGTTAGAACTGGACATAGAACAACAGACTGGTTCCAAATAGGAAAAGGAGTACGTCAAGGCTGTATATTGTCACCCTGCTTATTTAACTTATATGCAGAGTACATCATGAGAAACCCTGGGCTGGAAGAAGCACAAGCTGGAATCAAGATTGCTGGGAGAAATATCAATAACCTCAGATATGCAGATGACACCACCCTTATGGCAGAAAGTGAAGAACTAAAGAGCCTCTTGATGAAAGTGAAAGAGGAGAGTGAAAAAGTTGGCTTAAAGCTTAACATTCAGAAAACTAAGATCATAGCATCTGGTCCCATCACTTCATGGCAAATAGATGTGGAAACAGTGGCTGACTATTTTTTTGGGCTCCAAAATCACTGCAGATGGTGACTGTAAGCCATGAAATTAAAAGATGCTTCCTCCTTGGAAGGAAAGTTATGACCAACTTAGACAGCATATTAAAAAGCAGAGACATTACTTTGCCAACAAAGATCCGTCTAGTCAAGGCTATGGTTTTTACAGTAGTCATGTATGGATGTGAGAGTTGGATTATAACGAAAACTGAGCACCGAAGAATTGATGCTTTTGAACTGTGGTGTTGGAGAAGACTCTTGAGAGTCCCTTGGACTGCAAGGAGATCCAACGAGTCCATCCTAAAGGACATCAGTCGTGGGTGTTCATTGGAGGGGCTGATGTTGAAGCTGTAACTCCAATACTTTGGCTACCTGATGCAAAGAGCTGACTCATTTGACAAGACCATGCTGGGAAAGATTGAGGGGCAGGAGGAGAAGGGGATAATAGAGGATGAGATGGTTGGATGGCATCATCAACTCAATGGACATGAATTTGTATAAACTCCAGGAGTTGGTGATGGACAGGGAGGCCTGGTGTGCTGCAGTCCATGGGGTCGCAAAGAGTCGGACACGACTGAGCAACTGAACTGAACTGAACTGTGAGTCAGCACCAAACTGATCAAAGATGGAATGTGAAAGGGAGAGAAAGAAAAAGTTGAGGAAGGGGCAGAGGAGACGGAGTGTCTAGACAGGTGGGCAGAACCATCTCCAGCAACACCCCAGCACCAAGAAGAGAGCTTCAGGGAGGACCTGGGATCAGCAGAGTCATGTGTAGAGGGGCTTAGTGAGGCCAGGGCCAGCCAGGCTCAGCGCTGCCTAAAAGCCACTCCAGAGTTCTCTGAACCGTTCTCGAACTCTGACTGCTCCAGAGTTCTCAGCTCCTTCCTTCCAGGACCCAATATGCAGCAGAACCTTGCTAAGAAAAGGCAGCGATGTGCAATGTTTGGCTTCAGATCCACTGAATTTCATTGTAAATATCTGATTCTGATTAAAAAATATTTGAAAAGCGGCCTGATCTTTTCCTGTTTACTAAATCAGTCCATAGCTGTTTATCCTGAAACTCCCATGTAAAAAGTCTCTGAACCACATTTCTGAGATCAGCTAAATTAAACACACACACACAAATATGCACCCACCCACACACACTCTGATATGAAGATATATGTACACATATACAAATATAGAGAAGGTAATTTTTTTCTAGCCATAATATCCATCATTACTTCACCAAGCCATTAAGATCATTTGGTTCTAAAATAAGAAAACCTAAGTATCTATTTGAATGGTTTTCATAGACTTTGAAAATCTTCTCTACGGTGTATTTTAAAATGTGCTCAATCACGTATGTTTTCTCAAGTTACATCTTTTCCTGCTTGATTTCTAGCTGAACACTTGTGCTCCTAGGTACACTCTTCCATAATTATAAAACAATCAGATTCAGGCTCTGCAATCTAGTTTAGCTAGACTTTTTAAAAGAACTTGTAAATTAAAAACATCTTAAAATAAAAAAAAAACCAAGCATGAAGTTTCTTCTGCTATGAACTGCCCTTTTGAGCTTTTTATAAAGAAGTCCTAGAGATCTGTGCCTAAACCTCTAGAGAATGGTTGTTGTTCAGTCGCTCAGTCGTGTCTGACTCTTTGTGACCTCATGGACCACAGCACACCAGGCTTCCCTGTTCTTCACCATCTCCTGGAGTTTGCTCAAACTCACGTCCACTGAGTTGGTGATGCCATCCAACCATCTCATCCTCTGATGAGAATGGTTAATGAATTCAGAACCACACCCTTCGCAGTTTTTTGCTCTCCTTTCTGCTGTCACCCAAGGCAGGACCCCTCTGCTGCACTGATGTCCAGGAGGCGTCCCGTAGTGTATTCATTATACCTGGCATAGTCCTAGGCAGGTGATGGATTCTTAATACATGTTGTTCTCCTACATACTGTGACTTTATTTATTTCATGCATTTGATTTGTTGGTCTATAGATCCTGCCTATTTTAATAAAGAGAGAGCTGGAGTAAAAATATTACCTTTTTCTTTACAGAATTTTATTAGGAAAAGTTAAGTATAAAAATACCTATAAACTACTCTTCAGGATTCAAAAACCTTTTTGTTATATTTTTTCATATTTAAAAATATAAGGCATAAAAACATGACTAATAAAATGAAATCCTCTCTTTACTCCCTTGGATTCCATATACGATTTGCCTATTATATACCAAATTCCCCTAGTGAATTATTTTGTTTCTGGGTTATTCATTTAGACTTACTGTTTCAGATTCTTCTAACTATTCCTCCGCTGGTGATGTAATTACTGGTGATGTTTTAATTACTATATCTTTATTTTAAGCTTTGATATTTTTGCTTTTTGCTACATTTTTTAACCTTGAATTGCCATTTCTAGATAATGTTGTCTTGTGACTTAGAATAGTGATATTAATTATATGGATGAATCTGGGGAGAATTTATCTCTTTAACATTGAGGCATTTCATTCATGAGCACAGCCTGACTTTCTCTTTACTTGTGTATCTTCATTTGTCCTTTATCTCCTACCATAACACGAGGCAATTTCTCCAATAAGGTCACATTTATCTTTTAGTAGATATGTTCCCAAGTACCTTATGTTTCTTGCTCTTATTGTGAAAGGGAACTTAAAAAAACATTTACCTTTGGCTACTATTGTGTGACAAGAATGCTGTTATCTTCTGAATCGTCTTGTACTCAGAAACTCACTTACTGGCTCTTACACTCCATATAGACAAACACAACACCTGAACATACTTGTGCTGCCTTTTTATTTCTAATTCTTGTACCTCCCACTCCCCTACCTACTGGCTCTGTCTTACTGAATTGAGGGGTGCCCTTTCAAATTGTACATTTTCTGATCTTGAAGTCAGATGTCTCCCATGTGGGTGTCTGTGATGTCTGTTGCTCAGGTATTTTCTCATGTCTGTCTGTGAGCTCATTTTTAACAAGAGTCCTCTTCTGTGTGGGTTTTATGTGGGTTTTTGCTTGTGCAGACACTCCTATTGGAATGACAAAGTTACCTCCTGAGTCATGTCTCTTCCGGCCGCCTTTATAGTTCACAGGTTCTGGACAAGTTTTTGCATCAGGTCACTTTGTGCTTTCACATCACAGAGGTTTTGGAGATTATGGATCCCCAATGTCCTGGAATTTAGTCAAGAAACTTTGCTTTCTTGCTGCTTTCTATGTTTCTACCCAGTCCTAGGGCCCTCACCAGCCCCTGGGTCCTATCTTTGGGCTGATCATGTGACCTTTCATAGACAGGAACACACTGCATGACTCCTAATTTTTTTTTTTTCATTGAAGTACAACTGATTTACAATGTGTTAGTTTCAGGTATATAGCAAAGTGATTCAGTTTTATATATATATATATATATATATATATATATATATATATATATATATATATATATATATACATATATATGTGTGTGTGTGTGTGTTTATGTAATGTTTTTTTTCCAGTTCTTTTCCATTATAGGTTATTACTAGATATTGATTATAGTTCCCTGTGTTATATAGTAAATCCTTGTTTATCTATTTCATATATAGCAGTGTGAATACTATTTAAAGTAAACAACAAGGATCCCAGATTTATTTCTGCAGGGAGCTCACAGAGGATTTGGGCTCTTGACTACCATAGCCCAAATGCATCCCTTAGGATAATTATTTTTTTTAAATGAAAGCAGCCTCAACAGTTTGTAACTGGTTTGGTTACTCTGACAGACCACGTGATTTTAGTTTCACTCACAACTGAAAGATTTTCTAACTTTCCAGCACTAGAAAAAGGTCTTTTCTTAATTTTGAGCAGGGCTTTCTACTTTAAATTTTTTAAATCTATTTCACGAGCATGTGTGTGTGTGTGTGTGTGTGTGTGTGTATACTGTTTTGAAGACAGAGTCTCATCAAACATCAGTTTCTTTCAGAAAATAATCTAGTGCCAGAGAAAAGAGTCCAATAGCAGAGACAAAAGGTACTTCATAAGAGCACTGCAATCTTTGCTCCTGGGAGGTGGGGCAGGAAGAGAAAAAAACCAGGATATTTAAAGACTTAATGCATAATTTATGTGCAGGGCTATTTTTGCAGGCTGTTGTAATAGCAAAGGAGATAAGAAGGCATCAGCAAAAATCAAACACTAGTGGAGCTTTGATTAATCTCAAAATAAGTCTCCAAGAAAGAAGCCGCAGGAATTCCATAGTTCCTCCCTCAACAAGTATGGGAAGGTATGTCTATTTAAAAGCCTCAAATAACTGTGAAGAAAGAAAAAGAGGCAAAACCCCATTAGCCCTTCAGATGAAGTCACTGTAAACGTCAGTGATCTCTCTGGCATTGGTAATCTGCAGGTGGAGATGGGGCATCTTGAAGTAGAAAACTGGAGCTCTTTTACCCCAAAGCTAAAGCTTGATGAGTGCTAGGCATTTATTATAGGCAGTGCGCAAATAACTTGTTGGTGAGGAATAAAAAAAAAGCCTATAAAAATCTTTCAATAAATGAGCTACAACCGTGCTCTCAGCAACACCTATCTGTTGAGTGCCTTCTGGGTCTCCAGCCCTGCTCTAGGTTCTGGGTGTTGGGCAGCCAATGAAATTCCTCTACATTCCTTTCTAGTTGTGAGATGATAAGCAAGTAAATAACTCTATCAATACCATAATTCTGGGACGTGGGAAGTGGGAAGGGGGAAGGTGGAGAGTTTCTAGATAAGGAGAGTAGCCGCAGCCAAGGCAGACAGAGAAGCTTGCTATGGACAGAAAGAGTCATTTGACCTGAGTCCTGCATTATGAGAAGTAGGGGGGTGGGGAGAGGAAGAACAAGATGCAGGAGGTAGTAAGGGCACTGGCCCTCAGATCAGAATAAGCCTAGTTCTAGACCCCGAGAGCAGCCCAGTGCAACCGGAGTGTGCAGGAGGCATGGGCAGATGGCACAGTGCAGCGTGATGGAAGACATACATCTGCTTGTCTAAACAGAACTTGTATATACAAATCTGGATTTCAAGGGTGAAGCATAGAGTTTATTAAATAACTGGAGGAAGGGTGGTGGGTATTTGAAAGACTTCCTATAGGATTCCTTTAAATAGTAATGTTCCTTACCCACCTAGAGGGAAGGATGTAATTCACTGCTGTTGTCTAGTCACTCAGTTGTGTTCAACTCTTTTGTGACCCCGTGGACTGTAGTCTTCCAGGCTCCTCTGCGCATGGAATTTCCCAGGAAAGTATACTAGAGTGGGTTGCCCTTTTCTTCTCCAGGGGAACTTCCTGACCCAGGGATCGAACACATGTCCCCTGTGTCTCCCGCATTGGCAGGCAGATTCTTTACCACTGAGCCACCAGGGAAGCCCTAATTCACTGTGCATGTGTCAGTTTGACTACAGTTTCTTGTTTTATGTTTTAGGGTATGGTTATTTTCTAGGCTATGGACAACCCATGGGATTGAAAAGTTGTGTCGGACACAACTGAGTGATTAAACAACAACAATGATGTTGAAGCTCAGTGAGGTTAAAGGACTCCTCAAGGTCATAAACCAGAGCAGGTGTACAACTCTGGCAGATGTCAGTCCCCTCATGAAGGAGGGCTATGGGACAGGGGGAAACTTCCCTGACCCCAGCTCATGGATGGTGACCCATCCCACTGGGCATGATGTCCTAGTCCCTTCATGCTTTGTAAAGGAAGCCAAGGTCATGAAGGCAGAAACACACCAGCAGTGCCCATGACACTTGCAAGGACCTCACACTTCCAGTGTAAACTGTCCTTTCAACAAAATAATTTCAAAAAGATGGAAACATGAACAATATAGTTGTCCAAACAAGCAGTGCACCGAATGTTAGGCTAAGGACAAGGAGGATTTGTCTCTTTGAGAATTCACTCATGAAAAAAGAAGCACTTAGTGTTTGCTGAAATGACCCCACAATGTGTGAACAAGAGCAGTTTGAAACCTCCTTGACAATCAATTTCAATAGTTTAAAAAATGTTCAGTCTTTTGACCCAAGAATTTTGCTCCTGGGAACCTGGGAACCTAAAAATACTGTAAGAATGTTACTTACACATGAGTATATAATTTACAGCACTATTTATAATGCATGAAAATAAAACAGAATGTAATATCCTCAAACAAGGCAAACGGAAGATTGCTCATGGAACTGGCTCTTGATGAATTACTGTGCTGACATTTAAATTAATCCCTATGAAGATGACACAGCTCCATGAAAAATGACCTCAAATGTAATATTTAGGTGAATAAAGCAGAAAAGGAAAGAATGAGCTAACCTTAATAGCATTCTAAAAAATGTATCAGCACATTTAGAAGACCAAAAATGAACATGAAGAAAATGTTAAAACTGGCAGTCTATACCTACGCTGCCATTTCAAGAATTTCCTTTTGTCACCTTGCCTTTTATTCTATTTCTATAATAAATAAAACAGCTTCTAGCAAATAATTTGTTTGGAGACCTGCTTTTATCTGGATGTTGGGAATCGCATCTTTCTATCACAGTCTTATCTTCTGTCTTCAGGTCATCCTGTCCAGAGCTGTGAGGCAAGGGCAACAGAGGCAGCAGGCAAGGGAGTTGGGTTGGGGGTGCCCAGCATGGTCTACTCTTGCTCAGAATCATGGATGGATGCTGGTGGCAGAAGAACTTGAACTTCTTCTGATGGAGGTCATTCATCCATATCCTGAGAAACCTTCCTCCCTTGAAGATTACAAAGGAGATGTATCATGACAAAGCACTGCAGATGGTCTGAGATGACAAGTCTTCCATCTGCACCTCCGTTTTGTAGAAATAAAACTCAATGCCAGAAGATCTGTCAGATATAATGGGCCAACAGAAAGGCCATGTAAGATGTTTGTTTCTTTGGCATAGATGCATCCAAAATAATTGTACTCCCTCTTTTCCTCTAGTTCATAGTTATCGGCCCCAGTGGGGTGAACAGTACAAAGCAACTCATAATCCTAAAGCTGTGAATGCCTCACTTGTAATTGTTAGCAGATTTGGTTTCCTACTGATCTTGTCATTGATATATCTGTGAAAACACACATACAGACACAAACAAAGTCTTGCAATGTACTGGTAATGCAGGATATTGCTCAGCAATGGACTACATTTTTGTAAAAATTCCCGAAAGGAATTGAGAAATGTTGGAAGTTCAGTCATCCCTAAAGCCTGTCAAAGCAAGAGATAATGAGAAGGGCTTTTACTCCCGCCACTCTCACCCCTGTATACCCTTATGTTAGAAACTCAAGGTCTGTGTTGCTGAATATAACACCCGACTGAATATCCTCCCTGTCACCAAGCAGCACTCCAAGCCATCCACAGGCATTTGGTCCTCCCCTGAACTACCCCGCTGGCCCAGCGGTACCACCCTTTATATGCCAGAGACAACTCTCAGGAATGTGAAGCAAATGAGGGCGAGAAAAAGGAAACTAACCAGTGCCCCCTGGAAGAAGAAGCGGCAGCAGCGGGGGTGATAAGAAGCCCACTGGGAACCATGTGATAAGGGGATTTCACATCTGCTTCTTATAGTGCTTCTTGCATATGATTTTTATAATTATTTCAAGATAAGTCAACTCTCCAGGAGCCAGGTATCATTCAGTCCAGTAGCGCTGCCCTAGATATGGTTCAACATTTGTTAGGAGCTATGCTCAAACCCTTGCCTTCAACTGACTGAACTGACTGAATACCAAGGGAGAGGGTGATAGGAACCATCAAAACAACCCCCAACCCTGGGTAATGGAAAATGTAGGCCCTGCTCAGAGCTCTCTTCATCCAATCTGAGGACAAAAATGCAAGTTAAGACTCAGAGAGAGTCTCTTACATAACAGAAGGGACTATGTTTCCTAGATTTGCAGAGGAAAGGTGAATTTGTGAAAATTATTTCCAAAAGAAAAATCTAGAGAACATTTACTCTTTGTTCTCACTGATGTGTGAGATAATATTGTTTATAAAATTAGAGATTAGGAGGGGAAAGTTACAAATAAAAGTTCAAGAATTAGAACGACCTTAACTTCCTATTGGCAAAGCTGGAAAACACTACAATGGATGAACACCTTTAATATACTGGGGAAAGGATTTCCTACCTGGAATCTCCACCCAGTTATAAAGGTCTTGTCACCTATGTGAAGCCTCACAAGGGGAACCTCCCGTACCCTCTTTTTGAGAAGGCTGCTAGCACTGTAAATAGAGAAGAACCCTGAAAACCTAGTCTTTGCGATGCCTTGAATGGTAGGGTGTGGGAGACATCTTTCCTGCCTCTGGTTCCACACGCCATTCTTCACCTCTGAACTTTATAACCATCGGATGCAACATGTCACCACCATTTTCACTGCACTATTTCCTGCACAATAGCTTCCTGAGAGCTCTGGTCTCTAAAAATGGGAGCAAGGAAAAATTTTAGATCCTTCAAAAAGTAGCAACCACTTTGAATCAGCAATTTCTGGTCTAGAAAAGCATCCCATGGACTCCTCACAGCAGGCTGCAGACACGGATGTATGAGAACCAACACTGCAGCATTGCTTGAACTGGTGAAAAACTGGGGGTCCAACCCATCACTGAGTTCCCTCTAGAGTAATTCCACAGAATGAAATTCTATGTGACAATGAAAAAAGGAGGTGTATGCATAAAACAGACCTGCCTGAATGTCCTATGTTTATCAAAAGCCAGAGTTGCAGGACAGTAAATTAAACATGCCAGGGCTTTTCTGCTGGCGTTGCCCCCTCCATCCTTTCCTGGGGTCCCGGGGACAAACCTGTCCTGAAAACTTCAAACTATGTCCCTGTCCTCCGGTTCTGGTTAGAACTCAGAAGAGACTAGAAGGAAGAAGCAGAGGGCAGACTTATTTCCCTGGTTCTCTGTCTGCAAGCTGGTTGGGTCCCATGACTTGGGCTTCTGAGGGTGCACCTTCTCTGTCTTCAGCTCTAGAACTACTCCCTCCATTCTAGGGAGGTGATGGCACCTGCTGTTAAAGTCCAAGGGGCCTGCGATTTTCCTTCATTCACCCTGCTACAACTTCATACCTAATTCGAATACTAAACTTTCCTCACTTTGTTTTACTTTGATGTGCTATTTGGTTTATGTTTCGACTCTAACTGGTACATATAATCCAATCCTATTTTTGACAACAATGCTTTTCATATATGGGCAGATGTCTGGAAAGATGAAACCAAACTGTAAATAGCTGTAAACTGTAGAAAGTAGATTTGAGAGAAGAACAATAAGGAGCTATAACTTTTACATTACCTACTCCTGTATTATTTGAATGTTTGTGATGAATCTATGTTACATTATATAAAATGAATTATAAATTTCTTTTAATGAACTACTAATTTAAATAACAAAAAACACCCACACCCAAATACAAAAAACAAAATCAGTAACTTAATTTCCTGATCAATAGACCTTGGGTTCCTGAACCACAATCTAGCTACTAAGAAAGAGCTCATTTATCCAGCTGATTTCATGTCAGCAGGCTTCTGAATTCGTAAAAATATGTGTTTCAAAGAATTTATTGATATTTGTGGATATAATGGGGGTAACTCAGCAATTACAAAAGTTCTTTCAAATTTCCCCAATGAGGCTTGATGAATGGAATTATTGTATCTCATGATTTAAAGTTTTACTTATAACTTCTGATTCAAGATGGCAGAATAGAAGGACGTGTGCTCATCTCCTCCTGCAAGACCACCAAAATCACAACTAGCTGTTGAACAACCATCGACAGGAGGACACTGGAACTCACCAATAAAAGATACCCCATGTCGAAGGACAATGGAGAAGCTGCAACGAGATGCTACGAGGGGAGCAATCATAATAAAATCAAATTCTATACCCACTGGGTGGGTGACCTACAAACTGAGAACAATAATACCAAAGTTCTCTCATTGTTGTCAAGGTTCTGAAGGCCACTTGCCAGCCTGAGGACCTGACAGAGGGACTGAGAATCCCCAGGGAATCTGACCTTGAAGGCCAGTGGGATTTGATTATAAGACTTCCACAGAACTGGGGGAAACAGAGACTCTAGTCTTGGAGGGCACACATAAAAAAAAAACCCTTGAGCTCACCAAGACTCAGAGGAAAGGAGCACTGACTCACTCCATAGGAAACTGAACCAAAACTCCCTGCTGGTGTTGAAGGGTCTCCTTGGAGGGGCGGGTCAGCAGGGGCTCACCACAGGGATGGGGGGACTGGCAGCAGCTGTCTGGGAAGGCCCCCTTTGGTAAAAACCCTCTTGGAGATCACCATTATCCCAACCATAGAGCCCAAAGACCCCAGGGCTGGGTGACCTCAGGCCAAAAAACTACCAGGGAGGGAGCACAACCCCACACATCAGTGGATAGTTGGATTAAAGCTTTACTGAGCAAGGCCCTGCCCACCAGAGCAAGACCCAGTTTTTCCCACTACCAGTCCTTCCCATGAGGAAGCTTACACAAGCCTCTTAGCCTCCTTCATCAGAGGGCAGACAGAAGAAGCAAGAAGAAGCACAATCCCACAGCGACTAAAACAAAACCACATTACAGAAAGCTAATCAGCATGAAAAAGCAGAAAGTTATTTCCCAGATGAAGAGACAAGATAAAACTCCAGAAAAACAACAAAACAAGTGGAGATAGGCAACTTTCCAGAAAAAGAATTCACAATAATGATAGTGAATATGATTCAAAATCTTGGAAAAAGAATGGAGGTAAAGATTGAGAAGATGCAAGAAATGTTTACCAAAGACCTAGAAGAAATAAAGAACAAACAAACAGATGAATAATACACTAGAAGGAATCAATAGCAGAATAACTGAGGCAGAAGAACAGATAAATGACCTGGAGGACAGAATGGTAGAAATCACTGCTGCAGAAAATAATATAGAAAAAAGAATGAAAAGAAATGAAGACAGCCAAAGAGACCTCCAGGACAACATTAAATGTACTATCATTCACATTATAGGGGTCTGAGAAGGAGAAGAGAGAGAGTGAAAGGACCTGAGAAAATATTTGAAGAGATAATAGCTGAAAACTTACCTAACATGGGAAAGGAAATAATCAACCAAGTCCAGGAAGCACAGAGTCCCAGGAAAGATAAACCCAAGGAGGAACACACTGAGACACACAGTAATCAAACTGACAAAAATTAAAGGCAGAGATAAAATATTAAAAGCAACACGGGAAAAATGACAAATAACATACAAGGGAATTCCCATCAGGCTATCAGCTGATTTCTCAACAGAAACTCTACAAGCCAGAAGGGAATGGCATGACATATTTAAAGTGATGAAAGGGAAGACTCTACAACCAAGAATACTCTACCCAGCAAGACTCTCCTTCAGATTTGATGGAGAAATCAAAAGCTTTCCAGACAAGCAAAAATTAAGAGAATTCAGCACCACCAAACCAGTTTTACAACAAATGCTAAAGGAACTTCTCTAGGCAGAAAACAAGAGAATGAAAAGCCCTACCTAAAGAAAATAAACCCAAAACAATTAAGAAAATGGTAGTAGGATCATACATATAGATAATTACATTAAATGTAAATGGATTAAATGCACCAACCAAAAGACAGATGAAAACATGTGCATGTATGCACTTCCACTTACCATGTAACTCTGCCTGACCCCTCAAATTGTATGTAATTATTTTATATTGTTAGGTTAATCACATTCCCATTATGGCTTGCGATTGTAATTGTCTTTTTTGTCTGGCTATTGACTGTGAAAATTGATAAACAACTTTTACTATTGTGATTATGTAACTATTACTGACTTAATAGCATTGTATCATGATTGGTCAAAAGAAAAATTATTGAATTTTATCTCTCCAAAACAACCATTTAAGAGAAAAACTTGCAATCACTTTTTAAAATCTAGATGCATATCAGAATTATCTTGGAATTTTTTGAAAAATACAAATGCCCCAATATTGCTTTTCTTTTTTTATTTTTTGCCAGAGCTCCAGATAGATTTCTAATGAGCAGTCTTGTTTAAAAACAACTGGACTATATGAAGATCTTTTACTATCTAGTTTGTTTCACCTTTTCTATTTCATATTCAGTGCTCCCATTTCATTTAGTTTATGTTTTCTAATTTCTCCATCTCTCTTTTTTTTTAATGTTCTTTCTCAAGCCTTTATCAACCATAGTTAAAAAAAAAAAACTCTTGTATACATATATATAAATGATATGTATAATATATTTTAGAAAACATGAATTTTTGCCTAACTAAAAAATTTATGACATTTTGATTCTACTTGTTTGAGTTAGTATGAATAGAATGCTAGATTTCTAGTTTTAAAAAACAGATATGCAAAAAAATAAAAAATAAAAAACAGATATGCAACAAGCAAGAAAGTTGTACCATATAGCACAGGTAACTATAATCAATATCCTGTAATAACTTATAATGGAAAATAATTTCAAAAATAACATATGTATATATGTATAACTGAACCACACACACACAAAAGAATTCTACTTTTTGAAATTTAGTAATGTTTATCTTTTTTTTAACTGTCCTATGGACATCTAATAACAGCATATGAGACACAAAATTTTAAATATATTTCTGTAGGATATGATTAATATAAATTAAATCTATTATGTTTAAATTATTAATGAGACCATTCAAGATGCTCCTATTCTTTTTTCTTCACTTGATAAAATATTCTCTGAGAAATGTTAATATGTCTCACTATGATTATATATTACTTTCTTCTGATTTTTGCTTTATGTATCTTTGTTTCTTCGTTGTTAAGGTATCTAATGGTTTATGACGTCCATCTTCTTTGTGAATTGTACCTTTTATCATTAAAAATATTCATCTTTGTTTCATTTAAAATAAATAAACTAATTTAAATAAGAAGAAATGATAGAATTTTTACAAAAACTGAAGTTTTACTTATATTACATCATATATCAACTTTCTTAAGATTTCAGTAACAAATGTTTTTATTTCATTTTCTGGAAGATTTTTTTTTAGCATATTCCATTACAGCATAATATCTGAAATTCAAAGTTATTTTTATGCTCTGTCTGTATTTAATTGGTGGGTTTCAGTTCCCCACATGGAAATTTCATTTTGTGTCAGGACTTTGGAATTGGAGGTTTTGCTACTTCAAAATATAGCACTTCCTTTGGGAGTTGGGGCCATTATAATAAAACCAAGTGGGATACAAGTTACTTTCCAGAAAAACCAAAGCATGTAAGAATGCATATTTTTTACTTTCAGAATTTTACTCCCATGAAATCAACACATGTCTAGTAAATTAGACATGTTAATTAGCAAGTTTTTATTGAGGACAAATTTGATTTTTAAAAAGGCTATATATTTGAGGGGGCTTCCCTAGTGATTCTTCTGGCGTTCTGATGGACTTCTCTGGTGGCTTAGAGGGTAAAGCATCTGCCTGCAATGCAGGAGACTTGGGTTCAATCCCTGGGTTGGGAAGATCCCCTGGAGAAGGAAATGGCAACCCACTCCAGTACTCTTGCCTGGAAAATCCATGGATGGAGGAGCCTGGTAGGCTACAGTCCATGAGGCTGCAAAGAGTCAGACACGACTGAGCGACTTCACTTTCACTTTCTTTCCCTGGTGATTCAGTGGTAAAGAATCCACCTACCAATGCAAGAAACACGGGCTCGATTCTTGGGTTGAAAAGATCCACTGGAGAAGGAATGGCAACCCATTCCAATATTCTTGCCTGGGAAATTCCATGGACAGAGAAGCCTGGCGGACTAGAGTCCATAGGGTTGCAAAGAGCTGGATGTGAATGAGTGACTGAGCCCCGCCCCACACACATATCCACAATCCTATTCACGAATCCATAGACCCCTGTTTAGGAAATTCACATAGATAGAATATCTATTAAGTTTAACAACATATCTATCTATTGAAATTAAACAAAATATAACAATACAATTCTTAATAACATAAGTGGTAAGAAAACTATGGATATGGACAACATGATTAGGAAAATGAAAATCTTCTGGGTGAACTGTTGGGAATGTTTTGAGAAGAATTGGGAAGAATTTAATTCAATTTGAGAAGAATTACCTACTTTTAAAAATTTCATTATTAAAGAAGGCTCTCAGGTGGTTTTTAAGCAGGGGAAATGTTCTTTCCATTGACTCTTTGTCAGAAATATTATAGGTTCCCCCGTGAACTACGTGTTTTCTGAAATACCGCTTTGCAAATGCCACTCTATTCATAACCGGAAGCTCAGCGTGTTCCTTAGAGCCGAATTCCAGTTGGCAAGGCTTCAATTTTTCTAATTCCTCACCAATAGAAGTTTGTTTTTAAATTCTCATTAGGCCACAGCAGGTCTTTGAGGCCACAGGTTAAAACTCATTAAGGTTCTGGAACACAAATGCTTAGTTTCTTGTTTTTTAATTGCCAATCTCAACTTCTTTATGGCAGGGTTACCTGGAGCTCAAATTTTATTTCCGGAATGGTCCTTTGAGTCACCAAACCCTGGGACATCCCTGAGCAAGAAATGCTATCGCGTAAAGAACAAGCAAATTTAATACGACAAATAACTTGTGCAGCCTAGCATAAAAAATCTGCATAGGTATATGCATGTATTTAAATGCATATAGCTACATCTATTTATAAAATGCTGAAGCCAACATCAAGTTAACCTGCAACAACAAGTTGGGAAATTAACTCTTGACAGGATTTATGCTGATTGGTGATTTGGATTCGGCACTCACACTTGTAGTTCATAACTTATTTACCCTTTCATGCTAAACAGGGCAGAAACTGCTTTTACTTCTTCAACTTTCCAGACCTGTTTCCCCCAACTGTCTGGAAAGTTTATATAGTAATTTTTCCTTAAAAAATTTTTATAGTTCAATTACATTCTTAATGCCAATGATTCTAATATGTAGAACAAACACAGACATCCCTGCTTCACGGCCCCAGCCTTTCTCTTTTCAGGGATAACCCTGTGAATAGATGTAAGTGTGCCAGTCCCTTTTCTTGTACTTCATGTTTATAAATGTCTTTCTGTTTTTCCTCATCAACAGTATTGTACTGCATCTGTTTTTCAGAGGCATACATGTTCACTTAGCAGCATGAGTAGGGAACATTTCCATGTTACTAACTTATATTTATTTCACTATTTTAATGGAAATAAATATTCAGTTGGATGGATATTCCATAGCTAAACATTCCCTTTCTGAGGGGCATTAAAGTTGTTTCCATTATTCCATTATGTACAATTCCACAATAAACATCCCTGACTGTATAACTTTACCCACATGGGGTAGCCTGGGCTAGCTTCATGGATGGGCAATGTTTGCACAAGGCTGTGTGCTCAGAAGAGGGCCCTGTCTGGTTTAATGTTTTGTTGTTACTGACTTGAAATTCTTGATTATTTTTGAACAAGGGTCCTACATTTTCCTTTTGCACTGAGCCCTACAATTTAAATAGCCAGTGAGATGGTGGTCTTTTTGAAAGATTAGAATAAAATTTCTGGGTCAAGGTGTGTGTATGTATTATATTTTGTTAGGTCCTCTCCAACTGCCCTCTCCTCTAATACTGCACTAACAGAATGTGAGATAGTTCCTGATCACAAGACAACTTTTTTGGCCAATACAATGCACACACACACAAAAACATTTCATTGGTGGTTAGCATTTCATTTGTTTTGTTAATATTTCAATGTTATTTAGTCTGTTTTCCCCGAATAGTGGAGTTGAGATCATAATAGGGTTGGATGAATAGTTTTTGACCGTATTGTTTTACTTTTTCTTCTACCTTTCAGGTATTTTTCACCTTGTGATGCTTGTTGAAGAGGACACCAACTCCCCTGGGAGGAACTGGAAATTCCAGCCAGCTGTGAGTACAGACCTGTGGGAGGTAGTCCTGGAGGAAGGTTATATGGGCACTGGTTACTGAGATCAGACCTGCTTTTGTGTCCATTTTCATTGTAACCCTGGACAAGGCCCCTCATTTTTCTGAGCCTCAGTTTTCTCATCTACCAAATAGGAATAATTGTAATCCAGACCTCACATGGCTGTTGGATTAAATGAAATAACTTATACATGGGCCATTCTGACTAGTGTTAGGTGTTACCTCACCGTAGTTTTGATTTGCATTTCTCTAATGATGAGTGGAGGAAATGGCAACCCACTCCAGTACTTGCCTGGAGAATCCCATGGACGGAGGAGCCTGGTAGGCTACAGTCCACAGGGTTGCAAAGAGTCAGACATGATCCAGCGACTTCACTTCACTTTCACTTAATGATGAGTGATGTTGAGCATCTTTTCATGTGTTTGTTGGCTATGGTGTATGTCTTCTTTGGAGAAATGTCTGTTTAGGTCTTCTGTTCATTTTTGACTGGGTTGTTTGTTTTTCTGGTATTGAGTTCCATGAACTGTGTGTATATTTTGGAGATATATAATGGAATATTACTCAGCCACAAAAAGGAATGCATTTGAGTCAGTTCTAGTGAGGTAGATGAACCTAGATCCTCTTATACCGAGTGAAGTAAGTCAGAACAAGAAAAACAAATATCATATAGTAATGCATATATATGGAATCTAGAAAAATAGTACCGATGAACTTATTTTCAGGGCAAGAATACAGGTGCAGACATAGAGAACAGACTTGGGGACTCAGTGTGGGAAGGAGAGAGTGGGATGAACTGAGAGAGTAGCACTGAAATATACATTAGCATATATAAAGCAGATAGCCAATGGGAAGCTGCTGTGTGACACCGGAGCTAACTTGGTACCCTGTGACAACCGAGAGGGGTGGGATGGGGTAGCAGGGGGGAGGGCGGTTCAAGAGGGAGGGGACATATGTATACTTATGACTGATACACACTGTTGTGTGGCAGAAACCAACATAACATTGCAAAGCATTTATCCTCCAATTAAAAATAAATTTAAAAAATTGTACATGGGGCTGGCTCTTTCTTAAGGCCCATAGGCATAAGCAATCTTTCTCTTCTACTCACTCTCAAAACAGCTAAAATTCTTACCACCTCTAGAAAATACAGGGAAAAGCAAATGCACATTCATCTCAGAAATAAACAAAATCTCATTTTTACCTGTGATGACATTTATAGATACTGGAAAGTTTTCATATACCTCCTAGATGAAGGTTATAACCCAACAAGTCTTTTTTAAGAAGGGCTGGAGGGGTGGGGGAGCCAGGAACATGCATTTTGATAAGCATTTCAGGGGATTCTAATGCAGGTGGCTGATGCAACACACTTGGGAAATGCTGTCCTGGGAGCTGAATTTAAACTAATGTTTCTGATGCTGTTTAATTAAAAGACAGTAATAAAAATAAGTAATTGCTTTAGAGCTGCTCAAGTTTGCCTTTCCAGGTAAATGCACAGATCTTCGTGCCTCTCCTCACCACCTGTCTTCTTCCCGTCCCTACAATACTTATACTCTAGATATTCCAGATCTTACACATTCATACTTTTGCTCACACTGTTTTCTTTCCCCAGAATGTAAGCTCCTACTCATGCCTTAAGGCCCTACTGAAAAACCTCGTTCCCTCTGGGGGTGTCTATCGCCACACTCCGGTGGAATCCCGGGCTTCCCTCTTTGTGTCTTCATGGCACACTTGTCCTCTGAATGAGTCTTTGTTTATATGACTATTGTTTCAGGGTTAAGCTGTGGCCTCCTTAAGGCCAGAGACCACAGCTTGTTCATTTTTGTATTTTCAGCGTCTGATGTAGATGACTCCCACTGATATGCCATCTTTCTCCAACTGTGTGTATGCATCTATTTCCCACTTCCACAACTGGAGTCCTGGAATCTCCTCCACATGCTCTGATCATTCCTTTCATGGTTTCTCATTCTCTGACGAATGCTTATATACAGACAAGCTTCTTCCTACCAAAGGGATTTTGCACCTGCCATTCCTTTTGCCAAGAAAGTTCTGCCTATAGATCTTCATGCAGCTTATTTTTCTTCTCTTATTCAGAATAATTCAGTCTCTGTTCAGACTGTCCTCGAGAAGAAAGTTACTGACCACCCACTCCAAACCCATCACCAACCCATAGGTCACTCTGTTATCTTGGCCTGATTAACTTACTATATTTACTGGTACTCCTCATCATCTGAAAATCTCCTGGGTGTATATGCACTTCTTTACAGTCTGACTTAGACATGGTATTGCCATGGTGGTGCCAGTGGTAAAGAACCCGCCTGCCTATGCAGGAGACACAAGAGTCGTGGGTTTGATCCCTGGGTTGGGAAGATCCCCTGGAGTAGGAAATGGCAATGCACTCCAGCATTCTTGCCTGGAAAATTCCATGGGCAGAGGAGCCTGGCGACGGGGTCACAGAAAGTCAGGCATGACCGAGCATGCATGCACGCAAAATAGAGAAGAGCTCTATTCATTTTTGCAACCTTGGCATGAAAAAAATACCTGGCATAGACAGCGGACGTTCGCATTTTATTGAATCAGTAATGCTTGCCTTTTTATGGACTGAAAGCCAAGGAGTAGTCAACTCTCCAGAAGAGTTGTTACAGACACTGTTGGTGCCCAGCCAGTCTTCCCTTAATGACAACCCACTCCTCTAACTTCCATTAGTGTTGGCAGTTAAAGCTGCCTCTTCTCTGAAGACTTGGAGTGCCCTGAACAGGGGATTATGCATCTCTTTTCTTGGGGCTGACGGTAGTCAATGACTGATGGGTATGGATGTACAAAAGGACAGCACTTGCTTCTAGACAGGGAGACCTATGCAGTATGATTTATGCACCACAGCCTCTTATGGAAGAGGACAAATGTAGGGTTTCCAGAGATTATGTCTTCACTCAGTTCCTTTTCTTCCCTTCCATTATTCTCTCCTTCCTTTTCTTACAGATTTATCTTGAGAGCTCATCCTCAATAAATCACTGGTATCTGCCTCCCTGTCTCAGGCTCTGCTCCTAGTGAGTCCATTCCATGACAGTGGTGTTCCCTGGAGGAATATAGGACCAAAAATCTATGTCTCTATTCATAAGGGGGCAGGAAAATAAAGAGCTAGTCACAGATACATCAGGAAGACAAACCTGAGGTGAAACAATAATAGATTTAGGATTGGATACTATTCATGTCCCGCTGACCAAATTCCCTACCCAAAGTGAAATAAAGCAAATCTGATTCCCAGTTTTTTACTCTGGCCTCCAGTATCAATTACCAGACTGATTCAATAAAAACTATATGTTGGGCATTGATTTCAGTGATGAGTTTTCAATGGTGAATAAGACCAACAGTCTAGGCTCTGGGGCCAGAGAGCCTTCACTCAAGCACATCCCAGCAATGACTCTAGACATGTCAGTGAGCTTCCTGATTCTCATTTTCTCACATGAAAAGTATATCAATACCTGCTTTATGGGGTTAATATGGGGATTCAACCACTCAGCATGGCATTTAATAAGTTCCAACTTGGTTCTAGCAATTAGAGCTAGCATAAAAGACTCTCTCCAAAAGTGATTCATGTGTTGGTATGGGAATCCCTTGATTCCTAACAAATTTAGAAATCAAATTTGATCAGGGGACAGAACATCTGCGAACTCTTTGAGCTGTAACATGAACTATCAATAGATTAAATTTAATACAACTAGATATATAAATTTATGCAAAAGCAGATCTCATCTCACTCTCATTATAATGATGATGGTATCAGCTTTCAACATTTAAAGAAAATTTACAACAGGAAAATAATTAAGGTTAAAACATAATTATCTGTTTCTTCTGAAAATTTGAGAAAAACAAAACAACCACCTTATATTTTATGTTAGTGGTGTCCCTAGAAAATACTGAGTTCCCGAGGGAGGCTCACTTGGGAGCCTCTGATTTGAGGTCTCTCCTGGCTGTGGTCTACAAAGTAAATAGCTGGAGGCTTTTTCTTTTATTTCTTTCTGCAATGGAAACTAAGGACAGGGATTACATCTTTAGCTCAGATGAATTTTATTTTTCGTATTAGCTAAGTCCCTGAAACATTGCTGTGAATCAATGCTTTGCCAGTCAATTTCTGTTTTAATTGTGTGAGAAAGTTAGTATTTAAAGAAAATAAAAACGCTTTGTCGAAGCTTACATAAATCAAAGTTCATTTTTGTTTTCAGTGAGAACAACCTTTTGCCACTCCTTTCTTCCTGAATTATGGTCTGTCCTGTGTGGATTATATAAATGTGTGCCCCAGAGATGATCCAGCTGGAATATGCCAGCTTGTCACAAGGCAGTTTGACCCAAAAACTGGGTGGCAAGGATGGGACCTACTGGCTCCAGGTGTATGCGCTGCAGAAGGAAGGAACAACACCCTAGTTTGCTTTTTCCCTACACAGTTCCACAGAAACTTAAGATTTTCCTTAAGGAAGAGGGTTTGAAATAGGATTTTTCTGCTCTCAGAAAACAGAACACTCGGTTAAGATTCAACACCTTTCTCACGTGTCCTCATTTCCAGACTCTGGAAATGTTAATATGGGGATTAACTTTAAGAGTTCTGTCCTAACTGGGGAGACACACTTTCCTTTTCCTCAGAGGTCTGTTTTACACACTGTGCCTGCCGGAGGCTTATTGTACTAGTCAGTTACTTTGGACACAACGGCGGTGTTGCAGTCTCAAGGAGAAGCCTGAGCCTTTAGCACCGACAAGGCAGCTGCCCACACACTTGCATCCTTCCCTGGAGAAGGGTGGAACGTGGCTGGTCTCTGGTGTTCTCTGATCTGTGTTTCTCTGAGGGCTCCTGTCTGAGGGAACAGCTGCTCTCCTGCCCTCCGGGACTTTGTGCACAAATAAAAGCTGAGTAGTTATGGGATGACGACTGTGGCAATAACCAGAGCTGATGAGTTCTTTAACTCAAGAGGCCAAAGGAGGTTCTTTGAGTTGGAATAAATACCTAAAACTTTTAGCAGGTTCTGCTGCCTTTGGTCCTGCCTATTACAACATCATTGAAATGAAAAACTAGATTTCCATTTCCTTTTGGGAAAATTAGAGCCTGGGGATCCCACTTGATGATTTCCTTCCTCGTCCCCCACCCCTCTCCACAAAGAAGCCTTGAGTTTAGGGGCTTGAGTTCCTAGGAATGAACTTCCTCTCTGTTCATTCAATGTAAGAAAAGGTATCTTTCACATCTGCCTTCCCTTCCTTCCCACCTAGGCTCTAAGTTGTTTGAGGACAGGAGTAAAAACCTGCCTTTTAATTTATGTATCTATGTCTAAACCTTAGTGGGTTGCTTTGGAAAGAACAGATGCTCATTCCTTATTGTTGAATGAACTTATGAAGGAAGGAAGCAAAAAATAAAGGAAGGAAAGGAGGGAGAAAAGGAAGGAAGGAGGTTGTGGGGAGGAAGATCAGTTTTTGAGTAACTACCACATGCATAGCTCTGAAAACAGAAAAATAAAATAAAAATAAAATTGCTTTATAGATCATTATGAAGGATTACTATATTTCTGATTCATCTTCTAAATGTACATCCATTTACCCATACAGTACCCTTTTGAAGATTTTTTTCTCTTATCCCCATTTTATAGATAAGCAAGCTGAGGCCCAAGCCAGAATACTTTAGAGTTAGGGCAGAACACTGACCACTCAATTTCAAAGCTTCAACCTTAAATGTTATTATTAGAATTTTAGTATACATTCTTTGCTTGATGTTTAACAATTTTTATTTTTGAGAATCGGAAATTAACAAAATTGTAGACATAAATTTAGAGAAATATCAATAAAAACACTAAGAAAAAATGGTCTATACACCACAATTAAAAGCCCAAAATTGTCAGATTGGATAAATTAGCAAGCCCGATATGTGATGCTAATACAAAATTCAATTTAAATAAAAAGAGACAACTAGGTTAAAATTATAAGGCTTGAAAAATATATACAATATTTATACTACAAAATATGTAGTGACCATCTTTAAATGAGACAAAGTATTGTTGTTGTTCTTTAGTTACTAAGTTGTGTTTGACTCCTTTGCGACCCCATGGACTGTAGCCCACCAGGCTCCTCTGTCCGTGGGATTTCCCAGGCAAGAATAATGGAGTGGGTTGTCATTTCCTTCTCCAGGGGATCTTCTTGACCCAGAGACTGAACCTGTGTCTCCTGCAATGGCAGGCGGGTTCTTTACTGCTGAGCCATCAGGGAAGCCCTGAGACAAAGTATATTTTTGAACAAATATATTACCCTGGATAAAGATGTTTCATAATGGTAAAGGTGTTAGTTCATCAAGAGAATATAGTAATCCTAAAATTTTATGTGCCTAATAAAAAACTACAGAAGACATTAAGCAAAAACAAATATAAGTGAAAGGAGAAGTATACAAATTCACAATTGTTTTCTTAAATTTTTAACTTCCTTTCTTAGAAATTGTTAGGGCAACTAGACTGAAAATCAGTAAGTATATGGGAAACTTGAACAAAATGGTGGACTCAAACTAGACCTAATTTGCACTTATAAAGTGCTCAAAGAGTTGGACACAACTTAGGGACTAAGCAACAACAACAACAACCCAGTAACAGAAGGACATAAACTTTTCAAGTACACATGGAACGTTTACTAAGATGGTAAAATTTTGGCCTTTGAAACAAGTCTCAATGAATTAAAAAGATTCAAAACATACAAAGATCACAATAGAGCTTAAATTAGAAAGTAATATCAGAATGATCTCTAGGAAGTCCTCAATATCTGGAAGCTAACATACTTTCAAATAAACTATGCATCAAATTAAAAAATCAAAAGGGAATTGAAATACCATTTCATTTCTGTACTGCATGAAAATATAAACAACATGTCATAATGTGTGGCATGCAGCTACAGCAGTATTCAAAGAGAATTTTATAGCACTAAATGTTAGTATTAGAGGGAAAAATATGTCTCAACTCAGTTACCTCAGCTTCTACCTCAAGGAAGCAGAAAAAAAGAGCAAGTTAGACCAAAGCAAGCAAAATGAAGGAGAAAAAGAAGATAAGAATGGAGAGTAATGAAAAAAATCAGAAAAACAAAAGAGAAAATCAATTAAACCAAAACCTAGAGTTTTGTGATCATTATAATTAATAAACTAGTGCTCACGCTGGTCAAGGAAAAAAAGAGACAGAGAGACAGAAGGTATATAAATTATCACTGTCAGGAATGAAAGAAGTGACATCCCCACAGATTGTATAGATATTGATAGGATAACAGGCAAATATTTTGAACAACCTCAAGCCATTAAATTTTGCAAAGTAAACGAAATGGATAAATCCCTTGAAAGACAGTCAAAACTCATTCAAAAGGAACAGATAACCTAGTACCTCTAAATCTATTAGAGAAATTGAAAACTCCAGACTCAGATGGATTCACTGGTAAATTCTACCAAACATTTAAAGGAGGAAATATTAACAATTCTAAAAACCTCTTTCATAAATTTTAACAGGAGAGACTACTTTGCAACTCATTTTATGAGGTCAGTGTTTTCCTGACAACAAAATCAGGCAAATACATTATATGGAAAGAAAGCTAAATGCTAACATCCCTCATGAGCACAGATGCAAAATAATTTTAGTAAATTAAACAATATCAAAAGGAAATTGCATCCTGACCAAGTGGAGTTTATCCTAGGAATGCAAGGTTAGTTGAACATTCTTAAAGCAATCTATATAATTTACTATGTTGAGAGACTGAAAAAGGAAAAACAAACAAACAAAAAAGATGTGATAATCTCAACAGAGAAAAAGCATTTGGCAAAATCCATAATCCATTCTGGATAAAAGCTCTCATCAAACCTCAAAGAGAAGAAAATATCCTTAACTTGAAAAAAGACATTTACAAAAAGTATATAGCTACTACAATATTTAGTGGTGGAAGACAATGTTTTCCTCCCAAGATAAAAAACAAAGCAGGAATGTGTGTCTTCATCACTTTTATTCAGCATTGTACTGGAGATTCTAGTTTGTACAATGTGCAATAAAAATTAAATGAAATGCATCTGGGTTGGCAGGGGAGAAGTGAAATTATTTTTATTTGTAGACAACATGATTATTTGTACAGAAAAATCCTACAGATCTACTAAAAACCTGCTAGAACAAATGACTAAGTTTAGTAATTTTCCAAGATCAATATCCAAACATTAACAGTATTTCTTTATTCTAGCAACACATAATCTGAAAATGGAATTTAAAGTGCCATTTACCATTGCATTAGACGTTGCAGTTCTTAGGGAAACTTCTTCAGCTAGGACCGCCCCCCCCCCCCCCCTCTCTCTCTGAGTTAGGTATCCTGGAGAGTGAGCTATTTTCAGCACTGCCTTCACTTGTCCCTTGTCCAGAGGGCTCACATTCCTGCTCCGACAACTCCACCAATACTGCGCTCATCAATATGGCCAACAACCTCCACGTGGACCAGTATATTGCCCCATATAAAAATGACTGTTCCATAGTTTTCAAGGCAGAAGCCTGGTGTGCCTCCCTTTGCCTGGCAAAGCCATAGACTATCCTTTTTAACTTCATGACCCTCCCACCCTGCAACCAGTAAATAAATAAATAAAAATTACTGCTCTTTCTTAATCTCTTTACTGAGTCTCTTGGTTCTTTTAATACCTCTAGGAAACACTTCAATAAATTTTGTGGATTACATTCTGGAATGATCTCCACGATTATGATGTTTCCTTTGTTCATTAAGTGTGCACTGATGCTGAAACTGAAGCTCTAATACTTTGACCACCTGATGCAAAGAACTGACTCATTGGAAGAGACCCTGATGCTGGGAAAGATTGAAGGCAGGAGGAGAAGGGGATGACAGAAGATGAGATGGTTGGATGGCATCACCAACTCGATGGACATGAGTTTGAGCAAGCTCTGGGAGTTGGTGATGGACAGGGAGGCCTGGTGTGCTATAGTCCACGGGGTCACAAAGAGTCAGACACGACTGAGTGTGCACAGATTTAGCCATTTGAATTGTATGCATTGCACTAAAAACACACTTATATTGTGGGGATGATATGCCCAAAAGAACTTTTGTTCTAGGGGAAATATACGTGCTTCCCATGAATACTGTGCTAACGGCAGCGTGGGGCAGGGGTGGCACTCGACTATGTGGGAAGAGCATGGGCTAAACATGAAGACAGAAAGTAGCTAAGCGGGTAAAATATTTATCTGGCCTTCTATTTTTGAATAATTTGGCATCTAATTCATAGTTTTCCTGTCTAATTCTCTTCCTGCTATGATCCAGGATGACAAATGCCTGAATGAATGACTCAAACATCTTGAGTTAATATTCAATGATCTCCCACGGCCACATCCTGAACCTTGCAATCCCTGGAATCTGCTCCTTTGCCTTTAAGCCATAAATTTAGATTTTTCCAGTTTCTGATCACAATTTCCAGTCATGTCAGCCTGCTCAGAGAGTTTCACCCATACCCTCTACCTTTTGACCTCATCTAATTCCCCCAGTCTCTCTAACTTCTCTCTATTTAACTCCTTCTTCTGTCTCTGATACCCTTAAACATTGCCTCCGCCACTCTTTAGACTGACAACATTCTCAGTTTCCTCCACCCTCTGACCTTTGGTGCATCTCTGTGTGCTCAGACTTTCCATTGCCTCCGAACTGATCTGATTTCTGGAGAAGTAAACATCAAGACATTCACACCCAGTAAGCTCACATGCATATGCAGGACATGTGTTTCTAATCTACCCTGCCATGTTACTCTGTGTGTATGGGGTACTGTATGTGCCTGAGCGTGATACATGTGCAGTGTTGGGGCTTCTTACATTCTCAGTCCAGGCTGTCTTTTTTTCTGGTGTGAAGGTACTTGGAAAAACAGTTTTGTGACTAGAAGAATGTCTGGTTAGCATGACACGTGAACAAGAGTAATGGTCATTGTGACCGAGTTATTTTTACCAAGCAGATGATTTTGTCATCATTTCTCCAGGGCACCCACTTGCCTTAGGGCTGAAAGGACACCACAATATTTGCTTCCCTAACCTCATTCCTTTTCCCAGTGTTTCTTAGTCTAGACAGTTGCTTCTTCTTGGACCATTCACGTTTAGAGGTATTTCTAGCCTCACTCAGGATGATGTCAAATCTTGTTGACCCTGGAATCATTTTATCTCTTTAAGGTAACTTCATATATTTCTGTTTTGATCCCTTAACATAATGATTTTTTATTTTGGTACTTATTTCCAAATTCTAGGGTTCTTCTTACTTACTGACGCATACAAACAAGCACTCACACACACACATTCATGCACACAGAACGTTCACAAATGAGTATACAACTATGTTTAATCCAAAAGGATGAAGGGTTTCACCAACTACATATTTTATGATAGCATACACACAGATGCCATCAACTTAGTTAAATGACACAGTAGTCACCAAAAACCAGTGGCACGAAAGGAAATAGGGGATATTTCAAACTTTCTGACAAACAGCTCATGCTCAGATGTAGAAGGACAATGTGCACAACCTGGAGGTAACGGCTGCTCCCTGTTCCCTTTTGGTCTCTGAACTGTTTTATGTGCAGCTGCCACTATACACCACACAGCAAACTGGAAGCCAAGTCTGTTGAAAATGAATGTCTGAAGAATGTAGATAAAGCTGGGGACAAGGACCTCTCTACCTTAGAAACTTGCATGTAAAGAAAAAAAAAAAAATCAGAGACTTCCTGGATTCCTGGTTCACATGAGGTTTTGAGGATCAATTCAAACATTTGCTGAGAACCAAGTAGGTGAAAAGTGCTGAGGCAGATACTGAAGGAGAGGCTCATATAAGTACAACTTGGTCACTGACAGGAAAACAAAAGTGCTCACAAAGCAGTAGCTGATGAGTAAATACTTCAGAAAAAAATCCGTATCATAAATATATCATGTATATTCTATATAGACACTATAATCCTAGAAGCAGCAGATCTATGTTTGTCGATTGACTGATTGACAGTGGACTCTAGTCAGTTTTTAAGGATCTGATCTCACAATCTTCTCCTTTATAACTACTAAGAAAACTTTAAGTCATCTGTCTACAGTCTGCACAGGTATGATCTCACTTTAGGTTTTTGGTGAAATTATGTTGTCTGATCTAACCCTTAAGTGCATAAGCTCTGAAACAGAAACTTTAGGCAGCAGGAGAAGGGATGAGCTCCACCCTCCCCCAGGACGCTGTGCTGTGCTGTGCTTAGTCGCTCGGTCGTGTCGTGTCTGACGCTTTGTGACCCCACGGACTGTAGCCCTCCAAGTTCCTCTATCCATGGAATTCTCCAGGCAAGAATCCTGGAGTGGGTTGCCATTTCCTCCTCCAGGGGATCTTCCCAACCCAGGGATCAAACCCAGGTCTCCCACATTGCAGGCGGTCTTTTTACCATCTGAGCCACCAGGGAAGTCAGACCCCAAGAAGGAGTGGAGCCATTAATAACGTGCATCCTACAACCACTTACAAAGGAATATAGATTGTTTTCCTTCAACCCCACAGCCCTGATTTAAGAACAGTATGAAAAGTGAGGGGATGAGTCATTCCAGGGAGAATAATAACACAGGATAGGCAAAGATAATATATTCTTCAAGTACCCTGAAGCTTAGGACATTTGAATCCCTGTCAGAAATGGCCATATGAATTAGACACTAGTCTATTGCCTATTGCATGAAATCTATCTATTTATCTATCTAAATCTATCATCTAACAAAGGAAAGTTTCTGTACTATTATAGAGGGTAGAGTTAGCTATAATTTATCTTTTCTTTCAGAAATTCCATCCTAACTTGACTTTTATTCAGTTCCTATTATTTCCTGAGAATGCTGCTGAGAAGCATGACATGACAGTCAGTCCAATCTTCTGCTCTTCATTTGTTCACTCATTCACACAGAGCTGTTCAGGTTCAGGAGACAATGATATGAAAGACATAGTCTTTACTCCCCATAGGTCTTAGAGTAGTGAGTTGGACAGATAAATGAATAAATGACTCAAGGGCAATTATGCAAATAATGAGATAAGATTGTAAGAGTTTAAAGGAGGGTCAGCTGAGCTAGAACCACAAGTGTCAGAGATGGGAAGACCTACCAGAGAAGATGGCATCTGAGGTGTGTTCGGAGGGAGGAAAAGAGCCAAAGGCATATCCTTGAGAGGAGGGATATCATATGCAAGGTCCTGTGTGACAAATATGTTTTTGAATCTTTGAAACATGAAAGGCAAATTGGGGACTGTGAAGAGGTGAAGTTTAAGAAGAAAGGTAGGGATCAGATGAGGATTGTCTTGTAATCTGATAAAGTGAACCAAATCCCATAGAGGGAAACAGAAGGCTAAGTATGATCAGAGCTGCATTTGGAAGGACCCATCAGGCAGCAGGAAGCTGAACTGATTGGGGAGTAATGAGAGGGAGGCACAGAGATGAGTTAGGAAGCTGTTAACAACATCCAGGGAGGAAGGATGAAGGCCTGAATGCAGGCAGCGATGATGGAAAGGCAGGCAACACCCTGAGGGATGTTGAAGAGAATGAAATGGAAATAGGAGTAATAAAGAATCACTGGTTTAATGGAAGAAATGTTCTTTTCCCCCCATTTAATGCCTAGTATAAGTCTTTACATACAGTAGGTGCTCAAAATCTATGAAAAGTGGGAAAACATTTTTGATGTGCATGTCACCTAGATGCCTATGCAATTCTTCTAAGGATTGTTGATGATGTTATTACCCAGTTTTTTGGATGAGGAAGGTGAAGCTTAAGAGTAAATAGCTTTCCCAAAGTCACATAACCATACCTGCCTTGTAAGCCATTAAATCCATTACTGTATGCAGAACTTCCAAGTAGTAGTAGTAATAACAATTGTACATACCAAAGAGAAAACTCTGAGCAAAAGGCATAGCCGTTTGATACAGGAAAACAAATGGCAAATTAATAAGAAAAAATGTTCAATCTCACTATTCAAAGTAGTACAAATTTAAAGTATTTTAGTAGTGCATGTTCACAAGACAGCAAATTCAAGGAAAAGGATGTATGATGTCTTCTTTAAAATTTATCAAGCGGGTAAGTATTTTTTTTTAATAAAATGATACATGCAATACTTAAAACCTGGGAAATATATATGTATTTGGGAGGTAATACACTTTTAAATAGATTTTTAAATAATTTTATTAATTTATTTAATTTTTACTGTGCAGGGTCTTCATTGCGTGCGGGCTTTCATCTCTAGTTGTGGTGAGTGGGGGCTACTCTCTAGTTGTGGTGCACAGGCTTCTCATTGCAGTGGCTTCTTTCGTTGCAGGGCACAGGCTCTAGGGCATGTGGAGTTTAGTAGTTGAGGCTCTTGGGCTCGAGAGCACAGGCTTAATAGCTGTGGCATCTGGGATTAGCTGCCTCAAGGCATGTGTGATCTTCCTGGAGCAGGGATCAAACCTGTGTGCCTTGCATTGGCAGGTGGATTCTTTACCAGTGCCACCAGGGAAGTCCTGGTAATACACTTATATTAAAGACAAATTATAAAGTATAACAAATACATTGAATGGTTTATGAATCAAAGTTACATCGCTTGATGTGTTTTCATAAGGAAAATACATTGTTGAATGCTGACAGCACTCCAGAAGCTTCCCACTCACCATCATCTTCCTATCCAAAGGTCACCTCTCTCTTTACTTTAACATCATAAATTTATTTTGCCTATTTGTGCATTTTGTATAAATGAAATAGTTTTGTCTTGCTTCCTTTATTCGAGGTTATGTTTATGAAATTTATCCACAGTGCGGTTATGTGGCAGTACTTTGTTTCACTGTTGTTGCTCTGTAGCATTTATAGGGACATATCATGATTGGTATATTGTTATTCTATTGTTACCTAACAGAAGCAGAAGACATTAAGAAGAGGTGACAAGAATATACAGAAGAACTATACAAAAAACATCTTCACAACCCAGATAATCACTATGGTGTGATCACTCACCTACAGCCAGACATCCTGGAATGTGAAGTCAAGTGGGCCTTAGGAAGCGTCACTACAAACAAAGCTAGTGGAGGTGAAGGAATTCCAGTTGAGCTATTTCAAATCCTAAAAGATGATGCTGTGAAACTGCTGCACTCAATATGCCAGCAAATTTGGAAAACTCAGCAGTGGCCACAGGACTGGAAAAGGTCAGTTTTCATTCCAATCCCTAAGAAAGGCAATGCTAAAGAATGTTCAAACTACCTCACAATTGCACTCATCTCACACACTTTGCTAGCATAGCTTTGCTATGCTCAAAATTCTCTAAGCCGGGCTTCAACAGTAAGTGAACTGTGAACTTCCAGATGTTCAAACTGGTTTTAGAAAAGGCAGAGGAACCAGAGATCAAATTGCCAACATCTGCTGGATCATTGAAAAAGCAAGAGAGTTCCAGAAAAACATCTACTTCTGCTTTATTGACTTGCCAAAGACTTTGACTGTGTGGATCACAACAAACTGTAGAAAATTCTGAAAGAGATGGGAATATCAGACCACCTGACCTGCTTCCTGCGAAATCTGTATGCAGGTCAGGAAGCAACAGTTAGAACTGGATATGGAACAATAGACTGGTTCCAAATAGCAAAAAGCAATATACAAGGCTGTATATTGTCACCCTGCTTATTTAACTTACATGCAGTACATCATGAGAAACGCTGGGCTGGATGAAGCAAAGCTGGAACTAAGATTGCTGGTAGAAATATCAATAACCTCAGATATGCAGATGACACCACCCTATGGCAGATAGTGAAGAACTAAAGAGCCTCTTGATGAAAGTGAAAGAGGAGAGTGAAAAAGTTGGCTTAAAGCTCGACACTCAGAAAACAAAGATCATAGCATCCAGTCGCATCACTTCATAGCAAAAAGATGGATAAACAGTGGAAATAGTGGCTGACTTTATTTTTGGGGGCTCCAAATTCACTGCAGATGGTGACTGTAAGCCATGAAATTAAAAGATGCTTACTACTTCGAAGAAAAGTTATGACCAACCCAGATAGCACATTAAAAAGCAGAGACATTACTTTGCCAACAAAAGTCTGTCTAGTCAAGGCTATGGTTTTTCCAGTAGTCATGTATGGATGTGAGAGTTGGATAATAAAGAAAGCTGAGCGCCGAAGAATTGATGCTTTTGAACTGTGGTGTTGGAGAAGACTCTTGAGTCTCAAAGGAGATCAGTCCTGGGTGTTCACTGGAAGGACTGATGCTGAAGCTGAAACTCCAATACTTTGGCCGCCTGATGCGAAGAGCTAACTCATTTGAAAAGACCCTGATGCTGGGAAAGATTGAGGGCAGGAGGAGAAGGGGACGACAGAGGATGAGATGGTTGGATGGCATCACCGACTCGATGGACATGGGTTTGGTGAACTCCGGGAATTGGTGATGAACAGGGAGGCCTGGAGTGCTGCAGTTCATGGGGTTGCAAAGATTTGGACACAACTGAGTGACTGAACTGAACTGAGCTGATCTGAACTATGGAGAACAGTGTGGAGATTTCTTAAAAAACTGGAAATAGAACTGCCATACAACCCAGCAATCCCACTGCTGGGCATACAGACTGAAGAAACCAGAACTGAAAGAGACACATGTACCCCAGTGTTCATTGTAGCACTGTTTACAATAGCTAGGACCTGGAAGCATAGATGTCCATCAGCAGATGAATGGATAAGAAAGTTGTGGTACATATATACAATGGAATATTACTCAGCTATTAAAAGAACACATTTGAGTCAGTTCTAATGAGGTGGATGAAACTGGAGCCTATGATTCAGGGTGAAATAAGTCAGAAAGAAAAACACCAATGTGCAATATATGCATAGGTATGCATATTTTAATGCATATATATGGAAATTAAAAAGATGGTAATGATGGCCTTATATGCAAGACAGCAAAAGAGACACAGATGTAAAGAACAAACTTTTGGACTCTGTGGGAGAAGGTGAGGGTGGGATGATTTGAGACAACAGCATTGAAACATGTATATTATCATATGTGAAACAGATGTGCATTCCAAGTTTGATGAATGAAACAGGGCACTCAAAGCCAGTGCACTGGGACAACCCTGAGGGAGGGGATGGGGAGGGAGGTGGAAGGGGGGTTTGGGATGGTGACATATGTATACGAGTGGCTGGTCCATGTCAATGTATGGCAAAAACCACCACAATATTGTAAAGTATTAGCCTCCAATTAAAACAAATTAATTTAAAAAATTAAAAAAAAATATTTGCAGCATATGTCTGAGCCTCTTTTATATATCTATTCTAGATACCTTCTCCCATTCTTTGGGATGCCCTTCCAATATCTTAATAAAACAATTTTATGGACAAAAGTTCTTAATTTTATTCTAATCTATTAATTTTTTACTTTTTGGTAAGTGCTCTCTGTTTCCTGTTCAAGAAAACTTTTTCTATTCCAAAGTCATTAATAAACTATAATAATTTTATTCTAAAACCATTATTATTTTACCTTTCATATTTAGATTAAATATCTCTAGTATTGATTTTTAAGTTAGGCATCAAAATTCATTTTTCTATATGAATATGTAATTGACATAGCATTATTTTTTTGAGACAACTACCTTTCTCTCACTGTTCTGAAAGAACTTCTTTTACTTAAATCAAATATTCATATATTTGTCTGTTTCTAGAATACTCTGTTCTATTTGCCTTTTTGTATGTCTTGCTTCCATACCACACTATCTCAATTATTGCAAAACGAAAATAGTTGGTCAGTTGTGTCCAACTCTTTGCGACCCTGTGGACTGTAGTCCACCAGGCTCCTCTGTCCATGGGATTCTCCAGGCAAGAATACTGGAGTGGGTTGCCTTATCCTTTTCCAAGTATCTTCCCTCTCCAGGGATAGAAACTGGGGCTCCTGTTGGCAGGAGGACTCTTTACCATCTGAGCCACCAGGAAGATCCTCAATCACTGGGCTTAGTAGTAAGTCCTGATGTGTGGCAGTGTAGGTTCTCACTCTCAGAATTTCCCCCTCAAGACTGTCATAGGCACTTTTAGTTCTTTGGATTTTCATCTAATTATTAGAATTAGCTTGTCAACTGAAAAAAACAAACAAACAAACAAACACAACCTGCTTAGATTTTGACTGGAACTTCTTAGTCTTTAGATCAATTTAAAGGTGTTCCAGGCGGCGCTAGCGGTAAAGAACCCGATCGCCAATGCAGGAGACAAGAGACGTGGGTTCAATCCCTGGGTCAGGAAGATCCCCTGGAGGAGGGCATGTCAACCCACTCCAGTATTCTCGCCTGGAGAATCCCATGGACAGAAGAGCCTGGCAGGCTATAGTCTGTAGGGTAGCAAAGGGTTGGTCATGACTGAACCAACTTAGCAGCAGCGGCAGAAAAGGTAATTGAAGTATCTGCAACATGAATCTTCATATCCATAAATTTGTATAGCCCTATTTATTTAGGTGCTAGGTCCTCTTGAAAATGTTTTGTAGCTTTCAGTGGAGTGATATTACAAATCTATTAGACTGCTGTCTAGGTATCTGATATGTTTTGAAATATGTTGAATTATATCATTCACCACATTTTATTTTCTAATTCATCACTTGGAAATAAAATTGGTGTGATACATTGATATTGTACCCAATGATTTTACTAAATTCACTTATTAGTTCTAACAGGTTTTAGATTTGTTTGGATTATCTGAGTTTTGTCTTTTTGCTTTCCAGTTGTTTTTTCTGTTTTTTTCCTGAAGACATTTGGGGAATTTTCAGAGTTATTTGGGCTGCCTCTGCTGTCAAAGCCTCCTGTTATTCTTTTGCTTTATTATCTCTATTTTGAACCCTTGTATTTCCTCTTTGAGGTCTTATTTCATAGAGGCTGTGTCTATTTTTTTGAATAATTTTATAAAGATGTGTTTATCCATCAAGTCTCATGGCATAACTTATTATTTTTCATATAGGTAATTTGTTTGCCTTTGTTGCTATTCGGTCACTAAGTTATGTCCAACTCTGTAACCCAATGGACTGGAGTACACCAGGCTTCCCTGTCCTTCACTCTCTCCTGAACTTTGATGAGACTTGTGTCCATTGTGTTGGTGATACCTACAACCATCTCATCCTCTGTCATTCTTTTGCCTTAAGCTCAGAGAAAGACTTCTTGGTGCTACAAGTAATTTTGAGTAGCCCTGGTGCCTTAGGTAAAACATCTGCCTGCAATGAAGGAGACCTGGATTTGATCCCTGGGTTGGGAAGATCCCCTGGAGAAGGGAATGGCAACCCACTCCAATATTCTTGCCTAAGAAATCCCATGGCTAGAGCAGCCTAATGGGCTTCGGTCTACTGGGTCGCAATGAGTTAGACACGACTGAGTAACACTTTCATTTTCACATATTGTTTATTTCTCTACAGCACTTGTACAGGTGTTTGACACCCACTTATTTTTTTCTTATCCCATCCTTCTCTCCTTCCTTCCTTCACATAACAATGTCTGGCATCTGCCTTGTATTGCTGTTCATCTTTCTGCCTTATCAATCTTCAGTAGCAGGTAGAATCCCTCCCTGGGGAGGTTTGGTAAAGCTCCTGCTTCCTTTGCCAAATCTAGTCAATGCAGCCTCCTCTCAGTTTTTGCTTCCCAGACTCAATATTTATGGCATTATGAAGCCCTTCTTCATAGAAAAGTTCATCAGTGTGGCTGCATTCTAGCTTATCAAAGATCTTATTCTATTTTTTTGCTTTTTATTGTCCTCTTTCATCAGTTTCAGAGAAGACAGGAGGATAGAGGCATCTTTACTGTTTCTAAATACACATTGATTGCTTAATCATATATAAAATATTACACAAAAAATTTATCCTATGTGCACAGTACAAAACTCACTAAGATCTGGAAGGATTTTGAATACTGGAAGGGATAAAAATAGCACTTTGTAGGCTGGAGGCTTGAAATAGTAAAATTGACTTGAACTATCTGGGACTCAATTAAGTATGTTTTTCACTGGTGCATTACACTCTTCCATGAAAAACAAATGAATGCTTCTGAGAGATTCAGAAAGGCATTTCAAAGTTTATATTGCTCTATTTTACTGACTGATCTCTTTTTATTTGTTTCCTGTGTGCAATTTTTGCTCACATAAACACAGCCATTTGATGTTGCAATTGAGGCAATCCCTTTTTCTTTAAATCCTTGTTGATCTATTATGCAGGAAGAAGGGTTTTATCTTTCTACGAACAGATGGTGAAAATGTTGATCTGGTTGAAACTAACCTTCAGCTCTTCTACAGCAAGTGCTACATGTCCTTTCGCAGAAAGTGGAAAATTAACCATCCCTTGGCTTTCTCAAGTCATTGAGTTTATGGAGTTGGTAACATCCTGTTACTGACCAACAATCACAACCAGAGATTTCCATTGTTAAGTCATCAGTCTGTGGTTTTCACTCACAGTAAACATTCTATCCTTCCGAATAAGTGATACATGCCAGAAATCATCTCAGATTTTTGACTGAGGTTGATTCTTTTCTCCCCATTATCCTTTTTGACTCCAGAGACACAGCTGGAAGCAAAGGCACAGGCAGACAGGGAATGAGTGTAGCACTCACTGAATATTTCACATGACCTAGGGACTGAGCTATATACACGTTACAGGTTTTTTACTGCATTTCATCCTCACAACTTCTTCATCCTTATTTAAAGCTGAGAAAACTGGAGCTCAGAGACATTAAGTACTTATTCAAGATCACACAGACAGTAAGTGGAAAATCTGGAATTTGAACTCAAGTTTTACCTGATCCCAAAGTCCATGACTGGTCTCCAAAAAGAGCTTCCTAAAATCATAGTTACTGAGACAGTGTAACACCTGCTTTGCCTGACTTTAGAACATGCTCTTTCCACTACCTTCCTGGAGAGTAATTGTTGTTTAGTCATTAAGTCGTATCCGACTCTTTGGGACCCTATGGACTGCAGCCTGTCAGGCTCCTCTGTCTGTGGAACTCTCCAGGCAAGAACACTGTAGCAGGTTGCCATTTCCTTCTCCAGAGGACCTTCCCAGCTCAGGGATCGAACCCATGTCTCCTGCATTGGCAGGTAGATTCTTTATCACTGAGCCATCTGGGAAGCCCCTTCTTGGAGAGGAGAGTCATTTGTCCTCTTCATGTAGTGGCACAGGGCTGGATATACATCAGAGACTCAATGTTTATTTGTTTAAAGATGAAAATTAAAGAAGTTGGCATTCTATATACCCAGTATGTTTTGCTACTCAAATCAGAAAAAACTATAGGCAAATAGATATTTCAAGGATGTTTGGGCTTCCCTGATAGTTCAGTTGGTAAATAATCCACCTGCAATGCAGGAGACCCCGGTTCGATTCCTGGGTTGACCAGGTCCCTGGAGAAGGGATAGGCTACCTACTCCAGTATTCTTGGGCTTCCCTTGTGACTCAGTTGGTAAAGAATCCTCTGCAATGCGGGAGACTTGGGTTTGATCCCTGGTTGGGAAGATTCCCTGGAGAAGGGAAAGGGTACCCACTCCAGTATTCTGGCCTGGAGAAGTCTATGGACTGTATATATAGTTCATGGGGTCGCAAATAGTCGTACACGACTGAGAGACTTTCACTTCCAAGGATGTTTATTGCCTTTATTTCCCCATATTTCCCTACATTTTCTATCTTTTTTCTGTGTAGCAAAAATCTATAAGTCTACATAGCGGCTAGATATCAGAGGCAAAATGTTCAAATTGACAATTAAAAAAATCACCCAAAACTGCACAGTGAAATAATCAGAATTCACTAAAAAATGTTTATTTCTATAGATTACTATGCCAAATCTAGGCATAGGAGGAAAATGTAAATACTTCACATTTCTGAAAGGCTTTTAAGTTTAGAAAGTTGAGATGAAAAAATTTCTGAAAATATATTAGGGTCTAATCAAAATGGCTCCTAGTTTGATCACTTGAATCACTTGATGGGTGATATCACCTTTGAATCAGATTTCATCTCTTATACTTCATTGTCAGTTTTATACCATTTCACATAATATGAATTTTACTCTTTTGGGAAGTGCTGTAACCATGTTCTAGTGAACAATATTTGTTCTGCATCCTGGTCCCTCAATAAATGTCTGATAATTGAGTAATATTCAAATTAACAACAATTTTTGATTATTGAGTAAAAGAATGAATGAATGGCTTTGCAGGTTTAGCCAAAGAACATTCCTCAGAATACCTGTAAGGGAAATGCAGAATGGGAGGGTGAAGGTGGAAAGAAGGGGATCCATCTACTTTTCCTGTACTATACAGATGAACTGAGTTTCCTTTAAATTAAAAATGTGAGGGAACTTGGTCCAGAGGTTAGGACTCCAAACTTTCACTGCCAAGGGCACCAAGATCCTGCAAACAGTGTGGCAGGGTGAATTAAAAAAAAAAAAAAACTATATTAAAAATTGAGAGAAAATGGCAAATCTTCTGTTCAGACTCACATCTTGTGGAAAGTTCTGCTATTACCAGTGCTTTTATTACATAAACATGCTTATTTTATCTTTTGTTTCATTAAGGCCCAAATCAAGTCTGTTTGTATGAACAGATCAATGCCAATTTCTCTGAATCCTCTGATGCCTCATAAAAAGGGTCCATTTTGCTGGTTTTATGACCACAGATTCTCAGTTATAGAACTTTTATTATTTATAGTCTTTTAAGGACAAGTGAGCTTTTACTGTCTAAAAATTTGGTATTATTTTTCTGAGAAAGTAGCTATTTCTCTTCTGTGAGGCTAGAAATATGTTTTGGTTAAAATAAAAGCAAGATTTGACAGATCTAGAGTATTGTTTCATTTCTGGTTTAATCCCAGGGTAGCAAAAATACCTTTGGGGGCCCAAAGATTGCATCTGTCTAGTTTGGGAAGGCATTTGTGGAGATGACTATACTGAAGATAGAGACAATTCTTGCATTTCCACCTACAATGGCTGTGCCACCTTAAAGCTTTCCTTGTAACGTGTTTGGGATTTTGGGCTTATTGTCTCAAGTCTGCACAGATTTTCTGTAACTGCCTGGTAGAGCTGCCCCCACCTTTAATGTGAGGTCCCATGGTCCCCAAGGTCTTTCCATCAGCAGCTTTTTCAGGCCATGTTTTCTTAGGATGTTGGATCCTGATTGTCCCTGGTGGAGACACTTCAATCTGCTTTGGTCTCTCTCCTCCATGACATTCCTCTGGGCTCTGGTCACTGTTTGAAACTTCTTCACAGTTAAGACAACTCATATTTCTTCTGAGTCCCTCCTTAAGAGCAGCTGTGCCTAGGCATATTTTCTTTTCTCTCTTATTTGCACCCACTGTGTCCTTAGTATCTGTGTGTATGTGTGCGGTGCTCAGTTGCTCAGTCGTGTCTGACTCTTTGTGACCCCATGGACTGCAGTCCGCCAGCCTCCTTTGGCCAAGGAATTCTCCAGGTGAGAATACTGGAGCAGGTTGTCATTGCTAGGTTGATCCTACTTCAGGCGATCTTCCTGACCCAAGGATCAAACCTGAGTCTCTTGAGTCTCCTGCATTGGAAGGCAGACTCTTTACCATGGTGCCACCTAGGAAACTTCCCTTTAATGTCCAATTTCCTCCATGATATTTGCCTAGATTATAACACTGTGAAAGAAAGTGAAGTCACTCAGTCGTGTCTGACTCTGTGACCCCATGGACTGTTGCCTGCCAGGCTCCTCCATCCATGGGATTGTCCAGGCAAGGATTCTGGAGTAGGTTGACATTTCCTTCTCCAGAGGATCTTCCCAACCCAGGGCTGGAACCTGGGTCTCCCGCATTGCAAGCAGACTCTTTACTATCTGAGCTACCAGGGAATGTTATAACATTGTAACCTTTATTTAAAGAATAGTTCTTTTTTTCTTCCAGCTTAATCAATCTATCTTTCCTTATTTTGTCACAAGATGAATGTCACAAGATGAACTTTTTAAATGTTTATTATTGCTTAATTTCTTGATTAATCTTACTGTTTCACACAGGCTTATAATATTATTTAGAATCTATTAGTCTGTAATAACTTCCTAAAAATATTTTTCTTATCCCTAAAAGATGGCATATTATTTCTAAAATAAGGACTCTCATTTTTAAAAAAAATTTTGTGTTTTAAATAAAACTGACCATCTTTCTATGGGTGAGGTCTCCATTTGGGTATCTGAAATCTACAGACATTAGAGCTAAGGCGAAAAACAAGCCCAAAGTCACACTGCATATGTGCTATGGGCAGTTTCTTTGGACCCATGGACAAGCCACACACAAACTCTTTTTGTTGTCCTAAATCCATTCAGTTCAGTTCAGTTCAGTCGCTTAGTCGTGTCCGACTCTTTGCGACCCCATGAACCATAGTGTCTAGCAAATTGAAAGCACCAGAGTCAGCCTCATAATACTAAAATAATTTAATCCCACCTTCAACTCCCCTTTGAAACCAGGTGAAGCTGCGACTCTCTGGTTCAAGGTCAAGCTGCAGCAGCAGCCGTACCCTAAGACCCTGGCCTGGCCCGCCTTCAGGGAAGCTGCAGGTATTTGCTTAAGGCCTGAGTAGACTGTGTTTCCCTTGTGCCCTGTCTCAGCTTCTCTTCCCAGGACAATGCAATTACAAGCTGCAGTTACTAACCAAGGCCAACGCTTGCTCAGGGTAACTTACCACTTCTATCTAGACTCTGTGAGATGAAATCCAGCCACACACAATCTGGGCTGTCACAGTCATCAAGATCAGAAACCCACAAGCCCAGCTCCACAAAAAGTCTTCAGGCCTATTGTTCCTTTGCTATTCCCAACTGATACTCCCTATTTTTTAAGATTCATATTCCATTGCTTAGATTTGGGGTTTGAGAGGAACCACATAAATGACTCATTAATAAACAGAAAGGATTCAAGTAGAGATCAAAATAACACAATTATTTTTTCTCAGCTGATAAAACCAGTTCAGAATGTGGTTTATGTTAACATGTGCAAGCAGCTGAGCTTCCTAATATAAACCCAAGAATCAGAGATTTTTGCCATAGTTACTGCCATCACTGGGCAACCCAAGGATTCCCCATATGCAAGTCTGTTATTTTATTTTATTTTTGCAAGTCTGTTATTGACTCTGTGAAACTCTTTATGGAGCTCTGAGTAGCCTGACTCCCAAGAGAGAAGCAGACATAGTTTAAGCTCAAGGAGGTTATAACCCATTGAATATGCAAACATTGCCTTACTTTGCATTTATCTGGTAACAAATGAGATTGAGCACCACTTACCACATGGCTAAGACTGGAGAGAGAATGCTTTGACCCTGGAGAGTCCGTTGGATTTATACTTGCCTATTCTTCTTCTAGGGGCCACAGACAGGATTCACAGGGAAACAGCAGCTCCATATTCTATGAACACATAGACAACTGTAATTGATGGAAGTTTTAGAGTGGTGATATTTGCATAATTGAGTTTTCTGACCCTTTTAGAATTTCAAGGTTAAAATGAGTGGTGGCAAAATCTTATCTTTATAAAAATAAAGATATTTGCATGATATACAAGTAACTATTATATGCATTATGCCATCCTTTGCAATGACCTCTAAAGTAGAACATGTTGCGCTTTGTTTTATAAAGGAGAGAAAATTTTCATAACACTAACTGATTTTTGGCCTAATGCCATAAAGCTAGTTAAGTAGAGGTGCAAAGACTTAAGAATCAATATATCTTGGCTGTAAACTCATTTCTATTTCCAGCAAGTCAACCTCTTTAACCAGGTGGTGCTAGTGATAAAGAATCTGCTTGCCAATGCAGGAGACACAAAAGACTTGGGTTCGATCCTTGTGTCCGAAAGATCCCCTGGAGTAGGAAATGGCAACCCACTCCAGTATTCTTGCCTGGAAAATTCCATGGGCAGAGGAGCCAGGCAGGCTACAGTCCACGGGGCCATAAAGAGTTGGACACAACTTAAGAGACTTGCATGCATGCCGGTAAGCAACTGAGCATACACACAGCCAGCCTTTTTTCCTAAGAAATGAAAAGGCTGAAAAAGTATGTGTTTGCTAGTGGTATGTGGTCGTGGCAAGGAGAAGCAAATGCAAGAAGGACCAAGAAATTCCTTCTCCCTCTGAAAGAGTGCTCACCTTTTAGATATGTAAAGAACTGCTCACAGGAGGTTTCTGAAAGGTCAAGTGGGGGCGACTTATGGGGATGATGATCAGGACTCTTGCTCTTTCCCTCCTAAATTCAGGTAATAACACAGTTACCCAAGGTTACTGATTAAATGCATCCCATTGTTTACTGGGGAGGAGAACTACCTTGGTAAACAAGTGACCTTTAGTGAAGTCCAACATGCTGATTACTTCCACTTGACATAAGAAGAATAATATTACCTCACCTGTTTAAAGACTAATTTAGTGATACTTTGCCAAGTATGAAGAATTCCTCAATTTGAGTTTAGCCAAAATAATGGTTTGTTAGGATACGAAACTAAATTTCACAGAAAGAAATTGATCTATTTACAGAGCTGCTGTCAGAGTGATTCAGGATGCCTGAAAGAGCCACATTAAGACTGCTCATAAATCAATAATCATCCTAATGAAACTCAGAGAGAACAAAGACAATAAAAAGTTTGTAAACTGTGGAGAATGAATGAAGCCTGTGATCAGAAAAGCTAAGATATAAAGATTGGCTATTTCTTATTTGCTCTTTTTCAAACAGAGCTGGAGAACAAGCACAAAAACTTGCACGTATAGTTTGTGAAGAAAAAGGAAAAAGAAATCAAGAATAAATTCCCAGCTCTTCCTCACAGCATTTTGGTCCAAAGCCACCTTCTCTACTCTAAGGCTATAGACACACACACCTCCTTACCACACTCTAATAAGTTTCACACTCTGACTCCTGGACAGTTTCACCCTCGTGTGGCTTTTCCTGTAATAGTGCCTCTGCTAGGAATGCTTTTCTTTGCCTTGTATTTATAAAAGCTTTACTCTTCCTTCATGGTCCAGGTCAAATATCACCTTCTCCTTGAAGACTTCTCGGACTCTCCTTGTTCAGAGAAAGTCACTGTGCTGTATTTCTTCTCCAGTGTTCTAGAGACATCTCTGTTAGCATATTTGCCCCACTGGGTCATGCTGCATTCTCCCTCAGCTTCCGATGAAATCACAGATCACAGGGATGGAATCCATTTACAGTTACAGTCACTAACAATGGGCTTTGACTCAGGAAATGTTTGTTGGGTATAGATTGTATGTTACTGAGTCCAAACTCATATTGCTTGCTGCACAACAGGCTAATAAACTGAGAGACGAATTGTTGGGGCAAGGAATAGCGACTTGATTCAGAAAGCCAGCAGATCAAGAAGAAGGTGGACTAGTGTCCTAAAAAACTCTCTTACCTGAGTTAGAGTTTATGTTATTTCTACCACTCTAGTGGTTTTTCTTAAGACAACTTACACTAATGTAATCAAACAGCTAAGCAATTCATTGATGCTTTTTCCTACCACCTGATGATGTTCCTCTGGCCTGGAACATCCTTAAAACATTTCAACTCCCGCCTTGCATCTCCCTTCAAGATATTTTCACAGTACTTCCTGTCCTAGTCTTTGAGTCTAAAAGACATTTATTTAGAGACATCTTTCCTGATGAGTCTCACTGATGTCAGTTCCTCACAGTTGTCTACTCTGTTATTTCCACCATCATATTTAAAACAAATGGTATCATCTTATCACTGTCTTTTACAACCACTGCACTGTAGACATCATGAAGGCAGAGGCCAAGTCTCTCTCAGTCATGCAGTATCCCAATAATTAGCACAGTATTAGACATATTATAGACAAGTGCTGATAATAGAAACTTAATATGAGCCATGTACATAATTTAAAATATTCTGGGAGCCATATTAAAAAAATACAGGGAAATAGGCAAACTTATTTTAACAATGTGTTTTATTTAGTCTATAATATATATTTAATATTATCATTTCAACATGTAATCAGTAGAAAATGATTATTAGTGAGCTGTGCATTCCCTTTCTTTCTTACTGAGACTTCAGAATCAGTGTTTATTTTACACTTAGAGCATACCTCTTTGTGGACTAGACGCTTTTCAAATGACCAATAGGCAGGACAATTGTAGATTGTCAATAAATATCTGTTGACTACAGCAGACTACAATCTGCTGAGTGTGGATGTGTGGGTGGAGCCATGACTAGTTCCTTTCAGATCCTTTTTATCCTGTCTGTGCACACATCCCCAGCTTCTCAATGCTTAGCTGACAACAGTTATACCTTCATCCTTCAGAGGACACAGGACTGCTCTGGCACACTGGGGTCTCCTTACTGGTACATATAGCTGGAAGTGTCCAGGAGTTTTATATGTTTCCAACTCCCGGACAACAGGAGACCCATCAGTTCAGTTCAGTTCAGTTCAGTTGCTCAGTCATGTCCGACTCTTTGCAACCCCATGAATTGCAGCACGCCAGGTCTCCCTGTCCATCACGAACTCCTGGAGTTTACTCAAACTCATGCCCATCGAGTCAGTGATGCCATCCAGCCATCTCATCCTCTGTCGCCCCCTTCTCCTCCTGCCCCCAATCCTTCCCAGCATCAGGGTCTTTTCCAATGAGTCAACTCTTCCCATGAGGTGGCCAAAGTACTGGAGTTTCAGTTTCAGCATCAGTCCTTCCAATGAACACCCAGGACTTATCTCCTTTAGGATGGACTGGTTGGATCTCCTTGCAGTCCAAGGGACTCTCAAGAGTCTTCTCCAACACCACAGTTCAAAAGCATCAATTCTTCGGCACTCAGCTTTCTTCACAGTCCAACTCTCACATCCATACATGACCAGTGGAAAAACCATAGCCTTGAGTAGACACATAGAGTCTACCAAAGACTAGTGTGGAAGGACAAACTCCAAGTTCTTTTGTCTCCATGCAAGGCGTTCTGAGGTGTGACTTACACTCCAAAGCTCCCTGTTGGATCAGGCTGAGACTTGGTGTTGGCCTGAGATTGTCTGTTGCTTGGATTATTTCTTTCCCTGTCTTAATTCTTCTACTGACTTGCTGAGTTCTCCTCGAATCTCTTTCTAAATAAAGCATTTTCTCCTAAATCCTTGGTTCAGGGTCAGCTTCTGGGAAACTCAAAGTGCTCAAACTGTACAGTGTTCCTAATGCACAGTTGTGGGTGTTGCAGTGGCTTAAGCAAGAGCGCAGGTGGATTCTGTGTGCATCAGGAGTAATTATAGTGTACACTGTGTCTTCTTGTCCCAAATACAACACACTCCTGAAAAAGATTCAATTTTACGAAATAAATCACTTGAAAAGTATGTGTTCTGCTCCCTCTCTCTCCTCCATAGTAACTGCTAATTTGTTCCATGTATCCTTGAATAAATTCCTTATGTAAATGTAATATGCTTGTGTAAATATACTATTATATTTATAAAATATACCTTCCATATAGTGAGGTCAGAAATTTTCTTCTGCACATTGCTTGTTCCCTCAAGATTTTCATAAAATATTCAAATTTTCATATTTTTATTGTTGTTCAGTCACTAAGTAGTGCCCAACTCTTTGCCATCATCCCATGGACTGCAGTATACCAGGATCCCCTGTCCACTATCTCCTGGAATTTGCTCAAACTCATGTCCATTGAGTCAGTGATGCCATCCAACCATCTCATCCTCTGTCATCCCCTTCTCATCTTGCCCTCAATCTTTTCCAACATCAGGGTCTTTTCCAAGGAGTCAGCTCTTTGCATCAGGTGGTCAGAGCTTCAGTATCAGTCCTTCCAAAGAATGTTCAGGGTTGATTTCCTTTAGGATTCACTGGCTTGATCTCCACTCAGTCCAACGGACTCTTATGAGTTTTATCCAGCACAACAATTTGAAAACATCAATTCTTCAGCACTCAACCTTCTTTATGGTTCAACTCTCACATCTACACATGACTACTGGAAAAACCATAGCTTTGGATGGATCTTTGTTGACAAAGTGATGTCTCTGCTTTAGAGTACACTGTCTGGGTTTGTCATAGCTTTTCTTCCAAGGAGCAAGTGTCTTTTAATTTCATGGCCACAGTCACCGTCCACAGTGATTTCAGAGCCCCCCAAAATAAAATCTGTCACTGCTTTCACTTTTCCCCCTTCTATTTGCTATGAAGTAAGATGCCATGATCTTAGCTTTTTGAATGTTGAATTTTAAGCCAGCTTTCCCCCTCTCCTCTTTAACCCTCATCAAGAGGCTCTTAAGTTTTCCTTTACTTTCTATCATGAGAGTGGCATCATCTGCATATCTGAGGTTGTTGATATTTCTCCTGGCAATCTTGATTCCAGCTTGTGATTCATCCATCACATTCTGATTGCAGTGATTCATTCACATGATGCACTCCACATAGAAGTTAAATAAGCAGGGGGGTGACAATATACAGCTTTGTTATACTCCTTTCCCAATTTGAGACCAGTCAGTTGTTCCATGTCCAGTTCTAACTGTTGGTTCTTGATTTGCATACAGGTTTCTCAGGAGACAGGTAAGGTGGTCTGGTATTCCCATCTATTTAAGAATTTTCCACAGTGTGTTATAATCCACACAGTCAAAGCCTTTAGTGTAGTCAATGAAACAGAAGTAGATGTTTTCCTGGAATCCCTGCTTTCTCTATGATCCAGTGGATGTTGGCAATTTGATCACTGGTTACTCTGCCCTTTCTAAACCCAGCCTGTACACCTGGAAGTTCTCGGTTCACATACTGCTAGGGCCTAACTTGGAGGATTTTTAGCATAACCTTACTAGCACATGAAATGAGCACAATTGTAGGTAGTTTGAACATTCTTTGGCATTGCCCTTCTTCGGGACTGCAATAAAAACTGACATTTTCCAGTCCTGTAACCACAGCTGAGTTTTCCAAATTTGCTGGCATACTGAGTACAGCATTTCAGTAGTATCATCTTTTAGGATTTGAAATAGCTCAGCTGGAATTCCATCACCTCCACTAGCTTTATCTGTAGTGATGCTTCCTAAGGTCCACTTGACTTTACATTTTGGGATGTCCAGCTTTAGCTGAGTGACCACACCATCATGGTTATCTGGGTCATTAAGACCATTTTTGTATAGTTCGTCTGTGTATTCTTATTCTTGCCACTTGCTCTTAACCTCTTCTGCTTCTGTTAGGTCCTTGCCATTTCTTTTCTTTGTAATACCTATCCTTGCATGACATGTTCCCTTGATATCTCCAGTTTTCTTAAAGAGATCTCTAGTCTTTCCCATTCTATTGTTTTTCTCTATCATTTGTATTGTTCATTTAAGATCTTTTTCTCTCTCCTTGCTATTCTTTGGAACTCTATATTCAGTTTGGTATATCTTTCCCTTTCTCCTTTGCCTTTCAACTTCTCTTCTTTCCTCAGTTATTTGCAAAGTCTTCTCAGACAACCACTTTGCCTTCTTGCACTTCTTTTTCTTTAGGCTGGTTTTGGTCAGTACCTCCTATATAATGTTAACAGACCTCTGTCCATGGTTTTTCAGACACTGTCTACTAGATCTAATCCTTTAAATTTATTCATCACCTCTACTGTATAAACATAAGGAATTTGATCTAGATCATACCTGAATGGCTTACTGGTTTCCCCTACTTTCTTCAGTTTAAGCCTAAATTGGGCAATAAGGAGCTCATGATTTGAACCACAGTCAGCTCCTGGTCTTGTTTTGGCTGACTGTATAGAGCTTCTCCACCATCAGCTGCAAGGAATATAATCAATTTGATTTTGGTGTTGACCATTTGGTGATTTTCATGTGTAGAGTTGTCTCTTGTGTTGTTGGAAAAGGGTGTTTGCTATGACCAGTGTGTTCTCTTGGCAAAACGCTATTAGTCTTGGCCCTCCTTCATTTTGTACTCTGAGACCAAACCTGCCTGTTACTCCAGGTATCTCTTGACTTACTTCTTTTGCATTCCAATCCCCTATGATGAAAAGGACATCTTTTTTTTGGTGTCAATTCTAGAAGTCTTGTTGGTGTTCACAGAACTGGTCAACTTCAGCTTCTTTGGCATATTTTTATTAGTGGCTGTTTAACTTTATAAATGTATTTCAATTTACCACTTTTATTCTTTGTCTAATTTAACTTAATCTGCCTGCAATGCAGGAGACCCAGATTAAATTCCTGGGTCAGGAAGATCCCCTGGAGAAGGAAATGGCAACCCACTCCAGGGTTCTTGCTTGGAGAAGCCCATGGACAGAGGAGCCTGGCAGGTTACAGTCCACAGGATTGCAAGAGGCAGACACAACTTAGCGAGTAAACCACCACCATCAATTTAACTCTTAGTTGCTTCTACTCCCTGATATAAACTCTGTATCTTTAGGTCTCTGACATGGGTCTCTATTTACGTGCCATTCTTGTCAGCTGATTTCAACCAAAAATATTAAAATGAAAAGTAATTGCATAGTCTGAGCCCAAACATATATTTCTTGATACTGAAGCCGAGGTTCTGAATCTGAGCTCCAGTGCACTCCTGACCTTAAATGCATATGTGCTATTGTATGTATGTATGTATTTCTGGGAGGAAGGATCAGCACTTTTCACTAGAATTTGAAAGATATCCATGGTATTCAAGTGCCAGGCTTAACTGTACAAATATACACTGTGTGATGTACTTTATATAAATCTCTTGCAGTTTCATCTTCCTGTCTCTTCTCATTAGAGTTAATTAATTAGCAGCTCCTAGATTAGAGTACAGATTCTTCAGAGGCTGGGATCCAGCCTCACCCACGTTTGTATCTCCCCGGCTGCCTTGTTCAGTACTACAATGAATGTAGCTGCTAATAGTTTCTTGAGAAATGGCTATGTTTTCTTTTTTATTTATGAATTCTCAGTGGGACACATTTATTTTTCTTCTGTTTCTGTCTTTTACCCTGGTTTGGTTTGATTTTGGGGGATTTAAGGACAGAAGTTCCTTTTCTATAGAGATGGCACATAAATCACTTTGGACGATGTGTACAAACTTGAAGGCACTGAGCAAGAGGCAGACCAGAAGCAACCACCCACTCCCGTGTCCTCATTAGGGCCTGGTTTCAGCTGCCGCCAGCTCCAGCATTCGCGCCTCCACTCAGGTCAAGGATGCTAGTGCAGATTTGGTTTTCCCTATCTCTTTGATTATTGATAATCTTGTTTAGAAACACAAAGTAACTTAGAAATTTCTTAAAACAGTGAGTGGCTAAGCCATGCACTGTGCCCGCCAAATCCATATGTTGAATCCTATGCATTAGGATTTAAATATATGGATTCTGTGGGGACATACACATTGGGGCTTGATTATTTAATCACTTCCATTCTTCTCATTCCTTTCCTAGTCTATAATATTTTGAGGGAAGCACCTATGTTTTACTTAATACATATCTTTTAGACCACCACTATGAAAATGGTTCACTGCTTGGCACTAGAAATAAGAGACAAATGAGGCAGTGCCAGCCTCCAAGGGATTCAGGTTAGCACTGGAAACCCTTATCTCTTGCAATCAACTGCTCCCACCAGCTCCAGTAGTGGGGTGTGGAGACACAGAAGATGATTAATCTTCCTTTTGTTTGGGCAAGGTTTAGAGAGAGGTGACACTTGGATAAATAGACATTCAATCCAGAGGGAGGTTCTGCTTAGCTGAATGTTACACAGCTTTGAGAAGCTTTTCCTCTTTGCCTTGTCACTGCCTCCCTGGATGGCCTTGATCAAGTCTTGCTTTTTGCATCCTTTCTTACATAGCTTCTAATGGGAGGTAACTATTTCTTCTCTGAGTCCTCCATCTCAAGATTTCACTGCCATAGAGCACAATATTTATGAAAAATAAAATGCTACAATTCTTTGAGAATCAAGTCCACTGGCAGGACAACGTACTCTTCTCATTTTTTTCCTCCCTGAATGTCTTGGGAACTTAAAAGGGAGGAATAATAAAATTCAGGTATCTTATTATAAATATGTGGCAGTAAAATGACAGCTAGTAAATCAGTGTTCTAAGAACAATTTCAAATAGCAGAGTCTATAGCATACCTCCAATACTAATAATGTTTGGTGAAAAGCTCAGCATCCCAAATGGGGAAGAGCTTGCTGACTGCATGGAGATAAATGTGGCCTCACAAGGCTGGTGGCATCTCCGGTTAAAGAAGAGCCCAGGCTATGGATTACAAGCTGCTCTTGTATCATCATCAGGGCTCACCAAACCTCTGCAGTAAGTGGAAATCACCTTGTGCGTGCTAAGTTACTACAGTTGTGTCCAACTCTTTGTGACTCTATGGTCTATAGCCCACCAGGCTCCTCTGTCCACTGGGTTCTCCAGGCAAGAATACTGGACTGGGTTGCCATGCCCTCCTCCAGGGGATCTTCCTGACCCAAACACTGAACCCATAAGTTTCTTATGTCTCCTGCCTTGGCAGGCCAGTTCTTTACCACTAGTGCCACCTAGGAAGCCTGGAAATTGCCTTGATTTGTAACTAAACCTTCTACTTGGGAAGGTTCATGCCAGAGGATTCTAGACTTGTCCTACTTCGTGCCAAGAAGGTAGCAGATGACAGTCCAAGTACAGAGGAAGTGGAGTGCCTTAGGTTGGATTCCTCGGAAGTAGAACCCAAGGAAGGATTCATGAGTGATTCATTAAGTGTGAGTGATTCATTAAGGAAGTGCCTCTAGAGGAAACCAGTAAGGTAGTGGGAAGCAAAGAGGGAAGAAAACCAAGCAAAGTCTTACAGGGTATTCTCGCCTGAACCACAGAAGAGTTCTGGATTGTAAGCCATACCATGGGGGAGTTATACCACAAGAATATTTCAATGAATGGGAGACTAGGTTGACCTGGCAGGCTGTCCAGGAATATAGGGAATGTAAATTCCTAGACACTCTGGGTCTTCTTGGTATGGGTGAGTGAGTCTACAAAAGCCTGAGGACAGTCCTCTTTGAAATGGGCATTAGTACTGGAAATAAAAGGGCACTGAAGGGAGATATGTGTACAAAAATGATAAAAGGAATCCAAATAGAGCAACCCGATTGTGTACTAAAACAGTAGTACCCAAAAAAAGGTGACAAAAACATCTTGACTAATAAGCAGCATAAGGAAGTAGAGGTCATAGAGAAGGCAACATGATGCTTCATGCTGCCCATGAAGTGTGGCCGTGTTGGAGCAGGAAGGTGGTGCTACCCGCTGGGTTCCAGACAGGGTCCAGTCCTGAATGGGACTGCTGAGAACACAGGTTAAAGTGTCCCATGTAGGGCACTGTGAGTGCCTGCCAGGATGTCAAAGCCAGGATACAATGTCCAGATCTAGGAAAGCAGCCCTTGAGGTGAGGTTGAGTCACCAGAAGATGGAACTGGGCTTCCGAGGTTTCAGGTCAGGCCTGTCCCTGAACCTGATCAGAGCTGATCTTTGCAGTCCTAACAGCAAAGACGAGAGGGGCAGATGGGATATTTGCTATTTACAGGTAGTAACAGGCCTAGGTTGGAAAAAAGGCAAGATTCTCAAGCAAAGAACGTGGTAGAACTAGATGTTACTTCCATTCTTATATGCAGCAAAGGTCTTCAAGGTTCAGATTTTTGTATTCATTGTTTCAAGTTCATTTTCACTGCCATCTTTTCATTTCCTTTTTATTTCATATCTACTTCTAATATGTTATTTTTCTGTTATAAATATCCTTGTAAGTGATTTTAGTATAATATACAGACAAGGATAAGTCTATCTTAACTTTAGGAAATGCATTCAACATATGATTGAATATTTCTACATGTAAAAATTTCCCTGCCAGAGACATAGAAATTATTCCTACATAGTCATTCCCTTTAAGGAGAGCCTGCATGAGTACCTTTGTAGTTCTAGCTAAAACAGTACTGCCAGATGAAACGTGAGATACAAATATTTCTTGGGATGTACTTACACTAAAAGTTAATCCTTAGTTATCTTGTATTTTCCTCTGCTAAATCTGACCAGCCGCCCTAAGAAGACTCATCAGTGAGCATTTCCTCTCCAGGAAGAAGGGCTCATCAAGAGCTCACCAGGCAGTGGCGAGAGGCATCGCTGAGACTGGAGAAGCTTAGTCAAGGGAACTCAGAGGGAAGAAAACGCTGCCAGTTACCACCTGTGGGTCCCTGAGCCAGGAACTAAGCTCTCTGAGCTATTTTTCATTTGTATAATAGGGACAAAACAACCTACTTTCCAAAGTGATCATTAGGCAGCAGATGTTCAGGGAAAAGCAATCTCAGACCTCTAACAAAGAGACAATGAGCATGCATTCTTCATTGAAAATGCCATTTCCGCAAAGGAGAAGAGGGTAAAGCATTAGATAGAATTTTCAAGCTTCCATGGGTTGCAATTCAGTCAAAATTATCATTTTGTGAAGGGCGGTTGAGTTTGTTCTCCACCTCACAGGTGACAAACAGCAGAGCTCTGGCAGGCGAGCAAGGGCTGCGCACGTCCACAAGTAACATGATTCATGATGACAAAGGTATATTTTGGATTCGCGAGAGGCAGTAAACAGCCAGATCCCCTTAAAACTAGAATAATTTGTTCCTATAGTTCTTACTTATCTCAAACTCTGCCTTGCTGCCTCAGGAGCTCTGATTTCTAGGTTCTCCTATCTTTGATTCGTCTTTGGCAACGAGTGCCATACAACCGTCCCATTTGAATGAGGATCCAGAAGCTCTTTTTCCACTGCAGCATCTCTATACCCACCTGTCACATGGACCACATGGTTTACATATCCAGTCCCCTCTGCCTGATGTACTTACCTTTGACAGAGCAACAGTTAATCAGTTATTTATTCCTTACTAATGTACAAATAGAGCCTTAATTTATTATGCAAATTACAGAATACTATTTTTATGATATAAAATGCAAAAGTCACACCCATTCACGTAGCAGAGTAGGTGAACATCCTCTCAGTAAGGTTCTTGTTTTCCTAGTTCAATCAACAATGCACCCTCCTGACAGCTATCAAGGAAACACACATTCCTAAGCCTCATACAGCCGTTTGTGCACATTGAGAGAAGTCACTCATTGAGATGGTTTTCCCCTGAGAAGTAGAATCGATAATGACAAGGACTGCCAGATAGATTTTACTTCCTGTGGCACCCCAGAGGGAAGATATTCCTGTTCCAATGATGAATAAAATAGAATATGGAGTAGCTGTGACTGTATTCATTGATTTATTGTTAAGAACTTAGTAAGTATCAGGTAAGACTGCAAGAGAATAAAGAGGGATGGACTGACAAATTGGTTGCTAACAAAGGCCACAGAAGCCTACTAAAAGAGCTTACAGTGACCAAAGCTGGAACAATTTAAGGAAAACAAAATAAATGAAGTAGTATTGGAATAAAACCCAAGGTATAAAATAAATATCTGTGATCCATACCTATATAAATAAGTGACTGAACTAATAAATAAATGAGAAAGAAGATACATCTCCTGTGCCATAAAATTCCAAATATACATGTAGATGCTCTGTCCTCCAGGAGGGAATATAAATTCCCACATCCAAGTGTGCACACTAAGACTTTCTTCCAAAAAGTAGAGTGTGGAAAGTGGAAGAAGATTAACTTTACAGTGGAGAAATCTGACAAAACTGCAGCAGCCAGATGATCAAGGCTAATACCGAGAATGGTTAAGTATGTACCCTCGATAGATGGGACAAGAAAGACACTTTACCTCAATGATCTTCCCCCCAAAACTCTACAGCCCCAGTCCAATTATGAGAAAAACATCAGCTAAATCCCACAGGAAGGCCATTCCACAAAATACCTGTCCTATATTCCTCAAAACTGTCAAGGTCATCAAAAACAAGAAAAGTCCGAGAAACTGTCACAGGCAAGAGGAGTCTAAAAAGACGTGACAAATACATGTGATATGATAGGGTTCTGGAATAGAAACAGAATCTTAGAAAACAAGGAAATATGCACACATTATAGACTTTAGGTAAAAATACTATATCAACATTGGTTCATTAATTGTGAAAACTGTTCCCTACTAATTGAAAATGTTAACAATAGGGAAAACTAGATGGGTTATACAGGAACTAGCCATACTATTTTCACAAGTTTTCTGTAAACATAAATTATTTTAACATAAAATTGTTTAAAAAATATAAGCCAGTAATTAAAAACCTTCTATAACATAAAAAATAAAAGGAATTGATAATTCAGGAAGTGGTGCTGTGTAACTGCTTATCTGTATGGAGAAAAATCAGATGAAACAAGAAACCTACCTAAACCCACACACTAAAGGAAAAGCTGATGAAATAGAGGCCTATATGTGGAAAACTTGCAGCTATAAAAACTTTTTAAAGACTCTTTATGACACATGATCCTATCAAATTGTGGTCCCTTGACCCCCAGGATCAACATCCTCAGAGAATTTGTTAGAAATGCAAACTTCTGGACCCCATCCAAAGAAACTCCAGAGGCAGTACCCACCTATTCTTATTTTAAAAGCCTTCCAGATGGGTGTTATACACGTTACATGTGAGGACCAGTGGGAGAGATAACACTTCCTAAACAACATAGGGAAAACAAGCCAGAAGATGAAAGGTTGATAAAATGCCCATACTAATATTTAAAACACGAAATATTTAAGAAAGCATCATCTTAGAAAAGAATAAGTGACCACAGATTAGCATATAAAATATTCAGCTTAGAAAAATATAGAGTATTGGTTTTCAACTGGGGATGATTTTGTCCTCTGAGGAATCCTGTAAATGTCTAATGACATTAGATCATCAAAACCGCAGGAGGGCAGTCATTTGGCCCACAGAGGGCAGGGATGCTGCTAAACATCCTACAGTGCACAGACAGCCCACATGACAAAGAAGTACCTGGCTCATAATGCAAATGGTGCTGAGTCTGAGAAACTCAAATGATTAACACATGTATCAAAAGAGGCTCAAACAAACTTGTTGTTCGGTCGCTAAGTGATGTCTGATTCTTCGTGACCCCATGAACTGTAGCACATCAAACTTCCCTGTCCTTCACTATCTCCCGGGATTTGCTCAAACTCATGTCCATTGAGTTGTTGATACCATACAACCATCTCACCCTCTGTTGCCCCCTTTTCCTATGGCCCTCAATCTTTCCTAGCATCAGGGTCTTTTCCAATGAGTCAGCTCTTTGCATCATGTGGCCAAAGTACTGGAGCTTCAGCTTCAGCATTAGTCCTTCCAATGAATGTTCAGAGTTGATTTCCTTTAGGATTGACTGGTTTGATCTCCTTGCAGTCCATGGGACTCTCAAGAGTCTTCTCCAGCACCATAGTTCGAAAGCATCAATTCTTCGGTGCTCAACTTTCTTTATCGTCCAATTCTCACATCTGTACATGACTACTGAAAAAACCACAGCTTTGACTATACGGGCCTTTGCTGGAAACTAGTAGGTAGGCAGATGCAGATCTTCACAACCCTAATTTTGGCAAAAACAAAACAAACAAACAAACAAAAAACACCAAGTCTTACAACATTATATGTGATATTTACCTATTGCTGTTGTAACAAATCATCTAAAACTTAGTGGTTTCAAAAACACAGTGTCTTCTTTTACTGCTTGGGAGGTCAGTTGCCTAAGACCCATCTCACTAGGGGAAAGTGAGGGTACTGGCATGGCTGGTTCCTTCTGAAGGCTCCAGAGGAGAATCTATTTTGCTTTTTCCAGCTTCTAGGTGTGGCCTTGGCTAGTAGCTCTTTCCTCCATCTTCAAAGTCAGCAGTGTACAATCTTCAAGTCTCTGACCTCTTCCATCCTCACATATCTTTCTCTGACTCCCAAGTCCTCATTCTAAGGACTCCTGTGATGACACTGGGCCCACATGGATCAATGCAGGAGTATCTCCCCATCTCATAACTACATCAAAAGTACCTTTTGCAGTTATAAGATGATGTTCCAGGAACTTGGCATGGACAGAGTGGAGGTCCATTATTCAGCTTACTAACTGTATCACATAATGAGGAGGCTGTGGGGGAAATTCTAATACTTTTATTTTGGAAATGTAAATTGGCACCACTACTCAAATGGGCAGTTGGGTGTATTTAGTGATGCTGAAGAACATCTTTCAACTTATCAACAATCTTTCTCAGTGGCTACATCTAAAGAACTCTCACACATGAGCACACAAAGAAATGTGCCCAGAAGACAAATAGGAGAATATTAATTTTAACAGGGATTACAATAGTACAAAAATAAGAACTCCAGTTGTCTCTCAGTTGCAAGGTTAATTCAAACTGAAATTATAAATGAATTAGATGCTTTGTATCAAAATCAATCTCTCAATTTAAAGTCGAGGGGGACAAAGGAAGCTATAATATGATGAATGTATTAGAATATAATTTATGTAAATTGTTAACCCTATTGGTTTACAGATACATAGTAGAGATATAAAAACATGCTTGAGCATGGAGGGAAGGAGCATGGGGAAGGGATAAGAGAAAAGTGTGGCTGTATATATTTAACTGTTTATTTAGATATTTATTTAAGAATTTTTAAAAAATTAAAAGAGAAATCTGAACCCAATATGGCAAAATGTTAATGTCTTTTTAATTTCAGTAGTGACTACTGTAGTCACATGTAGTAGTGACATACATGTATGATAATATTTCAAAATAGATGTTTTAATTCACAGACATCCTGGACCCAACAGAATTATTTTTCCTTAGGTCATATCTTCTAGAGAGTTCTGATTATTAAGGCATCGCCACTGTTTTTGTTTTTACATTTTTGTCCTGATAATCTACTTATTGTGAATTTGATTCAAGAAAATCATTTCCTTACAGCCTCATCATACTGAAAATAAGATATAACCTAATTTCTGCTATAAGATGGCTCGTTTCTAAGCCTAGTTTATTTGCTTTGCTTTTTTCTACTGACTATTCCCATAGCCATTAGGAAGACTGTGCTCCGGCTTTCACATTTTGTGATTTCATGTAAATCACTCCTTTGGCCTGGGATTTAATATCTTCATTGATAAAATGATGTTACTAGACTAAAAACATCTTTAAGGGCCTTCAAGTTTTAAATTTTGAGTCCTCTTCATTTTCTCTGACTTTTTAATCTATAGAGCATTTGTGCTATGTTGTTATCCTCTAGTATTATCTGCTGGGCTTGAAAGAATTGCTTTGGAAAATATTGACCTCTTAATTGGCTTTTAATTAAAGGACCACTGAAATAAATAGAGACTCTTAAAGACTTGCAAAGGAGTGACAGTACTAACCTGACACCAGAGTTCTATTGATGGGGTGCTTGAAGATCTAATTTTAAGTGAAGTAACAGTGTCCTAGTCTTCTTTCCAACTCTTCAGTATTTAAATGTTAAAAGTTATGTTTATGGCTTGTTCTCCTGGTCTATTAATCAGAATATTGGAACAGCTGGTATCGTAGCAACATGGCACATGTGACCTCTTTCCATCCTTTCTTGTGTGACCATATGACCTGTGGTCATCTTCTGTATAATATGAATTAACTCTTTTTCAGCTTGGGGCATTAAATATTGAGGGCTCCATGGCACACTGTAGCTCACAAAGTTTCCATCTTTCTTAGGAACATGCATAGATTGTATGTAAGCAAGGTGAAAAGGCAGAGGAACCAGAGATCAAATTGCCAACATCTGTTGGATCATCAAAAAAGCAAGAGAGTTCCAGAAAAACATCTATTTCTGCTTTATTGACCATGCCAAAGCCTTTGACTGTGTGGATCACAACAAACTGTGGAAAATTCTTAAAGAGATGGGAATACCAGACCACTTGACCTGCCTCCTGAGAAATCTGTATGCAGGTCATGAAGCAACAGTTAGAACTGGGCACGGAACAACAGACTGGTTCCAAATTGGGAAAGGAGTACGTCAAGGCTGTATATTGTCACCCTGCTTATTTAACTTATATGCAGAGTACATCATCAGAGAAGGCAATGGCACCCCACTACAGTATTCTTGCCTGGAAAATCCCACAGACGGAGGAGCCTGGTAGGCTGCAGTCCATGGGGTCGCTAAGAGTCAGACACAACTGAGTGACTTCACTTTCACTTTCATGCATTGGAGAAGAAAATGGCAACCCACTGCAGTGTTCTTGCCCAGAGAATCCCAGGGATGGTGGAGCCTGGTGGGCTGCCGTCTATGGGGTCGCACAGAGTCAGACACGGCTGAAGGGACTTAGCAGAAGCAGCAGCAGCAGCAGAGTACATCATGAGAAATGCTGAGCTGGAAGAAGCACAAGCTGGAATCAAGATTGCCGGGAGAAATATCAATAACTTCAGATATGCAGATGATACCACACTTATGGCAGAAAGCAAAGAAGAACTAAAGAGCCTCTTGATGAAAGTGAAAGAGGAGAGTGAAAAAGTTGGCTTAAAACTCAACATTCAGAAAGCTAAGATTATAGCATCTGGTCCCATCACTTCGTGGCAAATAGATGGGGAAACAATGGAAACAGTGACAGACTATTTTAGGGGGCTCCAAAATCACTGTGGATGGTGACTACAGCCATGAAATTAAAAGATGCTTGCTCCTTGGAAGAAAAGTTATGACCAACCTAGACAGCATATTAAAAAGCAGAGACATTACTTTGCCAACAAAGGTCCATCTGGTCAAAGCTATGGTTTCTCCCGGAGTCATGTATGGATGTGAGAGTTGGACTATAAGGAAAGCTGAGCACTGAAGAATTGATGCTTTTGAACTGTGGAGTTGGAGAAGACTCTTGAGAGTCCCTTGGACAGCAAAGAGATCCAACCAGTCCATCCTAAAGGAAATCTGTCCTGAATATTCATTGGAAGGACTGATGCTGAAGCTGAAGCTCTAATATTTTGGCCACCTGGTGCAAAGAGTCAACTCATTGGAAAAGACCCTGATGCTGGGAAGATTGAAGGCAGAAAGAGAAGGGGACGACAGAGGATGAGATGGTTGGATGGCATCACTGACTCAATGGACATGAGTTTGAGTAAACTCTGGGAGTTGGTGATGGACAGGGAGGCCTGGTGTGTTGCAGTCTATGGGGTCGCAAAGAGTCGGACATGACTGAGCTACTAAACTGAACTGAACTGAAGCAAGGTGGTGGCTTTAAAGAAAAGAATATCCTGCCAAAGACAGAGAACAGAAGTCTCAATCATATTCTCAAAGAGTTTACATGCTAATTTTATTTTACACTCAAAATAACTTTTTGTTGTTGTTCAGTCACTAAGTCTAGTCCAACACTTTGCAACCCCATGGACTGCAGCACATCAGGCTTCCCTGTCCCTCACTGTCTCCTGGAGATTAGTCAAATTTATGTCCATTGAGTCAGTGATGCCATCGAATCATCTCAGCCTCTGTCACTCTCATCTTCTCCTGTCCTCAATCTTTCCCAGCCTCAGGGTCTTTTCCAATGAGTTGGCTCTTTGTATCAGGTGGCCAAAGTATTGGAGCTTGAACATCAGTCCTTCCAATGAATATTCAGAGTTGACTGGTTTGATCTAATTTTATATAGTTATAATTATTATGCTCATTTTATGAGAAAACTTAGACTTATGATGAGAGACTGATTTAAACTCTTTTTTTTCTTAGATATTTGAAATACAACTTTATTCTGATTCTAAACGAAAAGGAATGGGAATGACAGTAACAAACAAGATTCCACCTCTCAATATTGTCATGTGACTATAGCAGTCTTATATTTGAAACTCAAGGAGGAAAGAACTGTGTTCCAAAACACCTAAATATGCAGGCCCAAAAAATGAAGGTATTTTTTTTTTAAACTGCCATATTCACTCCAAAGCCCATCCATCTCCTTCAACATCCAAAGATTAAGCACATGTTCCGCTTAGCTATAACATGCTGCACCACTGACATCACAGGACAGTTGCCTATAAAACTAGACTTCTGATGCTGGGCCCCAGCTTCACTTTCTCACAGGTCATCATCTTCATCAGGGAGAGCAGTTGTCTGAGCAATCTCTAAATCGTGCTCGTACTGGGCTGCCAAGGCTGGGTCCATGACCACCTCTGGCGGGGCGAGAGCAGGCATGGCGACAAATTCCAAGTTAGGGTCTCCAATCAATTTTTTAGCAAGCCAGAGGAAGGGCTTTTCAAAGTTGTAGTTATTTTTGGCAGAAATGTCATAGTACCGAAGATTCTTCTTTCGGTGGAAGACAATTGACTTTGCCTTAACCTTTCTGTCCTTAATATCCACTGTGTTGCCACACAACACAATTGGGATGTTCTCACACACTCGTACCAGATCTCTATGCCAGTTAGGCACATTCTTGTAAGTAACTCCTGATGTTACGTCAAACATTATAATGGCACACCTAGCTTGTATATCATAGCCATCTCTCAGTCCACCAAACTTCTCCTGACTGGCCGTATCCCATACACTGAACTTAATAGGTCCTCTGTTGGCATGGAACACAAGAGGATGGACCTCCACACCCAAGGTAGCTACATACTTCTTCTCAAATTCACCAGTCAGATGACACTTCATGAATGTAGTTTTTCCAGTACCACCATCACCAATCAAAACAAGTTTGAACTGAACTTGGGGTTCTCCTTGGGCAGCCATCGTGATGTTACTTCCAGAAGCGTCTCCGCACCCGTCTTACTGAGGGCTGGAAAGATGGCGGAAGCGCAATTCAAAAAAATCTGATTTAAACTCTAAATTCACATTTTCTTCTGTTCCATTGCAATACCTCTCCTACCAGTAAATATGAAACATAATAGCAAGCAAAATCTTGACAAGTTAAAAGAAATTACAAATTACAGAGTTACTAAAGTCAGTTATTATTTTCTTAAAGCAAATTTCCTATTCTTTAGGAATTGGCGAGAGAAAAGTTTCTTGCTAACTAATTAAGATGTGTCTAGTTGGAGTTTGCAGCTTTAACTAATTTATTTTAAAAGTACTGACTAAAAAAAAGGACTGACAATACCTCTCTACTGTGTGTTTGCTACTATCAGAGAATTATTCAGACACTTTTAGAAAGCTACTTTGCATGTCATTTAGCTATTTGCATGGAGATTATAGTTGTCCCCTGTGAACTGCTGTTTTACTTTGCTTTCCAATTTCAGTTACCTGTGGTCAACTGTGGTCTGAAAATATTAAATGTAAAACTTCAGAAATGAATAACGCATAAGTTTTAAATTGCCCACCATTCTGAGTTGCATGATGAAATCTTGTGCCATGTGCCTCCTTCTGACCAGGGATCCCCAACTGACTACACTCTCTGCTTCTGACACCCAACCATCAACATTATCACTGCTCCATGAGCCAGGATCACCCAAAGCAGAAGATCCTTCTGACTTCCTGTCAGGAGGTTAATAGTAGCCCAACACCGTGTCAGTTGTCTCACTTCATCTCATCATGGGCATTTTATCATCTCACAAGAAGAAAGGTGGGTAGAGTACAATAAGACATTTTGAAAGAGAGAGACCCAATTCATGTAACTTATATTGCACATATTGTTATGTTTGTTATCTTATTGTTAGTTATTATTGCTAATCTCTTGATTTGTCTAACATAAATTAAACTTTATCATAGTTAAATATGTATAGGAACAAACAGTATTGCAGCATTTGGGGCTTTCCAGCTGGCACTAGTGGTAAAGAACCTGCCTGCCAATGCAGGAGATGCAAGAGATGTTGGTTCTATCCCTGGGTCAGAAAGATTCCCTGGAAGAGGGCGGGGCAACCCACTCCAGTATTCTTGCCTGGAGAATTCCCATGGACAGAGGAGCCTGGCAGGCTACAGTTTATAAGGTCACAAAGAGTCAGACACGACTGAAGTGACTTAGCATGCACGCATGCAGGGTTTGATAGCATGTGTGGTTTCAGGCATCTACTAGGGGTCTTGGGATGCAGCCCCTGCAGACAGGGGGGTTACTACTGCATCCAACCAGTCCATGCTAAAGGAGATCAGTCCTGGGTGTTCACTGGAAGGACTGATGTTGAAGCTGAAACTCCAATACTTTGACCACCTGATGTAAAGAGCTGACTCATTTGAAAAGATCCTGATGCTGGGAAAGATTGAGGGCAGGAGAAGAAGGAACGACAGAGGATGAGATGGTTGGATGGCATGACCGACTGAATGGACAAGGGTTTGGGTGGACTCCGGGAGTTGGTGATGGACAGGGAGGCCTGGCGTGCTGTGTTCATGGGGTCGCAAAGAGTCGGACACGACTGAGCGACTAAACTGAACTGAACTGAACTGCATTCACACTTGAAGAGGTCAGCTGTAGTTTGAGTGAGAAACAAAGTTTAAATCAGGATTGATGAGAAAGAGCAGAGAGAGGAGAAAAGGCAAAATTCAGGCAATCAGGGCACAATGAACCTTGTTCGTACTTCTTTGGTTCTGGGCTTTTTTTTTTTTTTTTTATAAACTGATTCATTGGCAGCTGTCGGAGAGGGCAGTCTGGGCACTATCCTTGAGCAGGCTGATCAGTGGAGTCAACGTAAAGCAATTTTAGTCGTTTGTGGTTGCCCCCTTTGAAATTTGAGCTGAGGAGCATGCGGGGGCAGTCTTCCTCTGAGTGGCGTCACCTGGAGCCCCCACCGGTGCCTCCACCTGGGTTAGGGCTGATCTGCGCCACTCCCTCCTTGAGTGACTCTCAGTACTGTTCTCTCCTCTACCTGCTCCAAGATGGGGAGGTCTGAGGAGAGGCTCCTGGAAGCTTCTCCACTTAGAGAAACATGAGGCGAGTGTTAGAAGGCTAATAGGACAGGGAAAAAATGGAGTGGTAGGATACGCCATCATTTTAGAGAGGTGAGGAACATGAGGGACCAACAGAAGGCCGCGTGCACCAGTGAGAGGGGACACCAGGGTTTGGTCCTTTGGAGCACCGGGAAGGCAGAGCTAAAGCTGCAAATGCCACAGGGGTCAATTCAGAGAGGACTCTGAGGACTTTATCAACATATTGAGATTGTGTCCTGGGGGCAACAAGTGGGCATCAGAGATCTTTAAGCAGGTGTCTGGCATGAGTAGGTTGGTGTTTCGGGATGTCTCCTCTGGCTGGAGGGAGAGCTGGGGTCTGGAACCAGAACCCAGAAGTGGGCCATGCAGGAGATACCAGGTGTGCGTGTCGGGGGTGTTTCTGTTTGCATCAGGGACTGCCTGGTGATATCTCATATTACTTTCACCTTTAAATATATACAGTTTTGGGTAATTTGAAAAATCATAACCTTAAACTTCAGAAATCAAAGTCTTGTGAGAACTGGGGCTGAATTATTCTCAACTGCCTATTCACTCAAATATCTCAAACTTTGTTTACATTTTAAGTTTGGCATTTGAAAAATTCATTTTGCTGTTTTAAGGCAATTATTCCTAAGCCCCTCAAAAATTTAGCAATGATTTGTCACTTAGAGAACCCGAAGGAACATCCTAAATAAATGTTTCAAAGTTCTTGTATTTGATACCAAAAGCTGTGTTTCCAAGGATACAAGAAATCCTAGGGTCTCCTTTGCTGCATTCTTCATCCAGAAGCTGTGTTGTGTTTGAAGCAGAGTTAGAAGGTTTCATAAAGCCTTTTTAGCACAAATTCTCTTTTATGTGAATTGCTGCAACATGTTTTAACCGGCCTTCCTATCAGAAGTCCTGCCCCACTTCCATCCAACAATCTCTATGGTTTGAGCAGTCTGATTTTCTACTTGAAATACTTCAAAATCTTCCCGTGGACTTCAGGGGAAAGTCTTTATTATTGACCATGTGGTTTTTAATGACATGAGTGCAGTGTACTTCTCTTTCCACATCCTTTACCATAAAAGCCACTTACATTTTATTTTTCTAGCCATACCTATGATACCTCCTAACATCTTACCAAATATTGCATGATGTTTTTGTCTCTAGGCATTTCCAAATATTCCTCCCTCAATCTCAAAAATAAAACCTAAAAATTATTTTGTCTCTCCTCTCTATGCTCAACCTCACAATCAACCATACACAGAAAACTATTTCTCTGGTAGCTTTTCTTACTACTATTTAGTGAAAGCCCAAAGAAGTGGACTGTGTTCTTGAATGATAACACAATGCGAAGACTAGACGTATTCTGTCTGGGGAAAAGCCATATCTGACTGTAGAAACAGGTCCTGGAGGGAGCAAAGAAAAGACATTCCATTTGCAGTACCAGTTATGCGAAACATTCAGAAGACTCTTGCCAAGACACTGTGTACACAATGATGAGATCCCAAGTCAGCCAAGCTGGCAGGTGAGGCAATGATTCCCGCAGGCTCCCAGACCAAGGCCCACAGTTCACTCTAGGGCAAATGAAGCTATGGCTGCTGTTAACACCGAGAACTACATCAACAGACTAGGAAAATGAGAACTTGAGATGCCAATGTATCCTAAATGTGATCTCATTTCCAATAACCTGTGCCCCTGCATCCTGGTTCTTGTATCAAGGAAAAGTGAAAGTGAAAGTCACTCAGCTGTGTCTGACTCTTTGCAACCCCATGGACTATACAGTCCATGAAATTCTCTAGGCAAGAATACTGGAGTGGGTAGCCTTTCCCTTCTCCCAGGGAGCTTCCCAACCCAGGGATCTAACCCAGGTCTCCCTCACTGCAGGTGGCTTCTTTACCAGTTGAGCCACAAGGGAAGCCCTTGTATCAATAAATGGTACCTATTTAGTTAGGCTCAGCTTCTTTATTAATGGGATTAATAATACTTCTCAGATTTAGATACCATGAGGATTAATTTAGGTATTAATATAACATTTGCACAGTCCTTGGCCTAAATTATCACAAAATTTTATGGATCTCTGTTGCTACCACATCTTTACAGGATTTTATATTTCCCCAGCATTCAAGGCAGGTATGTAATGCATGCGTATTAGAAGCACAAAGATCCCCCTCTCTTATTCTTTGCTTACTGTCTTCTGACACAGGTATCAGAAGGCAAGTGGTATCTCAACTAAGAAAATTTTTCTGATCTTCCTGGTGTCATTTACCATTTTCTCCCTAGTGTGGTCACGTAACCCCATAGATAATTTTGTCCGTATGTGCTGAGTGCAATGTAAGACACTTAAAGGCGGCGCCTGTGTCTAATTTTGTTTCTTTATTTTTGTCATATAATACAGTACTAGGCAGACAGTGCTCTGTAAATGTGTCCTGAATACATGAATGATGAATAGATGAATTAGCGAGTTAACAATTAGCTAACAATGCATCTAGTGAAAGGACATGTGTATTCTTAAACAGAAGAGCATTTTATATGCTATCATTAAGGTGGCAGCTGTCCACAGCAGGGTCTTGAGGAATCTCTCTAATGATTTCTTCTGACTCTGTGCTCATAGCCCTGAAACTCCCACAGCCAGGGCCACAGACCACATCTCACCATTCACAGGGTTTGCCCATCCCTGTGCTCATACCAATCATGCTTCCAGAAAACTGAAGGAGAAAGGTTAAAGGATCACAGATTAACAGAGTATCAGAGGGCATTTTCTTTGCTCTGGCCAGTTCTGAAACTGAGTTTCAGCTAAGGCAGGGTCTTCCACCTAACATTTGTGACCAAGTTCTCAACATATCCCTCAGTGGATTTTGTGACAGACCATCCAGATCTGCCGGCAGAATTAAAGGACTTACTCTCCCAGCTCCTAAGAGTTCTGCCAGCAGACAATATCTCAATTCTACAGAGCAGCCTTTTCCATACTCACACCCCATTCCCAGGGCAGTTTATATACCATTAGCGACTGAGGCCAGGACATAATGGTGTGGACACTTCTCTCACCATGGGACACTTAGGAAGGATCACCCCAGACTCAGAAGTCCTTCGGCATCACTTGGAGTCTTTGTTGACACTGCATCACAGTCCAAGTTCTCTCTCTGCCCAACATCTTTCCTCTCATAGGCTACATGGATTCTGGTGTCTAGGATGAGGCTGGGGAAATGGTACAGTGTGAAAATACAGATAAGTCTCTCTAAGAAATTAGCCATCTGCAGGAGCATCCACAGAAACAGCCTTTATTACAGGGTGATTTTCAGACAGACAGTGTTAAGAAAGAGGAAACAACCCTCTAAGCTGTAATCATCACAAAACAAGCTGTGATTTTGGAAACTGACACATGGAAAGGTGTTATATGTTAGACACTACTATCGGGAAACTGCTGCCCAGAATGGAATGACAACAAAGAAGAGTCTGGTGGGAGAAAATCTCTTTAGACACAGTTTGATTCCTGCAGAAAATTGCATGGCTGCCAGGTCGAGCCAGATAAAGCTCATTATCGGTGTTTAACTTTTAGATGCTAGTTTCTGTCCCCTGGTCTCCTCTGTAGTCAAACCCTGAAGAAAAAGTACCTGTTCAGATCACCAGTCTCACCTTATAGGAGAGATAAATATGAGATATCATAAATATATGGTAACTTTATGACGTTAAAGTAGACTTCAGAATACAAATTTTATGTAACAAGTAAATTTTATCTTTGGACTTCATAAAAAATGTGTGGTCTCCATGCTATGTTTGAAGCATTGAGAAAGCACCTGGTTCGTACCAGAAACTTAACAATTACACTGGCAGTAGAATCCCTTCCAAAATCTTTAAGCGGAATGGTTTCAGTAGATTAAAAGTCAAAGCGTTGAAAAAGATATACCAAGCAACACTAATAATAAATAAGCTGCAGCAGGTATATTAATATCAATGTCAGCTTAGAACTTAGAAAGTTAACAGAAATAAGAGGTATATTACATAGTGACAAGAGTCAATTCACCAGAAACACATAATATTTTCAAATGCATGAACCCTTATTAAGAGTGCTTCAAAAATTCATGAAGCAGAAGCTGACAGAACTGAAAGGCAAAATGGATAGATCAGATCTACAATTTGTGTTGCAGAGTTTTGAAATTTTATTTTCTAAATAATCAATAGTGCAAGTGAGGGAAAAATCAGCAAGAGGTAAAAGGCACACCCTTAACAAACTTGAATTTAATTGAAACTTACAAACCATTGTACCCAACAAGAGCAGACTACACAGTCTTTCTCAGTTCAAATGGAACACTTAACCAGGAGTCATCCTGCATCATGAAACAAATCAAAAATTTTTGAAGAACTGAAATCTTATAAATTTTGTTCTCTAAGTTTACTGTGAATAATGAAATAAATAATAGAAAGTTAACTGAAAAAAAAAACCAGAATTTTTTGGAAAGTAAACAGCACACTTCTAAATAATCCAGGGACCAAAGAGGAAGTCTCAAGGAAAATCAGAAAATATTTTGTCAGAACAAAAATAAAAATTAAAAATAGCAAAATTTGCTAAAATAGTACTTTAGAAGAAAGTTTATAGTGTTAAAAGTTACTGTTCAGTTTGCTAGGGCTATTGTAACAAAGTAGCACAAACTGAGTGGGTTAAACAAGAGAAGTTCATTGTCAGTGTTGAGGGCTTTCCTTTTGGATATAGGAAGTCAAGAAGTTCTCAGGGTTGGTTCCTCCTGAGGGCTGTGAGGGAGGGATCTGTTCCCGGCTTCACTCCTTGTCTAGTATATGGGTATTTTTGTGTTCATAACGACGCTCTCCCTGTATGCAGGTATATATCCAAACTTCCCTTCCATCAGGACAGCACCATATTGACTTAGGGATCCCATCCTACTCCAGAATGAGTTCATCCTGCCTCAGCTAATTACATCTGCAAAGCCTATTTCCAAATAAGGTCACATTCTGAGGTACCGGGGGTTAGAATTTTAGTATATGAATTTTGGGGGAACACACTTCAACTCATGTCAGCTTGTATTATAAAAGAAGATTTCACATCAGTAACCTAAATTTCTATATGAAGAAACTAAAAAAAGAAAAACAAAAGAGGAAGTAAGGCAATCATATAGATAAGAGCAAAAGTCAATTAAATGAAAAACAGTAACAACAGAGAAAAACAATGAAACCAAACTCTTATTTTGGCAAAGATAAATAAAACTGATATATCTGTAGCCAAACTCACAAAGCAAAAATGAGAATATGCAAATTACCATCATCAGCAATGAGAAAGAATATCACCAGAGACCTCACAATATATTCAAAAGGATAGTAAGAAATGGGTAAAGAATCCGCCTGCAATGCAGGAGACAGAAGATGTGGGTTCGACCCCTGGGTCAGGAATATACCCTGGAGGAGGAGATGGCCACCACTCCAGAATTCTCACCTGAATAATCCCACGGACAGAGGAGCCTGGCGGGCTACAATCCATGGGATCTCAAAAGAGTTGGCTATGACTGAGTAACTAAGCACAAGAAAATATTATGACTAATTCTAAGCACATAAATCCAACAATTTAAACAAAACGGAGTAATTCTTTGAAAGTCATGAACTACCCAAACTCACTAAGGATAAATAGATAACCTGAACATAACTGTACCTACTGGAAAAATTGAACTCATAGTACCAAAAAAAAAAAAAAACCCTAAAAGGAAAACTCCAGGCTCAGATGGCTTCATTAGCATAGAATAAAAGGCAAAGTCTACAAGACTGGTAAGAAAGGTCCACTAGGGTAGGAGACCCATTTTGTTAACTGGTCCCCCCACCCATGGTTATTCAATCAGGATCTGCCCTATTGGAGCTTCAGGATCTGCCCTATTGGAGCTGCAGGCTCCAATGATGACTGACCCCTGGTGTGCTAAAGGGTTCTCTGCTTACCCAGAGAACCAAGTCTCCCTTTCTAGACCATTCTCCATGCGTGAGGACCTTGGAATTCCTTTTTCAAGTGATCCTGAACTTGCTACCAAGGCCTATATGGGTGTCATTCTGATTATACCCTTATGTTCAAGAGCTGTTGTCAGAAAGTATAGATTGAACTTGGACAAGCTCAGAAGATTCCACACAGTTGCAGGAGAACACTGTGGGGCAATGGGAGGCAGGGGTGACAGGAGGGGAAGGTGGGCTCCAGGTGGGGCCAGAGGCTGGGGCAGGATTCTCTCCCTGCATTGCCATGTTCTAGCAGGGAGTTTCAGAATTCTAAATTTGAATGTGAATATCATAAAGGTATATTTGCAGGGAGGATGATAAAACACACATATTCAGGCATTTGTTAACTTGATGTCTAACCATTTACGATCTAGACATATCCCATCTGTACTCCTACTCTGAGCCCCTGAGTGTTAGCATTGGGTGGAGTGGGGGGACTCTATTTACATTTGTTTAAATTACGAGTACCTAGAATAATGACTGGCACAGGTTGGGCAGTCAATGATAATTTTGTATTAATGAATGTGTAGATGAACGAATGAGTTTAATCCTCACAACATTCCTGGAAAGATCTAGCTAAGAAGAAAGTGATGGTGCTCCATCCTTGACACGATAATGGACAGATGACAACTTGAGAAGAAAATCTTTCAGGAGATTAGACATAAGCAGATGCTGATATCTGCTCTGATGACCTGTGAGCACATCTCTGATGAGTGTCCTGATCCCCAGTGGGCTGTCACATCCTCTCTTTCAAGAGCACTCATCTTACTCATCTTGTTGGAACTCATTAAATCTCTGCCCAACCATGAGATGATATGGCAGTGACTCAGATGGCTTCCCTGTCCCCTAAGACCACTCATAATCTGTCATATTTGTCTAGGAGGGCTTGTTTCTCAGAAGAAACTTTGGTTCAAGAAAGATATCTGAACTTTTAAGAATCTCAGCTTTGAAATAACTGATGGCACTGAGAATACAGTGTGGGAAACTATAGTAGCACAACATTTTTGCCCCCTACTGACACTCTATTTACTCAACTTGAATTGAACTGAAACATAATATTAAAAAATTTCCAAGGTAGTTATGTTCCTGTAACACAAAGTCATGGCTATTACTCAACTTCACGATGAATTATTTTCAGCCATTCTTTTTATCAGGGGCAAATACAGCAAACAAGCAATTTAATTTTTAAAAGAACGCTGCAGCAATTAAACTTTTCCTAACAAATACCACATGAGTAAAACAGACGGACAGAAAGTAATCTATTAACTGTTTGCCATTCAAATGGCTCATTGAGCCTCCAGTAATCATATGCTATAAATAGGATGTTTATATCACATGCAAATTTAGTGCCTAGAAAAGCATCGATGGTAAACCTTCACACAGCTCATTGGCTTAGAGTCTTTAATGATTGAGCCACAAGGGGACAATTACTTCACCAATACCCCATTTATCTTGTCTGCAAATCCCTCTTTGGTTCTGTTAATTCTATTATTAAATAAATGGCAATACACAATTTCTTTTAAAATACAACTAACCTTTAAATAGAGAAGAGTAAGATAAAATATATTTCTAAATAAATAAATATATTTGATTGTTTTCATTGCTTCTGAGTTGTCAATCTGTCTCTAACATAAGCAGACACAAGATATTGAATCTTGACAAAAGTACTTAACACACATATTTACTCCAATGCACACAGCACAGAGATTTAAAATTATTAATATTGATTATTTGACTAGTTAAGGACTTTTGCCTCAATTAGACATGTTTATAAAGGAAAACTGCAAAACTTATTTGAATTTTAAGTCCATTACTGTGACCATTCTACCATCAGCATGGAGATATGAGGAACACAATTCACATGATGTCAAATATTGTAGTAAACTAGTATACTTGGACTAAAGGTCACTGGAAAAAAGAAAGAAAAATTCTTACAAATTGACTTTTCATATTTAAATGTGATCAGGAGCGTAAGGAATGAATGAGTTGATAATGTTCATAAGGTGACTGCCATCCAGAGCTTGGTCTTTAGCCACCGTGTGCTTTCTGTGTGTGGCATTACTGCCATAGTGCTTACCCTTAACAGACGTGAGACACATCTCTGATTTCCTCCTCCTAATGTTAATCCCTTCTGTGTGCTTCCTTATCTTTAAGTATGTCTCCTGCATTTTCAGTTTATGTTATTATCATTTTTATCTCTGATATTTCTTCCTCTCCACAGTCTTTCTATTATTACATCTACTTGGAAAATAACAGAAATAATAAAACATTTTTCCTTTTTATCATTAATTAATTCTTTGTTTTTTCCAGCTCTTAAGTGTGGTCTTTTTTTCCTCTACATTGTTTTCTCTGTTTTTTGAATTTTATTTCTGTCCATACTAAATGTCTTCCTAAATACTTTGCCATCTTTGGTTCTTAGCAACATACATTAAACTATTTGGAAACTCACCTTGTGTTTTCCAGGGGATGATGGTGATGGTGGAGCAGGAGCACTTATCATCATATGCACTTCTTTATAAACTGACCAGGCGGAGGCTGGGCCACTGACATGTGGGACCTCTGAAAGTCAATGGCGATAGGTCTTGGAGATTTTTTTTATCTTGAGCAGGCTTGTTACCCTAGAGAGGAATACCAGTATGTTATATAAAGCTGATTTATAGGTTTGGGAGTTGAACAGGGATAGGGAGCTGGGGGCTCCCTTTTTAACAGGCAAACTGCTGCTTAATCTCTTGCTTTCAGTCCTAGATTATCACTCCTAACCTTGTTCATGCCTCACATTCTGAAGGCACAGTCTTTTTAAACTTAAGATCTTGACAGAGTCAACATCCAGTCTTCCATGGAGAGGGAAAGGCAAGTCACCCAGCTTTGTAGGAAAGATGGGAAGATCCACATTTCTCACTGTTCCTTAATCAAACTTTCAACTAAGTTCACTGTTTTTACTGACATCTGGCTCCCCCAACTTCAGAAGTACCTGATGCAACAAGATTGTCTGCATTTGGAGATAGGATGTGGTTGTGGCAGGAGTGAGTTTGCTTCTTTTGGTCTTCATACCCTAGCCATCACCTCAGTGCCATCACCACCAGCTCAAGCTGTATTTAGCCGTCCCTGTTCCATCAATTAAGGTGCTTGTTATTTATCCTCTATTTTCTCTGTCCCTCTCCCCTTTCCCTTACTTTGTGATTTTCTTTTATTCTGATAGGTTATAAAACCATCAAAAAGAATGACAGCAATACTTGGTGATGTGCCACTTCCTAAATATCTTCCACTGAAGGCAGTGGCCAAGAGTCAGGAAAAACGAAAACCAGGAAGGTTTCTTAGTGTGTTCAGGCTGCTATTACAAGTACCAGAAACTGAGTGGCTTCTAAACAACGGAACGCTCTCACAGTTCTGGAGGTTAGATGCCCAGGATCAGGGAGTCAGCATGCTCAGGTTCTGGTGAAGGCCCTCTTCTGGCTGCCAGTTTCTTGTGTCCTCACTGGGCAGAAGGGTCTTGGGAGCCCTGTGGGGTCTTTTTCATAAAGACGCTAATGCCATTCAGGAGGGCTCCACCCTCATTACCTAAGCACCTCCCAAAGGTCCTGCCTCCTAATACCATCATTCAGCCTTTGGAATTTTAACACATAAAAATTTGGGATACATAAATATTCAGGCCTAAGCAGAAGGGTAGTGGATTGTATGGTCTGATGGCATGTGCATTGAAAGATATTTTTCTGTGGGTCTTGAAGAAAAGTAAAGAGAGAGCACTAAGCATTAAGGATGCCATTGAGCCTCCTCAAGAGCCTGTGGTACTCAGGTTGTGAGAGAGAAAAGTAGGTGCCATTCAAAGGGGTCCCAAATAAACAATCTCCATGGAGCAGGTCGGGTGCCAGTGAATCTGAGAGACTAAGGAGATCTTAAACAACAGGTTTGAGAAGATAAGGACTTTTGTTGATGTCAGATAGACTATTCCAGAAAGCATGATAGAAAGGTTTGGGAACTTGGTAAAGAGTGGAAATTTGTTGGAACTTGCTTGATGGTCCAGTGGCTAAGACTCTACACTTCCAATGCAGGGGGCCCACGTTCAGGGAACTAGATCCTACATGCCAGAACTAAGAGTTCCCATGCTACAGTTAAAAGATCCCACAGGCTGCAACTGAGATCCAGTCCAGCCAACTAACTAATTAACTAAATAAAAATATTTTTTAAAAAAGAGTTGGAATTTGTTAGGTTACGGATATACAGAGCCCTATGAGGAAATGTCCCAGTGTTAAAGGATGACCTGGGTGGTTGAAAGGTGATGGGTATTTAAGGATGAAAGGATTTGTCCTGGTGGCAAAGGGAAAGGTAAATAACTAGTTCTAACTGCAGCATTCGTCTCAGGCCCGGTCTCTTGTGCTGCTGAAGTTGGTGGGAGAGGTGATGTGGCTACAAGGACTGAGCCATAAACAGCAGGCTCTGGCTGGGGTGGGGAAGCCCAATGTGTTCAGGTGCACACTGGGCTCCAGGGGCCTCCTTTTATGCCCTGAAGTAAGTGCTGTGGTTTCCCCAAGCTCACTGCAAACTCTGAGGCCTTCATCCACTCAACTGTGACCTGGATCTGCCACTGATGATATTCACAACTGCAGAGAGCAGGCCTGGGCCTCATTTCCTTCATCCACAAAAGGAGGACATTGGCCTACTTGCATGCTTCTCAAACTTATCCACCATACATCTCCTGGAGAAGCCTGTGGAGGTGGCCTGAATAAACTTAGCACTGATGACATTTTAGATATTCAATGTGAAGTTTAAATGGGAAATAATCTTAGCCCATGCAGTATAATCATTTCCTGACATTTTAATTGGGTTTTATCTTTTCTGCCATTGAGAGCCATTAGGCCAATGTAGAGCTCTGTGTACTGTGTTTCCTGTATTTTCCCTCTTCTGTTTCAGGGAAGTTGCCAGATCCTTAACATTCCTACCTCACGGCTTTTTGTCAGAGTATAACAGAGACATTGATGAATGTTAACCATCCCACCTACCTATGAAAGTCTGAACTCCCAGAGCAGTCCCTCATAGGTGTGGGTTTGGATAATATAAAGCAAAAGAGACATGAGAGACGGGGTATTTCCCTCCAGTCTGGGAGGACTGGGTTTGGGGCCTGTGCATAGTACAGCTTTAGGGCCCCAGACTGGAGCCCAAAAGAGTGTGTGGTGCCCATCAAAGGCTTTACCCGAGGTCTGTGGGCTCCAGTATCAAGGAGATTCATTCCCATGTCTGAGTTTAGCTCTGTGTCAACATGTTTGATGGTTTTGAGAGACTCCAGATCCCAAGATAAAACAGTCCTTATCCTATTTGGGAGACTTTGTAGAGGGCTCCAAGATTTTCTTTTTAAACAAACAGAAGTTTAATAACATATATAACTCCTATATACATGGGAGATACTTGAGTAACTCTCTTGGATTCCTGTATGATCCCAGAGGCATCAGTTGTTGCTCAAATCCACTTTAGTGCCAGCCATGCAGGAAATTTGGAGTCATATTTAGACCCAAGACCTTGGTAAACTCTCTAGGCCTCCTTTGCCTCCTTGGAGAAGTGAGAAGGTGGGTCTACCTGATATTCATGGTCACATCCAGCTTTAAAATGAAATGTGATGCTTTTTAAACATCCTACTCTGATCCCTGGAGAAGGAAATGGCAACCCACTCCAGTATTCTTGCCTGGAAAATCCCATGGACAGAGGAGCCCGGTGGACTACAGTCCAGGGGGTCGCAAAGAGTCAGACGCGACTGAGTGACTGAGCACTCTGAACCTACCCTGAAAATTCCCCCCTAAGCCCTCTCCCTGCCACCCGCTAAACCAAGGCCACACTCTGATTAGTACCAGTGGTTCCCCTAAACCAAGGCCACTCTGATGAGCACCAGCAGTTTCACTAAGCCACTGCCCTCCAAGGAAGCAAAGTATGTTTCTTTGCCAGCCTTTTTTCATGTTCCTGTGTACTGGAGTGCTAGAGGGTTCATTCTGAGCATTAAAATTGGGAAATGTTGAGTAATCTCTTTGTTCTTCCTCCTAGGTAAGCCAACTTCAAAAGCAACAAACACAGCATGAAACACAATGTAAAGAACAAACATTATTTAAGCCTATGGAGCTCAGCAGCATTTTGAAATATCAGAAGAAAAACTAAGACTTTCACAAAATGCAAGAAATCAAAATTAATAAGTTTTAGTAAACAATAAATTAAAATCTTTTTTTTTTCTCAAGCAAAATACCTTAATAGAAATTTAATCTTTGGTGTACTTCAAAATAAATAGTTGTCCAATCCTTAAGAGTAACTGCAGACTTCCTTGGTGGCTCAGTGGTTAAGAATCCGCCTGCCAATGCAGGGCACATGGGTTTGATCCCTGGTCCTAGAAGATATCACGTGCCACAGAGCAACTAAGCCCGTGAACCACAGCTACTGAAGCCCATGTGCCTAGAGCCCATGCTCTGCAACAAGAAATGCCAATGCAATAAGAAGCTCAAGCACCACAACTAGAGAGTAACTGCAACTAGAGAAAGTCCGCCACGCAACAAGGAAGATCCGGCATAGCCAAACAAATAAATTAATTAAAAAAAATAAACAGAGTAACTGCACGTATACCTATGAAGAGAGTAAAGGGCGAGTGTGGGTGACACGACCTTCATCCTTCCCCAGCTCCCTCTCTGCTGCCTTTCCCTTGTAAACCAGAGATCCAGCAGTCACTGACCCAAAGCAAGTAAGCGAACTCTTCATGCATCCTTAAGCCAGCGGAAACTCCTAAAAACATGAGTTTCCTCTATTAACACTAGTATGTGGTGAAGCTGGGACTTGAGCCCCATGTTGACATTAACACTGTAAACATCATACTATTATGAAAGGGTAAGCAATAGATCTAGTCAAGATTACATAGATTATAGATTAATGAATTAATGGTTAAGGTTTTGGATTCAGAGACCTGGATTCATATTTCAGCTTTGTTATATATTAAAAGAGGTTTCTTAGTATCATGTAGCTTTCATGATTACATAGATCTTGCTTGTCACCAAACCACATAGCTGGATCCAATTTATCTAGGCCAAGTTCTAAAGCTTTACACTAGTACTTCAGTGTGTGAGGAACTTATAAAATGCAGATCCTCGTGAAGTAGGTCTGGGGAAGGTCTTGCGTTCCTGAATTTCTGACTAGGCCTCAGGTGACATAGTTGCTGTTGGTCCATGCACCACACTTTGAGTAGCAAGTCTTCCCACTGTACCACCACCTAGAAAGTAATACACATCTGTAGAAACTTTTCAAATGCATGTTGAAAAGAAAATGCTTTCCCATATAATTTCAATAGAAACATCCATTTACTCCTTATAATTTGCAAAATAAACAATTCTATGCTAAGTAAAAGTCTAAATATTATGGGGGTTTTAAGGCAGAAAAGATTACATCCCAGGTACTAGACAGCATAACAAATGAGAGGCACACTGCATATGTGTGGATAGATGAGAAGACATGGGTAGGTAAAAATGAAAAGGCCATCACAGCAGCTGATAAAATAACAACAAGCATCTGTATGGTACTGCTTGCCAGACTTTTGTTCTAAACCTATACATATTAACTAATCTTACTCTGAAATTCATTCTATAAGCAAAATACTTTTATTACCTAATTTTATGGATATAATTGGCATAACTGGGGCACAGAGAGGTTAAGTGATTGTACTTTCCCAAGGTCACAGAGCTAGTAAATACAGGAGCTGGAATTTGAAAGTAAGCAGGCAGGGTTCAGAGTGTGGGTTCTCAACTTCTCCACTGTACTATTTCATTGGATGGAAATATGGGATGCTCATGAGGAACAGAATAACTCACCTAGGAGAACATGAAGGGTGCATAAACTACAGAGAATGGGTGGGAAAGGAGCCACAGAGCAGTCAGACGTTAGTGGAAAAAAGCTAAGAAATTTGGACTGAATTCAGTAGGTTAAAAAGTCATTAATGCTGAGCTCTGACACTGGCCCATTTATAAATTCCATCAGAATCTCCCTAAAAGGTGATAACAAATACGATTTTAAAATGAAATAGTAAAATAGCACATTGGCAGTCAGAATTTTAATATAGTGATCAACAGAGACATTGATTTCAACAAACTCATGTTCAATTCCCTACTCTTCCATTTAGTGACTGTCAACCATTAAACAGATGGAACATTAATGCTGCTATTAAACAGCATGAACATTTGTATCTTTTTTATGCTCTAATGACTACTGCAACCACAAACACATGCACACAGATTCCCATGTGTGGTGGATGAGGCATGAGATAAAGTATTGCCCATCACTCTGAAGAAAATGCCAAAGCTGGAATTCCTAGTGACACTAAGTGGTCCCCAGCCTGACACACAGGAAGCTGAGGAAACGACGTTTAGTATGGTTGTTGGATGGCTCTTTGAACAAAGAGTGGCTAATAGCTGGGGCTGCTGCTATTGTTAATGCGAGTATTCTTGCAGCCGAGAGAAAAATGGGACTGCTCGTCTCATTCTGTCCCTTGTCTTTGTGTCACTGACTTTAAAAGAAATCAGAGCAGAGGTTTTATCTCCAGCATTCTCCCCTGAGGTCTCTTCCTTGTCATCTCAACTGACATCTGGCTCTTTTGACCTTTCCATTAAGAAGCCTGAGGGAGGACTTGAGTCAAGCAAAACAGTTTAGAGACTCTGGGTCTATACTGACTCAGAAACGCTTCCTTCCTTCTTATTTCACACCTGGTGCCCCCCAGGATGCACTTAAGGTGGGAGGGGGAGTACAAAGAATACATAGGACAAGGAGGAAACCCACCGCCTCCCAAGCACTGCAACTGCCCTCACTCTAGACTGCCAGCTGGCAAACTCAATTCTTTCTTGTATCCTCTGAATGGCATTGAACACTATTCAGATATAAACTTGAACGTGCTTCAGCTGTGATATGTCTCCTGACTGCAGTCTCAGACCATCCTGGGTAAATGCCACATCCCCCTTGACTAGGCTTCAGGACTCCAACACTGAAACCATTTTGGGGTTAGACTTCCATGATTTCTACCTCCTCCATCATTATACAGTGAGTAACTTTATAATACTACTACTGGATTGAATCTTTCTAATTTCAGGCAGTGTGTTAACAGCTTTAAAGCCATTCAAGTCAAACCATTTAAAGCTATTCAAGTCTCAGAATAAAGTAACTATTATTATTTCTATTTTACAGATGAGAAAACTTAAGCACTGTGTTAAATAAGTAAGGTTGTTTACTACTATTATAATGATTAAACAATGATTTTATAGCACTGTGATGCCATCTGGTCAAATACACTAAGAAATTACATTTCAATGTGCAAGGTATATCAATGAATAGATAATGCTTTTTAAAAGTTCTAAAGGAAATATACACAGGATAGCATGATTATAGCAGGGAAGAGGATCTGATTCAATCAGTGGGTTTGCGGTGGGGGGAAGAGTGGGAGTTGCTGCTCCCTTAGGAGTGTTTGGAAAAGTTCGGGAGCAGTTTGGTTGTCATCCTAACTTGGGAGAGCACTGGCACTTAGTCTGTAGGGCCAAGGATGCTACATCCTGTAGTATTTGGGCAATATTTCACAACAGAAATTCTCTTATCCAAAACACCATATTGTTTAATTATACAGTGCAAAATTAAAATGTGGGGCCTCCTGTTCAAAACTTATTAAAAATTTCAAGATGGCAATGGCAGAACCTTAAACCAAGCACAGAGCTTTTTTCTAAGCATGGGATGTCTGTACAGGTCACAGGTTCACGTAGCTGGCCATAGCTCTGACCCAGAGAATGCACTGAAAGTGACAGTGTTCTTCTAGGTCTAGCTGCATTGAGACCCAGCAGCTTGCATCAATTATATAATGGACTTTTATAAGAAATTATCAGATGTACTAACTATATATAAAAACATTTTGTGAAATGCTGTGTATACTTAAATTCAACTATCATTTTACTTAATTGCACTTAAACCTATAAATCAAAAGAGTGGGAACTTCTGGTTCAAGATGGCAGAGTAAAGATGCATGCTCATCTCCTCCTGCAAGAGCACCAAAATTGCAACTAGCTGTTGAACAACCATTGACAGGAGGATGCTGGAGCCCTCCAAAAAAAATATACCCCATATCCAAAGACAAAGAAGAAGCTGCAGCAAGACAGTAGCGGGGCGTAATCATGATAAATTCAAATCCCATACCTACCAGGTGAGTGACCTGCAGACTGGAGAACAGTAATAACAAAGAAGTTCTCACACTATTGTGAAGGTTCTGAACCCCATGTCAGGCTTCCCAGCCTGGAGATCCAACAAAGGAACTGGGAATCCCCAGGGAATCTGGCCTTGAGGGCCAGTGGGATTTGATTATAGGACTTTCAGAGGACTGAGAGAAAGAGAGACTCCAGTCTTGGAGGACAAAAACAAAAATTTTGGGTACACCAATACCCAGGGGAGAGGACCAGTGATCCCACAGGAGACAGAAACAAAACTACCTGCTAGTCTTGGAGGGCCTCCTGTGAAGGCATGGGTCGCCAGCGGCTCATCATAGCGACGAGGGCACTGGAAAGACCCCCTTGGAGTAAACCTTGGAGTTCCCCATTAACCCTACCATAGAGTCCTAGGTAGGGCTCCTTATTGCCAAATTCAGACTTAAATTGAAGAAAGTGGGCAAAACCACTAGACCATTCAGGTATGACCTAAATCAAATCCTTTACAATTATACAGTGGAAGTGACACATAGATTAAAGGGATTAGATCTGATAGACAGAATGCCTGAAGAATTATGGGTGGAGGTTCCTGACATTGTTTAGGAGGCAGTGATCAAGACCATCCCCAAGAAAAAAAATGGAAAAAGGCAAAATGGTTGTCTGAGGAGGCCTTACAAATAGCTGAGAAAAGAAAAGATGAGAAAGGCAAAGGAGAAGAGGAAAGATATACCCATTTGAATGAAGAGTTCCAAAGAATCAAAAGGAGAGATAAGAAAGCCTTCCACAGTGATCAATGCAAAGAAATAGAGGAAAAACAATAGAATGGGAAAGACTAGAGATCTCTTCAAGAAAATTAGAGATACCAAGGGAACATTTCATGCAAAGATGGGCACAATAAAGGACAGAAATGGTATGGACCTAACAGAAGCAAAAGATATTAAGAAGAGGTGGCAAGAACATACAGAAGAACTATACAAAAAAGGTCTTCATGACCCAGATAACCATGATGGTGTGATTATTCACCTAGAGCCAGACATCCTGGAATGTGAAGTCAAGTGGGCCTTAGAAAGCATCACTACGAACAAAGCTAGTGGAGGTGATGGAATTCCAGTTGAGCTATTTCAAATCCTAAAAGATGATGCTGTGAAAGTGCTGCACTCAATATGCCAGCAAATTTGGAAAACTCAGCAATGGCCACAGGACTCGAAAAGGTCAGTTTTCATTCCAATCCTGAAGAAAGGCAATGCCAAAGAATGTTCAAACTACCACACAATTGTACTCATCTCCCACACTAGTAAAGTAATGCTCAAAATTCTCCAAGCCAGGCTTCAACAGTATGTGAACTGTGAACTTCCAGATGTTCAAGCTGATTTTAGAAAAGGCAGAGGAACCAGAGATCAAATTGCCAACATTTGCTGGATCGTCGAAAAAGCAAGAGAGTTCCCAGAAAACATCTTATTTCTGCTTTATTGACTACGCCAAAGCCTTTCACTGTGTCAATCACAACAAACTGTGGAAAATTCTTCAAGAAATGGGAATACCAGATCACCTGACCTGCCTCTTGAGAAACCTGTATGCAGGTCAGGAAGCAACAGTTAGAACTGGACATGTAACAACAGACTGGTTCCAAATTGGGAAAGGAGTACGTCAGGGCTGTATAATGTCACCCTGCTTATTTAGCTTATATGCAGAGTACGTCATGGGAAATGCTGGGATGGATGAAACAAAGCTGGAATCAAGATTGCTGGGAGAAATATCAATAACCTCAGATATGCCTATGACACCACCCTTATGGCAGAAAGTGAAGAGGAACTAAAGAGCCTCTTGATGAAAGTGAGAGAGGAGAGTGAAAAAATTGGCTTACAACTCAACATTCAGAAAACTAAGATCATGGCATGTGGTCCCATCACCTCATGGCAAATAGATGGGGAAACAGTGGAAACAGTGTCAGACTTTACGTTTTTGGGGCTCCAAAATCACTGCAGATGGTGATTGCAGCCATGAAATCAAAAGACGCTTACTCCTTGGAAGAAAAGTTATGACTAACCTAGACAGCATATTAAAAAACAAAGACATTACTTTGCCAACAAAGATCCATCTAGTCAAAGCTATGGTTTTTCCAGTAGTCATGTATGGATGTGAGAGTTGGATATAAACAAAGCTGAGCACCAAAGAATTCATGCTTTTGAACTGTGGTGTTGGCAAAGACTCTTGAGAGTCTCTTGGACTGCAAGGAGATCCAACCAGTCCATCCTAAAGGAAATCATCCTGAATATTCATTGGAAGGACTGATGCTGAAGCTGAAACTCCAATACTTTGGCCACCTGATGCAAAGAACTGACTCATTGGAAAAGCCCCTAATGCTGGTAAAGATTGAAGGCTGAAGGCTAAGGGAACGAGAGAGGATGAGATGGTTGGATGGCATCACCGACTCAATGGATATGAGTTTGAGAAAGCTCCAGGAGTTGGTGATGGACAGGGAAGCCTGGCGTACTGCAGTCCATGGGGTCTGAAAGAGTCAGACACAACTTAGTGAGTGACTGAACTGAACTGAGAGCCCTAGACCCAGGGTTGGTTCGCCTCAGGCCAAACAACTACCAAGGAGGGAGTTCAATCCCACCCATCAGCAGATAATTGGATTAAAGCTTTACAGAGCAAGGCCCTGCCCACCAGGGCAAGACCCAGTTTTTCCCATGGCCAATGCCTCCCATCAGGAAGCTCACAAAAGCCTCTTAGTCTCATCCATCAGTGGTCAGACAGAAGAAAAACAAAGAAGCACAGTCTCACAGCGGTTCAAACAAAAACCATATTACACAAAGTTAACCATGGTGAAAAAGCAGAAAGTAATGTCCCAGATGAAGGGACAAGATAAAATCTCAGAAAAACAACTAAATGAAGTTGAGGTGGGCTATGTTGCAGAAGAAGAATTCAGGATAATGCTAGTGAAGCTGATCCAGGATCTCGGGAAAAGAAAGGAGACAAAGATTGAGAAGATGCAAGAAATGTTTACCAAAGACTTAGAAGAACTAAAAAACAAACAGACAGAGATGAATAATACACTAGAAGGAATCAGTAGCAGAATAACTGAGGCAGAAGAATGAATAAATGACGTGGAGGACAGAATGGTGGAAATCCCTGCTGCAGAACAGAATATAGCAAAAAGAATGAAAAGAAATGAAGACAGCTGAAGAGACCTTTGGGACAACATTAAATGCACCAACATTCATATTATAGTGGTCCCAGAAGGAGAAGAGAGAGAGAAAGGACCTGTGAAAATATTTCAAGAGATAATAGCTGAAAACTTCCTGAACATGGGAAAGGAAATAGTCAACCAAGCCCAGGAAGCACAGAAAATCCAGAGAACGATAAACCCAAGGAGGAACACACTGAGACATACAGTAATCAAACTGACAAAAATTAAGGTCAGAGATAAAATATTAAAAGCAACAGGGAAAAATAACACTAATAGCATACAAGGGAACTCCCATCAGGCTAACAACTGATTTCTTAACAGAAACTCTGCAAGCCAGAAGGGAATGGCATGATATATTTAAAGTGATGAAAGGGAAGAACCTACAACGAAGAGCAAGACTCTCCTTCAGATTTGATGGAGAAATCAAAAGCTTTCCAGACAAGCAAAAGTTAAGACATTTCAGCACCACCAAGCTAGCTTTACAACAAATGCTAAAGGAATTTCTCTAGGCTGAAACATAAGATAAGGAAAACACCTACAGAAAATAAACCCCCCAAAATTAAGAAAATGGCAAAAGGATCATACATATCAATAATCACCTTCAATGTAAATGGATTAAATGCACCAACCAAAAGACATAGACTGGCTGGGTGGATGAGAACATGTGCATGTATGCCCTTCCACTTACCACATCAGTCTGCTTGACCCCCGCTAAATTGTATGTAACTATTTTATATTGTCAAGTTAATCATGTTCCCATTATGGCTTGCTATTGTAACTATCTTTTATTTTTAGTCTGGTTATTGATTGTGAAAACTGATAAACATATTTTAGTATTGTGATTGTGTAACTATTACTCACTTAATACCATTGTATAATGGTTGGTCAACAGAAAAATCATAGAAACCTATATCACCAAGACTAGGATCTAATAGAAAAACCTGTAGTCGCTTTTTAAAATCCAGATGCATGTCAGAATTATCTTGAAATTTTTTGAAAAATACAAATGCTCAGGTACTGCATTTTTCACCAGAGCTCCAGATATGTTTCTAATGAGCAGTCATGTTTAAAAACAACTGGACTATATGATGACCTTTTTTACCTAGTTTGTTTCACTTTTTCTATTTCATAGTCAGTGCTCCCATTCCATTTAGTTTATGCTCTCCAATTTCTCCATCTCTTCTTTTTTTTTTTTGATGCTCTTTCTCAAGCCTTTTCAATAGTAGAAGCTTTTGTATACATATACATATGTATATATATATAAAAATATGTATAACATACATACTTTAGAAACCTTATGAATTTTTACCTAACTAAAATAATTATGACATTTTGATTCCACTTGTTTGACTTAGTATGAATAGAATACTAGATTTCTAATAAAAAAACTGATATGCAACAAGCAACAAAGGTTTACTGTATAGCATAGGGAACTATAGTCAGTATCTTGTAACCTATGATGGAAAATAATTTCAAAAACAATATATGCACATTTGTATAACTGAATCACCTTTCTGTGTACCTGAAACATTGTAAGTAATTATACTTCAATAAATTATTATACTTTAAAAAAAAAAGTGAGAAAAACTAGAAGGCATATTAGGAGAGACACTCCCTACTTTAATATGGCTCTCAGGAAAAGAGCCATAAAGGAAAGACTTGCCTGTGAGCAACAGCCTTCCTAATCTATTGGAGTTACTGAAAACAAGATAAGGAGGACTAACAGAATTCAAACAAGGTCATGCTCTAGGTCTCTGGATTGTGCTAATGAGGCTATTCTGTTAGTCATGGCATACCACAAATTACCAGGTATGAAAGATTTATGGTATTAGAAATAAATGGAATTATTTTATTATTATGATTAATTATAGATGAGTCAAAATTGTGTAAAAGGATTTATGGAAACAATTCAGGTTAGAATTTAAGTGGCCTGGTTCAAAAGGACAAACTATCATGCTAGAAAATTTGAGTTGGGCATAGGAGTGAAAGCATTATTTTAGAAGATTTACATGAAGCTAGACAAAGAGGTCAAGAGAAAGGCAGAATTTGCTGGTTCAATTATGGAAATTCTGTCTCTTGCAGGTCCACCAGACACAAACCACTATGCTCAAAACTGAGCAAACTGGACATGGAAATGGGGTGTAGACAGAGTCCCTTCATTTGACCTTTTTATAGATGGGCACAGGAGAATGCTGCTAAATTAGTTTGATAAATCTAGGCCAAGAAAAATAATACTTATGAAATGTCCTCTTGGTGGTCACAAAAGGCTACACAAGGGAAATATAGCAAAATGTACAAGAGAATTTCTGGAAGAGAAAATCATTGCATAGGCTTTAGAAATTCACTGCAGACATTTGCTACTGATTTATCACAACTGAGTTTAAGGTATGTTATGTATATCTGGAATTTGGAAGCAATGCAATTCCAAAGAGCAGGTAGATGCTAACATCTGGAAAGATATATGGAAAGCTACAGTATTAGAGTGAATAGGAAAAAAAAAAAAACAGGAATTCCTGAGGTTCAGAAAAAATTACCTATGTTAATTGAACACCTTGAGGAAGATCAAAGTTAGAAACCAACACTGGAAAAAGAGAAATATGAAGGAATTCAGACGGAAACACATTACTTTTTCCATCATTTAACCCCTTCTCCCCAAAACCCCAACATTTACTGAACATTTACTATGTTCTAAGGCAGTGGTAAGTATTTGGAAGAATCAAGATGTATGGGATGTGATTCTTGCCTTTTATGACATAATAGCCTAGTGATCAGAGAGACAGAGCATTATAGATTCTAAATATGGCAGGAGAAGAGTCCCAATTGATACATGAATCTAGTATTTAGGAGCTGAGGGAAGAGAGTGAATGCCTCCTATGGATTCACAGAAAATGAGGCAACTGAGCTCATTGTGGGCATGTGAATCACAGTTTGCAGATGGGAAAAGACAGCTTAGTACATGAAAAAAGGAGAGAATTATGACAAGTGATGATGAAATCAGCGTTTCATCATCAACAGGAATTTATGTTACTTCTCTGGAAGTTAAAAATCTCAACTAAGCAAAACAGTCTTTAACGTCCATTTCCCTCAGTTCTTTTATGACCCTTTTTCTTTTCAAATGTTTCTCTGAATCTCCTTCCAGGTATATGAGTTACCTTATTACTGTAACTCCTCCTGCTTTCAAAATGTACTCTTGAATCTCTTTTCCAATATCAGCCATATAACATTAGAATACCACGCCCCCCACTCCACAAATTCCTAGGGAGATGGACGGGGGTGGATTTTGGGTTGTAGTCATTTACACAAGGAAAAAGATAATTCTGATACATTAGAAGCTCAGCAGAAAAAGTTAGAATGGCTTCTAGCTGTTGGCTACTGCCCCCCGCCCCCCCCCCCCACCTTTTTTTAACATGCAGAACTTGAGTAAAAGAAAAAAATTTCAAAATAACCAGGTCTTTGGTCTAATTTCCATAACAATTTGGTGTTGTTTTGGCAGAATCTGTAGCAACAAGGACTCAGTGCAGCAACCTTAGAAGGAAAGTACACCTTGGTAATAAGTCCTACCTGAGATGTTTATTTGAGCAAAGCTTTGCCATTAATCAAGGCTTCATAGACTGAGTCTCTCTGTCCATTTAAAGTCTATGTTACCATTCCCCACATTTTGGCTTCTTTTTTGTACTGTCCCATGAAAGAAGTTTTCATCCCTTGACTACAATGATGGAGGTAATATCCAGAAAATGATTTAAAGAGAGAGATACTTCTGCTTAATTTATACTAAGCCATTATGGAGGTCAAGTTCCCTTGTGGTCTAGTGGTTAGGATTCGATGCTCTCTCTGCTGCGGCCTGGCTTTGATTGCTGGTCAGGGAAGCACATCTTTGGGCTTCCCTGGTGGCTCAGCTGATAAAGAATCCGCCTGCAATGTAGGAGATCTGGGTTTGATCCCTGGGTTGGGAAGATCCCCTGGTGAAGGGATAGGCTACCCACTCCAGTATTCTGGCCTGGAGAATTCCATGGACTGTATAGTCCATGGGGTCACAAAGAGTCAGACATGAGTAAATGACTTTCACTTTCATTATGGAAGTTATTCTCCACAATCACTGTATGACTTGGTATTTTCACTTCATAAGTGAGGAAATGATGCCCCTGCTGCTGCTGCTGCTAAGTCACTTCAGTCATGTCCGACTCTGTGAGACCTCATAGACAGCAGCTCACCAGGCTCCCTCGTCCCTGGGATTGTCCAGGCAAGAATACTGGAGTGGATTGCCATTGCCTTCTCCAATGCATGAAAGTGAAAAGTGAAAGTGAAGTCACTCAGTTGTGTCTGACTCTTTGCCACCCCATGGACTGCAGCCCGCCAGGCTCCTCCAGGTTCCTCCGTCCATGGGATCTTCCAGGCAAGGGTACTGGAGTGGGGTGCCATTGCCTTCTCCAATGATGCCCCTGGTGAGAAGTTATTTGACAGAATTTCTAACTGATTCTGTTATAGAGGCAGCATTTAAACCCCTGTCCATATCCCTCCGAAGCCCATGCTCTTTTGAAAGATATATTCTCAGGGCAGCTCCAGGAGATGGCAAAGGACAGGGAAGCCTGGTATGCTGCAGTCCACGGGTCACAAAGAGTCAGACACGACTGAACAGCAACAAGGACAGCAATCCTCAGGCTGTCTAGACACACAAGGAGATTAGGAGATACTCTGAGAAGGGTGGGGGCATCCATACTTCATCCTAGTCCAGAGACACCTTCCTAAGGATCTTCTGAGACTTTTGGACTCTTTGTTACCTCTCTATTGTTCATTGCATTTATATTTCCTTTTCTGCTCAGTAATGACTACAGTAAATTTCTTAAAATGCTGTGTTGTGTTGAAGGGAACAAAATGTGGAATAGTTTCCTGGACACTTCAGTTTATGCTGGAGAGAAAGGAGTCCCAGAGCAGATAGTGGAAACAGGAATGAAGAAAGCTTGTGGGCAAATCCCGGTATGATGTTCCTCATAGTCAGTGGAGAATATTCTGTATTAATAAAATTTCTGTGAACAGAAAAAAGGGAGAAGATGGTCTTGTCCACTCTGACTGAACAGCTTTTACCAGGATATCTGGGTTTTAATCAGCGTACCAACTTTTCCATAGCACATTGTCAAACTGTGGCTGAACAAGAGATGAAAACTTTTGATTGTTGAAGTTGGGGAGACCATGAGTATGGCATATCAATATTAAAACAAAAAGAAGTGGAGAATGTTCAGGGTGGAGGGCAGAATGAGAGAAAGTTTCCTTCCAATTGTTAAAATTTTGTTCTGAGGAAAACAGAACCAACTGATTGTCTAGATACCTGAGAGGTGAGACAGATTTTGGCCATATAAATGCAGGATTTTCTAGTATAGGTATTTAAATATGAAAGGGTGCAAATTCCTTTCCCTGGAGATGATGGGCATAGACTTGGCTGTTGAATGGGGTGTTGGGCATGGGACTGGGCTAACAAGCAACAGAGGTTTAATACGCTCCAGTTTCTATGAAATTGTAAAGCTCTTGGTAGTCAAGGGCTCCTGTAGTTTTCAAACTGCATATGGAGGTGCCTCGGTAGTTGCTTGTGAAGGAACCGAGAAACAAAGGCATTTGGGCAAAACTCTGGGCTTTCCATCTAGCCTTTAATCAGAGCCAGGTTTTCATATGCTTTCATACTTTGTTTTTTTCCAAGATTTTAATTAAACAAAGGATTCTATGACTTAGAAAATTGTGAAAAGTACTTGTCTACAGCATAACTTTGCCATAAACAAAACTTGGTTTTATGTTAGTCTTTTGAATTGCTATACCTACTAGTACATAGAAATTCCTATCAAGGTAGCAAATCATTCATTCATTCAACAAGTATATATTGGACATCTACTATATTCTAAGTACTCTTTTAGAGACTGGCTTGAAAAAAAAGTGGACAAGGTCTTTCCTCTCGTGAAACAGCCATTATAATGGAGGAGTCAAAAACAAATACACTAGATAGTTTCAGAGAATGATAAGTGCAATAAAGGAAATGAAACTACCATTTGAAGCCAGCACAAATGCACAAGCAATGTTTAGGTCACTGGGCTCATGGTCAATTACCTTTTCTTTCTGAGTAATAAATGACAAAGCTAATTGAGGCCACACTCTAATTACTTCTATGATCTGAACAATGATATAATTTCAGAGCCAGATGAACCTATGCTGACCCCATTCATTCTTGGATAAAGAGACTATGACCCAAAGTGGCTCAGAGATAATGCTCAAGGTCCCCCAGTGAATGGTAGTTGAGCTGGAGGTTAAAGGCTCATCTTCCAGTTTTCTGTCACCTGAAAACCTGTCTGTCAACAAAAGGAAAACTAGGGCAAAAGCCTAACAACAATAACAGCAAAAACAAGAACAATGTTTGACTCAGTAAACTTTCTCAGAATACCCTGAAGATACTTAAGTCCTTACATATCTGGGGTTTAGAAAAAAAACATGAATATTATAATAGGTTATTCACAAAGCTGAATATATCAGAAACTCCCAGTGATTTGAATTTAATGTTGCCTGCTGATCATTTGGCCTTTCCAAGAAGAACCTCCTCAGGGGATTTTCTGCTTCACTTTCCTCCCCACCATCCACTTTCCACACAGCCCAGGGTAAAGTTTTCATGTGTATGTGTGTGCTGAATTGCTCAGTCATGTCTGACTCTTTGTAACCTCATAGACTAGCCTGCCAGGCTCCTCTGTCCATGGGATTTTCCAGGCTAGAATACCGAAGGGGGTTGCCATTCCCTTCTCCAGGTGATCTTCCAACCCAGGGATTAAACCAAGGGTCCCCTGCATTGCAGGCAGATTCTTTATAGGAGAAATCTGTTTAAAATCCTCCAGCTGCTCTATAACCTGCTCAGAGGTTGACCCCAAACTCAGTGACAGGGTCTAGGAGGCTCTCCATAATCTAGCTCCATGAATTCTCTTTTGCCATGCTCCTCTCCTGACACACTCTCCTGACACTGTCCATCTTGCTGCTTCTGGAATACGTTAGCATACTTAAGTGTGTTCCCACTTTCCAGATCTTTACATGGTCAAGTATTTCACATTGTTTACTGAGCCCACATACCATTTGAGCTATAATTTCTCTAGGATATTTCCATCCATCACAATATCTAAAGCAGCTCCTCCTCCTAGGCAAATAGTACCTGCTTGTATTTTCCTGATGGTGGAATCTACCACCATCTAAAATGAAAACATTCCTTATTCAATGTATATTGTCTTTTTCTCCACTAGAATATAAGATCTACAAGGGCAGTTCTCCTGGTCCTGTCAGTGTCATTCCGCTAAGTCTTTAATTTCTGCATAAGTGACTGACATAAAGGAGTGACTTGCTCATGTATATGGTGAATGAATGTTGGGCAGAAAGAAAATCGGTGACAGAGTTCTCCTGGGTCCCAGGTCCCCAGCTCAATGTGGATGAAGAAAATTGTACTTGGCACTATGCAACCTTGAGCTCAGTGCTCTGCTGTATTTTTGCCCACCTTTAACTGGTATTTCCCCCAGGCAGTCATCTGACCGGAGTGCCTGGGCACCACTGGGTATGGAGTATTGCTACAACAGAGTCTGCACCAATGACTTTCAGAATAACTGTCTTTTCTTATGTGCATTTCATATTTAGCTGTCGCCATTCCTTTAAGACCCTGAATATTAAAAGTCAAATGAAATGCATAAATGCATATTAATTTTCTGTGCCAATAGAAAGTGGCTTGATGGCCACTAGAGGGCATCTTTCCTCAGAAGATGGCTGTTTGACATTGGAGACTCCTGGAATTCTCAACTGGCCTGTTAATAAGAACAGACTACAAGGTCACCTCCAGGGTCTGAGCATGCTCCAGTGTATTCTTTAAAAATCATAGGTGGCAGTCAACTTTTTTTATATGCGACCTTAGCGCTTTCCTGGCTGAATCAGCATCTTCATTTTGGCCATGTGTCACTGTGGCATTCCCTCAGCAGGCTACCTTACTGTCAGAGGCGTTCATCTCGTGTGCTGGATGAGGGGTGGCCCAGTCTCATATGACAGCATCACCGGGGACTGTTGTACATGTGTGAGGAGGGGGTGGGGAGAGTGGGCAAGGAGAGGGAGGAGGGGGGAAGAAGGGAGAAAGGATGAGGATGAAAAGGTGAACAGTTTCTTCACTGGTAACGGAAACTTATACTTGCACTGGAGATTTTCCTGAAATTCTATGTGCTAAACTAGAACCACTGCTGTTTATTTACCTTTGTCTATGGGCAATCCTGTCATTTGGGGAGGTAGACTAGCTGAAGTGAGCTGTGTGCCCGCAGCAAGGACAGGGGAGCCCTCGTGGCCAGGGGAGGACCAGGCTTTCGTGTACCTCAGGTATGCTCTTCTGGGAGTCTGTCTGCAGCTCCGAGGCCTTCTCTTGCTTCAGTCTGTGTTTCTTGTGTCTTTCTGTAACTCTCTCCCTGTCATCGTGGTGGCTCAGGAACTAACCCTGATCCCCAGCGTCCCTCTGGGCTCTAACTGTGTCACTTCCCACCTGCAGTGCTTCCCCGTAGCCATCCTACGTGAAGAACCTATTTACTGCTCTTAGGGCTGGTCTGCCCGACCCAGGCTTCCAGGGCCTCCCCTGAACAGTACTTACTCTTATTGTCTCTCCATGGTGCTCAGTCTAAGTGTGCAAGGTTAGATGATTCAAGAGGCAGAGTGCTGGTTCAAAGACTGGTCCACTGCCAGTTTTTTTATCCTCTCTGGGACTCAGTTTACAAACCTATAAAATGGAGTTTATAATTAAATATTTATTGAGTTATTAAATGAAATGATATGTGCAAATTGCATAACGCATAATGTCTCTGCATGATGTTTGACTCATAACAAAAGCTTCAAGTAAATTCACCAAACAAAGGAAAGGCTGTGCTTGAATTAAAACTTTGTAAAAAGTCATTGGATAGCCTATAAATATACAAGCCATTACAGGCTGGCACAGATTCTTATGAACAACATAATGGGCTACTCAGCATGGTGAGTGCAGGGGGAACTCCCAGTGACCCCAATTTAATGCTGTTCTTGCTGATCGCTTGACAATTCCAAGAACAGTGTTAATTAACCTTACCCTAGTCTTTGACTTTAATGCTGCTCTGTATATTATCTGGAGAGTTTCTGCCATGTATCACAATAGCCCTAGCCAGCATGGAGACAGATCACCATTGCCCAATTGCTTATTAACTGGGAAACATCTGAGTATGCACATGTATGTACAGGAAATGTATATGTACACACACACATACATACACACAGGCATGGTGTGAATCATCACTTAAGTAAACCATATGTAATATGAATATATTTGGCAGGAGCAACAGAAATCTATGCTATGAAACTAAATTGGTCTTCTCTGATGAGTAGCAAAACTCATCATCAGGAACATTTTTAGTCTAAACCCAAGGGATGCATATATATTAGCTCTGGCAGATCAATGTAATTTATGTTAAATTGGGACTGTTTCCCAGTATATTTGGATTTTCCTGGATCTTTCTCTCTCTCTTTCTCTCATACACACATAGGCACACACATATGTGCTGTTGGAGTTTTTTTGGATTTGTGAATAGCTATCATTTTCTTACATATGCTAATACAGCATTGTGAAAAGGAATGTGGGGGAAAAAAAGAATTTATAAATTAAATTTATAAATTTAATTCCTGTTTCTGCAACTTATAAACTGTAGAGACTTACACATTAAGACTCAGTTTGTATAAAGTGGGGATAATCACTGATGACTCACAAAGTCATGATGAGTATTTATTTTGTGTCAAGAATTACACTCTGGTCATTATATAAAACAAATGGATAAAATATACACAAGTGTGTTAGACTAAAAGGTAATATGTGAATATTAAGTACTATAATCTTTATTATACTCATGTATGGGACTTCCCTGGTGGCTCAGGGGTAAAGCGTCCGCCTGCCAATGTAGGAGACGTGGGTCTGATCCCAGTTCGGGAGGATCCCACATACCATGGAGCAACCACTCCTGTGTGCCCCAACGACTGAGCCAGTGCTTTAGAGCCCAGGAATCAGAGCTACTGACCCTACATGCGCTAGAGCCTGTGTGCTCCACAACAAGAGAGCAGCCCCCACTCACCACAACTAGAGAAAAGGCCACAAAACAGAGACTCAGCACAGACAATAAACAAATAAATGTTATAAGCTTATATAAACAGCTATATGGATAAATAAACTAAGACTTATTTTTCAAGCAAAAAGAGGTTATATGAGAAACTTAAGGTAGTAACTAAAAGGAAATGTACAGACAGAAAAGTACTATTTATTGAACATGTACAATGACCCAGGCCCTGTGCAGCGTGCTTTCATGTGTTTCTTCTTATTTCTGAGAATGTGGTCTCTGGAGGTAGATTATGTGGATTTTCATACACTGAATTACACCTGATCCTCTACTGGAATAGTCCACTGAGGAAACCTCAGAGATCCCCTAGGTGGTCTGCCTCAGTTTTGAGAAAAATCCTTCCCTTTTAAAAGCAGAATTCCAACTCTCTGTAACCCAACTGTCCTAATTCTGAGCAAAAGTAGCTTGTGTGACTTCCCCACGTGAGCCCTCGGTGGCACCTACGTCACACATCTCAACTGAGCACCTTCACTTCCTGAAGCTGTTCCCTGTATGACCTAGTTTCGATTCTGGATAATCTCCTTTGGGTGACCTGTCTCTCTCTTTCTCAGTGTTTTATTTAAGGCATTACACCCAGAATTAAATGCAACCAATTGTATTGAGGGCATATGGATTCATCCAATATGTGGTTGGGATGCTATGATATCAGATACCTCCTTTTTGCTATGACTGTGGGACTTGTCTTATGGTGACGACTGAGGTTTAATTTCCATGTGGCAAAAATAGAAAGGCAACTATTGTGCTGTGTGATTCTTATGCATTTTATTTCTTTCAATAATATGTAAAATATAATGACTTCCATGATTGTAATCATTCTTTTACTGATTTGGAGATTGAGGAGTAGAAATCCCTAAAAGGGGATGACTTAGCCTGGAAAATCCTCTTTCTATTATTATTTTTCCTTCCTGAGAGAAGAGTATTGTTTACTGTCTCTTTCCAATTCAATTTTATAAACCAATTCACTAAACAGTTATTTTTCTAGGCCAAAAGGACCTAAAAATATCCCCCAGTTCTTTTACTCACAAAATCCCTTTGAATTTAATAAACTCAGGCATAAACTCAGGCAGTAAGGACCAAGAAAACAAAAGCTATTATGCATTTCATCATTGGAGCTTTCCTCATAGTTAAATAGCCATTTTTAGACTTAATATCTGCCATCTGGTGGTTCCTGTGAGAACTGTTAGGTACAACATTACCTGCACCACTATAAGGTTCCAATATACCCTTAAATATACCCTATTCATTCACTCATTTGTTCATTCAACAAATACACAAAAATGTGGAAGTATCTCTGTGGAATAGACAGATACTTAAAGAATCTTTTGGAATAAAGAGTTTCTGTAATGAAATATGTATCTGTTATATATATCCAACTGTTAAAGATATTTCAAAGTATTTTTTATGCTCAACACCATTCCTAAGCATGTTATTTATTAGATCTTCAATTAGGTCTTATTATACACATCAATAAATGGCAACTGTATCACTATTTCAGTATTCTTTCCTTGGTAATCCTATGTATTTTGTTCTATGTATTTAAAAAATTTATTCTGAGGACTCCTCTGGTAGTCTAGAAAGTGCCTGCCACTGAAGGAGACACGAGTTTGATCCCTGGTCCGGGAAAATTCCACATGCAGAAAGGCAACTAAGTCCATGCACCACACTACTTAGCCTGCCCTCTAGAGACCACGAGACGCTCCTACTGAGCTTGTGTGCCTAGAGCCTGTGCTCCACAAGAAGAGACGCCACTGCAACGAGAAGCCCGTGCACTGCAGCTAGAGAGCAGCCCCCTCTACCCACAACCAGAGAGAGACTGCGTACAGCTATGAAGGCCCAGGACAATCAAAAATAAAATAAGTAAGTGATTTTAAAAACGTACTCTGAGAAAGGGCTTAAATGAACTAAACAGCAGGCTTAAATAAAGTAAAAAAATATTCTATGGTACAAAAAAACCTCATTAAGAACGTCTGCCTGTTTAATGAAAATTTAAAGAGAAAGCAAATCATGATGTTAGTAAAACCAACTTCAATATCTACATATTCATCTGATAGGATCTTTTAACCTCTTTGAGATGTTCTGTATTTATATTTACCCATCATTCCCCAAAGAACAGAAATTAATCTGATCTCAATGACTTATACATGTAATATATAAGTATTACACATGTATATAATATTATTATACATGTATATAAGTATTATACATGTATATAATAATTTCATATTGATTATCCTTCAGTGTATATGAATTCTAATATTACTCTTCCCTCAATGTGCTTTACCCTTTTATTATAGAGTAAAAGACACTGGCAACATTTAAAATGATGTTGAAAAATAGCTCAGTAGTTTTTCGGTTGGGGAGATATTTCTTAGTAAGGCTGAACATCAAACCAGACTTCAAGGAATTAGGGTCTACCAGAGTAATATTCAACCTGGGAATTATTATTTTATCTCTAATATATATTTTTAAAATTTCAAGACTAAAACAACCCTAGATAATTCTGATACCAGCTTCAAGATCAAAAAGTGAAATTTCAATATGAATAAGCATGAGATAAAGGGAAAAGATACCACATGATGATACAGAGTGGTATTCAGGCATAGGAAAGATGGGAAGGTGAAAAAGGGAAATGGGCAGTAAATACTAGGAGATGTCATGGGGGGAATTTCCTGCCAGGTCTTAAATGGATGCAGAGCATCACTGGGGCCACCACTGGTGCCAGGGGCATCAGTAAGGCAACGCTGTGGGAATGAAATGCAGCTTTATAATCTAAACTGATCAAAGATAATCAACTAGAAAGAAAAAAAGAGTCTTAAGTTTTTAGTGATGTTACTTGGAATTCACCAAAACACAATTTTATTTTCTATTCATGTTTTTAAAATATGTATTTATTTGGCCGCACCAGGTCTTAGCTGTGGCATGTGGGATCTTTAGTTGCAGCATGCTGAATCTTTAGTTGTGACATGTGGGATCTAGTTCCCTGACCAGGGATTGAACCCAGTACTCCTGCATTGGGAGTGCAGAGTCTTAGACAATGGACCACCAGAGAAGCCTCACCGAAGTATAATTTTAAAAAACTGTATTTCGTTCCTTGCTTGCTCACTCTGGGCACCAGACTTTTGACTTCAGTGTCCCGTTAGGACTCCTATAGCCAAGATTGTCAAATACAGCAATAATTTCAACAGAACACTTGTGGATGGCAATAATAAGACATGTCAGGAATGGTGGGGCCTCCTTTAGTGATGGACACATACAGTTTACTTTGCACACATACACAACAAAGACTTTATGTTGGGTTAGTTACTTATTACTCATTACTCATGAATAGGTTCTAACTATTAAATGCTGTCATGACCAGCATAATGCTTATGTCGTTCTAGACTGGAGTTTGGCCCAGCCTGGTCCTAGACTTAGACTGTGACTAGATTCAGACTAACTCTAAGACGCATCGTAGACTCGGTCTCACCAGAGACAGGTGATAAGGGATGCACCGAGTGGCAGCAGAAAAAGCAGGGGTGCACACACGCACAAGCTCCTTTAGGCAGGAGAGTATAAAGACAGCAGCCAGTGGCCTCCATGGTCTTTGGTTTTTCAGTCAGCCCCAGATGTGTGTTTAAATTAGATGCCTGTCCCCCGCTCCCCTGCCCAGGCCAAAATTGCTAAGCTAAACAAATAATCCTCTTGTATAGAAAGAATAGCAAATTTCAAGTGTTCACCTCTGTGCAGGGCCCTGGGTATAGGCAGGTAAGTCTGTATGAGCTCTTTAAGAATCATTTCTCACAAATGGGACCTAATCAAGCTTATAAGCTTTTGCAAAGAAAACCATAAACAAAACAAAAAGGCCACCTATGGAATGGGAGAAAATATTTGCAAATGATGTGACCAATGGGGTTTAATTTCCAAAATATACTAACAGCTCATATAACTCAAACAAAAACAAAAATGAACAACCCAATCAAAAAATGAACAGAAGACCTAAATAGACATTTCTCCAAAGAGATACACAGATGGCCAATAGGCACATGAAAAGATGCTCAACATCGCTCATTATTAGAGAAATGCAAATCAAAACACCTTAAACCAGTCAGAATGGTTATCATTAAAAAGTCTACAAATGACGAATTTTAGAGAGGGTCTGAAGAAAAAAGAACCCTCCTACACTATTTGTGGGAATGTAAATTGGTGCAGCTATTGTGGAAGATAATATGGTGGTTCTTCAAAAAAAAAAATAGAGTTGTCATATGATCCAGCAATCCCACTCCTGGGCATACATCTGGAGAAAACCATAACATTTTACCATCTGAGCCACCAGGGAAGTCCTCAAAAAGATACACCTACCCCAATGTACATGGTAGCACTATTTACAATAGCCAAGACACAGAAGCAACCTAGACGCCAATCAACAGACGAATGGATAGCGAAGATGTGGTACATGTATACAATGGACTATTACTCTGCCATAAAAATGAATCAAATAATGCCATTTGCAGCAACATGGATGGATCTAGAGATTATTATATTATGTGAAGTAAGTCAGACAGAGACAAATATATCACTCATATGGGCTTCCCTGGTGGATCAGACAGTAAAGAATCTGCCTGTAATGCAGGAGACCCAGGTTCAATCTAGACCTTGGTGTTGGGAAAGATTGAGGGCAAGAGGAGAAGCAGGCCACAGAAAATGAGATGGTTGGATGGCATCACTGACTCAATGGACATGAGTTTGAGCAAGCTTTGGGAGATAGTGAAGGTCAGGGAGGCCTGGTGTGCTGCAGTTCATGGGGTCACAAACAGTCAGACATGAGTTAGTGACTGAACAAAATAATCACTCATATGTGGAATCTAAAATATGATACAAATCAACACATCTGTAAAACAAAAACAGATTCACAGACGTAGAGAAGATACTTAGGGCTCTCAAGGGGGTGGAGAAGTACAGGAGGGAAGGGTTGGGAGTCTGAGATTAGCAGAGGCAAACTAGTATATATAGGATGGATAAACAATGCATAGCACAGGGAATTATATTCAGTATACTGTGACAAACCATAATGGAAAAGAATGTGAAATATATATGTACTTATATATATGTATATATATAACCGAATCACTTTGCTATAGAGAAGAAATTAACACAACATTGTAAATCAACTATACATCAATTTAAAAAAAAAGAACCTTTCTCAGTTCTCTATAGCCTTGTAAGTCTCGTGGATGTGAGCAGCATTGACTTTCACAGCTAGACATTTTGGGGTCCTGTCTTTAAGGTGCAGGTCTCAAAAGTTGGGGTGCTAGGTATGGGGTGCAAGTCCTTTCCTTCTCAGGGAGAAGCTCTGAGTTATGAGTTCCCTCCCAGTTACAAGCTGCTGCACTGGGGACAGGGTTTGTGGTGAGATGGTGTCGCAACCTGACTGACTTCAGGGTGGGTTTCTCTTGCTTACCTGACATATAGGAACCACTCAGCTGCTTTTCATGTTTCTCTCAGAGGAAGCTGCTCCATACACAGCTGTACCTCCTGTGTGTCCTGTGAGGAGGTGAGTTGAGGAGCCTCCTGCTTCACCATTTTGAACCAGAATCTCCTAGCCTCGAACGTCTGAGTCCCCTCCTATCCTGGCCATCTGTTTTCACTTCAGGAAGTTCATAGTTAGGATAGTTTCTGCTGATAAGTCTGTTAAATGTGCAGGTTTTCTGCGTGGCTGTGGTTTTTCCCCCTGAGTTGTTAGCAGCTGGTAACATTAAAGGAGAACATTGCTGGACTTCAAGAGGAAAAACTGCTGATGGTGCAGACCGTGTAGTTATCCTCTAGATATTGACCATAAGTTAGCCTTCAAAGAAATACTCTCAAGAGGTAAAGATTGCCGAAGGGAAGAATATCCTCTAAGTTTTTCTCCTCAAGATCCAAAAGTCTAATTAGTGACAGTTTCTTTTGACTCCCCAAGATCAGAATGATGTCTTTACCCCACAGGCTCCCCGTAGACATATATATATATATATTTTTTTTTTTTTTTCACTCTTCCAGCCACTCCCACAGTTTGAGTTCTGGCCATGACCAAAATGCAGAGGCAAGCAGGATTCCAGGGCTGAGGGGTGGAGAAGGTGGAAAAGACCAGAAGTTGTTTGTATTGAAGATGGAGAACCTGACCCTGGGTCATTTACTCTAAGGATCTGCTGACAAAGGATGTGAAATAACAGTGAAGCCTAGAGTGTTATGGAAGTGGTTGCTGCAATGCTATGACAAAAGTGGGAAACAGTGTGATCCAAGAGAGCTGCAAAGTAGGGATTCCAGAGAGAAAGGAGGAAAGCTGTCAGAGCTGAAAACAGGGTAGTGGAAGCTTCTTTCTCCCCTCTAAAGAACATCTGGGCGTTACCTATTCTCCTGTTTAAACTCCATTCTTCTCTGTCACTATAAATAGACTTAAGGCCAGGAAAGGGTTTGGGGTGACTTGATGAAGGCTTCCACTTAGCTTGGAAGTTTTTCAATCTGGGATCACAGTACATGGTGGGAAGAATGAAGGGTACAAATTTCTTTTATAAAGTGGAAGAGGTCCTCAGGAAGATCAGTTTTAGTTAAAAGAAGATACAGACAGTGAAGAATTAGAAACTGATTCCTTTAGAATATCCCTGCTCCTATAATCCTTAGGATAGAGTACTCACACTAATATTAAGTTTGAAGAAAGCTACTTTCTCTAAGGCAAAGAGGAACAGAAATTAGCATAGTGTATGGAAGGGGCAGGGTTTTACAGGTGACTCAGTGGGTAGAGAATTCACCTGCAATGCAGGAGACGAAGGAGAGGCGGGTTTGACCCCTGGGTAGGGAAGATCACCTGCAGGAGGGCACAGCAACCCACACCAGTATTCGTGCCTGAAGAATCCCATGGACAGAGGAGCCTGGTGGGCTACAATCCACTGGGTTGCGAAGAGTTGCACATGACTGAAGCAACTGAGCATGCATGTATACACGGAAGGGGCAGTACATTCTGCCTCTTCTTAGGCCAGAATTTGGGGCACGGAAGTCTGGAGCTGTGAGTTAGGAAGTTGGGAAATGGAGCTTTGACCCTCACCAACAGTGGGATCTACAACTGAACACTTTGCTCCTTGAGTCTACGTCCCATCCATGAAATAGGGGTACTCAAGTCTCTTCTAGCTTTAATGCTTAGTGGCTGTATGTTGATTGGTAGCATGCAATTGAAGATTGCATTGGGTAGCAGCATTCCGGGAACATGTAGAGATCCTTGAATGTCAGAGAGAATTCTACACTACTTGTGGGAATCACTGTTCATGGCTAAGAAGGGTGAGAAGGCACACAAGCATAGGCTCAAAAGCAATAGAAACGATTTGAAGACTATAGGTCAGTTTCTGTTACCTAAGCTCTGGTCCTATTCAATAATATGAATAACTAGAAGGAGGAAATAATGACTAATATTTGTGCTTTGGGTATTTATACTATTTAATATATATATTGAATAGTTCTAAAAAAAAAGTGAGTCAATTAATTTTGTTTTACAGTTTAGAAAACAGAAAAGTAAGGAGTTAAGTATGTTGTCCAAGGTCACAAAGTAACTAAATTCAGGGGAATGTCTCACCCTAACAACTGGTCTTTCACAACTTCACTTGTGTTGTGAGTATGGGTGCATGAATTTGGAAAGGCCCTTGCATTTTCCTGAGTTTGAGTCCTGGTTCTTCCATTTTGTTTCTCTGTGACCTTGGGCAACACACTTAACTCCTCACTTTTCTGTTTTCTAAACTGTAAAATGAAATTAACTCACTCTTTTTTTTTTTTTTTAAGAATTATTGAATATAAATAATTCTTTTAATTGACCTTTAGCTTTGAAATCTAGACTTTAGATTTTAACCCAGTGGCATTACAAATAAGGTCTGGGCAAGGTTCTTTCTGTAAATTCTAGGAAAGATAAGGAAGTAACTTTAGGAAGCTGCACACACACAAAACACAAACTAAGATTTGGAATCAATAGAAAGATGGTTACATTATCATTATCAGTATTTTTCTATTCTGTAAGAGACAATACAAACAGTCTGTATTTGACACGCTTGCACCTAACTTCAAGCATTCACAAACAGATTCCTTATTTTACTGTTTCCATGACAACACATGACATTTCAGGTATGTTTTTCAAAGAAGGAAAGGTGAAAATTACTCTTGGTGTTAAATTTTTCTCCTTCTCCTCATCTATTTTATTCATAGACACTTTTAGGTACAGCAATTTCACAATTCTTTCAGAATTTCACTGCCATTTTTCTACATTAGATGTAGAATTAAATGAATGCAACTTCAACTGATTTTTTTAAGTCCAGTATTTTTACAGAGAAAATGTTTCTTTATGGTTACTCTATTCAACAAGTAATGGTCTTTACAATATAAGGATGTGCTACAAAATTCTATTGATTTTTTGGTAATTTTAAAATTTTTTATCTGTCAGTATTTTAGACTCTCATCATTGCTAAATTTGGGGGTACCCCTACTTGCTCCGTGCAGAGTTTTTCTTCCTTTCTTTTTACTAGTAAGCAATTAAATAAAGAGAGTCAATAACAATTTGGTTAGACATGGATAACTGAATACAGAAACATTCTTGAAGTCACTTTTATTTGGAAAACAAAAAAGATTCTTTTAGAGTAGACTACTTTGAAGTCTAAAGAATAATTTGTTTTGAGATGAAAAAAACTTGATATCTATTGACATTGATGGCTATATGAGAGATGTATTAGAGATGCTCTCCAGAGAAATAGAATCAATAGGATATATATTTATAAAGAGAGAGATTTATTTTAAGGAATTGGCTTCTGGGATTGGTAAATTCAAAAATCTGCAGGGTAGACCAGCAGGCTGGAGGCCCAGGGAAGAGTTGCAGTTTGAGTCCAAAGGCAGTCTGCTGGCAGAATTCCTTCTTGCATAGGGAGGTCAAGCTCTGTTCTTAAGCCCTTCAATCTATCAGATGAGGTGCCACCACATTATGGAGAGAAATCTGCTTTACTGAATGTCTGCTGATTTAACTGTTAGTCTTACCCCCAAATATTTCTCATAGAAACACTCAGAATAATGTCTGGCCAAATATCTGAGCACCATGATGAGCCAAATTAACACATAAAATTAAGGATCATAGTTGTTTGTCAGAAACTGTGTTAGGGGTGGGTGTTTTAAAGATAACTTTGAGGAACCAATACAGTATAGTAAAATCTTTTGGTCTCCACTTCTGCTTTTGTCTCCAGACATTTATTATTGTTGAGTGCATATGATATGCCAGACATGGTTCTTGCCTGTGGGAATTAGTCTAATGGGAGAATTATTATAGAGAGCCACTGTGAATTATTTTACATCTTATAAAGGCTGGCCCTTTGCTCAACATCAAGTGGTTCACTGACACTGGAGAAAATATTGCTTAGAAAACCACCCTTGATATTTTAATGGGTTTTAATAGTATCCCAAGCACTTTAATATCCAGTGTTTGATTTTAATATCACAACAATTCTTTTTTTTACAATAATCCTTGATATAGCAAGAATGGTATTTCATTCCCATTTGACAGAAGAGAAGCCTCACCTGTTATCCTTCTGAAGACAATTTCTCATTTCTTGATTCATCTGAAATTCCTGTCATTTCCTCAGGGTCACAATCATTATGAGTAAAAAGCCAAGAGTTGTATTTATTTCTATCAAACTCTAGAATTTGTGTTCTGTCAGTTTCTGTATGTTATTTTTACTCGTGTGTGTGTGTGTGTGTGTTTGTGTGCACGGGGTGGGGGGGTGCATTATGGGTATGGGGTATGTAGAGAGACAGTCTCTATTTCTTACATTCAAAATCAAACCCAGGGAACGTGGAACTAACATCCCTTTTAGCCCATCTGCTGTGGGCTGCCCTAATAACTGGGCTTTCCTGGTGGCTCAGACGGTACTGAATCTGCCTGCAATACAGGAGACCTGGGTTCGATCCCTGGGTTGTGAAGATCCCCTAGAGGAGGGCATGGGAACCCACTCCAGTATTCTTACCTAGAGAATCCCCATGGACAGAGAAGCTTGGTGGGCTACAGTCCATGAGGTCGCAAAGAGTTGGACACAACTGAGTGACTAAGCACACAGCAGAGCTCTAACTACTTTCATGGGATTACTTCCCAGCTGGGTAGTTTCCAAATGTATATTTACTAGGAACAAAGATTTTTCATCCCACTTCTCAGATCCATGATGGTATTTCAAAGCATAAAAGCAAAAGAAATGAGCAATTGGGTGATTAAGAAATTTTAAGTGGGTGGCAAGAAAACTGATACAGCTGATGAAACAAAAACTTCAGAACTTTTATTTATATCTTTGGTTCTCTTCAATTACCACTTCTAGCCCTTCTAGTGCACACATGGCCAGCACCTTCTCATCACTCTATAATTCCCTCTTCCTAATAGAGAAGGTGCTCCTGAGGCTTGACTTAACCTGATTCACTCTCCAGAAGGAGCATGTCTTTATACAGAGGCAGGGTAATTCAGTGGAAAGAGCAGGGATTTTGATTTAGATATGTTGTCGTTTATTTTATGTGTGATTACTGGATACCCAACACTTGGAACCTTGCTTTCTTTATCTATAAAACTGGGTGCCAATAACTAGCTCCCAGCATTCTTACAGGGATTAAGGGAATCAATGCCTAAAAGAGGCATGCTTAATAATCTTAGCCCCCTTTCACTTACCAAGAAAAGAAAGCAAATTATTACAAAAGTCAGACTCCAAGAAATGAAGGGAAGAATTCTGGCAGCAGAACTTTATTTGTGGAAGGAGCCTAATGACCATCCTTCCCATTGCAGGGCCTCTCTTGCTGATCTACTACAAGACTAACTCCTGCCCATCAACTATGCTAAATGAGGGCACCCATTAACACAAGGCAAAGATAAGGCTTCCTCAATTATTACTGCCACAGGCTACTTGGGTTTTATCTAGTGTTTATCTCAACAAAAATACTGAGCCCTAGGAATTCTCACTAGCCTGAAAATACTGCTGCTTTTAATGGATTTCCAGTTTTCCTGTGAAGATATGAATTTGAAGACTGGGTTTTGAAGTTCCAGACATGCTCCTTACCTTTAGTAGAAGTTTAAATAACCCTTTTGGTCATAGCTACGCCACAAAGGGTTATGTTATTTTGGTAATAAAAAAATGTTAGTTTCTACTTTGCTTTTATATTACCCAGTTCTTTCCATTTTCAAAGCCATTTACTTTTTTTCTTCTTTCACAGGGAACTATCCCCTTTCAAGTGGTAGAAATATTTCACTTGTTCATTTGTAATGCAATTTCAAACTCAGAAAAATTACAAGGTAGTTTAAGGAAATTGTGTGCACCCTATACACAGCTTTCTTCCACTTTCCCTCTCTGCTTGGTTTTCTGTAACATTTAAGATCCAGTTGTGACCTCCAGAATACAGAAAGCCCACTCCAGACACAGCAATCTAAACAAGATGAAAAGGCAAAGAAATACCCAACAGGTAAAGGAACATGAAAAATGCCCACCAAGTCAAACAAAAGAGGAGGAGATAGGGAATCTACCTGAAAAAGAATTTAGAATAATGATAATAAAAATGATCCAAAATCTTGAAAACAAAATGGAGTTACAGATAAATAGCCTGGAGACAAAGATTGAAAAGATACAAGAAATGTTTAATAAAGACCTAGAAGAAATAAAAAAGAGTCAATTAAAAATGAACAATGCAATGAATGAGATCAAAAACACTTTGGAGGGAACCAAGAGTAGAATAACGGAGGCAGAAGATAGGATAAGTGAGGTAGAAGATAAAATAGTGGAAATAAATGAAGCAGAGAGGAAAAAAGAAAAAAGGATCAAAAGAAATGAGGACAACCTCAGGGACCTCTGGGACAATGTGAAACACCCCAACATTCGAATCATAGGAGTCCCAGAAGAAGAAGACCAAAAGAAAGGCCATGAGAAAATACTCGAGGAGATAATAGCTGAAAACTTCCCTAAAATGGGGAAGGAAATAGCCACCCAAGTCCAAGAAACCCAGAGAGTCCCAAACAGGATAAACCCAAGGCGAAACACCTCAAGACACATATTAATCAAATTAACAAAGATCAAACACAAAGAACAAATCTTAAAAGCAGCAAGGGAGAAACAACAAATAACACACAAAGGGATTCCCATAAGGATAACAGCTGATCTATCAATAGAAACCCTCCAGGCCAGAAGGGAATGGCAGGATGTTCTGAAAGTAATGAAAGAGAATAACCTACAACCTAGATTACTGTACCCAGCAAGGATCTCATTCAGATATGAAGGAGAATTCAAAAACTTTACAGATAAGCAAAAGCTGAGAGAATTCAGCACCACCAAACCAGCTCTTCAACAAATGCTAAAGGATCTTCTCTAGACAGGAAATGCAGAAAGGTTGTATAAACGTGAACCCAAAACAACAAAGTAAATGGCAACGGGACCACACCTATCAATAATTACCTTAAATGTAAATGGGTTGAATGCCCCAACCAAAAGACAAAGATTGGCTGAATGGATACAAAAACAAGACCCCTATATATGCTGTCTACAAGAGACCCACCTCAAAACAAGAGACACATACAGACTAAAAGTGAAGGGCTGGAAAAAAATATTTCATGCAAATAGAGACCAAAAGAAAGCAGGAGTCGCAATACTCATATCAGATAAAATAGACTTTCAAATAAAGGCTGTGAAAAGAGACAAAGAAGGACACTACATAATGATCAAAGGATCAATCCAAGAAGAAGATATAACAATTATAAATATATATGCACCCAACATAGGAGCACCACAATATATACGGCAAACACTAACGAGTATGAAAGAGGAAATTAATAGTAACACAATAATAGTGGGAGACTTTAATACCCCACTCACAACTATGGATAGATCAACTAAACAGAAAATTAACAAGGAAACACAAACCTTAAATGACACAATGGACCAGCTAGACCTAATTGATATCTATAGGACATTTCACCCTAAAACAATCAACTTCACCTTTTTCTCAAGTGCACACGGAACCTTCTCCAGAATAGATCACATCCTGGGCCATAAATCTAGTCTTGGAAAATTCAAAAAAATTGAAATCATTCCAGTCATCTTTTCTGACCACAGTGCAGTAAGATTAGATCTCAATTACAGGAAAAAAATTGTTAAAAATTCAAACACATGGAGGCTAAATAACACGCTTCTGAATAACCAACAAATCATAGAAGAAATCAAAAAAGAAATCAAAATATGTATAGAAACGAATGAAAATGAAAACACAACAACCCAAAACCTATGGGACACTGTAAAAGCAGTGCTAAGGGGAAGGTTCATAGCATTACAGGCTTACATCAAGAAGCAAGAAAAAAGCCAAATAAATAACCTAACTCTACACCTAAAGCAATTAGAGAAGGAAGAAATGAAGAACCCCAGGGTTAGCAGAAGGAAAGAAATCTTAAAAATTAAGGCAGAAATAAATGCAATAGAAACTAAAGAGACCATAGCAAAAATCAACAAAGCTAAAAGCTGGTTTTTTGAAAAAATAAACAAAATTGACAAACCATTAGCAAGACTCATTAAGAAACAAAGAGAGAAGAACCAAATTAGCAAAATTAGAAATGAGAATGGAGAGATCACAACAGACAACACTGAAATACAAAGGATCATAAGAGACTACTACCAGCAGCTCTATGCCAATAAAATGGACAACTTGGATGAAATGGACAAATTCTTAGAAAAGTATAACTTTCCAAAACTGAACCAGGAAGAAATAGAAGATCTTAACAGACCCATCACAGGCAAGGAAATCGAAACTGTAATCAAAAATCTTCCAGCAAACAAAAGCCCAGGACCAGATGGCTTCACAGCTGAATTCTACCAAAAATTTAGAGAAGAGCTAACACTTATCTTACTCAAACTCTTCCAGAAAATTGCAGAAGAAGGTAAACTTCCAAACTCATTCTATGAGGCCACCATCACCCTAATTCCAAAACCAGACAAAGATGCCACAAAAAAAGAAAACTACAGGCCAATATCACTGATGAACATAGATGCAAAAATCCTTAACAAAATTCTAGCAAACAGAATCCAACAACATATTAAAAAAATCATACACCACGACCAAGTGGGCTTTATCCCAGGAATGCAAGGATTCTTCAATATCCGCAAATCAATCAATGTAATACACCACATTAACAAATTGAAAGATAAAAACCATATGATTATCTCAATAGATGCAGAGAAAGCCTTTGACAAAATTCAACACTCATTTATGATTAAAACTCTCCAAAAAGCAGGAATAGAAGGAACATACCTCAACATAATAAAAGCTATATATGACAAACCCACAGCAAGCATCACCCTCAATGGTGAAAACTTGAAAGCATTTCCCCTGAAATCAGGAACAAGACAAGGATGCACACTCTCACCACTACTATTCAACATAGTGTTGGAAGTTCTGGCCATAGCAATCAGAGCAGAAAAAGAAGTAAAAGGAATCCAGATAGGAAAAGAAGAATTGAAACTCTCACTGCTTGCAGATGACATGATCCTCTACATAGAAAACCCTAAAGACTCTACCAGAAAATTACTAGAGCTAATCAATGAATATAGTAAAGTTGCAGGATATAAAATTAACACACAGAAATCCCTTGCATTCCTATATACTAACAATGAAAAAACAGAAAGAGAAATTAAGGAAACAATACCATTCACCATTGCAACAAAAAGAATAAAATACTTAGGAGTATATCTACCTAAAGAAACAAAAGAACTATACATAGAAAACTATAAAACACTGATGAAAGAAATCAAAGAGGACACAAACAGATGGAGAAACATACTGTGTTCATGGATTGGAAGAATCAATATTGTCAAAATGGCTATTCTACCCAAAGCAGTCTATAGATTCAATGCAATCCCTATCAAGCTACCAATGGTATTTTTCACAGAACTAGACCAAAGAATTTCACAATTTGTATGGAAATACAAAAAACCTCGAACAGCCAAAGTAATCTTGAGAAAGAAGAATGGAACTGGAGGAATCAACCTGCCCGACTTCAGACTCTACTACAAAGCCACAGTCATCAAGACAGTATGGTACTGGCACAAAGACAGAAATATAGATCAATGGAACAGAATAGAAAGCCCAGAGATAAATCCACGAACCTATGGACACCTTATCTTCGACAAAGGAAGCAAGGATATACAATGGAAAAAAGACAACCTCTTTAACAAGTGGTGCTGGGAAAACTGGTCAACCACTTGTAAAAGAATGAAACTAGAACACTTTCTAACACCATACACAAAAATAAACTCAAAATGGATTAAAGATCTAAATGTAAGACCAGAAACTATAAAACTCCTAGAGGAGAACATAGGCAAAACACTCTCCGACATAAATCACAGCAAGATCCTCTATGACCCACCTCCCAGAATATTGGAAATAAAAGCAAAACTAAACAAATGGGACCTAATGAAACTTAAAAGCTTTTGCACTACAAAGGAAACTATAAGTAAGGTGAAAAGACAGCCCTCAGATTGGGAGAAAATAATAGCAAATGAAGAAACAGACAAAGGATTAATCTCAAAAATATACAAGCAACTCCTGAAGCTCAATTCCAGAAAAATAAATGACCCAATCAAAAAATGGGCCAAAGAACTAAACAGACATTTCTCCAAGGAAGACATACAGATGGCTAACAAACACATGAAAAGATGCTCAACATCACTCATTATTAGAGAAATGCAAATCAAAACCACAATGAGGTACCATTACACGCCAGTCAGGATGGCTGCTATCCAAAAGTCTACAAGCAATAAATGCTGGAGAGGGTGTGGAGAAAAGGGAACCCTCTTACACTGTTGGTGGGAATGCAAACTAGTACAGCCGCTATGGAAAACAGTGTGGAGATTTCTTAAAAAACTGGAAATAGAACTGCCATATGACCCAGCAATCCCACTTCTGGGCATACACACTGAGGAAACCAGATCTGAAAGAGACACGTGCACCCCAATGTTCATTGCAGCACTGTTTATAATAGCCAGGACATGGAAGCAACCTAGATGCCCATCAGCAGATGAATGGATAAGGAAGCTGTGGTACATATACACCATGGAATATTACTCAGCCATTAAAAAGAATTCATTTGAACCAGTCCTAATGAGATGGATGAAGCTGGAGCCCCTTATACAGAGTGAAGTAAGCCAGAAAGATAAAGAACATTACAGCATACTAACACATATATATGGAATTTAGAAAGATGGTAACGATAACCCTATATGCAAAACAGAAAAAGAGACACAGAAATACAGAACAGACTTTTGAACTCTGTGGGAGAAGGCGAGGGTGAGATGTTTCGAGAGGAATCGGGTGGAGAGGGAGGTGGGAGCGGGGATTGGGATGGGGAAGACATGTAAATCCATGGCTGATTCATATCAATGTATGACAAAACCCACAAAAAAAAAAAAAAAAAAGATCCAGTTGTAAAAATGGCCGCTCTTTCCTCCTAAATATTTCAGTGTATGTTCCCTAATCCTAACTTAGATATGTTCTCTCATATATAGTACAAAGGTCAAAATCAGGAAATTTAATATTGAAACAACACTAGTATCTAATCCATAATCTATAATCAAAAATTTTATTTAAGTGTATCACCATCTTTGACAGTTATTTTTTTCTCCTGGACCGGGACCCAATTTAGGATCACATGTTTCATATAGGACTCAAATCTCTTTCATCTCCCTTACCCTGAAACAGTTCCTCAGCCTTCTTTGTCCTTCTAGACCTTGGGGCCTTGGCAGCCCGTTAGTTTGAATTGGTCTGGTGTTCCCTGTGAATGAGTTCAGGCTCTGCCTCTTGGGCAGGAATATCCCAGAAGTGACCTGTCAGTGTCTGTATGTTAATTCTGGATGTCACTTCTCAGTGTATCATATAGGAAACATGATGTTGTTCATCCTGACATTGGTCATACTAACAGTGATTTTTGTTTACAATCATACATGCTAAGTTTCTCCACTGCAAAGTTACTATTTCTGCCTTTGTCATTACTTCATGGGGAGTTACTCTGTCTTTGACAATATGTAAATACTTTGTCATTAAATGTTTCAGCTACTAGATTTACCACCCATTTATTATTTTTAACTCCATTAATACATCCAGTTTTAATAGCAGTCTACTGACAAGAATTGTTCTTTCACATCTATCTATTTTTATCCTATTCAATAGGCTATAACCATTTCTATCTTCATATATTTTGATATTCATATTATTCCAGACTTAGCTAGTGGGACGCCCTTCAGTCTAAATCTCTATGACTTGTTAATGTTTCCATGAATTTTTTTTAGCAGATATTGGCTCAACAATCTATTTCAGGCTCATCTTTTACTCTCCCTGCCCCATCCCTAGAATCAGCCTTTAATCCATGGAGCCCTGGGACTAGGTATAGACAATGCTATTAGTGTAACATCACTTCTATATCTACCCAGCAAAAGAGTTAGTAGATACCTATGTCAATTATAAACATTTTGTTCATGCTGATTATGTCAATCCCAATCAAGACCATCATGGGATATGTTCCAATGTGTCCCAATTACTACTGAGAAAACTGGTTCTCATCATCCCAAATAATTTTATTTGCTCAAGCCTGAATACATAGAAGGTAACAGGAAGGGTAGAAAAATGAGACCTTTGTTGTTAATATCTGTTGGTCATGGCTGCCACTCTAGCAAAATGTTGAAGGCTTAGAGGAAACAGTACCTAAATCTCTCTTAGAGCCTGTTTCCTCTTCTCAAAGAGTGATCACAGGTGGTGCAAAATATTGTGACTCTCAGTTTGACAGTCCACGTGACCATCTTCACCACCACTTGATCACCTGTAGAGTCACACGTGGAGTCACGTTTCCAGGCCAGAAGTACACATTTGAGTGATCCTTCTGAGAATGAGAAAGAGAAATCCCATTCTTAGATGCACAGGTAAAATCTTTAAGAACATTTGGATAGGTTTCATCCATTGACTGGTCAACAGTATGGTGCTATAATTTCAATAAAAATGTTCTTGGGAATCAGATGGTATTCTAAGAAGAAAGGTGTGATATCAGATCTATTTTCCCCATCAAACCTGGATCTTATCCAACCCAGTAAGACATCCTTCTTTCACAATAAGGAGCTAAGCTGAGACTGAAGGTCCCAGATGCTGTGCAAGGACTGGCGGGGCATTTACCCCATGCAAAGTGCTGAAGCTAGAAGAGGAATCTGAAGCATAGGAAGATAATAAGAAGGGTTAAAATATTATGCCAAGATTCTGGTTCAAAAGGTGCTGCTGCTGCTGCTGCTGCTAAGTCGCTTCAGTCGTGTCCAACTCTGTGCAGCCCCATAGACGGTAGCCCACCAGGCTCCCCCATCCCTGGGATTCTCCAGGCAAGAACACTGGAGTGGGTTGCCATTTCCTTCTCCAATGCATGAAAGTGAAAAGTGAAAGTGAAGTCACTCAGTCGTGTCCGACTTCGCGACCCCATGGACTGCAGCCTACCAGGTTCCTCCGTCCATGGGATTTTACAGGCAAGAGTACTGGAGTGGGTTCTGAAAGAACTGGGTAGACCCAAATAAACTGTCACTACCCCTCCAAGTGCAGACCCTACAGACCATCCACTTTTACTGCCACCTCCTTTCCCTTGTCATCTCAAGCTAGTTTTCTATAAAATCCTATGTGGAGAGACCTGCTCTGAATCCCTTTGTAGTAAGGAGTCATAGCCATTCTGCCTCCTCCTTCTGCCTTATTTTATGTAAATCATTTGTCACCCAAACGGACAGCATTAAAAAGAAAGAGAGAAAGAAAAGCAATTGCTATAAAATCACTTTGCTTTAGAGCCTGAGAGCTTTGTCTGAATATCTGCTGGGCCACTTATAAGTGTGCATGTAGGTGTACGTATACGTGATGTACTAGCCTCGCTGCACTTCAGTTTCTTCATCTGTAAATAGGTTTGACAACACTAGTTACAGTACAGTTGTGAGGGTTATGAAATAGTTATCACAATGACTGACATATAATAAATGCTTAATAATAATGTTTGGTTGTTATTGTTTTTATACTTTTAGTGAACATTATATTATTTTCCATCTCCAAATATGAGACTGATAAGTAAATTATTACTGCAACTTTATTTGAACAGTCTAAGGACTAGGGAAAATTAAACTTTCCCAAGAATATGTAACTGGAACATGGCAAGGAAGAAATGTCTAGGCTGTGGACTCCAGAGTTGATGTGCATTAACTGAGGTCACTCAGCTTCCACACTGCCTTTTCCCTTCCAACTCTTGAAGGTGTAAATGTGGTCTCCTGTTATGTCAAAATCTTCTTTCTGAGACGAGTCAAATGAATGTTTTCCTCCTGGAGGTGGAAAGGCTTAAACTTGGAAGGTTTTGGCAGGAATAATATATCTATGTATTAAGCACTTTGTGTGTGCCTCCTTTTATTATAGCCACTGCTGCTATGCCAGCTACCTGCAGGGTATAACTTGGTCAGGTATATCCAGTACTCCCAGCTTTCTATCCAAAGTTTTCTTTGCGATGTTGGAAGGTACCCATTGTTGCAAACACAGTTTGGAATTCTTAGTGAGCTCACATCCCATGAGGCAAACCTTGACCAAAGGAAATGAGAGCACATGCAAAGGTACTTCCTTTTGCATGCCTAGATCGGACACTGCAGTGTATTCCAGGGGTTCTTCAAGGGTGCTGGCGGAATCACCAATTGCCCATTGAAGAGATGACACCAATGCAAGAGTTTTCTCTTCCCTCTTTTTGTCCCCCTTTTCTTGTTCTACTTCCTTCATATCATTTTCCAATATAAATTAGTTCAGTTCAGTCGCTCAGTCATGTCGACTTTTTGAGACCCCATGAATCACAGCTTGCCAGGCCTCCCTGTCCATCACAAACTCCCAGAGTTTACTAAAACTCATGTCCATTGAGTTGGTGATGCCATCCAGCCATCTCATCCTCTGTCGTTCCCTTCTCCTCCTGCCCCCAATCCCTCCAAGCATCAGGGTCTTTTCCAATGAGTCAACTCTTCGCATGAGGTGGCCAAAGTATTGGAATTTCAGCTTCAGCATCAGTCCTTCCAATGAACACCCAGGACTTATCTCCTTCAGGATGGACTGGCTGGATCTCCTTGCAGCCAAGGGACTCTCAAGAGTCTTCTCCAACACCACAGTTCAAAAGCATCAATTTTTCGGCGCTCAGCTTTCTTCACAGTCCAACTCTCACATCCATACATGACCACTGGAAAAACCATAGCCAATTAGCTTCATGAAAATCCTTACTTTAGGTTCTGTTTTCCAGGTGGAGTCACGACCCAGCATTCCAACTCCCACCCATGTAAATGTAATCTTCTCTTACTAAGAACTGAACTGCTCTTTTGACTTGAAGGACTTGAGGCAATCTAATCCTATATCCATATTAGCTTTTCTGCTGACTCAAAAGTAGTTTTGATCTTGTGTTCTGATATTGGATTTCTGCCATTATGCCTCATTTACTTAGAGATTCAGTAAACACTAGTCACACTAGACGTACCATGGACTTGACCTAAGGATAAAGAGAAGATACTGTATCTGTTTTCGGAGACTAGAGGAGCCAATAAAGGGACAGATGTAGATGCCTGGATGATGCTGATACTGCTGTTTCTGGACCATATTTTGAGAGTCACCAATCTGAGAAGAAAGGGACACTGACTACTCTTGTCTCAACTGTTTCAGAGGAATTCTTTCATCAATGTTCTATGTAGAATCCAGAAAACACTGAGGGAGGTCATGAACTTTATTCCCCTAGTGCTCACAAGGAAACATTGTTGAGCCCCACTAATTTTACTGCCTTAAAGCCTTTGTTTATTTCTCTTTCTCATTCTTACAACAAAAGTTGATGTTCCTCATTCTCACATTAACTTGAAAAAATTCCATTCACAACAGCAATCAAGGTATCAAATATCCTCTGAAGATTTCCTCTTAATTTCTCCAACTCTAGACAAATTTATATACCATCACCCTCTCATATGCTTCAACTTTGTCAGCAAGATTTCTAAAAAACTTTGAAAATCTAACAGGAGGGGAAGGGGCAGGGCACAACTTTTGAAAGAATGACATAGTCCAAGGACACAACATACACTGATTAGAATCAAATGGGATCAAGAGGGCAGATAAGACTAGAGGTCTTATCACACCCAGAGGTGCCATGACAGTTCCAGTTCAGTTCAGTTCAGTACTCAGTCCTGTCCTGGCGACCCCATGGACTGCAGCACGCCAGGCCTCTCTGTTCATTACCAACTCCCGGAGTTTATTCAAACTCATGCCCATTGACTCAGTGATGCCATCCAACCATCTCATCCTCTGTCGTCCCCTTCTCCTCCTGCCTTCAATCTTTCCTGGCATCAGGGTCTTTTCAAACGAGTCAATTCTTCACATTAGGTGGCCAAAGTATCAGAGTTTCAGCTTCAGCATCAGTGTTTCCAATGAATATTCAGGACTGATTTCCTTTAGGATAGACTGGTTGGATCTCCTTGCAGTCCAAGGGACTCTCAAGAGTCTTCTCCAACACTACAGTTCAAAACCATCAATTCTTCAGCGCTCAGCTTTCCTTATAGTCCAACTCTCACATCCACACATGACTACTGGAAAAACCATAGCCTTGACTAGACGGACCTTTGTTGGCAAAGGAATGTCTCTGCTTTATATTTATTTATTTATTTTTTTCATTTATTTTTATTAGTTGGAGGCTAATTACTTTATAATATTGTAGTGGTTTTTGTCATACATTGACATGAATCAGTTAACCCTATATGTCTCTGCTTTTTAATATGCTGTTTAGGTTGCTCATAACCTTTCTTCTAAGGAGTATCTTATTTCATGGCTGCGGTCAGCATCTGCAGTGATTTTGAAGCCCAAAAACAAAAAGTCTGACACTGTTTCCACTCTTTCTCCATCTATTTGCTATGAATTGATGGGACCAGATGTCATGATCTTAATTTTCTGAATGTTGAGCTGTAAGCCGACTTTTTCACTCTCCTCTTTCACTTTCATCAAGAGACTCTTTAGTTTCTCTTCATTTTCTGCCATAAGGGTGGTGTCATCTGCATATCTGAGGTTATTGGTATTTCTCCCAGCAATCTTGATTCCACCTTGTGCTTCTTCCAGCCCAGCATTTCTCATGATGTACTATGCATGTAAGTTAAATAAGCAGGGTGACAATATACAGCCTCGATGTACTCCTTTTCCTATTTGGAACTAGTTTGTTGTTCCATGTCCAGTTCTAACTGTTGCTTCCAGACCTGCATACAGATTTCTCAAGAGGCAGGTCAGGTGGTCTGGTATTCCCATCTCTGTAAGAATTTTCCACAGTTTATTGTGATCCACACAGTCAAAGGCTTTGGCATACTCAGTAAAGCCAAAGTAAAGTAAAGCAGATAATACTTTACAATACAAAGTAAAGTAAAATAGATGTTTTGCTGGAACTCTCTTGCTTTTTCAATGATCCAGCGGATGTTGGCAATTTGATCTCTGGTTCCTCTGCCTTTTCTAAAACCAGCTTGAACATCTGGAAGTTCATGCTTCATGCATTGCTGAAGCCTGGCTTGGAGAATTTTGAGCATTACTTTACTAGCATGTGAAATGAGTGCAATTGTGCAGCAGTTTGAGCATACTTTGGCTTTGCCTTTCTTAGGATTGGAATGAAAACGGACCTTTTCCAGTCCTGTGGCCACTGCTGAGTCATCCAAATTTGCTGGCATATTGAGTGCAGCACTTTCATAGCATCATCTTTCAGGATTTGAAATAGCTCAACTGGAATTCCATCACCTCCACTAGCTTTGTTCATAGTGATGCTTCCTAAGGCCCACTTGACTTCACATTCCAGGATGTCTGGCTCTAGGTGAGTGGTCACACCATCGTGATTATATGGGTTGTGAAGATCTTTTTTGTAAAGTTCTGTGTATTCTTGCCACCTCTTCTTAATATCTTCTGCTTCTGTTAGGTCCATACCATTTGTGTCCTTTATTGAGCCCATTTTTGCATGAAATGTTCCCTTGGTATCTCAGATTTTCTTGAAGAGATCTCTAGTCTTTCCAATTCTGTTGAATGGAGTAGCCATCATAGTCAACAAAAGAGTCCAAAATTCAGTACTTGGATGGAATCTCAAAAACAACAGAATGATCTCTGTTCGTTCCAAGGCAAACCATTCAATATCACGGTAATCCAAGCCTATGCCCCAACCAGTAACGCTGAAGAAGCTGAGGTTGAATGGTTCTATGAAGACCTACAAGACCTTTTAGAAGTAACACCCAAAAAAGATGTCCTTTTCATTATAGGGGACTGGAATGCAAAAGTACGAAGTCAAGAAACACCTGGAGTAACAGGCAAATTTGGCTTTGGAGTACAGAATGAAGCAGGGCAGAGGCTAATAGAGTTTTGCCAAGAGAATGCACCGGTCATAGCAATCTGTGGTAAACGGTTTCAAAACAGGGATTTTTATTATTGTGTGCCCTGTCTAGCTCACCTATCACGGTTATATTCCTCTTTCTTTATCTTTGAGCTATTTTACAACTGTAGAAAATGTATAAAACTGATAACAATACAAATTACTCCTGTCCTTAGAAATGCAAATTAATTGTATCTGGTGGAATGCAACTGAATATTACTCCATGGATAAGCCTAGTTTCATCTTTTTGAAATCATTTCAGTGTGTACATACATTCTTTGAATTCCTTGAATCAGTTATAACATCTTAACATCTTGCTGATTCCCTCATGAATTAATGACTTAAATTCAATCATTCAGTCTTTGGCACATGTTCATTTTATATCTGTATGAGAGTCATGACTACAGTTTCTTTTAAAAATAATCCTTTAACAACAATATCAACCATTTCACTGAATTCAGTCACTATCTATAACTACACGCACCTCACCTACCATCTTGTGAATTCTAGAATTCAAAGGCCTTGTTTATTTACCTCTATAACCTCAGATTCTAACACAGTGCTGATTGTTGGTGTTTAATAAATCTTTGATGGGTAAATAAAGACAGAAGATAGAGATATTGTCGTGCAGAAAAGGAGGCAAAGGGTTTTCCAAGCAGATGGAATGGATAACAAAGACCCAAAAACATTGTGCTAGAATATAAAGGGCTATGGCAGATAATGAGAAAGACGTGCAGATTCCAGCTCTTAAAGGTCTTCAATAACCAAAATTCCTCTTTCTGCCACAAAGAGGTTGGAGTTGAAGGCAGATGCCCAGAGACAGGTAAACCAAACAAATACCTATTGCAGTAAATCCAGTGAGAGACCCTATATTCCAGGGAAGGAACCCAGTCATCATGACTGAGTTATCTGTTTTTATAGCATCATAGATCCTCTTGTATGTTTTGTCTCCAGGATTGGAGTAATTTGGGTAAGAATTCCTGGTTCCACGGTGGTGTCACTGTCCTCCTATATCTCTGGATGGAAGCTTATCTCTTACACTTGTTTATCTCGTTACAGGTAGATTTTCTTCTTTATCTATGCTAGATTATTTGTTGTGGCCTTACACCTTGGATTCCTATGGAGTTTAGCAATTACATGGTTGCTCACATGCAACCTATCACTTAGTTTTCTGATTATCTTGTTCTACCTACACAGCTAAAGGTTTTCAGCATTGGCCCCATCTCTATTCAACTTAAGGACAGACTTCAGACCCTTCCATGCAGTTTAGTTCTGGATTGTATGTTACAGGATCCAACAAAGTCCATATCTAAAGAACTCTCATCACTTTTCAAAATGTGATTAACAATGTTGCAACCAAGTTAATGATCAGGATGCTGCATGATTCAAATGAAATAACTAGATATAAAATTGATATCAAACCTAAATCTATAAAGTTCTATACAAGTATAAAGTACAATTGTCAAAAAATAAAATTTTAGAATCAGATGCAATGATAGTAATTGATGCTTGGTATGTTGATTGATGAACTACGGATGGAGGTTCGTGACATTGTACAGGAGACAGGGATCAAGACCAACCCCATGGAAAAGAAATGCAAAAAGGCAAAATGGTTGTCTAAGGAGGTCTCACAAATAGCTGTGAAAAGAAGAGAAGCAAAAAGCAAAGGAGAAAAGGAAAGATATTCCCATTTGAATGCAGAGTTCCAAAGAATAGCAAGGAGAGATAAGAAAGCCTTCGTTGGCGATCAATGCAAAGAAATAGAGGAAAACAACAGAATGGGAAAGATTAGAGATCTCTTCATGAAAATTAGAGATACCAAGGGAACATTTCATGCAAAGATGGGCTCAATAAAGGACAGAAATGGTATGGACCTAACAGAAGCAGAAGATATTAAGAAGAGGTGGCAAGAATACACAGAAGAACGTACAAAAAAGATCTTCACAACCCATATAATCACGATGGTGGGATCACTCACTTAGAGCCAGACATCCTGGAATGTGAAGTCAAGTGGGCCTTAGAAAGTATCACTATGAACAAAGCTAGTGGAGGTGATGGAATTCCAGTTGAGCTATTTCAAATCCTGAAAGATGATGCTGTGAAAGTGCTGCACTCAACATGCCAGCAAATTTGGATGACTCAGCAGTGGCCACAGGACTGGAAAAGGTCCGTTTTCATTCCAGTCCCAAAGAAAGGCAATGCTAAAGAATGCTCACACTACGGCACAATTGGACTCATCTCACACGCCAGTAAAGTAATGCTCAAAATTCTCCAAGCCAGGCTTCAGCAATATGTGAACCATGAACTTCCAGATGTTCAAGCTGGTTTTAGAAAAGGCAGAGGAACCAGAGATCAATTTGCCAACATTTGCTGGATCATCGAAAAAGCAAGAGAGTTCCAGAAAAACATCTATTTCTGCTTTACTGAGTATGCCAAAGCCTTTGACTGTGTGGATCACAATAAACTGTGGAAAATTCTTACAGAGATGGGAATACCAGACCACCTGACCTGCCTCTTGAGAAATCTGTATGCAGGTCTGGAAGCAACAGTTAGAACTGGACATGGAACAACAGACTAGTTCCAAATAGGAAAAGGAGTACATCAAGGCTGTATATTGTCACCCTGCTTATTTAACTTACATGCATAGTACATCATGAGAAATGCTGGGCTGGAAGAAGCACAAGGTGGAATCAAGATTGCTGGGAGAAATACCAATAACCTCAGATATGCAGATGACACCACCCTTATGGCAGAAAGTGAAGAAGAACTAAAAAGCCTCTTGATGAATGTGAAAGAGGAGAATGAAAAAGTTGGCTGACAGCTCAACCTTCAGAAAACTAAGGTCATGGCATCTGGTCCCATCACTTCGTGGCAAATAGATGAGGAAACAGTGTCAGACTTTACGTTTTTGGGCTCCAAAATCACTGCAGATGGTGATTGCAGCCATGAAATTAAAAGATGCTTACTCCTTGGAAGGAAAGTTATGACCAACCTAGACAGCATATTAAAAAGCAGAGACATTCCTTTGCCAACAAAGGTCCGTCTAGTCAAGGCTATGGTTTTTCCAGTAGTCATGTATGGATGTGAGTGTTGGACTGTGAAGAAAGCTGAGCACTGAAGAATTGATGCTTTTGAACTGTGGTGCTGGAGAAGACTGTTGAGAGTCCCTTGGACTGCAAGGAGATCCAGACAGTCCATCCTAAGGGAGATCAGTCCTGGGTGTTCATTTGAAGGATTGATGTTGAAGCTGAAATTCCAATACTCTGGCCACTTCATATGAAGAGTTGACTCATTGGAAAAGACCCTGATGCTGGGAGGTATTGGGGGCAGGAGGAGAAGGGCGGCGACGACAGAGGATGAGATGGCTGGATGGCATCTCCGACTCAATGGACATGAGTTTGAGTAAACTCCGGAAGTTGGTGATGGACAAGGGAGGCCTGGTGTGGTGCGATTCATGGGGTCGCAAAGAGTCAGACACGACTGAGTGACTGAACTGAACTGAAAAGGTGAAAAACAATCATCTGTGTATGTGCACCATTATCAGCACATTTGTTCCCAAAATAGCTCTGAAATTTGTTTTTTCTGAAGCTTAAATTGTACTCTTAAAATGATTGCATAATATTTCAAAATAGGTGATAAGCGAGAAAAAAACGATTCTTTTTGGTTGTTGAAACAGTAAGGTATCTTCAAGGAAATATTTTGCTAACCTTAGGTTTGTCTTACTAGGTTATTAAAGTAAATGAAATTACATTTCTAAAGAAGTCATGATATCAAGGTAACAAACCACAGTTTTTTGGTTGAATTCAGTTTTTAAAAAGTACTGAAATTAACCCTACCAGCAGAAAATGCACTGAGAGAAAAGAGAGGAGGGCAGATTTTTAATACAGACTTGGCTGATTAAAAAAGAAAGAGGACAGAAATAAGAATTTTACCTGAGTTAGAATAATAATTGTCAAATTTCCATTTAATGTGAATGAAAAAATCAACATAAATTTACATGTTTCATGCAATCAACAAAAGTAGAGAACTTAAACTGCAAACAGGAGTATTTAAAAGCAAAGAAACAGCTACTCATGTCTGGAGCAGATCTGCCATTATTCAAAATGAATATTATTCTTGTGAAGATATTTTCTTTCTTTTTTTTTTTTCCTTTTCTTTTTTGGGGGGTAGAGGAGGTGTGGTTGGAAGTGAGAAAGCAAAGATAATAAAGATGTCTATAGCTTAATAATTATAACTTCAAATGATGATAACAAAGCTTCATTTTGGGGGGAAACTTTTCTGATGTCATCAAAAAGATGAGTTAAAACAGTGTCATTATGGTTATGGGCTTCCCAGGTGGCGCTAACGGTAAAGAATCCACCTGCTAATGCAGGAAAAACAAGAAACACAGGTTTGATCCCTGAGTCAGGAAGATCCCCTGGAGGAGGGCACGGCAACCCACTCCATGAAAAATTCCATGGGCAGAGGAGTCTGGTGGGCTACAGTCCATGGGGCTGCAAAGATTCGGACATGACTGAGCACATAATGGTTATATTTTACTGACTGAGAAATTGAAGCATAAAATAAAATATCTCACTTATAAGAAATCTGTTTTTATATTAACGCTTGAATTTAATACTTTTGAAATATTTTAATGTCCTCTTGTAACTTCTAAGAGATGTGCAGAGGGCTCATGTATTTTCTCACAAGTTTACTAGCATACCGTTGATCTGAGTTTAGGGTACACACTACTAGATGTGTACACTAGTACACAACTGCAAGCCACTCAAAGGATTCAACTCTTAAGACATGGGTGATGAGCAAGTGTGATAATAATGGACAGAAAAGCAGGATTCTACTTAGACTTCTTTCAAAAGTAGAAGATCTTGCTCTTAATGTTCTATCTAAATGGAAATCTCAGTTCCCAACATTTTGCGGAAGAGTTATTAAAACTCACGTGTAGAGTCAAAAAAAGACTTACCAGAAATGTTACTAAACTTTTCAGTGCTAGATACATATGAGTCTGTGTCTATTTCTGCCCTTTTAATATATTAAATTGTACTGCTGGACTTTCGAGGAAAGCATATTTTCAATATTAGATAAATGCAGAGTATCATTTCTCTAATGGGAAAAATAAGATCTCTACTCATATTTAATCTTTTTCTCAGAAGTTATATAGTTTTTCATATAGTAAGAAATAATTATATATTTTAAACAAGTCTTGCAGAAGGACATAATGTAGAATTATGTGGAAAAAAATTTATAGGATTGTGTAGTATACATAAAAGATGTATAAAAATAATCATTATTTTTGTCTGCTTTGTGCCAAAGGCATTAAATTTTGAAGAAGAGCAAATTATTCACATCCTTATAAACTGAGTATTTAAAGAACTTCTATATTTATCACATCTTTCTTTTCTTTATAAAATATTTTATATCAGTATCTTATTGAAATGGATGTACAATACTAGAGAATTTAGCAGTATTCAAAGAGAAGTAAATAGCCAAAATTCCTTCCTTCTGAGAGTTTACAAACTAAGAAAAGAAATACAATTAAATAAATGTTAATTAAGCAAGATTTTCATTAATCACAAGACTCCATGAGAGGAACAAACAAATTTTTTAAAATGTAAAGAGATTCAAGCTTAAGTGAATCTTTTTTTCCTTGGTACCCCACTATGCTGACTTCTGTCACAGCCCAAGGTTGAAGTTGCCTGTTGCCATGTTGTCTTAGCGTGGGCCGCTGCAACAAAGGCCAGTAGACTAAGTGGTTATAAACAATAGTTCATCTCACAGTTCTGGAGAATGGAAGTCCAAGAGCATTATGCTGGTGTGGTTGGGTGCTGGTGAGGGCCCTCTTCCAGCTGCCAGCTGCCTACTTCTTGTTGTGTCCTCACACAGTAGGAGGGAGGGAGGGCTCAGCCATCTCTTTTACAAGGACACTAATCCCACTTGTGAGGTCTCCGCCCTGTTGACCTAAGCACCTCTCCAAAGCCCCACCTCCTCATTCTAACACATTGGTAGTTAGGGTATCAGCAGATGAATTTTGGGGACACACAAACCTTCAGTTCATAAAACCTGTCTCCTCTACTATTCAAAGAGCTCATCAAAGACAGCCTAGTGCCGGCACAAGGTATAAGCTAGTAATTTCTCACTATAATTGGTATATAGCCATGAGGGTTAAACTGACAAGACGTATCCAACAACAAACTGTGCCACCATAAAAACAATACATCATGAAAGCAGCCTCAACAACATTCTTCTCTGGGGGACCTCAAAATACCAGGCATAGCTTTTATAAGATGTTTCTTTCCCTGGCTCAAGATTTAGCTTCACAGTAGCAGACAGCACTTACAATCTACAGAACATTGTTCTCAGGAGAACCTGCCTGAGTTTAGGGTTTCTCGGTATTCATAGTGGCTCAGTGGTAAAGAATTTGCCTACAATGCAGGAGATGTGGGTTTGATCCTTGGGTTAGGAATATTCCCTGGAGAAGGAAGTGGCAACCCACTCCAGTATTCTTGCCTGGGAAATCCCATGGACAGAGGAGCCTGGTGGGTTATAGTCTATGGGGTCACAAAAGAGTTGGACACAACTACGGAACTAAACAACAACAACAAAACTTTCTATTGATACTTGAATATGGCAGAGCCATGACTCCTCATATCCACATGGCCAAGACCAAAGTCAGTGTGGCAAGGAAGCAAACCAAGGACAGGGACATAAACAAATAATTATAAATAATTATACAAATCAGGGTTTCCAACACTTGGGATCTCTCATATAACTTACAATCACTTTATTTTATGATACATGGCAAATTATCTTTCTGTTCCTTTCTAAATTTTGAGCTCTACCTTTGTATATATAACGTCCATTAATGTACATTGTGAGGCAAAAATCTATCAGTGCAAAGGCTTTGGATTATCTCTGTTTTTCTTGAAGAGAAGGAGCTGGTATGAAAATGCATTTTGCTCCTCTTTTGGGACGTATCAAGAGCTAAAGTCAGTTCTAGCTTTGATTAATAGTTTCTTGCCTTTATTGCTCTTATCTCATATTTGTATGAAATGTTCCCTTGGTATCTCTAATTTTCTTCAAGAGATTGCTAGTCTTCCCCATTCTATGGTTTTCCTCTATTTCTTTGCATTGTTCACTTAAGAAGGCATTCTTATTTCGCATTACTATTTTCCAGAACTCTGCATTCAGTTGGATACCAAGGGAATATTTCATGCAAAGATAGGCACAATATAGGACAAAAACTCCAAGGACCTAACAGAAGCAGAAGATATTAAGAAGAGGTGGCAAAAATACACAGAAGAACTGTAACAAAAAGTTCTCAATGACCCAGATAACCACAATGGTGTGGTCACTCACCTAGAGCCAGACATCCTAGAGTATGAACTCAAATGGGTCTTAGGAAGCATAGCTATGAACAAAGATAGTGGAGGTGATGGAATTTCAGCTGAACCATTTCAAATCCTAAAAGATGATGCTGTGAAAGTGCTGCACTCAATATTCCAGCAAATTTGGAAAACTCAGGAGTGGCCACATGACTGGAAAAGGTCAGGTTTCATTACAATCCCAAAGAAGGGCAATGCCAAAGAATGTTCAAACTACTGCACAATTGCACCCATTTCATATGCTAGCAAGGTAATGCTCAAAATCCTTCAAGCTAGGCTTCAACAGTACATAAACCGAGAAATGTGCCACAAGTACAAGTTGGATGTATAAAAGGCAGAGGAACTAGAGATAAAACTGACAACATCTGCTGGATCATAGAAAAAACAAGGGAATTCCAAAAAACATCATACTTCTGCTTTACTGACTACACTAAAGCCTTTGACTGTGTGGATCAAAACAAACTGTGAAATATTCTTAAAGAGATGGGAATACCAGACCACCTTACTTGTCTCTTCAGAAACCTGTATGTGGGTCAAGAAGCAATAGTTAGAACTAGATGTGGAACAACAGACTGGTTCAAAATTGGGAAAGGAGTAGGTCAATGCTGTATATTGTCACCCTGCTTATTTAACTTATATACAGAGTACATCATGGGAAATGCTGGTCTGAAAGACTCATAAGCAGGAATCAAGATTGCCAGGAGAAATATCGACAACCTCATATATGCAGATGATACCACTCTAATGGCAGAAAGTGAATAGGACCTAAAGAGCCTCTTGATGAAAGTGAAAGAGGAGAGTGAAAAAGCTGGCTTAAAACTCAACATTCAAAAACTAAGTTCATGTCATCTGATCCCATCACTTCATGGTAAATATATGGGGAAAATGTGGAAACAGTGACAGATTTCATTTTCATGAGCTCCAAAATCACTACAGATGGTGACTGCAGTCATGAAATCAACAGACACTTGCTCCTTGGAAGAAAAGCTATGACAAACCTAGACCATTATTTAAAAAGCAGAGATATCACTTTGCTGACAAAGGTCTGTCTAACCAAAGCTATGGTTTTTCCAGTAGTCATGTACGGATGTAAGAGCTGACCAATAAAGCAGGCTGAGCACCATAGAATTGATGCTTTTGAATGGTGGTGCTGGAAAAGACTCTTGAGAGTCCCTTTTGTACAGCAAGGAGATCAAACCAGTCAATCCTAAAGGAAATCAATCCTGAATATTCATTGGAAGGACTGATGCTGAAGCTGAAGCTCCAATACTTTGGCCATGTGATACGAAAAGCCAACTCATTGGAAAAGACCCTGATGCTGGGAAAGATTGAAGATAAGAGGTGCAGGGGGCAACAGGATGAGATGGTTGGATAGCATCACTGACTCAATGGACATTAGTTTGAGCAAATTCAAGGGAAGCCTGGCGTGCTACAGTTCATGGAGTTGCAAAGTGTCAGACATGCCTTAGAGACCAAACAGAAACAACAACATATTTGTATAATTTAAAGCCGTCTGTATTAAAAATATCACACATACAGGAAAGTGAGCACAAAAAATATACAGCTCAATGGAATTTGATAAATTGAGCATAACCAAGCAATAATAGATGATGAACTCCTTATTGACAAATTCAGACTTACAACTGAAGAAAGTGGGGAAAACCACTAGACCATTCAGGTATGACCTAAATGAAATCCCTTATGATTATACAGTGGAAGTGAGAAATAGATTTAAGGTACTAGATCTGATAGACAGAGAGCCTGATGAACTATGGACAGAGGTTCGTGACATTGTACTGGAGACAGGGATCAAGACCATCCCAAAAGAAAAAGAAATACAAAAAAGCAAAATGGCTGTCTGAGGAGGCCTTACAAACATCTGTGGAAAGAAGAGAAGGGAAAAGCAAAGGAGAAAAGGAAAGATATACCCATTTGAAGGTAGAGTTCCAAAGAACAGCAAGGAGAGATAAGAAAGCCTTCCTCGGCGATCAATGCAAAGAAATAGAGGAAAACAACAGACTGGGAAAAACTAGAGATCTCTTCAAGAAAATTAGGAGATATCAAGGGAACATTCCATGCAAAGATGGGCTCAATAAAGGACAGAAATGGTATGGACCTAACAGAAGCAGAAGATATTAAGAAGAGGTGGCAAGAACACACAGAAGAACTGTACAAAAAGATCTTCATGACCCAGATAATCATGATGCTGTGATCAATCACCTAGAGCCAGACATCCTGGAATGTGAAGTCAAGTGGGCCTTAGGAAGCGTCACTACAAACAAAGCTAGTGGAGGTGATGGAATTCCAGTTGAGCTATTTTAAATCCTGAAAGATGATGCTGTGAAAGTGCTGCACTCAATATGCCAGCCAATTTGGAAAACTCAGCAGTGGCCACAGGACTCGAAAAGGTCAGTTTTCATTCCAATCCCAAAGAAAGGCAATGCTAAAGAATGCTCAAACTGCCACACAATTGCACTCATCTCACATGCCAGTAAAGTAATGCTCAAAATTCTCCAAGCCAGGCTTCAGCAATGCATGAACCGTGAACTTCCAGATGTTCAAGCTGGTTTTAGAAGAGGCAGAAGAACCAGAGATCAAATTGCCACATCCGCCGGATCACTGAAAAAGCAAGAGAGTTCCAGAAAAACATCTACTTCTGCTTTATTGACTATTCCAAAGCCTTTGACTGTGTGGATCACAACAAACTGTGGAAAATTCTTACAGAGATGGGAATACCAGATCACCTTACCTGCCTCCTGAGAAATCTGTATGCAGGTCTGGAAGCAACAGTTAGAACTGGACATGGAACAACAGACTGGTTCCAAATAGGAAAAGAAGTACGTCAAGGCTGTATATTGTCAAGGCTGCTTATTTAACTTACATGCATAGTACATCATGAGAAATGCTGGGCTGGAAGAAGCACAAGTTGGAATCAAGATTGCTGGGAGAAATATCAATAACTTCAGATATGCAGATGATACCACCCTATGGCAGAAAGTGAAGAAGAACTAAAGAGTCTCTTGATGAAAGTGAAAGAGGAGAGTGAAAAAGCTGGCTTAAAACTCAACATTCAGAAAACTAAGATCATGGCAACTGGTCCCATCACTTCATGGCAAATAGATGGGGAAACAGTGGAAACAGTGGTTGACTTTATTTTTGGCGCTCCAAAATCACTGCAGATGGTGATTGCAGCCATGAAACAAAAAGACACTTACTCCTTGGAAGGAAAGTTATGAGCAACCTAGACAGCATAATAAAAAGCAGAGACATTACTTTGCCAACAAAGGTCCGTCTAGTCAAGGCTATGGTTTTTCTAGTAGTCATGTATGGATGTGAGAGTTGGACTATAAAGAAAGCTGAGCACTGAAGAATTGATGTTTTTGAACTGTAGTGTTGGAGAAGACTGTTGAGAGTCCCTTGGACTGCAAGGAGATCCATCCAGTCCATCCTAAGGGAGATCAGTCCTGGGTGTTCATTGGAAGGACTGATGTTGAAGCTGAAACTCCAATACTTTGGCCACCTGATGTGAAGAACTGACTCATTTGAAAAGACCCTGATGCTGGGAAAGATTGAGGGCAGGAGGAGAAGGGGACGACAGAGGATAAGATGGTTGGATGGCATCACTGACTCAATGGACATGAGTTGGAGTAAATTCCGGGAGTTGGTGATGGACAGGGAGGCCTGGTGTGCTGCAGTTCATGGGGTCACAAAGAGTCAGGCACGATTGAGCGACTGAACTGAAGCAATAACAGTCTAGATCAAGGAATGGAACATTACCAGGCTGCAGCTCATTCTCTGGGCTCCTAAGGCACCCCCATCACAAAGAATCACCATCCTGATGACTAACTCCCTTGAATAGCTACTCTTACTTTCAGCTTTATAGAAATCAAATTATGCTGTATATGATTATACAGAGGTTTCTTCCATTCACTATCAGCTTCTGAGACCTGTTCATGTAGTTCATTCATTCTCATTGTTGATTCACTGAGCACTGTTTGAAATACTATGATTTATTTATTTTTTCTTTTATTGATGAATATTTGTCATAACAGCTGCCTAGTTATTAAAATAGTGCTTCCATAAAAGTGATTATATATTGTTTTCTTGAACATATACATGGTCTTCTGTGTATTTTCACCTAGGAGTGGAATTGTTGGATCAAAATAGACGCCTTTTTTTCAATTTAATAGATATGTCAAATAATTTTAGAGTGTTTATAACAGTTAATGCTACCACCAGTATACAAAGAGACTTTATGTCCAAATGCGGACACATTCTGAGTTGGGGCTAGAACATATCAATCTGGGGAAGGGGGCACACAATTTAACCCATAACAGCCAGTCACCGTAGTTCAGATTTTTAAAGCACAGCTTATTACTGTCGTCCAGCATGAAAGGGCAAACAGACTTTCTCCTTGCCTAGATGTGGTAGGAATGGGGATGGGAAATGCTCATGAAGCAATTAGAATCCCAGGATTTTAAAGCACAATTCAGACTGAGAAAGCAAGAAGGCAGTGTGCTATTTATTAAATGGTAATAAAAAAACAGTAAATCTCACTTCAACAGTACCAGGAAAATGCTAACATTTAGGTACCAAAACGATAGTTCATACTCTGATGACTCTTGTTTTTGTCAATTTTTATAAAGTTTTTTTAAAAAAGTATGTCATTTCTTTTTATTTCTTTTCTCTCATTTTTTCATCTTATTATGTTTATGTCTCTTTCCTCATTATCTAAAATCATGAAGTCAATGTAGTCAGTATCAACTTAAGCACCTTGACCCCTTCCCTTCAAATAATTTTGAGGGATAATAAGCAAATGGAGCCTGGAGACAAAAATCATTTCTGGAGAAATTCTAGGATACATTAAAGAAAACATACACACACAATGAAACAAAGCAAAAATTCCAACAAACCACCTAATCCCCTTCTACCCACACTGCATCTGTGAAAAAATCTCACCATCCTCCTCAGTTGTGGGTGTGAGTGAGAAGCAGGAGGAAAGGGAAGAAGAGAGGTAACATCTGTGTTTGTGTTTCCCTAGGTGTTAGCTGTGAATTTGTGACTCGGCGTTCTTGGCAGGGGCCACTTCACACTCTTCCGGATAGATTTTAGCTGAGCTGTGTAGTCAGTAACATTGTATTTCCATGTTTGCACCAAGTATTACCTTAACAAGCAATACAATCAGAATTACTGTCTTCTAAAAAAGTGTTTACTCAGAGAAATATCTATGATATTGGTTCTGCCTGTTTGCGCAAAAAAGGTGATAACTAAACCATGGATTTTAGCAGAACGGACTGTTCCGTCCTCCCTGCCATCTTATTCACAGTGAATGTGCAGACTTAGCATCGAACCCCAACCTCGGGATGTGCTTTAGATCCTGTCCCTAGTTACAAAGCAGCAACTCTCACTAATAACCATGACAGGTGAGATGAACGGCTTCTGCCACTACAGTTATTTGACTGGAGATTTTTTATGTGGAGAGCTCACATTGAGCCTGGCCACTGATGTCTCCCTCAGAGGTGAGAACTGCTCTGGAAGTATGGCAGTCTCATATCTGGTGAGACCAGTGCAGTGGGATGTAGGATACAGTCAAGACTACATGCGTGGAGGAAAAGACTCTACCCATTAAAGATGCCTGGTATAGTTATAAGTCTGGAGAGGGAGACAGGCAGAGACAGACAGAAACAGAGACACAGAGAGAGACAGAGAAAAAGAAAGGCTGCTATGAAGAGAATGAGGGGAATGTCTCACAAAAGCCCTCAGGAGTAAGTTAATTCCATCTCCATCATATGAGATAAAGGTAAATTTGGAAAATATAGCTGAGTTTTGCTATGTTGACATATATATCAGATATATACATTTAATATATATGTATGTAAATGCTGCTGCTGCTGCTAAGTCACTCAGTCACGTCCGACTCTTAGCAACCCCATGGACTGCAGTCCACCAGGCTCCTCTGTCCATGGGATTTTCCAGGGAAGAGTACTGAAGTGGGGTGCCACTGCCTTCTCTGATGTATGTGGATGAGAATGTTCAATTAACTATAAAGTGTAATATTTTGCCCAAATTTGCAAAAAAAAATTCAGGACAATATAGAGGAGCGATCTACCTGGGACTGGGAATTAATTTGTAAACAGGTTACTCTAGAGGAATATTATAGAGGGTCAAGGGACCCTTTGTTAACTGCAAAATCAAGAGATAACAAAGCTGTTGCAGGGTGGCTGCCAAAGGACTGGAATTTCTGCTGGTAGTGTGAGAAATTTTTTTTAATTTATAAAAAAATTTTAAAAACAGTAGTTCCTATTATATAGATAATAAGATAGTGAAATATATGAGAGTCTAAAAAATCTAATATAACAAGATTCTTCATCTTGGTAAAAATGTTTAGGGCCCACAGTGGTATTCAGGGCCTGTGAAACTATTGGAATTGCCTGAAATGTTATGTTCATGTATATATATAATCTCATCCCAATATGTCCAATCATACTCCGCAAAGCATGCAGTCAAAACTTGGAGATAGTCTGTACTTGGCTTGAGAAATTGATACATGATGATATAGCCTTTGGGTAACATAAATGTACTTAAAGCATATGGTAAATGAATGAGTAGAAATGATTCAAAATGAGTCCAGTTAAACAGAAATGGTTTAAGAGGAGAAAAACAAACATTTGTGTACTTTCACTCTTTCTTTGTTCTTTTTAAAAAAAATGATTAGTGTTTATAGGGTTTCCCCTTCTGATCCATCACCTGTAGGTTTGTCAGTCTATTATTTAAGGGCATAGGGGAGGCTTTCATGCTTAAATTGTTTCCTTGTGTATATGTTATGTTATAGACTTAACTATCACCATTTAGATACTTACTTTTATGAATGGTGTGATCTAGGATATAATTTCATATTTTACTATCTGAGTAATTCATTTCTCTGCACCACAAATTCAATATCCTGGGACTTCTCAGGGGCTGAGACTCTGTGTTCCCAATGCAGGGGTCCCAGGGTTGGTACCTGGTCAGGGAACTAGATCCCACGTTCCACAACTAAGAGTTCACATGCTACACCTAATGGTCCTAGGTGCAGCAACTAACACCCAGTGCAGCCAAATAAATAAATAAATAAGAATTTAAAAATCTACTAAAAAATAAATTCAATGTCCTTCTTTTACCCACCCATGTCCATCCTGTATATACTAACTATATATCTTGGCTTAAAAAAGACTGATTCAAAATTTCCAGATATGGATATTAAGAAAGGAAAATTTCAGTCAAAATATCTGAAGCACCACTAGCATATTATTCTTGCAACATTAAAAAGAAGGAGAAAAATAGAAAATGAACAGAAAATGAGAATGTTTATTTCCTGTAATTTAATAAACTAGAAGCGTGATCCAAAGAATGTCACAGTTAGCATTTCATTTCCTCTGGGCTTTTAAAATGATGGTTAATTGCAGATGGTGACCTTCTGGATCAGACACTGTTTACAAGTGTTAAATTTCAAGTAGGAGGCATTCATGATTTTCCATATTGTATCTCTAGGGAGTAGCATGTGAAATCCAGGCAAAGATTTATAAACCAAGGAAAATACTGGGTACTTTGTTAATCAGGTACTGTGTTACCAGATTAGGTAATGGATAGTTGAGTATATCCATTCCCAGTTTTGCCACCAGATTTATAATTCAAATCATTTCAGAATAAAATATTTATTCACAGTTAATGGTGTCTGATGTTACTTTATCTTACTTTTAGAGGTAATGGATAAGAATACAATAATTTGGTCTACTAATAAACATTGTCTCTTTTGAACTAGACTTAATGAAAGAATACCAATTTAAATGCCATATACCCTTAACAGAAATGAGTCATTCAGCCTAATATGACTCGTTGGCATTCTACATTCATCACTCTTGCCCTGTCATATGAAAGACATCTCATTTCAGTTCAAAATTTGTTTCATAGAGAGTTGGCCTGTGTTAAGAACTTGTTGCATTTTGTACTAAAGGTCCTACTTGGTGATGCTAGAAACTGTGGCAGTGGCTGCAGAACCGTGTGATGGTGGAGTCATCTTATCTACATTGTATTAGTTAACGTCCATGCTTCTAGCACTTTCTCTAAAATATCAACAGTCATGTGTTACCACTAGCTATCATCCATTTTGGTCCACAGTCATTCTGAGTATATTAACAGTAAAAAGTAAATATAAAAAGTCCCATAGTGTAAATTCAATAAGAAATGTTTAAAACTTAATGAATCATTGAAGATCCAAGTTGTGATTTGAATTCTGTGACCTTTTATGCTGGTGAAATGTTACCTTCTTCTTTCATTTCTGTTGTAAATAGGTTTACTTCCCTCATGAATTTTGAACTTTCATGTTTTAAAAGGGTGTATAAAGTTCTACTCTTTAAAATAAACCTTAATTTCAGCAAAAAAAGAAAAGAAAAATGTTCTTTATCTTTCTGGCTTACTTCACTCTGTATAAGGGGCTCCAGCTTCATCCATCTCATTAGGACTGGTTCAAATGAATTCTTTTTAATGGCTGAGTAATATTCCATGGTGTATATGTACCACAGCTTCCTTATCCATTCATCTGCTGATGGGCATCTAGGTTGCTTCCATGTCCTGGCTGTTATAAACAGTGCTGCGATGAACATTGGGGTGCACGTGTCTCTTTCAGATCTGGTTTCCTCAGTGTGTATGCCCAGAAGTGGGATTGCTGGGTCATATGGCAGTTCTATTTCCAGTTTTTTAAGAAATCTCCACACTGTTTTCCATAGCGGCTGTACTAGTTTGCATTCCCACCAACAGTGTAAGAGGGTTCCCTTTTCTCCACACCCTCTCCAGCATTTATTGCTTGTAGACTTTTGGATAGCAGCCATCCTGACTGGCGTGTAATGGTACCTCATTGTGGTTTTGATTTGCATTTCTCTAATAATGAGTGATGTTGAGCATCTTTTCATGTGTTTGTTAGCCATCTGTATGTCTTCTTTGGAGAAATGTCTGTTTAGTTCTTTGGCCCATTTTTTGATTGGGTCATTTATTTTTCTGGAATTGAGCTGCAGGAGTTGCTTGCTTGTGAAAGATAAAGAACATTACAGCATACTGACACATGTATATGGAATTTAGAAAGGTGATAACGATAACCCTATATGCAGAACAGAAAAAGAGACACAGAAATACAGAACAGACTTTTGAACTTTGTGGGAGAATGTGAGGGTGGGATATTTCAAAAGAACAGCATGTATACTATCTATGGTGAAACAGATCACCAGCCCAGGTGGGATGCACGAGACAAGTGCTCCGGCCTGGTGCACTGGGAAGACCCAGAGGAATCGGGTGGAGAGGGAGGTGGGAGGGGGGATCGGGATTGGGAATACATGTAAATCCATGGCTGATTCATATCAATGTATGACAAAACCCACTGGGAAAAAAAAATAATAATAATTTAAAAAAAAAAAAAAGAAAAGAAAAAAAAACCTAATGAAGTCTATAAAATACTCATGTGTAGCATAAAATTAAGTTTTCGTATGTGGAAAGAAAAAGCATACTCCTATACTCCTAAGTAGGAAGATTCAATATTATAACATGTTAGTTCATGATTACTTTAATTTAGAAATGTAATGAAACACCAATAAAATACCCTCAGACTTTTTTTTCTTTTCTGGAATTAATCAGTTTGACTGTAAAGTTCATCTAAGAAAAAGTCAGCAAAAAGAGCCAGAAAAATCCCATAAAAGAAAAATGATAGGGGGAATGAGGTACTGTCCTATAAGATACTAAAATGTTATATGATCTTTTATCTACAGTTGTAAAACACTGACCCATGAATAGAGTATTCAGACAGATCATATGGGATACAGAAATTCTGTACCTATTAAGAATAGTATTTCCAATCTGGGGCTGAAATGATGGATTTTGAATATGTTGTTAGGATAACCAAAATAGCAATATTGACAAACAAAGTTGAACTAACTTCTCATATCACACATCATGGCAAATTCTAATTTAATCAGATAAATATTACAAAAAGAAATGCAAGTACTAGACATACACAGAAGTAAATTCCTATGTAACTATCTTAAATATGACTTGAAGTTCATAAGCATGAAAATATTGATAAAGTAGAAACATTTTGCAAGCCAGAGAACATCAGAATCAAATAAATAAGAAAAATAACAAACTGAGGAAAACATTTGTGACTGTTAAAGAAAAAAGATATTCACGACGCTTGTTGAAGATGGAGAGTCAGGATTTATTCCCGGAGGGGTCATGAGGATAGGTGGGTACCACTGCAATGGGGTCTTGCAGCAGGGGAGAGAGTTGAACTTAACTTGCCTAGGCAAGTATGAGCTTATAGCCAAAGAGCAGGCTGGAGGTCAAAGACAGAAAATTCCTAAAAGGAAATACAAACAGCAAGGCTGGGTGGGGTGGAGGGGTTCTGGCTCAACCAACCTAAGAGCATTCTTGCTGATGGCAGGCCAGGGTGACCAGACATCATCTAGAGAATAGCAGAGGGTAGATATTAGATATATGGGTGGTCAGATATGGAGGATGGAGCTTCCATTTAAACTGACTTATCAGGATTTGTGCTAAAATTGGACAATGCAGAAAGAAACACAAAACTATGCCTAATTAAAAAGTTCAGGAGTGCCTAAGTAGAGTTTGGTCAAGGAGAAAATCTCTGTCATTATACTACAGAAAAAATTTAATATAAAAATATTAAGCAGGCAGCCAAACAATTTAAAAGTAGAGTTTCAAAAAGCAGACATAAAGGTATTTAAAATTTTGTAGAAAGATGAGCCAGAATTATAAAAAGACAATTCATGCATACATACAAAGACCTACAAATGGCTCTTAACTATATGAAGATGATTAACCTCACTTTCAACAAAACAAATATAATTAAAACAGCACTGAGATATCTCACCTATCAGGTTAGAAAAGTTCAAAAGTTTGATACCATAATCTTTTGGTGAAATAAAGCTAAAATACACACTCTCATGGATTGTTGGTGACAAAACAATATGGTATTATTACAGTGGGGCATATCTGGCAATATCTAGCAAAATTACATAATGTATTTGTTGTTGTTGTTTAGTTGCTAAGGTGTGTCTGACTCTGCGACTCCATGGACTGCAGCCCTCCAAGTTCCTCTGTCCATGGGATTTCCCAGGCAAGAATACTGGAGTGGGTTGCCGTTTCCTTCTCCAGGGGATCTTCCCAACCCAAGGATCGAACCCACATCTCCTGCATTGGCAGGTGAATTCTTTACCACTGAGCCACTAGGGAAGCCCTACATAAGGCATTTACCCTATGATAAATCAAATACCATCTTTAGGAATTTGTCAGAGATACATCTGGTATAAAGAAGAAAAAGTTTTATGCACAAGATTATTCATTATACCACTGTTTATAATATAATAGCTTAAGTTAGGGGCTTTCCTGGTAGCTCAGCTGGTAAAGAATCTGCCTGCAATGCAGGAGACCCCAGTTCAATTCCTGGGTCAGAAAGTTCCCCTGGAGAAGGGATAGGCTACCCACTCCAGTATTGCTGGGCTTCCCTGATGGCTCAGATGGGGAAGAACCTCACTGCAATGAGGGAGAACTGGGTTCGATCCCTGGGTTAGGAAGATCCCCTGGAGGAGGGCATCGCAACCCACTCCAGTATTCTTGCCTGGAGAATCCCCAAGGACAGAGGAGCCTGGCAGGCTACAGTCCATAAGGTCAAAAGAGTTGGACACAACTGAGCGACTAAGTACAGCACAGCACAGCTTAAGTTGGAGAGAATCTAAATCTCTATCATTTGAGAATTGGTTTAATAAACTGTGTTATATCTATACAGTATAGCACTATGAACTGATGAAATGGAATGAAGAATAACTTTTGTGGGGACCCACTCAGACCCTCAGAGTTGGTATAAAGATTATTTTAAAGAGAAAAACATGAAAGTAGACCTAATTAAAAGTTTAGGAGAACTAAAGAAGATACAAAAAGAAATCTTACATGAACTTTCCTTATCTAATAAAAGCAGTGCCTCCAAAAATATAGCTTCCATTAAGTCCCACACTAAGGGAGTTTCCTGTGAATTCCGCTCCCTTGGAGACAGACTGCCCGTTTCCAGGAAAAAGTCCAATAGCTCCTTCCTTACATTTCCATTGAAACTTTAAACCACTCCCTCCTCCATTCCTAAGTTTGGTATATTAATCTGTTAAAGGCTTCCCAGGTGGTGCTAGTGGTAAAGAACCTGCCTGCAATGCAGGAGACACAGGTTCAATCCCTGGGTGGGGAAGATCCCCTGGAGGAGGGCATGGCAACCCATTCCAGTATTCTTGTCTGGAGAGTCCCATCGACAGAGGAGACTGGTGGGCCACAGTCCAATGGGTTGCAAGGAGTTGGACATGTCTGAAGCCACTCAGCATGCATGCACTGAGAGACTAACTTGACACTGAGTACTCCTAGGTATACTTAAACCTTGTTTTTTCTCCTCTTAACCTATTATCAGTTAATTGGCAAGACCCAAACCACTGGATTCAAGTTGGAAGAAAACAAATTTTCCTTTAACACTCTTCATACTATATTGGGATCTCTGTGATATAATGTGATCACATCAAGATGGGCAACAATCCACAGTTTGTTATTGATTATCTGAGAAAAAAGAGTATAAATATGCAAGCATATTTTTCCTATATAAAATGTGAAAAGATAAAAATACAAAACTGAAAAAAAGTAAAGGTTTCCTATAGGAGAGGAAATAGGTTGAATGCAACAGGGATAGAAGCAAAATTCCTTTGCATATAATTCATTGTGTAAACTTTGGAACAATGTAAAATGTTCACTAACTATTAACAAAATTAAGTTAAAAGTCAATCTTTATATATCCAGAGGAACCTGAAACAAACTTAATGATTTTAGTGATTGGAGCAGTCACAGAGAGAAACTTTAAAGCATAGTAATTTGTCTGAACATTTCTAATGGGATATAGGGTATACCCTATAAAGGAGAAAAGAAACTTTTCCTCTTCCTTCTTAGGTTAAGTGCTTAAGGACCTGTGAATTATTAATAAATTTACAAAAGACATAGAAGCAAGACAAAAGACAAAATTTAATCACATGCATATTAGAGTTCAGAAAAATATGACTCAAGTAGGTGGTCAGAATTTGGAGCTTTTATACTCAACAGGAAAAAGGAATAGGTAGATGGGTATTTATGGGGAATGAATAACTTCTTAATAGAGGAAGCAAGGGGTAAGAAAGGTCACTTACAGGAAAACAGCTTTTAGGGAAGACAAAGGGGCCCTTAGGAGAATAGATGGGTTATATGATAGTGTGTGACAGTCTGTTTGGGTGTGGGAGTTTAATTCTAGACTCCAGTGAGTCAACCTTCCCCGGTTGTTACTGGGGAATGGATTTATGATACTTGAGTTTCGTTGAGTTCTTTCGGGAAGCTCTGCTTTTAGGCAGATAAGGAAGTTCAGGAAAAAAACTACTTCTGACTTTAGCTCAAATTTTTCATGGCACAGTGGCCTATTCTGGACCCCTTCAATCCGAAGAAAAATAAACCTGCAAATAAATTGTTTCTGGTAATAAATTGCTAATGTTGGGGTTGGATTGTTATTCAGAGACTGCTATACATGTATTGTTAAATAAAGCAAATGAAAAATGAAGGCTGCTTTGGTGCAAGTCATGATTGCCATTTTGGAAGAAAAGAGATTGCTGTGCATCTCTAAAGCTAAATAAAAATGATGCAGTTATGAATTTGAATTGAAAATATAAATATGAATAATTTTAATACATATAGACACATAGGTACACACATTTCCCGAATCCACCTACTGAAACAATAAACACACACATATGGGCAACATCTGTGTGGTTAAGAAATCTTTTCAGTTCTGATTCACGGCTGGCAATATCAGTATGAAACTCTTTTATATTTTATATGTATACATAGGCATATATACATACAAATATTTCTTAACTCCAGTCACACAAGTAGTAACCAACCCTAGCTGACTCCAGTTCTAAGGCATGAAACACACAACATAGGTTCAGAACATCTTTTCATACTAAGTAGCAAGAAAGTTCTCAAGGACTCTGAAGAGGTCTTGGAATCGCAGTGAAGAGGCTCCCACTGGCCAAAGATGGGTAATAAGGAATATGACCACAAGGAATTGAAATACAACCAATATTTTTAAATTCATGAGTTCATAATGATATTTCAAATATAAAATACCACTGGTCAACTTTAGAAGTTTCTAGGAAACATTATAAGAAAAATCATAACTAAAGGGAAAGAACCAACAGTTATTCTGCCTCTCCTTTATGGACTACCAGTTCAGTTCAGTTCAGTTGTTCAGTCATGTCCGACTCTTTGCAACCTCATGGACTGCAGCATTTGGGCTTCCCTGTCCATCACCAACTCTCAGAGCTTGGTCAAACTCATGTTCATCGAGTCGGTGATGCCATTCAACCATCTCATCCTCTGTGGTTCCCTTCTCCTCCTTCAGGTAACTAGGTTAATGAGGGAAAGTTTTCCTTTTAGAAATGGAAGGGACAAACAGGTTTTTCCCAACTCCCTTATGGTTTTTGGTCCCTGAATGAGTAGGAAAATTTAACTGACAAAGAATTAAGAAGAGGAATGCACCCAATTTGTTGAGTGTTTCATGTGTCATGAAGACTTCATAAGGAAATGAGAATGGAAAAAACAGATTCAAGTGTGTTTAAGCTAGATTTGAACAGACTGCTCAGTCAAGTAGAAATTTGATGTTAGGGAATATGAGGTAAGTGTAGCAAGTAATTTTTGTTAGGATTCTTCTGGATATCCCGTTGTCTTCAAAAATAAGGATGCTCCTCTCTTCCAGGTCTAAGGAGGGCACTTTTCACATGAGGACTTTATGATCTATTTTAGGAGAGGAAGGGTAGGTGAGGGTCAAAATGATTTTCCTGCTCCTGCCATTTATCTTGAACAAATATTTCAATACGCCAAGGAGCCACATTTGGGGATAGTGTGTCCTGATCCCCATCAGAAGTGATCCAGCTGATAAATGAATGACAGAGACGCAGGCTGGGACCTGGGATTCTTTGCTGCAGTGCTTGCACCTGGACAAATGTCTCCTCCTCACCTCTCTTCGACAAAACACAAAGAAACGATAAGGAATTAAAAATAACTGCACACATGCTCAGTTGGGGCAAATTCTGAACAACAAGATACAGAAGGTCAAAACTCAACCGCTACTTCTGAGGTGCCAGGAACAAAAGCAGGGTCCTGCGCATGGTCCCTGCACAGAGCACCACCAAGGGGGTAGGCAGACCACCTAAGCTACCCTCTGACTTGACCCACATGTTGGATCCAGTCCTCACCCCTCTCTAGGAGCCCTCCCACCCCTTCTCAGGGAGCCAGCAAGGAAACCTGTTACTTCTTTTCCACTCTCTTGTGCTAAAGCACGAGTCCCAATGAAGTTTTGCCTGAGTATCTGTCTGGACTCTTATTTTTATTGATTTTTAAGAAGAGTTCCAAGTTCTCAGTATCAAGATTATCAAGATTGAGCAATCCATAATGCACAAAGAATCCTAGAAAAAGGACTGCTAAAATCTCCTAATGAAAATACACAGGCACTTGCCTGGTGGTCCAGTGGTTAAGACTCTGAGCTTTTATTGCAGGGGGCACGGTTCAAAGGAAAAAAAAAAGAGTCAAATCCAATGCTAATTCAAATTCTAAATCTAAACTCCAATTGACAAGTGTGGTGTTACCTGACATCACAGTGGTACAATCAGCAAAATCCTGACTGTGGTATAGGCTACAGGACATCACACTGGTTTCTTTAATAAATACAATGAGAGGAGAAAACAAGATGGAAGAGGAGACTGTAGAGTAGAAGAAGATACTGGAATCATATCAACCAATCACAACACAGGTCTTGATTCAGGCAAGCAAACTGTTCTAATTAATTAGAAATTATGGGGATTTAAGCACAGGCTGGATATTTGATTATATTGAAAACTTTTTATGCCACAGATCTCACGATTTGAGAAATGAAAGACAAAGTGAATTATTGTTTTAGAGGACAGCACAGTACTCAGGAGTTAGAATGAGGAGGTAGGTCCAGTTTTTAGACTTATTCTGTGTGTGATCTTAAACAGCTTACAATGTTTTTAGTCTGTTTACATCTGCACATATTCTCATATGATTGGTCTTAGATTGTGTCCTTGTAACAGCCCTTTGCAAGGTAGCCACCTTTACTGAGGTAAAGGGCACAACTTTCTCTCTCTTTTTTCCCCCGACTATCCCATTGTTGTTTTTTCCTCCTCTTATGACTTTCAATGGAAATCCAGACAAACATTTTTTAGAGGAGAAAAAAGGGTGAGAAAACATTCTCTTTCAGGGCATCATTTTAGCTAAAATAAATATAGCATGAGTTGTTATAAAATAATATAGAAAACAGTTAAGTGAGAATGTTGCTGCTAACAAAAATTGAGAATCGTGGCGTAGATTTAACTTAATAATGTTAATGTATTCTCCTTGTCTGCAGAGCTTTCTATAAATACACACAGGCACAAGGCACATCCTTCATGATTAGCTTCTCCCTCTTGACTTAGTTCATCAATTGGTGCTATCAGACTCTTTTGAAAGTCATTGCTTCTGATTAAGAGAAATGAGCTGGTTCTCAGAGGGCTCACAGAGCTGGCAGTAAGAAGGGCGAGGCAACCACGCCAGGCTCCTGAAGGTCTGCAGAACAGGTGGGTGCTCCTCATGAGATGAATAGAGGCCCACAGTCCCAGCGTGCGACACAGCCACAGCTGTCAGCTGAAGCCAGAAACAGAGGCTTCTGGAAAGGAAGGTAACCAACCCTCTGGAAGGCACGCTGGCCCCGTGCAGTATGTGTGTGTGCTCCTGTGCACACACCGTGTATAAACAGGTGAGACATGCTCACTTTCTGAAATCAGATGATAATCTCAGACCTCAGACCCCAGGCTTCCACTTAGCTTTCCACATCCCTCTCGTGCACTTGCAAATATGCCACTGGGAGCAGTGGGGGCCACACCAAGGGATGGTGAGGGCCAGCACTAATTAAAAGCTTGAGAACAGAACAGGGAGAAGGAAGAAGGAGAAAGTCTGGTGCTTGACTTTAAGATAAACGGACTGTTAACCAGAACACAGGTCAGGAAAACTTCAACTAAATTGTTACTGGTCTTTGAGGTGAGTCAACTACCAAGTCTACTGTCTACTTTGCTCTGAATTCAGGCAGAACCAGTAATTAAGAGAGAAAACAGGAAGGGGATTGGTGGCTGTATATTACAGAAGAGGGGGGACATCCTCTCTGCTTTGCAATGATTTAGTGGAAAATGTAGTTATGCTTTATTTGGCACTTTGCAAGGTAATATTTTTATACTGGAAGCCTTTCAGCATAACTTTCACTAGGAAAACAAATCTGTTATTCATGATAATTTCAATTTAATGGTACTTAGTGTTTTAACAAAGGAAGAAGAAGAGAAGAAGCAGAAGAAAATATGATAAAGAGAAGAAAGTGCAGGGATGGAAGCTTCTGTGTTCTACATTTCCTAGGAAAGTGTTAAAAAGGAAGCTTCTGGTCTTAGTCATTTCCATTTTCATTATAGAGTTTTCTGAAAGCTGTAACTTATTTGTGTCCCTATTTCCTATTGTGGGCATGGATTCTGCATATGGAATTGTATTATTAATAAGAATTTCACACTTCTAATGAGCACCTGCTGTCTTTGTTGGGTCAGTACATTTTTGTCATTTTTAAAAGAACATTATTACATATGCCAAATTACTATCTAGTCTGATATACAGCTTTAAAAATACCTTTCTATTTTGAACTAATTTTCAATTTATAGAAAAGCTGCATGAATAGTATAGAGTTCCCATTTATCCCCATTCAGCTGCCCCTAATGTCACCATCTTGCCTAACCAGAGTATAAGGATGAAAATCAGGACATTAACCTTTATACAACGGTATTAATTAAGTGACAAAGTTTATTCAAATAGATAAAACTCTAAATAATAAAATAGGAAATGTCTCAAATTTTAAACTAATTGTAAAGAGATATAGAAACAATGTAAAGAATTCATTTGTAAGTGTGGATATTGGTAATGGAATAATTTTTAAATTAAATTATGTTTCTGATGCTAAAGCAATAGAAAACATTCACAAATGTGTAATATTGCCTAAACATATAAAATTCATCATATTACACATATTAATGCTATTGGGCTGGGAGGTGAAAAATATTAAATTATGAATGTCTGTGACAGAAAATAATTAGTTGGTAAATTTCAAAACTACCTTTCAAGGCTCAGGTTCAGACAACTAGTGAAATTATGATAATTTCAGTCAACAAGTAACTATTGAAAACTCTACTTGACAGTTGGGTTAAAAATAGAGATTCAACAGAGAGCAAAATGGAAAACAAATCAATATGAAACATTAGTCATATATCATAAAAAAAAGTATGCAAAATAACTCATGCGAAAAACTCCAGACTACTCCCACTACTCCCACAAAGCAGTGTGATAAGATACTTTAACAAATAAATGAATACTAAGCAAAGTTTCCATATGGTATTTATAATCAGAAGTCAGAAATATAAAGGATTTTAAGCAAATTCAACCACAAAGAATTACAAATAGAGTTGATTCTTTCAGATCTTTAGAAAACATAAATGTAACTATAACAGAGGCTATATTAAAATACTAAAATAAGAAACACTGCAAAAACATATACTGCAAGAGTCAAAACTAGAGTAGGGCTTCCCTGGTGAGCCAGTGGTTAAGAATTCCTCTGCCAGTGCAGGGGAACGGGGTCAATCCCTGCTCCAGGAAGATCCCACATGTCGCGTGGTAACTAAGCCCATGCACCACAGTTACTAAATCCAGCATTCTAGGACCAGCAAGGCACAGCTATTGAGCCCACACACTGCAACTACCGAAGCCCCTGTGTCTAGAGCCCATGCTCCACGGTAAGAGAAGCCGCTGCAGTGAGAAGCCATGTACGGCAATGAAGAGTAGCCCCCACTGGCCCGCTTGCAGCAACCAAGACTCAGCACAGCCAAAAAAATAAATAAATCTTAAAAAACAAACCTGGAGTAAGAGAAAATAAAATGTCTGAATTCTGTTAATAGATGTAAGTGGCTTAAAAACCAAACATTTCCTATTGAATTTAAAGTTTATTGATTAAAAAAATCAATAAACTGAGAGATACAAAAGAGGAATAACTAAACGCACTACAGAGCCTACATGGGATCATGGAAGTGACCTTAGTGGAAAAACTGGTGCAATTCAAATAAAATTTAACGTTTAGTTAAGAAATTATACCAGTAATTTTTTTCCTGTTTTTGATAACTGTACTTTTTCATGGTTGTGCAAGTATTAACATTAGAGGAAGCTGGGTAAAGGATATATAGGGATTCTGTACTACTTTGGCATACATTCTGTATATCTAAAGTTATTTAAAAAGTTAAAAAATAAAACCCAACTGTATGTTACTTTAGAAAAACAGGCCAAATCTAAAACACTGGAAGAACAAGGCTTTCCATTTAACAATGGTTGCTGGATCACAACCTTCAATGCATCCTGTTTGAATTATTTTTGAAGAAGGAAAAATGTGAAAATCTATAAGAAGGCTAATAAATAAGACTAATGACCAATTTATATGTTCCACAAACATAAACTGCAAGGGAAAAAATTATGAAAGAAGAAATTTTATATGTAGAGATATAAAGGACACAATTAATTATAATATATAAAACTTGGATCCTGATTTTTAAAGTAAGTAAAAGATAATGGCATTTATGAGACAATTATGACTGAATAATGATTGCATATTTGATGATACTAGGGAATTATTACTAGGCCTAGATGTTACAATAATCTTGTGACTACATTAACAAAAACAACATAATAACAAGGCTTTAATTTTAGAGATTCATACTAAAATATATATGAATGAAATGGAAAAAAATTAAGGTAGAAACTCTGGCTACACAAAAAACTGAATTTTAAAGGAATTTTCCCTTTCCTCCTTTCTTGTTAAAACAAAAATGCTGAACAACATTCCATGAAATTTACTAAAGGAACCAGTAAGAGGAACGACTATAATTTAAAACAAAACTCAGAAGGAAGGCGTGTGGTAGACAAAGTAATAGAGAACAAGTAAGTCAGTCACCATGCTGGTAAACCTAAAGAATACTGGACTGCTGTCACTGCTAGTAATGGTGATAGCAATGATGCCTAATTGAGGTCCTTTACAAAAAAAAAAAATAGAACTAAGTACTATACAAAAAGATTACGGAAAGAGAAATGGTCACAAGTAGAGTGCTGCAGGGTTCTATATTTGGAAGAATAATATAGATATCATTTAGCTTGGAAGAATAATAAAGATGTCAATTAGTTTGAAACTTTAGGTTTGAACTTAACACCATATATAAACTTTAAAGGTGTAAAGTTAACAAAATATAGTAAAAATGTAATTTAAACTTTAAGATCACTAAAGGAAATGAAAACAGGGAAATAAAAGCAGTCAAGTAGGAAGAAAGAGTGTGAAAGGAGTACGTCAAGGCTGTATATTGTCACCCTGCTTATTTAACTTATATGCAGCGTACATCATGCGAAATGCCAGGCTGAATGAAGCACAAGCTGGAATCAAGATTGCCAGGAGAAATATCAATAACTTCAGATATGCAGATGATACCATCCTTATGGCAGAAAGTGATGAGGAACTAAAAAGCCTCTTGATAAAAGTGAAAGAGGAGAGCACGAAAAAGCTGGCTTAAAACTCAATGTTCACAAAACTAAGATCATGGCATCCAGTCCCATCACTTCATGGCAAATAGATGGGGAAAAAATGAAAGCAGTGATAAACTTTATTTTCTTGGGCTCCAAAATCACTGCAGATAGTGACTGCAGACATGAAATTAAAAGATGTTTGCCACTTGGAAGAAAAGCTTTGACAAACCTAGACAGTGTATTAAAAAGCAGAGACACCACTTTGCCAACAAAGGTCCACATAGTCAAAGCTATGGTTTTTCCAGTAGTCATGTATGGATGTGAGAGTTGGACCATAAAGAAGGCTTGAGCGCCAAAGGATTGATGTTTCTGATCTGTGGTGCTGGAGAAGACTTCTGAGAGTCCACTGGACTGCAAGGAGGTCACACCAATCAATCCTAAATGAAATCAACCCTAAATATTCATTGGAAGGATTGATGGCTGTAGCTGAATCTCTAATACTTTGTCCACCTGATGCAAAGAGCCATTAGAAAAGCCCCCGATGCTGGGAAAGAGCAAAGGTGGGAGGAGAAGCGGATGACAGAGGATGAGATGGTTGGATGGCATCCCTGATTCAATGGACATGAGTTTGAGCAAAGTCTGGGAGACAGTGAAGGACAGAGAAGCCTGGCGTTCTGCAGTCCATGGGGTCACAAAGAGTCAGACACGACTGAGTGACTGAACAAAAGGAGGAGAAAAAGAGGTAAAGAAAGAAATAAACATAAAAGTATGGCAAATAGAAAACTTGAACTGTCATGGTATATAAATTCCTCTACATATGTCAGGGTATCAACTAGATACTGCTGTGCAATACTGTCCTTGAACAGCGACTTAGAGCAACCACCAATTTTTGGTCCTGCAGGTGGGCAATTTAGGCTGGGCTCAGCTGGCTGTTTTTCTGGTCTTGGCCCAGCTCCCTTATGCATCTGCAGTAAACTGAGGGCAGGCAGGTGATTCTGCTCTGGTATCTGGGCTGGTCTGTCACTCAGGTGTGCACTGGCTCTCCTCCACATGGCTTCTCATCCTCTAGGAGGTTAACTGTGCTTGGTCACACTGAAGAGCCAGATTTCCAGGAAAATGTGTAAAATGATGCTGTGCCATGGCTGGGAACAGGCTCAGGAGTGGTCCTGCTGCATTCTATAGGTCACAGCAAATCACAAACCAGCCCAGGTTGAGACAGCAGGGAAACAGACTCTCTTCATAGGAAAAGTGACACAGTCACAATGCAAAAGGCATGGAAACAGGAAGGGGAGAGCATTTAGGAATAAGCACTGAATAAGCCGTAAACATAAAACTGGACCAAATTCTCTCATTGGATATCAGAGATTTGTGTATCACAGATGTCAGAATAGTCAGCTTCTTAATATATATGAACCTAAACTGTGTTAGGATTAAACAAAAAAAAATTAACAAGTAATGCAAAATGACAAGCAATGCAAAGAATTACTAATCAAAGGAAGCTGTTGAGGAAAAAAATATGGTAGAAAAAATTTTTAGAACATGAGAGAGCCAGTGTTTAATCATAAAAAGAAAAATTAATCAGAAATATATTATAATTTTGAGTCCATAGGCAACCTAACATAAGAAAAATCAAGATATATAATATATAAGTTAATGGTGTTAATTGGAAATTAAAGTGATAGAAAAACTGATAGAAAAATTAGGATGACTAAGAGTAGAATTAAAAACAGAAAACATACCTTCTGAAATGCTAGATATGATAAGAGCAAAGTGAATAAATTCCCCATGAAAAGAGGCAGAATTCAGGGGAGTCTCAAAAGAAACAAGATGACAAAGGCAAAACAATGTATGTTGTAAAACACATAAATAAGTTTATGTCCCGAGTGATCAGTCGCGTCCGACTTTTTGCAACCCTATGGACTGTAGCCTGCCAGGCTCCTCTGTCCATGGGATTTCCCAGGCAAGAATACTGGAGTGGGTTGCCGTTTTCTACTCCAGGGGATCTTCCCGACCCAGGGATCAAATCTGAGACTCTTGCATCTCCTGCGTTGCCAGGCGGATTTCTTTAATAATAAAGATAATCTTTCTTATTAAATGACAGATACTTTTGATGAGTCTAAAACAAAATTGAATTATATATAAAGCAATATAAATAGACCCTAGACAGAGTACAACAATAAGATAAAAAAGATACTGGATTGGTCAAAAAGTGCCTTTGCTGTTGTTGTTTTTAATGTAGGCGATTTTTAAAGTCTTTATTAGATCTGTTACAATACTGCTTCTGGTTTACGTTTTGGTTTTTTGGCTGTGAGGCATATGGGCTCTCAGCTCTCTAACCAGGGATCAAACTCACACCCCTTGCATTGGAAGGTAAAGTCCTAACCACTGGACTATCAGGGAAATTCCTCCATTTGTTTTTAAATAAAAGTTAAAGACCTATTTTCCATTTTCACCAAGAACTTTACTGAACAATGTATTCACTTTTTTGTTTCACTACCTTCTACCATTTTTCAGGCAACTTCACAATTCCATCTTCCCAAGACTTTTTAGCTTTCTAAGCAAAGAATTGCTCCAGGTGCCTTTAACAGTCTGGAATAGTGTATAGAGTGTGCCTTTAACAGTCTTCCAGGGAACTGAAATTTTTTCCATTAAGAGAATTTTGTAAAGACCAAAATAAATGGACACCCAAAGGTGCAGTGTCTTGTGAACACAGCAGATGAATCAGAACTTCCCAGCCAAGCTGTAACAGTTTTTGCCTGGTCATCAAAGAAACATGTGTTCTTCATTATGCTGATTGAAAATTATGCATTTTCTGCTAATTTCAGGTGCTTTTTGTTGAGTGCTGCATATAGTTGATCTAACTGGGAGCTGTACTTGTTGGAATTAATCGTTTGACTTTCTGGAAGAGTCGTAAGAGTCATAAGTCATAACTACCTTCCAATTCCACCATATATACAACATCACCTTCTTCAGACAAAGGTGGGCTTTTGATATGTTTGTTGGTGGTTCATTTCTCTTGCACCATGATCTCTTCCATTCTACATTATTGTACAGTATCCACTTTTCACCACTAGTCACAATTTGTTTTAAGAACAGAATATTTTTGTTACGCTTTGGTAGAGGATTGCATGCAGAAATACAATCAAGAAGGTTTTTTTATTTGCTTAACATATGTGGAACACAAACATCAAAGCTATTAACATAACTAAGCTGGTGCAAAAGATTTTCAACACTTGATTTAGATATTTTGAGTATGTCGGTTATCTCCCTCATGGCATAACTTTGATGGTTGTCAATTAATGTCTGTGGGATTTGATCACTATCATTTTCAACTGGTCCATGGAATAATATTCAGCAAAAAATCTCCAGCAGGAAATTCCACAAACCACTTTTGACACATTTGATCATTCGCACTTCTCTATACACTATTTTTTGCATTTCAGTTGCGTTTTTACCTTTATTGAAATAGTAATGCATAATATGCCAAACTTTTCCTTTTCTCCCTTCCATCTTCAATATTAAAATGGCTACACAAAATAATTTTAATAAGCTTTTTAAAAAATGCATGCTGATATGACAGCTGTCACAATACAATCTAACAAAATTGTTTAAAGTGAAGAGGTGGCAAGAATATACAGAAGAACTATACAAAAAAGATCTTATTGATCCAGATAACTACCATGGTGCGATCACGCATGGATTCAGACATCCTGGAGTGTGAGGTCAAGTGGGCCTTAGGAAGCATCACTATGAACGAAGCTAGTGGAAGTGATGGAATTCCAGCTGAGTTATTTCAAGTCCTCAAAGATGATGCTGTGAAAGTGCTGCACTCAATATGCCACCAAATTTGGAAAACTCAGCAGTGGCCACAGGACTATAAAAGGTCACTTTTCATCACAATCCCAAAAAAGGGCAAAGCCAAAGAATGTTCAAACTACCACACAATTGCACTCATTTCACACACCAGCAAAGTAATGCTCAAAATTCTCCAAGCTAGGCTTCAACAGTACATGAACTGAGAACTTCCAGATGTTCAAGCTGGATTTAGAAAAGGCAGAAAAACCAAAGATCAAATTGGCAACATCCACTGAATCAAAGAAAAAGCAAGAGGATTCCAGAAAAACACCTACTTCTGCTTAACTGACTACACGAAAGTCTTTGACTGTGTGGGTCACAATAAACTGTGGAAAATTCTTCAAAAGATGGGAATGCCAGACCACCTTACCTGTCTCCTGCGAAACCTGTATGCAGGTCAAACAGGAACAATCAGAACCGGACATGGAACAATCGACTGGTTTAAAATAGGGAAAGGAGTATGTCAAGGCTGTATATTGTCACCCTGCTTATTTAACTCCTATGCAGAGTACATCATGAGAAATGCTGGGCTGGATGAAGCACAAGCTGGAATCAAGATTTCTCAAAGGAATATCAATAACCTCAGATATGCAGATGACACCACGCTTATGGCAGAAAGTGAAGAGGAATTAAAGAGCCTCTTGGTGAAAGTGAAAGGGCAGAATGAAAAAGCTGGCTTAAAATTCAACATTCAGAAAACTAAGATCATGGCATCCAGTCCCATCAGTTCAATCCAGTTCAGTCGCTCTGCTGCTGCTGCTGCTAAGTCACTTCAGTCATGTCCGACTCTGTGCAACCCCATAGATGGCAGCCCACTAGGCTCCTCTGTCCCTGGGATTCTCCAGGCAAGAACACTGGAGTGGGTTGCCATTTCCCTCTCCAATGCATGAAAGTGAAAAGTGAAAGTGAAGTCACTCAGTCATGGCCGACTCTTCGCGACCCCACGGACTGCAGCCTACCAGGCTCCTCCGTCCATGGGATTTTCCAGGCAAGAGTACTGGAGTGGGGTGCCATTGCCTTCTCTGGTGCTCAGTCATGTCCAACTCTTTACAACCCCATGAATCGCAGCACGCCAGGCCTCGCTGCCCATCACCAATTCCCGGAGTTCACCCAAACCCATGTCTATCGAGTCAGTTTGATGCCATCCAGCCATCTCATCCTCTGTCATCCCCTTCTCCTCCTGCCCCCAATCCTTCCCAGCATTAGGGTCTTTTCCAATGACAACACTTCACATGAGGTGGCCAAAGTATTGGAGTTTCAGTTTCAACATCAGTCCTTCCAATGAACACCCAGGACTGATCTCCTTTAGGATGGACTGGTTGGATCTTCTTGCAGTCCAAGGGACTCTCGAGAGTCTTCTCCAACACCACAGTTCAAAAGCATCAATTCTTCGGCACTCAGCTTTCTTCACCGTCCAACTCTCACATCCATACATGACTACTGGAAAAACCATAGCCTTGACTAGACGGACCTTTGTTGGCAAAGTAATGTCTCTGCTTTTTAATACGCTGTCTAGGTTGCTCATCACTTTCCGTCCAAGGAGTAAGCATCTTTTCATTTCATGGCTGCAATCACCATCTGCAGTGATTTTGGAGCCCCCCAAAATAAAGTCTGACACTGTTTCCCCAACTATTTCCCATGAAGTGATGGGACCAGATGCCATGATCTTAGTTTTCTGAATGTTGAGTTTTAAGCCAACTTTTTCACTCTCCTCCTTCACTTTCATCAGGAGGCTTTTTAGTTCCTCTTCACTTTCTGCCATAAGGTGGTGTCATCTGCGTATCTGAGGTTATTGATATTTCTCCTGGCAATCTTGATTCCAGCTTGTGCTTCATCCAGCCCAGTGTTTCTCATGATGTACTCTGCGTATAAGTTAAATAAGCAGGGTGGCAATATACAGCCTTGACGTACTCCTTTTCCTATTTGGAACCAGTCTGTTGTTCCATTTCCAGTTCTAACTGTTGCTTCCTGACCTGCATACAGGTTTCTCAAGACACAGGTCAGATGGTCTGGTATTCCCATCTCTTTAAGAATTTTCCACAGCTTATTGTGATCCACACATCACTCTATAGCAAATATATAGGGAAACAATGGAAACAGTGAGAGACTTTATTTTCTTGGGCTCCAAAATCACTGCAGATGGTGATTACAGCCATGAAATTAAAAGATGCTTGCTCCTTGGAAGAAAAGCTATGACAAACCTAGACAGCATATTAAAAAGCAGAGACATTACTTTGCCAACAAAGGTCCATATAATCAAAGCTATGGTTTTTCCAGTAGTCATATGAGAGCTGGATATGACAGCTGGACCATAAAGAAGGCTTGATGCTTTTGAACTGTGGTGTTGGAGAAGACTCTTGAGAGTCCTTTGGACTGCAAGGAAATCAAATCAGTTAATCCTGAAAGAAATCAGTCCTGAATATTCATTGGGAGGACTGATGCTGAAGCTGAAGCCCCAATACTTTGTCCATCTGATATGAAGAACCGACTCATTAGAAAAGACACTGATGCTGGGAAAGATTGAAGGCAGAAGGAGAAGGGGACGACAGAGGAGGAGAAGGTTGGATGGCATCACCAACTCAATGGATATGAGTTTGATTAAGCTCCAGGAGATGGTGAAGGACAGGGAATCCTGGCACGCTGCAGTTCATGAGGTCACAAAGAGTCGGACACGACTGAGCAACTGAACAACAACAACAAAGGCAATTAAAGCCATCTTATGGAAAACACCAAATAATCCTTTTGGCCAATCCAAAGAAGGAGACACATGTCAACAAACACATAAAAATAGTTTTATGTCATGATACTATTTTCAGATAAGGTAGAACTAGCAAAATGCTGCAACCCTGTGGATTATTGATGTGTTGAATAATTTTGCATAAAAGTATTTTCAGAAAAAAAGAAAGTGGGAAATTTTAAAAGACCATTTTGATGTTGAAAATGATGGAGTAACAACTCATTCATACAGAAATCAAACATATAAATTATGACATATCTACCTTCATTTATATGTGGTATACATACACTCTGCCAGTATAATCTTCAGTCTTTTGTTAAAGATTAAGCATCCTCAGGAGTTGTCTGATGGGATTAAGATAATAAAACAACCATAAACTTCAACAAAAGAGCTGATTCCAGAGCTGATGACCCATCCCTAATTTCTCAACTTTTGCAGAAGGCTTATTTGTATTGTGGCAAGAATCATTCTAAATGAGTGCTTTTTTACTGAGTCATTTTCTTTCTTTCATGGACTATTTGGGCTATCTGGAGACATTCTTGGAGGTTGCAATAGGGTGAAGGGGCTGCTTGCTTCTGACATCTAGTGGGAAGAAGACACAGATGTTGCTTAACATCCTACTATGCAAATGACAGTCCAACAAAGAATTATCTGGCCCTGAATGTCAACAGTGTCAAGGCTGGGAAACACTGATCTAAACCAAAGTACTTAAGGGTCTCGGCACAAAGTAGAATCTAACAGAATCAAATGGAAAGGATTTTGTGTAAGGTAGTGTTGCTGAGAGGAGTTCATTGCATTTTTACTAACTTCAGGCACTTTTGAAAGCAGATATCAGCAACCTGTTCATGAAAAATGAATATCCTCTTTGAAGACTACTCAATTTATTCTATTTGCCTATCCTATCCGAGTGTGAAAGAACTTAAGAGGGTTTTGATCAAAGAGTATGAACCTTCAAAATTGAATTTCAGTCAGGTGGAGAGGAAAGTCTTAATAACATCTACTAGCAGCTCCCACTTACAAATAGACTTTTAAACCCATTTGTTCATCCATCTATACAGTATTTATGTTTCAGGTTTTTACTCTGTTCAGAGCCACATCTTTTGATGATAGAGATGATTAGGTTTAGACCTTTCTCCCCCACTAAGTGAGAACTGGGAAAAATAGGGATAAAAATGTTCACTGGGTCACTAAGTTAATCCCCAAAGCTTTTTAAACTTGAGATGAGCCTGCAGTACAAGATTGAACTGGATACACCAATAACGATCCAACAAGGCTGGATAGCCAAGTATTAAGAATTCACACATAGGGAAAGAAAGCCATTCATGTAAAGCATGTACTTAATATCACTTGTCTCATAAGGTCTCTACTTTTAGTCTCACAGTAACTCAACAATACAGCTCTTATTATTCCATTTACATTTACATACTTGTTACATTTACATTACATACTCATTTCAAATGCTAGCAAAGTGGTGCTCAAAATTCTCCAAGCTAGGCTTCAACAGTATGTGAACCAAGAACTTCCGGATATTCAAGCTGGATTTAGAAAAGGCAGAGGAACCAAATTGCCAACATCCATTGGATCACAGAAAAAGCAAGAGAGTTCCAGAAAAACATCTATTTCTGCTTTATTGACTATGCCAAACCCTTTGCCTGTGTGGATCACAACAAACTGTGGAAAAACTGAGAGAGATGGGAATACCAGACCACCTGACCTGCCTCCTGAGAAATCTCTATGCAGGTCAAGAAGCAACAGTTAGAACCCAACATGGAACAATGGACTGATTCCAAATTGGGAAAAGAGTATTTGTTAAGGCTGTATATTGTCACCTGACTTATTTAACTTATATGCAAAGTAACTCATGCCAAATGCCCACCTGGATGAAGCACAGGCTAGAATCAAGATTGCTGGGAAAAATATCAATAATCTCAGATATGGAGACGACACCACCCTTATTGCAGAAAGTGAAGAGGAACTGAGAGCCTCTTGATGAAAGTGAAAGAGGAGAGTGAAAAAGTTGGCTTAAAGCTCAACATTCAGAAAACTAAGACCATGGTATCTGGCCCCATCACTCCATGCCAAAGAGATGAGGAAACAATGGAAACAGTGAGAGACTTTATTTTTTGGCGCTCCAAAATCACTGCAGATGGTGATTGCAGCCATGAAATTAAAAGACACTTACTCCTTGGAAGAAAAGCTATGACCAACCTAGACAGCATATTAGAAAGCAGAGACATTACTTTGCTGACAAAGGTCCATCTAGTCAAAGCCATAGTTTTTCCAGTGGTCATGTATGGATGTAAGAGTTGGACCATAAAGAAAGCTAAGAACTGAAGAATTGATGCTTTTGAACTGTGGTGTTGGAGAAGACTCTTGAGAGTCCCTTGGAATACAAGGAGATCAAACCAGTCAATCCTAAAGGAAATCAGGCCTGAAAATTCATTGAAAGGACTGATCCTAAAGCTGATGGTCCAATACTTCGGTCACCTAATGCGAAGAACCGATTCATTGGAAAAGCCCTTGATGCTGGGAAAGATTAAAGGCGGGAGGAGAATGGGACAACAGAGGATGAGATGGTTGGATGGCATCCCCGAGTCGATGGACATGAATTTGAGCAACCTCCAGGAGTTGGTGATGGACAGGCAAGCCTGGCATGCTGCAGTCCATTGGGTCCCAAAGAGTTGGACACGACCAAGTGACTGAATTGACTGAATCCATTCACAAATGAGGAACTTGAGACTTGGTGACTTTGAGTCACCTATCTTTGTTCAAAGAACTTGGAGGTGGTGTTGGGATTTGAACCAAGTGTAGGGATTTGAACCCTAGGATCGGTGATTTGCCTACTACACCAACGATCAATATGATCTACTCAGGAAAGCAGAGCAGGCATGCAGGCTAAGTTGCTTCATTCATGTCTGACTTTTTGTGACCCTATGGACTGCAGACCACCAGGCTCCTCTGTCCCTGGGATTCTCCAGGAAAGAATACTGGAGTGGGTTGCCATGCTCTCCTCCAGGGATCTTCCCGACCCAGGGACTGAAACAGCATCTCTTATATCTCTTGCATTGGCAGGTGGGTTCTTTACCACTAGTGCCACCTGGGAAGCCCCCAGGAAAGCAGTACCTGTCCACACACCTGCATCCCTGCTTTACCTGGAAGTGCAGACTCTGAAGAACAGGGGCTTGGGACCTGTAAGAAGAAAGCAGAACATAGAGAAGATCGGAATTATCTGAGTTTGAGAAGAACCTGTCTACTCCATGATGATAGACCTTCTTGTCCTCTCCACACCTTAATTTCCTTTCTACTTTCTTCTTTGTCCCATGAATTATTCAGAAGTTTTCAAATTCCAAATGTTTGTCAATTTTAAGTTTTACCTTTTAGTTATTGACTTCTAATTTAATTGCATTGCTGCCAGAGAACGTGATTTTCGTGATAGGTTTTTTAAATTCTATTGCAGATTGGTTTATGAACTACCATTAACCAATTTCTGTAAATGTTACAGATTTATTGGGTATATATGTGCATTATGTGATTTATAAGAGTGTACTTCACCTATTAATAATTAAAAACATGGTGAAATCTACATGGTAGAGATACCTTTCTCTAGTTCAATGATTCTTTTCCTTTATATGTTATGAGGAGTAATTTATATACAGTTTTAGAATTGTTGTATGTTCTTAGTGAATTGAACATTTTAATCATGGCACAGTGTGGCAGCCAATAAAGTGGGGGTCTCTTAGGTCTCCAGCTGCAGGGAGAATAACTGACCCATCACCCCAGCTTCTGTGTCCTGAGAGTCATCACTGTGTTCATGAGGAATCCACTCATTTCAGGGGTTACTCTCAGCCAGACTGTGACAGCCCTGATCCTGGAAGACACGGGACTCCCCTAACAGGTAATTTGACTCATGGACTCCTCATCAGACTTACCAAACTTTTCTGAGAACTAAATGAACCACATTCTATGATTTTTCCTTTTGATTTTCTGCCAACATCTATATGTAGATTTTTCATATTTTTTCCTGCCTGCTGTTCTCTAAACTCCCTGGATCTATGGTTTGGTGTCTGTCATTAGTTTTGGGAAATTCATGGACATTATTATTTCAAATATATCTTCTCTATTATTTTTTCTTCTACTTTTGGTATTCCAATTATATTCTACATATGTTATACCTTTGCTACTGTTCCATAACTCTTGCATATTTTAGTCTGGTGATTTTTATCTGTGGTGGTGATTCTTGTCTTAAATATTTATTTTTATGTGCATTTTAGTTTGGGAATTTTCTATTGACATGGCTTTAACTCTGACTCTTGCCTTGATGATGACCAGTCTACTGATGAGCCCACTGAAGCATTTTTAATTTCTGTTACTGTTTCTGATTTCTAGCTTTTTCTTGTGATTCTTTCCCAGAGATTCCATCTATTATATTACCAAATATCCTTATATGTTGTGTGCTTTTTCTCTTGCAGTTCTTAAACATATTAATCATAGTGATTGTAGTTTTCTATATCAATCATAGTGACTTGTAGTTTTCTCTACGGTAACTGCAGAATCTGAGTAATATGAGTCTGGTTCTGATGCTTGCTTTATCTCTGTAGACTATTTTTCTTATCTTTCAAGCATTTTTTTTTTTGAAAGTTGAACATGGTTATGATATTGTGATTTATAAGAAATGCATATTTTGGCCTTCATCCTGGCTCCTTCCCAGAGCTCCAAAAACCTTCATAATGTCCTAGCAATAAAGATCCCAGTAGCATCTTTTGTTTTAATATTTTGTTTTTGACTCTAGTTTCTAAGTCCCTTGGACTTTTCTGAGTGAAAGGAGTATATTATTCTAATGACGAAATTCTTTGTGGGTTTCAGGTTCAGATAGCTTCAGGTTGGGAGCTGGTCATCAGAAAGACCCAGCCATGAAAACAAACTTGGAATTTTCAGCCCTACTCCCTATCCTCACCGGAGGGGATAGGAGCTGGAATCTGAGTTAACAACCTACATGATCATGCCTACATGATGAAGCCGCCATAAAAATCTCTGGTCTGTGCGGTTCTGAGAGTTTCTGGCATGGTGAACAAGCTGATTTAGTGGCATGCCCAGAGGAGGCATGGAAGCTCTGTGCCCCTTCCTCTATACCTTGCCCTATGCACCTCTTCCAACTGGATGTTCCTGAGTTGTATCATTTTTATAATAAAATAGTAAACATGTTGCCCTGAGTTCTCTGAGCCCTTCTAGCAAACTATCAAACCCAAGGGGACGGTCAGTAGAATCCTGATTGATAACGTCAGTCAGAAGTACAGATGCCTGGGACCTGTGATTGGCACCTGCAGTGGGCCAGTCTTGAGGAAACGAGCCCTCAACTTTTGGGATGCGGTGTTAACTCCAGGTAGACAGCGTGAGAACCGAAGTGAAGTGCACACAGCTGCTGTTTGAGACGTGATTGGTGTGGTGACAGACACACGCTTTTAGTGGTCAGAGTACTGACGCTGGAGGGAAGGATGTGGTCAGAAGTACTGACGCTGGAGGGAAGGACGAGTCTTCTCCTTTCAGTGTACTGGGTAATAGGGAGCGAGGTAAGCAGGTCGTATACTAATCTGCTAGGAGTCGGCGTCTTTGTTACTTCCAGAAGCTTCCACTTCCTGTAGTGTCATTGTTTTTGTCTCCCCTGTTGTCTCTGGGCTTCCTTAACAACTCCTTAAATAGACTGTGTCTTTAGCTCTTTCAGCTGCAATGCACTGTTATCTTACTTGATCTCTGTTGAGGTATTGGGAATGTAAGAATTCTATACTCTTATGATTAAATATGTCTTTTAGTGGGTCTGTGTTCCTGGGCTGTAACCATCATGAGCATGTCTCAGCTTTTTTCACTTCCCTTAGATGAGATAGAAGGTTCCTGAGGGTAAGAGTTGGATAATTATTCTTTCCTCAGGTCAGATAAGGATCTGGTCAAGTCCTTTCCCTTGGAGAGTATACCTCTGCTATGGAGAACGCTCTGCACGTATTTCAAAAAGGTTTACTGTTCTCTTCCCTCTATCAGAAACACCAAGAGATTGTTCTTTACTCTTTATCATGAGAACTTGATGGTGGTCCTGGAAGCATATTTATGATAATGTGGGATCTACATTAAGATTAGGTACTCCAGAGTTTTCACTCTGAATCTCATCTGCATTCACCCTCCAGCAATTTGTCTAAATGACTGTTTAAGCTTTCCCACCAGTTGATGGCTCCAGAAATATCTGATCCACATAGGCTGAAACTTGGCTGTGTTTCTCCATTTCAACTGAGATTCTCTGTATTTGCCTGTCTTTCCAGATTTCAGGGTGGTGTTTTGTCCTGACTTTAATTTTTTGATGAATCTGTGGAAAGTCATTTATTTTCAGTTTGTCAGTTTTTCCCTTGTTCTAAGGGTGAGAGTAACAATTTTCAAGCTCTTTACAAGTTGGAACTGAAGCTTGATGCTGCCTCTTGCTTTCAGAGCATTTTTACTTGAGATGAACTAAAAAAACTACTAATTCTTGGCTTCCTATTTGATTCAAGTAATACCATCTTTGGATGATAGTATTAATAAGCTGTTATCTTTTTAAAATTTGGGCTTCTCTCTTAGCTTTTTTCATCAGTGCAATGTGATCTATTTGATCTATTTTAAAACACAGTTACACTACATTTTTTTTTTTTTAATCTTGAAGAAAGAACATTAAAGAAGTCAATTTACTTTGAAATGGAAAAAGGCACTGAGTAGTGTTTTAGCAACTAGAAAGGAGATTTGAACATCCAGTGAATTAGTTACATTTGAATATGGAGAGACAACCTTATAAGTTTCATTTGTTCACTCTTTGAATACAATAATGGATGTTGGAACAGTCATTTTCTTTGTTAAAGATCAGTAGCCCGAAATACACTGAAAAATACATCCATCTCAATGTTCAGAATTCCTCATAAAATGTTAGAGCTGGAAAGAATTTCACAGCTTAATTTCTCAAAACTCATCATCTTGTAGAAGAAAAAACTGAAACCAAGGCAAGGCACCTGATTACTATTCCTCCCCAGACAGAATAAGGATTAGAATCCAGCCTTCCCTGGTAGCTCAGATGGTAAAGAATCTGCAATGCAGGCGACCTGGGTTTGATCCCTGGGTCAGGAGATACCCTGAAGAAGAGAATGGAAACCCACTTCAGTATTCTTGCCTGGAGAATTCCATGGACAGAGGAACCTGACTGAGTAGGATATGACTAAGCGACTAACACTTTCACACTTTTCACTTCCTCTCTCCCAGCTTGTCAGTACTGCTACTCTAGGCAAAATGCTCTAGGGAGCCACACAGCAAAAAACTCTTCTTCCTATCTCAAGTCAAGTCAATAACCACTGAGTTTCCCATGACACTGGCAAAACCAATCAGAGGTAATGAGATGTCCATATTTGGGGGATGTATTTCATTTTAGAAGATGTAAATATTTTTGAAGATGTTTTTAATGTTTGAAAATGCCAAGAACACTCTCTATTGGAAGAAAATCACTTTAAACAAAACTTTACAAAGGACAAATAAATATTTTATTCAAGATTTATACATTTTAATATCATCCTTAAAATAGCAAATGCTAATTACTCAGCCTACTCTGGCATGTTTTAAATTCACAAAGAGAGGGAAAATGAAACAGATAAAGCAACAACTGGCTTAAATGGGACACATCTGGAGTTGAAGGACCAGAGTGACTTTAATCATATTTATACTGCCTCACAACTGGGCTATTTATGGGCTAGTTGGTTGCCTCAAATTTTTATAATCTTTAAATAATACAGAATTAATTCACAATAGGCTAATCTTGTTCATCATTTGAATAAAGCTAGATTTTACTTTAAGTGCATTATTTCATGGCAAATAATTTTAGAGTTCCTGGGTTTCTAGGCTTTTGGAGTTAGGACATAGGCTACGGCCAAAGTTACTAAGGTTAAAGCACCACTATTAAGGAATGACAATTTCAAACACTGAATGAAGATCAAGGTAAGAGTGGTCAAATACAATTCCTTTAGGATCTCAGGAGCACCACATCCCATTGTCAATACAATCCGCTTCCAATGAAAAAGAGCCATTCAAGGCTGAGGGCTGAAGAATTAATGCTTTCAAACTGTGGTGCTGGAGAAGGAGATCAAACCAGTCAATCCTAAAGGAAATCAACCCTGAATATTCACTGGAAGGACTAATGGTGAAGCTGAAGCTCCAATATTTTGGCCACCTGATATGAAGAACTGACTCATTGGAAAAGACTCTGATGCTGGGTAAGATTGAGGACAGGAGTAGAAGAGCATGGCAGAGGATGAGATGGTTGAGCATTGAGAGGACCGACTCAATGGACACGAGTTTGAGAAAACTCCAGGAGATGGTGAAAGATAGGGAAGCCTAGCATGCTGCAGTCCATGGGGTCGCAAAGAGTTGGACACGATTGAGCAACCGAACAACAACATTATTAATCAGGGTAGAATAAGAGAATGTCGGGCTGTCAAAAGAGACAGTGCTTGGGGTTTAGAATACAGATGGCTTACCTAGTTGTGCATTTACCTTCACTTTCACCAGACTCGAAATTATCTCATTGGTGTAGCACCATTCTACAACCCACAAAATTTTTACACATTATTCACTATCCATGAATTGACTTATTTGCTGATTTCTGAAATTCTCTCTTTGGAGGTTCATTTACTTGGCTTTATGTAAATCCCATTATCAGTTATTCATACATTAGCATAAATAATTATAGCATCTTGATTAAGGCTGATTAAACTTTCCATTCATCAAAGAGAAATGCAGATACTCTGGATATATTATTTTCCTTTACCTTATAAAGAGTGCCTTTAGCATACTATTAGATAAGGTTTTCTCAGAACTCAATAGCTAGATTGTTCTGAAGATGAGGGAGAGAATAAAAAGTACAGGTTACATTGTGTAGGAAGACCTATTTTGTTAGAAAGATAATTTAGTGAATCTTAAGCTTTTATTTATTTATTTCTTATTCTAAACAGTTTTAGGCCATAAAATTTTAAGCCATACAATACTGACTTCAGGTGAATAAGTTCTCCAATATAAAGAAGCTTAATGGCTGGGTTCTGTTTGGAAAGTGCATGTAGGTCCCAAATATCTTTACCTTTTTATTAATTTGCTATTTCTCACCTATTATGTAGCCTTCTCCTCAGATACCTTTTAAAACTCCAGATTTATTAATATGTAGTCATAAAATTGATTGAGCACTGGATTCAACTAAAGTTTTCATTTTTCCATGACAGTAAGATAGAGAGATAGGAGATCAAGGAATTTGAGGGTGTATACATCAGTCAGGTTCAACCAGAGAAACAGAACTGGTATGATGTACATCATCATATGTATGATGTGATACATATTATATATGTATGTATGTACAAGTCATATATATTACATAAGCTATGTAATACATTACATAGCTTATGTAGTATGTATATACTACAAGGAATTGGCTTATGTGATTGTGAGATCTGGCTAAGCAAGTTCAAAATTGCCACACTTCCGCAGGCAGTGTGGAAGGGAAGATCCTATCCTGGTTGGGCAGGAACCCACTGCACAAGCTGAAGCTGTTGTCCACGGGCAATCAAAAAGTAAGACTTTAAATAGAACTTCGTGGGCATGGTCAGAAGCTGTTGTCCACAGGTAAAATTTCTTCTATACCTTGGAGACACGTCAGTCTGACTTTTAAGGCCTTCCAATTGATTTAGTCAGGTCCACTCATAGTATTCAGGGTAAAACACCCTACCTAAAGTTAGTTGATTAAGGACTTTAATTTCATTTGCACAAATTTCCACAGCAACATGTAGGTTAGTGTGTGATCAAATAAAGCTAAACTGGCATATCACAGAAGTCATCACAGTGTATAAAGAAGAGGAGTCATAGTGATGGACCATAAGACCTTATAAAGTGGAAGTCGCTCAGTCGTGTCCAACTCTTTGCAACCCCATGGACTACAGAGTCCATGTAATTCTCTAGGCCTGAACACTGGAGTGGGTAGCCTTTCCCTTCTCCAGGGGATCGTCCCAACCCAGGAATCGAACCCAGGTCTCCCACACTGCAGGCAGATTCTTTACCAGCTGAGCCACAAGAGAAGCCCAAGAATACTGGAGTGGGTAGCCTATCCCTTCTCCAGCGGATCTCCCCAACCCAGGAATCGAACCAGGGTATCCTGCATTGCAGGGGATCCTTTACCAACTTAGCTGTCAGGAAAGCCCAGGACCTTATAAAGATACCCTAAAGATATGAGAATCTCTTTCTAATATCTTCAACCATTCCTTTCTGGAGCTTTATCCTAATGATCCTTATTTTTTTTTTTGGCCACACCATGCAACTTGTGGGATCTTACTTACCCATTCAGGGACTGAACCCATGCCACCACAGTGAAAGTGCCGAGTCCTAACCACTAGACCAAGAGGGAATTCCCTAATGTTTCTTTATTATCAAGTCTCTTAATTAAAAATAAGCATCTCTCTTGCTTCACAGTACTCTCTTATCGTCTTCCTAATTCTTCCCTTTATTTCACATGCAAGTCTCTTTATAAATTTACCCACCTCACATCAATTGCTATATGGAATTGCATATAGAGGCAATTGTCTTTGAAATATTCTCACTCATCATTACAGACATGGTCTTTCTTAACTAAACTGATCATCAGAGACTTCCCAGGTTGTTCAGTGTTTAAGACTCCATGCTTCCAATGCAGGGGTTGAGGCCTTCATCCCTGACTGGGGAACAAAGATCCCACATGCTGTGTGGCACAGCCCAAAAAAAAAAAAAAGAAAACCAACCTGGTCATCAACTCCTGTCACCATTTTAATTGACTTGGTTGTAGAAGTACTACACTGAAGTAAATAATAAATATAATAAAGGGGACTCCATAGAAATAAACACATGGATTACTTGAAAAGCAGTGAAGAAACAAAGGAATAAAATGTATGAAGAAGGAAAGAGAAAACTTAAACTGTCATTATCCTAAATGTTAGTTTTCTGTATCAAAAAGCTGTGATGCTCACAGACCTAAGGAACAGACTGGTGGTTGCCAAGAGGGAGGGTTTGGGGAAGGATGGAGTAGGAAGTTGGGGTTGGCAAATGTAAGTTTTTATGTACAGAATGGATAAATAACAAGGTCCTACTGTATAGCACAGTAAACTATATTCAATATCCTGATAAACCATAATGGAAAAGAATATATTAAAAAATAATATATATACATGTATAACCAAATCAATTTGTTGTACAGCAGAAATTAACACAATGTTGTAAATCAACTATACATCAATAAAAAAATTTTTTAAAGGCCTGTGAATCTAAAGACAATTAAATAGAATTTATGGAGTTGGCCAAAAAGTTGGTTTACATTTTTCTATAAGGTATCATGGAAGTGTCCAAATGAACTTTTTGGCAAGCTCAAAAGTTATTAAGAAAAAATATCAATTTTGGCAACCCCAAAATTGATTTCATTTATATTACCCAGCAGCAAATAGTTGAAAATACAATGTTTGAAATGATACTATTTACTCTAAATATCAAAGAAATAAAGTACTGAAGAATAAAGTTAACAAATGAATTGTAAGGCCTTTTTAGAGGTCTCAAAACTGTTAAAAGGCAGACAAATAGAATATTATACTCAATGAAGTAAGGCAGACAGGAAAAGACAAATACTATATATACCACATGTATGTGGAATCTAAAAACAATACAAATGAGTCTATACACAAAACAGAAATAGATTCTCATATACAGACGACAAACTTATGATTACCAAAAGAGGGAGCAGGGGAGGGGCAATTAAATGGAATTAACAAATACAAACTACTATACTTAGATAAGCAACAAGGATTTACTATATAGCACAGGGAATTAGATTCAGTATCTCTTAATAAATTGCAATGAATATAACCTGAAAAAAATAACCAAATCACTTTGCTATATACCTGAAACTAACACGATATTATAAATACTTCAATTAAAAAAAAAGTTTAAATAAATGAAGACATAAATCATGTAAATAGAAAAAATATTCACCGTATAAACTTGCGTATTATCTTTGAATTAAATATGTAAGTTTGATGCTATCCAACTTGAGTTCTAACTGGGATTTTTGTGTTTTCAGGTCCTCACTGAAGGACTAAGAAAAATACCTTATTCGAAGATCAGGGGAAGTAAGTTAAGTAACTGCTGCTGCTGCTGCTAAGTTGCGTCAGTCGTGTCCGACCCTGTGCGACCCCATAAACGGCAGCCCACCAGGCTCCCCGGTCCCTGGGATTCTCCAGGCAAGAACACTGGAGTGGGTTGCCATTTCCTTCTCCAGTGCATGAAAGTGAAAAGTGAAAGTGAAGTCTCTCAGTTGTGTCCGACTCTTAGCGACCCCATGGACTGCAGCCTACCAGGCTCCTCCGTCCATGGGATTCTCCAGGCAAGAGTACTGGAGTGGGGTGCCACTGCCTTCTCCAAGTTAAGTAACTGGGGGTTGGTAATTCTGTCACAATCAGCTTCTAATGTTTGATAATTAAAAGAAATATAATCTTCCCAAATGTTCATTCAAACTCAATCAAATATTTAAAGTTCAGCATCTGGTGAAAATCTCAGGACATATTTTTCACAGGCCTTCTAAAATTTTCTTTCTCCCCACCACACTCACTTCTTCCAACCTGAGGTATTTGCTTAAATCTCATCCCCTAGCGCCACCCTGACTATGGAGTTCAAATATATATCCATTTATGGCTTCTCATATCTTCATCTAGAAGTATTATCCTTTTAAATTTGCTTTATTTAGATATATTTATTCATGCTCTTTTTATTGATTTATAGCATTGAAATCTGTCTGTGATATAGACAAGACAAAAAATCTTTTCTTTTTAAACTTATTTTAATTACAAAAACCTAGAACTTGAAGCATTTTTTGTGGTTTACAAAAAATGTGAATTGGTTTAGCTTCAATTAGTCTTCTGTCTTGTTGCTAAGATTTAAGAGCCATCACATCAACCTCTAGGCATAATCTCCTGGACTCTTAAAATATGAAATCACAAATCTCTCTTAATGAAAGAATATATTAATTTCTCTGTAATTTGGTTTTACCATCAGGTAATGGAAGTGGCATATTAAAAAGCAGAGACGTTACTTTGCCAACAAAGGTCTGTCTCGTCAAGGCTATGGTTTTTCCAGTAGTCATGTATGGATGTGAGAGTTGGACTATAAAGAAAGCTGACCACTGAAAAATTGATGCTTTTAAACTGTGGTGTTGGAGAAAACTCTTGAGAGTCCCTTGGACTGCAAGGAGATCCAACAAGTCCATCCTAAAGGAAATCAGTCCAGAGTGTTCACTGGAAGGACTGATGTTGAAGCTGAAACACCAATAATTTGGCCACCTGATGCGAAGAGCTGACTCATTTGATGCTGGGAAAGATTGAAGGCAGGAGGAGAAGGGGACAACAGAGGATGACATAGTTGGATGGCATCACCGACTCAATGGAGATGAGTTTGAATAAACTCTGGGAGTTGGTGATGGACAGGGAGGCCTGGTGTGCTGCGGTCCATGGGGTTGCAAAGAGTTGGACACGACTGAGAGACTGAACTGAACTGAACTGAATGGAAATGGTGGGCTTCTCAGGTGGTACAGTGGTAAAGAACCCATCTGGCTATGCTGGAGATGCAAGAGATGTGGGTTTGATTTCTGGGTTGGGAAGATTCCTGGGGTAGGAAATGGCAACCCACTCCAGTATTTTTGCCTAGATAATCCCACGGATAGAGTAGTCTGGCAGGCTACAGTCCATGGGGGTCGTGAAGAGTCAAACATGACTGAGCAACAGAGAATGCACATGCATGTACAACACAGAGAGCAGTATCTGTTTTTCTCATAGGATTACTGTGCAGCTCAAATTTTTGAAAACGTCATAAACCACCATATGCACAAGCAGTGTTAAATGGATTTAAAAACTTAGATGACTTCAAATATAGGTTAAAAGGGAATCATTTTCAAAACTTACATGCAATTGGAATCTCTTAAAAAACAGAATAGAAGGTAGAAGTGCCCAAGTCTAAGTGTATCTTCATTCACATGAAAATAAAATATGAGCCATATCAAGAGCATAGAGAACATTTTAGGGTTAACTCACAGAACAAAAAAGAGTTTGTAAAGCAATGGTCTCCAAACAGATGACCAAAAATGAGGAAAGGAACAAATATGATTCACATGGGTGTGGCACAGTAAGAATTGCTGGAAAGAGATTAGACATGATTAGGGAAAGATAGTCTTACAGTGAATGAAATCAAATAATTTGATTACATATCCTTCAAATGGAATGATTTTGCTCTCCACTTGGAGAATGTGGTTTTATTAATGATCTTCTAAAAGCAGGAATGCCTCAAAATAAGCTCTGAGAAAACAGAATAGGAGGTGGCAGCACTCAAACATAACTATGCACAACTTTGTGTTCACACGGTTTGTCTGATTAGAAGTCTCTTGCTCTTAGAAGCCAACTTTAGTAGATGTTCTTTGTGACCTACTCAGATTACATTTACCAGGTTACCATACTCATTTTGTAGTTCGGGCTACTAAAGGCTCACAGAAGCTCCTTTCTCTGGTCTCAAAATTGCCTTTTACCAAATGTAAGCCAGACCCTACCTTCACTTTAGCCAATAACTTATGTATGTGGGTTTCAAAAAGAAAAAAACAAAAAACACTGATGCCCTTGCTTTTGGTGGGATGTTTACAGTGGCACTATTCACGCTCCAGAACTCCTTGTGAGATCAGGCCAAAACAACACTCTGCTGCCACTTTCCCCACCCCCACAGAACCCCCAGACCCCCACCTCCACACCTTACCCTGCTTCCTTCACTTTCTTCCTCCTGAGTGCCTTAATAAAACACCAAAACAAGAATCGCTGTGTCAAGACTTGTTTCTAAGGAATCCAACCTAAGATACCATATCAAGGATGGCCATATGCTACTTAGCGTCCTAAACTTCACTATCACCAAAATGAGGGATCTCTGGTTTCAACAAACTTTGTAAAATTTTCTAACATGGAGGCAAACATATGTTGAAAACTGAGCAAGTGTTCCATTCTACTAAATTGCAAGTCTCCTATAAGTGAGCAAAACTTGTTACAAAGATGCCTTTCAATAGACAAATGTCTCTTCTTTTGTGGATGGTAACTTTTCTAGGAAAAAGAAAATTACCCTGAACAACATACTGAACACCATTTGTTCACCAAAGATGTGTCTAATGGGTACTCTGCACTGCAATTTTATCATGAAGTTTATAATATATCTAGGTATTTGCCAGAGTTTTAAATCATGGCTTGCCTTCTTTATATACTATCTCATAAAGAACAAGGTATAATAAATTCTTAGCAGTAATATTTCCCACACCATTCTTTTCAAATGGTGAGCTGATTGTATGATCAGTGACTCAGAGTTTAAAATCTGTGTTTCAAGCATGTTACTGCCTCTACCTTTCTAACCTGATACTGTAAAAAGTTGCTTCAACATTTTAGGGTCTCAGGTTCTCACTGAATGATACTACTTGGCTTTCATTTTTTTATTCATTATGCTTTATATTTATATCAACTATATGTTTAGTGGGGTTTCCCTGAGAGCTCAGTGGTAAAGAACCCAACTGCCACTGCAGAAGCCGCAGGAGATGAGGGTTCCAACCCTGGGTCAGGAAGATCCCTGGAGAAGGAAATGGCAACCCACTCCAGTACTCTTGCCTGGGAAATCCCAAGGACAGAGGAGCCTGGTGGGCTAGAGTCTCTGGAGTCACAAAGAGTCAGACACAACTGAGCACTACAAACACACACAGATAAAAGTTTACCAACATCTGATTTATAACATATGCCAAGTGTCTGGAAATGGATGTGCTATCCATGCAGAGCTACGAGGAAAAAAATAAATGTTACCAAAAGCTTTGAGAAAGAAAATTTAACATACAGAAAAGTCAATTCTTAAAGACTCCCCCTCTGAAACATTAATAATCTAATAGAACTAATTATCTGAAAGCAATCTTGGGAAAGGAACTTGGTTTCCTGAGGCTTCTTTTATATTGGGTGCAACTAGGAAGAACTAACAGACTTATGTAATTAAAAATATATAATAGGAAGGGCTTATTTTATTTTTATCATTTTGATCAGAATAAATGGTTTTCCTAGAACCAAGTTTAAGCTTTTCAAAATGAAATGACCAAATACCTCGAGTTTGTAACCAAACTTCAGTTAGAGTTTGTGTCCAAATCCTAGGAGAAATGGAACAGAAGGAAAGCAGGAAGATGACAGAAGGGGAAAGGTGGTAGAATAGAAAATGAGAAGTTGACAGTAATAAAAATCTAATTTTACCCATGAATTAAAAACGAGAGCAGAATTCACAAGTAGCAGCCATATCTAGAGCTTAAATGTCTTTGAGCTAGGTCTCCCAGCTCCCTAAAATTGAAAGCATAGTGGTTTTATAACTATATACATTTTTTTCCTTTTCCATAGCACTCTGCACTGTAGTCTTTAAAGGCTTCTATCATTTTCTTTCATCTGTTTTCAGTAAGCTAATTCTTGATTATAAACTATAAGCATATTCTATGGAGACAAACTGGAACATACAGAAAAATTTATTTGAAGTAAATTTAACTTCTTAGTCTTTATTATTCAAGGATACAACATCTAATATTTTGTCTTATTTTATTCTTTGCTTTTTAACAATGAATATTTACATTTTCTCATATTGTAAAAATATGCTTAATGTTCCTTCAAATTAATTCTATTTCATAAATACTTTATGTAATTTGCTTGTATTTCTTGTTGATTTTTCAGTATCATAAATAACGGCATTGAGATTTTGACATAATTTTCTTCTGAATTTGCCATTATTTCTTAGAAAAGATTGGGAGGTTATCAGGTCAGCAAATATGGATGTTTTGAAGGCTCTGGGTTTATGGTGCCAAATAACTTTCTCAGATTTATTTTTACTGAGGACTAAGGCACCTGTCTTTGGAACAGAGTTACTGTAAAGATAACTGGATGCCCTGTGTTCTATCACGACTTTGTAACTCGCAGCTGTGCTGTTGGATGCAGGTTAACAGACGCAGCCCTTCTCAGCAAGGCCCGATGGGCTGTCCAGAGCAATGACTGAATATGACACAGGTGCAGAACAGCACACATTCCTGATTAAAGATACTGGCCTCCCCTTTTATTTTTCCAGCTCTCATGCAGGTCATTTCAGTGTAAATCAGAATGTGATTGTGATTTGCCAGGAGCCAACTCACGAGATCCCACCCGTGACAAGGTCATGAGGAGAAAACCTGACAGGCAAGGCGGATCAGGTTTTCAGGGATTCCGAAAAGCTGCCCCCGGCGCTCACCTTAAAGACGGTATCTGTCTTTCTGATGCTTGCTTCAATAGACTCCTCCCTAATTTCTGTGACACAGGTAGAAAGTCTTCCCCGATTTCTTTCCAAATAAGAATCAACTTAGAACTTTGATCAATATGTCTCCCGGGTGGTGGTATCTTATGAGATTATCCGGGATGAAAGGAGTGTTTCAATTTAAACTCCTTTGCTGACATTCTAGTTTGTTTAGCAAATGCGTTTATGCCCTTGGTACTAATATGCATGACTGCTTATAATACCCTAATCATAAAACAGCATAAAGAACCTGATCATATAAAGACCCTAATAGACATAGAGCCCTTCAGGGGGTGAGGAAGCCCTATTATAAAACACAAGAAAAATTATTCTAAAAGTGGTTATTGGGTTAACATTCACTTGCTGTGTTTTTGCTCTTAATGTGCTAAGGTTGTGTTATGGAAACCATTGTTAATATAGTTAAAGATCTAGAAAAATAAGAGCTTAGCCCTAGTGTGGTAATAATGAGATGGTTGCTAATTGTCAGCCAGGAGTGCTAGGCAGAGGCTGCCTCACTGAAGCCACAGAGTCTGTGTGAGGTAAACCTCTTAGATAAATTCAACTGACAACTTCTGCAGAAGAATTGACTTTTATGTTAACAAGGTTATACTTCTACTATGTTGTGACATGCTATACTGTTGCCCTATGAGACTGTAACGTTTCTGTTAAGATCACCCCAGAAACGAAAAATAGGTTTACATTCACCTGACTTGCATAAAATGTCAACAGGCCCCAAGGCCAGAAGATAATGTACAAGACCCTCATAAACAAAGAAGTATGCAGAAAACACCCTGGTTTTGTGAAGGACAAGCTGATGCAAGGTTAAACTATCTTCCCCTTAGAAATGTACTCACTTAGGGTATAAAAGCTATATATAGCACATATATAGCATATATATAGCATATATATATAGCATATATATAAAGCATTACCAGACCCTGCTGCAAACACCCCCGTCTGGTCTCTCTCTCTCTCTCTCTCTCTCGCCGATGCCGTTCATCCTGAGGGTACCCCTGGATCCTGCTGGGGCTGGACCCCGGCAGTGACTAAAGCTAATCAAGCTGTTTTAACCCTTAAGTTTGTCTGATATCAGAATCCCCAAATGCTGGGTCAGTAATTTGTGATATTTGAAAACAAAAACAAGCAAACAAAAAACCATGTCCCATGCATTCCAGTTCTGGCTCAGCACTGAAGTGTCTGAGTGACACTGGGAAAGTAATTTAAACCCTCAGTACTTTGATTTGTTCATATTATAAGAAGAAATTCTTGGAGTTGATAAGTTTCAAGACCCTTCAAACTATTTTTAAAAGGCTATTACTCTCATCACATATTTAAAGTACATATGCTGGTATCTTCCCTCCCAGAAAGCTCTTCAAATTAACCTCCTTTCTTATTCATAATCAGATTTGGCTGTAAGGGCACCTGTGATTAAAAACCTAAAATGTTTCTTAGCATCCTTCTATACTCCTGTTCAAATCTCTTCCCAGCAATTGACGTCTAATAGTCTACATTAACACAACTAGGGGGAACTACCAGAGATTATTCAAGGGCAAATACTCACAGGTTTCAAAGTAACTTTCAGATCATACTTTTATTAGAAGCAATCACCAATATCATTCCTTAAAAAAGGAAAGAGAAAAGCAGTACCTTATACTCAGTTTTAACATAAACTCACAGTAAACCTGTTAAGCTCTCAATAGAATTTCTAAAGGAGTAATAATAGAACATTAATATATGGAACACCAAGCTAATATAGATGCTGTGATTAATCATAAGTGGGTTTTTTGCAGCTGATGTAAAAGGAAATAATTATAGATTACCTTATTATATAAAAAGGGACACATATGTTTTCAGAAAAGATACTTAATTTTCTTCTATTGAGTTCTAAACGAACCACACAGTGCAAGCACTGTTTCATATCTCAACAGAATGCAAGGACATAATGTTAATGTACCTCACTGAAAGCCTTCTGAAGCTTCTTTCTAGGCTCAGAACTTGTTTTAATTTTTCCACATAAATTAAACACTTATTTTCCCTGTTACTATTTAACAGAATCAACAAATTCCAACAACTCAAACCTAACTGACCAAATCTCCCCCGAGTGGTTTTCCTTATCAACAGGACTGACAGGACATCACATATAAATTGTTGCTGATGGACACAATTACAGGCTGATGATATGCTATGTACATCCATAATGAGTATTCTGCATTATCCATTTCCAAAATGCATCAATGTAAGAAATTCTGATTTTGGCTTGTCACAAATCAAATATATCACATCATTCACAGTACCTAATGAACTAGAATTTCTTTAACAAATTCATCATAATTAGAAAATATGTGAAAATACTTTTCTGAAAATATCTTCCCTAAGCTCTGCTGTAAAATCCCAACTGAATTGTTATCTTCATCACTCCAGAAATCCTGGCAATCCAAAGAGGCCCCCAGGACATTATATCCTCTGACCTCTCCAAATGGTAGGAAAAATTTGGGAAAGAAGTCTAGAAACCATTTACAAGGTCCCTACCACTTACAGGACTGGGAGTAATAGGAGAGCAAAGTCAAGCTCTACAAAAATAATGCCCCTTCTCATCCCCAGCCTTTCTACAACCTGATTAAAGGGATAAAATGGACAGAAGACCTGAATAGACATTTTTCCAAAGACGACATAGATGGCCAACAGGCACATGAAAAGATGCTCAACATCAAAAATCAATGCAAACTAAAACCACAATGAGGTGTCACCTAATACTTAACACCTAGCAATGAGGCTATCATCAAGAAGTCTACAAGCAATAAATGCTGAAATGGGTTTGGAGAAAAGGGAACACTCTTACGCTGTTGGCGGGATGTACACTGGTGAAGCCACTGTGGAAAACACTACGGAGGTTTCTCAAGAAACTAAATTAGAGCTACCATGAAACTGAAAAGTGAAAGTGAAGGTCGCTCAGTCATGTCCAACTCTTTGTGACCCCATGGACTATACAGTCCAGTATTCTTGGGCTTCCCTTGTGGCTCAGCTGGTAAAGAATCCACTTGCCATGTGGGACAGCTATCATATGAACCAGCAATTACACTCCTCAGTGAATCTGAAAAAAATGAAAACACTAATTTAAAAAGGTACATGCACCCAGTGTTCATAATAGCATTGTTTATAACTGCCAAGATTATGGAAGCAACTTAAGTGTCCATCAACAGATGAATGGACAAAGACAACATAGTGTATGTACACTGTATCTTGCACACAGACACACACACACAGAAAAACACACAATGGAATACTGTTCAGCCATGAAAAAAGAAGGAAATTTTGCCATTTGCAACAACATGGATGAAGCTGGATGGTATTATGTTTAATAAAATAAGTCAGACAAAGACAAATACTGTACGATATTACTTATATGTGGAATCTAAGAATAAATACAACAAACTTTTGTACAAAAAAGTTTGTACAACAAACTTTTGTTATAGTGACTATAACAGAAAAAGAAACATACACAGATACCAAGAACGAATTAGTGGTTATCAGTGGAAAGAGAAGCAGGGAGACAGGGACAGGGTATTAAAAGGTACAAACTACTGTGCCCAAAGTAAATAAGCCTGAAGGATATACTGGATAGCACAGGGAATACAGCCAATGCTTTGTAACAACTAAAAATGGAGTATAACTTTTAAAAATTGTGAATCGCTATGTTGTACACCTGAAACTTACATAATTCTGTAGATAAACTATACCTCAATTTTTAAAAAGCTTTTTAAAAAAGGAAATAGTCCTTGGCTTCTCTCTCACCTTTTAGTGATTATAAATAGATAAATTATCAAGCCATTTCCCCGCACTAGTTTTACTGTTTCTGCAGGACACAAAGAAAGCTCTCTTAGATGGATGCATGAGACAAGTGCTCAGGGCTGGTGCACTGGGAAGACCCAGAGGGATGGGATGGAGAGGGGGGCGGGAGGGGGGATCGGGATGGGGAACACATGTGGATCCATGGCTGATTCATGTCAGTGTATAGCAAGAACCACTACAAGATTGTAAAGCAATTAGCCTCCAACTAATAAAAATAAATGGAAAAAAAAAAAAAAAGCTCTCTTAGAGGGCTCCCCCTAAACTGTAAGGAAAGGAAAGAGAACGCTGTCCCACAGAGGCTGCAAAAGAAGGACTACTTCTTGGGCTCACAAACCTCATGGAAGGGTGAGTGCTGTCCATGGTAGCAAGGCTAGATTCAGTTGATCTCATCACCTGGGCTTCACTAGCAATGGGAAAAGCTGAGATAAGATGATGTGAACCAGGGTCTAACCTGTGTCTCTAACCCTCATTTATAACCTAACCCCATTCTGCAGGCAGTCCTTCTTCAGTAAGTGCATGCACTAGGAGTGAAACAGAGAGTGAGCTACTAAGCACCGTTTCTGCAGCTCCCTATGACTGGAGTGTTGTATCCAATGGGAAACTCCCAAATATCCATGTTGAACTATAATGGCTTCACTTAAGTTGTCATGGAGGCTTTTCCTAAAGAGGATTATTCTTTGCAATAAGGGTGATGAATTTAATAGTTCCTAATAGACTAAATGTATAAAGGAACTGTGTCTCTTTCATGTTCTGTCAGAAAGAGTGGTGGCTAAAAGTGCTCTTTTGCTTCCTTCCCATGAATTGTGAGGGGTTTTCATTTCCAAAATTATTTCCTACCATTGACAGAATATAAAGGGAAAGAAATGAAGATCTACCTAGAACAAAGCTGGAAAAAATAGAAATGTTGAAAAAATCATATTCAGAGAGGTAAGCACAGGAGGAAGGTATCTATGACTATTCTCAAAAGTAAGTAAATTAAACGAGCCAAATAGATGGGCAATTCCATTGTTTCTTTTGGTAGGAGCACCCTGACTGAAAAAGGGGCCTTATAGCTTCACTTGCATAGACTTCACACAGAAGAATTATACAAAAAAGATCTTCATGACCCAGATAACAATGGTGGTGTGATCACCCATCTAGAGCCACACATTCTGGAACACGAAGTCCAGTGGGCCTTAGGAAGCATCATCACGAACAAAGCTAGTAGAGGTGGTGGAATTCCAGTTGAGCTATTTCAAATCCTAAAAGATGATGTTGTTAAAGTGCTGCACTCAATATGCCAGCAAATTTGGAAAACTCAGCAGTGGTCACAGGACTGGAAAAGGTCAGTTTTCATTCCAATCCCAAAGAAAGGCAATGCCAAAGAATGTTCAAACTACCACACAATTGCACTCATCTCACATGCTAGCAAAGTAATGCTCAAAATTCTCCAAGTCAGGCTTCAAGGTACGTGAACCGTGAACTTCTGGATGTTCAAGCTGGATTGAGGAAAGGCAGAGGAACCAGAGATCAAATTGTCCACATCCGTTGGATCATTGAAAAAGCAAGAGAGTTCTAGAAAAACATTTACTTCTGCTTTATTGACTATGCCAAAGCCTTTGACTTTGTGGATCACAATAAACTGTGGAAAATTCTGAAAGAGATGGGAATACCATACCACCTGACCTGCTTCCTGAGAAGTTTGTATATAGGTCAAGAAGCAACAGTTAGAACTGGATGAGGAACAACAGACTTGTTTCAAATAGGAAAAGGAGTATGTCAAAGCTATATATTGTCACCCTGCTTATTTAACTTACATGCAGAGTACATCATGTGAAATGCCAGGCTGGATGAAGCACAAACTGGAATCAAGATTGCCGGGAGAAATATCGATAACCTCAGATACGCAGATGACACCACCCTTATGGCAGAAAGTGAAGAGGAACTAAAGAGCTTCTTGATGAAAGTGAAAAAGGAGAGTGAAAAAGTTGGCTTAAAACTCAACATTCAGAAAACTAAGATCATGGCATCTGGTCCCATCACTTCACGGCAAATAGATGGGGAAACAATGGAAACAATTGAGTGACTTTATTTTCTTGGGCTACAAAATCACTGCAGATAGTGACTGCAGCAATGAAATTAAAAGATGCTTGCTCCTTGGAAGAAAAGCTAGACAGCATATTAAAAAGCAGAGACATTACTTTGCCAACAAAGGTGCGTCTAGTCAAAGCCATGGTTTTTCCAGTAGTCATGTATGGATGTGAGAGTTGGGCCATAAATAAAGCTGAGCAGTGAAGAACTGATGCTTTTGAACTGTGGTGTTGGAGAAGACCTTTGAGAGTCCCTTGGAATGCAAGGAGATCAAACCAGTCAATCCTAAAGGAAATCAATATTCATTGGAAGGACTGATGCTGAAGCTGAAACTCCAATACTTTGGCCACTTGATGTGAAAAACTGACTCATTGGAAAAGCCCCAGATGCTGGGAAAAATCAAAGGCACAAGGAGAAGGGGATGACAGAGGATGAGATGGTTGGATGGCATCACCAACTCAATGGACATGAGTTTGACCAAGCTCTGGGAGTTGGTGAAGGACATGGAAGCCCGGTGTGCTGCAGTCCATAGGGTCACAAAGAGCTGGACACAACTGAGCAACTGAACTGAACTGATCTATGTCAAAGAGGGCAAGGGTCTTACTTTGCCATAGATACACACAGACACACAGTATTAATAGCTCCACATCTCCAGTCAAACACTGCTGGTAGAGTGCCCTGTAGTTTGGGGTCTACTTCTTTGTGAAGAATATCACTTTTCTTCTCTAAATCAGTCCTGCGACCCAGAGCAGCTTCTGCATGTTCTCATCATTTTGAAGTAACAGATCCATGAGTTTGGCAGGACTTTGATTCCCCAAACTGGATACTTCCCAACATAGGTAACTAAAAATCAGAGGAAATGGGGGCAGCCCTGATTTGTGAGCTCTGAATTTTGTAGGATAAAGTAAAGGAGGTTAATCTGAAAAGTCAGGAGGCACCTTGAATTCGTGTTAGTGAAGAGCTCCATCTCCTGTTCCGTGTGAGTATGTTCTCAGAACAGCTTCCACCAGCAAGAGGTTGCTATGAATACTGATGTAAGAGGAAATGGCTAGCCTGTAACCCTTTTGCAATGCAGATTCTCCTGTTCATTAACCGAGCCCAATAATTAATGCTTTTTTGCATTGTGGTAGGTACTGATAACTGAGAGAGGAAAACACAGAGCGAAATTAATTTTTATATGTTTAACCTTCAGCAAAGAAAAAAGGCAGCCAGCAACTTTATAGGTTTTCTTGAAATAATTTTACCCTTTCACTTAGAAAATTCAATTTTGGACCTCAGGGCAAGCAACAAGAAATCCTTTTTCTAAGCTCTGTGGGATGAGTGAGTTAGAATAGCCTCAGTACAGAGCTGGTTCAAGTTGGTAAAGAAACAGCTTTCCTGGCTCATAAACTGGACCAGCTTTGGTCTATTAGACTCTGTTAAAACTCTTTCTATGTTGATTTTAACTTCAATCCCCCTCAGTGCCCTGCCTTTCATTACTAAATACAGCCTAAAGGGGAAGAAAATGAAAGGGAAAGTGTTTATTATAAGGCAGAAATGCTAAGGGTCCAATAAATGACCAGACAAAATTATACATTTTCCTCTTTTTCTAAATGACCAGACAAAATTATACATTTTCCTTTTTTCACCACTGAAAGAACAACTTTTTTGGAAGTACTTTTGGTAGTTTTTGTTTGCTTGCTTTCCACTATTTCATTGGAAAGACAATGGATCAATGAAATTAAGCAACTTTTCCTCCACAAGTACACTGGAAGGCCATCCAATCTTAAGTAAAATGCACTGGACTATAAACTGAATTCTATTCTATCTAAAAACAACTGACACTATCGAACTCAATGGGCTTAAATTTATTTCCTGTGGAAGCAGGGGTTGCCTTAAATGAAACCTTTATTTTAAATACATAAAAATGTTATGATTATTGTGCCATCCACCCAACAGCACACTGAACTTTAGAAATACATTTCCTATTATGTTTATGAGAATGGTTTGAATGCATATTTTGAATCAATATAATTAAGTCATTCCTAAATATATTCCTAAATATTCCTAAATAAGAATTATTTTTACAGTGGAGGTCATCCAAGGTCCTTTATAATTCCAACTGGCCTAAGTTAGAGAAAAAAGCCCAGCTTATTAGCTTACTGGTTTTCTGCATTAGATGACATAAGATTAAGCCCAGTCAGAAGTAGTAACACTGCTAAGGCACCTTGGTTATCATAGTTTCTAGATGTTTAAAGCAACACAAAACATACCATATTAACGTTACCCCTTTAAGTTACTTCATAAAATCATACCCAATATCCTGAAATACTCAATTATAATTAGTATATGAGTAAATAGTTCATTTCCAGATGGCAATTAGTGTTAAATATTAAACAGATAAAATTGTTTATTCTATACTAAAACAAATATACTGACTCAAATTACTCAGTTTTGAAAGTCATTATCACTGATCACAATGACAGATTTCTGTCTACATGGATAATAAAATCATTTGGCCATGTAACCACTGGGAGTTCATTTCTGTGTTAGGATCCCCAAATCTCTATACAGGACAATAAAAAGAAAAACTAGCACTACCTTTACTATTTTTGATTCTTGTAATACATTTTTAAGATAAAGTTTTTCAAAATAAATATTTCATATAAGGTTAAGGAGCAATTCTGACATATCCCAAATAATTTACTTAGTAATGACCAAAAGAAGTCACTAAAGATTAATTTTTTCCAGAAATAGCTGATAATGTGACAATAGCAATGGCAAGCAAATTAAACAGTATATGAAATGTTCTGCTGTATGGCATAAATTCTATAAAACCTATGAGGTTTACGGTAATCTAAGGTAGTGTGACTATCAATAATTTGTATTCTTATCTATACTTTTAAGCTTTCAAGGAGCAAATTACCCATTATTGGAGAAAAATAATAAATGTCACCAAAATAAGTTATGTGAATTATTTAAAGTTGTGCCAGGATGCATTAACAAACACTGTTTTTCTCCACCTCTCTCCCTACTTAGGGTTGCTTTCTGCCTACAACAAAATCATGAGTTTGTGGTTAGGGCATCTAAACAAGTTTCTCCTCATGCTGTTCTCAGTATTAGGCAACACACATACCGCATGTGAAAATGCTGAAGGATCAGTCCCATTATCCGCCCCTCATCTCATCACTTACATCCGTGTTCTCAGTTCAGTCCAGTCGCTCACTCATATCTGACTCTTTGAGACCCCATGCACTGCAGCATGCCAGGCTCCCCCTGTTCTAGCTCTAGATATTTCTCACCCCTAGTTGGACTCCTTTCTGCAACAGATCTCCTATTCAAGGAAATAATTTCTTCTTCCTTCAGCTTATTCTAATAGCTACCGTTGCCTCTTTATATCCTCTTTCCCCAAACAGGCTAGCAGCACACCCAACATAAACTCAACACCTAGAAAAGTAGTATCTCATCTTCAAGTCTGCTTTACTCCATGGCAAAAATTCCTGGATTGTGACCTTCCCCCATCCCAGCTTTACTGAGATATGATGACAAAATTGTATATATGTAAGGTGTACAATGTGATGTTTTTGATATAAGTACATGCGGCAAAATGATGACCACAATCAAGCTAATTACCACATCCATTACCTCAAAGTTATCATTTTGCGTGTGTGATGAGCACTGAGATCTATTCTTTTTACAAAATTTCAAGTATACTTTATTATTAACTCTAGACACCTGATGTTGTACATTGATTTTTCAGAACTTCTTACTCTCTTAACCTAAAGTGATAACCAACATCTCCCTTTTTTACCTAACCCTCAGCTCCTGGTAGTTGTCATTCTAGTCTTTGTTACTGAGCTCAGTTTTGTTTTGAATATTTATTTATTTAGGCTGTGCCAGGTCTTAATTATGGCATACAGGATCTTTAGGTGTGCATGTGGGATCTAGTTCCCTGACCAGGGATTGAACCCAGGAGCCTTGTACTGGGACGGTGAAGTCTGAGGGAAGTTCCCCCCCCTCCACTTCCCCCATGCCTTTTTTTTTTTTTAAGAGTCCATACATAAATGAGATCATGCAGTATTTGTCTTTCTCCATCTGGCTTATTTCACTTAGCATAATATCCTCCATATTTATCCATACTGTCAAGAAAATGGCAGGATGTCTTTATGTTTAAAGCTGAGCAATTTATATTCTCTATCCTTGCATCTTTATCGAACCCATCTTTGCATGAAATGTTCCCTTGGTATCTCTAATTTTCTTGAAGAGAAAACTAGTCTTTCCCATTCTGTTGTTTTCCTCTATTTCTTTGCATTGATCGCTGAGGAAGGCTTCCTTATCTCTCCTGGCTATTCTTTGGAACTCTGCATTCAAGTGGGAATCTTTCCTTTCCTCCTTTGCTTTTCTCTTCTCTTCGTTTCATGGCTATTTGTAAGGCCTCCTCAGACAACCATTTTGCTTTTTTGCATTTCTTTTCCAGGGGGATGGTCTTGATCCCTGTCTCCTGTACAATGTCACGAACCTCTGTCCCTAGTTCATCAGGCTCTCTGTCTATCAGATCTAGTCCCTTAAATCTATTTCTCACTTCCACTGTATAGTCATAAGGGATTTGATTTACGTAATACCTGAATGGTCTAGTGGTGGTTATCCTTACTTTCTTCAGTTTAAGTCTGAATATGGCAATAAGGAGTTCATGATCTGAGCCACAGTCAGCTCCCGGTCTTGTTTTTGCTGACTGTATAGAGCGTCTCTATCTTTGGCTGCAAAGAATATAATCAATCTGATTTCGGTGTTGACCATCTGGTGATGTCCATGTGTAGAGTCTTCTCTTGTGTTGTTGGAAGAGGATGTTTGCTATGACCAGTGCATTCTCTTGGCAAAACTCTATTAGCCTCTGCCCTGCTTCATTCCGTACTCCAAGGCCAAATTTGCCTGCTACTCCGGGTGTTTCTTGTCTTCCTACTTTTGCATTCCAGTCCCCTATACTGAAAAGGACATCTTTTTTTGGGTGTTACTTCTAAAAGGTCTTGTAGGTCTTCATAGAACCATTCAACCTCAGCTTCTTCAGCATTACTGGTTGGGGCATAGGCTTGGATTACCGTGATACTGAATGGTTTGCCTTGGAACGAACAGAGATCATTCTGTCGTTTTTGAGATTGCATCCAAGTACTGCATTTCAGACTCTCTTGTTGACTATGATGGCTACTCCATTTCTTCTAAGGGATTCCTGCCCACAGTAGTAGATATAATGGTCATCTGAGTTAAATTCACTCATTCCAGTCCATTTTAGTTCACTGATTCCTAGAATGTCGACATTCACTCTTGCCATCTCCTGTTTGACCACTTTCAATTTGCCTTGATTCATGGATCTAACATTCCAGGTTCCTATGCAATATTGCTGTTTACAGCATCGGAGCTTGGTTCTATCACCAGTCACATCCACAACTGGGTATTGTTTTTGCTTTGGCTCCATCCCTTCATTCTTTCTGAAGTTATTTCTCCACTGATCTCCAGTGGAAAAGACCCTGATGCTGGGAGGGATTGGGGGCAGGAGGAGAAGGGGACGACAGAGGATGAGATGGCTGGATGGCATCACTGACTCGATGGACATGAGTTTGAGTAAACTCCGGGAGTTGGTGATGGACAGGGAGGTCTGGCGTGCCGCGATTCATGGGGTCGCAAAGAGTCGGATATGACTGAACGACTGAACTGAACTGAACTGAACAATTGAAAAAATTGTTTCAGGTCTGATGCCAGGCCTCCCTGTCCATCACCAACTCCCAGAGTTTACTAAAACTCATGTCCATCGAGTCAGTAATGCCATCCAGCCATCTCATCCTCTGTCGTCCCCTTCTCCTCCTGCCCCCAATCCCTCCCAGCATCAGGGTCTTTTCCAATGAGTCAGCTTTTCGCATGAGGTGGCCAAAGTATTGGAGTTTCAGCTTTAGCATCAGTCCTTCCAATGAACACCCAAGACCGATCTCCTTTAGGATGGACTGGTTGGAACTCCTTGTAGTCCAAGCGACTCTCAAAGAGCCTTCTTCAACACCATAGTTCAAAAGCATCAATTTTTCGGCGCTCAGCTCTCTTCACAGTCCAACTCTCACATCCATACATGACCACTAGAAAAACCATAGCCTTGACTAGATGGACCTATGTTGGCAATGTAGTTCTCTGCTTTTTAATATGCTATCTAGGTTGGTCATAACTTTCCTTCCAAGGAATAAGCATCTTTTAATTTCATGGCTGCAATCACCATCTGCAGTGATTTTGGAGCCCCCCAAAATAATGTCTGACACTGTTTCCACTGTTTCCCCATCTATTTCCCATGAAGTGATGGGACCAGATGCCATGATCTTAGTTTTCTGAATGTTGAGCTTTAAGCCAACTTTTTCACTCTCCTCTTTCACTTTCATCAAGAGGCTTTTTAGTTCCTCTTCACTTTCTGCCATAAGGGTGGTGTCATCTGCATATCTGAGCTTATTGATATTTCTCCCAGCAATCTTGATTCCAGCTTGTGCTTCTTCCAGCCCAGCATTTCTCATGATGTACTCTGCATATAAATTAAACAAGCAGGGTGACAATATACAGCCTTGACGTACTCCTTTTCCTATTTGGAACCAGTTTGTTGTTCCATGTCCAATTCTAACTGTTGCTTCCTGACCTGCATAAAGGTTTCTCAAGAGGCAGGTCAGGTGGTTAATTTTTCAACTATACCCAAACAGGGAAATCCAGTTCACTCAGTCATGTCCAACACTTTGCGACCCCATGGGCTGCAGCACGCCAGGCTTCCCTGTCCATAACCAATTCCCAGAGCTTGCTCAAACTCATGTCCATTGAGTCGGTGATGTCATCCAACCAATTCATCCTCTTTCATCCCCATCTCCTCCTGCCTTCAAGCTTTTCCAGCATCAGGGTCTTTTCCAACGACTCAGTTCTTCTCATCAGGTAGCCAAAGTACTAGAGCTTCAGCTTCAGCATCAGTCCTTTCAATGAATATTCAGGACTGATTTCCTTTAGGACTGACTGGTTTAATCTCCTTGCATTCCAAGGTACTCTCAAGAGTCTTCTCCAACACCACAGTTCAAAAGCATCAATTCTTCAGTGCTCAGCCTTCTTTATAGTCCAACTCTCACATTCATATAGGGCTACTGGAAAAACCATAGCTTTGACTAGACGGACCTTTGTCAGCAAAGTAATGTCTCTACTTTTTAATATGCTGTCTAGGTTGGTCATAGCTTTTCTTCCAAGGAGTCACCGTCTGCAGTGATTCTGGAGACCAAGGAAACAAAATCTCTCACTGTTTCCATTATTTCTCCATCTATTTGCCATGAAGTGATGGGACCGGATGCCATGATCTTAGTTTTCTGAATGTTGAATTTTAAGCCAGCTTTTTCACTCTCCTCTTTCACTTTCATCAAGTTCCTCTCCACTCTCTGCCATAAGAGTAGTGTCGTCTGTGTATCAGAGGTAGTACTTAGAAATATCTGTGCCATTTAGGTATAGACCATAATGATTTCACACTTTTCAATTGACTTCTCTGAATATTCCCCTCAGGAGGAAGAATAAGGGAAACTGAAAAAGGTTAGAAGAAGATCAAAATAAAGGAAATATTTATATTCACATGATAGCTGATACTTTTCTAAGATATTTCCATTCTTACTGACACACAACAGGCAAGCAGAGAAGACAAACGTTTCAGATCATTGTTAGTGATATTAAGAATCTACTGGCACCTCTGCTTGCAATGGTACTTTCATATAGAAAAGCTTACTCAGGGATTCCTTGGTAGCTCAGTGGTAAAGAATCTGCCTGCCAATGCAGGAGTCCCAGGTTCGAGCCCTGATCCAGGAGGATCCCATATGCTGTGGAGCAGCTGAACCCTTGCGCTACAATGACTGAGCCTGTGCTCTAGAGCCCATGAGCCACAGCAACTGAGCCCACATGTCACAACTACTGAAGCCCACATGCCCTAGCGCCCATGTGCTGCAACAAGAAAAGCCACTGCAATGAGAAGCCTGGGGAACACAACTAGAGAGTAGCCCTCACTCTCTGCAATTAAGAGAAAGCCTGTACAGCAACGAAGACCCAGCACAGCCATAAATAAAATAAGAAATTTAAAAAAATATATATTCAAGGCAGTTCCATGAGGTCAGTAGGGCAAGGGAAATCTCCAAAAATGAGTCTAAGTTTTTGCCTTCACATTTCTCAGTATGTTCAGACATTTAGCATAAGCTGTGGGAATTGCTGCTGTCTTGTTGCTCTTGATTGAGATGATCTTCATTAGGCATTAATCAGTATATGAAGAGTCTAAATATAAATTATTATCAAATCAATTAAAGACAGAAAATCCTCAGTGAATTTCCAAATATAAGCTTCTGCTCAGTGAGCATAATGGGAACCAGGAGCTGACTGAAGAATAAGCCAGAAGAGCAATTTGGGTGTTTCCACTCCATAGAAGCAAGAGACATCACAGACTTAAACTTAGGTTTCCAAGCAGAATTCTAAGTGATGAGAAAATATAACCTGGGCCTGGTCCTGCTGAATAGAATCCGAGTATGTTAATAAAAAAGGAAAACTCTTGCTAGCAATAGCCAATTTCTAGAGAGGAGTTTTACATCAGTATAGCACCACCAGTGTAAGCAGCCCTTCAACGATCACTTGAATTCAGGACTTATAATCCACAGATATCCTAAAACCACATGGCTTCCTGCATGCCATGGTGATATTTTCAGGGGAAAAAGTTTATGTTAATATGCAAATACTTAATATTTTTCATTTTATTCCCAAATGATGCCTGGTTTGAAAAGTCACTATAAAAAGTGAGGATGAACAGATCTTAAGAACCACAGTTTTCTGTGTGAAAGCTAGAAACAAACATTAAAACACAATTTTAACATGATTTTAATAATTATGTAAGTTGGGGTTCCCAAGTGGTGAGAGTGGTGAAGAATCCACCTCCCAATGGAGAAGACATTGGAGACGCAGGTTCAATCCCTGTTTGAAGGAGATCCCCTGGGGGAGGGCATGGAAACTCACTCCAGTATGCTTGCCTGGAGAATCCCATGGACGGAGGAACCTGTTAGGTTCCTCTGTCTGTGGAGTCACAAAGAGTCGGACACAACTGAAGCAACTTAGCATGCACACACTAAGTTAATTTTATTTTGGCTGATTGTTAAAGAAAAACACTATCCAAATACAAATGGTGGGTGAAGAAAAGTGACATGAAAGAAATACAAATGTTAAAAAATGTTTTATATGTAATGCATGTAAAACTTCCTTATTTTTGACAGAAAGGAAAGAAGTATACAATTTTTGTTAATATCAGATTCTTTTTTAATTGATGTATAGTTGACTTACAATGTGTGTTAATTACTGCTGTATAGCAAAGTGATTCAGTTATACATATATATATATATATATATATATATATATATACACACACACATTCTTTTTTAATACATTATTTTCCATTATGATTTATCATCAGTTCAGTTCAGTTCAGTCGCTCAGTCGTGTCTGACTCTTTGTGACCCTGTGGACTGCAGCACGCCAGGCCTCCCTGTCCATCACCAACTCCCGGAGTTGTCATAGGCTATTGAATATAGCGTGCTGTGCTATACAGTAGGAACTTGTTGTTTATCCATTCTATACATAAAAAGCTTACATCTGCTAACCCTAACCTACCACTTTATCCTTTCCCCAATCCTCTTCCCAGCAGTCACAAGTTGGTCCTCTATGTCCATGATTCTGTTTCTATTTCATAGATAGGTTCATTTGTGTCATATTTTAGATTCTTCATATAAATGATACCAGATGGTACGTCTTTTTCTGACTTCACTTAGTACAATAAGCTCTAGTTGCATCCACGTTGATGCAAATGGCATGAGCTTTTTCTTTTTTATGGACAAGTAGTATTTCACTGTATGTATGTACCACATCTTTTTTATCCATTTATCTGTCAATGGACATTTAGGTGGTTTCCATGTCTTGCCTATTGTGAACAGTGCTGCTTTGAACACAGGGGTGCATGTATCTTTGTGAATTAAGAGTCTTATCTGGATATATACCCAGAAGTGGGATTGCTGGATGATATAGTAGCTCTACCTTTAGTTTTATGAGGACTCTCCATATTGTTTTCCACCATGGCTTCACCAACTTACATTTCCACCAACAATGGAGGAGGGTTCCCTTTTCTCCACATCCTCGACAGCATGTTACTTACAGTAAGACTTTTAAAGATGAAGTAGTACCTCAACATAGCTCTGCTTGGCCTTTCTCTAATCATTAGTGATGTTGAGCATCTTTTCAGGTATCTACTGGCCATCCATATAAAGTCAGACTCTTAATAACATCTTCATGTAAAAGTCAAACAAATAACCAAAGAATATTAAATTTCTTTTAAATTATTAACTTTCCTGAATTACCCTCATTATCATCAGCTCCATATATTAGGATTAACTTCATCATAGCGCAGTATAGCAGGTTCTTTATCACTGGAGGAAGCAGTGACAGAAAACATCTCTAGGAAATAACACTTTAATTACTACAGAGAATCTCACTGAAGTTCAAAATAAACATTACCCACAAGGTTTATATAACAGAACTGAGAAGAGACCTTTCAATTGTAAAAGTTCCTGTAAGATCAGTTTTCTGAGTTATTTTCAAGATAACTTATTTAAAACATGAAAAGTAACTCTTTCGTGGCTAGCTAGGACAACACTGTGAAGGGCCCTCTCTTGGATGAAGAATGATCCCATGCTTAAGTCCTGACTTTTCTCTTGGGAAGAGCGTCCTTGTCCGCTGTTCTTTGTGATCCCTGGCCCCAGTCTGTGGGGTTCTTCCTTTTTCTCCTCTTTGCTGTCTCTGCAGTGGGTACTGGGGAACGCACTCTTCTTACAAGTGCACAACCTTCCCAGCCCTCATTCTGCTCATGGGGCTTCCCTGATAGCTCAGTTGGTAAAGAATCCACCTGCAATGCAGGAGACACTGGTTCAATTCCTGGGTTGGGAAGATCTGCTGGAGAAGGGATAGGCTACCCACTCCACTATTCTTGGGCTTCCCTGGTGGCTCAGCTGGTAAAGAATTCACCTGCAATGTGGGAGACCTGGGTTCAGTCCCTGGGTTGGGAAGATCCCCTGGAGAAGGGAAAGGCTACCCACTCCAATATTCTGGCCTAGAGAATTCTATGGACTGTATAGTCCATGGAGTCGCAGAGAATCTGACATGACTGACTTTCACTTTCACTTTTCACTTTCATTATTCTGCACACAATGGGTAGGTGTCCAAGACTCAGTTACAGGATATTTAAATACATCCTCATGATATATTTGACAGCAAACTCTCAAAATGTAAGAGATTTCTCATGCATTCCATTCCAGAAAGTTCCATGTGCCAGAGATCTTTTTAAGAACATGTTTTTCACATAAATTGTGCTTCTTTGGGTTTTTCGGTCCTCATATTTCTAGCTTTAAACTAGATTACCCTAGAGCTGGTGAGCTATGCCAGAAATGCTGTGCCACTCTTCTTATAATGCTATGCCCTTATTCTTATCTTTGCTTTGAAGTTTCTTAATTCACTTTGATATTTTAACTTTACCTTTAGAGGTGAAGGTCATACTCTTATTTTGGTCTATTCCAAAAGACTGAGTTTTAATGGATCTTAATTTCTCTAATTTATCTCTTACATTTTCAGTATAAAAGAAATCAGCTATGCTGACTCTATGTTGTACCAAATTTCTGAGTTCTATTTAATCTCTTTTCATTTCCACGTTAAAATTAGCCAATTATTTTAACGAGCTCATCTCTCTCTTTTAATTCCTTGTCAAATATACCCAACTGCTTTTAGCTAAGCAGTACCTATAGGTGGCGCTAGTGGTAAAGACTCCCACCCAACCTCCTACCCCTGGCTGCTTGTCAGCGCAAGAGACATGAGACACAGGTTCAACCCCTTAGTCGGAAAGTTCCTCTGGAGAAGGAAATGGCAACCCACTCCAATATTCTTGCCTGGAAAATCCCATGGACAGAGGAACCTGGCAGGCTACAGTCCATAGGGTTACAGAGTCGGACACGACTTAGCATGCATGCACCAAGTTACTGCAGGTTACTATTTATGAGTTACTTTCCATTTTTCCATTTTCTAATAAAAGTTTCCTTATCAGTCCTGAGACAGCAGCTAAGCCAGTGCCATACATGTCATATTGGTATGAGATACCATACTTCTACTACTACATGAATTAGGCTATGCCTAGATTTCAGAACCAGGATGAGCTGTAAATTGCATAGCCTCAAATTAGATGTGTTCATGTTTTCACCTCAGGGAATAGTTCACAGACATTTTTGGTGTGGTTTGGGATTGGTGGGTTAGGTGGCAGCCATTTCCTTACTCAATATTTAAATTTTAGTGGATCTGAGGACTAAGGATTGGTTAAGGACTGAAGATTGGAGCAAAAATAGTTTCACTTAGTCATAGTTAAGCAGATCTCAAATAATAAAAATTTAAAGATACATAGGGCATGTTTTATGTCTCTTCGGTTCAGTTCAGTCACTCAGTCATGTCCAACTCTTTGTGGACATATGTCTCTTATCTTCCCCTAATTAGTAGAAAAGAAACTCCTCAGTCAAACCATGGTGCCTATCTTAATTTAAACAGAATTTTAAGAATTAACACAGGATTTTTAATATGATCCCTCTCTAAAATCAAATTAAAACACTAATAGTCAAATAAAATACATAAAGAGTGGGGGCAGAGGCAGGCAACATCACAGCAGTGGACTGGAGATATCCATACCTTTTGGGGAGATAGTATGGGGAGATAGATTGAAGAGTGGAGACCCTACTTGAGAAACTAGACTAGAAAAACTAAGTGCTTCAAGAGGAAAATCTTTCTGGTGAGAATTAGACCTGAGATGCCCTATATATTTTCAGGATTTAGAGTCAACTGGTGTTATAGAAGCTACAAACGGTACATGGGCTTAAAACAGGGAAAATGTTTCAAAGTTTACAAATGGAGAGCTTATACCTTCAAGTACCCTCTGCTACTCCACATGGCTAACTAATTACTACCTTTCCCACCTCCCAACCAAAGCAGGAAAAGGTTAATGACAAGAATCCACTGACTGAAGAACACAAAGAACAATGGAGAAGGCGGAACACAAGGCTGAAATGGCATTAAATGAAAGCCTGCTCTCTTACTCTTGCTTCCCAGACTGTTAGCAGCCAAGCATACACTTCAGGCAAAATATTAAAGGGTTTTCTTATAGAGATGACCAACCTAACACAAAAAGACCCAGAAACTGATACACTCTTTCAAAACCCAACTGCTCTACAGTGAATTCTACCAGCAGATAAATCTTTTCCAGGTATGCAGAGGTTTTTTTTTTTAAATCACAAACTTAATATTTCACTGTTAAATAAAATAATAAAAAAATAATAAAATAAAATAATGTTAAATAAAAATGGACATACAGGGACAATCAAATTGACAAGAGCTTCTAATTTGATAAACAGTCTAAACAAATGAAAAAGAAGTCAGAGGAAACTGAGACTATATAAAAGGAATCGGAAAAGAAAGAATATGAGCAATAATACCTCTAATATCCTCAAAGGGATAAGAAAGTATATTATATGCATGAAATAAAAATATAATACAACTTTTTATAGGAGGTTTAGAGAATGAAAAATGAATTTGAATATTAAAATTATAGAAATTACTAAAATAAAACGGAGGCAAATTAGAAACATGAGCAAGAAAGACAAAAATGGAAAACAGAAAATAAATTATAAAAAATCCAGAAGATAAAAAATTATAGTAGAACTATCATAAAGAGAGAATGAGGTAAAGTGTGGGAAGAATTAAAGAAATAACAATATATCTCACCATTGACAGGGACCATTTCTGTCTGTCTGCCACAATGAACAGAAAAACAACCTCCCCCAGAACATATTATGACATTTCAGAACATTAGGAATTAAGTGGAAAAATAAAACCTTCATAGATAGAAATATGTAAAGCACAAAAGATCAAAAGTAATGTTTTCAGACTTCTTAGCAGCATTCCTGAAAACTAAAAGACAATGCATCCAAAATTCTGAAGAAAAATCAGTTCCAACATAGGATTCTATACCCAGTCAAACCACTCAAACTTAAGGTTAAAATAAATAGAATGACAGGTACCTTTTTCACTACCTTTCTTCTTAGAAAACTTTTGAAGGATGTACTCTACTAAGAAGTAGAACAAACCAAGAAATGAGTAAACAGGATGCATGAAACAAAGGATCAACCCTGGATAATGTAGGAAATTTCTGGGACAATGTGTGAAAAATGAAAGCATTCTGGATGAATTTGTAATAAATACATAGAAAAGAAAAAAAAATTTGCAATGTACAAAACAAAGCCATGTTTCACTAACTGGAACTGACTGTTTGAGAGTATATTTCAGTAAGGTCAGTTACTTCAGCAATAAACATAAATACTGAGTACTGACTTAACCAGAGTGTATACACTGGCAATATAGAGAAGAAATGTGCAGGTGGGCATGCGTTCTGGCTAGACCCTAATAAATCACAAGAATAAATCAACAAATGACATCTGAATGTCTAAATTCACAAACCACAGAGTAAACATGACATCTAGAAATATTAATATAAATACCTGAACAAATAGCTAACAGAGTTGAATATTTTTGCTTCTGAGTAGTGGGACTCAGGTATAAAAAAAGAGATCAATTAGACTGGTATCTTTTTCACTTTCAGCCATTTACAACCATTTAACTTTTAAGCACATTTTAAAAATAAAATATGAGAAAAGTGAAAAACAAGCAAAGAAACAAAATCCATGCTTTTGCTATTTAAGAGTTTTGGATTTCTTTTACAATAGCCACTTAACAAACTAGTTTCACTTTTGCACTAGAATTTTGTCAGGAATTTAGCACTTATACTAAAGCAGCCATTTATAATTTTAAGCACAAAGGCAATGCTACTCATCACAGGAAGAGTGGATCTATTTTTGATGAGCTTAAATAAGTTGCTAATTTGTGCCAGGAGCAACGATATGGGCACTGACAATCATAAATATTAATGTCCCAAGAGACCAGGCAGCAGCTTCAGAATGAAAATCACTGGGAGTAACAAGAAATAAAACTGACAACTTAACATGGAGAAAATGAGGCAAAAGGTTTCAACTGAAGAGTTGACTCTGAACATCAGCATATCAACATCATCTTAGAGAGTTGGATATCAATTTCAAAAACTCTCTGCCTTTCTGGAATGGATTCCAGTCTTACAGTCCTGTTAGAGAGTCACGCTAAACTTCAGAAACAGAACAGAAGTCAAAGTTCCTTCTTTTACTTTTCTAAGCTCCAAACACTAAGGCCAACCTTTATTTTTTCTTCCCTGAAGATTCTTCTCTTTTATATATGACATACTCTTCAAATACTGCCTATCAAAGGTACAATCTGCCATTAACCTATTAGGTTATGGTCTGTCTTTGTGACTGACAACTAGGTCAACCACCTTAGAAGGCAAGAATGCTGACATCCACATTAAACATAAACATACAGTTGTGAGAGAAGGGCAACATCATAAATTGTAAACACTGTAAAACCATCTTTTTGTTTGGACACTTCCATCTTTACACAAGGGAACACTTAGATCCTTAATTTTCTCTCTCAGTCCCCACCTTCAAGGAAATGGCAGAATCACTAGCAAAAAGAAATATAATCCATTCAAGAAGGTATTTAAGCAAAAACAATGTTTCTCAATTTTCAACATTATTAGACTTTGTAGCAGAGAAGGAATGTGGGCCTTCAGAGTAGCTTTGGGAGCTAGCCTGATGTGAGCTTCTAATATCAGTGTCCTGAACTTGCATTTTGTCTTTTAAAGTTAGGGGCATTTAATTGCAAGACATGCACCATTAATGTATCCCTTTTCTATTTAATTTTAAAATAATTTATATTATTCACCGGTAAAACGACACAGCCAACTTTCTCTTAACATTTTCTAGAAAGCTTGATAACTCATTAAGAGTCCTGTTAATACTATTATTACCCTGTAGCTGATACAGCAGTCTTCCCTTCTCCATGGTTTTGCTTTCTGCGGTTTCAGTTACCCATGCTCAAACATGGTCCAAAAATATTAAACAGAAAATTCCAGAAACAAACAATTCATAAGTTTTAAACTACACACCATGCTGGGTAGTGTAGTGAAATATTGCCCTGCCCTGCTCTATCCAGTCCAGGATGTGAATCACGCTTTGTCCAGCTTGTCCTGCCCTTAGTCACTTAGTATCAGTTATCAGTTCCACTGTTTTGGTATCACAGTGCTTGTGTTTAAGTAATCCTTCTTTTAGTTAATGGCCCAAAGCATAAGAGTAGTGATACTAGCAATTCAGAAATGCCATAGAGAAGCTGTAAAGTGCTTCCTTCAAGTAAAAAGGAGAAAATTCTCAACCTAAGGGGAAAGAAAGTCATATGCTAAGGTTGCTAAGATCTAGAGTAAAACCCAGTCTTCTATCTGTGAAATTATGAAGAAGGAAAAGGGAATTTGTGCTAGTTTTGCTGTTGTACCTGAAGCTGCAAAAGTTATAGCCACAATGTGTATTAAGCACTTAGTTAAGACAGAAGAGGCGTTCTTTAAAAGAGAGGATATTTTTAAAAGAGAATCATTCACATAATGTTTATTACAGTATAATTGCTCTATTTTATTATTAGTTATGCTGCTAACATCTTACTGTGTCTAATGTATAAATTAAACCTTATCAAAGGTATGTATGTGTTGGAAAAAACATAGTATATATAGGGTTTGGTTCTATCCAGATTTTCAGGCATTCACTGAAGTCTTGGCACATATTGCCCAGGGATAAGTGGGGACTACTGTACTAAAAATGGCTCTGAAGGGACTAAAGGAGCACAGGCGAGCAAGCACAGATGCTGGTCCTATCCAGGACCTGAAGTCCTTAACCTCTGGGATACTGGGAAAAACACAGATTTAGAACGCAAAACTATTGTGCTCTAACTCAGCCACTTGCTTGACACATGACCTTTGAAAGTGGCTCATGTCTCTGACCTTCAACTTCCTCTCAGACACCAAGGCTAACTCAGGTGCAGGACTAAGTGGATCTGAAATGAGATAATGTACCGGAAGCACACCATAAGGAAGGCTGGTGATGGTGGTGAGGGATGGTCCTCTTCTGTGTTGGGTCTACTTCTCCATCTCTCCAGCTTCCATTCTCCAGGGTTCCTGGGGGTGCAGAACATAGATTTCCATCCATTGGGAAAGGCACCTGGAAAGATTTCTGTAGAAGAGTTGGTTGGACCATCACTCCTGGACAAGAGAAACCAGAACACACAGTAACATGTAATCAGGGAAAAAAAAAACCTTCCTCAGGATACAAAGTGTGACAGAATAAAATAGAAATAATTACACCTGCATGATATAATTTTAAACATTTATCAGCATCCCTATGTCATTAAACAGTAATTAAAGTGCTGCAAATTCTTCCTGGCTAATGGATATATTCAGAAAATAGAATGAAAAAGCTTTGAAAGAAGCCATGTGTTTAAAAAGAAGAAAAGGGAGATTAAGGCAGGAGGGTTCCTCCATGCAAAAAAGTGTTGACATTTAAAACTGCAGGACCACAGTCCTAGAAAACCAGACAGTAGGCGACACAGGCAATGAAATTTAATACCCAGCTCTCAACAGGTGGACAGGCTGAAGCTGTGATAAACTGTTTCAACTCTGAAGTTTAGCGCAGGAACTGGAACAGCATGCACCAACAGATGGAGCCATTCAAAAACTAGCTGCATGGAGATAAGAGAAAAAGCTGTGGAGATGGAAATGGGAGAGAAAAAGGCAGGGCAAAATGTGGGTCTGAAACATAGCAAATGCCATCTCCAGACGACCTAAGATCCAAATGGGAAAACTGCAAATGGCTCTTTGGAGAAAAGTTAGCCTAATGTAAGAGTCAAGGAAAAAAAAAAAAAAGCACTCAATACTGTTCCTTACACCAAACTGTGGCCTTCCCTACTGATTATGAGTTTTACGGAGGAAAATACCTTCAGGTAAAATTCTGGACCAGGGCATTTTTAGTTTGTCTTTCTGCTGCAAAAGTTGGCTCTGATCTATTTGTGGTTAGCACACAATCAGATTCTCCAGGCAAGGCCAATTTCTGCAGGCACCCAATTTGGAACACACAGTGGGCCCCCATCATAAAACATAATTGGAATAATGGGGCTGAAATCCTCATTCTTGGTTTGCTTCATGATACGCATTTTTTTTTTTTTTTTAATGTCTCTTTCTCCCCTATAAATGCTTCGTGTGGCCATTGCCGGTTCTCCATCTCTTCCACTCTTTCCACGTGCTCATCTTACTGCCTCAGATTCCTGCCCCGCCTCAGCTTCGGATCTCTGGAAAGCTCCTCAGCCCTGGGTATCTTTTACTTCAGCACTGGTCGCCATTCGACTTGGGAGGTCCTCCCTGCAGGCCCCGCCCCGCCACCCACACACACCCACACACACCCACACCCACACACACACACACACACACACACACACACACACACACACACACACACACACACACACACACACACACGGCGCAGGCGCGCACGCGCTGTCACAGGGACCTTCGGGTCTCTCTCCCCAGGCCGCAAAGTCGGCGCCTGACAGGCCCAGGAGTCGAAAATGAGAAACCTGGGTGAAACACAGGGTAAGTGAACTCGCAGCCCCGGGAGGAATATCACGTGACTCACCTCCAAGGTCAACGTTCCTGCCACACTACTAGCCTGTGTGAGCGTCTACAACCCGAGTCTTAAGCCACACACAGCGCGAACATACTAGAAGCACGGACCTCTTAATCTTCCAGTGCGCCTCACCTTTGCGTCCCATGCAACCTCTTGAACGGACGAGCCATTCTCGCGTGACTTGTACCAAATTCTCAGGAAAGGAAAACTTTCGCGAGACTTGGAACTAGTGGCCCTTTTTGCAATAGAGAGCAGCGTGGTGGCAAGCGCAGCGCTTTGGGTAAGCGGTGCTCGGCCACTAAGTCATGTCCGACTCTTTGCGACTCCCATAGATTGTAACCCACCAGGCTCTTCTGTCCATGGGATTCCCCAGGCAAGAATACTGGAATGGGTTGCCATTTCCTCCTCCAGGGGATCTTCCAGACCCAGGGATTGAACCCGCGTCTCTTATGTCTCCTGCATCGGCAGACAGGTTCTTTACCACTGGCGCCACCTGGGAAGCCCTCGGGTAAGACACCTGCTTTTATCTGCTGTGTGTGCATACGTGGTCGGTCGCTTCATTTGTGTCTGACTTTCTGCTACACCTTGGACTGTACCCCGCCAGGCTTCTCTGTCCATTGGATTCCCCAAGCAAGAATACTGGAGTGGGTTGCCATGCCCTCCTCCAGGGGATCTTCCCCACCCAGGAATGGAACCTGCATCTCCTCCAGATTGTTTACCGCTGAGCCACCAGGGAAATAAATCTACTAGGGACCTTTTTTTTTTTTTGTAATGTAGATTAAAAAAAAAAATGTAGCCTGCTGGGCCCCACTCCAAATGTACAAATCCCATTCTCTGGGGTCGGGCAGGGAATATAAGAATGGCTGTGGTGGGGTGGGGTGCTTTTGGGTTAGTCGGCAAGCAGTTACAGTTTATTCAGCAAAAAGAGTAATTCTGTTCTTAAGCAGATGTGACAATAAATATATAAGTGATTACATGTACCAGATCACGTTGTAAACCTTAAACTTATGAAATGTTACATCTTAATTATGTGTCAAACAGCTAAGATACTCTTTATACAATACAAACATGACCATATCACTTTTCTGGTAAATCCTTGAGTGGTTTTCCATGGCCCTTAGGATTAGACTCCAAAAATCCATACCATGTCAGAATGTGGTGGTTAACAGGGGGGCTTTGTACCCAAAGTTTGGGTCAGCACTCTCTGCTCCATCACTCACTACTGTTCACTTTAGTTAATAAGGCTCAATGCCCTCATCTAATCTCTCTGCATCGTGTATGTTTATGAGGACTGATTAAGATGTGTGAAAAGCCCTTAGCAAAGTATCTGACATGTAGCAAATGCTCTGTAAATGTTAACTGTAGTTATTTTTAGCCATAGAAGCACCTTTCTGACCCCAGCCTACCTTTCAACTCTCACCTGGCCTGCTGTTTACCTTGTGCTTGATATTCTGGCTATATTACTCTTCAGTCAGTTCTTCAGTAATCTTTTTTCACTTTAGAACCTTCACATATGATTCTCCCCCTGAATAGAAATCCACCTCCTTTACCCAATTAATATCTCCTCAGACTTAAGATTTAGCTTCCATTTTTCTTTCTTTTGTTTCAGTCCTTGGGTCAGGAAGATCATCTGGAGTAGGAAATGGGAACCCACTCCACTTTTTTTTTGCCAGGAAAATTACGTGGACAGAGAAGTCTGGTGGGCTACAGTCCGGGGAGTTGCAAAGAGTTGGACACCGTTGAGCAGACACAATTTCTTTGTATAAAGCTTTCCTGAGACTTAATAGAAATCATTGTTCTCTTTTACCAGGCTTGTGCAACCATCTTGCAGCTGCTGTAAGTGATGACCCTCTTCTCCAGGGAACTGACTTAAAGAAGTGGTTCTTAAATATTATTATGAATCACAATCACCTGGAGGGTTTGTGGACCCTCTGAGTTCCCCGCCCCATTTCCAGAGTTTCTGATTCAGTAGGTCTGAGGAGCTCCCTGACAATTGACAGGTCTAACAAATTCCCAGGTGATGGATCATCAAATCATAATGACCATGGATTGCCCTTTCCCTGAGCTAAATTCTCCTTGCCTGAGAATTACAACAAACCCTGCCCATCTCTCCTCCACATCAGAGAGTATGACTCACTGACAGAGGGGAAAAAAAAAATGGTTTCCTGACAACAAGGTGCGACCATCTCTGGGGTATTTAACTCATCCTCCACAGTCCCTGTGGGATCAAGCCGAGGCCTCTGCTTTGCTCAGCTCCTTTCTTTGCCCCACCCTGCTCTCCCCACTTCCATTTTCACTTACATTTTCCTCAGAGCACTTCTTCAATAAACCACGTACACAAGAATCCTGTCTCGGCCTCCGTTTCTGAGGAGCTCAAATGAAAACATACATGTGCAGAAATGCAGTGTGGAAATACAGGTGAGTATAAAGAGCAAAATTGATAAGAAAGGAATACGAATTTCCTCAGAAGAGGATTTGCCAGAGCTTTCTGAGATGAAGCATATTTTCCCTTGAAAGCCTGAGTGTAGGAAAGAATGCATCCCATAAAAATCTTAGAAGTTTATCAGCATCATTTTTAACAAGCCTTAAAAGCCCAGGTGTACCTGAGGCCCGTGAGTACTCAGATTTGCCCTATCTCTGAGGCACTAGGTTGTCATTTCATATAATGAGATGATCTGTACTTTCCAGGACCTAAAACAGGGAGGCTCTATAAATTCTGCACCAGGCAGAGTGTGGAAGTAGCTTTTAATGGCCCCAACAACTACCATTTCACTGTCTGGGATCTGCCGATATGAGATAATGTTGATAAACTGCACTGCTTTCTGCCAGCAATAAAAGGAGAGCGCAGACAGAGTTTAAGGGCTGCAACTAACTTTTTGTTACAAGCAAGGCCAGAGGGCAGGGAAGTGGATGGCTGAGGAGGCCTCAGTGTCTGGTGTTTAGAAATGGGCTATGTGGTCCCACATGGCCAACACTCTGGAATCTGTGTCATCTTTGTAAATCAGAATAAATAGGCTCAGCCATCTTCCTTGAGCAGGTGTCAGCGCCCTCCTTCCCAGGCTGGCGTGCCTACAGTAGAGGCTGAAACCATCTGGATTGCTGTCAGGAAATCACGGTGATGCTGAGTCTGGACCACAGGGCAATTAGCAGGGCTCTCCACAGGAGCTTTGTGTATGCTGGAGCCCTCCTCACCAGTCCATTCCTCATGCCTGGCATGACAATATCCACGTGGCTATAATAATAATGAAGGCATGGACTGAGCGGGCCATCTGGTAGGTTGGTAAAAATAACAAGAAGCTCTCTGCATGGGGAACAGCCCTGATCACAAATCAAAAGAGATGGAGTTTACGGGAGAATAGATACATGTATATGTAAGGCTGAGTCCCTGTGATGTCCACCTGAAACTATCATGACGTTATCTATCAGTCATACACCAATATAAAATAAAACGCTTAAGTTTCTTTTTAATAATCAAAAATCACTTTAAAAAAGAGAGATGTACCTGGTGCTGTGTAGATGGATGTATCTCCAGATTTACACATTTTTAACAATAGGGGGCGTAAGGTGTCTACGTTGTCTGTGGTTTTTAGTTTGCTTGCTAAAACCCTGATCCCTTTTCTGGTTTCACCAATTAATTCTACCAGCGAGATTTGCAGCTGGGTGCTGTTAACCAGTACCTTTACTAGTCCTTGAGTAAGTTCAATAAAGATAACTCTGGCTGACAAAATCACAAGAGATTTCATGGCTATGATAGTTTCCACAATATTACTGAGAGAGGGAAGGCAGGATTCAAGTTTATCTTTTCATAAAGATCCTGAGCAAAAGTACAAGGAAAGGAAATGCCCTTTCCCTTCCTCTGAAGCATTTCACAACTCCTTCCCAATTTCAATGTTTTCTGAAAATAATAAAAACCTTCATGTTCTGCATGACAACTGGAGGAGGGAGTTTTATCTGGAAGCTGATGGAACCCAACTTTTCACTGCAGCCTTTCCTCTCAGAGATATTTGTTCAGAGGGATTTCCTGCTCCTATCTTCTAAGTGCAACATCTATACCATCAAATACTCCAAATTATATTAATCTTACATCAACATTGGGCAAAAGGTACATAATTCCACACAATGGAAATGTTATCACTGGGTCAGAGATGTAGAATGGAACGTAGTTACTCTATTAAGTCCTGGAGATTTTTGACTGCTACTTGAATACTGAATTCAGAAAATCCTCAGGAAACATGCAAGAAGGCATAAGAAGCACATCTCAAAAAAAAAAGTTTCATATGTAATAAATGTCTCTTATTTTAACCTGTTAACAGCTGATATGGAATAGAATCTTGGGAAAAGATACATGATGTGAAAAACAGTTGTTCTTCTCTTTTCATGTTATTATGTAAATGATCAATAATTTTTGTAAAGGATGTAACATGTAATATCATGGGATCAAGCTCTAATTATGGCTCCATCAAGCATGGAATCATTAGTTTACTGAGATCCTGTTTCCAAAAAAAAAAATCCACTGAAGTCTTTTTGTAAAAGACAGTTTTGTCCCAAGACTACTTTGTGACCTGGAGGAAAAAAAAAATAGAAGCTCCTCGTCCTAAACTGTAGTTGTTTTCCTTCCCCACCTACCTCTTCAAAAATCAAACCCCCATCTTTTTTTTCTAGCTGGCATGACAGAGACCCCAGAGATAGCATGGCAAGTCTGAGCATCTTTCTGGTTCTCAGAGGCAGATACATAAGCAAAGCTGGAATGCTCAGCTATGAGGATGTTGAGGAGGAAGTGATCCATGAAGCTTGTGTCTGGAGTGACTTACTGAGAATGTTATCTCCTCAAGTAGACCACTCTAGCTTTCCAGGTGGCGCTAGTCGTGAAGAACTTGCCTACCAATGCAGGAGACATAAGAGACTCAAGTTCTATCCTTGGGTCAGGACTATCCCCTGGAGGAGGGCATGGCAACCTACTCCAGTATTCTTGCCTGGAGAATCCATGGACAGAGGAACCTGGCGGGTTGCAGTCCATAGGGTCGCACAGAGTCGGACACGACTGAAGTGACTTAGCAGGCATGCAGACAACTCTGACCCTATGATCTTACTAAAGGCAGGGCTGTCGGCACTAACTCTCAACCTGTCTCTCTCCTCCTGTTTTATTTTTTCTACTCTTTGGATCCTTATATTCATGTCTTTACTTCCTATTATAGGTAACTTTTCCTCAGGGCACTCTCTGAGTGCCCTGGTTATGATTAAAATGTTTACTATGTTTATACAGTAATTTTTCTATCCTCATTTTATGCAGTTTATAGAGGCTGACTTGTGTTTTATATATAGTATAAATGTTATATATTTGCTATCAGCCCAACAAATTACATTCCAATTTTAAAAATTTACGCACAGCAATGCAGAATAATAAACAATCATTTCCTGCCCTCTAAATGGGAGGTGGAGTCATTATATAAAGTCACATTAAAAAGAGGAGAGACTTCTAGAATGTCAAAGATTTTCTCTAAGTGACTTCCCTGAAACAGGTATATATGCCATGTACAAGAATATGTACTTTCCTTTGGGGAGTCCAGTTTGGTTATTTTTCTCTAAATGATTTTTTTTCATGTTCTTTTTATCCTAAGGAAGGGCCTTTTCTTTTCAGAAATGGCTCTTTGTCCAAGGAGAAACACTTTCCTTCCCATGTCTGTTAATGGAAGATCTTGCCGTCAGCTTGGAAACCGCCAAGCAGGTGGTGATTTGTGGAGGGCAAGGTAAATGTTCGTCATCCACATCTCTTCCCTGCCTCCAAGTGGGGCTAGTGGAAAGGACCTGCCATTGTTTTCATCATTTGCAAGTTTCTCTTTATTGGAAAATAGAGAGCTGGTAGGATTTGTGTTGGAGGTGATTCTTCTTTCTTGAGAGGATGATAGCATGCCTAAAATTATGGAAGCATAAAAGCTGCAGGTTTTCTATAATGGGCAATGCTCAGTATTATTAATAACTGTGCGCAAGGCACTTTTATGTTGGCAAGTGGCTTCAATCATTTTTATCACGTAATAGCTGCAGAGGTTCAGTGAGCTCTTCAATCTCTTCACAAGATTGGGTTCCAGGAACATGTAGGGTTTTAAGGCTGGAAGGAAATTCCCAAGGCTCATTCAAGAAATATTTTTGAATTATTAATTCAAGGAATGTTTTATATGCACACACACACACACACACACACACATGCATTAGTATTTACCAGGAGGGTTATGCCAGTGAAGTAAATGCACTTCCTGCATTGTCTAATTTAAATCCTTAAAATAACTGTATGAGGAAAATACCATTACTACACCCTTTTCACAGATGAGAAAAATGAAGTTTAAAAAAGTTAAGGAAGGGACTTCCCTGGTGGTCCAGTGGCTAAGACTCCATGATCCCAATGCAGGGGGTCCGGGTTCGATCCCTGGTCAGGGAACTAGATTCCCACATACTGCAACTAAAGATCCTGCATGCTGCAACTAAGACTTGCTGCAGCCAAATAAATAAAAAAAGAAAGAATTTATTGCAAAGATAATAAGTAGCAGAGCCTGGACTCAAATCTAGGTGTCTTATTTCAAACCTCACAATCTTGTGCTAGATTTGTCCAGTGAGAGACCATGTGTGACAGCCCAGAGGGTGCTCTGTGCCCTACCACACAACCCCTCACCCATATGTTCCTTGACCCAGACCCCAGAGACTCCCCTAGGGTAGGAAACAGGAACAACCTCATGTCAACTTTAGCTACCGATAACGACCCAGGAATCTTCTCCCGGCCCCTCCCCTGCCACTGCATACTCAGTCAGGCAGAGACTCTGCGTTCCAGAAAATAAAAATCAAAAGGAAAGAAAGAAATCAATAAAGACAGAAATCAATAAATTAGAAAACCAAAAGAAGACAAACCAAGTTTTAATTCAAGAGCTGGTCTTGGGAAACACTGATAAACAGACAAACCTCTTACAATGTTGAAGAAGAAGAAATTATTAGGAGAGAGAAATAGGATATAGCCCAGATTCAGAGGGGATTAAGCAGCTAATTATATATTTTAAAAGCTATGTATAACTCATTAATGCATTTTTTAAATCTCACCAAAATAGTTGGTGTCTGGGCTAATACAAATTGAATATAAAAAAAGAAGAGGCAGAGAGCCTTGGAAGGCAAACACATATGGGAGAAGCGGGAAGGGATTTCAAAGAATTAAGGGTTCAAGAGGCATTAGGTTGTCACTAATTTACTGGCAAATTTTATGATGCTTTGAAAATATAATACATTCTTGAGACTTCCCTGGTCATCCAGTGGTTAGGACTCTTGCTCCCAATGCAGGGGGCACAGACTGAATCCATAATCTGGGAAGTAAGATCCCACATGTTGTATAGGATGGGCAATAAAATTAATAAAATATAACAGGGTCTTAATTTGTGTGTTTCTTTGAGTGTGCCTATGGGTATGTTTGCATCACTGTTGAGTACTTATTACTTGACACAAACCCTGGTAAGTACTTGGTACCAACTATTGTTTAACATGCACAATCTTATGAAGTAGGTACCATTCTTATTCCATTTTTTACAAATGGGGAATACTAGCAAGTAATGAAACTGGATTTCTAACCCAAGTAGTTCACACTTCAGGGCTTAGATTCTTTTTTTAAATTTTATTGAGATATACCTGGGATATAATGCTGTATTACATGATTTATATATGTGTATATTGCAAAATGATTGCCAAAATAAGTTTAGTTAACATCCATCACCACACATAGTTACAAGTTTTTTTTCTTGTTACAAGAATTTTTTAAAGATTCACTCTCTTAGCAACTTTTAAATATACAGTATTGTTAACTAAAGTCACTATGCTGTATGCACATCCTGAGAACTTAATTATCATATAACTGGAAGTTTAAACCTTTTGGCCATTTTTACCCATTTTGTCTACCCCTACTTCATACATCTGGTAACCACCCATTTCTTCTCTAAATCTATCAGTTTGGGTGTTTATTAGATTCCACATGTATGTGAGATCACATAATATTTTTCATTATTGGTCTGAGTTATTTAATTGCAAATAATGCCTTCAAAGTCTATCCATATTGTTGCAAATGACAGGACTTTGTTTTCTAGTGGCTGAATAATATTCCACATTTTCTTTATCCATTCATTCGTTGTGTACACTTAGGTTTTATCCATGTCTTGGCTATTGTAAATAATGCTGCAATAAACATAGGGGTGCAGATATCATTTCAAGATAGTGACTTCTAGTCCTTCAGATAAATATTAATACCAGAAGTGGGTTTGCTGAATCATGTGGTAACTCTATTTTTATTTTTGAGGGGAAACTTCAAACTATTTTTTAATCATGGATGCACCAATTTACATTCCCAACAATAGTGCCCAAGTGTTCCCCTTTCCCCTCATCTTTGTCAACACTTGTTATTTCTTGTCTTTTTCCTAATAGCCATTCTAACAGGTGACAGCTTATTGTGGTTTTGATTTGCATTTCCCTAATGATTGTTGTTGTTGTTGTTGAGTTGCTAAGTTGTGTCCGACTCTTCTGCAACCCCATGGACTGGACTCCAAGGATGCCAGGCTCCTTCTGTTTGTGGGATTTCCCAAACATGAATACTGGAGTGGGTTTCCATTTTCTTCTCCAGGGCATGTTCCTGACCCAGGAATCAAACCCATGTCTCCTGCATTGGCAAGCGGATTCTTTCCCACTGAGCCCCCAGGGAAGTTCCAGTGATTAGTTACGCTGAGCACATTTTCAGGTACCTGTTGACCATTTTGTATGTCTTTCTTCTTTGGAAAAATATCTGTTTAGCTCCTCTGCCCTTTTTAAAATTGGATAGTTTGGGTTTTTTTTTCCTATTGATTCTAATATAAGTTCTTTATTTTTGGCTGTGCTGGGTCTTCACTGCTGCATGTGAGCTTTCTTTAGTTGTGATGAGCAGGGACTTCTCTTCCTTGCAGTGCATAGGCTTCTCATTGCGGTGGCTTGTCTTTTGTGGAACACAGGCTCTAGGCACATGAACTTCAGTAGTTGCGGCACATCGGCTCAGTAGTGGTGGTACGGTGGCTTAGTTGCTCCGCAGCTTGTGGAATCTTCCTGGACCAGGAATTGAACCCATGTTCCCTGCATTGCAAGGCGGATTCTTAACCGCTGCACCACCAGGCAAGTCCTCATATGAGTTCTTTATATATATTGGATATTAACCGCTCATCAGATATGATTTGCAAATATTTTCTCCCATCCTATAGGTTGCCGTTTCATTTTGTTGATGGTTTCCCTTGTGGTACAGAAGCTTTTTAGTCTGATGTTGATTCATTTGTTTATTTTTGCTTTTATTTTGCTTTTGCTGCCTTTGCAAGTGGTGTCAAATTAAAAAAAAATCATTGCCGTGGTTGATATCAGGTACTTTATCCCTATGTTTTCTTCTAGGAGTATGATGATTTCAGATCTTACATTCAAATCTTTAATCCATTTTGAGTTTATTTTTCTGTATAGTATAAGACAGTGGTCCAGTTTCACTTTTTTGTACATGGTTGTGTAGTTTCTCAACCTTTTTTGTACGTGGATGTGTAGTTTCACTTTTTTGTATGTGGTTGTGTAGTTTCCCAAGCATCAATCTAAGGGTCTGCTTTAGGCCAGTACTGTTCTGTTTTGATTTGTGGGAGCCTCGACTCTTTAACGACTACCTTAAAGTTGCTCCCAGAACATAAACTGTAGCGGAATACAGAATTTCATAAAACAAGCACTGTGTCAATGCAATAATCTTACCAATAATTATACCTAAGAAAAAATATTTGGGCAATTCTCATTTTGCAAACATCAAAACAAAAATCTTAAAATAAGATACTGGTATATCAATTATTTTAATATGAATAGTATACCATAGTCAAGTATGTTTATTTCAGCAATACTGGGAAATATATTACATAATAATTTGAAGGTGAAGAAAATCATGTGAATGGTATCAATTAATGTCAAAAAATTATTTATAAAATGTAAATTCTATTTTAGTTTAAAAAATAACACAATTGTAATCTCTGACTCTCAATGGCAAAGTACTAAGTAATTCCATTAAAGGTAAGAACAGAAAAAAAAAATACACTTACTCTTTCATTGTTTTTATTTTTTAAGAACGTCTAGTCAGTGCAATAAGAAAAAGATATTTAGGTGTTTGGAAGTTGTGATGAAATTTGTTATAATTACCTGCAGATTCTCAACGTGAAAATCCAAGAAAATCAGTGTAACATTGATGAGAAATTCAAAGAACGATTCAGTAAGTAAGCTAAATAAAACAGACTATTAAAATAATTCAAGAACTGCTTGGGCTTATTACCCACATTTATTTCAAGGTCATTTTTATTACCAACTTACTAACACTTTGGATATTATTTTTAATTTCACAAGCCTTTTTATATTGGATATGATTTTACCATTCTTTAAAAATCTTGTTTTAAATCTCCTGTTTTGTATTTTGATTGAATTCTCTTGCCCTGGCTATTCTAAATGAACTTGGGCAGAAATAACCATGTGTCCAAATGCCATTTCTTCCTCTGAACATGTGGCAGATATTAATCATCTCTTCCCCAGCCCATATGTGGTCTCCAAATCTTTCTCCATACAACTATTACTAACTGATAGGCACTGGTTTATGCAATATAAGTGACTTTCCCTCCCCAGTCTAGTAAATTTACTGCATCCACCCGTGGATTTCCACCGGGAAAGGACCATACAGTCTCTAACTTGCTAAATTCAACTTTATTGAGTCCGCTCAGAAAGGTCAAGGGCTATAATATGTAATCTGTTAGGAAGTAAACCCTTTTGGAAATGGGATTAGCAGAGGTGGTGACAAATTGATTCAAAGGGAACACCAAACTTTATTTTTGAATTTTCTATAACCTGTAGCCTTAGAGTGACAAGCTTGACAGTTCTTTTATACTTAGACTGTCAAAGCCATCATTGCACCCAATGTCTGTAGTTCACGGTCATTTCTAGCTGACAACAATACCATGAGCTCAAGTCAGCTATTTGGGAAGGTTCAAACTTGATTAAAAATGATTAAAGACATACCACCTGGGGGGAAAAAAGGTGCAGAATTTTATTCACATTCTCCAGTGGGAGTTGGTGTAGGGATATAAGAAAAGAGCTTGGTTATGATGACAACGCATATATGTTGCGGAAGATAGAAACACTAACTCACTTTTTTGCAGGAAGGGAGACCATCTTCCAGGGCTCAAGAGGGGGCTGTTGTCTAACACTCAGAAATGAACTGTCCAAGGAGACCAATGTCTCCTTCTGACAAAACAAGAAACTTTAATGGGAAGGGGCGCCTGGGTGGAGAGCAACAGGGTAGGTGGATCCAGGAGAACTGCCACACAGCCTGTGGTCTCCAGTTTTACAGTGATGTGGTTAGTTTCCAGGTCGTCTCCGGCCAGTCATTCTGACTCAGGATCATTCCTAGTGGTGTGTACATCACTCAGCCAAGATGGATTCCAGGCAGGCGCATTCTGGGAGGGTAGGATTATGGGTTGAAGTCTCTTCTCCTTTTGATCTTTCCCAGATTCTGCCAGTTGTGGTAGCTTGTTAGTTCTGCATTCCTCAGTAGGACTTTCTGTTGTAAGATTAACTCATGCAAATCGTTACTGTTGGGAGGTTTTGGTCAGTGCTTCCCCTAGTAATTTTATCCTAGAAAAGAAGCATTTAAAAACAAGATATCCTCAAAGAATTATATTAGGCACTGTGGAGTTTAAAATATATTAAAGATTAAAAGATATGCAAAGATGTATCAACCTACAGTCTTTCCTTCTAGGAGAATGAATAAACATCTGAAATTGGATTACAGCAACTGCTGGTTAAATCTTGTAAGAGACTTCCCTTTACACTTAAAGGAGATGTGAATGTTCTAGCAGACTGATGAATGATCTGGCTCTGCCTTCCTTTCCACACAGATGCCATTCTACTTTTCCAGTCCATTGGTTCACTCAAGACATTTTGACTTCAGGGCACCACGGCAAAACCCTATGGGGCTCCATTTGCACTGACAACTGCACAACTTTATACTGCATCCTTGAATGACCTTCTTTTAATTCTTGGAAAACTGTCTTTTTTCTGCTTCACAACATTTGCCTATGCTTTTCCTTCTGCTTAGAATGTTGTTCCTTCACACTCTTATTTTTCACTTGACTAATTTCTTTACATCTTGATGTCTTGGCTGACAGTTTATTCATACTTCCTCACCAAGGCCAAATGAATTATTTTCACCCCCTCCACTCTGCCCACATACACAATATGATTTTTATTTATTTATTGTCTCCTATACTCCCTGCTTTTGCCTCACAGAACTGGTGAAAATGTATAAGTATATATTTTGAGTTTATTTAATGTTAAGTAGGTTGTGTGTTTTTTGAAAGGAAAAATGTTTACTTTCAAAACATGTTTACTTTGTTTTATAGGCAAATTGGGCTTCCCTGCTGGCTCAGACAATAAAAAATCCGCTTGCAATGCAGAAGAGCTGGGTTCGATCCCTGGGTTGGGAAGATCCCCTGGAGGAGGGCATGGCAACCCACTCCAATATTCTTGCCTGGAGAATCCCCATGGACAGAGGGGCCTGGCAGGCTGCAGTCATGGGGTTGCAACGAGTTGGACATGACTGAGCGACTAAGCACAGTACATAGACAAGGTATCTAGAAAAGTACTTGTCATTTACTAGGCCCAAACTTAAAATATTAAATGGATAAAAAAAAGTGAACAAAGACATATTACCTAAATAAATGAAGAGGAAACATAATCAGTGATGAGCTAGAAATACAGAATAAGATTTACACAAACTTGGAAGAGTGAGAAATCACTGCTAACTGAAATGATGGAAGGGGCTTCATGAATTTGGTGATAACTGTGATGAAAAAGGGGCTTTCCCGATGGCTCATTTGGTAAAGAATTCACCTGCAATGCGGGAGACACAGGAGACACAGGTTCGATTCCTGGGTTCAGAAGATCTCCTAGAGGAGGAAATGGCAACCCACTCCAGTATTGTTGCCCGAAAAATCCCATGACAGACGAGCCTGGCAGGCTATAGTCCAAGGGTTCTCAGAGACTAAGCACGATAGCACATGTGATTAAAAAACAAGCAGTTGGGAATTCCCTGGTAGTCCAGTAGTTGGGACTCAGGGCTCTCTCTGCCAGAGGCCCAGGTTTGATCCCTGGTTGGGGAACTAAGGTACTGCAAGCCATATAGTGCTACCAGAAAAAAAAAATATTGGGGTGATGAAACATATTGAAGTTGAAAGAATAAGAAGTCTGGAGTTTAAGAGAACATAAATTTATTTATGCAAATTGTGTGAATCTGGACAAGTCACTTAAGTCACCACAGTTGTCTCCTAGGTGAAATAGAGGCTGTGATGATTAAAGCACATGAAAACATACATTCAGTCTCCAGCACAAAGCAGGTACTTGATAACTATTATCATTATGTTGGCATCATTAGGCTTTCTAGATCAACTAGACAGAATGAATCAAGGAAGGAGGTAGAAGAGTGAAGCGTATGGGAGCTGGGGATTTAGATTAACTGGAACTGGAGTTGACAGAAAGGAAGGAGAAAGAAATATGATTTGTTGTTGGTTATTGGACATGAGCTAATTGGAGAAAAGGTAGATTAAAAATAAATTAGGAATTAATGTTAAAAAAAGCCTGATTTGAAAAAATTGTCTTCAGATATTCCCCCCCCTCCTCCACACACACACACACACTGCCATGGTGTGTGTGGGGGGGCAGGGATTAGTGGGGAGTCATGAAAGGCTTCTAGTTGAGAAGACAAAATGATCAGAATTAGTTTCAGGAGTGCTAATTTGGTAGCTGGCTTGCAGAGAGTTTAAAGGAGTGAGAAACCACTTTGATTTGCTTTGGCAATAGTGGAAATAAGATGCTAGGGGTGGCATTACTTTGAGGGAATTCAGACAGAGAGAGAAACATCTGGAAGCAGTTTGTTGGAATGCTGTTGATTGAATGAATTTTTAAGAAGTAAACGGACCTAAGAATTTGACAACCTAGAGGCAGGTTGGACTGATACTGGATACATGATACTGGAGCAATTTGACAATATTAGTTAAAATGTATTAAAAACTTGAGAATTGCTTTTGATGTCTCTATTTTCGGAAATATATGCAAAAATAATATTTATACAAGACAACTGGCAGCAATATTCAGATATTTACATCTGTTAGATAAATAGGTTAGTACTGAAAGCAGGAGAAAAATGAGATGTCCAGATGTCCGTCATAATACTACCTTCCTCTCCCACACAGATTCACTTTTATATGTCTATGTACAGTATCTGTAAGTCTGTATCTATAATTGTATGTGTCTATATTTTATCAATATTTTTTATATATTTCTACAGCTGCTCTTGGAGTTTAATTAAGATAATCTATAGCACTAATTGGATTGTACTTTTAATCAAACCAATTTGTTTCTATATATCTGTAGACCCTGATAGAACATCCTCTAAGACAGGATCCACGGCTGAATCCCATTAGCTCTCAACGGTAGCATCACACTCAGCAGATACCCAGATAAAAGTGAATAAGCATCTGTAGAATAAGTAAATAAATTAGTAAATAAAGCTCTGATACTTTAATCCCAAATATCAGATTTCATTGTGAATAAGTAATTCAAAATATGGGGAAGAGAACTTACGAATTTTAGGAGAGTTTAATTCTAGTTTGTAGGAATCGTAACTCGGTAAAAGCATAACTCCATTATCACCAATTAATGGTTAGGTAAATTCCGGTGTGGTAACTCAGTGAAAACAATAGAATATTTTACCAATAAAATCTGTGAAGTTTAGAACAGTTTGTTAAAATGTTAAGTGAAAAAGCTACACACCAGGTTTTATATGTGGAATGAGTCTAAAGAAAACATACGAATAAAAAGGAAGTGGTAGAAAAATTCGGGCAAGCCAGGCAATTGATGTTAATGATGCTTGCTTTCTTCTTTCCCGTGTGGGGCGCAGCAGCAGGACCAGCTGACCTCCCGCGGCGGGTCGGCTCCCGGCCCCGCCCACCTCTGCACGTGCGCATGGAGGCCCTCGACGGCCACGCCACTGCGGCTGACCGAGGCTCCTGCCGCCGCTCCGTGAGTGGACGCGCTGGGGGCTGGGTGCTGGCGGCTGGGTGTGTTGGGAGGTTGGGTGGCCGGGCCCGGTGCTGACGGCTGGGGTTGCTGGGGAGGTGAGAGGGGCAGGCTGGAGTGAGGGGTTGCGCGGGTCCGGAGGGTTGCGGGGCAGCTATATGGGTGGTCCGGGGCAGCGCGGACCCAGAGCTGCAGGGCTGGGGTCGGGCCAGGCAGGGCCGAGGGGGCTCCGGGGTGCAGCCGACCTGCGACTGGTCCGGAACAGGCCAGGGCGGTAGCCCTGGGGAGGTAGACGGTGGACGAGGGCCGGCCTCGCGGAGTCTGGGTTCAGTCTGTCTTGACTTACTTTCTGAGCAGCGTGTTTCGTGCCTTGACCTTGGGGCCCAGGAAGCTGCGGAGGGTGGTGTGGGCAGAGGAGCCAGGAAGGTCTGACCCCGTGGAGAGACCTGGACCGCGCGGCCTTTTGAGGTTGCCCTTCATGCTTTAACCTTCGCCTCTCGCAGGATGGCATGGAGTGCGGATACGTGTTTTTGTCGCTGTGAATTTTAATGAGGTTACACTCACTTAGACCCTTAAGGGTTTCTGGGCGCCCACAGGAAACAGAAGGAGGGGTGGGCTGGGCATGGCTCTGCACAGTTTAGTGAGTCGTAAGGAGCGCTGTCTCTGTTCTCTGGGTGCTGGGCCCCAGGAGTCACAGGAGGGCTCCATGAGCGCACAGAATGCAGAAGCGCGCGGTGAGTGCACGTGTTATCCATTGCGGAATTCTGGCCCGGTGTGTGTGTCCTACTGAGAAAAAACACGTGCTGACTTCAACGGAAATCGCCATATGCTTTGATGCTCGGGCTACTTAGAGCTCTCCCTGGCTTTCACCTGGTCTTCAATGATACGGGAAGATTAAGTACCAGGATCGGAAAAGATACGGGAGAGAACTGGTTGGAGCACACTCGAGTTCAGTAGACGCGGAAACACGTGCCCTCCGGTACCTGCTGCAAATTCTCTAAACAGCTCTAAATTTCTTCCTCTTCTGTAGTTCTGTCTTGACAGAGTGGATTATGGTTTCAGGTGTTTGTTTGGCCTGTTGTGTACAGTGAGTCCTTTGAGCTGCATTAACAGTCACAAGAGGTGACCTTATTATAGCGCTAGAGCTTGCTCTTGCCCAGCAGGTCAAATTAGTTAACAAAGGAATTGCTAGAACAAATTTTATTGTGTCAGAACGACTTATTGTTCTTTTATTATTATTATTATTATTAAATTTAAAATTGGAGTATAGTTGATTTACAGTGTTGGTTAATTTCTGCTGTATAGCAAAGTGATTCAATTATATATATACATTCTTTTAAAAAAATATGGCATTCTTTTCCATTATGGTTTATTTCAGGATCCCAAATATAATTCCCTGTGCTGTATACAGCAGGACTAGTTGTTTTCCTTTCTAAATGTAATAGTTTGCATTTGCTAACCCCAGCCTCCCTCTCCTACCCTCCCTTTTGGCAACCATGTCAGTTCTCTATGTCTGTGAATCTGTTTTTGCTTCATAGATAGGTTCATTTATGTCGTATTTTAGATTCCACCGGGAAGTGATAGCATTTGGTAGGTGTCTTTCTGACTTCACTTGGTATGATAATCTCTAGTTGCATTTATGTTGCTGCAAATGGCATTATTTCTTTGGATATTTTTAATGGCTGAGTAGTATTCCATTGTTGATATGTACCATGTCTTGTGTCTCCATTCATCTGCCGATGAACGTTTTGGTTGTTTCCATGTTTCGGCTATTGTGGATAGTGCTGCTTTGAGCATCGGGGTGCATGTACCTTTTTGAATTAGTTTTGTTTGGATATGTGCCCAGGAGTGAAACTGCTGGATCATATGATAATTCTGTTTTTGTTTTTCTGAGGATCACTCATGCTGTTTTCCATGGTGGCTGTACCAACTTAGATTCCCACCAACAGTGTAGGAGGGTTCCCTTTTCTCCACATCCTCTCTAGCATTTGTTATTTGTAGACTTTTTAATGATGGCCAGTCTGACTGATGTGAAGTGGTATCTCATTATAGTTTTGATTTTCACTTGTCTAAGAAGTAGTGATATTGAGCATCTTTTCATGTGCCTATAGGCTGCCTGTATTTATTGTTTGGCAAAAAGGCTATTTTAGTCTTCTGCCCATTTTTTGATTGAATTGTTTTCTGTTGATCACTGTTCTATATTAAAAGAGCTCACATGCATTAGAAGGTTCATATTTTGTTTCATGTCTTAAAAACTCACGTAAATGAAAAGTCTATAACTTCCCTACATTGATAGCTTGGAGTATTGTGCATGTAATTAGCTTTTTAATGTACATTCCACCTTATCTTTTTTTTTTCCTTTTCTTTTATTTTTTTTTTAATTTTTTTTTTTTATTAGTTGGAGGCTAATTACTTCACAACATTTCAGTGGGTTTTGTCATACATACATTCCACCTTATCTTTTAAGTTTTATATTCAATTAAAAATTTAACTTACAAATTTTTGGGGGGAGGGCATGATAAGCCTCAGTGTAATTAATCATTATTATTTTATATTTTTAATTTTACAAAACTTCAGTAATAGTCATGAATTCCTTTATTATTAAAAATATACCTTATTTTAAAAGCTAACATCAGTTAAACCAGCACATTTCTCAAATATAATCACTGCCAAAGAAGAACTTGATATTGGGGTACCTATAACTATTCTGATTTCCATAGGACAGTCACATCAAAGTTTTAAGATGATGTGTGAGAGGACCTGTCCTTGGTAAACAACACTGAAAAATGCTGGGTTAATTAAAACGTGGGAGCTTACTTACCTTACTACACTACATATCAGGTATAATGGTGAGGATTTTTACCCACATAATGACATTTAATACTTGCAACAATTTTATTCGGCACCGCTATCATTTCCATTATATGGATGAGGAAACTGAGATTATAAATTTCCCCAAATCTACATAATAGGTAGCAAAAAAAGATCCTGAATCCAAATCCTGTGTTTTTGCACAGTACCAGATCTGCTTCCCATATTATATAAAAATGATTTTGCTATATTCAAGACTCGGTAATTCAAGTATACTAAAAAAAAATTAAGTACTCAAGATGAAGAGTCCAAAAGTGCGTTTTCTTTTTATGGACTCATACTGCTGTGATCTCCTAAAGAACGGAATTTTGTGTGACTTTCACTAACGATAGAGTCAGGTCATATCTTTAATCTTCAAAACAAATGTTTAAGCCAGAGAGTATTTTTGACATTGTTATTTATTATCTGTGTTTTGGATGAAAAAGGGATTTGAGTACTGTTGAAGATAATTTGATTTGTGCTTTGGATAGCAAATGCAGTATCAATCATTTCAACATTTTCCTATAGCTCTCTCCAAGATATGTGTTGTCAAGATGAAATGAATAAACAAAAGTGCAATTTGAATATAATAGTGCTTATGTCATGGTGAAAGGTGAAAGACATATGGTTTTATGTGGGAGAAAAAGGATACAGGTTTACCTTTCCAGAGATCTGAGAGAAACCTGCCAGCTCTAAATGTTTGTAATTTCTATGACATTTCATTTGTGGGTGTGTATGTCCTTAATTGCAACCTGTTGGGAGTTTATTATTGTATCATGGCAAATTAAAAAAAAAAATCTCTCATTTCAGTGAAGGTTCATTTTAACTCCCATAAATAATTTGTGTCCAACATATGCCTGTAGCCTGCCAGGCTCCTCCATCCATGGGATTTTCCAGACAAGAATACTGGAGTGGTTTGCCAATTCCTTCTCTGGGAGATCTTTCCAACCCAGGGATCGAACTCGGTCTCCTGCACTGCAGGCAGACTCTTTACCATCTGAGCCACCAGGGAAGGCCAACATATGCATAGCTACAAAGAAAATGTCAGAGTTTACGCCTTCAGACTCTTACTGAAAGGAATTTATTCTGAAATCGGAAGAAGTGGTACAATTGAATCTGTTTTATCGAAGACTAGTGTCTTGCCACAGTTCAGATTGTGGGAGCGCTATGGTTTTCATGAATATTCTCTTCATGGCATCTAAATTTGAGGTTGGAATCCAATCAGAATTTATTTAAGGATGACCATAGAGCCAGAGGCAGTGAGAGGATGAAGGAAATAGCTCTGCACAGGTTGGAGCCAGGTTGACCTTGGTCATCCCGGCTCCATGGGCTTTAACAGCTCTCAAAGCTTCTGTTTGTTCACCTTTTGAATGTAGGAATTGTGTTATCTGGATCTAATATGGTTGTGTTTCTGAGATGGATGGCACAGGGTTTGCTACAGAGTGAAAAATAAGTCTTGATGTCTCTTTCCAATTGCCTTGAACCCTTCACACTATAGATGGGTTTTGTGGGTGACATAGAGAAAAATGTCAGATAATGATTATTGAGTTGTCAGTTATTCCAAAGGAAGGCTCAGCATTCTATTTAATCTTGATGAGTCTCAAGGCACAGAAAGACTTAATAGCCCATAATCAGACTTAATTAGAGACTGGGTACCACTAGCAGGTTTCTAGATGGAGAAAAGGAAAAGCAAAGGAAATAATGTGGTAAGGTGATTGTAAAGAGAAGTGATAACAAGATAAGAGATAGGCAAGGAAAGGGGAATGCGGGAAAAAGGAAGGAATACAGCAAAAGAGGCAGAAGCAAAATAGCCAGGAAAAAGAGGTATCATCAAAAATGGGGTTGTGGCTAACTACTCATTTAAAATGGATAAGCAGCAAGGATCTCCTGTATAGCACAGGGAACTCTGCTCAAAGTTAAATGGCAGCCTGGAGGGGAGGGGAGTTCAGGGGAGAATGGGTACATCTTTATGTGTGGCTGAGTCCCTTTGCTGTCTACCCGAAACTATCACAACATCATTAATCAGCTATTCTCCAATACCAAATAAAAAGTTTAATTAAAAAAAAGAAATGTTTGTGATTGTCTATAAACATGGCAGAATGCACGCTAGAGGTCGCCTGTCCTATGTCAGGCTTTACTATTTAATAGGTTTCGTTCTAGCTTTGCTTTTGGTAATGAATAGGCATTGACTATTATTAATTGGTGCCATTAATTAATGAACATTTTTAGCCAAAGTTGAGAGAAGATTTTTTTTCTTGCCAGGTCCCCAGTACATGAACTGTTTTCATAATGAGAGTAACAAGTTCAGAAATTCCTGAGGTGGAAATCATTCAGGAAATATTTTCAACAAAATGTGTTTTGTTGTTGTTGTTGTTTACTCAGGATAACACTAAGGAACAGACCTTCTTCGTCATGTTTTCTGGCCTTTTGTTGGTTAGGTCATAATCCTTGAAATTTATCGCAAGTAGGAGTAAAACTTGAGACTCTCCACTGGGAGTGGAAGAGTAAGACCCAGACCAGAAGGGTCCATCCATGTTCAAGCTCCATGAATATGACCTTCATGATCATCAGGGCATCGGTGTCTCTGTTTTTAAAAATAAGGAGGATCAACAGTGATGACATTCCCCACCACTACCCAGAATAATTTTCTCTCATTTGGGGTACTGAAAGTAGACTTTCTCTATTCTTCATCAGAAATATTCCAAAGTAATAAACACAAGAAGATCTCATAGTATGTTTTGAAGTATAAAGCCTGAGAAATATGTTCTCTTTCTTTCCTAAAAACCTATCATGTGTCTCTTGGGCATGGAACTCAGAGTCCTCCTGTTCCATGCCTTCTAATGGCAGGATTAAAACATTCCATGCTCGCAGAGGAAAGAAGCAGCAAGGTAGCACAAATTGTTGATGTATATTAGTAATAACATACATATTTTAATTTCAAGTTAAAAATGTAAGTAACAAATGGTTGATAATAAATGTAAATAGCAGACCCTGAGGCAGACAGTCTGGATTTGTACCCAGAGCGGCCATACATGTGCTGTGTGATGTTGGGCAACTCTCTTGACCTCCCTGTGCCTCATCTTTCCAGAGTTACCTAGCGTATAAGTTCAAAAAAATCAAGGAATGATAAGGAATGATATAAATATTTTGGGCTTCCCAGGTGGTGCTAGTGGTAAAAAACCCACCTACCAATGTAGGAGACGTAGACATGGGTTCCATCCCTGGGTCGGGAGGATCCCCTGGAGGAGGGCATGGCAACCCACTCTAGTATTCTTGCCTGGAGAATCCCATGGATGGAGGAGCCTGGCGGGCTACAGTCCATGGGGTCACGAAGAGTTGGACCTGACTGAAGTGACTTAGCGCAGCAATTAAATATTTCACCAGTCAGAGTTTGGGTAATTGTCTGAATAAATAAATGTGGGTATCAAATAGATCAAGGGTTTAGATTCTATTAGATACAGTTAAATAATTTTATTTTTAAATGTAAATATTTATGATATGCTAGAAATTACATATTTTACAACTAATTAGATTTATAATAAAAAGTGTGTATGTCACCTCTAAATATGTGAAGAGGTACATAGTTTTTCAAAGTATTTTTAGGGGTAAAAACATAAATTTTAAAAGATCATGGATGTAAATTTCTCACTTCATAAAATGGTTATAAAATGAAAATTAGTTTTTGGTGTATAGCTCTGATGATTTTATGGAGTACAGTATCATATTACCTTTATTAACAATTAAGATAAAGATTCTTAGCATCTCAAAGTCAATTAAGATTTGATGCAAAATTTTACTAAATCCCTAATAAACTAGTGGCTCTTTTCAGACACAGTACCTCTGAACTAGTAATCAGCATCTGAAATGTAAAGTTCAGAAGCATCTTAAAAAAGTTTGACAAAAAGTTGTATATTCAACAGATTTAAAGTAGCATTTTGGCATTATATTCGACTGCAAAGAGCAGAGCAATCAAATTATGCAGCATTTTTAAGATCCACATCAGTGATTTGGCACTATTTTCTTGTCAGTTTGATTCTCAAACTTTCATATTAATAACAGCCTAAAATTGATGAATCATGGATAATGGAATAATTGTCTTTTCACTGAAAAAAAAAGCAACCACCTCTAACATTTTAAACACCAAGCTTTTAGGAGGAAATATTAATGATTCAGTGTTTGTCATCACCTTCACTCAGAAAGAAATTTCTATTTCTTCACACCTAAAGCATGCACACATTGCAAGCAGGAAAAATGACAAAGAAGGTCACACAGAGGTGAAATTACAGTACCTTTCCAAGTCTGTCTCAAATGTAACAAAGGCAGATTGAATAGGTAAAGAAGAAAGAGGAAAATTTATTTTCAACTATTAAGAATGGTTACATTAGGGGGAAAAAAACCTAAAAACATTCATTAGGAAAAAATGTCACCGTTTCCTCTGTATACTTCTGAATCTTTTGCAATTTAAGTTAATAATGTATTGTGTGAATTAAATAATAAGGAAAAATATACCCTTACCTCAAAATGAGAGGGGGAACTTACTGTCCAGATGTCCTTTATGGTGATTTCACTTCCTTCTTCTTTTGAATTAATGGCAATATTATTTAATTTACTGTGCTGTTCTGTGGTTTAAAAAGATTTCACTTACCTTTTCTCAGTTGATCTGTATAACACTCTAATTGTTGTTTAGTCACTAAGTTGTGTCCAACTCTTTTGTGACCCTATGAACGGTAGCCTGCCCGCCAGACCCCTTCTGTCCACGGGATTTCCCAGGCAGGAATCCTGGAGTGAGCTGCCATTTCCTTAACCGGTGTCTCCTGCATTGGCAGGTGACTTCTTTACCACTGAGCCGCCGGGGAAGCCATATAGGCAGGTGTTAATTTTCCTACTTAACATATGGGAAAACAGGGTGTTAGGGAGGCAGATTGATTTTCACATGGGTATATAGCTAGTTCCCTGGTGGCTCAGATAGTAAAGTGTCTGCAGGTTCGATCCCTGGGTCGGGAAGATCCCATGGAGAAGGAAATGGCAACCCACTCCAGTATTCTTGTCTGGAAAATCCCATGGTCAGAGGAGCCTGATAGATTACAGAGGCCATGGGGTTGCAAAGAGTCCAACAGGACTAAGCAACTTTCACTTTCACCTTTTCATATAGCTGGTAGTTACAAACCTCATCTATCACCACATTCAGAACTTTTTTCTCTAACAGAATGGAGTATCCATCTTCAAAATGGAAGAAAACCTAACTCGTAAAATAGAGAATGAAATGTGGGTTATCAGGGTCTGGGGTTTTGGGGAGATGTGGTTTAAGGGTAACAGATTTATAACTAGTAGATAAATTGTGGAGATCTAGGGCACAGCATAATGATTAGAGTAAAAAATACTGTATTATGAACTTCAAAATTGCTAACAGACTAGATCTTAATTGATGTGAAAGTCGCTCAGTTGTGTGTGACTCTTTGTGACCCCATGGACTATACAGTCCATGGAATTCTCTAGGCCAGAATACTGGAGTGGGTAGCCTTTCCCTTTTTCAGGGGATCTTCCCAACCCAGGGATCAAACCTAGGTCTCCCACATTGCAGGCAGATTCTTTACCAGCTGAGTCACAAGGGAAGCCCCCTTAATTGGGCTCACTGTAAAAAAGAAAAGAGAATTATGTGAAGTGTCAGAGGTGTTAGCTAATGTTAGGGTGGTAATCATATTGCAATATATAAATGTACCAAACCAACATGTTATACACTTTAAACTTACTTAATGTTATATGTCATTTATATCTCAGTAAAAACATTTTTTTAAATGGAAAGAAAGGAAAAATAGAGCTATTGCTGAAGATTCCAGTTTCTCCTCTAAGATTTTTCAATCTAATTCTCAGTCTCTCATACTCTGGTTCAATATTCAAGTGTCAGTCATGTTAAGGCATCTCGATAAGAGTGAAAGGAAAGCAAGAGCTCATCTGTACTTAGATTTTAAGAACTAGAGAAATATTACAAGAATGACTTCAGCATTTGTTCGGTATTTCAGAAAGTACTTAGAGTGTTGCTGTGAAGTCAGTATGTTAAAATAAAACATGCAAAGTCTTTAGGAAATTAACTTGCCTGGTGTCATGTTTTGTTTTGTTTTTTGTGTGTGTCTTTGTTTTTAAATAACAATATTCAGCAATAGTAAGGATTTTGTTAAGGCCAGTGCCTTCAACTTTCCTGTTATTTTTAGTGGCTTCACTACCTGAAATATCTGATAAATTATTCATAGCTGTAAGGAAATGGCCATACCTTCTGGTTGGTATTTTAAAATAATGACAGATTCTAGAATGTTTGCTCTAACAGAGAATGTCGGCTGTGGCTAGGGCAGCATGATGCTGCCAATTTCCAGCCCTTTTCTCAATAACCAGGAACCGAGCATGTCATCTTGTCAGGGGGACGTTTCTAAGCACCGGTACAAGTGGCAGTAAGAAGGCACATGGGAGCCATTAGTTCAGAGGTGGGGTAATTATCTTCGCTGCGATTTTTGTGCTCCCTCTTCTAGCACTCATTTTTGGATCTGGTCTTTTTAGGTCACCTGATATGGCAGTTTTTAAATCTGAAAGATGAGTATACCTGTCGGAGAATGTTGCTGTGAGAAAGTGATCAGAATTGGAAGATGGTTCTGAAAATTACATGATAGCCATCTTGCTAATTACTGGCAATCGCTTGTAATTACAGTATGCAGAGAAGCTCAACACCTCACCAGTGTGGCTTCTGTTCCGTGCATAAGCAGAGTCCTGCACGCTTATGTGCTCTGTTGTGGGACAAGAAAGTCAGAATAACGAAGGTAGAGTTGGGATACTTTCTAGTACATTATTAATATAGTGAAGACATGATCATTATTCACAAATTTGAAAATGCTTGGATATTATTCTGTATATGCATGAACACTGATGCAAACATATTCAGAAAAAGTATCTTTAGTTACTACCCAAATAGAGAATAGACACTAATTACATATATTGGTGACCATTTATTTCTGTCCTACTATTAATCATAGGGGGCTCAATGTCATCAAGAAGTAAGGTTAGTTGAAATAGATATTTAATTTCTAGGGAGACTTACTAGTATAAGGAGAGAAAAGAACTATATAGGGAGAAAGAATATGCATTTTCAGATCATTTTAATAGTTTTGTAATATTCAGAAATGTTTTCCAAAGACCCATTAATTCTAACACTTAACATTTCTTTTAGGGGACCCTGATTGAATCTTGACTTATTTGCCCAGATGTTTGTAACAAAAGGATCATTATGTTCTTTCATTCTGCGTCACCGTTTCTACATAATGGCTGTTTTATTTTGAATGAATTGATGAGGCAGCTTTCACAGAAATATCACTAATATACTTAAAAGCACCTTTCACAGCCTCAGAACAATGCCTCCACTTCAGTTCCCAATTGTCATCCCCACCCCTCTGCACCCCACCTGCTTCAACTTTCACTGTTACAATTCCTAATGGTAGTTTTACTGAACATTGCCTGTGAACTTAAGTGAGGGAAAATTTATGTCAGGATGTTCTGCTGACATAATGTACGCCCAAGAGAGATGCAATCTACAAGGTAAGAAAGGGAGTGCAAGAAGTTAAGTGAGGAGCAGGGCTGCTGACATTCTAAGAGTTTCATAAGTCAAGTTGCAACTTCTTGAACTCACCTTAATAAGTTTACATGTCAATCTTCTTCCTTCTAGATTTTATATCAGTTCAGCCAGCTTCTAACACAGACACTAAAAAAATAAAAAGATTCCTGTGTACTGTAACCCACTCTGTGAACAGTCCACAATCCAGGTTGTCATCAATGTGTGTGAGTAAAATTTCAGAATTACAGGTGATGAAATGGTCATGATAATAGATTCTTTGTAGAAGCTTGAGTAGGAAGGCTTCAGCAGTGAGGGAGCAGGAGAGAAAATTACCCTTGCACACTAATTTAATGAGGCCAGAGTTATCTTTAATGTCCCCCAACCAAGCTTCTTCCCATTTGTCTCAGTGAGTGAAGAACCTGCCTGCCAATGCAGGAGACATGGGTTTGATCCCTGGGTCAGGAAGGTCCCCTGGAGGAAGGCATGGCAACCCGGGCTAGTCTTCTTGCCTGGAGAATCCTATGGACAGATGAGCCTGGCAGGATATAGGCCATAGGGTCGCAAAGAGTCAGACACGACTGGAGTGACTGAGCATGCATGTACGCAACCAAAATACAAAAACAAATGATCCTAGACATATACTTAAAATGTCTAAAAGTTATATGTGAAAACCTTTAAAATAATTATTCATTGTAAAAATTGGACTTCAACAAATAGAAAAGTAATATGTTCATAGTTAGAGAGCCCAAGGAATATTGGCGATGTGTTAGTTCTTCCTAAATAAATTTATAAACTCATAAGATTCCAGTAAAATACATACATTGTAACTTTGAAAACCATGCTGTTCTTTAAGATGAATAGTTAGAAAGGAGAAGAGCAGTTTGGAGAACAATGTTATCAAATTATAATCCTTTGTAATTAAAACAAGATAGCATTGGCTCAAGAATGGACCTACAGACTAATTGAAGAAAAAGTAAATCTCTGGACATGGACATGTGGAATCTTAACATAGACAAAGAAGTTATCTCAAATCAGCAAGGAATGGATGGATTTTTTAAATAAATGGCATTGGACAAAAGAAACACCAAATAGTTGCGAGATCTTAATGTTTTTTGTGTGCTGTGCTAACTCGCTTCAGACGTGTTCAACTCTGTGCGACCCGATGGACTGTAGCCCACCAAGGATCCTCTGTCCTTGGGATTCTCCAAGCTAGAATACTGGAGTGGACTGCGATTCCCTTATCCAAGGAATCTTGCTGACCCAGGGATCGAACCGGTGTCTCTTACGTCTAACCTGAATTGGCAGGCAGGTTCTTGACCTCTAGCACTGACTGGAAAAGGAATGGATGGATTTTATTCTAAAATGAAGAAGGGGAAAATTACTCTATGATTCAAAATTCAAAAGCAATTAAAGAAAATATTGGTGATTTCATTTACATCACATTTACAAAACATTTATAACTAAAAGAGCATTGACAACCCTCACCCAAATCAAAATATTGGGGAAATCTATATGGCAATATATAACAGAGAATTTTTCACACATAAAGAACTCCTAAAAATTAAGAAGAGGAAGACTAACAGAAAAATGGACAAAATATATGAATGAACAGTTAAAAAAATAATTTAAGATGACCCTTAAGTCTATGAAAAGATACTTGTTCTTGCTGATGAGAAAAGTACAAACTTTAATGCTCTTAATGTATTTTGGAGAACATGACTTTCAGTTTTAAAAAAAATTGTCAAATATAAAATCAAATTAGGTCAAAACTTGTTCCTTTAAAATTTAAATTGAAAATATCATTACAGATTCTTGACTTTTTTCTTTTTAAAAATATGTACTTCTTTGATATACACATCAATATAACTTCAAAATACATGATGTGAAAACAGATAGATATTAAAGGAGAATAGAAGAATCCACAGTTTTAATTGGAGACATCAATACTTATGTTTTCTTATCAACACACATGCACATACAGAATATTTAATGTGATAAGGTATTTTGTTTTTGTACCACACTTTTTTTACTAACCCTCATTGATGAATATTTTGTGGTTTTGCATGGTGTTTTTTTGTGGTTTCTGCTTGGTGGTACAAGTGATACTGCAATTGAAATCATTCTAGCTTTTCATATATATGTAGGTATGTATTAAATATTTTGCTCAACAAGTATATTTTAGGTTCCTTGATACTTTGAAAACCATTCAAAAACATAGAGAAATCAGGGTTGAAACTATTGCTAGAAGTATATTCTGAACAGTCTAAACTATTTTAACTAAATTATGTTTTCTTAGTTATTCCATTTCCTCATATTTACTTAACCAATAAGCTAATCACATGATGGGTCCCTCCACTGCCAAGCATTGCACTAGTTGCTGTAAGCAACACTGCTTAGAAAAAGATACAAACCCTGGATCACCCGTCCTGGAATCTTAAGAGTGAACAAATTAATGAATACAGTATGTCTGAAATCTCTCTGTAGAATTTACAATTCCCTTAATGTCTTGAGAAGTTCCTTTGAAGGTGATAAAAGGGTATGCTAAATTTGAGTGATGGTGGGACATCCAAATGGTGATTCCTACATTCAGCTGATTAGAGAGAATGGCTAAAGATCTGTGAATTGTCATTAAACCTCCTGTTTGAAGTATTGAGAGTATTTGCAGCCAGAGAGAGGGAGAAAGTATGAGAGAAAATCAGAAGATTGATGACTGTTGTGTAGAGAGCCACAAGGAGAATGACAGAGTAAAAACCCAGACAGGGAAAAGTACCAGTGGTAAGAAGAGAACCAAGGGAATTCTTTTGGAAAGTCATGGGAAATAATGACTATGTTACCACCGACAGGTTCTCCTTTAGACCGGGCCACTTATGCCAGGTGACTCCTCCAGTAGATTTTCAGACCTCCTCCAGGCAGCTGCTGGGATTGTTGTTGGCTATTGTGTGCTCTCTGCTTCCATTAGTTAGAATGTAGTGTCTGACAGTGTGGAGTCATGAGTAACTAGCTGTTAGCTGTGTTTCCTCTTCCTTCCCCTCCTTTCCGCTTCTTTCCCCTTTCCCCACTTCTCGTGGCTGTGGACCTCAGCTATCAATCCCTTTTTTGGCTCCTTGATTTGGTTAACCTGTTTAGACTTAGTGGTAAAGAACCTACCTGCAAATCCAGGAGACACAGGTTCAATCCCTGGGTCGGGAAGATCCCCTGGAGGAGAGCATGGCCACCCACTCCAGTATTCTTGCCTAGAGAATTCCATGGTCAGAGGAGCCTGGTGGGCTACAGTCCATGAGGTCGCAAAGAGTCAGACATGACTGAAGTGGCTTTGCACAGCCCTGCAGGTTGCCAGATACGACTTGTACACTCGGATGCACTCTGTCCATCCATATCCATGATTTCAGTGTCCACCACAGCTCACCTGATGCATTTCCTAGTTTAGGCTCTGCTTGAACAATCCTATCTCTGCCATGGCACCTAGTGCAATTGGGACCACAGATTGAGAAAACAGATGTTGGACTTGAAAGAATAGAGCAGGAAATATATCTTCAGCTAACTTTCTCGACCTCCCTGTCGTTTTTAATATCTTGACTTTTGTGAGGCGATTTTTATTTCCACCTTAATTCAGTCATTGAGTCATAGAGAAGATCACTTATTATTCCTACATAATATTCAGGCACATCAATTTCATATAGTTTACATCCTATGTTCAGTTTAGACATTGACCTTAAGTAAGGGCAATATTTAAAGAAAAACTTTACTCTGAAATGTCCTTTATTTCCTCCCCTCCTATCCCTGAGCACATGAGAGGTGGCCCATTCTGTGGATTTGCAAACCAATGATGAGATTTTTAAAATGTTTGTAATGGCTTACTGGTAATGTCAAGTACAGTTTCCAACTCTAAATCACAGTTGCTCTAAAAGTTTCACGTAGGTGATAATTTTCTTTGCCGAGCATTAGAAACTGCTTTATAATAGCAACTCCCACAAAGCCTCTTCAGTTATATGGGTCTGTTAGCATTTTATTTTAAACACCATTTTGACAGGTGTATTATGTAGTTATTATATTTTCCATGCATGGAACATTCTTGACATTCACTTCACTTGCGTTTTCTATTTGGAAAAGAAAAAGTTCAGGAAAAAATTTGTCTTTTTGGCTGAATGTGAATGAAAGAGGAGTCCATTTTGTGATGACTTTGTATCATTGACCTGAAGTAAAACAAACCCCAAATTCATTCAGACAACTTTTCATTCATGTAGGTACTCACAAACTCAGTCACTTATTTGTGTGTATTATTACCATTATTATTTTAGTATGCATGGGGCCTTGTGCTAACCATATGACGTCTACAGATAAAAAGCTAGTTTGTGGCTGCACAAAGTTCATCTTTTTATGTGGGAAGCTGTTTTGCAGACAAATAATTACCTCAAAGCAGCTATCAAACACACTGGAAATAAAAGTGGCATAAAGACAAGGGTGGTTTCCTGTGTGAGCCAGGAAAAGCCTCACATAAAAGGTGTGTTTTTCTCACAAGGGTCATAGTTCACCAGGTCAATATGGTGAAAAGGTTTCGAGGCTGAGGAAATGGCCCCTGTGGAGGCAGGGAGGCCAGGAAGCATGTGGGGAAGCTGGGTGGCTGAGATAGCTCAGGACAGCTGAAGAGAAGCTCAGAGCTGAGCCAGGGGCCAGGACTTGGAGCTGGGTAGTGAGTGGCATCCAGGTCTTCGGTGGGTCCCCGGGGGAAGGAATTCAGACCTCAGGGCTGCAGAAGTGGGGAGAAACCAGTGATTTCCACGGTGATATCTTTTCATGGTGCTTCAGGCTCTGCTTATCGGATTTCTAAAGGCCTTTCTTTCCACTTCCTCTTTCCTTCCCTCCTTCCAGCCACAAGTGCTGTTTTTTAAATAAGCCAAGCAAATTCACCACCTTTCCATCCCTTCCTCCTCCTGCTTCCCCAGGACATTGTACTTTTTCCTCGGTTTAGTTGGTTTGTCTTTCAGTCATCCATTGTCTTGCCTCCTCATTTTATTCAGATTCAGCTGAAAGACACCTCCTTGGAAGGCTTTACCTAACTATCTCTTGCAGAATAGAAGCATCTTATCATGTCTGTGTGTACATGCTAAGTCGTGTAAGTTGTGTCTGACTCTTTGCGACCCCATGGACTGTAGCCTACTAGGCTCCTCTGTCCATTGGGTTCTCCAGACTAGAATACTGGAGTGGGTTGCCATGCCCTCCTCCAGAGAACCTTCCTGACCCAGGGATCCAACCTGCATGTCCTGAGACTCCTGAATTACAGGTGGATTTCTTTTTTTTTTAAACCACTGAACCACCAGGGAAGCTCCTCCTCATGTCTGTATGATGCCTTTTTAAACTCTCACTGTGCTGTGTGATACTTTGAATTGAACTACATATTATTTGTGTTTGTACCTCATACTAAAATGTAAGGCCTTCAGGGACTTGCCTGGCGGTTCAGTGGTTAACACTACATTTCCACTGCAGGGAGCACAGGTTCATTCCCTGGCTGGGGAACTAAAATCCCACATGCCAAGTGGCACAGTCAAATAAAAAAATAATTTAAAAAAATATATATAAGCTCTCCAGAGCAGACAGTGCTTTCATTACTACAACAGTAACCAAAATAGCCCCTGGGACGTAGGTGAAGGTCAGTGAGCATTAGCTGAATGGCAAAGGCATAAAAGAGATATATTTCTGTGTGCACGTGCATACATGTACATTTTGTGTAGCCCCACCAGAAATGCAAACACAGTATATGATAACAGAGAAGGAAATTTGGTGAAAGTTGTCCCAGACCCTATCTCATTCTAGTTTCAGTTTTTGAATGAGCTTCACGAAGGGCTCTTTACTAGAACTTTCTGTGCTGGGAAGTGGCACCTTTTCCCCCATTATCTCCCCTCAGAGGGTGACAGCCCTGAAATAGGAAAAGATTTGATAAGCAAAGGGCTTGCCAGCTAATTTCTTTCCCTGGGATACTTTGTAGAGTTTGGCGTGAAGCTGACAAAGGAACTGCTATCTGAAGATCTCGCTCTGGCTACCCCAGAACGGCACCCATTTCCTATCATCGCTCAATCTTATCTCTGAGGGCTGAGAAAAATCTCATGCCCTGATAACACATCAAATTTAGTCCAGTCTTCCTTAATCAAATTGTCCATCACAGGGGAGGAAGTGGTTGTTCAGAGCCTCAGAAGAAGTGAGAAGAGTTCCTTCTTAGATGCTTGTGGCAGAAGTTCTGTAGCCACTGTTAATTCTGTTCATTGTAAATAGTATCCTTTAGGACATCATGGGCTGTAGGAAGTCATGTGGGGATCTCAAGTTAGCAGTAGATGGAGGGTGTGAAAAAGTTATGTCAGCTGACAATAATGGCCTCTAAAGAGTGGCAATATGGGAGATTGATATTTCTTTTTCCCTTTTAGGTTATACTCCATTTATTGTTACTATAAAATATTGGCTCTGATCCCCCATGTTGTGCAATACATCCTTGTAGCTTATTTTATACCCAGTAGCTTGTACCTTTTACTCCCCTGCATATTTCTTTATTGTCGCTAAGTGCTGTTTGACTCTTTTGTGACCCCATGGACTAGCCTGCCAGCCTCCTCTGTCCATGGGGATTTCCCAGGCAAAAATACTGGAGTGGGTTGCCATTTCCTTCTCCAGGTGGTCTTTCTGACCCAGGGATGCAACCTGCATCTCCTGCATTGGCAGGTGGATTCTTTACCACTGAACTAGCAGGGAAGTCCATATTTCTTTATACAGTTCTGCAGATTTAATTTTTTCCCAGAATAAAGATGTATTCATTTTGTAACCAGTCAATGAAACAAAGCCCAGGTATGCTTCTTTCCTAGTCAACAAATTTAAGAACCCAGCCCTTGTGCCTCCAGGATCTGTTGATTAAAGTAGTTCTTCACTTGGGCAGAATGGGAGCAGGAGTGTCTTCCCAGTAACTGCTGAGCCCTGACTAGCTAGCTCTCTTTAGCAATAAAATTCCAGTGTTACATGGGCACATGCCACCTAGCTAAGGTTTTCCTTTGATGTCCCCAGGAAGTCATTTCTGAGAAGGGTTAATTACCACTCTGCATTGGAAAATCAATCAGATTCTAGCTATTCCCTTTCTCCCTGTCGCCCCTCTTACTGAATAGAGAGAGGAAAATCTGTGCAAAGAAGCACTGGATTTCATGTTCTGATTCAATCTGACTTTCCATTGCATTTTTGTGCCCAGAACACATAGAACGTTGAAGTGCTGTCCTTGGTCCTTGTCTGTATCCTTGCTTAGTTACTATTTGCTCCATGATGAGTTTGCTGTAATCTCTCTAGACTCTAACCCTCTAACTTCAGGCACCAACTGCTCTGCTTCTCCTAATCTCAACATGCTGCTTACTTTGATGCCGTGTATTTCATCTTCTTTGGTGCTTCCCTGGTGGCTCAGACGGTAAAGAATCTGCCTGCAAGGCAAGAGACCTGGGTTCGATCCCTGGGTCAGGAAGATCTCCTGGAGAAGGGAATGGCAACCCACTCCATTATTGCTACCAAGAGAATACCATGGACAGAGGAGCTTGGAGGGCTGGAGTACACGGGGTCGCAAAGAATCTGACACAACTGAGAGACTGACACTTTCACATATCATCTCCTTTACCTGGGATGAATATGTAAAGACCGTGATCCTGACTTTTCCCGTGTTGGAGCGTAGGTGTCAAACGCAACAGCTTTCCAGTTAAGCAGCCTTGTTTTCACTCCTGACACGGCTGCCTACTGGCTGTAGGATGTTTTGCTTGGTCCGCCTTTTCTCACGGGTGGAATGGAATGGGGTCTGGGTAACAGTAATACCAAATGTATGGAGTTATTTCAGAGATTTGATATCATCACGGAAGTGAAGTCTTAGGATTGGTCCTGACACATAGCTGATATTACAACACTACTAGATTTCTTCACAGGAGTTACCAGGGGAATCATTCCCCCTTGTTAAGGAAATAACGACACGGAATTACCTTGGGGGCACCTGTTATATTGCTGTTGTAGGAAGGAACAGGTCTGGTGCACGCCTCCTTCTCTAGGGATTTCCTTGGTGGTCCAGTGGCTAAGACTTTGCACTTCCAATACAGGGGGCCCAGGTTCAATCCTCAGTCTGAAAACTAAGATCCCACATGCCACGTGGCCAAAACACAAACAAAAACCAGCTCTAGAGGATGGTGGTCCACTCCTGTGAAGTGTTACCTCACCCCATTCACAAAGGTGAATTTCATATATGCCACATAGTCTATATTTCAGGTAAGTCAACTTCAAGTATTAACTACTATGTATAAAATAGAGAAGCAGCAAGGATATATTGTCTAGTACAGGGCATCCTAGCCTTTGCCTTGTAATAACTTTTAATGGAAAATGAATTGTAAATACTGAATCTCTCCACTATATACCTGAAGATAATATTGTTTTAATAAATCAATTGTACTTCTCTTAAAAGTTGTTTTTTTTTTTTTCCTCCAGCAGCTTTTCCCTGTGATTCGGTAACTGAAAATTTGCCATGCATTTGTGTAAACACAGATGATGGTTTCCAGCTGTCTGTTCCCATGTGTAATTAGAAGACTCTTACAAGCTCCCTACCTGACTCAGAGTCTGAAGATCAGTTTCTACCTTTTTCCTGTTACAAGAACTTGAACAAGTCTTGTGATGAAATGGATCACAAGTTCTTTCAATTATTTGGCCTAAAGGATGCTTCCGGCAGTAGCAGTGGCGGAGTCAGTGCTGAACTCACTCGGTAAACACGGGTTTAGAGCAGAAATAAACCAGGGCACAATAGAAATGAACGAGGCTGCTTTTGCAGATCCCCTGAGCTAGTGCCCACCAGATGTGGAGTACGAAGCCCCGGTTTCAGAGAATCTTCCAAAGTCAGCGGTGCCTCTGGTGCTTCTGCTCCAGAGAGAGAAGGGAAGGGAAGAGTCTGAGAGCTAATACCCAATCGCAGAGCCATCAGTGATGGCTCTCCCATTGTGTCCCCTGGAGCACCAAAGCCCACAGGCTGGCCTGCCTCTTGTCTTCTCTGACACCCGTAGAGAAAGATGTGATGATCCAGGGGAGAAGCGGTGCCTCCGCTCGTGTTAAAGCGATCAGTGGAGTGGATGAGTAATGAGTGAAAGAGCATCAGTGACTTTGCTGCTTAATGAGCTCAGTCCTCTTTGCTACGTGTCCCTGATTTCCACAGCTTGCTAAATAAAAGTTTGTTTATGTTCCTTAGTGTAAGATAATTTCCACAAGATGAGCTTTAATAAAGTGAAAGGAGGTACAGGGAGAAGCTCTACAGGAAACTAATGAAGGCCAAAATGAAGAATGGAAAAAATAATACATTTTTATTAGGGATCCCTGCCAGGAAACCCCTCTGTGTGAGAACAGATCATGAGAAGAAAGGTGACCTAATGTTGGTGTGTTCTATCTTGAGCAAGGGAAGTGGGTACCCTAGCTATAGGACACTTTGTTTTGATTTGTTTATTTTTTGCCACACCATACAGCATGCAGGGATCTTAGTTCCTCGACCAGGGATTGAACCTTTGCCCCCTGCAGTGGAAGCATGGAGTCCTAACCACTGGATCACCAGGGAAGTCCCATTACAGGACACTTTAAAGCATAGTTGAATTCAAGTCATTCATCATTTGTCACTCTGCCCTACACTTGACTGCAAATTGGTCTTTCGAGATCACAAAAAGCAGACTCTCATGTTATTTATGCATGTGAAGGAATTTCGCTACTCTGCAGTCCATTTATTGCAGATGCTTTGGCGTTGCCTCTGGGTTACCTACCCTCTCACAACCCTAAGACCCTCACATCTTAAGGGGGAATCTTTTCTTTGATGCATCAGAGAACCACTGTGAGCTTTCTGAACCATGGGATCCAGGTCTACACCGAGCATCTCTGTTAGGACACAGCAAAGTCTGTGGGCAAGAGTAGGTTTGTTCCTGGTGGAGGGCATAAGGGTCCTGAGCATGGTACTGAGAAGGAGGCTATGGACTGGTTATTGAAGGAAGATAAGTATCTGTGACTTTTATTTCAGTTTGAAAATCCCTAGGGATTTAGAGGAATAGGGAAAAAATAAAAAAGTGACCCAAGAAAGAACAACCAATGGAGTAGGAGGAAAACCTAGAGGCCAAAACGTGATTTTGTTTCTAGGGGGAGGGAAGGATCCATGATGTGAATTGCTGTTCTAATGAGATAGGGACTGAGGTTTGAGCATTGGATTAATAATACAAAGGCTGTTAAAAGCAGGATTTCAATGGAATAATGGGGGGCAATCGCTGATTAGCATGAGTATAAGACAAAATAAAAAGAAATGAAGTGGAGACAGTGACTACAATCATCAATTTGAAATACTTCTGATGAGAAGGGGAACAAGCAAATGGGTAGCAGTTTGAAGGGAAAGCATGTTCAAGATAGATTTAGCTTTTTTTTATTGAAGTATAGTTGATTTACAATGTGCAGTCTCTGCTGCAAAGTGACTCAGTTTTACACATTCATACACTCTTTCTGAATATTCTTTTCCATTATAGTTTATTCCAGGAGATTGGATATAGTTCCCCTGTGCTATATAGTAGGACCTTGTTGTTTATCTAAATGTAATAGTTTGCACCTGCCAACCCCAAACAAACTCCCAGTCCAGCCCTCTCCCTCCTCCCCCTCGGCAAATATTAATACAAGTCTGTTTCTATGTCTGTTAGTCTATTTCTGTTTTGTAGATAGGCTCATGTGTGCCATATTTTGATTCCACATATAAGTGATATCATAAGGTATTTGTCTTTCTCTTTCTGACTTACTTCACTTAGTATGATAATCTCTGGTTGTGAGATAGATTTTAATATAGGGTAAATAGCAGTATGTTCATATGCTAGAATGACTAATCCAACTGAGGGAGGAAACCGATAGTATTTGAGAGAGTGAAATATTGCTGGAGTGCTGTCCTTGTGTAAGTAAGAGAGGAGGGGAGGATGCTTTATCAGGGAAGGCAGATATTAATCTCTTGTAACGTGAGGGAAGGCACAGCATATGAATATAAATGTTGTTCAATACATAGGCGAGTAATAAAAGTCATAAGAAACGATCTTCTGATTACTTCAGTTTTTTCAGTGAATTAAGAAGCAGGATCATCAACTGAGAGAAAAAATGCTGTCAAACTTAATTTGCTCTAAAAAACATAAGGCCAATTAAAAAAAAAAAGTAAACCCAAGCCTCTTACCATATACCCAAATTCACTGAAAATAAATTATAGATTTATTAATAAGTATAACTTTTAGAAGAAATGATAGAAAGTTTGTGAGACCAAGGGTGTGGGAAATATTTTTAGTCATTCTACCAAGCTCATGATTCACTAAAAAAAAAAATCAGTAAATTGGATTTTATTAGAATTAAATACTTTTGTTCTACAAGAGATATTGTTAAGAGGTTAAAAAGACAACCTATGGTCTGGGAGAAAATATTTACAAACCACATAGCCAACAAAGGTCTAGTATCTAGAATATAGCAAAAAAGAATGAGCAATCTAGTGTGAAAATGGGTAAAAGAAGTTGAGAAATTCACAAGTAGAATAAACTGATGGTAAGGAGGCACATGGGCTTCCTAGGTGGCTCAGTGGTAAAGAATATATCTGCCAAGCAGGAGATGTGGGTTTGATCCTTAGGTAGGGAAGATCCCCTGGAGAAGGAAATGGCAACCCACTCCAGTATTCTTGCCTGGGAATTCCCATGGACAGAGGGGCCTGTGGGTTACAGTCCCTGGGGTCGCAAAGAGGCGCAACTTGGCAACTAAACAACAACCAGGTAAGCACGTGGAAAGATGTTCACCACTCTTAGGAAGGTGTCTTGCCTCTACACTGCAGGTCTGTGGGAAAAGTGCTTGTGTCTTTCCATCACCATTTAGATCACTCCAATAGCCATTACTTAGACCAGTGGGCTGAGAAAGATCACTATTCTTTGATAACAGAGTGGACTTGGGAACCATAGGTCAGAAAGGAAAAAAAAGAAAAATAATCACAACCAGTGGAGTAGAATTGGCAGAAGTAGATAGATGGAAAATAGCATTATAGTAAGTAAATAAATAAAGGCATTTAAAGGGTCTTAAGTACAGCAGCAAAGAGACTTTCTTGCACAACAAAACCTATCTTCACAAGTAAACATTTTGCAGATTAGCTGAAGAACAGACTGGCCACTATTGAGACCTCAATTATAATAGTTTTCTGAAGGATCAAGTGCCAGAAACCTCTTAAAACATGGACTAAGAATAAAAGGAGCTGATATTCATAAGGGAGAAGATAGGCACCTTGGGGGACCTAGACTTTCAACTTATTAATATATGCATTTCAGCCATAGAAGAAGGAACAAAAGAGTAGAGACAATAAATAAATAGTAAGTTAACTCTGAGAAAGAAATATCAGGGTTTCCAGACTGAACATGTTGAGAGTTCTAGTCTAAATTAATCAGAAAAGGCACCATCTCCCAGGCATACCTGGTATTTAAGACCTATGCACTCTAAGGATATAAACCACATATACTTGCAGGCCAAAACACGGTAAACACACAAGAAACACAAACTATGACTGCTGTCAGATGCCTCAGTAGGAAAATTTGCACTTAGGAGTCAGAAGAAAAATATCTATATATCATTAACAAATAAATAATTGAAACAAGAGTTTTAAATTTTGGAAAGGTATTATTTGACAAATACATCTCTCCATGTTTATATCCCTATTTGTCTTATCTATTTAAATTTTGAGGAATTTTAATAATTTGTAGAATAATCCATGTGTTAATATTTTCTTCTTAAAACATATATATTTGAAGCATGCTTCTATCAAAGGAACAGAAACCTCATGAAGAAAAGAAATAGTAAATATGGGATGTTTGGATGTAGATAGAGACAAAGCTGATAAGTCAACCTGTTTGCGTGAGTACAGCTGTTGTGGTTGTTTAAAATTACTGAAACACTTGTATACCCCTCAGTACGTGTCTACTAACCTGATCCCTGAGCTCTCTCCCACACCTCTGACCCTTGCTACCTGGTCTCTTCTCTAAAGATATGCTGGACCATCTTATAGTCCAGCAACTAAAGGCCTACTGTCTGGACCATCAGAAGGCTTCCAGATGTGTACATTTGTTTTCATAGAGCCGTATGTAGAGTTGTGCATCATGTACTGGGTTGGCCAAATAGTCTATTTGGATTTTTTCATAAGATGTTATGGAAAAACTCAAATGAACTGTTTAGCCAACCCAGTAATTCTCCTAATTTTTTGTGCTTCTTGTTCTCTTTGTCTCCCTCTCTCTTTCCTCTTGGTTAGATTCAATATAGGTTAATCCATTTTTTTTCAGTCTTCTTAAGTAAACAGTGCCTGCATAATGGAACTGCAATTGATTTCTGTGCTTGCCAACAGAGATTCCCTAATTGATGTGCTCATAGTTTCATCACCCGTAGATGAGTCCTGCTGCTCCTCTGACTTCCTTGGCTTCTAGATATAGAGACTGGCAAACATAGACATAAAGATTCCAGAAATAAAATCACATTTTCTAATGTTGTGCAACCTACTTTTTGCTTTTACTCAGTTTAAATAAAAACATTAAAATACTAATACACTATAATTCTACCAATACAATGGTTAATTTATTTCACTAATCTTATGTTCTTGAATATTTAATTTACTGCCAGTGTTTTGTTATTGTAAACACAGTAGTGAGCACACTTATGCTGATTTTAAATTATTTTCTTAGAGTCATTTCCAACAAGTGGAATTTCTGAATCAACTAAAAGCATAATTTTAAATTATTTGATATGCAGAGTCAATTTCCCCTCCAGAAGCCAGATTCTTTGATCATTCAATCAGTGTCTTAAAAATCAAGTTCCTCCATCTGTTAGTGAAAAATTTGTGGACTAATGGGCAATGTATTTTTCTTTTGCTGGGTAAAAATAGTATCAGTTCAATTCAGTTGCGCAGTCGTGTCCGACTCTTTGCAACCCCATGAACCGCAGTACGCCAGGCCTCCCTGTCCATCACCAACTGCTGGAGTCTACCCAAACCCATCTCCATTGAGTCGGTGATGCCATCCAACCATCTCATCCTCTGTCGTCCCCTTCTCCTCCTGCCCTCAGTCTTTCTCTGCATCAGGGTCTTTCTCAATGAGTCCGTTCTTCGTGTACGGTGGCCAAAGTACTGGAGTTTCAGCTTCAACATCAGTCCTTCCATTGAACACCCAGGGCTGATCTCCTTTGGGATGGACTGGTTGGATCTCCATGCAGTCCAAGGGACACTCAAGAGTCTTCTCCAACACCACAGTTCAAAAACATCAATTCTTCAGTGCTCAGCTCACATCCATACATGACTACTGGAAAACTGATAGCCTTGTCTAGATGGACCTCTGTTGACAAAGTAATGTCTCTGCTTTTTAACATGCTGTGTAGGTTGGTCATAACTTTCCTTCCAAGGAATAAGCATCTTTTAATTTCATGGCTGCAATCACCATCTGCAGTGATTTTGTCACATTACCTTAATTTGCATTTCCTGAGTTGAAGGTCTTAAAAATACATTCCTTACTATCCATTCATTTCCCACTGTTTTAAATTGGCCACTTTTTAAAAAATTAATTTTTACCATGGTATAGTTGCTTTTTGCCACCTAGGAAGGAGGGGCTTCCTGCCAGTGCAGGGGACTCAAATGTGGGTTCATTCCCTGGGTCAGGAAGATTCCTTGGAATAATAAGTCGCCACCCACTCCAGTATTCTGGAAAATTCCATGTACGGAAGAGCCCAGCAGGCTACACTCCATGGGGTCACAAAGAGTTGGACAAGACTGAGCACATCCTGCTTCAAACCATCAAACTATCAATAGTCACTTTACCGTGTTGTGTTAACTGGCCATTTTTCATAAACAAAATTACATGTATATTTGGGCTCTTTCTAGCCTTTTATTATCACATAAAGTAGCCAGTAGTCAAAAATGGCGTTTTAACTTTAAATTAATTATGATGAAATAGAATTAAAAAATTTGTTTGCTAGTTACACTAACCGTGTTTCGAGTAAGCAAAACAGCCCCCTGAGAATAGGAGCCAATATGCTGGATTGCACCAGTACAGTTTTCCACCATTGCAGAAATTTATACTGGACAGTACTGGTCTTAAATTTCTATTATATAACACTTAAGTAAAAAATTATTAAATTTTTATAATACTTAAAAAATTAATGTATCTATTACTTTAAAATCTTTTAAATAAAGCCTAACTTAATATCTTCAGATTCATTTGGTATCCAGATATGTGGATTGCATCTTTTCTTTTGAATTGTTTACACAGTAAGTCCCCTACATATGAACTTCCAAGTTTCGAACTTTCAAAGATGTAAACCTGCTTGCCAGCCCCTGTATGCCAGTTTTTTTACTACTACACTTTTTTCATGGTCCTGTACTATAAGATTAAAAATGTTTTCTTTCTTTTTTGTTTGTTTTTTATGTATTATTTGTGGGAAAGTGTTATAAACCTATTACAGTACAGTACTATATATGTTAGTTGAGTACCTAGGTTAACTTTGTTGGACTTAGGAACAAATTGGACTTATGAGCTCTTAGAATGGAGCTTGTTAGTATGTAGGGAAATTAATACATATATTTTGTATGGAATTGTGTGAATTTGTTATAGCATTATTTAGGTATAAATTATATACCATAAAAATTCACCCCTTGTAAATATTCAGTTAGTTTCAATACATTTATAGAGTTATGCAACCATAACCTCAATCCAATCTTAGAATATTTGTCTTACCTCAGAAAACCTCCTGGAATCTCTTTGCAGTGAATCATTCAGTTGTTTACAGGCCTCAGTCTCTGGTTCACCCAGGATAAATGGAGAAATTTCAGTCCCCTGTAGCTCTTTGATCTCTGAGAACTCATTGTTAAATCCCTGGCTAGTCTGCTGATCCATTCCCAGTTCCAGAGTGGAGCTAGTTGGTTTTGTTTCCTTGCCATTGAGCTCACCACTGAATTGACGTTTGTTGTTGTTCAGTTGCTCAGTTGTGTCTGACTTTTTGCGACCCCATGGACAGCAGCACGCCAGGCTTCCCTGTCCTTCACCATCTCCTGGAAATTGCTCAGACTCATGTCCATTGAGTTGGTGATGCCATCCAACCATCTTGTCCTCTCTTGTCCCCTTCTCCTCCTGCCTTCAATCTTTCTCAGCATCAGGGTCTTTTCCAATGAGTCTGCTCTTCGCATCAGGTAGCTAAAATATTGGAACTTCAGCATCAGTCCCTCCAATGAATATTCAGGACTGATTTCCTTTAAGTTTGACTGGTTTGATCTCCATGCTGTCCAAGGGACTCTCAAGAGTCTTTTCCAACACCACAGTTCAAAAGCATCAGTTCTTTGGTGCTCAGCCTTCTTTATGGTCCAACTCTCACATCCATACATGACTACTGGAAAAACCATAGCTTTGACTAGACGGACCTTTGTTGGCAAAGTAATGTCTTCTTTTTAATACACTGTCTAGGTTGGTCATAGCCTTTCTCCCAAGGAGCATGAGTCTTTAATTTCATGGCTGCAGTCACTGTCTGCAGTGACTTTGGAGCCCAAGAAAATAAAGTCTCTCACTGTTTCCACTTTTTCCCCATCTATTTGCCATAAAGTGATGGGACCAGGTGCCATGATCTTAGTCTTTTGAATGTTGAGTTTTAAGCCAGCTTTTTCATTCTCCTCTTTCACCTTCATCAAGAGACTCTTTAGTTCCTCTTCACTTTCTGCCATAAGGGTGGTGTCCTCTGCATATCTGAAGTTATAGATATTTCTCTGGGAAATCTTGATTCCAGCTTGTGATTCATCTAGCCTGGCATTTCTCATGATGTACTGTGCACATAAGTTAGATAAACAGAGTTACAATATACAGCCTTGATGCACTCCTTTTCCAATTTTGAACCAGTCTGTTCCATGTTCGGTTCTAACTGTTGCTGCTTGACCCGCATACAGTTTTCTCAGGAGGCAGGTAAGGTGGTCTGGTATTCCCATCTGTTTTGCTGAAAGTTTTCACTTTCATCTTAGGTTTAAAGGATTTGTTAACAACATGAGCCACTTGTTATATACATATAAATAATACACATATTTATTGGAGAATTATATAGCTTGCTTTCAACATATTGACTTTAAAAGGAAAGAGAAATAGAAAGAGCAGAAGATACATCACCAATTTGGGTTTTGACCAACATCCAGATTTAAACAGCACTGGGAAGTCCTGTGTCACAGCACATCTGGAGTCCCAGTTGGGAAAGGGTGCCAGGCAGCATGTCCGTTCTGTGCCTGAGACTTCAAAGATTGCAGTTCAGGGTTCATGCTTATAATTCCAGGATGGATGCAAACTGATATCATCTTCAATCTGTGACTAGATTGCAAACCTGGTTTTTGTTGATGCTGTTTGCTTTGTCTTTTAAAACTTGGAATGCTGCGAAGCCTGGGGCTTGGGTGACCAGGCGTGCTCCAGGGGTTCAACAATCTCAGGATTCCTCCCCCATCATTTCTAGGGTGCTGCAAGTCTTACTCACAGCAGGCAGTCACTCCCAGTCAGGGCAGTCTCCAGACAGTTAGAAGCAAGGTCAGAGGCCTGCTCTGCTTTGTCCCTGAAGCCTAAACAAGACTATTCATTTAATTTCCCTAACACCATCTCTTTAAGGATTTTCCACAGTTTGTGTGATCCACACAGTCAAAGGCTTTAGCATAGTTAATGAAGCAGAAGTAGATGTTTTTCTGGAATTCTCTTACTTTTTCCTATGATCCATTTGATGTAGGCAATTTGATCTCTGGTTCTTTTCTCTGGGCCTTTTCTAAATCCAGCTTGTACATCTGGAAGTTCTCGGTTCACCTAATGTTGAAGCCTAGCTTGGAGAATTTTGAGCATGACCTTGCTAGCATATGAAATGAGTGTAGTTATGTGGTAGTTTGAACATTCTTTGGCATTGCCCCCCCCCTTTTTTTAAAATTTGCATGCCCTCTTTGATATTGGAATGAAAACTGACCTTTTCCAGTCCTGTGGCCACTGCTGAATTTTCCAAATTTGCTGACATATTGAATGCAGTACTTTCACAGCATCATCTTTTAGGATTTGAAATAGCTCAACTGGATTCTATCACCTCTACTAGCTTTGTTTGTAGTGATGCTTCCTAAGGTCCATATGACTTCATACTCCACGATGTCTGGCTCTAGGTGAGTGATCACACCATTGTGGTTATCTGGGTCATGAAGATCCTTTATGTACAGTTCTTCTGTGTATTCTTGCCACCTCTTAATATCTTCTGCTTCTGTTAGGTCCCTATCATTTCTGTCCTTTATCCAATCTTTGTCCCATCTTTGCATGGAGTGTTCCCTTGGTATCTCTAATTTTCTTGAAGAGATCTCTAGTCTTTCCCATTCTATTGTTTTCCTCTATTTATTTGTGTTGATCACTTGGGAAGGCTTTCTTATTTCTTCTTGCTATTCTTTGGAACTTTGCATTCAGATAGGTGTATCTTTCCCATTCTTCTTTACCTCTTCTCAGCTGTTTATAAGGCCTCCTCAGACAACCATTTTTGCCTTTTTTCATTTCTTTTTCTTTTTTTTCATTTCTTTTTGGGGATGGTTTTGATCATTGCCTCCTGTACAATGTCATGAACCTCTGTCCATAGTTCTTCAGGCACTATCTATCAGATCTAATCCCTTGAATCTGTTTGTCATTTCCACTGTATAATCATAAGGGATTTGATTTAGGTCATACCTGAATGACCTAGTGGTTTTCCCTACTTTCTTCAATTTAAGTCTGAATTTTGCAATAAGGAGTTCATGATCTGAGCCACAGTCAGCTCCCAGTCTTGTTTTTGCTGACTGTATAGGGCTTCTTCATTTTGGGCTGCAAGGAATATAATCAGTCTGATTTTGGTATTGACCATCTGGTGATGTCTATGTGCAGCATCGTCTCTTGTGTTGTTGGAAGAGGGTGCTTGCTGTGACCTGTGCATTCTCTTGGCAAAACTGTGTTAGTCTTTTCCCTGCTTCATTTTGTACTCCAAGGCCAAACTTGCCTGTTATTCCAGGTATCTCTTGACTTCCTACTTTTGCATTCCAATCCCCTATGATGAAAAGGACATCATTTTTGGTGTTAGTTCTAGAAGATCTTATAGGTCTTCATAGAACTGTTCAGCTTCTGCAGCGTTACTGGTTGAGGCATATACTTGAATTACTGTGATACTGAGTTGATGATGTTCTATTTAAGGGAGCACCATCAGCAGGGAAAGCAAAGTTGCTGATGTCCACCATCTGCCCTCCCCTGTTAGAGCGACTGACAGGGAAGTGGGGCATACTGGGCAAGGATCCTCTGTTATCATCGTAAGTTCAACTGTTTCACAAATGAACGCATCTCAGTCTGTCCTTTGTCTTTGGACAATTTCCAGAGCAGTGAAATGGTGGTTTTTGACAGTTTTGCTCAAGCCCTCCTGTTGCTTTTGAGAAAGTATATGTGGCCTCCTGTGCTCCATCATATTTGAGTTATGTAATTTTGTCACACTGTTTATGCTTCTGGAGGGAGAGAGGTCTTGGGGAGTTGTTCTACATGGGTCCTGAATATTACCTATCCAGGTAAGATAAGAAAACAAATGTTTGGTTTACCAGAGTTTTATTTTGAAGTTTCAGAGATGCAGCACCTTGGATGGGCAGGTTTATAAGGAAATAGATATGGAAACTGCCAGAACAAGAGCCTTCTCCTCTGAGCTAAAGAGTTTATTTTGGGCACCTACTGTGATTGCCAAATGCTAGCTCAGGTAGGTTCCTCGTTTAGTTTCCTTGAATAAGGTGTTTTCTTGCAGTTTCTTTTCCTCAGTATAAAGATCAGAGAAAAGCTGAACAGTGTGGGAACACGCTGAATTTGTGAAAACAGTCACTTTTTCCTTTGCTGGTGGCTTATTTACATTATTATGTTTGGGAATTTGTATTGAGATGTCGTATTAATATAATGGATTTACGGAATACTATGTGACAGATTGGATATTTGAGAAGGCCATTGTCATCCCAGAAGCAAATACATTTCTTTGAAGGATTTCTCCATATCTTTTAAAGGAAAGATGGATAACCTAAGACTTCATCCATTGGGCAGTCAGTAAAAGAGTCCAGAGTATGATCCCAATAATTCCCCCAACTTGAACTTGCAACAATGGGAGACATGTATAGTAAACAGTGGACCTGGGAGGACTGGATGCTAAGATTACCTCTGGAAATCCAGAGGCCAGATCCAGGCCAGAGGCTACAGATATAGGTAATTTTGTGGCAGTTCTTACACCTTGCTTATATTTGTGTGAATGACTTTCTTTCTAATGAGTAGAAGAATTCTCCCCAGATCCTTACTTCTAGACTTTCCCATTGCTTACTCAGAAATTTGTATACCTAGCAGCTCATGTTGTTCAGGTGTAAAAATGAATGCGTGCTCATGACTGTGATGTTACATTCTGTCTCATGAGTTTGCACTGACTCCATATAAGAGACCACAAACTCCTTGTAGCCAGGATTGCCAGATAAAATTGAGGGATCCTGGTTGGATTTGAATCTCGGATACACAAGAAATACATTGTTAGTATGAGTAGTCCCCAGGTATTGCATGGAGCACACTTATACTGAAATATAATTCACTGTTTATCTGAGTTTATTCACTGTTTTATCACTGTTTTATTTCATTGTTTATTCACTGTTTTATCCTGATTCCCTGATAGCTCAGTTGGCAAAGAAGCCACCTGCAATGCAGGAGATCCCGGTTTGATTCCTGGGTCGGCCAGATCCGCTGGAGAAGGGATAGGCTACCCACTCCAGTATTCTTGGGCTTCCCTTGTGACTTAGCTAGTAAAGAATCTGCCTGAAATGTGGGAAACCTGGGTTCAGTCCTTGAGTTTGGAATAGCCCCTGAAGAAGGAAAAGGCTACCCACTCCAGTATTCTGGCCTAGAGAATTCCAGGGACTGTATAGTCCATGCGGTCGCAAAGAGTCAGACACGACTGAGTGCCTTTCACTCTTTCTTCACTTTATTCTGATTTTACTGGACTTCTTATGTTTATATTTGCTAAATCTGGCAACATTACTTATGGTATATTGTTCGTTAATTCCCATGGTTTCCAGACTTTTCCTAACCTAGTCATCTTCCTCTTCAAATGCCTGCAGCTGTCAACAATCTTCCTAAAATATGATGTTTCTAAGTAAACTCAAGAGTCTTGGTGTCCAGATGCCTTGACATCGTGGTAGCATCCTCTGGGCGTGGGTCCCGTTATAGGAGACCACTCCGGATGAAGGACTGAGAGCTGAGCTCACAGTGCAGAGATGAGGGGAATCCCTGCCTTATCTAGACTATATATATGCTTCTCTGGGCAGTGTAGATGGTGTTTACTCCTCTGTTTAGGTGCTACCCCAGAAAGAAATAGCTATGTTCCCTGAGAGAATAGAAGGGAACACACTATTTTTCCAGGTCTTTCTATGTATAAGGTACCATTCTAACCACTGTTTCTGTAGTATCTCATTGAAGTTTCACAGCAGCCCTTTAAGATGGCTCTTTGAGTGAGATATTATATTCCCCCTTGTACAGTCTCAGCATTATTAAGTAGTTTGCTTGTGCAAGGTTACAGAGCATTAGGGCCTGAGTGTGCCTCCCTCCCAGATTCTTGCACTGAAGCCCTGTAACCCCATGTGATAGTATTAGAAAGTGAGGTGGAGAGAGTAAAGTCTCCCTGATGGGATAGGTGCCCTTAAAAGAAGGAAGAGACCATAGAAAAAAAACTGAAAATAAGTAAAATTTTAAAAATAGTAGAGGAATTTCCACATGGGATCCCAGATTTCCTTCTCGTTTCTTGCCAGAGTTCCCTGTCTTGCTCGGCTTCTATCTCACAGTTTATGACTCAGGTAGACTCTGTCTACCCGGATGTCCTTTTCTGCTCTCTTGATTCATTAATGCTTCTGATGTAACTCCATGAACTGTGGACAAGTTCAGGCCCACCCCAGCAAGCCTGAAATCTCCAGGTTCCCCACTGAGTTCCTGATGCAGTGTTCTGTGCTCTTGATGGGAAGGTGATAATTAGATGAGGGTAAAAACAGACAGCAAAGCTTTGAATCCAGGATGAAACTGGTGGAACATGTGGAGCATGAGTTAAGAGATGGCTTATTGTTTGGCTCAGAAAACTGAAACTGGGTGGTTCTTAGGAACAGAAGAGTCCACGTTGTTTTGGTCTGTTCTCTTGCTCTTGTTTGTTCAGTTGCTAAGTTTTGTCTGACCCTTTGAGACCCCATGGACTGCAGCATGCCAGGCTTCCCTGTCCTTCACTATCTCTGAGAGTTTGGTGAGACTCATATCCATTGAGTCGGTGATGCTGTCTAACTATCTTATTCTTTGCTGCCCTCTTCTCTTTTTGCTTTAAATCTTTCCCAGCATCAGGGTCTTTTCCAGTGAGTCAGCTCTTTGCATCAGGTGGCCAAAGTATTGGAACTTCAGCATCAGTCCTTCCAGTGAATATTCAGGGTTGATTTCCTTTAGGATGGACTGGTTTGATCTCCTTGCTATCCAAGGGACTTCGAATCTGCTCTAGCACCACAGTTTGAAAGCATCAGTTTTTCGGCGCTCAGTCTTCTTTATGGTCCAGCTCTCACAGCTGTACATGACTACTGGGAAAACCATAGCTTTGACTGTACTGACCTTTGTTAGTGAAGTGATGTCTCTGTTTTTTAATACACTCTCTAGGTTTATCATAGCTTTCTTTCCAAGGAGCATGTGTCTTTTCATTTCATGGCTGCAGTCACTGTCTGCAGTGATTTTGGAGCCCAAGAAAATAAAGTCTGTCACTGCTTCTTCTTTTTCCCCTTCTGTTTGCCATGAAGTAATGGGACCAGATGCCATGATCTTAGTTTTCTGAATGTTGAGTTTTAAGCCAGCTTTTTCACTCTCCTCTTTCACCCTCATCAAGAAGCTCTCTAGTTTCTCTTGGCTTTCTGCCATTAGATGGTATCACCTGCATATCTGAGGTTGTTGATACTTCTCCTGACAATCTTGATTCCAGTTTGTGCTTCACCCAGCCTGGCATTTCACATGATGTACGCTGTAAAAAAGTTAAATAAGCAGGGTGTACAACCTTGATGTCCTCCCTTCCCAATTTGGAACCAGTCTGTTGTTTCATGTTCGGTTCTAACTGTTGCTGCATTATCTGCATACAGGTTTCTCACGAGACAGTTAAAGTGGTCTGGTATTCCATGTCTTTAGGAATTTTCCAGTTTTTTGTGATCCACACAGTCAAAGGCTTTAGCATAGTCAGTGATGCAGACGTAGATGTTTTTCTGGAATTCCCTTGCTTTATCTATGATCTAGTGGATGATGGCAGTTTGATCTCTGATTCCTCTGCCTTTTCTGAACCCAGCTTGAACATCTGGAGGTTCTTGGTTCATGTACTGTTGAAGCCTAGCTTGAAGAATTTTGAGCATTACCTTGCTAGCATGTGAAATAAGCCCAATTGTTTGGTGGTTTGAACATTCTTTGGCATTCCTTTCATTGCTCTTGGTGTTGTCTTAAAGGTTCAGAAGGATTGTATAGATTTATTGACTATAGGGACCTATAGAGAGATGAAGTCTGACATTACAGTTTCTGAGAAGTCTGTCTGATTAACTCACCACATTGGAAAAGGTTGAATACATTTGCAGTATTTGTATTGAAGCCAAGGCTTTATGGTATCACAAAGTTCTTTTTTCTTACCTCCAAATGATGAAGACAATGGCAATGTTTATTTCTGTTTTCTAGGCTTTAGGGACAAGCTCAGTAAGTGAAACCCTCTGGTGAACAGTAAGACATAAATAATTGAAGGATGCTTACTCCTCCTCATTGCCCAAAAGAGGAGCCGTGTTTGTCAGAGACACTGTCACAGAGGGTCTTTCTGCACCATGATTTCATTTTCCGTTTTGATTTCTGGCCTTCTGCTGAATCTCTTTTTCTCCTTTTTCAAAGAATCTCTCCTCCTGTGTGCCCACAGAGTTTCTATCCCCTGGTCAGATTCACCAAGTGATGTCAGTGCCTTGGCCACCTACGCTGTTGTGAGCCAACAGCAGCAAAATCATTTTAAGTTCGTTTGATGATAAATGCATTGTTAACGGGTCAGGAAGACAAATGGACTCAAGCTGCAAATCCATGTGACTTCATGAGTTTATTGTAAGGGTGAGGTTGGGTCAATTTCAGCATGATATATAGAGAGCATAATTTTTATGACACCAACATTTGTCCAGCATACAGTTGAGTTGCAGTAACAGGCATCCAGGGGTAATGAGGTGATTCTCCCATTTTGTGAGTTGAAACTCCAGAGAAAATGTTGTCCTCTATTTGCTGTGGCAGCCTCTTCACACATCATGAGCTGCCATCACCTCTCCTTCAGGGCATGGCCTTCTGTCCCAAACAGGGCTTCTGGGAAACCAGAACACTCACAACTGGACTTGCTCGTTTGCTTCCTATAGTACGTTTCCTGACCTCAGCAGTAGCTCTCAAAGTCCACGTGCTGTGAAATACCAGTATTCCAGAATGTGTTCAAGGGCACCTTGTATTTGAGGAAGAGAAGGTGGGGCTTCTGATTTAGCCTTTCATTTAAAAATGGATTCTGCTAATTAAAAAAAAATAGTAAACCATTGATTTGTGATTTAATTAGAATTTGAGCAGAAAATCCACTTGAGACACATGGATGATCAGATGGGCTAGGAAAGAAAAAAGTAACTGACACATTGTCTGGGGCCTGCAGATAATACTGAATTATCGACCCCAAATCTCTGTGTTGTTGTCGTCCCCAAAACAAGCTGTTGTTGTTGTGTGTGTGTGTGTGTGTGTGTGTGTGTGAGGTCACTGAAGGGAACCACAGAAAATCAACTGAACAAATTGGATTCTGACGAACTACCTTTTACCAATGACAGAACCTTGGGCCACTTGTAGTGATTCTCCTTCTCCTAGTTTTTAAAGAGGGCCAGTAATAGCTACTCCATAGGTGTGTTGTAGGAATAGGACACATCACAGGTGTGAGCAGATGTTCACAAAAAGAATAGTCACTTTGCCTTTTTCATCTCAGTTCTCATCTAGGTAATAATCACTTAAAGACTGATGACCCAGAGGGATGGGATGGGGAGGGAGGTGGGAGGGGGATTCAGGATGGGGAACACATGTAAATCCATGGCTGATTCATGTCAATGTATGGCAAAAACCACTACAATATTGTGAAGTAATTAGCCTCCAACTAATAAAAATAATTGGGGAAAAAAAAAAGACTGATTTCTTTTGACTGGTTGTTACCAAACAAGTTTCAAAGTGACTGTATATTCAGTGCCATAAAGAACAAATAGCACCAGTGTTTTAAGTTGCAACTCAGTCATTTGAAATCAAGAGTTTGTCAACAGAGAAGAGGTGCATGGAGATGGCAGGCAGGATTTCTAGCAAGTTGTCTCAAGGCTCACTCCAGGTTGCTAGGTGAGATGAGTGTGCTGGGCTTCATCTCCCAGAGGGGAGGTCTGTGTACAAACTCAATTCTTACAGGGTCATGGTCCCTGAGCAAGCTTTCCACGTGCTGTGCTGGGAGTCTGGCATTTCTCAGCACTGTCCCTAATCGTTGGTGTCTGACCTCAGCCAGTTGAATGTCCAAGTCCAAATGTCCAAATCCAACCACTCAGTGTTGCTACATGCTTGATGCATGAAAAAGAAGAGTTGAGGTTCCCTTGCCTGGGGTTCCAGCCAAGGGACCCACACCCTAGCTTAGCCCCACACCCTATCCAGCTAACCCCCACCCCAAAGATGACTCCCCAAAGGATGTAGGGAGAGTGGGGCTTGAGCTACTTGTCACCTTTTTGCCCAGAGTCCAGACTGGACTCAGTGGCCTTCTTTGGTGTTTTTCCTGGGCGCTTAGCTAAAAAACTACAGTTGTGACAGTAATGCTATAACTTCCCTATCTTCAAAGAACTTCCAGTCTGAAAGGAGAGAGGTAATGAGCATCTTCTCATAGGAAGATGTGTAGAGCATGTGGGAATTGTTCAGTTAACACCAGGACTGTCTTTATTTATATAAATGGCTAAAATGTAGCTGGTGGTGTGTTGGAAGCTGAAATATATTTAAATGCCCCAACTGACATCTTTTTGAATGGAATTGGTGAAGTTTGGTTAAAATTTTTAAATTTTGTGCTTAATTTGTGTGTGTGTGGTATTTAGTTTAAAACTAATTGATAGTCAAAGGAAAACGCCGATCAGATTTTAGGGAGATATGTTTAATAACTCTGCTTTAAATTCTTTAGTAAAATTTATACATAAATAAGAAAACTAATCTAAATTATTGTATCCATTAAACACAGCAGTTACAGAGAATGCTAGCATGTCAGATTCTATGAATTTGAGATAAATAGAGCTTCATAATAGCTGTTAATTCTGAGAATTTTAAAAAAGGGAAAATAGCCCTTTCTCCAATGAGTTTAAAATATTCCCAAATTATGATTCTTCTTGAAGACATATTCCTTTGGGTAAGTCATTTAGGTGGGGAAATGATGTCATCTTAGCAGTTTTAATGATGTTATCAAAGTAGTCTTACTGTCTTTATTATAATATTTATAGTAACTTTGTTTTTTAAAATGTTACATATGATTTATATCATTATTGTCTTAGGCAGCTTAAAGTCTTCCAATATGTGAATAGCTGTGTGGTTCCAGACAAGGTCAACCTCCAGGCAAAGTGAAGACTGAGTTCCTATTCCTGGCCTCATAGAGCTTTCAGTCCATCAGAGGAGACAGAGGTTAAGCTACTGCTTCTTTACTTAGAATGTGACAAACAGAAGACACAGGAAGTCTTAAGGTATCCGGGAGTGACCGTGGGAGAGAGGCTCACCTATTATGATGGTTTATAGGCTGAGACCTAAGAGGGGCAGGGAAGAAATGTACTAGAGAAAAGGGACGATCATTCCACCCAGAACAGAGATCCAAGGAGAGGAGAGGCCGCAGGTACAGAGGTGAGAAATAAGCAGGGATGTCATGAGAGGGGAAGTGAAGTGAAGTGAAAGTCACTCAGTTGCGTCTGACTCTTTGCGACCCCATGGACATCCATGGAATTCTCCAGGCCAGAATACTGGAGTGGGTAGCCTTTCCCTTCTCTGGGGTATCTTCCCAACCCAGGGGTCGAACCCAGATCTCCCACGTTGCAGGTGGATTCTTTACCAGCTGAGCCAACAAGGGAAGCCCCCTTGTTGGGGGGCTTATGTCATGAGAGGGGAAGGGAAATAAAAATACACAATCATTTATTGACAGAAGGCAACTACAGAGACTGGTTTTAAACAGAGTGTGCTAGAGGACAGACGTATTTAGTAAGGAAAGTAAAAGAAATTTCTGGATGGGAAACGGCTTGGGTAACAGCTGGTCTGGGGCAAATCTTGCAAAGTTAGTGTGTGGGGAGCATAGGAAAACTGCAGATTGCCTGGGACCAGATGGTGGCGGGGCTTGTATTCCACATGGAGAAATTTGAATGCTGTCCTCGTGGCAGTGGGAACCCACAGACAATCAGATGGGTTTTAGACAGGCAGCTCTATCAATTTGGGTTAAACATTGGATGAAGAGTAGATGGTAGCAGTTGCCATCGAGAGTGGAAACGATGAGGGCTTGTATGGGAGCACTGGAAGTGAAGATAAATGGGCAAAAGTAGATTTGAGAGCAATTTTTTGAAAAAAATATTGAAGTATAGTGTAGTTACAGTGTTGTGCTAACTTCTACTGTACAGCAAAGTGATTCATTTATACATAAATATATACATTCTTTTTCCTACTCTCTTCCATTATGGTTTATCACAGGATACAGAATATAGTTCCCCATGCTATACAGTAGGACCTTGTCGTTCATCCATTCTATGTATAATAGTTTGCATCTGCTAATCCCAAACTCCCACTCCACTCCACCCCTCCCCATCCCTCTCCCCCTTGGCAACCATAAATTTGTTCAATTTGAAAGAAATTTTAATGCGTAGAGCTGCCAAAACTTGCATTTAAACGAAGGGTAAAAGTATTTTAGGTTTGTTTTGTATTTTTTTTTTTTTTTTAGATAGCCTCTCTGCCTTCCTAAAGGGTCAGTTTGAAGAGTTAGAGCCAGTTGGTTCTCCTTTGCTATGACACGTTTCATCCTTTGGATGTTTACAGTTTTGGATCAGAATGTTGGGGAAACATCCTGGAAATGGCTGAAGCCAAGTGGCTGAGGATGTGGAGAGTTGTCTTGTTGTGTTGTGGACAACTGAGTGTGGAAACTGTAACCTAGACGGTGGTCAAGTGAAAGTAACAATGGTTGTCAGGAGCTTCTGGCATCATGGACCCTTGAGGTCACAGGGGAAAAAAGAACACACAACTCAACAACCTATGTGTTCCTCTCTGACCAGCAGTGGGCCTCAGAAGCAGCCATATCTTGAGATTCTAATCTGTGCTATTTCATGGTAGCATATACTGAATTTTGCAACCCCAACTTAGAAGTTTCTCTACACTGACATGTCTCTATTTGCTGCCAGATAGGCTCAATAGTTTTCATGGTCACATGCAATACTGCACTTGTCTAGTTTTCATTTTTCCCTGAGATGAAAACTGCCAGGTTTCCTTGTTCACTGAAGAGCTGCCACTATGTGCAGATCATCAGAATATACTGCATTTGGCATTTTTCTTTAACTAAAATTGGTCAATTATCTCTCAGAATATTCAGATAAACTGAAAGAGACAATTCAACTGGGAAAGGTGCTGGTTAAAACTGCAGAGGAAATGCATTCTTGTTATCAGCTTATGAGACCAATTCTAGTGTTATAATCAAAACCAGTGGCAGTGAACAGAGAAATATAGAATGAGCAGTAAGGCAAGATGTGAGAGAAAAGGAATGCAAGAGGGATCCTGTAGGAATAGCAGGAAGAACATTTGGAAAAAAAATAAGTGGGATGAGGAGGACTTGTCTTACATGGTTATGGTAATAGTTTGGATGTTAAGTTACTACAGTGTAAATCTTTGGTGGAGAAAGGCTAGGTCTCTTTAATCTTTCAATTCCATTAGCACCATTCACACTTCAACAGCTCTGAATAAATAATAATGAATGAATGAATAATGATTGAAGAAGCAAATAAATGAAACAGACACAGAATACCACCAGTACTATAAGATGCTTGGCTTGAAATAAGAAATTGTGGAAGCTTAGCTCTGGGGCACAGTTTCCCTTCTATGTGTGACCTTTGGAGATGCCTGAATGTGGAGATGGTCCAGTTGAGAATCTGCATGTTGCTGAATTGCAAATAATCTGTAGAAAGACCAGCACCTTTTCCACTTTGGCCTACTTTTGAGATCTGCTCTCCTCAAAAAAAAAATAATAATAATAAAATAACAAGCTCACTACAAAAATGAGTTGCATTAGGAGGTAAGAAGCATGTTAAGGATTCATACAATGTCACTGAGGGAGTCCATGTGTTTCCTGCAGAGAATTGAGCCAGGAGGAGGCAAGCAGAGGGTCAGCAAATGTACTGAATATAATCAAGGCTTAGAAGCAGAGGCCATTGGATTCAGTTATGCTTTCCCAAGTCACACCTTCAGCATCTCTACCCTCAAATAATAATATTAAGGATGAAGTTATTTTGGGGGCTCAGTGCAGGCCACGTGCCTGCAGCTTGGCATGCGTATCACAATCCTGTGAGAAAAGTAGTGTCATTTTCCCACTTTAGAGCCAAGGAAACCGAAGCTACAGAGGTTGACAGCTTACCCAAGGGCACCCAGCTGGTAAAGGTTGATGTCATGTTTGTATCCTTTGGGTCTGATGCCAGAGCCCATGTAAAGTAGCTCACTGCATGTGGTCTCGGAGCCCCACAGTGAGCTCGGGTCTCAGATAGTCTTGCGGGGGATGTTTGATCAGCTCAGTACCATTCCTTTAACCCAGTTCTTCTCACACTTTATTGTGCATATGAATTATTTGGGGGAATGTTTAAGTGTAGATTGTGTACAGTGGGTCCAGAATGGGGACCCAAGACTCTGCATCCTAACAGGCTCCCTGGTGATGGGGATGCTGCTGGCACTGCCCACGCTTTGAGAAGGTAGCACGGCTCCAAGCAACAGTCAATTCTGTTAAATCAAGCTGCAGGCCAGCGAGTCACAGCCACAGATAACTTGCTTTGATTGGCTGGATGCAGCTGCTGTGCATCACCTTTCCGGGGTCAGTTCACTTAATTAATAAGCTGCATAAGCCATTTCATCAACTTGCCCGCAGTAGATGGAATTACAAAAAGAAATTGGTGTCTCTCCCTCTCTCCCTGATTTCTTTCATGCACTGGTGCAGGCTGTGAAATAGGTAATTTATGCCAGCGGTTACAGATTACACGTTTATTTAGCTAACTGAGTGCAATAATAAGACCCCACAGGAGGCAAAACCGGTTGTCAGGTCTGTGGAATGCTAAACATCTCTGCCCAAATGTAGCAATTGTGCAGGTTTTGGTGGCCTCCTTATGTAATTTCAGGTAGAAAGGCAATCAATCCTCATGATATTAAATGTGAATCTGGGTGGTGACTGATTGGTGTCCTTGTCAAAGGCTTCCTAGTTCTTTTAGATTGTATTTCTGGGCACATGGGAAAGCTGACCTGCGTGATTAATTCAGTCAACGATGTATGTCGGGGTGGCTGTAAGCGCAGATTACCTCCTTCCGCTGCGTGGGACTCAGGATGAAAGAGACTTGTCTTCTCCTCGGCTGTCTTGGCTGCTGCTGCTCTAAATTTCTTCTCTGGTAATTCCCGGCTGCATTTATTTTATACTGATGGAAGTGTGGTGTGAAACTATGGGTGTGTCAGCTCATTCCTGGAGCCAGCGATCCCCAATCTTTTTGGCACCAGGGACTCGTTTTGTGGAAGACAACTTTTCCCTGGCTGGGCAGCGTGGAATGGGTGATTGTTTAAAGAGCATGCCACCTAAATCTCTCGAGTTCACACTTCACAGTAGGGTTCAAGCTCCTATGAGAATCTAAGGCCGCTGCTGATCTGACAGGAGGTGGAGCTCAGGTGGCAATGTGATGGGGAGTGGCTATAAATACAGATGAAGCTTCACCCGCTCAGCAGCTCACCTCCTGCTGTGGGGACCAGTTCCTAACAGGCCGTGGACCAATACTGGTCTTTGGCCTGGCGGTCAAAGACCTCTGCCTTGGACCATTTGTCTGTTTCTCTCCGGGCAAAGGTCTTGAAGTGACACCACTAGACAGATAGCACATGTAATGCCTTTGCTGTTAACACAAGTGGGACCACACCGTAGCAAAGCCAATCTCTAGAGGAGACAAGAGATGGGGCACTTTTGGCTCCTGTCTCAGGCTGGTAAAATTTGGAGAGATTACCTTCATGAAGAATATAAATCTAGACGCAGACCTTTTGACGGGCCGGGGACTCTGAAGCTTAAACATCAGCTGCTCTCTGGTCCCTTCACCTCTGCCTGTGCCCTTCCTCTGTGGTTTATCTCCACGTCAAGGCCCTGTTTCTCCCTTACCCATCTGTCACTCACCGTGGCAGCTGGATCTACCTCCTTCGCTTGTCTTGTCACTTCGTGAGTCCTCGTATGCCCTGGCAGCGCTTCAGCCATCAGTATCTGCATTGCCCAGAATGACTTTCTGAGGTGTGCCAGGGCTCCAGAGACATCGAGAAAATTGAATTGTTCCAGGCTTCATTACTTCTTCATTCACTCAACTCTGCTGCCAATCATTTTTTCCTTTTGCTTTCATTCCCTACCCCCACCCTACTTTCCTCCACAAGCCTAGAATACAAGGAGAAATTTTATTTACTTCTAATAATGGGTTTAGAGCGATATTTAATTTGGTAGCCTCCGTTTTTTCCACGTCTCATCTTGGATCCAGCCAGGTACGTCCCATCATATTCTGGTTTTTTTCCCTCCCCATTGACTACCTCATCGTGTGATCCACATAGTGGAAAGGTACTAACCCAAGCACTTTTATGTGCAATATCTTGTGTGCGTGATAAGTCACTTGTCGTGTCCGACTCTCTGCAACCCCATGGACTGTAGCCTACCAGGCTTCTCTGCCCATGGGTTTCCCATGCAAGAATACTGGACCACTCCATGCCAGCCCTCCTGCAGGGGTGCCCGACTCCCGAGCCACTGACTGGTCTGTTAGGCGCTGGGCCACACAGCAGGACGTCAGCAGCTTCGGGGTCAGAGAAGCTTTGTCTGTATTCACAGCCACCCCCCAGCGCACTTAGGTCATCCCAAACACCCCCCAACCCTGGAAAAATTGTTTCCCGTGAAACCTGTCACTGGTGCCCAAAAGGTACTAAACAGCGCCTGCTGTTTTCCTCACCGGGATTGCTGTCTGTTTATGCCCTGCTCATCTGGTGCCTGCTCCACTTGCACCCTACTCACGTGACCGTACTTCCTACTTACTTCCCCCACCAGAGCTGGTGAATGTTAAATTAATGTATGTATAAATGTTAAATTAATGACTGTAATCCTAAGGCGCAACTTCTCCACCATGATATCTTATTAAAGGGGCAGTGAGGGGCATGCCCCGCTGCTGGTTTCCTGGTAATCAGTAAGCCAACCGGAAGTCAGTTTCGTCTGTAACTGGTAACATCCCTCTCCCCCCATTGTGAAAGCTAGTGCCGTGTCCGGCCACACGTGGTGGGGTGTCGCTCCACGACCTTGCTTCAGGCACATAGGACCCCCGCTTCCATTACACCGTTGCTGTCTCTGGTGCTGACTCTGGGCACCTCAGTCTTGAAGCTGGGAACGAGCAGGGTTTGCAGGCCTGCCGGGGGCCGTCTGCCATGTTGCCAGTTGATATTCCTGCTAGGAGTGTAAGAGAGATTGCATTTCCTCACATCCCTGATAGTATTTGATAATATTTCCGTTGTCTTAAGTTTTATCAGTTTGTAGGCTTCACTGGTGGCTCAGATGGTAAAGAATCCACCTGCAGTGTGGAGACCCAGGTTCAGTCCCTGGGTTGGGAAGATCTCCTGGAGGAGGAAATGGCAACCCACTCCAGTATTCGTGCCTGGAGAATCCCATGGACAGAGGAGCCTGGCAGGCCACAGCCTGTGGGGTCCCAAAGAATCAGACACAACTGAGCGACTAATCTATCAATTTGTAAGGATATACATTGGTATCTGTCTTTTCAAATATTATTGTACTGCTTTTACTTCTCAGCCCTTTTTAACTTCTTGGTGAAATTATAATAAACCTAAGAAAAAGATCAATGTCCTAAGTATACAGCAAAGTAAAATTTTAGGACAGAACACACTTGTGTAACTAACCTTGAACAACAGAGTCTTATTTTTGTTTTAATTTATGTTTCTCTGATTATTGCTACCATTGAATTTCCTTATATTCATTACCTATTTGGAGCCTTATTTCACATCCTTAGCTCAGTGTCCATTGAATCCCTTCTTTTTCTCTTTCTGCTATGCGAGGTTTTTTTTACATTCCAGAAGTTAGTGGTTTGTTTTGCATGTTACAAATGTCTCTTGATGGCCTCCTTGGGTCTTTAGGTCTTTTTAATGTGTAAGTACTGTATTAGATGGAGAATGGGAGAGATTTGTGTTTCAAAAACTAGTGTGCACCCATGAAAAGCCAGGGGCCTAATCTTTAAAGCAAAAAAACCTTTCTACCTCATCATAATGAAAACTGAGCAAACTCTGAGTAGCAGATAGATTATATAGTGATTTCTTTGGCCATTGTCGTTCAGTCATTAAGCCATGTCTGACTCTTTACAACCCCATGGACTAAAGCACGCCAGGCTCCTCTTTCCTCCACTCTCTCCCAGAATTTGCTCAAATTCATGTCCATAGAGTCCATAGATATTATCTTATCATCTCACTTTCTGTCATCCCCTTCTTTTGCTTTCAGTTTTTCCCAACATCAGGGTCTTTTCCAGTGAGTTGGCTCTTTGCATCAGGTGGCCAAAGTATTGAAGCTCCAGCTTCCACATCAGTCCTTCCAATGAATATTCAGAGTTGATTTCCTTTAGGATTGACTGGTTTGATCTCCTTGCTGCCCCTTGAAAGGGACCCTCAAGAGTCTTCTCCAGCACCACAGTTGAAAGTGTCAATTCTTTGGTGTTCAGCCTTCTTTATGATCCCACTCTCACATCTGTACATGTATTCTGTACTCCAGTATTCTTGCCTGGAGAATTCCATGCACAGAGGAGCCTGGTTGGGCTTAGAGTCCATGCGGTCCTAAAGAGGTGGATATGACAACGAATAAACTACGACAACTCTGCATATATGTTAAATAAGCCGGGTGACTATATACAACTTTGTCGTATCTTTTCCCAGTTTTGGCTATAGAGTTTTAAAAAAGACCATCCTTATGGATTTTTCCAGAAAAAGTGTAGAGAAAAAAATTTGACAAAAAACCCTAAACTTCAGTGTAACGCCTGTTGCTCTTCCTTTTCATGAAATTAAGTCTTCTCCTTGGAAAATGTAATTGCTTTACTTTAATCCTATTTCTCTCCCATCTCTTCACTCAGGGGTCTCTGATTGACAGCTTGATGGCCACTAAATGGGTTTTCTTAGAATTAGATCCAAGTGAGTCCACTAAATTAATTGAAAGGGCTGTGGATTTCAGATCACCTGTTCCTCAGCTGTCTTAAAGTTAGACGCATGTCGGATAGTCTACTGGGTTTAATTTACTTTCTTTTTTGAAACCAAACCATCAATCAAATTTGTAGAATATAGAAAAAAAAGGCAACATTTAATTGGAAACTGAGCAAGGACACACCCTTTGGATTCCAGAGCAACTTTGACTTTGGTGCTTCCACTAAGCCGCCATCCAATGGAAAGTAGAACCCATGTCCAAGGAATGGTGTCAGCAGCCTAAAATTACTAAATGAGCTCTGAAGGGCGAGCTGCCTTGCCCAAGATCTAACGAGTCGTGTTTGAAGAGTTCAAAAGTATCTCTCATTCACAAATGGAAGGCTGCTAGGCGTAAATGCAGACTGCATCAGGGAACCAGCACATGCTGAAATCGCTAGGGAGTAAACACAGTTTCTGTCCTAAGGTCTGTGGAGTTCCTTTATTTAGCTGGGCTTCCATTCCTCCCAGACACACAGATAGAGATTGGCACACCTGCCTTTAACAAGCGCCAGCAACATGTGCCAGCTCCAAGAAGTGAAGGGGATGGAGACAATTCATTTTATTTCTAGAAATCCTGTATTTAAAGCATTTTATGAATGATATGTCTATACTCATATTTTCAAATCTTGAAAAAGACTAAACATTTTGAGTTGGGTAATGCTAGTATCTGTCATTTTTAGGCTCCAATTATGATGTCTGTTGTTTCTGATGAGCATCTTATGTGCCTTGTTCTTACTTGTATTTTGTACTCCTCCCCACTCCCTCTCCACTGTGAGCTGCCACTATAAGCATGAGAATTCTTTTAGGACTGGAGTGATGTATGGTTTTCAATAGAGAACTTTCATCTGCTCCTATAAAGTGCCTTGAGATACTACACATCAGAAATGACTATAAATTAAATACTTTAATTATGTTGGACTGTTTTAATTACTTTGGACTATTCAGGTAATTCATTTGAGTTTCCTCTTCTCTATCCTGCAACTTTACCAAATTCACTGATGACCTCAAGTGGTTTTGGTAGCATCTTGAGGATTTTCTGTATATAGTATCAAGTCATCTGCAAACACTGACAGTTTTATTTTTTTCCTATTTGGACTGCCTTTCTTTCTTTTTTCTTCTCTGATTGCCATGGCTAGGACTTCCAAAACTATGTTGAATAATAATGGTTAAGAATGGGCACCCTCGTCTTGTTTCTGATCTTAGAGAAATTGCTTTCAGTTTTTCACTGTTGAGAATGATGTGAGCTGTGGGTTTGTCATATATGGCCTTTATTATCTTGAAGTATGTTCCCTCTGTGCCCACTTTCTAGAGAATTGGTTTTTTTTTTTTTTTTATCACAAATGGGTGTTGAATTTTGTCTACATTTATTAAGATTATCATCTGGTTTTTGTCTTTCAATTTGTTTATATGGTGTATTGCATTGATTTATGTATATTGAAGAATCCTTGTGTCCCTGGGATAAACCCCACTTGATCATGGTGTATGATCCTTTTAATGTATTGTTGGGTTCAGCTTGTTAGTATTTTGTTGAGGAATTTTGTGTCTTTGTTCATCAGTGTTATTGGCCTGTAATTTTCTTTTTTTTTGTGATATCTTTGTCTGGTATCAGGGTGATGAGGGCCTCGTAGAGTGAGCTTGGGAGTGTTCTTTCCTCTGCAGTTTTTTGGAAGAGTTTGAGAGGAATAGGTGTTAACTCCTCTCTGGGTGTTTGATAGAATTCACCTGTGAAGCCATCCGATTCTGGACTTCTGTTTGTTGGAAGTTTTTAAATCGCAGTTTCAATTTAAGTAGTTTTGATGAATTTGTTATTTCCTGTTTCTTCCTGGTTCATTCTTGAAAGTTGTGCCTTTCTAAGAATTTGACCTTTTCTTCTAGGTTGTCCATTTTATTGGTGTATAGTTTCTTATAGTAGTCTCTTATGATTCTTTGTGTTTCTGTGGTGTCCACTGTAACATCTCCTTTTTTATTTCTGATTTTATTGATTTTAGTCATTACCCCCCCCCCCACCTTTTTTTTTGGATGATGAGTCTGGCTAGAGGTTTATCAATTTTGTTAATCTTTTCAAAGAGCCAGCTTTTAGTTTCATTGATCTTTCTATTGTTTTCTTCATCTCTATTTCATTTGCTTCTGCTCTGATCTTGTGATTTCCTTCCTCCTACTAAGGGTTCCTTCTTCTTTGGGTTTTGTTTGTTCTTTGTCTAGTTGTTTTAGGTGTGAGGTTAGGTTGTTTCCCTGAGATTCTTCTCATTTCTGGAAGTAAAATTGTAATGCTATAAACTTCCCTCTTCCTCTTCTCTGAAGTACCTGTTTAAATTATTTATCAATTTTTTTCTACTGAATTTTTTGTCTTTCATATAGAGACCTAACCATTTAAGATAAGAATAATATTTTTTTGAATACAGCACAGCTATTTTTTTCTTAGTACATGATATGTCTTAATTTCCCATACAGTATTTTTTCAGTAATGGAGGTTGTCCATTTAAAAGTCAAATCTGAGTATTTCTCTATTTTGTTTAAGGATTGTTTCTTTACAGTTATGTTATAAAGATAATTCATGTTTTAAAATTTTATAATTTTAAATTTAGAAAATTTTAAATTTATAATTTTAAATATGTTAATTTTAAATGATAAAATTTTATAATTTTGCCCTGCACATTTAAGCAGTTTATTCACAAAAAATGTTTGTAAAAAGTAGGAATTGCAGTGTTATTTTTCCCCATATATATAGCTAATGTATTTAGTACTGTTCATTGAGTAATACATCCTTTCTGCATTTATCTGAAATACCAGAGTTGACAAATGTCATGCTAAGTTTGTATATTGCTATCAGGTTGTTCCTGGAATTTTACTCTGTTCCATTGGTCTGTTTGTTACTAAGTCAAAATCTTGCTGGTTTTATTAATGGCCTTTAAAACTACTCTGTTAATGAATTTTTTTTGTTCATAGAGCTTTGTCTTGTTCCCTACCTAGTCATTTTTCTTCAGTATTTTTATTTTTTGACTTTGGCTTTCTCCTAAATTTTAGACTCAACTTGTCAAGTTTTATTAGTCATCTATTAACTCTTCTGTTGACATAGATTGACTCTTAGGCTGATTGTGAGAATACTGACACCTCGACTTTGTCTTCCAGTCCATGAGCATAGTATGTTTCTCCTTTTATTTAGGTCTACTTCACTGGTTTTCAAAAACATGTAATTTTATCTCACAGAGGATGATACATCTTGTGTTTTACACATAGATATTTTCATGTGTTGCCTGATGTTTGAAACATGTTTCCTTTCTGCTAATTAAAATACAGCTTTGTTCCTCTGCTTCTTACCTGTCAATTTGTTGATAGCTTTGCTTTCATTATATCTGATTAAAAGTTTGTGAGATTTTAGTCTCTAAAAATTTGATATTTTTTTTTCTCCAAGATTCAGGCATTTTTCTACAAACTATTAACAATTAAAAGCATACTACTATAATAACTTACATAACCAAGGAATAAAAAGGTGGTTGTTTGAACAGTAGGACAGTAGGGACCTATAGTATAACTAATTTGAACACCTCTCTTTCAGTGATGTTTAAAAATTAGTCATTACAATCTCTAGTTATAAAAATAGTGGGAAGGAGGAATAAGTTGGGAGATTGGAATTGACATATATGCACTATTATATATAAAACAGGTAACTACATAAGGACCTTGGGCTTCCCTGATAGCTCAGTTGGTAAAGAATCTGCCTGTAAAGCTGGAGACCCCGGTTCAATTCCTGGGTTGGGAAGATCCCCTGGAGAAGGGATAGGCTACCCACTCCAGTATTCTTGGACTTCCACTGTGGTTCAGCTGGTAAAGAACCTGCCTGCAATGCAGGAGACCTGGGTTCGATCTCTAGGTTGGGAAGATCCCCTGGAGAAGGGAAAGGCTACCCACTCCAGTATTCTGGCCTGGAGAATTCCATGGACTGTAAAGTCTATGGTGTCGCAAAGAGTTGGACATAACTGAGTGACTTTCACTTTCACTGTCTTTCACATAAGGACCTACTTAGTATATAGAAGGGAGCTCTGCTCAGTACTCTGTAATGACCTATATGGGGAAAGGCTAAAATAGAGAGGATGTATGTATTGACATAGGTATAATAGTTTGGAGAAGCCTGGGTATGAGATCTTTAACTGAAAAAATTCTAAACCCAGAACGAAGACACGTACCCAAAAGGCTCACCATCTTTCTGTCTTAGGTTACTCACTTCATCAGATCACCCATAGCTTACCTACGCAGTAACAGAAAGCATAAAATGAAGCCCAGCGTCAACTACCGACATTGTTGTGTTGCCTATTTTTCTTTCTGTTGTGTGAAGTTGCTGCCTCCGGACCTCAGGATGCAGAGCCAGCCCATTTTGCAGTTTCTTCTAGCAGTTTCCAAAATTCAGAAATTTAAAGGAGAGAATGCAAAGCTCTCAGTGTTTTGGCACACGTTTCTTCATTCTTATTTTAAAATACAAAATAAAAGTAAACGGTGCACCAGGGATTCCATGGGCTTCCCAGGTGGTGCTAGTGACAAAGAACCCGCCTGCCAATGCAGCAGATGTAAGAGACCGGGTTCAATCTCTGGGTTGGGAAGATCCCCTGGAGGAAGAAATGGCAGCCCACTCCAGGATTCTTGCCTGGAGAATCCCGTGGTCAAAGGAGCCTGGTGGTCTACAGTCCATGGGGCCTCAAAGAGACGGCCACAACTGAAGTGACTTAGCATGCAGGGATTTCTTGGTCTACTTTGCCATCCTGCTTTCCTTTCCTGTCCCCAGCCCCCGATCCTTCCACGTACCCAGGCATTCACAAATACTATTCTTCTGGCTCAGCACTTTCGATTTTTCTCCAAGTAGATGTTCTCAGCTGACTCTGTCTTGGTTCCTTCCTGAAATAGCTGCGTTTGATCTTAAATTACTGAAATTTATGGCTGAAACATCTAAGTCCATTTGATGTTGTGGATCCTTCTCAGCAAGAGCTTAAGAAGAAAACTTTAAATGGGGAATAAAAATATGATTATGTATGATTTGCTTAAATTAAAGGAGCCTCCCCTAGGAATCCTGAGCAGATGTACCACTTCTCTGAGACTGGCTCCTGCTCACAAATGAAGCTCAATTTATTACTTGTAGCCTTGGTTTTTCTGATACTAAGTTGAGTATTAGAGAGCTAATAGTAACAACACATCAAAAACCTAAAACCAATCTAAGTTTCTGCTGCAGAAATTCAGAATTGAGGAGAAGTAGTATAAGAATGTTCAGCAAATATTCAGGGTCTTAGGGAATTAAAGGTGATATTATTCCCAAGGACAGCTTAACGTCAGGTTGAAAATTTTAAACTTATTTTACTAGCTTCAGTTCATCTTAGAACACTGATTTTCACCCTTTTAGCATAGCTCAGCAGTTTGGAGAGGTGACTCTAAACCAGAAGTAATTCTTTTTTATCTTTCTGCTTTTCTAATGCAGTGTGAACTTAGACTGTGATTTTTGGAAGTTAAATGTTCTGACCCAATTTTGTATTACTGGTCTCTTTTTTAATGTTGTATTTCTGTTATTTTCGGCAAATATTTACTGAGTGCCTCTTCTGTATCAGGCACTTCTGTAGGTGTCAGGTAGAGAGAAAATTGAGACATTGTTCTGCTCTTAAAAAGATACAGTCTAAGAAGAACCATTCAACATTTAGTCCTTACTATTTAGAATTGGATTTGTGAGGGAAAATATTTTTTTGGCACTAGAAAACAATACCCAGCTTATGAGACACTGAACTTAGCTTGTACCTAAAATTGTTTTAAATCTTCTTCAGTAAATAAACCTAGCTAGCCCTAATTCTAGGTTTTGAAAATACAATGGAGGTCCATCCAGTCATGGTCCCAGAGTCCACTGGAGAGGTGAATATCTGAATAGACCATTGTATAATACAAGGGAAGTCCTTTCCAGCTTAGGATGGGCCAAGTCAGATTTCACAGAGGAGGTATCATTTGAACTAAGAGAATGAAAGCGTATAGTGCATTCAGTAAAGGCAGGATTTTCCATGTGAACATTTCATAGGGAAGGGACAAAAGGAGGCTGGTAAGATCTCAGGGGCCAGCCCCACATTTTCTGAGGAATTACATGAAATTCTACTGAACGATAGAAAGTGAATGTCTAGAATAAGGATTTTTTTTTTTTTTTTTTGTAAGAATATGTTTCTCACCATAGATAAGTATTTCAAACAGTGCTTGACTCACACAAATAGACTGGAACATTCTGTCTCCAGTGAAGGAGAAACTGACTTCTAAACCGCTTTTAATGTCAGGTAACATTTTGTAGCTGTCTGCCTGCGTGCATGAACTGCCAACTCTCATTCACGTTTCCTGGCCCCTTGGGGTCTGTGTTTAGAGACTGTGATCCTGCAGCCAGTAGCTCCTCCTGAGGAAGGCGAAGACATGTGCCAGCTGGAGACTGCGCGGGTCCCTTAGCTGTCACCTTTTTGCGCATTTTATTTCAATAAATAAAGCTTCCTAGTGCAAAGAAGAACGCTTTGATCACTCGAAGTCCCCTCCGAGACTAAAAATGGCACTGAAGTTGCTTTTGTGTGGAAATGATAAATACACCTGCTCTAGTCACAGAAAGTATGCCCAGTGAGCTCTGCAGGGACCCCAGCTGTCCCTGACACCCCCATTTATAAGTTACCTGGGAAAGGAAATGAGGGAGGAAGTGACAAGAAAGGCCTAACAGTTTGAGGTGCAATCCCAGAAAAGCTTAGCAGATACTTTGCAAAATTATAGCTGGGGGAAGAATCATAGCATTTTAGTACAGTTGAATTGACAAGACAGAATGGAACCAGCTCATAGCAAGCCTTTTAAAGCCTAAGTTCACTTTTTTTTTTCCCCCACTGAAATTATCAGCGTGGTTTTTCGCAATATTCAAGAATGACAAGTATCAGTGTATTTATCAAGCAAAACCTCAGCATTTTAAAATGATTAATCATCCAGTACAGAGAATCTGCTCATGTAACAGGCACTGCAGGGGAACAAGGCACGTCTGGTACTTCAGTAGGCTTACAGCTGAATAGAAAGTAAGAGAGACACTCACTCATCCATGCACTTAATATTTATTACGCCTAGAAGACTCTTTTTAAGAAGGGCGGTTATATCGGGGATTATAAAAACAATAGGTTTTTCTGCCTCCAAGGGGTTACATTCTAAGGACAAAGAAAAAGATAAATATAGAACCAAGCAAAACCCCACATGAGATGGTTGCAAATTAGTGGCTGATGCTAAAGCAGAAATTTAAAAATAGAATGACTGGGTAGATACAGGGGAGGCCGCTGAGTAGGTGGTCAGGAAAATTCCTTTGAGAAGATATTTGGGTTTTGACTTGGAAGATTGGAAAGAATCACTTATACAAAGCTGTTGGGAAAGAGTGTCTGAGGAAGTCGGAGTTGCTAGAATCTGAAGAGTAAACTAGCTTGGCATGTTTGTGGAACAGAAAGAAGCTATGGAAGTTAGGATTTGGAGAAGAAAGAGTTTCAGGAGAATTTCAGAGAAGTAGCTAGAGATTTGTTCATGTAGAGGCTGGATCTGCTGAGGAATTTCATTTTTTCAAGCTCTGTTGAGATATAATTGACATACAGCATTGTGTAAGTTAAAGTTGGATGATGAGTTGATACCACAGTATGGTTAATTAACACGTCTTCACCTCACATAATTATCTTTTTTTCTTTGTCATGGTGAGAACATCAGAACTCTACTCTCATAGCAACTTCCAGGTATATGATGCAGTAATATTAACTGTAGTCACCATGCTGTACCTTGGATCCCTGGAACTTATCTGTCTTGTAACAGAAAATTTATATCCTTTGACTAACATCTCATTTCCCCCACCTCTCAGCCCCTGGCAACCACTATTATACTCTGGGTTTGATGTTTTTATATTCCACACAGAATTCAGTGAAATTGAAAATAGTAGAGAAAACTAATAAGACAAAAAGCTGTCTCTTGGAAAACAACTAATAAAACTGGGGGACTTCTATGGCGGTCCAGTGGTTACAACTTTGCCTTTCAGTGTGGGGAATGCATGTTTGATACCTGGTCAAGGAGCTAGGATCCCACATGCCTCATGGCCAAAAAAAAAAAAAAAACCCAAAACATAAAACAGAAATGATATTGTAACAAATTCCATAAAGACTTTAAAAATTGTCCATATCAAAAAAATCTTTAAAATAAAATCGAGAAACCTCTGGCATGACTGACAAAGAAAAAGAGCAAAAGACACGAATCACCAATACCAGGAATAAAACAGATGGTATCACAACAGATCCTGAAGTTATCAAAAGATAATAAGCGAATACTAGGAACTATCTGGGGGCTTCCCAGGTGGCTCAGTGGTAAAGAATCCATCTGCCAATGCAGGAGCTGCAGGAGATGGGGATTCGATCCCTGGGTTAGGAAGATCCCCTGAAGGAGGAAGTGGCAGCCCATTCCATTATTTTTGCTGAGATGATCCCACGGACAGAGGAACCTGGTGGGCTGCAGTCCATGGGGTCACAAAGAGTCAGGGAAACAACTGAGTGATTGAGCATGCACAAACTATTTTAATTCCTGATTTTACATCTTGGAAAAAATGGACCAATTCTTTACTTAAAAACTACGGACTACTGAAAGTCAACCAAATGAAATAGATAGCTCAGATTATTATACAGCTATTAAAGGGAAAAGAAGAAGGGGACAGCAGAGGATGAGATGGTTAGAAAGCATCACCGATTCATTGGACTTGAATTCGAGCAAACTCCAGGAGATAGTGGAGGAGAGAGGAGCCTGGCCTGCTATAGTCCATGGGGTCACAGAGGGTCGGACACAACTTAGTCTCTGAACAGCAACAACAATTAAAGAAGCTGAATTTTCACTTAAAAATCTCCCCAAGATAAAATATCCAGGCCCGGACGGTTTCATTGGAGAATTTTACCAAACATTTAAAGAAGAATTAACACTTAATTCTACGTAATTACTTACAGAACCTAACTGATTTTATGAAGCCAGAATTTTGCTTATATCAAAACCAAAGACAGCTTAAAACAATGCAAACTACACATGAATATTTCTAATGTCCTTAGATATACAAATTCTTCAATTTAGCAAATTAAATCCAAAAATATGTAAAATATGCTTCAAGACCAAGTAGGACTTGGGCCAGATATGCAAGGCTGGCTCACCATTCAAAACTCATTTAGGAATTATGGATGAGGAAGAAGGGGAGCCAGGTAGCTATAAGACAGTAGCAAAGAAGCCTCCTAGTAATGGTACACACAGGGATCTTGTTTGCAACGGTGGTTATGGGCAACAGTGCATGAAACAGTTGTATTGGGCTTCACACACACACACACACACACACACACACGAGAGCATTTGTGAGTGATGAACTTTGAGTAAGCTCTCTGTGTTTTAAAGGGATATTTTAATGCATTTTTATTATTGTGACAAGAGGAAATACATGTTGGTAATGGGATAGGTGACGTGTAAAGGAAGAATAGCAAAGATTATTCAGAAATTGAAGTCGCAAAGCTTCATATTAAGGAAGCACAAGAAATCTCAACCACGACAAAGGGGAAAAAAAAAAATCCACACTTAGATGCATACTAGTGAGACTGCACACAGCCAAAGAAAAAGATGACCTCAGCAGCCATTAAAAACATCATCTAAAGAGAAATAAGACAGCCGCTTTCTCAGGAGCAAAACGGAATGTAAAAGATAAGTCAGTGATACATCACAGAAGTGCTGAAGGAAACCAAAAGTTGTTCAAAGAGGACAAAATAAAGAAATGTCAGAGAAACAGAAATGAGTTTTTTACCCAATGAATTTCATGGAAGGGATTCCAGAAAAGAAGAAAATAATCATAAAAGTATTCTACGATGCAAAAGAAATGGTGAGGCAAAGAATCCCTGGGTTACAAGCACTGACAGTATAGAAGAATGTTTTTTAATGTCTAATTTACAGGGTTACAGAAATACAGAATATACACATTTTTAATGTCTGATTCCTTGATAATCAGAATTAACACAAAGTTAAAAATGAAAGGCAGTATTTGGAGTTAAAACTGACTAAAGCTCTTGTTTGTTTAGGGGGACTATAAATATATTGATTTGATTGATTTTTAAGTTACATATGATAATAAAAAGTAATCATTAAAGAAATATAAAGTGAACTGAAAATTTCCAAACCAGTGAAGAAGAAAAAAAGTGGAAGAATACTTAAAACTTCAGTATAGTAAAGGAAAGGGGAAAATTTGAAAAACTGAAGGTCAAAGGAAAGAAGAAATATGCAAATGTTGCTGTTGTCACAATAATAAAAGTGCATTAAAATGTCCTATTCAGAGATACAGATTGTCAGATAAGCTAACAAAAAAACATAGCTATATGCATGTTTAGAGATGTATATTAGATAAAATGGAAGGACAAAGAAAGTCATAGAGAAAGAAAAAAGATGTATAGAGATGTTAATAGGCTAAGGAATTTTGACAAGCCATCATAGAATGGTTTAAAAAGCTGTGGGGACTTCTTACTTCTGGCACAATGGAGTGAGAATGTTGAAAAGCCTCTTGCCCGGAATGCGTCTGAAAAATTGGAAAAATTGGTCCCAAACAACCACAGTAATGCTCAGAAATTCAACTAAAAGCATGCAGCAAAGTATTATGTGTTTATGAAAAACTGTTGAACTTGAGTACAAAGAGTATGTGTGGCATGCTTGCATGGAGCTGCCTCCTTCCTCCACCAAACTCAGTCAGGAGGGCTTTTTTCATCCCAGCAGGTGGGCTTGGAACAATAAAAAGAATCCAGTTGTTCTCCCTTCTAAACCCAAGATACTGTCAGATGTCCTGGCTAGCTTCTAAGTCTCGCTCTTCTAAATTCAACAAAAGTCTTTGGGGGAAAAGGAGCTACACAGGACAGCCTTACCCATCTGAGTTTTTGTTTTTTCCTAGCTCTTTTGTTCTGGCAGTTTGTCACAGGTTTGTTATCAATCCAGTCACTTTCAGGCTTTATTTCTAGTGGTTCTAATCATTCTCAGCAAGAGAGCTGGTCTGATTTGCCCAGGCTGCCATTACCAGAAGTGGAAGTCCCTGATGCCCCAGCGACAGTGTTCGGACCCCCTGGTCAGGGCGGAACTTCTCTATTAAATGTACAGGCGTGACTTCTCAAGGTCAGAGCATTTAGGTCATCTCCATCTGAGACACCCAAGTTAGGGTGTTCACCATTTTCTTAGGGATCTTATCATCTTCATGATGAGTCCTTTGGGAATTCATGAGATTGACTGGCCTTGTGAATTGTTTGGGAATCGTTAAGCCAGAAATAGTCATTGAAATGTCCATTATCCATAGGTACCACTGTAGAGGAACCAGAAAGAGCCAGATGAGGGACTTTCAGCTTTAGAAGCTATTTAAAGGGAAAATTTAAGAGACAGTGAGAGAAGTGGCTTTGATAAGCTTCAAAGAGGCACTTGAAAGAATTGGGGAGCCTGCTGACTGGGTGGGTGAGGTAGAGGTCTCATGGTCATGAGGGCAATGGTGAGAAATTCAGGAGTATATATAAGTCCAGAGGAGAGACCTGAGTAAAGAAGCACAGGGATCCAATCCAGACGCATAGGATTTGTTTGCTCTGTTTATTTTTTGTTTTCTATTGGCTGGTGGTCAAACACTGACCCTTTTGTAATGGCACCTCTAGATGTGTTGCACAATCGTAGCGTAGTCTTTAGTCTCAGAATGTGTTGCCATGAGAACCTGAACTCAGACAGACTTTGATTTTTTTTTTTAACAATGAGATGAAAGCATTTTCCATTCAGGACATGTGATAAAGTCCTCAAAATTCCCCCACTGGGAAGTCCCAATCGAGGATTTATTTAGAGTTTGAAAATAGTAGCAAAGATATTACAGATAGAGACCAGACCTAACAGAGTGACATTACTTTTTTTTAATAACAATATCAATAATTAGGAGAAATGTGATGGCATATCCAGTATCAAGCTTCACTCTGCCTCCTCACTTAATTGCATCTTAAACACCGTATAAGCTGCCAAAAGGCAAATTGTTTCCAGAAAATGAAGAGAATTCTAATCATAGTCTCAATTTCACACAACTTGAAAATGCATTTTTCCATAGACTTAGAATGTTACCTTTAAAAAGCTAACCTTAGGTAAACCGACAATAAGTCTCCTGTATACAAATGAGTTCTGTTCCGATGGCATATTCCTAAGTCCAACAAAGTGAGCCTAGATCCCCAACTAAGACAATAGGCTACATAGTATTCTCCTGTGATAGGTTTATACTATTTTTCACACAAATATTACATTAAAAAAACAACAAAGAATAAAACGCTTTTACAGGACATTACCCTGAAAAGTACTTGGATGCAATCTCAAAAACGACAGAATGATCTCTGATCATTTCCAAGGCAAACACTCAATATCACGGTAATCCAAGCCTATGCCCCAACCAGTAATGCTGAAGAAGCTGAAGTTGAACGGTTCTATGGAGACCTACAAGACCTTTTAGAACTAACACCCAAAAAAGATGTCCTTTTCATTATAGGGGGCTGGAATGCAAAAGTAGGAAGTCAAGAAACACCTGGAGTAACAGGCAAATTTGGCCTTGGAGTACAGAATGAAGCAGGGCAAAGGCTAACAGAGTTCTGCCAAGAGAACGCACTGGTCATAGCAAACACCCTCTTCCAACAACACAAGAGAAGACTCTACACGTGGACATCACCAGATGGTCAACACCAAAATCAGATTGATTATATTCTTTGCAGCCAAAGATGGAGAAGCTTTATACAGTCAGCAAAAACAAGACCAGGAGCTGACTGTGGCTCAGATCATGAACTCCTTATTGCCAAATTCAGACTTAAACTGAAGAAAGTAGGGAAAACCACTAGACCATTCAGGTATGACCTAAATCAAATCCCTTATGACTATACAGTGGAAGTGAGAAATAGATTTAAGGGACTAGATCTGATAGACAGAGTGCCTGATGAACTATGGACGGAGGTTCGTGACATTGTACAGGAGACAGGGATCAAGCCATCCCCATGGAAAAGAAATGGGAAAAAGCAAAATGGTTGTCTGAGGAGGCCTTACAAATAGCAGTGAAAAGAAGAGAAGCTAAAAGCAAAGGAGAAAAGGAAAGATATTCCCATTTGAATGCAGAGTTCCAAAGAATAGCCAGGAGAGATAAGAAAGCCTTCCTCAGTGATCAACGCAAAGAAATAGAGGAAAACAACAGAATGGGAAAGACTAGAGATCTCTTCAAGAAAAATTAGAGATACCAAGGGAACATTCCATGCAAAGATGGGTTCGATAAAGGACAGAACTGGTATGGTATGGACCTAACAGAAGCAGAAGATATTAAGAAGAGGTGGCAAGAATACACAGAAGAACTGTACAAAAAAGATCTTCATGACCCAGATAATCACCATGGTGTGATCACTCACCTAGAGCCAGACATCCTGGAATGTGAAGTCAAGTGGGCCTTAGAAAGCATCACCATGAACAAAGCTAGTGGAGGTGATGGAATTCCAGTTGAGCTATTTCAAATCCTGAAGGATGATGCTGTGAAAGTGCTGCACTCAATATGCCAGCAAATTTGGAAAACTCATCAGTGGCCACAGGACTGGAAAAGGTCAGTTTTTATTCCAATCCCAAAGAATGTTCAAACTACTGCACAGTTGCACTCATCTCACATGCTAGTAAAGTAACGCTCAAAATTCTCCAAGCCAGGCTTCAGCAACACGTGACCCGTGAACTTCCAGATGTTCAAGCTGGATTTAAAAAAGGCAGAGGAACCAGAGATCAAATGGCCAACATTCGCTGGATCATTGAAACATCAAGAGAGTTCCAGAAAAAGATCTATTTCTGCTTTATTGACTATTCCAAAGCCTTTGACTGTGTGGATCACAATAAACTGTGGAAAATTCTGAAAGGGTTGGGAATACGAGACCACCTGACCTGCCTCTTGAGAAACCTGTATGCAGGTCAGGAAGCAACAGTTAGAACTGGACATGAAACAACAGACTGGTTCCCAATAGGAAAAGGAGTACGTCAAGGCTGTATATTGTCACCCTGCTTATTTAACTTATATGCAGAGTACATCATGAGAAATGCTGGGCTGGAGGAAGCACAAGCTGGAATCAAGATTGCCAGGAGAAATATCAATAACCTCAGATATGCAGATGACACCACCCTTATGGCAGAAAGTGAAGAGGAACTAAAAAGCCTCTTGATGAAGGAGGAGAGTGGAAAAGTTGGCTTAAAGCTCAACATTCAGAAAACTAAGATCATGGCATCTGGTCCCATCACTTCATGGGAAATAGGTGGGGAAACAGTGGAAACAGTGTCAGACTTTATTTTTGTGGGCTCCAAAATCACTGCAGATGGTGATTGCAGTCATGAAACTAAAAGATTCTTACTCCTTGGAAGGAAAGTTATGACCAACCTAGATAGCATATTAAAAAAGAGACATTCCTTTGCCAACAAAGGTCCGTCTAGTCAAGGCTATGGTTTTTCCAGTGGTCATGTATGGATGTGAGAGTTGGACTGTGAAGAAGCTGAGCACTGAAGAATTGATGGTTTTGAACTGTGGTGTTGGAGAAGACTCTTAAGAGTCCCTTGGACTGCAAGGAGATCCAACTAGTCCATCCTAAAGGAGATCAGTCCTGGGTGTTCATTGGAAGGTCTGATGCTGAAGCTGAAACTCCAATACTTTGGCCACCTCATGTGAAGAGTTGACTCATTGGAAAAGATCCTGATGCTGGGAGGGATTGGGGGCAGGAGGAGAATGGGATGACAGAGGATGAGATGGCTGGATGGCATCACCGACTCGATGGACATGAGTTTGGGTAAACTCTGGGAGTTGGTGATGGACAGGGAGGCTTGGTGTGCTTCGATTCATGGGGTCGCAAGGAGTCGGACATGACTGAGCGACTGAACTGATCTGACCCTGAAAAGTATAGTAGGACAGTAGAGCAGCTGGCATCGAGTGAGCAGGCAAGACGAGTTACTGATGAGAGGAGGGAGATGTTGTGGGAAATGGCAGAGCTGAAGGGTCGTCAGCAACAGGAGATGGAGGGCAGGCTGCACTTTCACTCACGCCTGATGCTGATGGCACAGGTTCTGGTTCCTTGCTGGATTCAGTTCTATCTATAAAGATAAGGTACTACTGCAGTCTATGCACTGTCCTGCGGGAAAGTACTCAAAAGAACAACCACTTGTAGAGAACGCATGCACGTGACAGTGTACGCCACACGTGGACTAATTTATGTGATGGGGCATGCAAATACTAATATGAATGCTATTAATATTAATAAGTTAATTTATTAATTATTAATCAAGCATTAAGTATTAAATTAGTGTTAATTTATGATATTAAAATTAAATAGTTTAAATAAAATTAAATAATATTGAATATAACAATTAAGTGTTAATTGTTAATTATTAATAAATTAATACTAATTTATGTGATGGGGTATTCGCATCTGTCAAAGTTTGCAACTCAAAGGTTCATATGTAGGTGACTTACTCTAGTAACTGCGGCATTCTGCAGAGCCAGGGTCTGCACGTGGGCATCCAGGCTGACCGTGGTCACCACTAGCCCTCAGGGCACTTTTGTGAGAAATTGAAATCACACTCTCTCCCTTTGTGGAGGTGCATCTGCATTAACGTGTGGTGTGAGTGTGACAGTGGATGTGTGTGAATTAGAAAAAAGTATGGACGGATGCTTGGGGAGGGGAGTTTGGACTAAATTTCAGCTGCTCCTCATCCCCTTGGCCAGATATCCTTGGGAAGTGAATTATGTCTGGAATGTCCCTAGAAGCAATCATATATAAATTTTAGGAGTTGTGCATGTCACTTCCCTGGCACATGGCTCTGGCAAAGTCATTTGTCTTTGTTGTTATGAAGCCTCATTTTGAGGTCTAATTATGGGCTAGAAGATTACACTTCAGCAAGATTCATAATTTTTGCTATAAATAGTCGAATTTTAAACATGAATTTTAACACAGTTGTGTTTGGATGTTTAGTATTAATACAGCTACTACTATGACTTCTAAAAATAATGGCTAACACTTATTTATTTATTTGTTATTTATTGTAGTAATCTCTCAAGCTGATCATGGGTGGCCTTGGCCTGTTGTGACTTGAGGTGGGATTTTGGTTTCCCGTTAGAGATTGAAGTCAGGCCTCACGCGTGAGACCACTGAATCTGAGCCACTAGACCAGTGGTCAGTGACAAGGTGTGACCTTTCAGCTTTGCAGAAAAGCATTCCCACAAAGATGGAAAGTAGTAGAACAAGTAAAGTGTTATCAGGAGGAAAAGGGTACGTGTGGATAGATGCATGGGTGGGCTTAGAGAGAGGGTCACCTCCTTGTGGTTTGAATCACTTTTATGGGGCCTTTTTTTCTGGGTTTTCTTTGATCAGTCATCTTGCTTTGCCTGGTTCAGAGTCCGTATTGGTTCATCTCAGGGTCGTCTCATGTGTGCATGAAATCTCGTAGCCAAGATGGAATCTAGTGAAGATGTCCATGGGTAGATTGATGTCATTCTCTTTTCGACCTCCAAGGAGCGTCTTCGCACATGTGTAGTTGGGAAAGTCTCCTTGACCTTGAGGATGAGAAATATGTGGCCACTTATCTGGGCAGGGCTTAGCTCCTTCTCTTCATCATGGAGTATCTGTCCACAGAGGACAGACTCCAGCTCTTCAGCCTGGGGCCTATCTATCTCCTGCCTCAAAGCCAGAGTTCAGTTTAGTTCAGTTGCTCAGTCGTGTCCGACTCTTTGCAACCCCATGAACCACAGCACGCCAGGCCTCCCTGTCCATCCACCAACTCCAGGAGTTTACTCAAACTCATCTCCATTGAGTCGGTGATGCCATCCAACCATCTCATCCTCTGTCGTCCCCTTCTCCTCCCACCTGAATCTTTCCCAGCATCAGTGTCTTTTCAAATGAGTCAGCTCTTTGCATCAGGTGGCCAAAGTATTGGAGCTTCAGCATCAGTCCTTCCAGTGAATATTCAGGACTGATCTCCTTTAGGATGGACTGGTTTGATCTCCTTGCAGTCCAAGGGACTCTCAAGAGTCTTCTCCAGCACCACAGCTCAAAGCATCAATTCTTCTGCACTCAGCTTTCTTTATGGTCCAACTCTTACATCCATCCATGACTACTGGAAAAACTGTAGCCTTGACTAGATGGACCTTTGTTGACAAAATAATATCTCTGCTTTTTAAAAAGCCAGAGTGGAAAGTACATAATGCATGGACACTACAGGCTAAATATGATAACTTCACAAAATCTATTTTTCTTATTGAAATGGTCTAGACCAAAGACCTTGCCCGTGTACAATATGGTTTTAGTAATTGTTGCTGCAGAAAGGAGGGAAGGGAGGAAGGAAGAAGTAACAGAGCAGGAAAAGTACCTCTGCCACGTAGCCATCAAAAGGACTCACTGTCTCTGGTGGAATGGCAAAAATCAGAGTTGCTTTGAAGTCCGGCAAACCTGGGTTTGAATTCTGTATCCAGGGTTTATGAACTGGATGGCTTTAGGGAAGTCATCAGTCTTAATAAACCTTAGTTTCTTTACTTGTATCTATAAAATTGGTCTACACCCTACAAGATGTTTGTGAGAAGTAAATAGAAGTATGTAAAAGGCTTTAACGTTGCCTGCTACCCAGTGTCGTCAATAGCTTTTCAAAAATAGAAACAGGATCTCCCCTCTCTTTATTGGTACAAACATCCGCTCAGTGTTGAAAGTCAGAAATCTAGCATTCATTCTTATGCTTCTCTCTTTGCCAGCTCTCCCCATTGTCAAACCCAAGTTAACCCTTCAAAATACTATGCAGGCTAAGGCAGTCATCTTCCTGAATTCTGTTCCCACTGTGCTCCTCTTTTGCCTGCATCTTCAAGCTGCCCTTCCACCATCTATTTCCTACAAAGCAAATTGTAGACTTTTAAAACTGGCATTCAGGGCCACTTACAATCTGGTCCTGCCTGTTCCTTTAGACTAATTTTCTGCCTTTCTCCCTTCCCTGCACCAACCTTAAGCCAAGAGGCTTCTGTCCAGCTTAAAATTCTGTAGGCTTCATTATTGAAACAATGGCTGCATTAAATGAGCTTTTAGAAACTACTTGTGCCTGCCTCTCTCATCCCCCAGAGGCTTTGTGATAATCCCCTTATGTGTCCTGTATCACTCCAGTTGATTGAGATTCACTGGGTTTTGATTTTCAAGCATGCTTTCCCCATGTGTGGAATTTCTCCCATCTGCTTCATTCAAAGCAAGAAACTGATCCAACATGCTTTCACCAAAAGTCACAAGTTTTAAATTTATTTTAGTTATGCAATAATTACAGTTTCTCTCTTAGAGAGATCCAGACAAAGTAGAAATACTGTTGCTTCTTTTTATCAGGATGATGGCAAAAGTCATTACTACTTGGCCTTATAAAAAGTAAGGAAGGGACTTCCTTGGGGGTCCAGCGGTTAGGAATCTGCCTTGCAATACAAAGGAGGCGGGTTCAGTCCCTGGTTGGGGAATTAAGATCCCATATGCTGCACTGTGATTGAAATTGTTCACCTCAGATTGGGACTTGAACCCATGTGCAGAGACTCAAACCCTGCCAAAACCCATGGTTTTCCAACTGAGATCACCTGGTTTCAGAATGCAGTGAAGCTCAGGTTCTTGATGTCTCATGGCATAAAGAATTCAATGAGAAACAAAGTGAGATAAGTGGATTTATGTAAAGAGAAATGCACTCCACAGACAGAGTGTGGGCTGTTGCAGAGGGCAAGTGTGGCCTCGAAATGTGGTGTGGTTAGCGTTTATGGGCTGGTTAATATCATAAGCTAATGAGTGGGAGGATTATCAGCTATTCTGGGGGAAGGATGGAGATGTCCAGGAATTTGGCCCCTGACCCTTTTTAGTCTTTGATGGTTGGCCTTGGAACTGTCATGGCGCCTCTGGGTATGTCATTTGGCTTACTGATGTGTTATAATGAGCATATGCTGAGGATCAAAGGTCTAGCTGAAGTTGACTTGTCTGCCATCTTGGACTCCTTTGAATCTAATCACTTGATGTTGTGTCCTTGGGCTATGTCATTCTTTGAAAGGCTGTGCCCTGCCCTCTTCCCTCCTGTTTCACAACTCCCGAGCCCTTGCACCACAACTAGAGAGTCCAGGAGCCACAACCAAAGGTCCCGCATGGCGCAACGAAGATCCCATGTGCTGCAACTAAGACCTGATGCAGCCTAATAAATAAATAGTTTAAAAAAAAAAAAGTAATGAAGCTGCGATGTCATACTTACTTTTTCCACTTTTTTCTTTTTTCCTCTAACTCATTGTTTGTCTTTTGTTTGCCCTCAGAAGCAATAATCCTAATGGAAGAAAATTTCCTTCTCTTTGACCTGTCTTGAAAAATCAGTTTGAGATTTCTCAAACAGAGAAGTGGATATGGATGAGAGAGGCGTGGAGTCTTAAAACTATACTTGATTTTTATCACCAAGGCTACAACAGTTAAGACTATGCCACCTGTCTTTTGCAAGCCCTTAAACAGACAGATCTCTTTTTTGGACAACTTTATTTTATTTATAACCCAGCCACCAGTACAGTAGCAGCAGTATAAAGAGGAGGAGGAGGGGAGGGAAGAGGAAGGGGAGAACTCAGAGAACTTGTTTTCATAAGATGTCCAGGTTGATGTTTCTGCTGGAAAATACTACCTGGGAATTGTTATCCTTTTTAGCAAAAGGACACTGAGTGTCTGGTACTACTGTAAAAATGAAAACAGCATACAAATCCTACTACTTTATTCTGTGGGAATTTTCTGTGAAAACTGTGTAAGATGGATGAAGAGCCCTCACGATTCTTAACTTAGGAAATTGCTACCATTTTGATTCTAAGAATGTTCTTCAAGATGAACAAGTTCACTTTAGTTTAGAAGAAGGAAATGCAAAACAAGGAGCTAAAGGGCTTGTTTACTTGATTCTTAATGATCGAGATTGACTGACTGGTTTATTCAGGTTTACTCAACATATTGAATGTTAACTAACTTAACCTAAAGAGAAAAGAAAAAGTCTGATTTAGTTTCATCATCCATTTAAAAGGGAACAATCCAGTAATTTGAAAGAGAAAACAATATTTTTTCACAATTTAAGAGGAATTTTCTAACTAAACTCTAATTGATTTCAAGAGTTTCAAGTTCTTTAGTTCTTTTATATCATCTATATTCTTTAAAAAAATTAATTTATTTATTTTAATTGGAGGCTAAGAAACTCCAATACTTTGGCCACCTAATGCAAAAAGCTGACTCATTGGAAAAGACCCTGATGCTGGGAAAGATTGAGCACGTGAGGAGAAGGGGATAACAGAGGATGAGTTGGTTGGATGGCATCACCAACGCGATGGACATGAGTTTGGGTAAACTCCAGGAGTTGGTGATGGACAGGGAGGCCTGGCATGCTGCAGTTTATGGGGTCGCAAAGAGTCAGATACGATTGAGCAACTGAACTAAACTGAATTACTTTACAATATTGTGGTGGTTTTTGCCATATATTCTTTTATATCATCTCTACTTCCCACAACTTGTTCTAGTGTACAGAGTGAGAAGACAGTTGCTTGAAGACAGGTTGTGGAAACTCCCACATGTTAGGAGACCTAGACAGTGAGAAGGGATTCCTCAAGTGCTTCTCAGAACGAAAAACTTCTCATGTTGGTGAGCTTCTGTGGCCTCAGCTTGCTTTCGGCTTGTGGCTTAAAGCAGGATTTTGGTTCCCAGCCAGGGGTTAAAGGTCAGGCCTCAGCTGAGAGCATTGAGTCCTAGCCACTAGACTGTCAGGGACCAATGGTCGGTGACAAGGCCTGGCCTGTACAGCTTTGCAGAAAATGAATTTCCACAGAAGAACAAAAAGTAGTGAAGCAAGTACTATTCAGAAGAAGAAGAGTATGTGTGGATAGGCACACATGGGCAGACGCAGAGCGTTGCGCCCTCACAGTAATTTGAATCACTAACATGGGGCATTTCTTCCAGGTTTCCTTTGGCCGGTCATCTTGCTTTGCCTGGTTCTGGGTCAGTATGGGTTTATCTCAGGGTCCTCTCATCTGTGCATGGGCTTTTCTTAACCAAGATGGATTCTAGCAAACAGACATATGAGAAGGGTGACATCTTTCCGTTTTTGGTCTTTCTGTGCATGTATAGTTGGAATGTTTTCCTTGACCTCAAGAATGAGAAATATGTGGTCTCTTATCTGGGCAGGGCATAGCTCCTCCGTCTCTTCATCTTGGAGTATGTTTTCACAGGGGACAGACTCCTAATGTTCAGCCTAGGGCCCATCTGTCTCTTGCCTCTGTGGAAGCCTTGAAAGGGTCCTGTGGACAGTGACAGTCAGAGGCTTCTGCATGTCTTCTGTCAGCTCTCAGAGATCTATATAAAGATTATGTTTGCACTTAAGCCCCACGAAAGCCCACTGAGGTTGTTTTCCTTCCTCTTGGGAAACAGGTTTTCCTGGTTGGAGTACAGTGGCAAGGATAAAAGATCCCCCACTCACTTACTGTAAGTCCTGTAAGAAATAATAACCTTTACTCCAACAAAGCCTTGGTTACTTTGCTTCTCTGACTCAGCCTGATGCCAGTGTGAAATTTCATTAGGAGTCATTCCCTCCCTGATTCCAAAGGGGTGCTCCAGATATCTCTACCACAGTCTTGGGGACTTTATTAATCAATGAGCTTAAAACATCCCTTCAAATAAGCCTGTCCCAGGGTCCAAAGCAAAAGGAACCATTTTCCCCAAAATCCAGCTTCTCTTGGGTTCTCTTTTGGCTTCTGATTCTCATCCGGGAGAATGTTTGAGAGTATCAGTAGAAGATATAGAGAAATTCTTAAACTTGTAAACAAATGGATTTACTTCACTTCCTCTTAAGTGCCAATAAAACAGAAGTAAGGGAACAAAAATGTGTATAGGTAAAGGAAAAAGAGAAGTCCATGTTATGAGAATTAGTGAAGATGCAACAGCTATTAAGTCAATTGATTTCAGAAGTGGGAAAGAATGTGGATGGATGATACTGACTCAGCATGCCTGATGGAGTTCAAAGTGTGCAGTGGGTGAGCCTTGAAGGAAAAAGTTATTCAAGCCACAGAGCCCTAGAGAGGCTCAGAGATTGGAAGTTCCACCCACCTCTGAAGGTGGGTTCCAAGGCTGGTGTGTTGCATGGAGGGACAGAAAAGAGAATGGAAAATTAGTTTAAAGATCAGTTAGACCCCTCAGTTCATTCTCTAAATTCATACACCCAGGTAACAGCCCCTCTGTAACCCCATGATGAATTAGGTTTACTTTCTGGAGAAGCTCAATTACGGATCATCTGGTCATGACATGGCTAGTGTGATTGAAATTTCCAACTGGAAACACGTGAATGATGAGACCCTCTGCCTTCTGCCCCTTCTGAAGCCACTAGGTTTTTTTTTTGACTGTGACACACAGCATGTGGCATCTTAGTTCCCTGACCAGAGATCAGACCCACACCCCCTGTATTAGAAGCACAGAGTCTTAACCACTGGACTGCCAGGGAAGTCCCGAGGCCACCAGGCTTATCCATTTCAGGTAGATGAGATGCTTCCCCAGCCCCAGAATCCATAGCTACAGAGAAGGACATTCACTTCAGTTCAGTTCAGTCGCTCAGTCATGTCCGACTCTTTGCGATGTCATGAACTACAGCACTCCAGGCCTCCCTGTCCATCACCAACTCCAGGAGTCCACCCAAACCCATGTCCATTGAGTCAGTGATGCCATCCAACCATCTCATCCTCTGTCGTCTCCTTCTTCTCATGCCCTCAATCTTTCCCAGCATCAGGGTCTTTTCAAATGAGTCAGCTCTTCTCATCAGGTGGCCAAAGTATTGGAGTTTCAGCTTCAACATCAGTCCCTCCAATGAACACCCAGGACTGATCTCCTTTAGGATGGACTGGTTGGATCTTGCAGTCCAAGGGACTCTCAAGAGTCTTCTCCAACACCACAGTTCAAAAGCATCAATTCTTTGGCGCTCAGCCTTCTTTATAGTCAAACTCTCACATCCACACATGACCACTGGAAAAACCATAGCCTTGACTAGGTTTGTTGGCAAACCTTTGTTGGCATTCCTTTGTTGGCAAAGGAATGTCTCTGCTTTTTAATATGCTATCTAGGTTGGTCATAACTTTCCTTCCAAGGAGTAAGAATCTTTTAATTTCATGACTGCAGTCACCATCTGCAGTGATTTTGGAGCCCAGAAAAATAAAGTCTGACACTATTTCCACTGTTTCCCCATCTATTTCCCATGAAGTGATGGGACCAGATGGCATGATCTTAGTTTTCTGAATGTTGAGCTTTAAGCCAACTTTTCCACTCTCTTCTTTCATTTTCATGAAGAGGCTCTTTAGTTCTTCCTCAATTTCTACCATAATGGTGGTGTTATCTGCATATATGAGGTTATTGATATTTCTCCTGGCAATCTTGATTCCAGCTTGTGCTTCTTCCAGCCCAGTGTTTCTCATGATGTACTCTGCATGTAAGTTAAATAAGCAGGGTGACAATATACAGCCTTGACATACTCCTTTTCCCATTGGGAACCTGTCTGTTGTTTCATGTCCAGTTCTAACTGTTGCTTCCTGACCTGCATACAGGTTTCTCAAGAGGCAGGAGAGGTGGTCTGGTATTCCCATCTCTTTCAGAATTTTCCACAGTTTATTGTGATCCACACAGTCAAAGGCTTTGGCATAGTCAATAAAGCAGAAATACATGTTTTTCTGGAACTCTCTCGCTTTTTCAGTGATCCAGCAGATGTTGGCCATTTGATCTCTGGTTCCTCTGCCTTTTCTAAAACCAGCTTGAACATCTGGAAGTTCCCGGTTCACGTATTGCTGAAGCCTGGCTTGGAGAATTTTAAGCATTACTTTACTAGCGTGTGAGATGAGTGCAATTGTGCAGTAGCTTGAGCATTCTTTGGCATTGCCTTTCTTTGGGATTGGAATGAAAATGGACCTTTTCCAGTCCTATGGCCACTGCTCGGTTTTCCAAATTTGCTGGCATATTGAGTGCAGCACTGTCATAGCATCATCTTTCAGGATTTGAAATAGCTCAACTGGAATTTCATCACCTGCACTAGCTTTGTTCATAGTGACACTTCCTAAGGCCCACTTGACTTCACATTCCAGGATGTCTGGCTCTAAGTGAGTGATCACACCATGGTGTGTTATTTGGGTCGTGAAGATCTTTTTTGTACAGTTCTTCTGTGTATTCTTGCCACTTCTTCTTAATATCTTCTGTTAGGTGCCTACCATTTCTGTCCTTTATTGAGCCCATCTTTGCATGAAATATTCCCTTGGTAGCTCTTATTTTCTTGAAGAGATCTCTGGTCTTTCCCATTCTGTTGTTTTCCTCTATTTCTTTGCACTGATCGCTGAGGAAGGCTTTCTTATCTCTCCTTTCGATTCTTTGGAACTCTGCATTCAAATGGGTATATCTTTCCTTTTCTCCTTTGCTTTTCGCTTCCCTTGTTTTCACAGCTATTTGTAAGGCCTCCTCAGACAGCCATTTCGCTTGTTTGCATTTCTTTTTCTTGGGGATGATCTTGATTCCTGTCTCCTGTACAGTGAGAGAAGGACATTGGGGTATCTTAATTTAAAAAATCCATTTAACTCCTTATCACTCTGCATTCAAAACCACCTGTCATTTTGCCTTTTGCGTGGGCTATCAGGTTGAGTTTTAGTGACTCACTTGCAAACTCGGACAGCCAAGAATCAGAGAAAAACTTAAAGCAGAGCATTTGTTTACAAATTAATGCGAAATAACAGAAAATTAGGGGCTTCTCTGTTGGCTTAGCGGTAAAGAATCCTCCTGTGATGCAGGAGACACAGGTTTGAGCCCTGGATCAGGAAGATGTCCTGGAGAAGGAAATGGCAACCCACTGCAATTTTATTGCCTGGAAAATCCCATGGTCAGAGGAGCCTGGTGGGCTACAGTCCATGGGGTTGCAAAGAGTCAGACACGACTGGGTGACTAAACAACAATAGAAAATTAAGCAACACAGTAAAGCTATAAAAATCATCTTCAGAAAATGAAAAAAAGGACATTGTTTAACAGTAGAATATGGCTCAGATATAACACTTTTAAATGGTTATAATAATATAAATACTTAATTAACCAAAATGTGTGATATTGTTACCAAATCCAAGCATGTTCTGCTTGCTACATGAGAGGCCAGTAATCAGGAGGCAAGATGTTGATGCAAGGAATAGCAGCTCCATTCGAAAAGCTGGGCATCTAAGAAGATGGTGGGCTGGAGTCCTAGAGAACCATCTTATCAGGGTCTGGATGCAGGTTTCTTTTATAGAACACAGGGGAGAGGAGGTGAGAAGGTTAAGTAAAAAGGCCATAGGTCTTGGAAAGTATCTCCAGGCTTGGCTAGCATTGGGGAGGGGATGTGTTAATTTCTTTTTTTCTGCAGCCTTTTATAGGTGAGCAAGGTCAGAATGTTTCCCTGTGAGCTGAACAAAGGCACTTTAGTTGAATATTCAGGCAGAGGGGCAGGGTTCCCCAGGCAGGCTATTATGTATGCTTAGGGCTATAGATAGCATCCTTTTGTGATTACAGTAACAAAAGCAAAGAAAAGCAAAGGCTACAGTAAAAGAAACAGATTCAATATGGAGTCAGATTTTGCTGTTCTCTGTTATAGTATTATCTTAGCAGGGAGGTGGAGAAAGAAATGTGTTTATAATCACTATAAGAGAAATTAGTGTTCATCTTCTGTAGTGAAGTTTCCAGACAGTGTCCACTGTTTTAAAATTCAAGAAATACCTATTAGAGCATATATGAACTGACTCAACTGTACCTAGCACATAATTCTTTGTTTTCAAGGTCATTCTAATTTTAGCTCTAAGTAGATCCTGATCATTTTGATCCCTGATATGGATCTCCACTCTTGATTACTCTACATTGACATAAAAATGTGATTTTCTTCTAATTAAAAAATTAAAAGTATAACATATAGTATTTACTGTGTGCCATTTTCTCTACTGTGTGTCTAAGTTTATGGTCTCAGTTAATCCTTAGGACAACTAGTGACAAAGCTATTACTACCTCATTTTACATATGATAAGAATGAGCCTCAGAAAGTGTGCATAGTTTCCTTTAATTGGTGTTGCAGTGATGCTAGCTGGAAATACTGAAGCATTTTCCAGAAGAAATAGCAAAACAATTTCAAAATATCTGCCTCTAAGTGTAGAAATTAGGAATGGAGAAGACAGTGTATCGATAATCACTTGCTGTATAACAAACCACCTTATAACTTAAAAGCTTAAAAACAACTGAACCTTCTTCTGTTGGATCTTCAGTTTGGGCAGGGCTTGGCAGGAACAGCTTTGCTCCTTGTAGGATCAGCTGGGAGGAGCTTTCATGGGGTTGGAGGATTCACAGTTCTAGCAAATTTGAGAAAATACTGGAAAATGGAAGTATTGGACAGTGTGGGAAATTTTGGAAAGTGCATTTATGTGTGTGTGTTTGTGTTTGCACCCAGCAATATTTGCTTTTCATCCAACATCTGATTATCCAAAGTAGCATGATAAGAAATGACCACCACATTCCAGGGCTAATGTCAGGCTGTCTTAGAAAGCCCCAGCCTTGAATTCCTGTGATGTTAGGATTCATAACTATAAAAGGTTTGCAACTGTTGCAGATAAATAAAGAACACATGTGAAATTGAATATCAGAGCCAAATGCAATGGTGTTACATGTTCATCGTTCAGTGATACATCTAAACAGGTGCTAGCAGAGCTGAGGCTAGGGACATCAGTCAGCAGGAATCACAGCAGAGCCCCTAGGATCCCTGACACCAGCATGACACAGATGAGATTCTGCAGCTGTCAGAAGAGCTGGTGCTTGAAGCTGCATTCCATGGCTTTTCAGTGATTGACAGGTCTCTTCCAGATGCCTTGGGATTTTGTTGCCATCTGGCATTGTTCATGTCCCTTATCTTCTGAGTGTTTTATGATGATTAACTGATTACACTCCAGAAAGCCAGCATGGAGTAGACAGGAGCAGTAGCAATCACTCCCTTTCAGTCAAAGGTGGAGAAATACTCAAAGCACTGGGGAGTTAGATGACTCAAACAAGATCACAGTGTCTTAGATTCTGATAGCAGATGATATATTCATTTCTTATTTCATATTATTGAACAATGGTACAGGCTGGGACCCAAGTTAAATACTGAACTTAGAGGAATGAATAAGATGACACACTGCCCTTGTGGAGCTCCCAGATTTACAGAGAAAAATATATACACTTGATATGTTGGAGGAGAGAGGCATGTAAAAAGCACAGTGAAGGCACATGGGAGCTTGCTAGACAGGATTCAAGATGGCAGCATCTGTCTTCAGTTGTCATATCCAGTGTGAATTTGCCCTTAAGGTGGTCATGTATGTTTGTTTGAGATTTGTTGTTCAGTTGCTAAGTCTTGTCCGACACTTTGCGACCCCATGGACTACAGAACTCTAGGCTTCCCTGTCCTTCACCATCTCCCAGAGCTTGCTCAAACTCATATCCTTTGAGTCAGTCATGCCATCCAACCATCTCATGTGCTTTTGCCCACTTTTCCTCCTGCCCTCAGTCTTTCCCAGCATCAAAGTCTTTTCCAAGGAGTTGGCTGTTTGCATCAGGTGACCAAAGCTTTGGAGCTTTAGCTTCAGCATCAGTCCTTCCAGTGAATATTCAGGGTTGGTTTTGTTTAGGATTGACTGGTTTGATTTTCTTGCTGTCCAAGGGACTCTCAAAAGTCTATTCCAGCACCACAGTTCAAAAGCATCAATTCTTCAGCGCTCAGCCTTCTTTATAGTCCAGCACTCACATTTGTACATGACTACTGGAAAAACCATAGCTTTGACTATAAGGACCTTTGTCAGTAGACTGATGGCTCTGCTTTTTAATATGCTGTCTAGGTTTGTCATAGCTTTTGTTTATTTTATGGCTGCAGTCACTGTCCACAGTGATTTTGGAGCCCAAGAAATTAAAATCTGCCACTGTTTCCATTTTTTTCCCATCTATTTGCCATGAAGTGATGGGACCAGATGCCATGATTTTAATTTTTTAAATGTTGAGTTTTAAGCCAGCTTTTTCCCTTTCCTCTTTCACTTTCATCAAGAGGCTCTCTAGTTCCTCTTTGCTTTCTGCCATTAGGGTGGTATCATCTGCATATTTGAGATTGTTGATATTTTTCCTGGCAATCGTGATCCCAGCTTGTGATTCATCTAGCCTAGCATTTCACATGATGTACTCTGCATATACGTTCAATGAGCGGGATGACAATATATATCCTTGATGTATCCCCTTCCCAATTTTGAACCAGTCGTTCCGTGTCCAGTTCTAACTGTTGCTTCTTGTCACACATACAGGTTTCTCAGGAGGCTGGTAAGGTGGTCTGATATTCCCATCTCTTTAAGAATTTTCCACATTTTTGTTGTGATTCACACAAAGACTTTAGTGTAGTCAATGAAGCATAAGTAGATGTTTTTCTGGAATTCTCTTGCTTTTTCTGTGATCCAACGGATGTTGGCAATTTCATTTCTGATTCCTCTGCCTTTTCTACATCCAACTTGTACATCTTCACGTTCTCAATTCACCTACTGTTGAAGCCTAGCTTGAAGGATTTTGAGTATTACCTTGCTAGCATGTGAGATGAGTGCAATTGTTTGGTAGTTTGAACATTCTTTGACATTGCCCTTCTTTGGGATTGGAATGAAAACTGACCTTTTTCAGTCCTGGGGCCACTGCTGAGTTTTCCAAATACGCTGGCGTATTGAGTACAGCACTTTACCAGCATCATCTTTTAAGATTTGAAATAGTTCAGCTGGAATCACCTCCACTAACTTTGTTCATGGAAATCTTTCCTAAGGCCCACAAGACTTCACATTCCAGGATGTAAGGCTCTAGGTGAGGTGAATTATATTATCATGGTTATCTTGGTCATTAAGACCTTTTTTGTATGGTTCTTCTGTGTATGCTTGCCACCTCTTCTTAATATCTTCTGCTTCTGTTAGGTCCATGCCATTTCTGTCCTTTATTGTGCCCATCTTTACATGAAATGTTCCCTTGGTATCTCTGATTTTCTTGAAGAGATCTCTAGTCTTTCCAATTCTATTGTTTTCTTCTATTTTGTTGCATTGTTCACTTAAGAAGGCTTTCGTATCTCTCTTGCTATTCCTTGGAACTCTGCATTCAGTTGGCTATATTTTTCCCTTTCTCCTTTGACTTTTGCCTCTCTTCTTTCCTTGACTATTTGCAAGGCGTCCTCAGATAACCACTTTTCCTTCCTGCGTTTCTTTTTCTTTGGGATGGTTTCGATCACTGCCTCCTGTACAATATTACAAATCTCCATACATAGTTCTTCAGGTACTCTGTCTAATATATCTAATCCCTTGAATCTGACTGTCACTTCCACTTTATATTCATAAAGGATTTGATTTAGATCATACCTGAATGGCCAGTGGTTTTCTCTAGTTCAGTTCAGTCGCTCAGTTGTGTCCAACCGTTTGTGACCCCATGAACCGCAGCACGCCAGGCCTGCCTGTCCATCACCAATTCCCGGAGTCCATCCAAACCCATGTCCATTGAGTTGGTGATGCCATCCAACCATCTCATCCTCTGTCGTCCCCTTGTCCTCCTGCCTTCAATCTTTCCCAACATCAAGGTCTTTTCCAATGAGTCAGTTCTTTCCATCAGGTGGCCAAAGTGTTGGAGCTTCAGCTTCTGCATCAGTTCTTCCAATGAGTATTCAGGGCTGATTTCCTTTAGGAATTGATTGGTTTGATCTCCTTGCTGTCCGAAGGACTCTCAAGAGTCTTCTCCAACACCACAGTTCGAAAGCATTAATTCTTCAGTGCTCAGCCTTCTTTATGGTCAAGTCTCATATCCATACATGACTACTGGAAAAACCATAGTTTCAATTATATGGATCCTTGTTGGTAAAGTAATGTCTCTGCTTTTTAATATGTTGTTTAGGTTTGTCATAGTTTTTCTCCCAAAGAGCAAGCATCTTTTAATTTCATGGCTGCAGTCACCATCTGCAGTGATTTTGGAGCCCAAGATTGATTACATAACTTCCACAGGACTAGAGAAACAGACTCTTGGCAGGCACAAACAAAACCTTGTGTGCACCAGGACCCAGGAAAAAGGAGGAGTCATCCCACAAGAGACTGAGCCAGGTGCCTGTGAGTGTCCAGGAATCTCCAGCAGAGGCGTGGGTTGACAGTGGCCTGCCACGGGGTCAGGGGCACTGAATGCAGTAGTCCCGGCATGAGGCCTTTTGAAGGAGGTCGCAGTTACTTCCATTACCCCTACCATAGTTTGACCTCAGGCTAAACTACAGGGAGGGAACGCAGTCCCACTAATCAACAGAAAATTGGATAGAAGATTTACTGAGCGTGGCCCTGCCCAAGAGAGCAAGACCCAGATTCCCCCAGAGACAGTCCCTCCCATCAGGAAGATTCCACAAGCCTCTTATCCTTATCCATCAGAGGGCAGACAGAAGGGAAACCACAGTTACAGAAAACTAATCAAACTGATCACATGGACCACAGCCTTGTCTAACTCAGTGAAACTCAGCCATGCCGTGTAGGGCCACCCAAGACAGACAGGTCATGGTGGAGAGATCTGACAAAACGTGGTCCACTGGAGAAGGGAAGGGCAAACCACTTCAGTATTCTTGCCTTGAGAACCCATGAATGGTATGAAAAGGTTTTCGGTACTTTCTTCAATTTAAGCCTGAATTTGCAATAAGGAGCTCATGACCTGAGTCACAGTCAGCTCCTGATCTTGTTTTTGTAGATTGTATAGAGCTTATCCATCTTCAACTGCAAAGAGTGTAATCAATCTGATTTCGATATTGACCATCTGGTGATGTCCATGTGTAGATTCATCTCTTGTGTTATTGGAAGAGGATGTTTGCTATGTCCAGTGCATTCTCTTGGCAAAACTCTGTTAGCCTTTGCCCTTCTGCATTTTGTACTCCAAGGCCAAACTTGCCTGTTACTTTAGGTGTCTCTTGACTTCCTGCTTTTGCATTCCAATCCCCTTTGATGAAAAGCACATCTTTTTTTTTGAAGTTTGTTCTAGAAGCTGTCATAGAACTGTTCAACTTCAGCTTAGTAGCTGGGACATAGACTTGGATTACTGTGATGCTGAATGGTTTGCCTTGGAAACAAACTGGGATCATTCTGTCGTTTTTCAGATTGCACTCAAGTACTGCATTTCAGGCTGTTTTGTTGAATAATGGAAGGCTATTCTGTTTCTTCTAAAGGAGTCTTGCCCACAGTAGTTGATATAATGGTCATATGTAATTTAATTTCCAGTTCCGTCTGTTTTAGTTCACTGATTCCTAAAATGTTCTTGTTCACTTTTGCCATCTCCTGTTTGACCATGTCCAGCTTACCTTGCTTCATGGACCTCTCACTGCAGGTTCCTGTGTGGTATTGTTCTACACAGCATCGGGCTTTACTTTCACCACCAGACACATCTTCAACTCGGCATCATCTCTACTGTGGCTCAGCCTCTTCATTCTTTCTGTATGAGACCAAGGGAGAGGAAGAATCAGTTGAAGATGTATAGAAAGCATTGTACAAAAAATGCCTAGGAATGTGACATTGCTCTTGTCTGAACATTTTTTGTACCAAAAAGTGGGCCATATAGCTGGACAATATCCTTGTTATAATTTGCATTTTTTGAACCATGTGGGTGAGACTGGAGTCTTCTTATATCTAGAGAAGAGAGCACTAAATAATTATGACAATTTATTAAAAATGGCTATGTCATCTATAAAAGACATGATGAACTTTTTGCTATAAAACATGTCTTGACCAAGAAGAGAAAAATGAATAGAGAAAAATCAATGCTAAGAGGCACAGAAGAAGAGAATCTAGTGATGGCCCATGTTTGGCTTCTGCTCTTTAGACAAAACTGCATGAGAAAGTCCTTTGAACGGTTTAAAAGTAAAATTGAAGATGACCAATTACTCCTCACTCATGGACTCTTTACACCCAACTTGCTCTGGCCTAGAAATGATCAACTTGAATCAGTTTCTTATTTTTGGCAAATTAACTTCTGCACATTCCGTGCTATATTTCTAATCTCACTTTCTTAGTGTTCACCTTCTTCTTCCATTTATTTTTGTCTTAATTCTCTGTAATCTAGCCAGCTGGCCACCTCTGTGCTCCAGCCCCCAACACTCATACACATTGTATCAGTTATCCATTGTCACTTAACAAACCATCCCAAACTTGGTAGAATGAAACAAACACAATTTGTTCTCTGTGGCCAGGCTGTAGGTCGGTAATTCAGGGAGGGCTCAGCTAGGTGGTTCTTTTGTTCCTGGTGATGCTGACTGAGGTTACTTCAGTGGCTCCAATCAGCTAAGAATTCAGACAGAACTGGAATATTCCTGTTGGACTCTATCACTTCGGGTCTCTTTTTAGGTATTCTAATCATTCAGTTCTATGTTTGGATTTCCTTAGAGCCTGGAGGCTGCACTCCAAAAGGGAAGAAACACAAGCTGCCTGTCCTCATAGGGCCTGGGTTTGGAAATCCCAGAATGTCACTTCCGCTGCATTCTGTTGATCAAAGAAAGGTAAAACTGTAGTCTCTGCCCCTTGATGTGAGGAGTGCCATTTGTTTACAAGGAAGGGAGGAACTGTTGGCAGCTCTATGGAGACTGTCTACTAAACATATACACTCAAATTCGATTGCTCCCAGGGATCACAAGTGGCATGCTTCCAAATCAATTATGAACATCTTTTCTCAGATTGTATCCAAGTTTTTTTTTTTTCTTTTAATTTAATTGGTTTCCAAGGGATGCTATAACAAAGTACCACAAACTGGGTGGCTTAAAACAACAGAAATTCATTCTCTCATAGGTCTGGAGGCCAGAAGTCCAAAATCTAGGTGTTGGTAGAATTGGTTCCTTCTGAGGGCTCCAAGGGAGAATGGGGTTCTACACCTCTTTGTCAGTGTCTGGTGGAGGCCAGCAATCCTTGGCATAGCTTGACTGGTAGATGCATCACTCCAATCTCTGCTTCTGTCTTCACATGACATTTCCCCCATATCTCTGTGTCCGTATTTCCTTTTTCTTTTTCTTTCTTTTTTTCAAATATTTCTTTATTTATTTAGACTGTGCTGGGTCTTAGTCGTAGAATGTGGGATCTTTCAGTTGCGGCATGCAAACTCTTAGTTGCGGTATGCAGGATCTAGTTCCCGACCAGAGATTGAACCCAGGCCCCCTGCCTTGGGAGCATGGAATCTTAGCCACTGGACCAGCAGGGAAGTCCCAAGATTTCTCTCTCTCTCTTTTTTTTTTTTATGTGGATTATTATTATTATTTTTTTAAGTCTTTATTGCCTCTGTTACAGTCGCTTCTGTTTTTTCATGTTTTGGTTTTTTGGCCATGAGGCGTGCGGGGTCTCGTTCCTTGACCAGGGGTAAAACCCACAGCCCCTGCATTCGAAGGCGAAGCCTTAATCAGTGGCTCACTAGGGAAGTCCCTCTCTCTTCCTACAAGGATACAAGCCCTACTGGGTTAGGGAATATTCCCAAAGACCTCATCTTCATTTGTTTATATTTGCAAAGACTCTATTTCCAAACAAGGTCACATTCTTAGGCACTGGGAGTTTGGACTTCAGCATATTTTTTGGGGGGACAAAATCAACCTGTCCCACACTTTACCAGGAGGAGTGGCACCAGGACTCACACTGGCACCAACTGGAACTATTTAATACCACCTGCTGGTATCATGTCCAATATTCCAAAATTTTTCTTAACTTACTCTTGAGAATCTTGATAGTGGTCTTATTTTATGTTTCATAGCACCTAACTTGGTGCTAAAAAAAAATACAAACACTCATTGAATCTAGTTAGTTTGGATTACATGACCTCCTGAGTTCATGCATAACAAAGAAGAATGGGGTCATCCCCTTAACAGCCCCATAAATTCATAATTCACACATAAGAAGTCCTGCACAGTTGAAATTGTCTGACAAAGAGCAGTTATGAGCTCTAAGTTCAAAAGTGAGCAAATGTCTGCTCTAAGTATAACTGTGTCTCCCAGTAGGAGGCTGGCTTCAGGCTTATTTCAATATGTTGTATTGGAGGGAAATGATTTTATGGAGACTACTGGGAAACAGACACATTGTTTCAAGCTGCACAGTTTTTTATAGCACACACTCTTATCTATCTTACTGGCTGATGAACAGTTTAGATTTCTAAACACTAGGCTATTGAGATGTCAAGTTTACTCATACAAAAACAGGGTTCCTCAAGCACGCAGGGTCATGGGTCATGACCATCAGCTGGAAAATGTGGTAAACTGCTTACTCTTTTCTGGTCAGTGTGGTTCTCCTGTCTTTGTTCTCTCTGGAGGCCGTGGTTTGTAGGCACTGAGGTGGCACCCAGTGTGTTATCTGTTGAGTCAATATTAATGTCATCAACAGAAATCATTGTAGTAGTAAACAGAGGGTGACATGATTTAATGCGATTGTCAACCTACAATTTTCTAGAACATTGCAGTTCAAAATGCACTGTTCCAACTATTGCAAATGGTCTGTGGTTCCCTGATCACCTCATTTATTTTTTAAAAAAATTTATTTTTAATTGAAGGATAATTGCTTTTTATTATTGTGTTGGTTTCTGTCAAACCTCATTCATTTTAATGTATCTTTATAACACTGTTTAACAATGTGACCTTATGGTTATTTGCCTGAACCTCTTCTCCAGCTCTGCTTGAAGTCAAAGGTTGGGTCCAATTCATCACCCTTTGTTTAGTGCATACCTTGCATTTAGTAGAAATCGATATGTGTTCATTAAATTCCATTTAGCAGCTTCAGTGTTTTTCTTTCCTCACCATGTTACAAGTCTTCATGCTCCATTGTTCAGTGCAGACAGTCATTGATGTGATCAAATTCTAAAGCAAGCCTCATTCTCAGTATCATGTTGCCTGAAAAAAATAATTAATATCTGAATATATATTAGAAGTAAGAGCTTCTCCTTCAAAAGGTTCTGAGTGGCAATATAGCAGGGGGATAAAGATGACAATTTGAATAGACTTAGGGTTGAATCCAGGCTCGAATATTTATGAGTCATTTCTCCTATAGACTCTGAACTCCCTCATTGCCAGAATGGGGATAATAATGTCTATTGTGTAAGATGACAAGAATGATTAGATTAGACACTTGATAGTGAGTGCTTGGGGCTCCCAGGCCGCTCAGTGGTAAAGAGTCAGCCTGTCAGTGCAGGAGGCTCAAGTTCGATTCTGAGTCGGGAAGATCTCCTGGAAGAGGGCTTGGCAACCCACTCCAGTGTTCCTTCCTGGGACATCCCATGGACAGAGGAGCCTGGAGGGCTACAGTCCATGGGGTCGCAAAGAGTCAGACACGACTGAAGCGACTGAGCAGGCATGTAGCACAATCATAGATGTTACTGTGACAACTTCTACTGCAACTACATCTGCTACTACAGTGGTAACGGCGGCTGCTGCTACTGAATACAGTTCTAAAGAGAGACTCTCACCCCCAGTTGCTGCCTTAGTGACTGAACGTGCATTAGAGGATGGTCTGGGTCAGAAACAAAGGCTCTGTGCCCTTCGAAACAGTCATGACAGTGCACATTTCCGATTAGCTGTGATTGAGGAACAGGGGAAGAAGAAATCATATTTTTTACAAACATAAAGATATAAAGGAAGTTAACTCGTGGTTCCAAGGGGCCCTAGTGTTATCTTGTTTGGTTCAGGAAATGCAATTAGCTTGCCAAGGAAGATTTCATTATCATTGTTCATTGTGATTTAGACTGAGAAATCGAGGGAGGAAGGAGGAAGAAAGGGAGTGAGTGAGTGAAAGAGTCTTGCAGCCTGTGCCTTGCAGGATAGATTTATAAACGCAGCAACTTCTACACTGCCGTGCACCTTGCTCTGTAGCAAATACACCAGGATCATTGTAGGCATTTGGTGAAAACACACAGGCACACACACACACATACACTCACAGTACATCTTATTGACAGAAGGGGAAGAAACAAGAGAAGAACTCTCCAGAGTTTCAAAGACATGGACAACTTCGTCTAAGAACTCGGGGAGAAACTAGAAATTTCAATTTTTGGTGAGCAGCTTATTTGTTCAGCCTCGCAAAGTCTATTTTTCTTCCTGACTGATCCCATTTCCAGACAGAATCATCACATGTCCAGATGCAATTGCCTAAATTGAATACGTGTGACTCACAGCCCTGTTTACATAGTATTCTTTCAGCTCCAGAGACCGAGCTAGTGATTTTGTCATCATCACGGGGACTCAACCAGCCCCCGTCAAACACCCAGGACTCATTTGTTCTCATTAAGAAATAAAATGACTGACCACCTGTGTCCCTGACACACGTGACTAGGGAAAAGGTGTAAAATGGCTGAGAGTTGGGAGAAATGGCTCAGAGGCTTTCAAAAATAATGGTTTCTGAGCCTTATGAACCTGAACTGTTCCTTTTGTACTTCCTTATCTGGAAGTTATTCTATACCCACATCACCGTAGTTTCCACACAGCCCAGTTCAGATCCACCACTACCCTGGTCAAAAGTCCTGTCTAGCATTTTTGACTGTCAAGAAGTGATTGTCCAGAAGATGGCATTTGAACTGGCTGCGGTGGTGTGGGTAGGTGTTCTGTAGGGCAGGGCCATGATGCAAATGATCTAGGGGAGAATACAGGAGCGTGAGCAAAGAGAGGAGGCAGAAGGAATTTGGGGAATAGCAGATAACTACATTGTTGAAATATACTTTCTTGGGTCAAAATAATGCTGCAGTGCTAACAAATTTATCTTTTGAGGTCCTTAAATTAGATCACATTAGATACAGATAGATGATAGATAGATAGATGGAAGAACTAGATTTAAAGAGAAACTGGGGAATAGAGGGGGAAGACAGAGGAAAGGAGAAAGAGAGATAGAGACAGACAGAAGGTGGGGGAGAGATAAAATAAGAGTAAGAAATTTAAGAAGAGGACTGTACACAAGGAAATCCAAGATCATGAAAAATGTCTGTGATTTCATGGACACTTACTGCTTTGCCTTTTAATCTGACTTCTACAAGTGAGGCAGGTATTTACGGTTATTGGAAACTTTGGTTCATATTGCAAAGTACAAAATTCTCTGAATTATTTTCTTTTACTTTTCTAGCCTACCTTTATATCACTGCTGCAGAGGTTAAAAAGAATGGGAAAAATTTTGAACTCAAAGCAAAAAATTATCTGTTGCATATGAATTTCATTCCAGTATTAGGGTCTCTGCCCAGGTTCTGTCCAACATTTGCCCGGGGTCCCTCTGACCCCACTCATCTCGTTTTGTCCCCAGTTGCCCATCATCACCTACACATTCAAATCCTCACTTCATCAATCCATGCTTGAATTCATTCAACTTCATCTCTCAAAACTCTCCCCCAACTAGTTGAACAGTGACCACAGTGGACTCCTTGGAGTTGCTGAAACAAAGCAACCTGGACCTGATTCAGAGCCATTCAGACCTCAGTTTCTTCACTGCATTTCTATTTCCTTGAACTCGACAGGACTTGCTCTTTCTCTTAATGCAGTTCTCTTAAATGACCTCTCCTAGGGAGACCTGCCCTAATCACACTGGCAAAACAAGCCCCCTGACCCCAGTCCCTAACATAAATCACTATTAGATGCCTCCACTATTTTCTTTTAGTTTATTGTTAATTGGAGGATAATTGCTTTACACTATTGTGGTGGTTTTCTGCCATGTGTTAGTCATTCAGTCATGTCTGACTCTTTGTAACCCTATGGACTGTAGCCTTCCAGGCTCCTCTGTCCATGGAATTCTCCAGGCAAGAATACTGGAGTGGGTAGCCATTCCCTTCTCTAGGGAATTGTCCCAACCCAGGGATTGAACATGAGCCTCATTGTCACCCTGATTATTTAACTTACATACAGACTATACCATGCAAAATACTGGGCTGGATGAATCACAAGCTGGAATCAAGATTGCCAGGAGAAATACCAAGAACCTCAGATATGCAAATAATATCACTCTAATGGCAGAAAGTCAAGAGGAACTAAAGAGCCTCTTGATGAAGGTGAAAGGGGAAAGTGAAAAAGATGTCTTAAAACGCAGCCTTCAAAAAACTAAGATCATGGCATCTGGTTCCATCAGTTCATGGCAGACAGATGAGGAAAGAGTGGAAAGAGTAATAGATTTTATTTACTTGGGCTCCAAAATCACCGCCAATGGTGACTGCAGCCATCAAATTAAAAGAGGCTCCTTGGAAGAAAAGCTATGACAAACCTAGGCAGTATATTAAAAAGCAGAGATATTACTTTGCCAACAAAAGTGTGTATAGTCCAAAGTATGGTTTTTCCATTAGTCACATATGGATGTGAGAGTTGGACTATAAAGAAAGCTGAATGCCAAAGAATTGATACTTTTGAATTGTGGTGCTGGAGAATACACTTTATTGAGAGTCCCTAGGACTGGAAGGAGATCAAACTAGTCAATCCTAAAGAAAACCAGCCCTGAATATTCATTGGAAGGACTGATGCTGAAGCTCCAATACTTTGGCCACCTGATGCGAAGTGCCAACTCATGGGAAAAGACCTTGATGCTGGGAAAGATTGAGAGCAGGAGGAGAAGAGGGCGACAGAGGATGAGATAGTTGGATGGCACCACTGATGGAACGGACATGAGTTTGAACAAACTCCGGGAGATAGTGAAGAACAGGGAAGGCTGGTGTGCTGCAGTCCATGAGGTCGCAAAGAGCTGGACATGACTTAGCAACTGAAAAACACCAACTCCCACGTTGCAGGCAGCTTCTTTTCTGCCTGAGCCACTAGGGAAGCCCAGAGCGTCGCAGGTTTCTGCCATACATCAACATGCATCAGCCATAGGTATACATATGATCTGTCTCTCCTGAACCTCCCTCCCGCCACCCCTCCTTCCATCCCACTCCTCTAGGTTGTCACAGAGCACTGGGTTTGAGCTCTCTGCCTTACAGCTAATTCCCGCTGGCTCTCTAGTTTACGTATGGTAATGTGTGCGGGTCCGTGCTACTCTCTCGGTTTGTCCCACCCTCTCCGTCTTGCTGTGTGTTCGCAAGTCTGTTCTGTGAATCTGCATGTCTATTCCTGTCCTGCAGATAGGCTCATAAGTATCATCTTTCTAGATACTATTAATCTATGCATTAATATCTGTATTTGTTTTTCTCTTTCTGACTTATTTCACTCTGTAGCATCTTTTCATGTGTTTATTAGCTATCTGACTAATGACTTCTTTGGAGAAGTGTCTGCTGAGGTCTTCTGCCCATTTTTTTTGAATGGGTTGTTTATTTTTCTGATACTGAGCTGCATGAGCTGCTTGTATATTTTGGAGATAAGTGCTCTGTTCATTGTTTCATTTGCTATTATTTTCTCCCATCCAAAGGGTTGTCTTTTCACCTTATTTACGGTTTCCTTTGCTGTGCAAAAAGCTTTTAAGTTTAATTAGGTTCCATTTGTTTATTTTTGTTTTTTATTTCCATTACTCTAGGAGGTGGGTCCTAGAGGATCTTGCTGTGATTTATGTCAAAGAGTGTTCTGCCTATGTTTTTCTTGAAGAGTTTTAGAGTTTCTGGCCTTACATTTAAGTCTTTAATCCATTTTGAGTTTATTTTTATGTATAGTGTTAGGAAGTGTTCTAATTTCATTCTTTTACCCATAACTGTCGAGTTTTCCCAGCACCACTTATTGAAGAGATTATCTTTTCTCCACTGTATGTTTTTGCTCCCTTTGCTCCCACAAAAATAAGGTGCCCATAGGTGCATGGGTTTATCTCTGGGCTTTCTATCCCTCCACTATTTTAGATGATCTCATTTATTCTGTTGTCTGCATGCTGCCTATTTTGTAGATAATGATAACTGATTGTAAAGTTTTATGGAAAGGCGCAAAACCTTGACAGAGCATCAAAACACTGAAGAGGAGCAAAGATGGAAGAGTGACCACTGATATGGAGGCTTCCTGTAAGGCTGCAGTAATCAGAACAGCATGGTATTATTGCTAGAACAGAGTCATAGACCAGTGGAACCAAATCGCATGCCTGGAAACCGACTCACACAAATAATGGTCGACTGCAGAAGCTCTGCTTCCAAGGAGATGGAGCACAGCTGAGCATAGTAACTTCTGGAAAGAGCACGGAAACAGCAAAAAGGAGAGACTAGCTTTACTGTGGATAAACCTGACACATACTCAGCCAGGTCCTAAAGGTCAACACCATGGAATTAAGTCATGTTGATTGATGTGCACTTGCTGATTTGATGAAATTGACACTTTACCTTGTGACCTTGTCCCAAAACTCAAAACCCCAGTCTAATTATGAGGAAAACATCAGAAAAATCTCACTGGAAGCATATTCCTCAAAATGCCAGAGCATCAGTGTTCAAACGTGCAAAGGTCATCAAAAGCAAGACAAGACCGAGGGACTGTTAAAACCAAGAAGAACCTCAGGAGACATGACTCCTAAATTAATATGGTACCCTTGATGGGATCCAGGAAACAGAAAATAGACAGGTGAAAACTAAGGAGATGGGAATACAGTATAAACATCAGTGAATAAGGATGTATCAATGCTGCTTCATTAACTGTGATAAGTGTACCATAGCCATAGAGGATATTAATCATGGAGGACACTGGGTGTGACATGTGTGCAAGAACTCTGTATTTTTTTTTCCTTTATTTATTTTTTTTTCAGTGGGTTTTGTCATACATTGATATGAATCAGCCATAGATTTACACATATTCCCCATTCCGATCCCCCCTCCCAGCTCCCTCTCCACCCGATTCCTCTGGGTCTTCCCAGTGCACCAGGCCCGAGCACTTGTCTCATGCATCCCACCTGGGCTGGTGATCTGTTTCACCATAGATAATATACATGCTGAAGAACTCTGTATTATGTTTGCAATAATTTTGTCACTCTAAAACTGTTCCCCAATAAAAGTTCATTAAAAGTGGCAAACTCTACAGTGTCTTCCTTTGTGAAATTAATATGAACATAAGAATATTCAGAGCTGTAAGAAGACATCCAAAAATAAACAAAGACAGTTGAAAGCATTAGTACCACCCAGGTGATTAGGACTTTCTCACTATTGCAGTCCTTCATTCCATGCTGTGTTTCAGAACTACACATTCTAGAATGTTAGGTTGCGAATTTTCCCTAAAAGTTTTCATATATGCTCACTCTTCACTGTCTCCGCATCTTTCTGTAAGTTGCTTCTTGTACCAAGAATAGCCTTCCCCATTAACAGTGAGAAGTTAAATTCTACCAATACCTTAATGCCCAGCAAGAAGGCTGCATCATCATCCATCCACTTGCCCCTAACCCTCCCATCCAATCTTCCCAAGTAGTCATCAAGCTCCAGAATTCACAGTAGCTATAAACATTTTTCACGGTATCTTTCACACAGCCTGACTTTTTCCTCATTTTTGTCCATGTCTTATCCTGTCTCTGAAAAATATAATCTTGATTGCAGGACCCAAGGCTGATTCATCTTTCTGTTCTCTCACAGCCCCTTGCCCAAAGCAGAGAGTTGTTCAAATGGTGGGTATTCAGTAGATAATCTGCTCCATTTATAAAGGAAAAAGCGCAGTTCGATCCTATTAGATTATACAGACAGTCTCAATTGTGTCTTAATTTCTAACCATACAGGATAGGTGAACCCTGAGAGATTAATTTTCCATGAGCAAGGTGATTGATGTCAAAGAGGCAAAAAATAAAAGCAACGTGGGCTTCACTTCGGACTTTGACACATGCATTTTCTTGGACCTCTGGACATCCAAGTCTCCCCTGCAAGCTTTGATGCATCACTTCACCACTAATGAAGATCTTCTTCAAACTCTTCTTATTCACACTTCCAGCTTCCCCTGAAAGATCTGAACAAATGTCAGTTGCTTCCTGTTTCAGTTCATCACTCAAGATGCCTGACAGCATCCAATCTGAATGAACGCCACCAGCGCGCCCAGACCCTGTATTGCAGCTCACATCCCTTCTTGGCTCATGGCCCATGCCAACACCACTTCAATGATGTGGCTACAACAGAGTCTGTTAAATAGATGTAATCACAAGCTACCCTCCATTTAACAGTCAATCAACTCAGCTGACATGATGTGACGTCCTTTTGCCTAGGTGTTTACATCCTTATAACTGTTCACGGCAGTCTGTAAAATTCTTAATCAGATCAGTGGCTTCTTGGAAACACATGCAAGGGTTATGTTCCTTGTTCCACCATCCAAGGTTTAAAAAAGGTATCATTATTTGTCTAAATCAAATCAGATGGAGGTCTGAGCCTGTACTTCCCTGGGTGACAAAAGATTCAAACTCAGTCATGTTTGAGGATTCCCTTTTTCTGGGGCTGCCAAAAAGTGTTGGGTGAAATGAGGATGTGGGGGTAGATGAGTTTAGAGATAAAGTCATTATAATTATCTCTTAAATGCTCCTTATCTGAACTCAGGAGTTGCCTCCAAGGTAAATAGCTTCCCCCTGCTGCTGCTTTTTTATTTTTTTTTTATTTTTTAATTTTTATTATTATTTTTTTTATTATTTTTATTTTATTTTTTCCAGTGGGTTTTGTCATACATTGATATGAATCAGCCATGGATTTACATGTATTCCCAATCCCGATCCCCCCTCCCACCTCCCTCTCCACCCGATTCCTCTGGGTCTTCCCAGTGCACCAGGCCGGAGCACTTGTCTCGTGCATCCCACCTGGGCTGGTGATCTGTTTCACCATAGATAGCATACATGCTGTTCTTTTGAAATATCCCACCCTCACATTCTCCCACAAAGTTCAAAAGTCTGTTCTGTATTTCTGTGTCTCTTTTTCTGTTTTGCATATAGGGTTATCATTATCACCTTTCTAAATTCCATATACATGTGTCAGTATGCTGTAATGTTCTTTATCTTTCTGGCTTACTTCACTCTGTATAAGGGGCTCCAGCTTCATCCATCTCATTAGGACTGGTTCAAATGAATTCTTTTTAATGGCCGAGTAATATTCCATGGTGTATATGTACCACAGCTTCCTTATCCATTCATCTGCTGATGGGCATCTAGGTTGCTTCCATGTCCTGGCTATTATAAACAGTGCTGCGATGAACATTGGGGTGCACGTGTCTCTTTCAGATCTGGTTTCCTCAGTGTGTATGCCCAGAAGTGGGATTGCTGGGTCATATGGCAGTTCTATTTCCAGTTTTTTAAGAAATCTCCACACTGTTTTCCATAGCGGCTGTACTAGTTTGCATTCCCACCAACAGTGTAAGAGGGTTCCCTTTTCTCCACACCCTCTCCAGCATTTATTGCTTGTAGACTTTTGGATAGCAGCCATCCTGACTGGTGTGTAATGGTACCTCATTGTGGTTTTGATTTGCATTTCTCTAATAATGAGTGATGTTGAGCATCTTTTCATGTGTTTGTTAGCCATCTGTATGTCTTCTTTGGAGAAATGTCTGTTTAGTTCTTTGGCCCATTTTTTGATTGGGTCATTTATTTTTCTGGAATTGAGCTTCAGGAGTTGCTTGTATATTTTTGAGATTAATCCTTTGTCTGTTTCTTCATTTGCTATTATTTTCTCCCAATCTGAGGGCTGTCTTTTCACCTTACTTATAGTTTCCTTTGTAGTGCAAAAGCTTTTAAGTTTCATTAGGTCCCATTTGTTTAGTTTTGCTTTTATTTCCAATATTCTGGGAGGTGGGTCATAGAGGATCTTGCTGTGATTTATGTCGGAGAGTGTTTTGCCTATGTTCTCCTCTAGGAGTTTTATAGTTTCTGGTCTTACATTTAGATCTTTAATCCATTTTGAGTTTATTTTTGTGTATGGTGTTAGAAAGTGTTCTAGTTTCATTCTTTTACAAGTGGTTGACCAGTTTTCCCAGCACCACTTGTTAAAGAGGTTGTCTTTTTTCCATTGTATATCCTTGCCTCCTTTGTCAAAGATAAGGTGTCCATAGGTTCGTGGATTTATCTCTGGGCTTTCTATTCTGTTCCATTGATCTATATTTCTGTCTTTGTGCCAGTACCATACTGTCTTGATGACTGTGGCTTTGTAGTAGAGTCTGAAGTCAGGCAGGTTGATTCCTCCAGTTCCATTCTTCTTTCTCAAGATTACTTTGGCTGTTCGAGGTTTTTTGTATTTCCATACAAATTGTGAAATTCTTTGGTCTAGTTCTGTGAAAAATACCGTTGGTAGCTTGATAGGGATTGCATTGAATCTATAGACTGCTTTGGGTAGAATAGCCATTTTGACAATATTAATTCTTCCAATCCATGAACACGGTATGTTTCTCCATCTGTTTGTGTCCTCTTTGATTTCTTTCATCAGTGTTTTATAGTTTTCTATGTATAGGTCCTTTGTTTCTTTAGGTAGATATACTCCTAAGTATTTTATTCTTTTTGTTGCAATGGTGAATGGTATTGTTTCCTTAATTTCTCTGTCTGTTTTTTCATTGTTAGTATATAGGAATGCAAGGGATTTCTGTGTGTTAATTTTATATCCTGCAACTTTACTATATTCATTGATTAGCTCTAGTAATTTTCTGGAAGAGTCTTTAGGGTTTTCTATGTAGAGGATCATGTCATCTGCAAACAGTGAGAGTTTCAATTCTTCTTTTCCTATCTGGATTCCTTTTACTTCTTTTTCTGCTCTGATTGCTGTGGCCAGAACTTCCAACACTATGTTGAATAGTAGTGGTGAGAGTGGGCACCCTTGTCTTGTTCCTGATTTCAGGGGAAATGCCTTCAATTTTTCACCATTGAGGGTGATGCTTGCTGTGGGTTTGTCATATATAGCTTTTATTATGTTGAGGTATGTTCCTTCTATTCCTGCTTTTTGGAGAGTTTTAATCATAAATGAGTGTTGAATTTTGTCAAAGGCTTTCTCTGCATCTATTGAGATAATCATATGGTTTTTATCTTTCAATTTGTTAATGTGGTGTATTACATTGATTGATTTGCGGATATTAAAGAATCCTTGCATTCCTGGGATAAAGCCCACTTGGTCATGGTGTATGATTTTTTAAATATGTTGTTGGATTCTGTTTGCTAGAATTTTGTTAAGGATTTTTGCATCTATGTTCATCAGTGATATTGGCCTGTAGTTTTCTTTTTTTGTGGCATCTTTGTCTGGTTTTGGAATTAGGGTGATGGTGGCCTCATAGAATGAGTTTGGAAGTTTACCTTCTTCTGCAATTTTCTGGAAGAGTTTGAGTAAGATAGGTGTTAGCTCTTCTCTAAATTTTTGGTAGAATTCAGCTGTGAAGCCATCTGGTCCTGGGCTTTTGTTTGCTGGAAGATTTTTGATGACAGTTTCGATTTCCTTGCTTGTGATGGGTCTGTTAAGATCTTCTATTTCTTCCTGGTTCAGTTTTGGAAAGTTATACTTTTCTAAGAATTTGTCCATTTCATCCAAGTTGTCCATTTTATTGGCATAGAGCTGCTGGTAGTAGTCTCTTATGATCCTTTGTATTTCAGTGTTGTCTGTTGTGATCTCTCCATTTTCATTTCTAATTTTGTTAATTTGGTTTTTCTCTCTTTGTTTCTTAATGAGTCTTGCTAATGGTTTGTCAATTTTGTTTATTTTTTCAAAAAACCAGCTTTTAGCTTTGTTGATTTTTGCTATGGTCTCTTTAGTTTCTTTTGCATTTATTTCTGGCCTGATTTTTAAGATTTCTTTCCTTCTGCTAACTCTGGGGTTCTTCATTTCTTCCTTCTCTAATTGCTTTAGGTGTAGAGTTAGGTTATTTAATTGGTTTTTTTCCTGTTTCTTGATGTAAGCCTGTAATGCTATGAACCTTCCCCTTAGCACTGCTTTTACAGTGTCCCATAGGTTTTGGGTTGTTGTGTTTTCATTTTCATTCATTTCTATACATATTTTGATTTCTTTTTTGATTTCTTCTATGATTTGTTGGTTATTCAGAAGCGTGTTATTTAGCCTCCATATGTTTGAAGTTTTAACAATTTTTTCCCTGTAATTGAGATCTAATCTTACTGCACTGTGGTCAGAAAAGATGACTGGAATGATTTCAATTTTTTTGAATTTTCCAAGACCAGATTTATGGCCCAGGATGTGATCTATTCTGGAGAATGTTCCGTGTGCACTTGAGAAAAAGGTGAAGTTGGTTGTTTTGGGGTGAAATGTCCTATAGATATCAATTAGGTCTAGCTGGTCCATTGTGTCATTTAAGGTTTGTGTTTCCTTGTTAATTTTCTGTTTAGTTGATCTATCCATAGTTGTGAGTGGGGTATTAAAGTCTCCCACTATTATTGTGTTACTATTAATTTCCTCTTTCATACTCGTTAGCGTTTGCCGTACATATTGCGGTGCTCCTATGTTGGGTGCATATATATTTATAATTGTTATATCTTCTTTTTTGATTGATCCTTTGATCATTATGTAGTGTCCTTCTTTGTCTCTTTTCACTTCCTTTATTTGAAAGTCTATTTTATCTGATATGAGTATTGCGACTCCTGCTTTCTTTTGGTCTCCGTTTGCATGAAATATTTTTTTCCAGCCCTTCACTTTTAGTCTGTATGTGTCTCTTGTTTTGAGGTGGGTCTCTTGTAGACAGCATATATAGGGGTCTTGTTTTTGTATCCATTCAGCCAATCTTTGTCTTTTGGTTGGGGCATTCAACCCATTTACATTTAGGGTAATTATTGATAGGTGTGGTCCCGTTGCCATTTACTTTGTTGTTTTGGGTTCACGTTTGTACAACCTTTCTGCATTTCCTGTCTAGAGAAGATCCTTTAGCATTTGTTGAAGAGCTGTTTTGGTGGTGCTGAATTCTCTCAGCTTTTGCTTATCTGTAAAGTTTTTGAATTCTCCTTCATATCTGAATGAGATCCTTGCTGGATACAGTAATCTAGGTTGTAGGTTATTCTCTTTCATTACTTTCAGTACGTCCTGCCATTCCCTTCTGGCCTGGAGGGTTTCTATTGATAGATCAGCTGTTATCCTTATGGGAATCCCTTTGTGTGTTATTTGTTGTTTTTCCCTTGCTGCTTTTAATATTTGTTCTTTGTGTTTGATCTTTGTTAATTTGATTAATATGTGTCTTGGGGTGTTTCGCCTTGGGTTTATCCTGTTTGGGACTCTCTGGGTTTCTTGGACTTGGGTGGCTATTTCCTTCCCCATTTTAGGGAAGTTTTCAGCTATTATCTCCTCGAGTATTTTCTCATGGCCTTTCTTTTTGTCTTCTTCTTCTGAAACTCCTATGATTCGAATGTTGGGGCGTTTCACAGTGTCCCAGAGGTCCCTGAGGTTGTCCTCATTTCTTTTGATCCTTTTTTCTTTTTTCCTCTCTGCTTCATTTATTTCCACCATTTTATCTTCTACCTCACTTATCCTATCTTCTGCCTCCGTTATTCTACTCTTGGTTCCCTCCAAAGTGTTTTTGATCTCATTCATTGCATTATTCATTTGTAATTGACTCTTTTTTATTTCTTCTAGGTCTTTATTAAACAGTTCTTGAATCTTTTCAATCTTTGTTTCCAGGCTATTTATCTGTAACTCCATTTTGTTTTCAAGATTTTGGATCATTTTTATTATCATTATTCTAAATTCTTTTTCAGGTAGATTCCCTATCTCCTCCTCTTTTGTTTGACTTGGTGGGCATTTTTCATGTTCCTTTACCTGTTGGGTATTTCTTTGCCTTTTCATCTTGTTTAGATTGCTGTATCTGGAGTGGGCTTTCTGTATTCTGGAGGTCTGTGGTTCCTTTTTGTTGTGGAGGATTAACTCAGTGGGTGGGGTTTGACGATTGGCTTGTCGAGATTTCCTGGTTAGGGAAGCTTGCGTCAGTGTTCTGGTGCGTGGAACTTGATTTCTTCTCTTTGGAGAGCAATGGAGTGCCCAGTAATGAGTTTTGAGATGGGTCTATGTGTTAGGTGTGACCTTGGGCAGCCTGTATATTGATATTCAGGGCTATGTTCCTGCGTTGCTGGAGAATTTGTGTGGTATGTCTTGCTCTAAAACTTATTGGCTCTTGTGTGGTGGTTGGTTTCAGTGTAGGTATGGAGGCTTTTGGACAGTCACTTATTACTTAAAGTTCCTTGTAGTCAGGAGTTTTCTGGTGTTCTCAGGTTTTGGGCTTAAGTCTCCTGCCTCTGGATTTCAGTTTTATTCTTCCTGTAGTCTCAGGACTTCTCCAACTATACAGCCCTGATAAGAAAACTTCTAGGTTAATGGCTAAAAGATTCTCCCCCGTTAGGGACACCCAGAGAGGTTCACAGAGTCACATGAAGAAGAGGAGAGGGAGGAGGGAGATAGAGATGAACAGGAGGAGAAAAAAAGGGGGACTCAAGAGGAGAGAGACAGATCTACGCAGCTGTCTGTTCCCAGAGTGTTCTCCGTAGCCCAGTCACCTACAAAGATTCACAGAATTGGATTGGGAAGAGAAGGGGAAAGGAGGAAATAGAGGTGTTCTGAGGTAGAAAACAGAGAGTCAAGATTGGGAGAGAATAATCTTCGGTATAAAAATAGGGCTTCTCTTCTTTTTTTTTTTTTTTTTTTGTAAGGTTATAGTGTATTGAAAATGAAAATTAAGGAGTAGTAGAGGAGTACTAGAGGACTTTAAAAGAAATAAGAGAAAAAGAAAAATAGAAAATAGAAGAGAAAAAGGAAAGAAAAAAAAAAGAAAAAGAAAAAAAAAAAAAGAAAAAAAAAATTTTTTTTTCCCCCCTAATTAAAAAATCGTAGAAGTCTATGGAAATGAAAGTTAAGGAGTAATGGGGGAGTAATAGGGGATTTTAAAGGAAAATAAAAGAGAAAAACTAAAAAAGAAAAAAGAAAAAAAAGAAAAAAATTTTAAAAAATAAAAAAAAAATAAAAAAAGAGAAAAAAGTAAAATTATATCTAGGAGTTTCTCTGGAGCTGTTGCGGTCAGTGTGGGTTCGGCTCAGTTTCAGATAGCTCCTCGTTCCAGCTTACGCTTCTCGATATCTACAGGCTCCTCCGGTGTAGTCAATGTTTCCTAGAGGGATTTTAATCTGTTGCACCAGTCCCTTCTGAAGCGGTTCCCTTTGTTTATTTGGCTTCTGTTTGCCGGTCTCTTCAGAGCCTCATTTCCGCCCTGACACAGGCGGGCGGAGGTGGACTCTTATTCAGGTAGCTAGTTCCGTCGCTCCGCGGGGAGGGGCTTGCGCTCCTTTCGAAGACAATGGGCTGCTTTTCTGGGCGCCTGATGACCTCAGCTAGCGATCAGAAGTTGTTTTGCGAAGTTTGCTCTGCGTTCAGTTATTCTTTTGATGAATTTGTAGGAGAGAAAGTGGTCTCCCCGTCCTACTCCTCCGCCATCTTGGCTCCTCCCCTGCTGCTGCTTTTTTAAATTGTTTGTTGAAAAAGAGTTGATTTACAGTTTTTCAGGTATATAACAAAGTAATTCAGTTACACATGGAGAAGGGGGTGACAGAGGATGAGATGATTGAATGGCGTCAGTGACTCAATGGACATGAGTTTGAACAAACTCCGGGAGATAGTGAAAGACAGGGAAGCCTGGCATGCTGCAGTCCATGGGGTTGCAAAGAGTCAGACACGATTGAGTGACTGAACAATATAAATATGTGTATTCTTTTTCATTATGGTTTATTACAAGATATTAAACAGAGTTCCCTGTGGTATACAGTAGGACCTTGTTGTTTACCTGTTTTATATGTGGTGTGTCTCTTACTCTCAAATTCCAGATTCAGTGATAGAATTCTCACCTGCCTCCTGCTTCTTAAATGGGCATCTTTTGGGGGTAAATCTCACTGCTACTAAGTAATAGCTACATAATTTGTAGGGCTCACTGTGAAAAAGAAACTGCAGGACCTCTTATTTAAATTTATTAAGAATTTTAAAATAGAGCAGAGTTTTATTTTTTAAGTTAGAAAATTTATGTATATATTTACTTTTGGCTGCGCTGGGTCTTCAGTATTGCATGTGGGCTTTCTCTCGTTGCAGCAAGCAGGGGGACGCTCTCTTTAGTTGGAGTGCACGGGCTCCTCATTGCGGTGGCTTCTCTAGTTGGGGAGCACGGGCTCTAGGCACTTGGGCTTCAATAGTTGGAGGGCTACTAGTTTTGCTGCATGGGCTTCAGCAGATACAGCTCATGGGCTTAGTTGCTCTGTGGCATGTGGGATCTTCCACGACCAGGGATCAAATGCATGTCCCTTGGAGTGGCAGGTGGATTCTTAACCACTGGGGAGTCCCTTAACCACCAGGGAAGTCCCAAGAGCAGAGTTTTAAAGTGAGTGCAAGTCCTTGTAAGGATGGGCTTCTTGGAGACTGCACAGATCATGTTTCCATGAAGCCTGCTGTCCTCTATGTCAGAACTCTGGGTGGCACTTCCCTGGTGGTCCAGTGGTTGAAACTCTGTGCTTTGACTGCAGGGGGCATGAGTTTGATCCTTGGTTGGGGAAGTTCCACGTACCTCACAGTGTGCCCCACCTCCCCAAGAAAAAGAGAACCCTGGGTCATCCCTGGTCACCTGATCAGAGTTCCTGTGAGTCTGGCTCCCTAAGGAAATAAGTAGGTTCTTGTTGATTTCAAGGTTCACAAAACCCAGCTACTCTTTTCTAAACTTAGGCATTTTCCCTTCATTTTGGGAAATTTCCTTCCCTTCCCCCACCCCAGTTTTGTTTTGTTTTGTTTTGTTTTTTCCCCACCCCAGTTTTGCAGCAGCCATCGGCCCTCCCCTTGGACAATCCGGCTGTCTGTCTTCTTGAACTTTAGGTTGTCAAAGCAAAGCCTCCTAAACTTGCCCCGGAGCACTGGAAGTGGCTGTTCTGTGACAGTGAGCCCAGTGGGGTCCCGTAGAGTCACCAGGAAGCTGATTACAAATGCAGAATCTCGTTGTCATACTCAGTGAAGTCAGTCAGAAACAGAAAGATAAATATCAGATGATATCACTTATATGTGGAATCTGAAATATGACACCAGTGAAGTTATTTACAAAACAGAAACAGACTCACAGACATAGGAAACAAACTTATGGTGATGGAAGGGGCAGGGGAAGGATCAATTAGGAATTTGGGTTTAGCAGATACAGACTGTTCTGTATAAAATGGGTGAACAACAACGTCCTACTGTACAGCACAGGGAACTGTATTCAATATCCTGTAATAAGCCATATAGGAAAGAATATGAAAAAGAATATATATGTATAACTGAATCACTTTCTGTATACTAGAAACTAACACAATATTGTAAATCAACTATACTTCAATTTTTAAAAATTGCATGTAGAATCTCAGATGCCAGCCAGATCTGCTGAATCAGAATAAGCATTTTTATGAGCCCAACTCTAGGGCTCAAAGCATTACTAATTTTTCTTGGATTAGGAGGGGCAAAAGATAATTTGTTCTTGTGTTCTACGCTAAGATAAACATATAAGCCAGTTATCCAGCCTAATATTGGTAGCTATAAATTAATTAACAACAGATTCAAGCCTTTGGTATAGAGCAAGAAGTTACAGAGTCTGATTCTTCCAAAGGCCAGGCAGGTAACCTAGATGCAGGAAGCTGGCTGTGGGTGAGGTGGTAGGGAGTGTTGGCGTGGGAGGCAGGCTGGGGGAAACCTTCTCTTCCTCCGCTGCTAAAGTGAAGCGTCAGGGGTCCAGTGCTGTGGTTCTCCTGATGCTCCAGAGAAGGTGCGAGTTTGAACTTTACTTGAAAGCTAGCAACTAGTACAAAACCCTGAAAACATTTTAAGGGCCAAATAAAGCACATTTAAAGACATATTTAGGGTGGCAGTGTAATTGCTCATACAGAATTTTATAATAGATTTTTTTTCTTTTTATTTACTTAACTGTGCCAGGTCTTAGTTGCAGCATGGGGGCTCTCGTTCCCTGAGTGGAGATTGAACCCAGGACCCTGGCCTTGGGAGCTCAGGGTCTTAACCAGTGAAGCACCAGAGAAGTCCTTGTAATAGTTGGTATTGCACAGGCATTTGGAAGACAGAGTGAAGCTGCCATCACTCATTGTGATCTTAAATAGATTATGTGGCATCCTTTTTCTTCGATTTTTCTCATTCCTAAAATCTAACCTACATAAAATCTACAGTCTCAGATTAGAAGAAATGGTTTGTGTATGCAGAGTTCTGGGTTTCCTGGAGAAGCATCAGTAGATTGTTACAAAATTGTCTGCAGTTAGGCTCCTTTCTATATCTATATGACAAATGATGCAGCTTTGCAGTTCATCTCATCAAGAGTTGAAGACTGTTTCTCCTCTTCTTTAATCTGGGCCTTTGCTTAATATTGGGTTGGCCAGAGTTCAATCGGATTTTTCCATGAAGTGTTTTGGGAAAACCCAAACACAGTTTCTGGCCACCCCAATAGAAAGTGATGGAAGGGTGTCAGTTTTGAGCCTAACTTCTTGCTCTTCTGGTGTCTCTTTGCTGCCTGGAGAATAATCGGAATAACCTACTGGAGGCTGAGCCAGCACATGTAGCAGATAAAATCCACCCTAGCTAATGCCTTCTGGCCCCATCAGCCCAGCAGCTGATCAGACTGATCCATGAGCTCAGCCAAATAACTCAAAACATTGTGTCATCTTCTTTGTATTAATCTAGTTTTGGTTTTGCTGAACTTCTTGAAAGCGTGGGTTTATAATTTTTAGCATGTTAGGGAAAATCTTGAGAGTTTAATTATCGCATCTCTCAGTCCTCTTCTTCTAGGACTACTGTGTCAGGCCATCTGCATCCTACACATTTCCTATGCTCTCCTGCCCTTTCTATAATTTTGTGCATGTATGCTTTAATTTTAATATATTTTTTATCTGTGAGCTCACTAATTCTGTCTTCTGCTCAGCATATCTTTCCACCCATGTAGTAGTCTCAGTTATTAGGCTGTGTATATATTTTCCAGAATAACCACTTTTATTTTAGAGTGCCATTTGATGTGTTCCTGTGATTCCACATCTCAGTTGAAATTCTTCATCTTTTCAGCATTTAAAAACTATTTTTTTTTTTATAACTTCTTATGTGGCCATCATAAACTTCCTTATGTACTTCTGTAAAGGTCAGTTTTCATTCCAATCCCAAAGAAAGGCAATGCCAAAGAATGTTCAAACTACCAAACAATTGCATTCATCTCACACACTAGCAAAGTAATACTCAAAATTCTCCAAGCGAGCCTTCAGCAGTATGTGAACCAAGAACGTCCAGATGTTCAGGCTGGATTAAGGAAAGGCAGAGGAACCAGAGATCAAATTGCCAACATCTGTTGGATCAGAGAAAAAGCAAAAGAGTTCCAGAAAAACATCTGCTTTATTGACTATGCCAAAGCCTTTGACTGTATGGATCACAGCAAACTGTGAAAAATTCTTCAAGAGATGGGATTACCAGACCACCTTACCTGCCTCCTGAGAAATCTGTATGCAGGTCAAGAGGCAACAATTAGAACCAGATATAGAACAACGGACTGGTTCCAAATAGGAGAAGGAGTACGTCAAGGCTGTATGTTGTCACCCTGCTTATTTAACTTATATGCAGAGTACATCATGAGGAATGCTGGGCTGGAAGAAGCACAAGCTGGCATCAAGATTGCTGGGGAAAATATCAATAACCTCAGATATGCAGATGATACCAGCCTTATTGTAGAAAGCAAAGAAGAACTAAAGAGCCTCTTGATGAAAGTGAAAGAGGTGAGTGAAAAAGTTGGCTTAAAACTCAACATTCAGAAAACAAAGATCATGGCTTCTGGTCCCATCACTTCATGGCAAATAGATGGGAAACAATGGAAACAGTGACAGACTTTATTTTTTTGGGCTCCAAAATCACTGCAGATGGTAACTGCTGCCATGAAATTAAAAGATGCTTACTCCTTGGAAGAAAAACTATGATAAACCTAGACAGTATATTAAAAAGCAGAGACATAACTTTACCAACAAAAGTCCGTCCAGTCAAAGCTATGGTTTTTCCAGTAGTAATGTATGGATGTGCGAATTGGACCATAAAGAAAGCTGAGTGCCAAAGAATCGATGCTTTTGAACTGTACTGTTGGAGAAGACTCTTGAGAGTCCCTTGGACTGCAAGGAGATCGCACCAGTCCATCCTAAGGGAGATCAGTCCTGACTGTTCATTGGAAGGACTGATACTGAAGCTGAAGCCCCAATACTCTGGCCACCTGATGTGAAGAACTGACTCATTGGAAAAGACCCTGATGCTGGGAAAGATTGAAGGCAGGAGGAGAAGTGGACAGCAGAGGAGGAGATGGTTGGATGGCATCACTGACTCAATGGACATGAGTTTGAACAAGCTCCAGGAGTTGGTGATGGACAGGGAGGCCTGGTGTGCTGCAGTCCATGGGGTCGCAAAGAATCAGACACGACTGAGTGACTGAACTTCTGTATCTTATTTATCTTTGCATTTGCTTTGATCTGATGATTCTTTTTAAAAATTTTATTTATTTGGCTGTACTGGGTCTTAGTTGTGGCATACAGGAACTTTAGTTGCAGCATGCAAACTCTTAGTTGTGGCGTGTGGGGTCTAGTTTCCTGACTACAGATTGAACCTGGGCCCCCTGCATTGAGTTCAGAGTCAGCCTCCGGACCACCAGGGAAGTCCCTCTGATAATTCTTTTTTAAAAAATTATTCTTGTGTGCCTTTTTAAAATTTAATTTGGGCATTGTGAATAAAAAATGTAGAGACTGATGATGATGTTATTTTTTTTCCCATCAAGGGAAAAATAATGAAGTAAATTAATTTTAGAATGAATAACTACTAAGATGAAAGCTAGAACATCTGGATTCTGCTCCTGACACACTCACTGTGAGCTTTCAAAAGTCACCCTCAGGGGCTTCTGCTAACATTAAATGCTCTCTGCCGTCTTGTTAGATGCAAGAGATTACAATTCACTGATTTCCTCCTGCTACAGTGACATATAAAATCTCGTGGAAAGGAGAAGAATAAACAATGTTTAAGCTTAATAATACCGGAAGATGAGAACACTCGAGCCACAGCCTTTTATTAATTTGCCTGCAGTTGTAGAAATCACCCAGGGCCTTCAATTCAGCTTCTCTAGTGGACATTTGGGTGTGTCAGGAAAATCAATCAGGACCTCATATTTCAAGAAAATCCTAAATATGTTTAATCCAGTGTTTCTCTTAGCCTATAGCATTGGCATTCAGTGAGTGTCTGGTCAGTCTTATTTACAGCTGTCATAGAAATTTTCTTGTTCGTTCGCTCAGTTGTGTCTGACTCTTTGTGTGACCCCCATGAACTGCACCATACCAGACTTCCCTGTACTTCCCTCTCTCCCCAAGTCTGCTCAAACTCATGTCCATTGAGTCGATGATGCCATCCAACCAGTCTCATCCTCTATTGCCCCCTTCTCCTCCTGCCTTCAGTCTTTCCCAGCATCAGGGTCTTTTCTAATGAGTCTACTCTTCACCTTAGGTGGTCAAAATATTGGAGCTTCAGCTTCAACATCAGTCCTTCCAATGAATATTCAGGGTTGATTTCTTCTAGGATGGACTGGTTTGATCTCCCTGCAGTCCAAAGGACTCTCAAGAGTCTTTTCCAGCATCACAATTTGAAAGCATCGATTCTTGGGCACTTAGCCTTCTTTATGGTCCAACTCTCACATCCATACATGACTACTGGACAAACCATAGCTTTGACTATACAGACCTTTGTTTTCAAGTAATGTGTCTGCTTTTTAATATGCTGTCTAGATTGGTCATAGCTTTTCTTCCAAGGAGCGAGCGTCTTTTAATTTCATGGCTGCAGTCACCATCCACAGTGATCTTGAAGCCCAAGAAAATAAAGTCTGTCACTGTTTCCATTTTATCCCCACCTATTTGCCATGAAGTGATGGGACCAGATGCCGTGATCATACTTGTTTGAACGTTGAGTTTTAAGCTAGCTTTTTAATGCTCCTCTTTCACCTTCATCAAGAGGCTCTTTAGTTCCTCTTCGCTTTCTGCCATTAGGGTGGTGTCATCTGCATGTCTGAGGTTATTGATATTTCTCCTGGCAATCTTGATTCCAGCTTGTGCTTCATCCAGCCCAGCATTTTGCATGATGTACTCTGCATATAAGTTAAATAAGCAGGGTGACAATATATAGCCTTGATGTACTCTTTTTCCCAATTTTGAAACAGTCTGTTGTGGATGAAATGTTACTTGAACTTAATTAAGCTTCCCTGGTGACTCAGATAGTAATAAATCTGCCTGCAATGCAAGAGACCAGGTTTGATCCCTGGATCAGGAAGATCTGCTAGAGAATGGAATAGATGCCTACTCCAGTATTCTTGCCCGGAGAATTCCATGGACAGAGGAGCCTGGTGGGCTTCAGTCCATGAGGTTGCAGAGTTGGACACGACTTAGTGACTAACACTTTGATTTCACTTTTCACAAACATCAAAGTACCAAAATTACCCAAATGTCCAAAACATTCTGAAAATTTGATTTGACTTATCTTGGCAAATAATCCACAACTTAAGATCTCTCTCCCTCCTTCTTCTCCCTCACTCCTCTTTTCCCCCTCCGTCTCCTCTTACCTCCCTCTCTCTCTCTCTCTCTCTCTCTCTCTCTCACACACACACACACACACACACACATACACTTCTTTTCTTTGATTAATATAGCTTTAGTTCTGCTTTCTCTGCCAGGAAAGTCATACACTCAAATAGCTGTATTCAGATAAACCCATTGACATTTCTCCTAAGAGGGAAAAAAAAAGTTAGCAATGCTCATGGATGAACTATCAAACTTCCAAACATATATCCTTTACTACACTGTAATGTCTGTAAGAAAAAAAATGTAGGCTATTTCTCAGTTACTGAGACTCACCAAACTTAGAGCTAAAGTGATAAAATGACAACAACGAAATACCTTTTCCTGTGTGTCTTCAAATAATGTTTACCTTGAAATCTCAAGCTTTCAGGAAAATACAGAGAGTATATTTTGCAAACAGTCGGATCTTTAACCATCTATTTTTTCGTGTCGTTTTTACATTGCTTTCCTAGTTCATATTTCAGATCAATTTGAAGCTTCTTATATAAATATACCTTTTCCATTCTTCACCCTCTTCCTCCCATTATGAAGCCTAGTCTAAATTTAATATTATCCACATGCATATTTTATTGTACATTTAAAAATTATGCTTTATGCATATTCATGAACTATACACAGTATTATTTTGAATGTTTTCAAGTTTACTTAAGTATTATAAGTATTTCTCTTCTCCTTTCATGTTTGCCAGTGATTTGTCTCTGAGATTTTCTCATGCTGAGATGTGCAGCTTTAGTTCATTCATCACTACCATTTTTCCTCATCCCTTTGAATGAATGCATCCATCCATTCTAGTAGGCATTCAGGCTGATCCCAATTTTTCTCTGTTTTAAAAAACTGAAATTAGTAATTCCTGTGTGTTCTTGTTTACCTAAGCCCGGGGTACTCTGGGCCATTTTCCTACAAGTGGTATTGTTGTATACTCGATAGACTTATTTCCAACTTTACTACATAATGTTCCTTTCTTTATCAAAGTGACTCTTCTGGCTTACATACCAGTCCCACCCACACCCCCAGTGGTGGACAGGAGCTTCTCATTCTCACCTAATATTTAACTGTTGCCACATTTGTTCACTGTTGCTCATGTCAGTTCAGTTCAGTTGCTCAGTCATTCCGACTCTTTGCGACCCCATAGACTGCAGCACACCAGGCTTCCCTGTCCATCACCAACTCCCAGAGGTTGCTCAAACTCATGTCCATTGAGTCGGTGATGCCATCCAACCATCTCATCTTCTGTTGTCCCCTTCTCCTCCTGCCTTCAATCTTTCCCAGCATCAGGGTCTTTTCCAATGAGTCATTTCTTCACATCTGGTGGCCAAAGTACTGGGGCTTCAGCTTCAGCATCAGTCCTTCCAATGAATATTCAGGGTTGGTTTCCTTTAGGATGGACTGGTTGGATCTCCTTGCAGTCCGAGGGACTCTCAAGAGTCTTTTCCAACACCACAGTTCAAAAGCATCAATTCTTTGGTGTTCAGCTTTCTTTATGGTCCAACTTTCACATCTGTACATTACTACTGGAAAAACCATAGCTTTGACTAGATGGACCTTTGTTGGCAAAGTAACATCTCTGTTTTTTAATATGCTAAGTTGGTCATAGCCTTTCTTCCAAGGAGTGAGTGTCTTTTAATTTCATGGCTGCATTTACCATCTGCAGTGATTCTGGAGCCTAAGAAAATAAAGTCTGTCATTGTTTCCATTTTTTTCCCCATCTATTTGCCATGAAGTGATGGGACCAGACACCATGATCTTAGTTTTCTGAATGCTTTCTTTCTGAATGTTTCACTTTCTGCCTTGGTGGTGTCATCTGCTTATCTGAGGTTATTGATATTTTTCCTGGAAATCTTGATTCCAACTTGTGCTTCATCCAGCCCAGTGTTTCTCATGATGTACTCTGCATATAAGTTAAATAAGCAGGGTGACAGTATATAGCCTTGACGCACTGCTTTCCCAATTTGGAACTAGTCCGTTGTTCCATGTCCCTTTCTAACTGTTGCTTCTTGACCCACATACAGATTTCTTAGGAGGCAGGTAATGTGGTTGGTATTCCCATTTCTTGAAGAATTTTCCAGAGTTTGTTGTGATCCACACAGTCCATGCATTTAGTATAGTCAGTGAAGCAGAAGTAGATGTTTTTCTGGAACTCTCTTACTGTTTCTATTATCCAACAGATGTTGACAATTTGATCTCTGGTTCCTCTCCCTTTTCCAGCTTGAACATTCTGAAGTTATCGGTTCACGTACTGTTGCTTATGTGGTGGAAAGTAAAATGGTATATGGAATTTTAAATTTATTTCCTGAACACTAGTTATAGCGAGCCTTTATTTCAGTATGTGTATCGAACCATTTAGGTTTACTCTTCTGTGAATTGATTGTTCAGTTCTGTTCTTTAGTTTTACATTGTGTTGTATGTCTTTTTTTAATAGCTTTATAAGTATTCTTTATACATTTTGAATGTATACAATATCTTTTAGTCAGTAGCTTCTCTTTTCACCTGGTCATGGTGACATTTCTTTAGAGTCATCTTGAATTTTATGGTGATCAAATTTACTAATACTTTGTTTATTGTGATTTTTGTATCTTCATTAAAAAAAATCAATATATAACCCGAGGTCATGAGATGTTCTTCTGTAGCTTCTCCTAATATCTTACAGCTTTGTATTTTGTATTTAGAATTTTTCAGCTTTACTGAGGTATAATTGAATAATAAAACTACAAGATAAAGTATCAGCATGGTGATTTGATATGTGTATCCATAGTGAAAGACTGTTCCTTGACAAGGTAATTAACATATCCATCACTTACCTCATTTAGGATTTTCAGCTACTTTAATGTTATTTCTCTATGCTTTGTGAGATAAAATATTTAATTTTATTTTTTCATAGAGACTACATATTAACTCATCCCTATTACTGGATAAAGTATCATTTTCCCACAGTTTGTGTGTCATTATTTTTATTTGTGGGTGTCTTTGTGCCTAGGCCCTTTATTTCATTCCGAGGGATATACTAATTTATTGGTGTGTTAAAACCATGAAATGTTAACTGTGTATCTTTATAAAATGCCTTGATATTTGATTGGGCAGCATCCTCATCTTGTTCCTCCACATTTATTTGATGTTCTTAGCTGTTTGCTGTTCCACCTGAACTTTAGGATAGACTTTTGAAATTCCTTTAAAATAGGTTGAAACATTGTTGATAATAAGTTTGAGTTGTTTAATACGTGGAGAATTGATGTAGTGACTCTGCTAGGCTGCCATAATGAAACACTACCTATGAGGTGGTTTAAACAACAGAATTTTATTTTCTCATAGTTCTGAAGCCTTCCAGCCTAAGATCAAGATGTCAGCAGGCCTGGTTTCTTCTCATGAGATCGCACATGTACCTGTCGTTGGGTTGCATTTGTTAATATTGTTCAGTCGCTAAGTCGTGTCCGACTCTTTGCCACCCCGTGGACTGTAGCCTGCCAGGCTCCTCTGTCCATGGAGTTTTCCAGGCAAGACTAATGGAGTGGGTTGCTATTTCCTCCTCCAGGGGATCTTCCCAATCCAGCCATCGAATCTGCGTCTCCTACATCGCAGGAGGATTCTTTATCACTGAGCCACCAGGAAAGCCCTGCATTTGTTAATATTTAATTGCAAATATTCTGCATCTGTTTTCAAGAATGAGTTTGAACTATGATTTGAATATCTTTATTCTTTCCTTGTTTTGTTCTGATTTCATGGCGTTAGCACTTATCTGCTGTTTTGGGGGTGGTCTTAAGAAAAATCTAATAGAACACATATAAAATGGCTTAGTGGGACTCCCTGTAAACATTTCTGAGACTGGTATTTGGGAATTAGAATATCTTTACTGTAAATTATATTAACCTTTTAGGTTATTCAGTTTTTGCATTTACTTTTTGTCATTCTTGCTAATCAATATTTTACAAATATGGTATCCATTTTCCAAATTTATTGGCATAAAGTTGTTTGCAGCATCAACACTATTTTTTTGTTTATAGTTAGGCCCCATTTTTCCTTTCTAATACTGTTGTTGTTGTTTGTATTTATTTATACTTATTTATTTGGCTCTGCCAGGTCTCACTTGTGACATGTGGGGTCTTCAATCTGTTGCAGCATGTGGGATCTTTAGTTGTGGCACGTGGGATCTAGTTCCCCAACCTGGGTCGACCCCAAGGCACCCTGCATTGGGAACATGGAGTCTTAGCTACTTTGCCCCTGGGGAAGTTTCCCTTTCTCATAGTGTTTTTCTTTCTTTTAATCATTCATCCCATCAGAGTAACAACATTTCCATTCCACTTTTATTTATTCTCAGCAGCAGGAAGGCCCCACTGTCCATCAAAAGCTTGCATATCCTTTTCCATACTGTAGACTTCTTGCTGTTAAGTGGGGTCCCCAGCCAGGCCCACATTTCTCAGACTTTCCACGCAGTGAAGTGCATCCACATGCGCAGAGGGATATGTCCCTTCTCACACTTCTTATCCACTAGCTGGATACAGAGGACTTTGCCATACAGGAGGTTGATTTCTCAAGCTGAAAGGACTCTGGGTCCCTCTGTACGGCAGCCAGAGGAATGCACTTCTCGTGTCTCTGACAGCAGGGACTCTAAAAATGATGACTACCTTTCCACCATGGCCAACATGCTGCCCAAGACCTTCATGAGCTCAGCAGAGATGCTAAAGTAGGCTTACTCTCTAGACGTGTGGGTCTCTGACAGAGACTTTGACTTGAGAACTCTCAATAGGTCTTGCTGCAACTTTCTTGAGTTGCTCTGAATTCTAAGCCTTTTTCTCTCTCCTCCACAGATGTCAGACTTGCATCAGGTCAAATGACTCTGATGGCTTTCTGCAGCTCCCTATCCATTTCTCCTTACTGAATTTTCCTCCTCTGTCTCTAAAAAGTCTAATTCCATCTTGGCATCTGCTTTTCAGAGACTTGAAATAATACAGATGGTGCCAAGAGTGGATATAAGATGTCATCCTGAGTTCCTTGGCACGTGGTTGCCTTGCTGAATATTGCACTGGTGGTGATGGGTTCAAGCCTCACTCTGGGTAGATGCCCTTGGAGGGATGAAAGTTCAAGCACATGAAAGGCACTAGGAGAAAATGTCCGTAGGGCAGCAGAGAGGTGAGGTGGCTAGAGGTATTGCTAAGTGGCATCTTCACCCTGCGAGGAGGGTAACAGAGAACCAAAGACCATTCACAAGTCTTAAGGATGAGAGCCAGAGGGCCTCTCTGGGAGTGCATAAAAAGGATTCCAACTTCTGCAGTAGGAGAGGGGAGACAGCTGAGCAGCAAACATAAAACCTCATAATTTCAGAGCCCCAGAGATACTGAATGTTCAGTTGAATAGGTCTGCAATGCTGTAGTCTCTGGATGAGAAAAGCAGAAACCCTGGAATGTGGCATAGGGCCATCCTGATAGAAGTGCCGGGGGATGTTGGTTCTGCAGGTCCCTCTGAGCCTTCGGAGGGCATGGAAGTAGCTCCTCCCCAGCACTTGCCTGGGAATCTCCGTGGGATCCCTTCTCCCCCTCAGCAGGTGCCCTCTCTTCCTATCCTTGCTGTTAGGCTGATAACTAGAGTTAAATCCCTATGTACACTGGCTGGAAAATCGCTGGTCCTGATAAGGGAGGGAACAGATTACAAAAGAAAGGAATAGCAATGATTAGAGAACTGTACAAGCAAGACCCAGACATTAGTTTCTGAGGGTGCTTGATCATGGAGCTAGGATTCAAAAGCAAGGCTCCTGACATCAGGTGAAGGATGCTTTTATCTACCCTATGCTGCACATGTAGCAGTTTGTGTGAAGGAATAATCATGTCATGTATCCTCATGGCCAGTAATACTGACTGATTAATGGCCACCAGTTTGAACAGATCAACCAGTTAGTTGCAGAAGGTTTAAATAAGATTGGGAGTGGGGAGAGAGAGGGACAAAGGGACAGAGGGAGAGAGAGATGTATGTATTTATATATGCACATGTGTGTGTGTGTGTGTGTGTGTGTGTGTAATACCCTAGGACGCTGACACAGTGGATTTTGAACAACTAGAGCCCTCCAGGTTCCTCTTGCCTCTTTCATGGGTATTCCATTTACAAGTCTACATTTTTGCATAAAAAACAGAATACAGATATCACAGTCCTTGGGCACCATGCAGATCCTTCGTTAATGGAAGGTAAGCTAGCTGAGCCTGGGAAATCTCCAGAGAGGATGGCGTGTGGCCACAGTAAAGCAATAAATCATAAAACCATCTTCCAGCAGCCTCAGCTGCAAGTGTTTTTTTTTTTTAATCTACTCTTTTAAACAACTCTTTTTAACAGCGTCTCACTGTTTCTCCCTTAGGAAATTATTTCATTGTATAATTGCCCTTGCTTCCAGTGAAATTTTTCTTAATGTCCAATTCAAATTGCTGCATTTTTCAGTCTCAGGCCATTGCTCTCTATTACATTACCATTAAGCACTTTAAGTAACTCCTCTCTCTTTTGAAAAGGATGAAATTGGCTCGTGAGTTTCATTGGAAAGTGTGGCCTCCTCCTTGTAGACAAATTTTAAACACTTGAAAAAGATAGGTGATTGTCTTATTTCTTAAAAAAAAATTTTTTTTTCTGTTTTTCATCAGCTTAGAAACAATTCATGGGCCAGATATATATGATTCAGATGGCACTATATATTCTTCTTAGTTGTGTCTGACTCTCTGCGACCCCATGGACTGTAACCGCCAGGCTCCTCTGTCCATGGGATTCTCCAGGCAGGAATACTGGAGTGGGCTGCCATTTCGTCCTCCAGGGGATCTTACCGACCCAGAGATCAAACCTGAGTCTGTGGTGTCTCCTGCATTGTAGGTGCATTCTTTACCCGCTAAGCCATCAGGGGAGCTCATAGGAGTGTCCACACACTCATTTCTTCAAGGAACTGTGAATCCTGTATCAGCTAGGGTGGTGGTGGTGGTTCAGTCGCTAAGTCGTGTCCGACTCTTGCGACCCCACGGAATGCAGCCCGCCAGGCTCCTCCGTCCATGGGATTCTCCAGGCAAGAATACTGGAGGGGGCTGCCATTTGCTTCTCCAATGGGCTGAGGTATTTGATGCAAAAGGGAGATGACATTTGTGCACAGACAGCAGTGCCTACTGACTTACTTGCTGGAGAACCCAGGAGAGGCAGCTGCAAACTCTGTATGCAGTGGAAGGTGCGATTAGAGGAAGGTGGGAGTCTTATGATAGCATTATGGCAACACAAACCGCAGTGGTTTCCAAGCTGTTAACACAATAAAACCCTTTGGGGTACAGAGGGAGCAGTAAGGCCCTACGTCATCCCCGCATTTAACCAGATCTGTTTTATTGGACCATTCCTATGGGGATATTGGATCTAACAGGAAACATGATTCAAAACCTCACAATAGGGACTCCCCTGGTGGCCCAGTGGTTAAAACTCTGTGCTTCCAGTGCAAGGGGTGTGGGTTTGATCCCTGGTTGGGGAACTAAGATTCCACATGCTGCACAACATGGCCAATACCCCCGCCCCCAAATTTCACAATAAGCTGTCCTATTTTTAATTCTAGGACCTCTATATTCTGTATCATCTTCTCCTTCCCTACCCCAACATGAGCCCTCCCACACCCCCACTGCCCCCACCATCCCCTGTTTGCACCAGACTCTGAAGAAGTGAGGTCTTGAACATTCAAAAAGCAACTCTTTTCCAACAGGATGCTATCTAGCCCAGTCAGTCTGACCAGCACATCAGCGGTATACACCTTATCATGAATGCCTGCCGTGTTTGCTCCTTGACTGTTCATCGAATCCCGCTTTCAGGGATCACCCCTCTTCAGATTTACATCTCCTCCTGTTTGCTCAGTATCTGACTTCCTCTCCTCCTGTAACAACACTGAGAGGAATATGGAATAAAGCAGTGAAACAATACAAATCAAATAATAAACTCGAATATCAAAGCACTCACTGCACATCTGCAGTCAGGGGGCTGGTTATTCTTGTCTGAGCAGAAGCAGCCCCATGACCAGTAGATGACCCGGGTCTCTGTTAGGACATCGATGAGAAGATGATTTTCCTCCATAGAAGAGTAGTATCAGATGCCTTGTCCCCCCCTAAACTGTGTGCAGAATGCTGGGAGCCGCAGAGAACCCAGTTCCAGGAGTGAAAAGCTCTTGCCACTGATGACACGTAATGGGGTAAATCTACTTTGGAAGGAGAAGATTGGAGGTTGCAAAACTTCACAGAAGGCAACTTGAACTTGAAACAGACACTACAGCTGAGGACTATTGGAAAATAATGTCAGAGCCCTAATGAAAACAACTTTCTCAATAAAGAGGGTTTTAGACAGAATAATAGGGTGAGGAAGCAAATATTTTTGGTCCTGTATAGAAGAAGTGGTATCTGGCAAAGTACAGAAAACAAACAAACAAACAAAAAAACAATGTTTTGTGAGCCAGAATGGATAAATGTCTCACCAGTTTTGTTGTTTTGTTTTTTAACAAGAGCGACTAGGTAGTTGATATCTAATGTTACTGCATATTGGGCGTTTATACGAGATACATCGTGATGGAGACTTGGCAGCCCTCCTCTGCTGTTTCAGTTTTCTGCTTGGTCTCGTTTATCTTAAAAGGTTGTACGAACTGTGCCTTGTGATGCAGCTTGAGACAGCGTGCTTACATACAGAAGCTTCTGTCCAAGAGGGAAGAAGAAAATGCATAGCGCTAAAGCTTTGCTGCCCATAAAAAGAGAATTGCTGAGACTTAAGAGCTAGGACTCATTTCTGACTGAGCCCAACAATGCTGATGGCAACTGTAGCTCAGTGCCAGATCTTCACTATTATTGTGTTCATCTCTGATTTCTGAGTGAAGATCATTTTCCAGTCTCATCCACACCACTTGTTGAGGCCCATGCTTCTTTATGAACCATGGCTGAGATCACATGACTTCTCACTGACAAATCTCCAGGAGCCTCTGGTTGCCTGTGAACTCTTGACCAGCTTTCAAGATCATCCCAGCCAGGCCCTCTGTCCATTTCCCAGTAATCAGTCTCTCCTTTTCTTCTATGCTTCACCTCCCACTCCAGCCAGCCTCTACAGGAAGTCCCCAACACACAAACCTTCAAGTTGTGAATGGTCAGAGATGTAAATGTGCATCTGGTTCTAGCAAGGAACCAGAACCCATGCCATCGACATCAGGCGTGAGTGAAACTGCAGTCTGCCCTCCATCTTCTGACACCTGCTGACGATCCTTCAGCTCTGCGTCTCCCACCTCATCTCCCTCCTCCCGTCAGAACGTCTTGCCTGTTCGCTCGATACCAGCCCCTGTATGCCAGCTGTTGCACCGTACTGGTGTACTTTTCAAGGTACTGTGCTGTAAGATTTAAAAGGTTTACTTTTTTTGAGTTTGTTTTTTATGTGTCATTTGTGTGAAAAGTAGTATAAACCTATTACAGCACAGTACCATATAGCCGACTGTGTTAGTTGGGGACCTAGGCTAACTGTTGGACTTACAAACAATTTAGACTTACGAATGCACTCTTAGAACAGAACTTATTTGTATGTAGGGGACTTAATGTAGTTCATCTTTTTCTTCCTTTTTCTCTCCCTAGGCATTTCTCCTGGCTAGGCTGGGGTTCATCCACGCTCAGGTCTACAGGCTCAAATTCCATCTGTTCAACAGGACCCCGGTCAAAAGCCTCATAAAACCACACCCAGAAGCCACCTGTTCCTTCTCCAGAATCCTATTTTAATGTGTCTTATATTTAAAATAAAAGACCTATGACTAACTTCTATATTTTTAGTTAGTTGTTTGGTATAATTTATTCTGAAAACTCACAAAGTTCCTAAAGGCACAGGCTCCACAGACTGTGGTACAAGGTCTTAAAATGAGTAAGAAGGCATCAATGCTTGTTGAGTAAGTGGATGCATAAATCAGTCTTGTTCTCTTTTACACTCACATAGAGATCTGAAAGACCATTTGGAATAACTATCTATATAGCTGTATGACCATTACTACCATTTTAGACATAAATAGAAATATCAAGTCCTTCAATATTAAGAATTAAAAGGTCCAGAAATATTGGTGCCAAGGCTTACCTTTCAGCTCATGTGTTCAAGGAGTAAATAATGCACTCCAGGGTCAATTACCCAAAGATGTCACAGCTGGAAGTAAGGTTGTAGTGCTATTACATTTACACTTTATAATAGTCTAATATGGTATCTATAGAAATAAAATAACCGTGTTTGTACTCTTGGTTTCAGACGCCTTAATGTAATTAAAACTATATGTACCTCACAATATTAGTCTTTTGATGTAGTCTGTGAAGAGAAGGATATTTTGTTCAAATATGTTTGAGAAAATATACAAATTATGCTTCCCTCTTACATCGTAAAGGTTTCCAGAAATCGGATAGCTTTTTAAAAGATTGTTTGACCTTCATTAACCTTGTCTTCCAATGATAATTATCCTGGGAACAGTCAAGTTTAATCTAACAACTATCACTATCCCAAGGAAAAAGTCTCCTATGGAAAATGTTTTAGAAAAGCTGTTGTAAGATATTGGTTGGATTTTAATGTGTAAAAGATGTGGTTGGACTCCACCTTTAGGGTGAGGTATGTACAGTTCTTCTTTTGTTTTTGGTCTGGCAATGATGAGTTTGCCTGTGAGGGAACCCCTGGGCTGGTGAGGGTGGGCATGCCCCTCTGTCCTGGATGTGCCTGGGTATGCAGAATACAGGTGGCAGGAGGACAGCTGCAGGGAAGTGTCCTCTCCCATGCCAGCCGCTGGCAAAAGTGGAAGCTGAGTCCAAGTACTCATTTATTTTGATGGCAAAAGCCATTTCTGCTGCCACGTTCTTTCCCCTGATTGGGTCTGCTTTGTCCTTCCTTCTTCCTGTGAAGCTGCTCTGGCTCTTATGTACTCCACTTTTTTCCCCCTATATTTTGGCTGCACCACGCGGCATGGGTGATCTTACTTCCCCAGCCAGGGATTGAACCCACGCTCCCTGCAGTGGAAGTGCAGTGTCTTAACCAATGGACCACCAGGCACGTCCCCACCCCAGTTATTTTGTTTTGTGATTTAGCCTCCAACTGTATTTATAATTAATTACATAATTCCATTTCCACAATGTTATATAACACACTGTCTTATCCTACTCCACACGCTGGGGAATAATATTAAAACAATAAAATAATTATGGCTGAAATTCATTGGTATCCTAGTTAGAACATTTAGTTCTAACCATCACAGGATAACCAAATGTATGAAAAAACTTACAAGAGTAAATCTGTGGGCATGAAATTTATGTGTAGTCTTACTTGGAATTGTGCCACTAATTACGATATAATCAAGTATGTGGTAAAAATCTGCTGAATAAATGAATGCATGAGTCACTTATGTTCTCTTTTACTTTCACATGGAGAATCATTAGGGATGACTGTATATTTGCATATGTATCTATATAAGTTTATAGACATATATATAATTTCCAAATGGGATTGTAATACAGTTCTAATCAATGTGAAAACAACTGAATGTTCTCCTGACAGTAAATTAAATTCTGAAGGTGCTTCTCACTAATAAAACTGTCTCTCTACACAGCCATCTCGAATATTCAAATGTAAAAAGTAAGTTTAACATGATATTAGGAATAAAGTAATACTGGATACAAATATTTAGTGAAAGGAAGGAAGATGGCTCAGCTATAAACAGTAAGTAAAGGGATTTGCTATGCAATAAAAGTCAAATGTCTCAATACGAGAGTAACACTTTTGGAAAAGAATGGCCAAAAACAACAAAGATCTGTCTTTACCCTTAACATGATGTAGACTTCAAATCCATGGGAAAGAAGGCTCAGTAACTCTAAGATTCCCTAAAGAAGTGTTTCAAACTTCTCAGAATAGTATGAAAAGAAAAACATTCAGCCTATATTTGGGTCCTTGGGTTTGGGATCACTGCCAGGGTCAGAGGGCTCCATGGAAAATATATTTCAAAAATGAGTCCATATTGGTCAGCCCCCTCCTTCCATTAGGGGAAGATACTAATTCAGTGAACACTTTGCTTCTTCTCAGAGCAGCTCTTGGTTTAAAAGCCACTCAACCTATTGGTTTAATGCTCAATTAAAAAATGCAATGTCCCTTTTTCTTAGAACGTTTTTCATAGTTCTGGTTTACTTATGATGAAGTCAGTAGACTGAAATCTGGGGAAATGGAACAGACTTCACAAGGAATGAAGCTGATGATGTTATGTGTGAAATTCCCTTTTAAAGGAAAAGTAGTGTAAAATTAAGCAACAGTAATCTAGTAGGTAGTTTGCATCTGGCAGCCTAACTCTATCTCCAGCTAAAGGACATGGACATGAAAAAATCTAATATACAGAATGTGGTAATATGAAAAATAATGGGAATTACCCATATATACTTTCCAAATCCTTCTCACTGGCAAGCGTTTTTTGGGTATAGAGTTAACAGAACTGTTAGTCATTGTACTACTATAGCAAAGTGAAAGCTGTGGGGTTTTATTCTCTCATTACATACCCCCTGGAAGGGCCAAAGATGATACTCAGCTGTTATTTTTCAAAGGTTGTCATAAATCGGTCTTACCTGCAGAATCCACAGGGAGGTAAACATTTTTGAGATTAGACAGGAACGGCCTTTTCAGTGTCTTTTTGTGTGTGTGACTGTTCTGCATCTTTGTAACCAAATTCTTGCTTTATTTTTTGCCTTGTTTTAAATCATTAGGACAAGTATTAGCACCTTTGAGTTCCTGACTTACTGTTAATGCCTGTGGTACTTTACACTATGTGACCCAACATAATAATGGGTGAAGTTAGACTGGGCTGGTTTATTTTCTTTCTTTCTTTCTGACTGTGCTGGGTCTTTATTGCTGAGCACAGGCTTTCTCTCGCTGCGGAGAGCAGGCTTCTCGTTGTGGCGGCTTCTCTCCCGGCGCGCGGGCTCAGTAGCTGTGGCACACGGGTTCATTTGCCCCCTGGCATGTGGCGTCTTCCTGGACCAGGGACTGAACTTGTGTCCCCTGCGTTGGCAGGTGGATTCTCAACCACTGGGCCACCCAGGGAAGTCCTAGATTGTGCCTCTTTCAATTTCGCTCTAAGCAAAGATACCTTGTTTTCCAGGGAGTGGATGAAATTTGACTGGAGGTGGCATAGGGTTTAGTACAGGATTTGGTATAGAGCTGCTGTTGGCAGATTTTCCCAGTTGGTGAAGTAAAGCTACATGCATTCAATGGGCCTAAAATTAAAGGCCAGGTGTGTACATTTCAAAAACGTGTATTCAGTGAGTGGATGAGTCACATGTCACTTATTTCCAGGAGCCCTGTGGTATTCACGACAAGAAGCTGCAGCTGGTTCAGTGTTTGCCTACTAGTGTGATACCAGTTCATCTAGAAACACCCAGAATATCTTTTCTGTGCATTATTTATAAAGCAGTGCTTGAAGGGGATAAAAGGGACACAAGCCAACACACAGGGGAACAGAGAGTGAAAGAAACTGGTGGTAAAAACATGACCTTCCTCCATAAGGTCAAATAGTTTTATTTCGATTAAACACTACAATACAGTATATATCCATTAAAAAAAGAAAACTCTATTGTGTATATAAATTATTCCTTCCATTCATCAATTCTTTTCTTTTCCATTACAGCTTTGGTACAATGTGATTTCAGTATATAATTTTTTTTTAAATACTTCTTAGCATCACAAACTCAACACAAAGTACAAAACTAATAATCCAAATTAGGGATAGTATCGTCTACACAGTGGTATTCAGTGGTAGGAGAAAATCTTACCTTGATGAATTCATGTCACTAGCTAAGCTAGAAAGGCATACCTAGCGGACATGACGGAAATATGCACCATTAACCAGCTAACGTGTGGATTAGTCTTTTTCTTTTCTTTTTTTTTTTTTACAGAATACCAGCAGCAGTCATTGGGGTGTGGAGTGAATACTTCAGTCCTCAGCGAGCCTCCCGGCCTGGCTCCTGCCCCCGCAGAGGGCCGCGGCGGTGCCGGGGGACGCGGGCCGGCCGGCGCGCTCAGAACCTGACCTGCCACCCGGCGTTGCTGACGCTGGCACAGTTGGTCCTGCAGCTGGCCGACGCCGCGGGGAGAGAGCTCGCGGGGCAGTGCGGGCCCACCAGCCGCAGGCTGCTCTGAGGGGTCGGCGGCGTGACGTTACAGTACACGGGCACTCCAGCGGCCGGGAGGGAGCCTTGGCCTGCCTGGGTAGGGAGCATGAGTGGCTGTTGGTACGACTGCTGGGGCAGTCCTTGAGAACCCTGGGTCATTGGCACCTGAGCAGAGACACAAGACACGTTCCTGTATGAGGAGGTCATTCCGGGGTGTCCCGCGAGCTACGGTGGTGTCATCAAAAACAGTCACGCTTTGGGGTTCGGGTCCCAGCTCTGCCTTTTATCAGCTGTTCACACTGGGCAGACCATTTGACCGCTCTGATTTTCCGATTCCACGTGCATAATGACACCTCCTTCAAAGTGGCCCCTGACAGAGCTGCAGGAGGATGCAGCAGCACTTGGGCCGTGTCTGGTGAGAAGTAAATGCTCGGCAAGTGTCAGCTTTGAGCCTCTTTCCTTCCCCTTTCTGGCTCTCCAGGGACTGCCGTCTGGACCACCCCCCTCTCTGGATTTCTGTTTTGGAAAGCCATGCTCCCATTCTGGTTTTATGCAAAGTGGCCTGGAGCCACTGATAATAAAAGAGGCTCTTGTCCCAGGAACCTACCTCACTCTCAACTTGCAACTTTCGAGAACATTTCTTATTGAGCTGGCGGTAGAGACGGATGCAATATGAACAAGGACGGTCAAGGCAGGAAGACCAAGGATAGGGTCTCTAGGGCCAGAGGTACTTGGTGCAGCTAAACTGAATGATTAACGTAGTTCCCCAACCCTTTACTTTCCCTCTCAGTGAATTTCAGAATATACATTACTGAAGGGGGTGTGACACTTTAAATACTCAATGTGAGTTTAGTCTGGAAAATGCAACTGTCAGGTCCAATAAATACCCTTTAGATCAATTTGAGATGCCATTTTAAAATGCTTTATAAGTTAAATTTGTGCTGAAATGAAGTTTCTTTGGGTGTGATCAAAACAAACAAAAATTTGTCACAAGGACTTTCTCTCATTAAGAACCATTTCAACAGAATGTCCAGAGGTCATCATGAACAGAACTCAAAAGCATTTTCCTTCATGAATAGAAAGCTTATGCAGAACCAGACTTTGAAGGGCATTCAAAAGCCATTTTTGTTATGGAAATGTACATTTTCAGTTTTTTATTTGTCTAGTATAATCTTGACTCAACATCAACCACCAACACAACTGCACCTAGCACCCCCTGCCACCTACCACCCGTCTGAGACGGGGACACACCCATAGCCTGTGCTTTGGCAAGTTCTGCTTTTCAAAGCACTGTTTCCCAAGCTCCGTACACGCACCTGATAATTAGACACGGCTGGGTAGGAGACCATCACGCTCTGCACTGGAGTTCCCTGCTGGCTGCTCATCACGCCCTGACTCTGAGGTGGCTGCTGCACCCCCATGAGGCCTTGGAACCCCTGCTGACCAGACAAGACTGGCTGGTAACCTGCAAAGAGGAAACATCTTTTGAACTGGTTGTACCGAGGAGAACGAAGATGAAATTGCACAGAGTAAGAGAACTTCTTCACCAGCCAACCTGAAGACCTTTCACTGTCCGTGTTAGGAATGCTTATTTCCTAACTAGGCACGTTATGCTTCTCAAGAGTGGATGAGGGCATGACTCCAAAAAATTCATTGGTATCTCCACCCAAGGGTTAGTGTTGTGGTAGTGGTACATTCTTCATGACACAAAGATGGGAACCTCTATTGATGCGGGTTGACTGCTGCAAATTATACCTTTCAGATCTTTTGCTTTGGTTTCAATGATTCTTGGACAAGTCACAAATTATCAAGTTTTTCAATTTAATATTGACTCATTTTCTTACCCTCTGACTTTCCTGCACTACCTCACTTCACAGAGATCACCATACAGCCTGTTAACTTGGGACACATTCTATTTTCCATGCTCAAGAAGACTCACAACTCCACCTAATTCAGTATTCTCTGACTCAGACAAAGGCAACAACCACAGGTATGTCACACTTTATTCTGTTCCACTACTAGCCCCCAAGAGAACGTTCTGGCAAAATACTCCCCAAAGAGACCATGTACGTATCATAGATTATACAGAATACAAAATTTAAAGAGTGTATCTGCTGGTGTCCTTCCAGGTGGGCCAGCTGGTAGGGTTTCTTTTCTTTCTAAAGGGACCAGAATTTATTCTAATTATTTTAACCCCTACTACAAGATGTGGTTTAAAATGCATTCTTAAAGCAAGGCTGTCAACTATTATAAATATTGGAAAGAAAGTTATGATGTTGGTGAAGATGGCAGGGTGATAGAGAAAGAAAACAGCTTCACTTCATGCTGTAAACTAAGGTCCTTCCAGAGCTCCTGTTATGAAGCGTACTGAAACCAGGCCAATTGCTGTCTAAACACAGTTCTCTGGGAGAGAGGCTTTACATTTTCTTGACGCGAACACTAAGTTTTACAATCAGATTTAAAAAATTGAAACGAAGGGTAAAGAATTCCTAATCAGTGCCCATTGTTTATAAATAGCCTTTCTTTTGAGTGTATTTGAGAGTTTTAATTGAGAAAGGATGAAATTACATTAGTGTCTTTACAATAGATAACACTTGGCAATCCTGTTTGGCAAAAAATGTTTTCATTCACCTTAGAAATACTGGGGAAGTGTATCTTGCAAACAGTCACCAAGTTAAGAGATCAGCTCTATTCATCAAATGAGATGAAAATGAAGTGAAGTCATGGACACGAGAGAGAGCAAACTCGGGGACGAGCTGGGTCAGGAGGCCTGGGCGGTGCCTGCCCATCAGTGAGTGGAGCCAGGGCGTAATCTGGAAATCATCCTCTGACCTTCTTTTATGTGTCCCATTTTTTAAAATGTTCACATCACTCTCCTTACTCCATTTTAATAGTGGTTTTACTTACTAGGTTATTTTAAATTCTAGTATAGACACCACATACTAAGAATGTAATTAAGGGTCGTGACCACCTTTCTTCCAGTTACTCTGAGTTCATGGGAACACAGTCAAAGCCTCCCTTACATGTGCTTTGCAGGTCTACTGGATCTCAATAACCTCAGCCCAGAGGGTTTATAAATATGGCAAAGTGTTTGAAGTTTATACAATATGGAAAAATCATCAGACTTGGGAACAAGAAATGTGACTTAAGGCCACGTCACGGTCCTCCCTACCTCCCAAAATGCCTCATATGCAGGGAGAAATTTCTTTTAACATTCATTGCCAAAATTTGTTCTCTAGGATTTCCCCCTTTTATCCTTATACCCATTGGCCCTGAAAAAAAAAATTCTGTTGCTGTTTTATTATTACTAGGATGTTACTACTAGCCATATCAAATTCACTGTAGCAAGGATTGTTATATATGTTAAAAAAAAAAAAAAAAAACTTGGCATGACTGTAGAAAATTCATGGTCACAGCCTTCCTTACCATGTCCTATTTCTATAGCAAAGAGCAAGCAACGTGAACACACTTTCAGGTCTGTGTAATGGTGCTTATTTCTGGCTGAAGAGTCAAAGTACAGGTTGAAAATGAGAGAAATGTCTTTAAAAAAAAATCTGATTTATACTTGGATCTTAGGGTGAAGCCCCGTTGGTCTCAGGGGTACTACTGAGGATACACATGGCTATGATGGAAATAGAAGGCGGGAGGAAGGGGAGGAGAGAGGGCAGGAGAGGTCGGGTGGCCTCACGTCTAAAGAGGATGCACTTGCTTATTGAATCCTTCCAGCCTTTCCCGAGTCATCTTCAGAATGACTCTGTTTCACAGCGTCTATTCAAAAATAAATCGAGTTGGCCTATGAAAGATTCATTTATTGCATCAGCTCTATAAACCAAAATTGGGGTGAAGGGAAAAATCAGTCTGATGATAATAGAGCTGCTAAGACATACAGAAAACAGAATGTCTTGGTAGGAAGAGGAAGTAGCTATCAGATAATATTCAAGGAGAGAATAAGAGTGAGGAGGTTGGGCGGCCTCCTCCCAATAAAGGTGCAGGCCCGGGGTGGGGGTAGGGGGATGCAATTCATCTTCACTAAGCCCACGGGTGTGGGGACACTGCTGTGGTGTTGCCCTCCCCAAGCTGCTTCTGCCTGATTTGTGAACTTTAACAGCCAGTCATGCATAGCAATGGGCTACCAGCCCTGCCCCAGGATTCCCACAGTCAACACACTTAAGGCAAATAAAGATTTATGTGGGGAGCGAATCACGCCATACAATTTCTAAATGAAAAGTTAAGGAAAGTCCAATTTATATTCATGAACCCCATTCATTTCTCAGTTCACTCTCCAGGCAAGAAATTCACACCTGGAATGGTTTAATCGGAGGGCCCCACTGCTTTAAGTGATGCTACAGAAGGTAGGCGGCAGAATGGTCCTTGAGACAGGAGGCTGTGTGGAATGTGAATTTGAGCTCCGGTCTAGGAATAGACAAACAGAAATGTGATCGCAGTGACCTCAGTGTGAACTAACAGGGTCTGCCTGGGACACCACTTGCCCGAAGGCGAAGATGGTGGAGCTGGCTGGTGGCAGCCTGCTTATCTCGTCTGCTCAAATGAGAAGCCTGTTCCCGTTTGTCAGTTCTTAGCCGTGAAATGATCTGTTTTTCATATTTATTGAGGATTAGCCAGATAGAATGCATCGTACAAAACAGAAACAGCAACAGTAGCTGCCCTGGAGGCTTGCTAGGGCGATCGTAAAGACATTAGCTATTTGTATTATTCCTTTTTCAGTTGAGGTTAATTCAATTTTCATGTCACATGCGGCATTTATTTTCTGAAGGTAAAAAGGTCAGGAATGGACAAATGCCTCCTGACCAGTAAAAGAATACCCCTCTGCTAAGATTGAGGAGGTATAACATGTAAAATGTCTGGATCTCACAGATCTGAAATTTAACATTGTTTTGACTAAAATATGGCAGTTATTGAATACTCTTTGTAGTCCGAGGGTAATTCATTAATATTCTGTCAAGGAAACATTTCGCTTGATGTAGCATATTTATGAAAAATCAGAATGGAAATTGGAATTACAATTTAGGAATTTAAAATTGCATGATTGATACGGATGTTATTTTAACTCTTATTGGTAAATACATTGTTATGGAGCCAACATTTGGAAATGAACAAATGACAAAGTCATGACCTGTGTTTTTAGGTGTTTGATTCCCTGGCTGTTGTTGGTTATGAAGGTTGAAGGTGAATAGGGTGTATCTTAACTACAAATATTGGGCAGATATTGGGTTGGCCAGAAAGTTCATTCGAGTTTTTCTGTACCTTCTTACAGAATGAACTTTTTGGCCAACTTAGCATCTACAGAGCAAAGTAAGAAGCTATGCAATTCTCAACACCTCCCCAAGCCACCTAAGCAGTGCAATTTTCCTATTGGGTTTCTTAAGTATTCTTAATATGGTACAATGTCTTTTCAAATGATTAAAGTTAATAATCTCCTTAATAGAAAATATGACTTCTCTTGGGTGAACCAACACACACAGGCTTCTAAGGAACCAGGGTAGCTGGTTCTAAATTCAAATTCTGTTCTCTGTACATGGAATTACATGTAGATGGAATTACAGTAGTTCAGCTGTGACATAGCTGATGAAGAATATGAAAAAGAAAAATGCTTATCCAGGACTGGCTTGTCCCTTTGCTAAATTTTTATAGTTCATGCATTCCACATACTACTTTCTGTTAATAATATCTGCCTGGTTCTGTTTGTTGGTTTCCTATCGATTCTTTTACTTTTTCTTCTTTCTTACAGATTCTCCATCATAACTGGCTAATTAGCTATATTGGTTTGATCACTTACTCTGATCCAGGCAGTAAATTAAGCACTTACACTTTATTGTCACAACAATCCTGGGAGGTAGTCAATGCTATTAAACTCCTTTTTACAAAAGACACAACTATGACCCAGACATTTGTCAGGGTCAGAGTGCTAGTAGGAGGGAAAGCTAGAATTTAGGTTGAGGTTTACTGGCTTGGGCATCCCTGTTTTTCCTCCCTAAACTGTAGTACTATTTATTACACATTCTTCCAACTCATATATTAACATAATTTCCTTAGCGTGGCAGCTACTCAATGGCCATTCATTGTATTCATTATTTTCTCAATAGTTAAAACCATTAAGAGGATGAGAGTTATGATCCACAGTCTGTTGAACACTGTCTTGCTGGTATCAAAGAAAGAAAAATCAAAGGTAAAGCATAAGTGCCCTGACAAAATCACTCAGACCACTCAATAATGATTTAAAGGTTGGTCACTCAGATAACAGGATACCAGACAGGTGGTCAGGTTGGAGCTGGGTGGGGGTGAGTCAAATGGATTCTAGTCCCTTCATTTACTTCATTAGTTCCTAATCAGTGGAAACTACAGTTTTCAATTACTAGGTCCATTTCAAAAATGCCTCTCCTCACAATCTTCAAAGATTCTGTACATTTACTCTGGATTGTTTTCCCAAAATGCTCTCAAACTATAAGATAAAAATAACTTGGGACTTCTCTGGTGGTCCAGTGGCTAAGACTCCCCACTCCCAGTGCAGGGGGCTAGGATTCAACCCCTGGTCAGGGAATTAAATCCCACATGCCACAACTAAGACCCAGCACAGCCAAATAAATATTTTAGGAAAAAAAAAGAAAAAAACGCATTTAAAAAAAAAAAACCTTATTTGCTCATTAAATATAATACTAGTTCTGTTGCTTGACTGTACCAGGCAGCTAGCTGTGGCTCAGAAAGCCATGTGACCTTTGGAAATAAAAAGTATCTATAGTATTTGAAAGTTGGTAAAAGAAGATACACAGAAACTCTAGGATGTCAGATGAAAAGTGTTAGTCGCTCAGTCCTGTCCAACTCTTTGTGACCCCATACTCCACCAGGCTCCTCTGTCCATGGAATTCTCCAGGCAAGGATACTGGAGTGGGTAGCCTTTCCCTTCTCTAGGAGATCTTCCCAGACCAGGGATTGAACCTGGGTCTCCTATGAACACTATGGATTTGTTCCCAAGTTTTCTTTCATTAGAAGGGCACTTTTTAAGACAGGGGGCCCTTCTGGCTTCATCTATCTAAACTACCTTGATGTTCAAGGTGGCTAGCCATGAGTAGGGAGAACAGATGCATCCTATGGGATCATGATATCTCTCTGGTTTCCTGAAAGAGGACCACCTCCTTATGCTTCAGAGGAGTAGGTCTGGGGTACTGGAGGCCCGGTGCCCACCTCAGGTAGAGTGGAAGGTGCCCCTGACAGTCCCACTGGCACTCGGGGTCCGGGGGCACACGGTCCTCTTGATTTCCCTGGCCTTTGAAGACACTGTCTTGCTTCTCCTCCCAGGTGATGACTCCATGATGTGACTGCATAGGTTAAGGGGGGTCACCCTTGAAAAGCAAGGCGTGTATCTTTTGAAGCATTTTACCTTTATGTCAACTTGCCAATTTATGTGCCCTAAAACCCCATGTAGAACTTTTAAAAGAAGAAAACCAGTATAGACTGGATCTGAAGACTTTTTTTTTCCAAACATGTCCAAAGATTAAGATACAGGATAAAAATATCTTCCCTGGACATCATAAGAAGATACTGTTCTTATATATGAAGTAAAATATCATGAAACTGGCCAAAAAATGAAAAAAGAGGGGTATAAAAAAACTGCCTTTTTTTTTTTTTTTTTTGGCTGCTGAAGTTCATTTTGACTTCTTTCATCTTTGTGTAAGTGTCTGCCTTCATCTGATTTACTGGCCATCTCGGTCTCTGTCCTCTTTCTCTTCCTCGCTATTTATTATTCAGGGGTTTTCATTCCTTAGGAACAAGATGCAGAATGAGCGCGGGAGGCCACACCCATCCCTGGGAAGCCCAGTCCACCCTAATGAACTTGGGGAATGCTGTCACCAGCCGTAAGTGGAACTACGCTTCCTGAAGCAGTGGTTTTCCTTCCTACTTTCTCTTTTGCTCATTAGCTTGCTTGCTGCACAGAGTGTAATTCTTAAAAGCCTCTTTAGTGTCCCCCGAGAATGCCCACACATGGGTCATTTTCCCGTGGCCGTCCGTACACATCAGATGAACCATCCTATTACTGCAAGCCCGGGGCCTCTTCATTGTAATTAGACCATCCGGATCCACGTTATCGCAACTACAAAGCTAGTTTTCTTTTTTTTTTTTTCCCCCCAAATCAGGGCAAACATGAGAGACATTGTTAAGTGACTACAGGAACAGCTCATGCACAGAATTTCAATGAATGCCTCTAAGGGAAGCTGGCATTGAATTCCATTTTAAACGGACGAGGCTGTCATATTATTGAAGTAATTCTCTGAACTTTCCTGGCCCAGAGTGCTGTGCTGACAGCCAGAGAGCCTCCACAACCCAGAGGGAGAAAACCTGCAGGAGATTCACAAACGTTTTACTTTCTTAATGAGGCTGCGTGGCTTAGAAAACGTGGCATTCTTGCATTTCTGCACGTCTACCAGTGTTAATTATGGACATGCTTACACCAGGCTGGGTGACAGCAAATTGGTGCTGAGGCAGCTTAGAGGAGTTCTCTCCACAGACTAAACTCAGGGTAGAGCGAAGACAGAGGTGGGTTTAATCATGGCCCGTGGGAGCATTCCCTCTGGGGGTGTTCCCATTGACAAATTGCTTTCGATCAGTTGGCTAGAACAGGACGATCATGAGGTCAGAAGTCATGGGGTCAACCCCACGGTGATTCTATTACCATCACTCTCACATAGTTACAGGTTGTAAGCTAGCCCCAGCCCACTATTCTGAAAATAAGTTCTATGGTCATAGATTCAATCTGTAGAACCCTACATCAAAACAGAGAGAAAAAACCCCACTTGCTTTATAGTTAATCAAAAGTAACCTGTTTATAGAAGAAAGCATTAAATATTATTTTTCCCAACAGTCAAAGATAACTACCTTCTTCAGTTGCAGACTGGCCGGGTTCTTACCTAAACTTTATTCTAGTGGTAGGTCCCAGCATCTGGGATCTCAGCTCCTCGACCAGGGATCGAACCGATGCCTCCTGCAGTGGGAGTGCAGAGTCTTAGCCACTGGACCGCCAGGGAAGTCCCTCTAGTGGTAGATTTAGCAGTAATACTGTTCCAGTGGTAGAGTCTGCTGGGAGGCAAGAGCAGTCATCCAGGCCAGAGACAATAAAGGCAGATACTAAGGCAGAGATGGAGGATGAGAGAGAAGGCGCACACCAGGGCCAGATACTGGCAGCCAGGAGTTTTAGTGATGCTGCATGTTGGATGGACACTAGCTTGGACTGACTGTACCATAAATGTAGATGTCAGTTGTCCACTGGAACCCAGACTCTGATAAACAAAAAGCCCTGATTTGTAGTGCTCACTGATTTGCCTGAGGTAACTATCCCCACCAATTTCAGGCTACAAAGGGCTTAACAATCAGCTGGCAAAACTCCTGATGTTTTGAATGTTGCTCGTGTAGGCCAAAACAAGAGAGCTCTGGTACCCCACTGATCTGAATTCAGTGTCAATCTGATTTTCAGTTTACTTAGGTTTTGCCTCTTTTATCCTTCCTTTGAACCTGCTGACTATACTTTGCTCTTTTTGTAACAATGACTCTAAGAGCTATTCATAGGATTTTTATGGACATGGAGGAGACAGGCGCAGAGACACTGGACAGACACTGGATATACACTGGAGTGTATACTGGACGTACACTGGATGTACACTGGTGTATACTGGAGTGTACACTGGGGTGTATACTGGACTGTATGCTAGATATACACTGGTGCAGACTGGACTGGACACTGGATGTGTCTATATGTGCATTTGACTGCCAGCTGTCCAGACGTGTCCAGCTGTGCATTTGACCATATACCAGAGTGCCAGATGTGTGCCAAATATGTCTAGCTGTGCGCCAGATGTGCATCTGACCAGCTGTGTACCAGATGTGTCCATTTACACTGGACTGGACTATACACTGTACTGTAGAGTATACTGGACACTGGCCTGTGCCTTATGGTGTACAACAGACTGTACGCTGGACCGCACAGCATACACTGGACTGGACCGCACAGGACACTGGACCAGACCGCACAGGATACACTGGACTGGACCGCACAGGACACTGGGTATACAGTACACTGTGTCCAGTGGGTGTCCACCGGCATGTACACTGGCTTTGAAGAAATTGAAAGAAGTACCAGCATGATGTTTTCTGGTACATCATGGATACACATCCTCTGAACCTATATATGCAGAAGGCCAGGCTCTAATGATTTGGGACTTAGTTCCTCCTGATTTTTCCTTGAGCTCTAGGGTAGACAACATCAGTCCATTTTCAATTTCGAGATGCCAAAGAAGTTTAAAGGTCAACTTGCTTACATTTTATTACAACAAAAGAGTGATTGATTCTAAATTATATAACGGGTAGCTCAAAAACAAAAATCCCACAACTGAACCTGGTATAAATGATTTTCTACCCATAACTAATGTCTTCTAAGGAGAAAATCCGGGGATAAACATTTGTAAAGAAATTCTCATCATAGGGTTCAGGGAACATTAATTTTGAATCCTCTGTGTTTCTATCAGTTTTCCAACAGATGGCCCCAAAGTGAAGCCGCTGGGCAAGAGATGATGTCACAAGTCCAAGCAACAAGAACGAGACTGTTTCTGTTCATCTACCTAATCAACCCATGATTATCCTTGTTAAGAGCAATAAGAACAGTCTTTAATCTCACCATGCGGGGAACTGTTATTTAAAAGTATTGCTTTTATCTAATCAAGACAACAATTAGAAATCTATAGGCTTGTCCATGCAAATACAAATGTGCTTATCTTCTTAGCTGGAGCTGCAGGATATGGTCCACACTTAAATCCCATTTCACAATAATTAAAGTAAAAATAAACATGAAGGACGAATGGTCTTCCGCCCGAGGCCTGCTAGCGTTTCACCGTGGTCAGATTCTTTGTGCTGTGCTGAGTCGCTCAGTCGTGTCCAACTCTCTGCAACCCCAAGGACTGTAGGCCGCCAGGCTCCTCTGTCCATCAGGATTCTCCAGGCAACAATACTGCAGTGGGTTGCCATGCCCTCCTCCAGGGGATCATCCCAACTCAGGGATCGAACTCAGGTCTCCTGCATTGCAGGCATATTCTTTACCATCTGAGCCACCAGGGAAGCTTATAAGCACCCAAACAGAGCAGGAGCTGTACTGATGGTCACACCTTTGCGGCCTGCTGAATTCACTGTAAGGAGATGATGCCAACAGCCCGGGTCTAAGAGAACCAGGTGAGCCTCACAGGCTGTCTCTGGCAGCACACCAGGTTGCGCTGAGTGTACTAAACCAGGCCCACCTTGCAGCCCTTCTCAACGCTTTGAATTCTCACAGTTTGCCACTCAGTCCTGCCTCCTCATCACATCTCCATCTCCGAGTGCCTGCGTCCCTGCCCTGCTTCCCCTGACAATGGTTCTCAACATTATCCTGTCTCTGGAATCACTTGGTTAAAATGACCAAGTTAAAACACAATTCTTAGGCTCCAACCTCCAGAGGTTTTAATTCAGCAGGTTTAGGTGGGGCCTTGGGAAGTGCTGTCTTGACAAGTTCCCAGGGGGCTGCTGATGCTGCTGGTCTGGGGACCACACTTTGAAGATCACTGCTGGACCTTGGTTTTCAATGAATTCAGTCATTAAGTCGTGTCCAGCTCTTTTATGACTCCATGGACAGTAGTTACCAGGTTCCTCAGTCCATGGGATTTCCCAGGCAATACTACTGGAGTGGGTTGCCATTTCCTTCTCCAGGGGATCTTCCCGAACCAGGGATCAAACCTGGGTCTCCTGCTTCGGCAGGTGGATTCTTTAGCGCTGAGCCACCAGAGAAGCCCTTTCAATGAATACTTCCGCCTTGAATTCTTACCGTTTAAGCCTCTTACTTTTCCTTTCATATTGTAGCTGATGGGATCTGATACATCACTCCTTGTGCGGGGGAGGGGGCGGGGGGGGGGGGCATCTCTCCTCTCTGACTTCATTTTCCTTACCTGTAAATCTGGGACCATCCTTTTCTCAAGGGGTTTTAGGTAGACCAAGATCCCTCTTGTAAGAAACATGCAAGAGACCGAGCACCCGGCTGTGACTGAGATGTGACCTCCCTGCCCCCGCTCATCCTCTGGAAAAGGAAATGTTTCTTATACATCTGGGTCTAGCCTGGTATTCTGCATTCAGTGACTCAAGAACATTTATCAATGATATTGATGAAAAACCACCCTCACTGTATTAGCCCTAGAGGAATCTTACAATGCCACAGGACAGAAAATAAGCCCACAAACAGAGACCTGGGGAAAAAGAATGAGAAAGCAGGAATTCCCTGGTTGCCCAGTGATTAAGACTTAATGGTTAAGACTTCACCTTCCCATGCAGGGAGTCTGGGCTTGATCCCTGATCAGGGAATTAGGTTCTGCATGTCACACAGTGTGGCGGGCGGGGGGAAGCAGCAATGTATTCAGAACAGAACGCCGCAGCCCTGCCCATGCTTGAGGGATGGCCAAAGAAAAGCAACTGATCACCATCACAGCAGAATAAAGACAAAGCTGACCAGATGCCAACTGTTTTTTCTTGTCCCTTTTGCCTCTGGAAAAAGTTCCTTTCAGCAGCAAGTCAAGTGGGCACACGACAGCTTCCACTTTCACCTGATAGTGTTGGGAGAGGGGCAGGGAGAGGCCTCAATCAGGAGGAGATATGGAAAGGAGCTGAAAAAGGGAGTGGGAAGGGCAGAAAAACCCCCAGACACTGTCTGCTATGTGCAAACCGGTCTGCTAGCGCTCGGCCAGGCATCTGGGAAAACAAATCAGATTTCTGAAGCCCCGCGTCTTTGGGACATAACTGTGGGCTTGCTTGTATGTCTTGATCATCACTGGGCTTGGTAAAAAAAAAGCCAACGAGAAACCCGGCGCTCACCTACTTGCCCTCCTACAGCACATGTCTGGGACTCCTTGCTTTTCTAAATCTCTTCTCAGGGCCTTCCCTGGTGGTCCAGTGGTTAAGACTTCACCTTCCAACATGGGGGGTACAGGTTCCTTCCCTACCTAGGGACCTAAGATCCCACATGCCTTGCAGCCAAACCACCAAAACAGAAAACAGAAGCAATGTTGTAACAAATTCAATCAGGACTTCAAAAAACGGGGACTCCTCTGGTCCCCGTGGTTAAGAATCTGCCTTGCACTGCAGGGGACGCGGGATTGATCCCTTGTCTGGGAACTGAGACCCCCACCTGCCTCTGAGAAACTAAGGCCCCGCATCACAACTACTGAACGCGTGTGCTCTGGGGCCCACGTGACACAACCAGGGTCAGGGCACCACACAGATCCCGCGCGATGCAGCTAGGCCTGATGCAGCCCAAACGAAAGCAGCTGCAAGAAAGTAAAATAAAAAAAAGACTTTAAAAATGATACACATAAAAAAAAAAAAAAAAAAAATCCTCTCTTGCCTTGCTCTCTCTCCTCCACACTGCAAGTCTGAAATCGTTCAACTTGAGTGGGAACAATGGCTCTGGAGCCCTCCTGGCCCAGCCAGCTCAGGACGATGGAAGCTGGGGTTGCTGAGGGCTAAGAAGGCACAGGACTGCACACAGAATTTCTCATGAGCTGGGGATTAAATCTCACTCTGCTGTCAGTCCCCTTGCTGGCATATATATGCTATAGTGCTTCCTCCAAATATGACAGACCGGGCTGCCAGGCGTATTTTTGACACACAAATGCTGGCTCTGTTGCTATTACCATGTCATTACTAAGCACTTGGAGAATACACCTTGTGTATGTGACCTGGGGCTCACCAAGCTTGTTTCCAGTAGCTACCAACAGACTTTTCTAAGATAACCCACAGTAGGGCATTATGGAGAAAGAAAAGAAAAATCTGGAGATTCAAGGAACATATCATGATGTGTAAAAGACAGGAATCAAACCATCTCTTTGGAAACTCTCAGCCCGACTGCATCCTGATGTTTAGACATAGGTATGAGTGCTTCAATGGAACAAACTCTGGGAGACGGTGAGGGGGCCTGGCATGCTGTGGTCTATGGGGTCGCAAAGAGTTGGACACTGCTTGGCGCCTAAACACACACACAGGAGCAGTTTTTATCAACAGGCAACGTTCTCAGGAGGTCATATGCTGAGTAGGTATAGGCCACATTCGCATGAACTCAAACCAGGAGAACGAGCATTCATTCCCCTTTCTTCCTCCAAGCTTATTTATAATAACTCTTACGGCTTGTACATGACTGAGTTAAGCACTTGAGGAGCAGTACCAGTATGACTCACTTTACAGAAGATGAAAGTAAAGCACAAGGAATCCCTGGATTGTTTAGGGACACGTAGCCCACAAGGGCCAGAACTAAGTCAGGGGTCTCTGCTAATCTCTCAACCCCCACCCCCAACTCAGGATCCTGGTGGGCAACAGAATTCCACTGCAGTGATTCACCTGAAGAGATATTAATAAAGAGAGCATTGCCAAACTATTAGGCAAGTTAAGACACCAGGATGGACTTCCCTGGTGGTCCAGTGGCTAAGACTCCACGCTCCCAATGCAGAAGGCCTGGGTTCAATCCCTGGTTAGGGAACTAGAACCCACGTTCTGCAACTAAGACTTGGTGCAGCCAGTAAAAAAGAAGACAGGAGAGGGAGACACCCAGAGCCTAACCACAGAAAGAACTGTTTTCTCTCCTCAGCGTGCAGGTGTCGGGGTGGAGCCAGTGTTCCTAGCAGCCTTTGGGGCCACCTGGGGAGCTATCTGCACAGGGAGGGAGGCGAGGCTGAAGAGATTCTGATCTCTCTTCCTTTGCCCTCCTGCTGCTGACGCCTTCCATGGACAAAATCCACCTGGAAGCCACAGGACAAAGGATGCTGAGAGATGCAGTTTGTGGAGTCAGAAGAGAAGGATGGAGAATGGCTATGTGACAAGAGGAGAAGCAGAATCCTGCCCCCACCTTCCCTTCAAAAATTACACAGAACACACTCTTATATCAAGCAGTATTCCCCTCACCAGCCTGACAACCTGATCAAACAAAGATTTTAAAAATGAGAGTCAGATAATGATGTTAGCAGAGTCGTGTCTCTTGGTTTTATAGATCTGTTTTTTTTCCCCCTCAGAAATTATCTTTTTTTTTTAAAACACCTGATAATGTGTCAGATGTGCACTTAGCATGACTGCCTCAGCAATTAAGTAAATGTTAACTCGTGAATTTAGATGTCATTGGCTATTAGGGCAGAATATTTGACTCTTGGCCCTAGTGCTTGCCTTTCCATTTTGAGGAAATGGCAATGTTTTGTAGGGAATTGATAATAACTTAGGAAGTATTATTAAGTAATATTACTGTGTAAATATCCTGTAGGGCAGAGGGGGAAAAAAAGTTAAATTATGATTCAGCTCCAGCAGTACTACTCATTTTGTTGAATTTGACATTTTCCTTTGCCGGCTGCACCACCAGATGGCTGAGATCAAATGGATAACGATGGGCAAAGGATATTTTAGGAGAAAATGAAAGAAAGAAAAATAGGGTCTAGTTTATTATTTCCACAGTGACCCTAACTGAGCCTTGAATTCCCAAGCACATTTGGGTTAGAAAATGCTCTGCTACAAATTGGTCTACAGTTTAATACATTTCACCATAATTATCTCAAATATTTAAAGGAATTATTAGCAAGATGAAATGGTATGAAAGAATACTTCAATAAGACTTCAAATTAGCCTTCTGGTGTTAAATCTGAGTTTGTGTTTCCTAATAGAAAAATCACAGGCTCCTTAATCAGACAGACAAGAGGCTGATTGCTGCATCTTCTACACACTAGCTCTATTATTCTTGAGCTATGTCTTGCTTGCCTATTAACTGGGTGCTACTAATTCCAGTAGTCATGTATAGATATGAGAATTGGACCATAAAGAAGACTGAGCGATGAAGAACTGATGCTTTTGGATTGTGGTGTTGGAGAAGACTTGAGAGTCCCTCGGACTGCATGGAGATCAAACCAGTCCATCCTAAAGGAGATCAACCTTGCATATTCATTGGAAGGACTGATGCTGAAGCTGAAGCTCCAATACTTTGGTCACCTGATGTGAAGAAGAGCCAGGTCATTGGAAAAGATCCCTATGCTGGGAAAGCTAGAAGGCAGGAGGAGAAGGGGAGAACAAAAGATGAGATGGTTGGATGGCATCACCGACTCGAATACGAGTTTGAGCAAACTCCGAGATAGTGAAAGACAGGAAATCCTGGTGTGTGGCAGTACATGGGGTCACAAAGTGTTGAAAATAACTTAGCCACTGAAAAACAACAACTAATCTCCAATTCCCAGGGCTTTTATGAAGACCAAGTAGATATAAGTCATATGTCCTCACATATAGCAGTGTCTATGATAGTCGGCATCTGTCTCCACCAAATGATGCTGTGTAACCGAAAGTGTTTCCACTCCCCGAATTATTGCACCTTACATGAAGAACCAACTGGGTTTTGATACCACCAGGGAGGACTCCACATGCCAAAACAATTCCTGGAACGGCCTCATCTAGCTGACAGTGTTCAGGCTTCCGTACCCCAAATTGCCTCTGAGCCAAGACACAGTCCTTAAGTGCAGTCCACCTGGGCGTGACCACGGGTGCTGCAGTGACTGTGCCTTTCTGACCTGGGTTTATGTGGAAAGTGTGATGGAAAGCAACAGGAGCAGCTCTGGATGTGCAGGCAGGCACAGTACTCAGGACACCGCGCAGCGAGTGGGCGAGGTGAGCTCATCACAGCCCGGGAGCCCGGGTCCAGGCGGGCGTCATCCGCAAAGGCCGGGGGTTCCGGACTCCACACGCTGGCGGAGCACCGATTTCCAGGCTGTAACTTGAAGACAGCCAGGGGGCCTGTGTCCTTTGTCTAGAAGCTGTGCTCCACGTTTAGTAGCAACGACAGAGAAACCTGAGACTTCCCTTTGTTCCCATGTAAGAAACAGATCCGGTTTCCCTCTGTCTTGTGTCCTAACCTAAAGCTGTCTCAGAGCAGATGACAGGGTGAATCCTGGGTTCAGGGAGGTGCCTTTCCATCTTTTTGCAGGGGATTCTCATCACATCAAAGATGAGACATTAATGCCAAGTGGCAGCTCCCGCCTCTGTCCCCCTCCCCGGGTGCCTGTCTCGCTCAGGGTCCATGTCTTAACTCAGACTATGATCGTTGTTCGCAGCGCCTGGAACCCCTGAGATCCCTGCAGAAAGACAGAGAACCTTCCCCTTTAGGAGTATCGCTAAACTAAGCATTGTGTACTGTTTGTTAGGCGAGATGATGAAGCAAGTGATTTTTAGGAAGAAAGGTATATTTTGAGTGAATACATTATTTTTTATTTACTTATTAAATGTATTTACTTGTGTGGGGTCTTAGTTGTGTAACTCGGGATCTCCTGGTGTTAACACACGGGCTTCGTTTTTCTGCTGCATGTGGGAATCGTAGTTCCCCAACCGGGGGTTGAACCCATGTCCCCTGCGTTGCAGGGCAGATACTTAACCACTGGATCATCGGGGAAGTCCCTATATTATTATTTTAAGAGAGAGTTTATTTTTTCACCGACGCCTCTGGCATGCAGGGTCTTAGTTCCCCAACCAGGGATCAAACCCATGCCCCCTGTGAACATGTTATTGATTATACGACAGTATTCTTTCAAGTGCAATATTTAACAACATTCATAATTTATCTGGACCAATTTTGCTTTTTCCTGTTTAACAAATGACGCAGTGATGTTTCATTTGCTTTCTGTTTAACCATGTGAGAAAAAAATAATGATTTGTGAATAAATATCTTTCAAAATGTTGAGCTTGGGAAACAAATGAGACTAAAATAGGCATTGTGTTAAAGATAGATTTTTTTAAATGCTTTTTGACTTAATGTTTAGAAATGCTATACCTTATACATTATAAACCAACTGACTGGTTTTGATAATTTTTGTGTTTTGTTTCTAATTGATGAGTTAAGACAAAAAGGATTCCTGCTGCTCACTGAGCCCTTATCCACAAAAAAACACATTGTAGATTATAGATAGGCTTTCTTTTGAAATAAACAACCCCATTGGATATAAACATCATTATTTCCCTCTCTTAAACTTTGGAATGTATTTACTTCTAATCTTTATTTTTATCTACTATATATTGTCCAGAGGGGCACAAAATTAACATTAAAATCTAACTCCCTCATTTCTAAAACTTTTTTTTTCCAAAATAACTGAGCCAATATTGCATTTATGTATAAGGTGACATATGTAGTAAACCTATGTTTACTAATGCCAGTTACTCTAGTGTAGTTATTAATAATCTTCCTTTTCACTCTCGAACGAGCATGGGTTCAGATGAGAAATTTTGCAGTTACTATATATAGGTATATGTATCAGATGACATTTACACACACACACATATATATATACACACATACATGTGTGTCTGCAACTGTATGCATATGCAAATGTACACATAAGTATACATTTTTAGGAATTGAGGGAAGATTTTTATTGGTGTGAATTTAGAGAAATGTCACTCTTTTTGAGCTCCTCATATCTTGGATTGCAACATTGGCTATTTCCTCTCTTCCTGTTCCAGTTATGCATATAAGCTAAACAATGGATAAATTCAGATTGAAACTATTTACACATCAATTTGGCAGATAACTGGGTTCAGAACAGTGCCAAGAAGAATGAGTGACTGAGTCACGGCAGCCTCTCATCTAATCTCTCTTAAGAGCCTCCCACTCAGAGTGCATCTGCTGAATTCCTTTCTTGGTGGAGAGGGTGGGGATGGGGGGATGCTTGTGATGATTTGATGCATTAATCTTTTTCAAATGGACATATTTGCTGTTTTTAACAGCAGGAACTGCCAGAAGCCCTGATGTCCAGTTTGGGAACTGCTGCTTCATTTCCTCACTAACCTTTGAAAGGGAGGCAGCAAAACAATAGGCAGCCCCTGGAAGCGTTATTGATCAAGGACACTGACATTTAAGAGTTACTAAGGATCGTGAATCACACTGAGAATTTAATGAAATGTCTCTCAACTGTTTTTTTTTTTTTTCCTGGTCAGTTTTACCCTGGCACATAAAGAAAAAAAATACTTTGTGTAAAATTTTGCTGATTTCAGGAGCTCCAAAAGCCCAGTCCAGAATTTAAAACTCCTGATCTAGGGACTTCCCTGGCAGTCCACGGTGAAGACACTGTGGTTCCACGGCAGGGGGTGCAGGTTTGACCCCTGGCCTGGGAACTAAGACGCCACCCGCACGCCTCAGAGCGTGGCAATAAAAAGACCAACTCCAGGTCTAGTGGCCAAAGATGAGCAGCCCTCATTCTTTACCATTCAGATATGACAAGATTCAAATCAGTCAGTTCCCATCCCATTCTTCCAGCAATATCCTAAATATTAAAAAAGAGTGGAAGAGAGGGAGGGAGGGCTTGAGGAATTCACAAGGAAGAAGTCTGCATTGATAAAGAACAATTTACTGTCACTCAGACAAGTTCAGGCATCTCTGACCGATCAGAGAGAGACTACGACAGAATGCTCCTCCCTCCTACTTTGTTGGTGGGCATGAGAATTGGTGCAGTCACCATGGAAAACAGCACGGAGGTTCCTCAAAAACCTCAAAGTAGAGCTGCCATATGACCCAGCAATGCCACTTGCGTATACCCAGATGAAACTATAATTCGAAAAGATACACGTACCCCTATATTCACAGCAGCATTGTCACAATAGCCAAGACATGGAAACCTAAATGTCCATCGACAGATGAGTGGATAAAGAAGATGGTACATATATACACTAGAATATTACTCAGCCTTAAAAAGAATGAAATAATGCCATTTGTGGCCACATGGATGGTCCTACACCTACAGAATATCATACTAAGCAAAGTCAGTCGGAAAGACAATTACCATATGACATCACATATATGTGGAATCTAAAGGATATACAATGGAAAAAAGACAACCTCTTTAACAAGTGGTGCTGGGAAAACTGGTCAACCACTTGTAAAAGAATGAAACTAGAACACTTTCTAACACCATACACAAAAATAAACTCAAAATGGATTAAAGATCTAAATGTAAGACCAGAAACTATAAAACTCCTAGAGGAGAACATAGGCAAAACACTCTCCGACATAAATCAAAGCAAGATCCTCTATGACCCACCTCCCAGAATATTGGAAATAAAAGCAAAACTAAACAAATGGGACCTAATGAAACTTAAAAGCTTTTGCACTACAAAGGAAACTATAAGTAAGGTGAAAAGACAGCCCTCAGATTGGGAGAAAATAATAGCAAATGAAGAAACAGACAAAGGACTAATCTCAAAAATATACAAGCAACTCCTGCAGCTCAATTCCAGAAAAATAAATGACCCAATCAAAAAATGGGCCAAAGAACTAAACAGACATTTCTCCAAGGAAGACATACAGATGGCTAACAAACACATGAAAAGATGCTCAACATCACTCATTATTAGAGAAATGCAAATCAAAACCACAATGAGGTACCATTACACGCCAGTCAGGATGGCTGCTATCCAAAAGTCTACAAGCAATAAATGCTGGAGAGGGTGTGGAGAAAAGGGAACCCTCTTACACTGTTGGTGGGAATGCAAACTAGTACAGCCGCTATGGAAAACAGTGTGGAGATTTCTTAAAAAACTGGACATAGAACTGCCATATGACCCAGCAATCCCACTTCTGGGCATACACACTGAGGAAACCAGATCTGAAAGAGACACGTGCACCCCAATGTTCATCGCAGCACTGTTTATAATAGCCAGGACATGGAAGCAACCTAGATGCCCATCAGCAGATGAATGGATAAGGAAGCTGTGGTACATATACACCATGGAATATTACTCAGCCATTAAAAAGAATTCATTTGAACCAGTCCTAATGAGATGGATGAAGCTGGAGCCCCTTATACAGAGTGAAGTAAGCCAGAAAGATAAAGAACATTACAGCATACTGACACATGTATATGGAATTTAGAAAGGTGATAACGATAACCCTATATGCAGAACAGAAAAAGAGACACAGAAATACAGAACAGACTTTTGAACTTTGTGGGAGAATGTGAGGGTGGGATATTTCAAAAGAACAGCATGTATACTATCTATGGTGAAACAGATCACCAGCCCAGGTGGGATGCACGAGACAAGTGCTCCGGCCTGGTGCACTGGGAAGACCCAGAGGAATCGGGTGGAGAGGGAGGTGGGAGGGGGGATCGGGAATGGGAATACATGTAAATCCATGGCTGATTCATATCAATGTATGACAAAACCCACTGGAAAAAAAAAATAATAATAATAATAAAGATTAAAAAAATAAATAAATAAATAAAATAAAATAAAATACGATGCAAATGCACGTATCTAGGAAACAGACTCACAGACATCGAGAACAGACTCGTGGTTGCCAAGGGGAAGAGGAGATGGGGAAGGGGTGGACTGGGAGTTTGCAATTAGAAGACGCAAACTAGTATATAGAATGGATCAACAACAAGGGCCTACTGTGCCGTACAGGGAACTATAATATTTTCAATATCCTGGATAAACCCCAGTGGAAAAGAACATGAGGAAGAATACATGCATAACTGAATCACTCTGCGGCACGGCAAAAATTAACACTGAAAATCAACGATACTTCAATAAAATGTCAAAAAAAAGAAAATGTTTCTCATTTAGTAATACTCCCCAGCCATTTTTTTTTTTTTTAAGTTGCTTGCCCTGAGGGAAATCCTGTCTAACCTGTTATTAAATTGGTAAGTTCATTTTGGGTGGGACATTCTCCATCTTACCTCAGCCACATTAAAGTAAAAACACCCTGCTGAGCTGATAGGCTTCTGGAGACCAAATGCTCTGTCTCCCAGCTGAGGCCAGACACAGACACTGTCCTCCAAAAGTGTTAAACTGAAATGGAATGGGCAGACCCTCCCCAGAACACATCTGCTTAGCTAACAGTGTGCCTTCCTGATGCTGCCAGGGAACACAGGCCTACAAATGCCCATATTTAAATAGCTGGAGCCAAAGCTGCAGCCGACCATGATAATTAGTTTCATTATTAACTGACTAAAAAACACATAGAGCTGTTTCTTTGGAGAATAAATTTTTAATTAAGCAAAGTTGGTGTTTCAGCAGGTGAGGGACCCTGGAAAGCTTGTATGATGAAATTTCATGACTGATAACTCCTAAGAGGCCTGGCATTATTAACAAGATCATGATGAAGGACATAGCTGAGCAGTTTAAAAATAGATGATTACAAGTGCTTTCCCTAGGTGTGAAAGAACCACTATTTGATATCTAATACTTGGGCCTACACACCTAATGATGTCTCAGCGGATACAAACACCTCATCCTAAGACCACTAAAAACATTTCTTTGGGAAAAAGCAAAGATGATTACTGTTCTATTTTGTAGGCACAACTGTCAAATCACAAGAGGCTGTATATATTACAGTAAAGACCCAGGGTTGGGATTCAGACCCTTTGCATCTCCTAGGGCAGTTACTTCTGCTTACCAAGCCTCTATTTCCATCATCTGCAAAGTGGAGGAGGTGATTCAATTGACAACATCAATCTTACAGGATTGAGGTGAGGATTAAGTGATAATATACCCCTAAGCACACTGTCTGGCATATAGAGAGAAAATACTCAAGTTGCTTTAGTTTATAACTCAAAAAATGATTTGAAGTTAGAAATTTACTTGCTGCCAAGAGTGTAACCCCCCCAGGGTTCGCCCCAAAAAGCATCACGCACTAATAACATGATTTATCCTGGAGATGATATACCTTCTACTCATTTTTCAAGACACAGCTTGAAGTTCCATGAATAAAAAGAAACTCAATGCTTAGGCTGAAGATATGCCTCAAAAAGCCATCTTTCAAAATACAAAATCCTTTTTATCTCACTTCCATAAAAAGTAAAATATCTGTGGGGAACAGCTGGCTATAGGCAAAAATAATTGTAATCTAATTCGAGGCTCTGTTACAGAAGCGCCCTTCTACAGCAGAGCAGCTGAGCCAGGCTCCGGCCGACACCCTGTGCCGCGGGGCTGAAATCAATGCATTAACCCAACCGAAGCCTGGGTAGCTGTTCTCAAACATCTGACGCCCTTTAGTTTATCTGCAACTAAGAAATCTCTGATCACCACACAGATGATTGCCCAAAATAAAGTGGAATAAAAAGAGAGGAGGGTTTTGTATTGTAGGGGTAAATCTACTGGACTGGAAAGAAAACAGCTTGGCTCTGAGAAAGGCAAGATCGAAATGGGATGGAGTCAGACTGTGAGGACCACCCAAGAAGCCACGGCCTCACCTCTGGATGCAGGAAACACCCTTATCTCTGGCACAAGGTTGGCTGTGCTGATCACTGACCCATTGTACGGAAACCTGAACTTCAGCTCATGACTTTTACTCAATTATATGGCTCTGAGCAAGTGACGTAACCACCCTTGGCCTTGGGTTCCTCACCCTGAATACGACTGACAAGCTAGAAGGTGGTGGCGGCGGCTTGGTCGCTAGGTCGTGTCCGACTCTTTGGCAACCCCATGGACCGTAGCCCTCTGGGCTCCTCAGTCCATGCGATTTCCCAGGCAAGAACACTGGAGTGGGTTGCCATTTCTTTCTCCAGGGGATCTTCCTGATTAAGGGATTGAACCTGGGTCTCCTGCGTTGCAGACAGATTCTTCACCAACTAAGCCACCAGTGAAGCCTGACAGGCTAGGGTCCAGATGTTAAACTGGATCTAAGAGCTCTTCTAACATTCAAATATTTAAACAGGATTGCTTTATGGAGGACAACTAAGTATTCTGTCACAAACTTTTGAAACTCTGGAAGATGTTTCCTATTTATTTATTTTTCACTTAAAAACATTTTATTGAGGTAGGTATGGTATAAATTGCAACAAACTGCATATATTTATAGTTTATGGAGATGAAATTTGACATTTATAAAATATTTTAGACTTCATAAGAATTTTATTAACATGAGGCTGAAAATCATCATCACAATCATGAACATATCCATCACTACCAAAAGTTCCTGTTTTTAAACACAATGTGACTGGAGTATAGTTGCTTTGATGTTTCCTATTTAAATATGCTTTCCTTTTATCCCGCTTCCAAGAATAGCTGATAAGGATACTGGATCCTTCAACACATGCTCCCAAATGCTTCAAATTCAACTTGCCAAATTCATCAAAGGTTATCTCTCTCACTGGCTGCAGTAACCAGCTGCAACCAAAATTAGAACTTTGTGATGGCTTCAGAGAGCAGCTACATTTGCTACTTCAAAAGACAGTATCGAATCTGAACTAAATCTGATACTAGATTTGTCCCCCCCCCCCTTTATTTTTTGGCCATATGTAAATTGGGTTTTCATGGACTCTGTTGAGGTTAGTTCAGTCAGTTTATACCAACATTTTGGGGGGAGAAAAATAAACATGAAAAAATACCTCTTGATTTGAAAATAGTTCAAAAGGCCTTTAAAAAATTATTTTGCTAATGTATGTGACTCTGCTTATTGAGTCACTTTTCTTTCTTTTGATTCAAGTCCTCTTAAGAGATTGTTTCTATGTTATTACTTACCTTTGTTACATGGTTCCCAGTGTGCTGACCCTATACCCTCCATGCAGTTACAATTCCTGCACATAGCCGATGCTTAATAAATCTATTGTTATTGTTGAATGGAACTGGACAGATAAAACAGCATTACAGATGTCTTATTTCTAAAGAGCCAACCTAGAGGCCAACAAGAAAAACAGGTAATGGACACCAACATGCACATGGGCAAGGAGACTGAACTAGAAGTCCCCCTGGGAAGGGCTGTGGTCCTCAGTCCGTCTGACCTATCTGCCGAAGTGTGCCTCTAGCTCCGAGGGACAGGCCGTTTCCAACACAAGTTCTCTCCCAGTGGAATCTCAGGTCACACGTAGATGGATGCTGTCCGTGGCTCTGGGCTGAGCATGTAACTCATCACACCCGTTTCTCAGGTGACAAACGCGAGCTGGGCGATTCCTCCAGCTCCGAAAATCCAGGACTTTCATGTTTTGCCAACACTGACTGACCTTCTCCTTTGAAAATCCTGTGTCTTTACTAACGATTAAGTAATTCTGTTTGCCACTCCAAATAACCATTCGCTGACCGAAACGATTCACTACAGCAATGAATAACCTCCGCATTGTAAATCACGTGAATGACACAGACTAACTATCAGGGTATAAAGCATCATGGCAGGACAGTCAGCAGGCTGCTGTGGGTGATTTTAACATTTTGTTTAGTTTTTCTGCAGGCTATCTCCCAGGCTCAAAAATGATGCTCAGCAATTATGGCATCGAGAGAAATTGGGCAGAGTCACTTCCTACCTGTGAAAACGCATAATCAAATATGTTCACCCGTCTCAAGGCCACGCAGTTCTTCAAGCGTCTTCTTAAACCGTGGCAGGAAGTGCTTCACCACAAACAGTAAGTGCTGTTTGTGGTCAGAACAACCACAAGCTCTTTCCTAGTGCTCTGTCGCAAAGCATGCAGATGAAGGCTCCCATTCCAGCTGGAGAGGCAGCCGAGAGTCAGAATGCTGGACCAGTTTACTCACCTTACTAACGTCCGCCCTTAAAGACACTACGGTTGGTAACACCTAGCCACTTTCCTACACTGAGTGGGTGAAAAGAAACAGGTAAAAGGAGTGCTTGGAGACATCCAAAAGACTAAATATGTTCCTTCTTTAAGAAAATTTAGAAGCCCAACTTGGGGCCTCGCTGGGAGGAACATCATATAAAGCAGGTTTGGAGGGCTTCCCTGGTGGTTCAGTGGTTAAGAATCTGCCTTCCAATGCAGGGAACATGGGTTCGATCCCTGGTCCAGGAAGATCCCACATGCCATGGGGCAACTAATAAGCCCATGCGCCTAACTACTGAGGCCACGTGCCCTAGAGCCTATGCTCAGCAACAAGAGAAGCCATCACAGTCGGAAGCCCACGCATCGCAGCTAGGGAAAGCCCGTGCACAACAAGGAAGACCAAGCACAGCCCCAAATTATATAAATAATAAAAACAAGTCTGTTTTAATCCCAGAGACAACAAAAGAGAAATACATTTCCAATGAGCATTTTGCAGTCAACAGATGCTGCACCTGAGCAGCTTTCTAGGACTTCCCTGATGGCTCATTGGGTAAAGAATCTGCCTGCAACGCAGGAGACACAAGAGACGCAGATTCAATCCCTGGGTCCGGAAAATCCACTGGAGAAGGAAATAGCAATTCACTCTAGTATTCTTGCCTGGGAAATCCCAATGACAGAGGAGCCTGGCGGACAATTGTCCGAAGGGTCACAAAGAGTCAGACATGACTGAGTGACTGAGCCTACCAGTTGCCTTGCTATTTGAATGATGCAATGGATTCCGAGAACAGCGACGACACAGCAGATTTAGGGAGTGAGTCCCCTGGACTGTGAAAGCTCAGTGGTTTCCATGGCCCCACACTCTAGCAGCGTTGTGGGATTGTTATTTTTGTGGTTGGGGGAAACTTCTCTGAGTTTTCAAACCAAATTACCACCTGCTTTTCTAAGCAGTGCCTGTACTCCCGTGCTGTCTCCATGTCAACTGCCCTTCCTGCTTCTTGATGAAGTCACATGGCTCTGGCTACTGGAATGTATATCTTCTAGGCAGGCAGCAAAGAAAGTTGGCCCCAAATTATCATCAAAGGGGTCTGGGTGGATGGAAAGAGATTGTCTTAGCACAATCAGCCTAAAACTACCAAGGGGAAAAAACTATAATCTGACAAATTATTACTGGCGGCAATGAGGGAGGCCACAGGGCAGAGGAACTCGAGGGTGTCTTACCAACACAGGAGAGAGGAAAATGCAGGTGTCCTAGGGGGTTTAGATAGCAGGAAAGGGAAGCAGAGTTTTAACAGGCTTAAAGCAAAGTGGGCTGTGTCAAGGAGTTAACCCCGTGCCTGGACAGCACAGTGCGCCCAGGGTCCTGTCTCCTTTGTCTTAAGCACAGAGTTAGGACAGATGCGGACTGTTGTGTCCGGAAGGATCTGTCTGAACCCCCGCACGCGGGCTGCCCATCAAGGCCGCTTCTCTGTGTCACAGGGACTCAAGCGCCCTGGGCGGGAGTGCCCAAGTTTTATTCTTCACTGAGGTAACTTCACACTGTCCGTGATCTAAGAGGACAAGATTTCTCAGTGAACAAGCGGGTAGCAGTCACTCAGGGAAGGGGGTTACTGTGACTCTACAGCTCCCTGTCCTTAGGAGACACACTTCCGGTTAATGCTGCCCACACTTCCGGTTAATGCTGCCCACACTTCCGGTTAATGCTGCCCACACTTCCGGTTAATGCTTTCTGTGCCTGGTATTCCAGCCTGATGAATGGCTGTGCAGAGTTTTACTTTCTCAGCCTGAGCTAATTTTCACTCTTTGAAGATACAGATATATAACATAGAACTCACTGTGTGTGCAAGAGAGAGGTGGAGGAGGAGGAGGACCAGGGACGGAGGGAGAGAGAGACAAAGAATGCTTTATTTCTTCATGGATTCTCAATAATCTTTCCCTTGACTTTCCATCTGGGCTTAACACAGGCTGACACCCCAAAGGAGAATTTCATTTATTCTAGCCCCTTTTCATTAACATAACATTCCTAATTTAGTAAACTATGCCCGTGCAGTGAACTCAGGATACTGAAAATTATCATGCCAGTACATAAAGAACACAATGGCAATACGATAATAAATTGTAAGCATCATAATGATAAAATAATTATAGTAATAATACTGTAATATTGTAATAATTTAGAAAAGGATGCAGGTGGCCCTTCAGTGGAAAGATAGATAAATGAGGCTGAGTCATGCTCAATTAAGCATTTGAAAAAATGTGAAACTCAACATGCACAAATGGAATTTCTTTAGAAAGCAAATTTGTGAATGGGATTTCATACAGAAATGTTGCCAATTAAATTTTTAAACAGTCGGCACTTCCATGGTGGTTCAGTGGTTAAGATATCACCTTCCAATGCAGAGGGTGCAAGTCTGATTCCTGGTTGGGGAGCCAAGATCTCACATGTCTCATGGCCAAAACACCAAAACATAAAAGAGAAGCAGTATTGTACCAAATTCAACGAAGATTTCAAAAATGATCCCCCCCCCCCCAAAAAAAATCTTAAAAATTTTTTTACCAACAATCATCCATGATGGCTTGCTATTTCTTTACTATATGGATCTTTTCTTTCAAAGACATGCTGCTAATAAAATGAATGATAGTAAAATACCAACTATCAGTGGTTTTTCCTTTTTAAATGGATATTTATGAAATAGTAATAGTCCCAGAAAGATATGGTTTTCTAGAAGAGGAGTAATTAAAATCTCAGTGTTAGACATTGTCCCATATGCGGTGAAAATGAGCAAATCTTCCAAAAATGACTGTTCTCTTTCCACTTAAACTATTGGGAGCAGAACTGGCCAGCTAATTGCCTGTTCTAGGGAGCAATCAGCTGCCTTCCATGAATTCAAAGAGAGAAGGCCATGGGGTGAGGGCCTGGGGAAAAAGAAGAAATGCGAAGGAGAGAGGCAAAATTCTACCTACTTAAAGCAGTGGAGGACGGAAGTCTCAGCTCCACCTCCACCCTCCCCATCCTTTATGCCTCCCCACAGGAATGAATAGGCACCTAGCAGGGTATGAGCCTGGAGCTGGGCTGGGTTTGCCTTGGTTAGGCATCAGAAAGGCAAGGAGGTGGCTGGTGGAGCCAGAAACCATGTAAGTGAATGGAAAAGTGATGAGAAGACAGAAGTCTTGGGCTACATCCCTAGTAACCTGTAGATGATAGGGGAGGCGATGCTGACTTGAACACTGATGTTTAAGAACTGCTAAGCAGGGACTTCCCTGGCAGTTCAGTGGCTAAGACTCTGAGCTTCCAATGCAGGTGGCCCAGTTTCAATCCCTGGTCAGAGAACTAGGATCCCATGTGCTGCAACTAAGAGTTCACATGTCACAACTAAAAAGATCTCCAGTGCCACAAATAGAAAAAAAAAGATCCTGAATGCCACAACGATGACCCAGTGCAGTCGAATAAATAAATTAAAAAAAAAAACAAAAAAAACTGCTAGGCATGGAGTTTTATTTAAGGGGTATAATGGGACTGCTACTACTGAGTGTTTGGAAAACATGGACTTAAAAGATCCTATAATCAGGCAAAAAGGAAGGGTTTATGATGTTCTTAATCATAGCTACTGGGTAGTTTGATATAAAAATAAACAGTACTATAAACTTCAAGAGATGGATGGAAAAATCTAAAATTCCATAGCAGGACACAGAAGTCCCCTCTTGATAATAAAGACAGGAAGAATTAAAGCTAATTCAAATATTGTAATATGCATGGGAAAACACTTGGCTTTGAAACAAATAAATTAGTTTCTAATTATGAAACCTGGCTTCTTTACAAACATTGTTTTCTCTGCTTGGAGTGAGCTATTGAGGCAATTATGAATAAAAGTATTTTCTTATCACGGAAGAAGTGATGGCAAATTAGTTTATAAATATTTAGCAGTTATGCAGTCAAGCCAATAAAAAAGAACACACTTTATTGTCCATCATGCTGATTAGAGTCCTGAAATAGTGTTAAAATTAGGTTATGTTTTCCTCATTGGGAACTTCAGATATAATATTGTTATGTAATCCATTTCCCTCTCAGGAGTCTAATGGGTTCAAGTCAGGTTTGAATTCGGGTTTGGTCCTTGTGAAATGAAGAGGAGATTAGAAGTCAGTCCCGGAGATCACCAAAAATCTGATTCTGGAGCCTGATTTACTGGAATGGCTGCCAACAGAGTCATCACCAGAAACGGATATTTGTGAAACATCAGGTTTCTCCAACTTGTGCCTGGCAGACCCAGCCAGAACCCCATCTGCTCTGTCCCGTTTGTCTGTGGACTGGTTTCACTGAGACACTGGAGCAGTAAAGAGCTAAATGACATTTAACCCCAACTGCAAGCATTTAATGCTCATATCATTATAGTAATAATAAAGAAATAAATTGCTACTATAAAATAAGCAGGATAAAAAAAAAAGTGTGTGTGTGTGTATGTGTGTGTATATATATATATATATATATATAGAGAGAGAGAGAGAGAGAGAGAGAGAGAGAGAGAGCGCTTCCCAATTTCATTTTTGGAAATGGGTTTATGATGCATTACGATTTACACAAATAAAAGTCTCAGAGAGCATTGCATCTCTAAAGCATGAAGATAACTTATTGTTCTGGCAAATGATAAAGCTGCTTTACAGTGGCAGCTCTGATTTATTGAAGCAATTCACATACACTTGGAAAGTATATTAGCTTTGCCTCTGCCCACAAAGGGCACGTTTGAGCTGGGTAGGACACTCCAGTGATGAATTACAGACCAGATCCAACTGAAGGCGACTGGCACATCAAATGCCTAAAGGCTCCAAATTATAGCAAGAATGTGTTTTCCATGGTAATCCCTCACATGCAGTGGCATCTATGGTAGGCAAAGAAACAAATTAGGGCCTCACTCTTTTATTTCATGACAGTGATTTTTAGTAACAAAGCTTCTCTTGTTTTTTATCAGTAGAGAGACTGGCATCCCACATTGTATCCAATATTAGCTTAGGCATGTGTGCCCTTAAAACTACAACTGGTTACCAACTGGTTTCAGGATGAAACTTGGCAGAACCATGTACCCAAACACCCAGTTTCCTCTTTGAAGAGGAGAAACATGACTCCAGCTATATGACCCGCATTTGAAATCTAGAAAGTTAAAGCCCTAAGGGAAGATCACTGGGTAGAAGATTTCACCACACTGGATCTCAGATAATCCCCCTTCACAGAAAAGAGGTACCTGAGGATAGAAAGTCTTCAGAATCAGAGCCCATTTCTTCGGCAGGCTCAGTGAGGTACCCAGAGTGACAGGACACATCAGTCACTGTGACCTGCGTATCAAGCACTGAGTCCCCACAGTCTCAGCCATCTCCTCTCATTACTGCATTCACCACGGATGAGCCAGTGCTGGGATTCCCTCCACTTTGCAGATGAGAACACCGAGGTAGAAGGGTCACACGGCTATAAAGGCTGTGTGAAGCCAGGTCATCTAACTTCTCAGTTCTTATTTCTAACCATTCCATTATATGGGACAAATTTCTTCTGCGTCATAACTATGGAGGCTGATCTGTTTTAAAGGACTAATTTTTATCTTTTCCACCTTTCTCATTTTTGATCTCAGTAGGAGGAAACTACTTACACTCAATTAATTGAATAGGTGCTGAAAGCACGTGACTTGCATTTGCATTCTCGTGTCACCTCTTTGTTTCTTGGAATGGCTGAGCTTTGTTCCTTGGCAAGAAAGCATGCGAAATTGCATCCCAGCTGACGAGAATGATGGGTGATTGATTTTCAGTGCACTGATGTTTCACTTAGGGAATAAAAGGAAGGAAGCAGGGCCAAAGAGAGAACCCAGTTAACTACTTGTTACAGTGTTTCTGTACTAAACCTCATGCTTTTTCTTCTTAGCTAAGCTTCTTAGCTATCACTCAGAATCAGTCTTAGACATGTCTCTAACAAGCTCTGTTATCACTCTCTCAACCCAAGTCAGAGCAGAAGGAAAAAAAGGGGGCGAAAGCAATCCTGCTCAGAATCTGACATTCTGACAGACATAACTCAGCAAAAAGAAGTGTAGTATTGGGATGGGGTAAGAACAATGCTGTGTTCAGTGAATCTATTCTATTTTGTCAGGTGGGAAAGTGAAATTACTTCTGCACAATTTCTATCCAAAATTTAACATCAGTTGCTAAAAAGGATAATTTTCTTCCTTTTTAAAAAAAAACTAAGCATAATTTTCCCTGCCCTTCAGCAATAGTACATACATTAGACAATAATGTATTTCTCATGATTTAAATCCTGATGCTGTGGCTTTGTATTTAGCCAACAGAACAAAGACAATTACTTCAGATTCTGACAAACAAAGAGGTTTTGGAAGTAACAAGTCTTAAAACTCCTTGCCATAACTTCAAAATACTTAAACAAAATCCACTCTTGACTCTGTAAACCTATGTTTACATGTATACGGATTTTGATCTTTCATATACAAACAAGAGAAACTAACATTTTTGTAAAAGTGGTAGATTTACATTTGCTTCTCTACAACCATTTAGAAAACTAAAATGCATATATTATATATGTGTGTGTGTATATATATATATATATATGCAAACATAAAACTAAAGCCTCACCCCCCCCAACATTATCTAAGGTCTCTTTTTTGCCCAGTAATTCTGAGTTTCTCCTGATCTGTTTGTGACCAAAGAAAACTGTGCTTGAGTGAGTAACCTGAGTTAGGGATGAGGGTATAACACTTTCTGAGATCAATTTCTGACTTCTACACACTGTGTCCTTTGTTGCTATCTCCCCATAGGCATGGAGGAAAGCAAGAAAAGATACAAATATACCCAAGAGGCACTCGTCAGCCCTTAGAGAGACAACAAATGAGAGTCCATGGAAGACAAAAACTGCTAAACCTGTTGCCACACCACTGTATGTTGGTTACATCTGTTACATTTCTAGGGCAAGCCATCAACCTTTAAAATCAAAGCCACCATATCACAAAGAAACATGTCTAAAAATGCTCTTATTTATCATGCAAAAGTATGCATGTAAAACAGCTCTAGTTTTCTTGACAAGTATGTCTAAGAAGGACTCACACTATTCTTTTTCATCAAACTCCGGCAACTGGTGATGGACAGGGAGGCCTGGTGTGCTGCAGTCCATGAGGTCACAAAGAGTCAGATACAACTGAGCGACTGAACTAAACTGAACTATAAATATACTATATATATATATATATATTTTTTTTTTTTTTTTTCTTTTTAGCTTACCCACAAAAGTTAAAACATTCACCATATTCTTTCATGGGACCAGAAGAGAGACTAACATTTAATTTCCTAAAACAAATGAATTTCTTTTAAAAATGTACCTTTCTGAAAAAAATTTATTTATCTCTGGCTGCACTGGGTCCTCACTGCTGTCTGGACTTTTTCCTAGTTGGGGCATGCAGGGCTATTCTGTGTTGTGGTGAGCGGGCTTCTCACTGCAGTGTCTCCTGTGGGGAATGGGTTCTGGGGCGTACAGGCTTCAGCAGTTGTGGCACGCAGGCTTAGCTGCTCCATGGCAAGTGGGATCTTCCCAGACTAGGGATCGAACCTGTGTCCCCTCACTGGTGGGTGGATTCTTTACCGCTGAGCTACCAGGGAAGCCCCCAAAATATACCTTTTTATTTTAGTGATCCTTAGCAAATCAACCCCTTCGAAGATCCGATTTGATCAACACAATAGTCATTCACAAAGTTTAACTGTTGAAGAACAGTTTCTGAATGCTTCCACAAATATTAGAAAGTGATGAAAAAATTTGAAATAATACCCCTTAGCACACAATTTCTACACTGGGACTGGGGGTTTGCCCCTACCGAGGCCTCTGCATTGTTAGTTATGTCTTCAGACTCAAGGTCAATGTACTGTATTCACTTTTATCAAATGTACTAGGGACTTCCCTGGTGGTCCAAGGGTTAGTAATCTGCCCTGCAATGCAGGGGACATGGGTTCGATCCCTGGTCAGGAAACTAAGCTCTCACAGGCTACGGAGCTACTGAGCCTGTATGATGCAACTACTCAATCTGTGTGCTGCAACAAAAGATCCCTCATTATGCACTGATGTCCTGAGTGCCGTGTCTAAGACCCAATGCAGCCAAATAAATACATAATATTTTTTTAAAATGCATTCAATTTTATGGTAATCCCTAAAGGACTTGTGGTTGTCAAATGAGACTTGCTGGGTTATCATTTTGATATTGGATGAGCTCTATGTGGTTCCATGGCATTTGGTAAAGCTCTCTTCCTTCGCAGAGGGAAAACATGGGGGAGGAAGTCAACATCCGCCTCCTCACTCTTCACAAGGCATGCCACTGAAAGGCAGGTAGATGCTACAAGTTGTTGTTCAGTTGCTAAGTCCTGTCCTACTCTGCGACCCAATGGACAGCAACACACCAGGCTTCCCCGTCCTTCACCACTTCCCAGTGTTTGCTCAAACTCATATCCATTGAGCTGATGATACCATCCAACCATCTCATCCTCCTGTCCTCAATCTTTCCCAGCATCAGGGTCTTTTCCAATGAGTTAGCTCTTCTCATCAGGTGGCCAAAGTACTGGAGCTTCAGCTTCAGCACTAGTCCTTCCAATGAATATTCAGGGTTGATTTCCTTTAGGATTGACTGGTTTGATCTCCGCACTGTCCAAGGGACTCTCAAGAGTCTTCTCCAGCACCATAGTTCAAAAGCATCAATTCTTTGTTGTTCAGCCTTCCTTATGGTCCAACTCTCACATCTATAGATGATTACTGGAAAAACCACAGCTTTTGGAGAAGGAAATGGCAACCCACTCCAGTATACTTGCCTGGAGAATCCCATGGACAGAGGAGCCTGGCAGGCTACAGTCCATGGGGTCATGAAGAGTGGGACATGACTGAACCAACTGAGGAGGCACACAGCCTTTGTTACATGTAAAATGAATACATTTACTTAACACTAATTTACTGAGACCTATATGTATCGAGCACAGAAGTGAAGAAAACAAAAATCCTTCCCTTCAAAAAAAAAAAAAAAAAACACAGCTTTGACAATACGGACCTTTGTCAGCAAAGTGATGTCGCTGCTTTTTACTGTGTTATCTAGGTCTGTCATAGCTTTTCTTACAAAGCAGGCACCTACCAAGCCTTTTAAACACTGATATCAGTTGCAGAACACGCAGTCCTAGGCAGGATTTCCTCCAGGGGACTGCAAGCCACACTATGTTGGCGACTCCCTCATGGGCTGCCCTGAGGCTAGGCAAGCAGACCACCTCCCACTAAGATCCCCGGTGGGTGGGCGGGAATGATGAAAGGGGAAGAATTCTTAATCAGAATCACCGGCATGTTAATACAACAAAAGTATGTCAGTTAATTACATTAGAGAACTTTTGATAGGTTTCCTCACCCCTCACTGTGTAATCATTTTAAAAAGACATACAGCGCCACTCATCTTAGAGTGGGATTTTTCTTCTACCACATCTAATTGTTTGGGTCTATATTTGTGTCTGCTACTGAGGCCTCTGATTCACTTCTTCAGTGATTATTTCAAAAAGATTTCAGGACTTCACTGGTGGTCCACTGGTTAGCAATCTGTCTGCCAATGCAGGGGACATAGGTTCACGCCCTGATCCAGGAACATCCCACATGCTGTGGAGTCACTGAGTCCGTGACTCACAACTATTAAGCCTGTGCTCTAGAGTTCAGGAGCTGCAACTACTGAAGTCAGCGCTCCTAGAGTGTTCTGCAAGAAGAGAAGCCACTGGAATGAGAAGCCCACACACCCTGACTAGAGAGTAACCCCCACCTGCTGCACCTAGAGAAAAGTCCGAGCAGCAATGAAGACCCAGTGCAGACAAAAACAAACTAAAAAAAAAACCCCAATTAAAAAAAAAAAACCAAACAGATTTCAGGGCACCTGGTCTGTCTGAGCATAAGAATCCATAACATTTAGTGAAAGAAGTCCTTGAGGGATAGAGGGGAAACGGAAACAACCCCTCCCCACTAGAACTGAACAATCCTGGGAATGATGTTGTTTTAGAGTTTATTTGGCTCCAGAGGTCAATTCTGATTTTGAACTTCTGCCCATCAATAGAACACTAAATTAAGACTTCACAAAACTTCAACAATATGCAGGTCTTTAAATTAGGGTTAAACTGGACATTTAGAACCATCTTTTCCAACATTTGGTCTTATCATTTTAGGAAATGCTGCCATTTGTTCATTCAGAAATATTGATTGTGTGCCTGCTATGTGAGGTTTATATTGACACAACTGGTCTCCACCGGCAGTAAGAGGTCAGGGATGCTTTCCTTCTCCAGCCCTTTAGCCTTCATGAATCCAAGGCTGATCAGGCTCATGCGGTGGTAAAGCATCTGCCTGCAATGCAAGAGGCCTGGGTTGGGAAGATTCCCTGGAGGAGGGCATGGCAACCCACTTCAGTATTCTTGCCTGGAGAATGCCATGGACAGAGGAGCCTGGCAGGCTACAGTCCATGGGATCGCAAAGAGTTGGCGACGACTGAGTAACTAAAGTGAAAGTGAAAGTGAAGTCGCTCAGTCGTGTCCGACTCTTTGCGACCCCATGGACTGTAGCCCACCAGGCTTCTCCGTCCATGGGATTTCCCAGGCAAGAGTACTGGAGTGGGTTGCCATTTCCTTCTCCAGGGGATCTTCCCGACCCAGGGGTCGAACCTGGGTCTCCCACATTGCAGGCAGACACTTTAACCTCTGAGCCACCCCCTATAGCATGGCATAAAGAGTGAGAGAAAATGCGTGAGGATCTGAAGGTCCCAGACAGGGTTCTAATATTCTAATAGTCGAATAGTGTCACACCTGTGGGTCACATGGGAATAGTGCTTCATATGTGCACATACGCGGTGTCTGTTGCCAACCTCAGTGATTGAATGTGAAGAGTAAATAAGTAAACACGGAGAAACGGTATCAGCATCTCCTTAAGAGCATCACAAGTATCACTTTCACAGTGTTCAAGGTATAGTCTATCTTCATTATTAACTCAAATATTTTCCATGACAGAATATCTCTGTAATTTTAACTAACTAATTTTCTTTATTTTTCTATCATCTACTCCCTATCAGGTTGACCAGAAAATTGATTTGGATTTTTCTGTAACACCTTGTGGAAAAACCCAAATGAACTTTTTGGACAATCCAGTATCTATCCATCTATCTACTTATTTAAATTTTTATTTTATATTGGAGTATAGTTAATTCTCTGTAATTTTAGTTTAAAATAGGTGAAAAGAGAATTGCTGGAAAAAATTTATGTGGAATAATAATGATGTATTCCATATGCGTGTACATGTGGGTGTGTGAGTGTGTCTGTGTGTGTAGCTGTTATAGTTTTTGATTTGCATGTTGAGGACTCTGCTATTTAAGCATGTTGTAAAATCACAACAGATGTGAGCAGATGCCTGGATGGGGGTGCAAGTGGCTTCCTTGTGGGATGACACCAGGCCTATGTCTCCAAATATCACTGAATTTCTGCCCGGTTTTATTAGGGGCTCAATAAATAAATGCCTGATTACAAAACCACTTGGAAATTAAACCTGTACAAACAAAACTCATGATACACCTGAACAAACTTTTTGGTCATTAACATCATTGGTGGCTGCAGTGCTAATCTTTCCAGGCCCTACATACTGGAAATTCACAGTATTTGAGTTTCCACTTTCCACCATTTAATAATAAAAAGTCATACTGGTTCTTAATTCTACTTAGTTTTCCCTCAGAGAAGATTAAAATATGCTCCGCAAAGACATACTAGAGGGACTTCCCTGAAGCTCCAGTGGCTAAGCCTCTGAGTTCCCAGTGCAGGGGGCCTGGGTTCGATCCCTAGTCAGGGGACTAGATCCCACATGCCACAACGAAAGATCCTGCATGCCACAATTAAGACCCAGAGCAGCCAAATAAATAAATTTAAAGAAATCCCAATAAAACAGACTAGAACACTAACTCTGCTGACAATCTTGATGGGCTACCTCCATGGACATCAAGGCACAGAGAGGAGGAGGAGGAGGTGCAGAGGGCTGTTCTCCAATAGGAAGTCCCTGGGCTCATGGGAGCAGAGACTATATAACTGTATCCTGTTATTGTATAAAGAAGAAACACCCAGGAAGGCACAGAGGTCACGTGCCTAGTTTACTAGTAGCTTTGCTTTATAAGCAGTCAAGAGGGAAGGGATATATGTATATATCTTTCCTGGTGGCTCAGATGGTCAAGAATCTGCCTGCAATGCAGGAGACCTGGGCTCAAGCCCTAGGTGGGGAAGATCCCCTGGAGAAGGAAATGCCTACCCACTCCAGTATTCTTTCCTGGAGAATTCCATGGACAGAGGAGTCTGGCGGGCTACAGTTTATGGGGTTGCAAAGGGTCGACAGAGCTGAGCGACTAACACTTTCACTTTCAACATGCACGTGTGATCCATAGGCCGATTCACTTCATTGTACAGCAGAGACTGACACGCTGACACAGCATTATAAAGCAGTTATACTCCAGTTAAAAAAAAGTAAAAAAAACAAAACCAGAAAATGCTGGTCACTTTTGTCACGGACCTTGCCTACTCTAACCCCTTCATCTTAATAATCATCTCTGAACACATCCCTCAATCTAGAGCACCCACATTTGCTGCATCTGACAGGATTCTTGACAACACAGACATCTTGGAAAATATGGATGGAAATCTCCCCCAACTTGAACCCGATGGTGTTCCTGCTCATGAGGATTCTTTAGAACGTAGAGAAGGAAATAAACATCCGAGGAATTCTCAATGTAGATTAACTTTAGGGCAATGGCTCTTAAAGATTAATGGCCTATTAATTGCTTAAGAATGCATTTTGCAAAAGGTGATCTGTCTGAGCGTTAGAATCCGTAGCACTTAGTTAAAATTTAAAAAAAAAAAAATGCTTTTGAAGAGACTGAAGAAACGTACCCTCTCTACAAAAGCAGAGTATTCCTGGGGGAGAGGTGGTACCCAGCCTACAGTAACTCAGGAAAACCCAGTTATCTGTACTTTTGATAAGCTCCCCTCCCCATCCTAATGCAGAGGGACCATCTCGTGAGACATGGTGATTTAGGAATGATGACCGCGTCTTTTTCCAATGGCTAATTCCCAACACATCAACACCTCTCCTGAAGAAGAATCTAACAGCCCCAGCTCCGTGATGGGGTCTTTAGAATCTTTAAAGTTTCCAATTGCTTTCACAATGCTTCCGAATCTTTCCAGGTATGTAACAGCATCCTAATAAATCAATGAAATTCATCTCAAGCCCCTTGAAGAGACATCAAATTCCCAGCTGATTTATTTTTCTACTTCCTGCTTCAACTTGCATGCCTGTTAGCTCCCAAAATAAAGCCATATGCAGTGATTTCACAGAGGTTCTGGTTTGCCTGGAGCCTCTCACATCCCCTCCACCCAACAGGGGCTTCTGCTGCAAATTTAGCGGAAAGAGCCAGATGGTAGTTGTCTTGTACAAGCGCTGGCTGTCACCACCAGGCAAACGTACAGGATTCAAGTAGCTGGTCTTCCCTACAGTCCTGTGGACCCTGGGGGCCACCAGTGTGAGCTGGGATAGGAAGTGAGCTCGTGGGATGCTGCGAGCTGGCATTACTGAGTCACGTCATTTACAGTCACTGTCACCACAAACCAACAAACACAACAACAGAGGAGGGAAAAAGAAAAAGGAAGAAAGATTTCTGTGCCTTTTTAACTCTGTTTCACAGCCTCTTGAATAAACCCTGGCATATCTTCTCAGGTTTTTTAATCTCTATTTATTGATACGCACAGGGACAGTGTGATGTTTAATACATGCCATCTAGTTCCAGAAGGCATGATGTAGTTCCTGCAACATTACAGTAGCTCCAAATGCTCTGGTTCATTCTAGCCGGTGATGGGGAAAACGATCCGGTGTGTTAGTGCTTGTTGACAGTGTCATGAGAACTCCTTGGCAAAACACACTCATTTTCTACACGTACTATGTTTTTGTTTTATTTTGGCAGCACCACACGGCATGGAGGGTCTTAGTTCCTGGACCAGGGATTGAACCTGCACCCCTTGCAGTGGGAGCACAGAGTCTTAACCGCTGGATCGCCAGGGAAGTCCCCGCACTTAATACCTTTTTTTCAGTCCTTCACTTTAGAAAGAATGGGCAGATTTCTGCAAGGAGAGAGACTTCAGGAGAAATCAACTTGTCAACAACCTGACCTTGCACTTCCAGCCTCTAAAAAGGGGAGAAGTAAATTCCAGTTCTTTATGGTACACACACGCACACACACACACCACATACAACATACACACCACACACACACACACACACACACACGGCAGATACTAATTCTCTCTTTTTTTTTGCTACTTGTGCTGAATACTTGTTCCTGAATAAGAGACAATAAATCTCTTGGCAAACACTTAGAATCCTGAAGTTCCAAACTGAACAGGTGGTTCAATTACCTGGAAAAAGAAGCAAAGGCCCACAACACACTAAATATCCTTCCACAGCTGACAAACTCAGCAGCACTAGAATGCAGAAATCAAAAATTTCATGTGCATACTCTCTATCATTGTTCTGAGGAAGGAAAAAACTCTGAGAAGAGGGATGGAGTGGGTTAGGAAGAGGGTGAGTTTGGAACGTAGGCTGATGCGGGATTATTGACTTCCCAGGCCACTGTGAGAGCTTAGGACCGAAAATGACATCAGCTGGTTCCCACACCTACTGAATGATGTCCCTGGAATCAGACTTCCTAGATTCACCTACCTATTGATATCAATTCACATGCCAGTATTTGTCTTGCCATTTTTAACAGAGGGATAAAAGCATTTTGAGCTCATGGGCACTTTTTTAGAAGCATACTTAGTATGTCATAAGTTCTGCCAAATTAATACATTAATTTTCACACCAGTTACCAAATATGCCATCATATCCTGCCAGAATTTAGGAAAAAACCTATTATGCAAATTAATCATTGAAAATAAATGTAAGAATAAGTGTTACCAGTCATTTAAATTCAGTTTAAATGGATGGACACATTCCATGTGCATGGGCACATACACAAACACACAGACTCCTTAAAACAGCATTTCCTTTTCTCTGTTTGCATTTCTAGAAAATACCAGCTAAGGGCAATAATGAAACAATTCCCATTCACAGATGAACTATTTACATCAATGGGAAGAGAGAGCAAGTGATTGGTAGTGGGGGTCAATGGCTAAACATATGGAGGAGGGCAAGCAGTCTTGTCTCAACTTTAGTTTCTGTGCCTGACAAACAGCAGTGTCAAGGGGCCCCAGGGAAGGAGGTAGGGAGCACATGTCTCCATGCTTTTTCCCCCAGGTTCTTGTTGCCAAGGAAACCTTCTCCTTTGTGTGGCACGTTCCCAGAGATGCTCGAGGTTGACTCCAACTCTGGAGTGTGTGAGCTCCTTGAATTGTGTCATTTTAACAATGGGAAATTAAAAAGACAAGATTGCTTGACAGAAGGTAGAGAAATACCCTGAAATTTCTGTGAAGCCCTCCCTGTTTGGGGAAGAGAAAAGCAAAGCCAATAACAACAGTCTGTTATGAAACAGTCCTGGGATGTGGAAGTTTAAAGATAGATAGATAAGTCAGAGATTTGAAGGCTTTAATTCCCCCATCACGTATGCCTTCATATTTAATTTCAGTTATTATTTTTTTTAATTGAAGAGGAGACGAGAAGTGCAACAACTGTTCTGGGAAATAGTCCATGTTGTAACTGTTGTTACTATGCAAGGTATTTTGGGATATTTGGGGTTCTCTTGGGTATTTCCAGGTGACTAAGGCAAGGCTGGGCCTACAAGGTTGGAAGCAAGATGATTCATTATTGCTATCAAAATTATGCCACACACCACACTATTATAATTAAATTTTCAATATTGTTTGCTGCCAGTATGTACAACTATAATTACTTCCTGTATTGCATCCTTATAGTTTGCAACAATGTTAAACTCACTCACTAGTTCTAGTTTGTAGACTGTCTTGAATTTTTTATTTAAACATTCATGCCAGGACTCCTCTGGTGCTCCAGGGGTTAAGAGTCCACCTTCCAAGGCAGAGGACTCAGGTATGATTCCTGGTCAGGGAACTAATTTTCCACACACCACAGAGCTTAAGTCCAAGCAATACAACTATGGCGCCCACACACCATAACTAAGATCTGACATGGCCAAAAAATAAAACATTATAAAAAAATAGTAAATGTGCATGTTCACCTGTAAACACCGTTTTGCACAGAAATATAGTGTTGTAGAACTGTTCTGAGAATCATTTACATGCAAGTAAAACAATAAGGTGTTTTCAATAAATAAAAATATTAAGAAACTGCCATGATCTACGATTATGTGCCTATATACAACAAGCGTATGCAGAAGTTCAAAGGCAGAAAAAGAGAGGCAAAAAAAAAAAAAAACAACTGTTCTGATAGCAAGGAGTTTTTGTGTTTTTCAAAAAATTCTTTTAAGTACTGTGCTGTTTTTACAGTTTATAAAAAGTTATATGTTCTAAATAAAATGACAAAAATTACCACTAGGATTGCAAACTGCCACAATTTTCATCTAGGCAGGAGCTTAACTCTCTGATTTATCTTTTGTCCTTGGATTGTTCTTTTTGACTAGCTTCCCAGTAAAAAGAGAGCCTTTCCTTCAAGATGGACCCAGCTGGTATCAACTGAGTGTTAGGTAGTTAGAAGAGGACAAAAGGGTCCAAAATGGCCATGGCTAAAAGAGTAAGAAGGGAAAAGCCCATGAAACAGAACAAAGGAAGGTCCGAGGACCAGAGTGAGGACTCGGGTAAAACAAACAGCACTCTTGGCTAGCCCAGTTGACATAGGGCAGGCCCAAGGGGAGGAGAAAAAACATATAAAAAGAGGAGTAAAACTGGGCCAGGGGCTTTTCCCTTCTCTCTCTTTTAGCCACCACCATTTTAGACTCCTTTTTCCTTTTCTATCTACCTAGCATGAGGAAGCCAAGGTGTTCATCAAAATTCATCAAAGAGTAACCCCAGTCCTTTGACCTCTATCATATAAAATTAATACCACACAGTCCAGTTAACATGGTCCATGCAAAGATGAATCATTAGAGCGATAGTTATCTATGCATTGTTTTCCTTGGGAAAGAAATGCACACAATCCCACCTGGAGATAAGTCTGACACATCCTACTGCGTGTTCTTACAAACCCTTGAAATGTGTACTCCACTGCATAGCCTGCATTTGCGGGGGGGGGGGGGGGGGGGGCGGCGCTCTATTCTGACTCCTCTTTCTGCCATTTATTTTTTGTTCTTTAAACAGTTATGACCCACAATGGCTCATAAAAAGTTCAGTGGTGCTGGACCTACTTCAAAAATAAAAACAAAAAAACCAACAGAGTAAGAGCATCTGGGAAAAAACTTATAAATGCAATTTTAATGAGTCTCTAGGCGCCTTTGAGGAAATGGTGTGGGAATCTGGGAGAAGATGTCAGTGGGCGATTAGGGATTGGTGGCTGTCCTCGAAGGCTATCACAGTCCTCGCTGCAGCCAGGAAAGATGGGCTGACAGTTGTGAAAAGAACTTGGAAGCAACCACGCAGGGGAACTGTGGCCGTTTCAGGGATCTGAACAAGAGCATGGGTGTGAAGTCCACTGCACGCTGCTCTTGCAATGAAGAGCTGTGCAAAAATGCCTCTGCCATGGAATCTTGCTGTTACAAATGAGTTAGGGATCCTACTTGAAAGCAGGCAACCCCCAACTTTAAAGAGGTATCCCCTCTTTAAAGAAGAGGGGATGTGAGCCCTGTGCGTCTTTGAGAACTACCCTAATTTTACAAGCCTCCAATAATCCTGCAGCCTTCCTGGGTTCAGTCACTGCTGTCTGGATCCAGAGCTATCAGGTTTATGAGGCATCATGTGGACAGAGAGGCCAGTGGCATTTCAAAGCTGAAGGGGGTGATTACAATTTTGTGCTTGTGCTGCTGGTCTGAGGAAGGGGCAAGCCAGGACTTTGTGACTAAAGTAAGTCCATGCTGAATGGCTTGGCTGAATATATGTGTGTGTGTGTGTGTGTGTGTGTGTGTGTATATATATATATATACACATATATATACGTATATATATGTATGTATATATATGTATATATACATATATGGTGTCCCTAAAGAAATAGTCACATCTGAAGACAGAGGAAAAAAGAAAGAATTTTAGTATTAGTTGCTCAGTTGTGTCTGACTCTTTGCGACTCATGGACTATAGGCTGCCAGGTTCCTCTGTCCATAGAATTCTCTAGGCAAGAATACTGGAGTGTGTTGCCATTTCCTCCTCCAGGGGATTTTCCCAACTCAGATCGAACCTGGGTCTCCTGCACTGCAGCTAAATTTTCTACCACTGAGCCACCTGGGAAGAGGAGCTTATTTCAGGGCTACTTCTTTGAGATAGTGTCCTTTGATGTTAGTGATTTGCACAGTTTTCTATTCAAAATTAGAAAAACATCAACAATGTTAAGCAATAGTGAACTCCTTGGAATGACAAATTTAAACACTAGGCTAATAATTTTTTCTGTGGGTACCATGTTAGCTTGGAATTTGGAAAGCAAGATATAAATAACATAATTCAAGATGCCGGTCACTGTTTTATCACCACAAATTTCTAAGTGAAACCAATCCCTGAAGGCTCACTTGATGCTTGCTCTAGGGACAGCACTGGAGACAAAGGATAGTCTGGTAAGTTTCATGCTCTACGTGGGAACATAGGGAAAATCCATCTCATTTTTCTGAATCATCTGAATGTTAGATTGTGGACGTCTTTGGGAGAAAGCAGTGTCCTATCCCTTAATGGCAAGGGATGTGTAGAGTGGAAAGAAATGAGATTGAAAAATTAAAGTAAAGGGGGAAATGCAGACAATAAACAAATGAGATATAAGAGACAAGCAGAGTTTGCAGGGAAAATCTTATTTAATACAAGGGAAGATGAAAAGGAAAACAAATGACAAACAGGAGAGACAGACTGACTGTTTATGCAGAGTTAGAATTAAAGATAGAATATAGGGACTTCCCTGGTGGCCTAGTGGTTAAGATACTGCACTTCCACTGAACCCATTGACAATCCCTGATCAGGGAACTAAGATCGCACATGCCGTGCGGCCAAAAAGTAAATATTTTTAAAAAAAATTAATAAAAGTAAAGATGGAAAATAAAATAAGAAAATAGATTTAGGGATGGGAAGGAAACAGAGACCATGAAGAATGAAAAAAAAATATTTTCTAAAGAAAAATGCTGCTGAAAAATGAAGTCATTCATAGACCTAGGTGACAGCAGAAATTGTTGGCAACCAAGTTGTAAGAAATAAAAAAAATGCAGCACAGAAAAGGGAGGGTCAAGACTATGTATGGCACAAAGCATCTTAAATTCTCTTAGTTTACTTTGGCTTTATATCATCAGGTAAATCTGACACCTTAAAACAAGTAGTTTGCATTCTTTGGATATCACTATTGCATTCATATTCTCTTAGGACAATCACACATGAAAGATGTTAGTTTTCAAAAAACAGTATTTGTGTGCTTTTCTGGCCACATTTCTTTCCTTATAATCCTCTGACTCTTTTTTTCTTTAACAAGCGACGTTTTCCACTTTCTGTTGCATAAGACAAAGAAAAGAGATAATGTTATGATCTGTCTTACTTACGATCTTTACAGAAGAGCAGAAAGCCTGTCACAGTCTGTTTAACTGTGCAAAATTAACACCAAAAGTACATAAAATGCAAAGTGTTAAAGTATCTATTTCAAATTTGTTGAATAAATTCTTTTACCATGACCTGAGGGACAGAGGGACTTACCCATCTATGTTGCTTTCCGAACCTGTAAGATTTTCAGACCTAAAAATAGCATGATTCCTATCATTGCTTCTAATAGTGTTAACCTTTCCCAGAATCCCAGCTTAACACTTCTCATTCCTATTTCTGTAAATGGAATAATTAGACCAATTAATGAAAGAAACACATGAACATTTCCATAGAAACCTTTTCCAGACTGATATTTTCGGAACAGCATGTTCTGCAAGGATTTATCCATGTGACTTCCTCTGATGTTAACAGATATCAGACAATTAAATTCTCCTGGAACTGTTTTATAATTTACCCCCTCTGCTCTTAGGAACATAATAATGCAGACATCCAAAGTGCAATCACTTCCTTAGAGTTGTCAAGTATAAAAATTTTCGCATCGCTTCTCTGAGTGATTATTGGTTATATATTCGTTCTCAAATGAAAAAAAAAAAAGGTTTGTGAGGTTTCAAATATTAAAATGTATGGAAATTCTATGAAGGGTAATTAGGAAAATAGTTCTTTTTTTAAAAAAGAATCATCAAATTTGGGAAATAAATTTAAGATAAAAAGAGAAGGTCCCAATTTCTATAAACGAGCATCTCTTATTGGTCACACTGGTCAACCACATTCTTTCTTTAGTTCTGATCTCTGATGCTGTCTCCTCAGCTTAGCCAATCCTGAGAGGGAAAGAAGTCAAGGTGGGGAATATCATCCTAAGAACAAAGACAGAGAAAATATTTTTAAAGATAAAACCCTTCTCAATTACATTGAAACTGACTGCTTAGTAAGTAAGGCTAAAAGTACAGGAGTCACTGTCAAGTTCACTCAACGGTTCTGGTTAAACAAATTTATAGACTCCATTAAGGTACATTTTGCCCCATCCCAAATGTGTTTCAGAACAACATTAAAGAGGCAATAATCTTCCTTCTCAGTAGGAGCTGTTAATAGGAACAATATGCTATTACAACAAGAAATATTACTCCTAAAAGAAAGAAAAAACTAATACGTTGCTTTTCCTATCAGGAAAGGCGCACAGGCTTTGGTTTATCTTCAGATATACCCAGGTCACAGATAATTCTATCTTCCTGCCAGGAATGCCATCCAACTCCATTCCATTGTTGTACTTCCAGAAGGCAACTAAAACGATTAAAGGAAAGCTCTGCCACAGCCAAAGGATGATGTGGGTAGTTTTCCAGGGCCTGGTTATTCCCTGCCATCTGAATACTATCAAAACTAGTCACATGTATGACTTTTGATGTGAGCATTATTACTTTATAGACATTTCCAAATTGCTCAGTATATGAAGATCTAAATAGGGGGCTACCCTGGTGGTTCAGACAGTAAAGAATCTGCCTACAGTGTGGGAGACCTGGGTTCGATCCCTGGGTTGAGAAGACCCCCTGGAAGAAGGCATGGCAACCCACTCTAGTATTCTTGCCTGGAGAATCTCAATGGACAGAGGAGCCTGGTGGGCTACAGTCCATGGGGTCGTGAAGAGTCTGACATGACTGAGCGACTAACCACAGCACTGCGGGTCCACTGGTTAAGACACCACGCTTCCACTGCAGGGGGAGTGGGTTAGATCTCTGGTCAGGAAACTAAGATCCCACATGCTATGCAGCACAGCCAAAAACAAACAAATGAAAAGAAAATCCAAACTTACAGTATCCCTGAATATGGATCTATGACATAGTCCTTGGGCATTTAAACTTTGAAAAAGATGTGTATATTTGTTTGTTGAAGTGGACTGGTTAGTTAGGCTGTCTTTTACTTGATTTCATAACACTGAATTATATGCTCTTTTGATGCTTACATTGGAGGGGTGAAAAGTGAAAGTGAAGTCACTCACTCATTTCTGGAGGGGTGAGCAGCTTTCATTTAATATTTTAAACCTTCACACATTTTTCTCTCACTCACATGCACATGCTCCCTGGCTCTGATGAGAGAGACTCCACGTTGGGTAGGAGATTGATCTTTGGTTTCCTCATCTAGCAAAACTGAGTGTTTAACTTCCATTTCCATTTCTATCAGTAGTACTATTTAAATCTCACGATGACTGGTGAGCTGAGTGCAAGATAAAGTCCAAGTGAGGTTTACCTTAAATACTAATGAAAAAAAATGAATCAAGTTCAAAAACTTCTAAAGACCTCCATCATTGCCTCCTGCAAGAAATCCCATCTTCCCTATCACAAGGCAGGGTGGAGTCTCACCAACACAACACAGCGACCTGAGCAGAGCAGAAAGAAATTAGGTAAGCCTGCAGAAGCCCCACAAAAGCTGCAGGCAGTTTTGCAATATGATGTAACCTTGTTACGATTTCCTTTTCATTGTTTCCTTTTGAACTAGTTTTAAAAGTAAAACACTGTCATGGAAAATGCTCTATGAAATCCGTTTTTATCCAAAATGCATCATTTAGCAGATGGCTGGGAGCAGGAGAACGTGGGAGAGGAAAAGGATTTAAAAAGTAGAAGTGAGAGGCATCTCCACAATTTTCAGAATCCCCCTCAAAAGATCCATAGGAGTTATAATCTAGTCTAATTTAAGATTCCACTAAGTTTCGTGGGTTTTTTCCCCCTTTCTGCTCTGAAGCCATCCATGTTCTCTTCCTATTGTTCTACTTTTTTAAAAATTTTTAATTGGAGGATAGCTGTTCTACAATATTGTGTTAGTTTGTTTTCATGACAATCAAGAATACAGAATCTTTTGCTCTATCAAGAAAGCAGACCACTGGACTGTCCCTTATAAAGCGGTTACCCTCATGATTTTCATACCTAGACCTAAAGTCGTATTACTGCCGCTAAGCAACAGGGCTGAAAGCCTGGTGTGAGAGAGACAGGGCAGCAGCTTACAGAAGACCTCACCCAAACTCCACTGGTCACAGGGCCTTTCCCTTCCTGACTATGGAATGGGATTTCTATGGAATGCTTCCAGCTTCTTTTAGGGAAGGAAGCATTTCTTGTTTATTTGGGAAAGGAACCAACATGCTCCATATAGCTACAGACCTCCCTCCATCCTTAGACTTCAGGAGTATGGGGTTGGGGGGTGCAACCTTTGTCTTGAGATTCATTTCAGGACTTTAGGAAGTCTTATAGTTGGAGTTGTGAATCTCCACCTCTCTGCAACAGACAGAATGAGCAAATAAAAATCAGCACAATTATAGAAGATCTGAACAACAAAATAAATAGGATTTGACTGAAATGTAGAGAACATTCCACCTAACAACAACAGAATACCCATTTATTCCAAGTGCTTAAAGGAACATTCACCAAGAGAGACCATATCCTGGGCTATAAAACCAACCTCAACAATTTCATAAGAACTGAAATCAGTTATAGTTTTTGACAAAAATGAAATCAGTCTAGAATCAATAACAGAAATACACAGGGAAATCTCCAAACACTTGCACATTAAACAACACACTTCTAAATAAACCATGGGCCAAAGAGGAAATCTTCAAGAAAAGAAAAAATACATATAAATGAATGAAAATATGACATATAAAAATATGTGGGACACAGCCAAAGTAGACTTGACAATGAAACTTAGAACATTCAAGTCTTACATTAGAAAAGAGCAAAGGTTTTAAAATCAATAATCCAACTTCCTACCTCAAGAAACTATAAAAAGTAGACCAAAATAGGACTAAAATAAGCAAAAGGGAGAAAATAAGAGCAGAAATCAATAAAATTAAAAATAAAAAATAGAACATTAATGAAACAAAGAGGTAGTTCTTTGATAAGATCAATAAAAATCGATAAATTTAGCAAGACTGTCTGATTCTTTGAGACCTTGTGGACAGTAGCCTGCCTGCCAGGCTCCTCTGTCCATGGAATGTTCCAGGCAAGAATACTGGAGTGGGTTGCCATTTCCTCCTCCAGGGGATCTTCCAGACTCAGGAATTGAACCCAAGTCTCCTGCATTGTGCGTAGACTCTTTCCCAGTTGAGCCACCAGGGAAGCTCTAATGAAAATTAAGAGAATTAAAAAACTGTCTTTATCAAGGTAGAAGAAACTATCACAACATATACTATAGCTATTAAAAAAATAATAAAGGAGGGACTTCCCTAGTGGTTCAGTGGTTAAGAATCTGCCTTGCAATGCAGAGGATGCAGGTTCAATCCCTGGCTGGAAGCTAAGATTCCACATGCCACACAGCAACTAAGCCTATGGGCCACAACTACTGAGCCTGCACAGACACCTAGAGATGCCCGCATGCCACAACAAAGAACCCCTGAGTTGCAACAAAGACCCAGTGTAGCCAAAAAAAACAAAAAAGAAAAGAAAAATAGAGGAATAATAAAGAACTACTGACAACTTTATAGCCATAAATTCTACAACTTAGAAGAAATGGGCCAATTCCTCAGCAACCACAAACTACCAAAGCTCAGCAAAGATAGAATGGATAATTGGAATAGTCTTATAACCATAATGAATTCATAATTTACAAGTCCCACACATTATTTTCAAATAAAAAGAAAACAAAACATTTCTGATTCTGCAAATTTCCAGGCTCTGACAGTTTCACTGGAGAATTCTAGCAAACATTTAAAGAAGATTTAGCACCAGCTTGATGCATTTTGACCAGAAAACAGAAGAGCAGGAAACACTTTCTAATTTATTTTATGAAACCAGCAGTACTCTAATACCAAAATTAGGATGTATTCATTCCCAAATGCCTAGTTAGGAAGGTATATGGGGCTTTACAAGCTCATTTTTGTTGCCATTAGGGCATGCCCAAGATCTTGGAGAACCAAGAACAAAGCTATATATACAGATATTTTGCTTTTTAAGTCAACTGAAAGGGGAATTTGGAATTGGGAGACATGATCTAAAAGGAACTCTTATTTTTTTCCTTCCCAATGTGTGATTTGTATGCAGATGTCTCAGCTGCTCTCTGCCATTTGTCCCTGACCAACTCTGTAAAATAACATGGAAGCCCATGTGAGTTGGGAGGCAAGAGTCCAGGTTTTCAAGTTGTTCTGCTGTTGAGCCAACTTGTGTACTCAGAGAATTAGTTATACATTATCTGCCTTGGTAGCATGCTGGCTGAGTTACCAGCACGTTAATTTCTATAGGATCATCCATACCAGGAAGTAAGGGCAAAACTAGTAAGTGTATTTATGCCGTTATGATAAATTGGTTAACACGCAGGCTTAGGAGGCTTTCTCTGTCAGAGAGTCCACCGACACGGCGGCTCCCCCAAATTACTCGCCATGTTCCTTTGGGAAGCTGCTGTTGGTGCCGCTAAGCTCGGCAAAATGCTTCCCAGCTGTAGGGCCCCAGAGCCCCTTCTCCCATCACGGAGCCATCGCTGAGCTGTGTTCCTTGGGTTTTATTAGCAGAGGTGATTCTCAGGGAGATCACCAGCTGCCCCCCAAACACTCAGTAAATTCAGGAGAGGTGGAAAATGCTGGGGAGTGTTAGGCCTGATGTCAGGTGTGGGCCTCACTGAACTAGGACCTCAGGGCCCACAAGTGCACACCATGTTATCGATTTCAAGGACGAGGCTGTGCACGTATCGTTTCGGCCTTTCTCATCTCCCCACCCCCACAGACACATTAGCTGCCACTCACTTCCTTGACACCTGAAGCACCAGCTGCTATTTTGAGCAAGATACTGACTTAGAATGCCTTCTTCTAATTACGTGTCATTATCTCGCCTTGGGGTGGCAGTTCCCTCGTGACGTGGAGCCACGGGACAAGTCAGAGCCACTGGTTTGTCATAAATGCTACCAGTTAGGTCTCCCTGAAATGGGGAGGGTGGTTTCTGCATCCCCAAATTCTCCCACAGTGTTTAAAAGAGAACAAAGAAAGGTCACATGGATTCTCCCTTGAGTTAACATGTACCAGTGAAGGCAGTGGGAAGTCTGAGGCTTGTTCTAAAAATCTTATTCTGCTACCTGGTTAATACATTCATCCAACTTATTCAGCCCCTCACACAGACCCAGAGCTCACAGTGCAATAGGTTCCCGCCCTCTGGATCTGCCTTCTTGTATGTGAACTATACCCTAACACAGGACTAGCATATCCTTCAGAAAACTCTCCAACAGTGGTACTCAACTAAAATCTTTAAAATTCTTATAGTTAGATATTGACATCTTTCTTCTTTTAAAGGCATCAGTAACCAAAAAAGAAACTTTGCTATAGTCTCTGGACCAAGAGCTAGAAGATTATAAATTAACTCTTTGATAAACATGAGCAGACAAAAAAAAAAAGACTGTTCAGAATGCAAACAACACATCACTAGAGACTGTATCTAAATTGACAGCACAGTTACCACCAGCTTGAAAGAGAGAACATTTTCCAACAAGGAGAGAAAAGATGGCCAAACACCTATCTTAAAATGATTAATAATTAGAAGTCCTTTAGTGCTCTCATTGCTGCAAAAGTGTCAATTCAGAGGTCAAGATATAGTCTTTTCGAAACTGACAGAGTTGAAAACAAGGCAAAATCTGGGTGCCTGCTATACGTGTCCCTGTCTTCTCCCACAGACTTTAAGCAGGTCGTGAGATGAACTAAAGAACAGAAAGCTACTCCCAACACAGTTAATAAATGACCCCTCCCAACTGACAAAATGCCAGTACCACCAGCATGAGTCTTCTCCCAGTGGGGATCTGCACTCATCCTTGGAAAAGACGGTGCTTTTGGCCACAACGCACAGAAGCTCTGTTTCCTGTATGTCTCCCACCCCCACGTCTCACTCATCACAGAGGCACATACACAGATCTAGTGCGCAGGTTGGACGACAGACGGGAGCATATGCTCTAACACGCCGCCCTACTCACGCAAGGCAGGGGTCCCCGGCCGGGGGTCTTCGGCAGGACCGGCGGCGGCGGCGGCGGCTCCCCGCACTGTGCGAGCAGCAGGAGGGACCCCCGTGTGTCCCCGGCGCGGGTCCCTCGCGCCGGCCGGCTTCCTGCGGCCGTGGGGTGGCGGCGTCCCGTCAGGAGTGTGGAACAGTAGGGAAAGAGACCGGTTCACTGTGAGACCTGCTACTCACTCTCGGACAGTGCCTCGGCCCCCCTTCCCACTGCACAGCGGCTGCCGCGGGCGGCGAGTGGCCCTCCAGACCGTAAGCCCGGCGCTGGGGCCCACGTGGACACAGGCGAGCGCTCAGTGACCTTCTTCTCCAGACACTGCATTTTTTTTTTACGGTGCTAGGTTCCCTAGCCTTAGGGACAGGGGAAGAGTCTCTCTAGGTTGAAAACGGGTGGGGGATACTATGAACTAGGAAGATGGAGAGGTGGTGGGCTCTCAGCTTTCAGAGAAACAAAGAGGGTCCCCCCAAGTCAGTTATGCAGACTGTGTTTCGTGTGCATGCTGGGGAGGCTGGGTACCCTGGGTTTCACCTCGTGGGACCTGTCACTTTTCCACACAGAGCTCATCAAATGCTCCATTATCTTCCCCGGAGAAGGAAAATGAGCTGATTTGAACTGTGAAGCCTGGATGCTCATCCAAAGAGGACAGCTGAGAGATTTATGTGCAAAATAACTGAGCTGGAGGAGGAAGTGGGCAACACATTCCAAGTACCTGCTGGCTGCACCGTCGGCGGTATTTGCTGGCCCCTCTGAGCGCTGAACTGAACCGAGGCCATAGGCCGGTACTGCTGTGTGGTTGAGGTAGGGTACTGACCAGACGGATAATAATACACAGGCATCTGGGGAAGGAAGGGAACAATGGCAGGACATGAGGGCTGCAAACGGAGTAATGTTTTTAAACATAAAATATATTGTCATCTCATGACATAATGTGAGTACAGTAAATTGCAAAGATGGCCACCCTGCCTACATGCGTATGCAATGAGTGAGTGAGTGAAAGTCGCTCAGTTGTGTCCAACTCTGCGGCCCTATGGACTGTAGCCTGCTATACTCCTCTGTCCGTGGAATTCTCCAGGCCGGAATACTGGGCTGGGTAGTTGTTCCCTTCTCCAGGGGATCTTCTCAACTCAGGGATCAAACTCAGATCTCCTGCATGGCAAGAGGCTTCTTTACCATCTAAACCACCAGAGAAGCCCAAGAATGCTGGAGTGGGTAGCCAATCCTTTCTTTAGCAGATCTTCCCAACCCAGGAATCTAACCAGGGTCTCCTGCATTGCAGGTGGATTCTTTACTGGCTGAGCCACCAGGGAAGCCCATGTATGTGTTACCAATACCATGAGACAGGAATGATGATTTCTGAGACTTGTATGCCTGATCCTTAAGAAGACTTGCAGCTTTCACTCTTTCAGGAAAGAACCCAGCCACCAGAAGTCCAGGCTGCCCAGCTGGAGAAAGAGGCCATGTGGAGGCCAGAGGCCGCCCAGCCAAGATCTCAGAGCTCTGACTCGTGAGTGAGGCCACATGGAACCTTCCAGGCCCAGTAAAGCTGCCTGGGATGGCACCACATGGTGAAGGGGTGGGCCATTCCCACGGAGTCCTGCCACAAATCGCTGACCTGGCTGTGAGCTAGACAATGGCTGTTGTCTTAAAGCACTGAATTTTGAATTTTTTTAAATGCAAGAAGAGTGAATGAAACAGTCATCAACAATGACAGCACATTTTTAGGGTAGTTTTAAATGTGATCAGGCTTCCCTGGTGGCTCAGCTGGTAAAGAATCTACCTGTAATGTGAGAGACCTGGGTTTGATCCCTGGGTTGGGAAGATCCCTTGGAGAAGGGAATGGCAACCCACTCCAGTATTTTTGCCTGGAGAATTCCATGGATGGAGGAACCTGGTGGGCTACAGTCCATGGGGTCGCAAAGAGTCAGACACGACTGAGTGACTTTCACTTCACTTCACTTAAATGTGATCATCTAACTTGAATCGTTTTTCTAATGGAAACACAGGTAAGTCATGAAACCTGCTGATCACCAGCCTAAAAGGATCAGAGGATGAAGTTATGAAATAAGGGGAGGTCCAGCAAAGCACTTAGCAGAATGGCACATAGCCAGTATCCCCCCTCCAAAAAAAAAAGGAATATTCAGTCTAAAAAGGGACATAGGTTAAAAAAACAATGTTCAGTCTAGAAAGGGACATAGGTCAAAATTATTGTTTATGTCACCTTCTGTCACTTTCTCCTGACTGGGAATGACTGAAAATATTCTAATTACTTCCAGTAAGATTCAAATAAAATGTCTAGTGACCTGGAAAGATTTCTTGCCTGTCTCAGGTCATTTATATGAAGGCTCTTTTCTTATTAATCAGTTACTTTTTATTTCTAGGCCTCTGACTTTTCTTCTATCAACTTCTTTAAAATGTAAGCAAAGGCATGCCAGTTCACAGGCTACAAGGTTTATCTGTTTAGAATAAGATTAAAAGCCACCTGTTTGAGCATGGAGATTTTTATGGCTTGCCCTCTTTGCTTTGTCCATGCATATTTGCTTCACTCTTCTGGTGGGCTGGGTGTTTATGGCAAGTCAGACAAAACTGACCTTTATAGTTATTCAATAGGTTCATTTTTCTGCATAAATTGAGCATATTTTCATATATGCCCACAGACCATATCTCATGTTCTTTTCATTATTATACATCATCGAGTCATTCAGTTTTAAAATGTTTAATAAATTGAAAATCACTGTGGGATATATCTTATACCTTTACCTGTGGTTCTCTTACAAAGAAGTTCAGAGATGTTCAGACTGACTGTTAACATGTGTCTTCTGGTTTTTCCCCCGTTCCCTCTCTCTTTCTATTTTTAAATCTATTGATGAGAGAATGAGTATTTCCGTTGCAGACACACCAGCGCTCTGGGTTGTCTTTGCTCTAGTATTTGCTCTAGTATCTTTGCTCACTAAAACTGGAATCCCTTCAGCCAAGCAGGGACATCTTTTTTTCAAAAAAGGCTTCAACTGAATATTCTGCCAAGTCTCCTCTTTCCCCAAAATTAAATATTATTAAAATCATTAATATATTAGTGAGGCCTGTTCTCCTGTAACTTAAAATTATTTTCCACACCTCCTTAAGCCCTACCCTGATATCTCAGTTGGTAAAGAATCTGCCTGCGATGTAGGAGGCCCTGGTTTGGTTCCTGGGTCAGGAAGATCCGCTGGAGAAGGGATAGGCTACCCACTCCAGTATTCCCTGGTGGCTCAGCTGGTAAGAATCTACCTGCAAGATGAGAGACCTGGGTTTGATCCCTGGGTTGGGAAGATCTCCTGGAGAAGGGAAAGGCTACCCACTCCATTATTCTGGCCTGGAGAATTCCATGGACTATAAAGTCCATGGGGTCACAGAGTCAGACACAACTGAGCCACTTTCACTTTAAACCCTACCAGTGACACTACTACATTACATAGAAGGCAACTAAAGGTGGACTATAATTATCACTCAAGATAAAATGAATGACTGGGTGAAAAATCACTTCATGGTAGAGGATTCTGCATGGCAGGAAAAGAAAATAATTTATTCAAGATGTTAAGGCAACCACAAATGATACAAAGGTGACACTGTACTTGAAACAGCTCCTCCAATGAGATATTTCATAATTAGGATGGAATTTGCTTGAGCTATGCATGCCTTGAAAATGGACCAGAAAATGCCTCAGTGCATTTTACATCTTGACAGTAATCACTTGCAATATTCAGCAAGGGATGCCCAGGAGAGCCCCAGAGATGTTTGGTGGTGAAGACTAGCACATAATCAGTCTTTGAGAAGACAGTAAAAATCAGTGATCTGTGGTGTCTTACATGCCCAAGTCAATTAAATATGATTAATGGCTACCTGTGGGCGGGCGTGGGAGGCCAGAGCCCCCAGGGGAGAGGAGAGTACAGTGGAGGGGGCTTAGCTTCCTCCTTTATATTCTAAGAGGAGCCCCCGATTAGCTCCAGAAAGATGCTTATGAATGGATAAGAAAGGAAACATGTTTCCAGAGCAGCAGCAGGAGAGATGCAAGGCCCCCAGGAGCTGACGTCCCCGCTTCCTTCCCCAGGGCGTTCCTGCCCCGCGCCATCACCAGTGAGCCACATGCTGCAGGAGGCGATGCTCAGACATGGCCTCTGCAACAGCAGCCTGGACAGCGGGCCATTCCCTCCAGGCCTGGGGACACAGGGCCGCCTCGTCCAGCTTCCTTTCTGAGCCCCACAAGACTCTGCACAGCTGGTGAACAGGACAGACCAAGACCTGTAGGCTGGGACTATCAGCATGCCCCAGAAGGGCGAGGTGGGCTGAGTTGGCGACATCTCTACATGGAAACCGAGCTCAAGATGTTCTGGGTCCACCAGCTCTGGGTCCCAAGTGTGAGAAGAGGCACACTCACCTGTGTGGGTGGAGGCTGATGCATGAATCCCTGTGGCGAGGCAGGGGGTTGGAGGACTTGCTGGGAGCCAGAGAAGCTCCCCGTGGGAAGCTGCTGACCTGTGGAAGCGATGACGTAGCTTGGCTGCTGGGTGGGCTGAGGCAGGAGGGATGGTGGGTAGACGGGACCCGCGGGGGGCTCGGGAGTCTCCCCCGAGGACTGCCGGCTCAGGGTCAGCTGGCCGAACTGCGTGGCCACGTCCTCTCTCTGCAAGCCATCGAGAGAAACCAGGACATCAGCAAAGCTGGCTGGGGAATGGGAGGGGCACACAGAAGCAGACACAGGACACAGGCTTGCCCTTACAGGAGGCGGAGTGGGGACGGTCTGGAAAAAAATAAATCAGAGGAATTCTCTGTCCAAAACAAGAGAACGTAACAAGGGAAAATAGATTTTAAACATCTTGAGGATCAGAGATGGTCAACGGGTTGACCTGTATCTCCTTCTTTCAATGGAAACAAATGATTATTTTTTTCACTGTGGGCTCAAGATCTTCAGGATAGCACTGAGATGAAAAGGACTTAGTGGTCTATCCTAGAGGGTCATCTGGTCTACCAGCAATAGCCCACAGACTCTGCCTACTGGAGAGAGACAGGGGGACTTGTACTGGCCTTGGCTGCTGCAAAAATGGAACCAGGACTGGTGTCATCAGCAGGCTGAGTGGGATTCCACTTGTAAAGGGGTATTTACTCACTGCCTGGCCTAAGGTTAAGGGAGAATGTTCACTCTCATTGTCCAGAAGGACCTAGTACACTGAGGGGAAATGAGAGGGCTCTGGAGGACTGGGATACTAGGGGAACATCTGTATCAGGAGCAGAGGGTGATGTCAGTTACCATCTAGATACTGATTTTAAGGTATTTCCCAACCTTCACACCAAACTCATGTGTCTCTCTCCTCCTGATTTCTAACTCAGAGGACATCCAATTCCTGCTTAGCTTGTACTTGCCTTTTTATATTTTTTTTGGCTGTGCATCGTGGCATATGGGACCTTAGTTCCTCGACTAGGGATCGAAACCCTGACCCCTGCAGGGGAAACACAGAGGTCTTAACCGCTGGACTACCAGGAAAAGTCCCAAGCTGGTAAACTTTTAAAAAGGCTATCAGACTGCAGGAGCATTAAATGTGGGACAGATGACAGAAAGGAAAGCATTATTTCCGGAGAGGAGTGGCAATGTCCTGGAATGAGACATTCACACACCGCGCCCCAGCTGACAGTCAGCTCAGGGCCCCCCACCCAGCATCAGTCCACTCGGCAATAGTAAAACCCCAGAACACACTCTCCCAGGAGAAACATCATCCCCACAAAGATACAGTACCAGGGGGAACTGCGGCGTTGGAGACACGGGCAGGAGTTGCTGGGGAGGAAAAGACACAGTTGGGTATTGCACGGACTGGGAGGAAGCCTGCAGCCCCTGGACAGACTGGAGGAAAGAGAAAGCTCATCAGGTCAACAGGTAAGTGCTGGGGGTTGCAATCCCACTGCCTCTGAAGCACACCACCGTCCCGCACAGGCAGTCTTGGTTCAGTGTACTGTGGAGAGGAGGGCCGGCCACAGATGGGAATTCAGAGCCGGGCAGACAGGCACCAGTCAGCCTTGGGGGAGGCTTGCTGCCCAGATAAGAAATCATGTGTGTGAAACTGCTGAAAAAACTGTAAAGCGCTACAGAATTTAAAGAATTTCACTTAGGTTTTTTTTTTTTTTTTTTTTTAAGAAATATTGTGAGACTTTTCATGTTGGTGGTGGTGGTCAGATTCCCTGGCTCTAAAAATATAGTCCAAAGGCTAAGAGTTGCCAGGGTGGAAATTTTTTGTAAGAAGCAAGAAAAAAAAAAAAAAGGAAAACTGAGGTTCGCCTTGGGCACTTCCCTGGACACCTCAGGTTTCTGTGGCCATGTCCACGTGTTGCCCTAAAACAGAAGGGCAGCCCTACGTCTGTCCAAGGCACAGGTGAACAGCCAGGCCACCTTGGAATGAGCTGGTTTCTGTTCTTCCCATTGGTAAGGCATTTCATATTGAGTCTTTGCAGACACGCACACTGCTCTGCATTGGGAATGATGACAACAGGCTGAATGGGATTGAGTTCCGTCCCCAAGTCAGGCTCCTTGACCATACAAGCAGCATTTAGATCCAAGACAAAACTTGTCATTCCTGTTCCCAAGCACAACGCCTCAGCACGCAAGTCACTGGATGGGGTGCGTGCTCAGCTGTACCTACACTTACGAATTCAGGTGAAGTCCCATTAGCTTATCAGCCAGGGCTCTCGGTGGCCAGCTTTTATGATGGAGTTGAGTGGACAGGGGTGGTACCCATGGGAAATAGCCCCTTCCTGACGCATCGCATCTCCGAGGCTGGCATGACCTCTGTCTCCGCACGCCTCCCCTCCCTGTCTTCCCACCAGCTCTTACCTGGGTGACCAGGGGGCCGGCCATTTGCGGCTGGGCTGGCTGGACCTGCTGTTGGGGCTGTGGGGAGGGCTGTTGCTGGGGCTGCGGCTGGGTCTGCCCCACTATCGTGCTACGCAGGGGCTGCTGGCTGGCTGGGGGGTTGTAGATGGCGGGGGTTCCATCAGGATTCACGAAGGGCTGGCCTGCAAACGGGACCATACCTTGGTCAAGGGAAACTTCTCAAGCCCTCTTTGGACACAAAGAACCCCTCTGAGAGATGCTCAAAATGGAACCTGAAGACAAGGACGCCAGAACCTTCACCAAGGTGAAGACTTGACTGTTTAAGACTCATCTGGTTGAGCAAAATAACAGCATAACAAGTCCAAAGCAATTTGAGATACTGCAAATAAAGCCACCGCCTTCAGGGTGATTCGCTGAAGCTAAGAGTACCTGTGTGCAGTGGCACCTGGAGAAGGAGGCCTGTGGAGACCTATGTGTGTGGTTCTGGACCCCGCAGCCATCAGCGAGGTAACTTACACTGAGAGGTAAGGAATGTTTTGCATTGACCGCTCCGCGGCATTCAGTGACTCATTATTTACCAGTACATTTGCTTTGCTTCCACTGGGCTGGTCACCAACTCCATCATTATCTGTTCCACAAATATAAGTACAACCGGAATACACTTCAGGCATTCATTCACTTCTCTAAGTAGACAGCAGCAGGGGAGGGGACTGAGATTTTGAAAGTGGCGCATAATAAACCCATCACAGAACCATCTGGTCACGGTGAAGCAAATACGCATTGTCTTGTCCTGTGAAATACTGGTGTGGTTCACTGTTATTGTTCCTGCCATTTGAGGAGTATTTTATAATTTACAAAATAGTATCATTGGGACCTCACTGGGCCTCTGAGGAAGAAAGGTGTCATTGTGTTGTGTTTCTGAAGAGGAAAAATAGGGCCACTAGGAAGCTTACAGGAATAAGGGGCTGAAAGGAGAAGGGTAAAGGGAAGCAAATGAAAGAGGGGGAAAGAGGGAAAGGAGGGTAAGGGAGAGAAGAAGTGGGTTTCCAATATGACAGGTGCAGCAACAAGCACCTTACACCCAGGGCCCTCTCTTCCAAGCAGCCCACAGATGCGCAATCTCATTCCACTTTATTATTTTTTATTCATTTGGCTGCGCCACGTGGCTTGTGGGATCTTAGTTCCCTGACCAGGGATCGAACCTGTGCCTCCTACAGTGGGAGTGTGGAGTCCTAACAACTTAACCACCAGGGAAGTCCCTCATTGCACTTTTAGAGACAAGGTAATCAGGGTTTGGAGGGCCCAAGCAACTTATTCAGAAATAAATGAAGCAGTAAGTGAGACGCTTAGGAAATGGCTCTGGTCCATGCACCTCCCATCCCACCAAACAACTTTGGTGAATTATCCAAGTTTGCATGATGAATACATGGGGCAGTGAATGAGGTTCCATGAGAAAAAAAAAAAAAAAACCCAACCATAACTGAAAACTGTTCATTAACACATGAGAAGTTAGGAGAGGTGTGGGTCATGTTTCAAGGTGGAAATCACCCTCAGGATTGGTAGATAAAGACGACCCAGAATATGGGTGAAGAGGTGGGCAAAGTGCTTACAGATAAAGAGCAATGGACTTAATTTCAACTCATTTAGGAACTGATATGTGACTTCCCTGGTGGCCCAATGGTTAGGACTCTGTGCTTCCACTGCAGAGGAAGGTTTAGGTTTAGGTTTGATCCCAGGTCGGGCAACTAAGATTCCAAATGCTGCACGGTGTGGCCAAACAAAACAAAACAAAACAAAAACCTTCCTTTAAATACTGATGAGCCTACCTGCAGGGCAGGAACAGAGATGCAGATGTAGAGAAGAGACTTGTGGACACAGGAGGGGAAGGAGAGGGTGGGATGGACTGGCAGAGTAGCACTGAAACAGGTGCATGACCATGTGTGAAACAGACGGCTCTGGGGAAGCTGGTGTGTAACACAGGGAGCTCAGCCCCGTGCTCTGTGATGACCTAGAGGGGTAGCAATGAGGGTGGTGGGAGGGAGGCTGAAGAAAGGGGGAAAATACATGCATGTTTATGGAGGATTCAGATTCATGTTGTTATACGTCAGAGACCTACACATCATTGTAAAACAACTATCCTCCAATTAAAAATGAATTTTAGAAAGTGAACAAATAAACACGGATGGCTCTGGAAAAAACACCTTCCTTTAAAAAGAAAATTAGGAGCTGACACGAAAGCTTTAGCATTTCTCAAATATTCAGCACTCCCCTCAATATGTGTGTGTGTGTGTATCCAACAAGTAACTTTATATGCTGCATATTCATGAACATACCTACCAGAACCACAGAAGTTCTAACAACAGTTTTATAACCAACACAACATGGTGTGATAGAAAAGCAAATGTGCTAGAATTTTAGTCACAGAACAATGACTAAATTTAGAGGGTTTTTAAAAAAATGTTCTTCATAAGCACTTGTTTCTCTATCATTGTTATTTAATTTTAGCTATGTTTTATTGTCTTATTGTTCTTTTTTCCAAAATAACTCTTCTGAATTAAAAAAAAAAATCTGCAACCCATTTTTTTTTCCTGCAAAACCCAACAATTCAAGAAAGAATTAAAAAAATAGCTCAATTTACAGAAATCTACTGGCCCATTTGGGGTTCTAATCCGTGTTCTTTCCTCCTATCTTGTATCTTAATAGGTAAGAGGAAAATTTTAGGTTCTTAACATTAAAAAAAAAAATCATAGCCACTACATATGAAATCATTTTCAAGTCAGCCTTACTCTATGCTCACACACACACATATAAACACAATCATGCAAAGGTGGAAAACAAAAAGAAAATGATCTTTACTATTTCTATGACTTTTTATTAAATTGGATTTAAAAAAAAAAACAACCTGCTATTTGTGGATTTTTGGTCACACCACATGGCATGTGGGATGTTAGTTTCCTGGCCAGGGATCGAACCGATGCCCCCTTCATTGGAAACACAGACTCTTAATTATTGGACCAGAGAAGTCCCACTATTTCTGTGACTTTTGATTTACCCCAGTAAGAACAAAGGAAGTGTGAAAAATTGACCATACTTAGGGGTGTAAATATAACTGTAAAGTATTTAGCTGCCATTTTAGATTCTCTGTTTAAAATAATATTATTGTGCTTGGGACCAGAAGAAAGAAATCTCTAAATAACGACATGTGAAAATTACTAGGGCTTCCCTGGTGGCTCAGATGGTAAAGAATCTGCCTGTAATGCAGGACACCAGGTAATTCCTGGGTCGGGACAATCCCTTGGAGAAGGGAATGGCAACCCACTCCAGTATTCTTGCTTGGAGAATCCCATAGACAGAAGCCTGGCGGGCTACAGTCCATGCGAAGTACTAAGAATTCATTTGGGTAGGGAGAGGGGACAGGCTCTTCTGGAAAGAGAACATAGTATAAAACGTTGATTTTTATGCTCACCAAGGAACAATGGAGAGAATCGAGGAAAATGAAAAAAGTCAAGACAAATGCCAGGGAAGAGACCAAAAACAATTTCCTATGAGGGCCGGGAGGTGATTCTTGGTTTTCAAGTCAGGCTATGATGGCCTCTCCATTTTCCACCTATTCACCAATCCAGATGCAATTACGACTGAGTACAGACAACTAGTTTGAATGACAGCAGATGAAAACCAAAGGAGAAAGGCTCACTAGCTCTAGGACTATTCCACTTAGCAGAGGTTCTCCTGTCAGAATTGCGGAAGCCTGCCCAGCAGGCCTGGCACGGGTGTTGGCAGGTAAAGAGTGACAGCAGCAAGCCAGGGCTGTGAGCTGAGCCAGGGCGGAGAGCAGGTTTGAATGCAGAGCATCCGCCACTCTCAAATACATGACTTGAGGTGAAAAACGTCTCCGCTCTTCACATCAACGTGTGTAATGTGCAGCCGACATTATGTTACTAATAGATAATGACTGAGCCCCTGCAAGGGACCGAGGCTCTGTTATCCAGGGAGGCAAAACAAAAACAAAAAACTCAGCAGGACCTCTCCTCATGAAGGACTTACAAATGGGCTGGTAACAAGGAAATGAATCCAGGGGCAGTTCACACTAAAAAGAAAGTAATTATATGCTCTTGGTTTCCCATACTAAAGCATGGCCACCATGTACCTGGCAGAAGGGTATTTAAAAAGAAAGGGAGGGCAGGATGGGAAAAATATCTTCCTTCTTAGTTCTTAGAAAGTGAGCAGTCAAATGATAAAGAAGTTGGCAGTTATGGATAAGCAAAGATTACTTCAGGTCTTGCAAAGACATGTTTTTAGACAGCACACAAAAAATTCAAGGTGCATTCAAGCACAAGGTGGAAGCAGCTCAGATAAATTGATTCTAGATGTCCTGTGAAACACAAAAAGCAGAGCGTTACAGAAACCCACGAGGAGCATTCGGAACAAACTAGCCTTCAAAGGCAGCTCAAAGTCAAGTCCTTGCAGATGGTGTATTCTTGCATCTCACGCTCCTGAACTTTAGCCAGACAAAAGCAGAGCAAAATGGCAAAACAACATACACGGACACTAACAAGGGCGTGAGGCGTGCCAATGCCTGTTGACATCTCTGGACAGCACCATGTTGGCAGAAAACTGCCAAAGACGAGCCTTCGGCTAGAAACTTCCCAAAGGAGGCTGAGTCTAAGACAGCTGGAGGAAGCTGCATCTCAAGAGTCAAACCCAGGCTTGCCTGGCAAGGATGAAGGCGTGGTCCAGACATAACTCTTGAGCAAAGAGCCTCTGATTCCTTCATCCAGATGCCCACAGAGCAAAGAAACAACAGTCAACACAGGTCCAGAGTTAGAAATGGACCAAGTGGGAGCTGAGTCTAAAGACCGACAAAGTAAAAAGTCCTGGTTGTATTGGCCGAGCTGCAAGAATGTATATGGATGGGTTGGTTTCAGTTGCAAATACTCAGTGTCAAGTAAAAGTCTGGTCCATTGTGCCGACAAAGGAAGTTTCATTTTTGTTTCAGTTAGCAGACAAATGATGGACAGGCACCTTAGAATTTCAAATCATCGCTTGTCTTATTCCTGCTTAAGACAGGTATTTTTATCCATCATCATTTTACACATGAGGCACATTCTCAGATATATGACACCGGATGAAAAACTGCTCTACTCTCCACATCAGCATGGATGATGAATGGTAGACACTGTTTCAAAAATATGTAATTGCCGAGGACCTGTGTCTGAGCGGAGTGCCTCAGGCTACTTCATCATCCACTCCAGGGAGGCAAGAAATATAACCAAGTGTGGCTCCTCCCCACAAGCTCAGGAACATGCTGGTAACTGGGAAATGGACCCTGAAGCAATTCAGCCAAGAAGCAAAGGGGTCAGAGTCTCTGGGTTGAATACCGAAGCACCTATCATGTATTCGCAGACAGGTAGTTAGGAAATGGTTAAGAAAGCTAAGAGGTGTGGATTCTAGGAGGGGGCAGCAATGCCAGAGAAAGATGAATTTTGGCCCAAAGGAGGCAACTTTCCAGTTTTAATAGTAGCGTCATGTGATTAGATAGGGACTTCCCTGACAGTCGAGTGATTAAGATGTCACCTTCCAATGCAGGGGTTGTGGGTTCAATCCCTGAATGGGGAGCTCAGATCCCACATGCCTCACAGAAACAATACTGTAACATTCAATAAAGACTTTAGAAGTGATCCGTATAAAAAAAAAAATCTTAAAAAAAGAGAGATTAATAGCCAAGGAGACAGACTCACACACAACATACCAGAAATACACATATACACACACAAATATGATATATGACACATATATATCTATATATGTACACATTTTTTTTTTCCTTTTTTGGTTATATCACATAGCTTGTAGGATCTTTGTTTCCTGTCCAGGTATGCAATGTCGGGCCATGGCCGTGAAAGCACGAAGTCCTAACCACTAGACCAGGAGGGGATTTTGTGCGTATTTTTAATTGACAAAAATAAACACATTCTGGAAAAGAACAAACATCATAACTTACCTTACATCTCACCACTCATCATGGTATAGAATAATTTAGTACATTTTCCTCCTGGTCTAGGGAGAGTTTCATGTCTTTCATTTGTCAAATCACAGATGTGTGTATGGAGACTCTGTTCAACAGTGTTATTAGATCCTTTTCTTTAGTTAGGACCCTTTTGCAAAGGAGATATTTCAATAACAGCTCTAAATTATTCATGCCAATGTATAAAAATTGGGACTTGGCACCAAGAAGCACTTTTCTTCCCTTTTCTATAAACAAGATTATAGATGATAATATACACATACACATGCACATCCATGCTATCATTACAAATCATTCCCCTAAAAAATACTCTGTTGAGCTTTTTGGAAACACTCTGCAATTTTGGTTAAAACATACCACTCAAAACTACGCTTAGTGGATACTCTTGTCTACAAACCCTTCCTATCTCAATTAAAAGTGAAAGAATTTAAACTGACAGCATCTGATCACACTTTGAACTGTGCCCAGAGTAATGGATATGATCTTGGTTTTCTTTTCATTTCCTTTATAGTGCTTACAATGATCCAGATAAAATAAAAGCAATCTAATATCCTCCTTACAAGTATCTAATCTGAAAGCTTTCAAATGGTTTTCAATAAAATGATTACGCCTTCTTTCCCCTAAAGCTTATGGCATTTTCAAAATGTCTCAGTCACACACCGTGCCTTGAGAATGTGCCATATGTTTTCATGAAAATGTCGCAATTATTCAAGTAAGTATTTTACTATCATGCTCACGCATCTCTGAATTTCCTAATTACTAGACATGTGAAAACATGGAGTCACAGCACTTTTATGAGACTCTTAAGCAGCATTGCATTTTTAAATTTAGTTCAGCAAAGAAATACTCTGGAATAATCTAAACCAAACCATAGATATATTTTGAGGAAATTCAAAAATTTTTTCCATCTCTTTCAAAGGTTTCTAGAGAAGTGACTTATTGATATCAAGCCTTCCAACCCAGGGTTTCCCAGCCCTGGCACTACTGACCTCTTGAGCTGGATAATCCTGTGGTGTCAGGGGCTGTCCTGTGCATTTTGAGATGTGTAGTAGCATCTCTGGTCTCTCTCCTTAGATGCCAGTAGGAGCCCCTCCTCCCCAGGTCATGATAATAAAAATATTTGCACATATTGCCAAATGGCCTTGGATGCATGGGAAAACTGCCTCAGGTTGAGAAGTATCCCTTACAGAGCAGGTGTTCATTAGTCTATTTGCCCAGTGCTCTGGGTCCTCTGAAGTTATTGTGCAAGTTAACTGACCACTAGAGAAATTAAATAAGTACAAAGCAATTTAAGATGTACAAACTATTAGGTATAAAACAAACCACAAGGATACATTGTACAACATGGGGAATATAGCCAGTGTTTTACAATAACTATAAATGGAGTATAAACTTAAAAAATTGTAAAGCACTGTATTTTGCACCTGTAGCTTACATAATGTTATAGAACTATACTTTGATTTTAAATAAGTAAAAAACAAAACCCAACAAAACCCAACAACAATGGCCATTCATCATGAAAGAAACAGCAGTCATGAAATTAGCAATTTTCCAAATCCCACCAAAACCAGCCTAACCCTAAAATTCCTGAAATATGTAAGATCCTGTCCTCTGCATTCTCTTGTCACTGCTGTTCCTTAATTCCCAGTGGTATCTGTGTGGGGTTGTAAGATGAGAAGACAGTTTATGTAGTGAAGAATCTGCTATGTGTCCAATTGAGATCTCAAGTTCCTAAAATTATCTTGAAGTGAAAACACTTCAAACACAACAACAAGCTAACCATGGATTTAGCCTGAGAAATATCCATTTTCAATGAATACCTCACAGTTTATCACTCCACAGTTTCTGATCTTAGATCCTAGGGATACATGAGGGAAACCATGTCCAGGGAAGAGAGGCCAGAGAGAAAAGTATATTTCTGGAAAGTATCTGTATTTTGATTTCCACATCAATATTGATATTGATACTGAGATACAGATTCCAGCTCTCTATAGATCTGCTCTTCCTAAAACAAGACCCTCAACCACCATTCAGGCCCCAGGAACTTTCAGACCACTGGCTACCAAATTCAAAAGCTCAGACACAAGAACAGACATCAGATCTTGTGTCTCAGTCAAAGAGAGGTGATGAACGAACCTGTGTGTGGATTAAGGAGGATGCTTCCGGGCGGGATGCCTGTGGCAGCTTCGAGCGGAAGGAGGATGTAGCTGGTGCCGCTGGGAGCGACCTGGCCCCCCATCCCGTTCTCTGGGTAGGTCACACAGCCAGGAGAAGTGGCTGCCACGCCCGAGACCAGCGGAGTGCTCTGGAGAGGTGGATACGTGCGTGACAGCGATCCTGAGGAGCCTGCACTGCTGGAGGACTCGGAACCTACCAGAGAGACATAGATCAATGAGTCATTCCACATGGAGAAGGGGAGAGGAACCACTGCTTACTGTAAACAATCCATCACTAAAGAATCTGAGGTGACTGCTGCAGGATGAGACTAACTAATGCCTCTCCCACATTTTATTTGTCACATGTTTTTCAGATAGATCAGACTCCCAGGAAAAGAGAGATGAAGAATGAGCCCCCAGTTCCTGGCATTTCACTTACCACTAGGGTGATGAGCTGGTAAACGGTACCATAAAGCTCAGAACTCAGTGCCTGCAAATTCCTGTCTCCTTGAGTAGTGAATGATGTGGAAAGGTCTCACTGAGCTTGAGTTACGACACTAAAATGACTGGGGGACATCCCTGGTGGTCCAGTGGTTAAGAATCCCCCTTGCAATGCAGGGACATGGGTTCCACCCCTGTTGGGGGAACAGAGATCTCACATGATGCACGGCAAATAAGCTCACATACCACTACCAGAGAGCCCACGCACTGCAATGCAAGATCTCTCCTGATTCAAAGAAGATCCCACATGCTGTTAACTAAGATCCAATGAAGCCAAATAAATGTTGTTATTCAGTCACTAAGTCCTGTCTGGTGTCTGACTCTTTGTGGCCCCATGGACTACAGCATGCCAGGCTCCTCTGTCCTCCACTGTCTCCCAGACTTTGCTCAAATTCCTGTCCACAGTAGCCCAATAAATAAATACATAAAAGTTAAAATGACTGGGATGGAGGTTAAAATGACTGCAATTTAAGGAGAAGTCCGTGGTCATGCAGATAGTTCTAAAGAACTAGTTCTCCAACATCCGTAAAGCTGAATTTTGAAAGGTCGTAGTCAGAAGTGATCTTTCCCCTCAAATGTGAGTAGAAGAACTGGCTCATTCCTTCTAATTAAGATCTATAAAGTGCTTAAGATCTGCACCAGATTTTGCATATTCACAGAAGTCTTATTAATATGATCAAGAGGTAAATCAAAGAGGTCTTGGCTGTCACGATAATGATTGATCATTCTTCAGATGACACAAGAGCAGAACCATGCAGGGATTTGTGGACTGACGATTTTTCAAATACATAGGGTCAGTGTGCAGAAGCCACTGAGATGGAATTCAACGCTAATCGTCTCCCTTTCCCTCCAGTGTGGACAAGAAAAGCTACATTCCAAGTCCACGAGACAGCAGCAAGCAGAGCCAGCAGCTCCAGCGCCCTTGCCCATGGCTGTTCTTGGGCCCTGAATATTAAATCAGAGCCTCAGAGAGAAACTGCCCCAAGCCAAATTTCTACATCTGTGGATTCAAACTAATGAATGGATTGAGTGACATCACAACTTGCAAGAATGGAGTATAAGGAATTTTAAAAACTATTAGCCCACACTATTGATTTATATCATTAAAAATTCATTGTTCTGGGTCACTAAAGGTTAATACATATATAAAGAATATTTAAGACTGTTTTGAAGATTCTAAAATGTGCCCTTAAACTGGAGAACTTCTAAAATAAGTGAGAGGAATATAATGTGACTGCAGACAAAAGGGACCACTAGAGAGTGTGGTAATATTTTTGTTTTTGAATACAAGGTGTGAATTTATTTTCAAATTTGAATCAAGCATGGTAGAGTGGCTTAAAATCCTAAACTAAGTCATCTGAACTGAACAAGTTCAGAATTGGGCAAAAATAGTCATGACTATGTCACTGCAGTGCTTCTCAGAGAGACCATTTCTTGTCCCTCAAAGTAGAGCATTATCAATGTTGGAGTATAATTAAATTATTTTCTCATTGACTCTTTTAAGGGACATCTAAAAGTATATAAAAATAAAAGTCAAAAGTTATCCTGAATTAGAAGGATAGTGACGTTTACTGGGTACGTAGTATGTGTGGACATCTTGGTAAAGCCTGTAATCTGAAGGACTGTGACCACACACACAGCGAGGGAAATGGAAGCAGAGGGAAGGCAGCTAACTCAAGCCAACTCATACAGGTAGATAACTACGGCGCTGGGACGTGATCCTGGCAGACTGACCTAGATTCGACCATGACCCAACACTGACCGACACCAGTGTTCTTGGTGGGGCTCTTCTGTGCTTTTTTGACTATTCAGAATGATCAGGTTTCAGGTGAATTCAAGACGGTCCATCTAACTAATGGAGATACGGTTCTGAATAATATATGGGTACATGGCGGGGTGAACTGGAAGACTGAGACTGATATATGTGCAGTTTTGATACTATATATATGAAATAGGTAACTAATTGGGAATCTACAAGGATCTCTAATCAACGCTCTTTGGTGATCTAAATGGGAAGGAAATCCAAAAGAGCGGGGATATATATATATATATATGTATATATATATATGTATATATATATATATATGTATGTATGTATGTATGGCTGATTCTCTTTTCTGTACAGTTGAGACAAACACATGGTAAAATAATATACTCCAGTAAAAATTAATTAAGAAAAAAACACATGGGCAGAAAAATCAAGGATCTAAAAGGAAAGGTGGAAATAGTAAGAGTAGCTGTGGGAACACATGGCTAACATGTGTGACCCTGAATTCACTGCTCAGTGCAAACGCCAGTGTGTGTCTGTGGACTTGTGCCTATGATGCGATGCTACAGTCCAAGTCTGACACTTAAAGAGTCAACAATGGCAACAGTAATAATACAGGAACACTTTCCGCCTCCAGGCGCTGAAGGTCACACCCAATTGATTCGGCCTGCGTCCAGGCTGATGGGTTAGATAGAAAAACTGGGGCCTAATAAAGAATCCGGGGCCAGTCTGGGCATGTGTGTTGGTGCTGGGGACTGATACACATAGACGGATGTGCCTCTATAAAATCCAAAAGATGATTTCACCTTGGCTTTTGGAAGATGGCCACTGATCATTGATTGGCAATATCATTTCTGTCTACTGGCTGAGAAAAAGCAGCAGCTTCAACAGGAACAATGATGAGACAAGGTAAATATAGGGCCCACAGGTTAAAAGAAAGAGAAGAAGGAAAAGTAAATTCGGCTTAAACTCTCAACACTTGCAAAGATGGAACCAGCGAGATGCTTTGAAGGGCTGGCTCAGCCATGATCACGCAGCCTGGCTGGTGTCTAATCAGCTTTGAACAGTTTCTGAACATGGGTCATCTAGAATCAGGTAAAGCAGTATCCTATATATGGCCAGAATTAATGGCAGTTCTTGATTAAAAATGGATGCTACCAATGGTAATAAAAGGCCCAGGAGCAGAAGTGATCACAGTTTTATAAAATTAATATTTGAGCACTTACTACTTTGGGCACTGACAGTGGTTTGTGTTTTCTTTTTTCAGGGACTTAGTGATAGCAACTGCAAATATTTAAGCAGTACGTCAATGTGACCAAGCGCCACGCTAATAATTCTGTATGAATTATCTAATCTACTTTGCACAACAATGTTGCTCTGCAGATAAGAGCTGATCCTCAGAGATGCTAAGTAAATTTCCCAAGTGCAGTGGAGAAGCCTGAGTTCAAACAGAGGCAACACAATTCCAGGGACCACGCTTGAAGCCTACAGGTCACGTGTTTACACTATGGGTCATTCCAGCAAGAACCGGTGGGACCAGGGTCCTCACCAGGCCTGAGTCAAGTTCTAGGAGACACTGCCCAGAAATTCAACACTACTCACAACGGGTTGCTCAGAAGTCGTAAGTTGGACCTGGAGGGGCAGCTGGTGGGAGGTGAAGAGAGAAGATACCAGGGTGACAGCCTTAGGTGAACACTCAAGAGGGAGACACGAAAAGGGAAAGATGGAAAGAGACAGGGGCGGGGATCACAAGGCAGACAAAATGGAAATTCAGGGAAGGGTTGGGGCAGAAAGGGAAGCGTGGGGCGGACTCCCTTGGAGAAGGGAGTGAGCCATTCATTCCCCAGGGAGGGAGGGTTGGCTCTAGTTCTGTCAGAATTCCTTGTATTTTCCTCCGGAAGTGACTTCTTTTTTTTAGATCTCAATGTCTTCTTTTATAAAATGCAAGTCACCAGGCTAAAGGATGAGTAGAGATGAGGATGATGCCCTTGAAGTTCTCCTCAGTTTAATACACTTTAGATCGATTTCTTCCTGATTGTAGGCCCCTTTCCTCCCTTTTCATAGAGCATCTGTGTTCCTTTAAAATGTAAGTCTTCTCCCAGTCTCTTTTCAGTTTTACCACCAGGAAAGGTCTTTCTTAAGGATGTGGGAACCAAGCCTTTGAAGTGTAATCCTCAAGAAAAAATGGTGCCTTTTTCTGCTAGTCTCTGTACCAATCAGTAAACACAAGTGGTCTAATTAAACTGACCCATCACCTATGTAAGCGCCTCTAGCATCTTTCTCTCGTGTACTTACAGATTCTCCTGTCTTTGTTTCTGCAGGGTTGGTTTAGTTTCTCTCTCCTACTCCAAGAGTCTTGACCTCACTGGATTAGTTATGGGTAAAGTCTTTCTTGCCTGTTTAACTCATCAGGGACAATTTTTCTTTTACAGGGACCCTGAACAGGAGAATTTTTTCCTCCTGAATCCAGGAAAATGTCTCCAGAAACCAGGGATCAGAGTTCAGTGGAACTCTGAACTAAAACTTCTGAAATAACGAGGGAAAGAATATCCAGGATGCATTAGCATAGTGATGAACATTAACACAAAGAAGAGGAAGTGATGAAAAGATGACGTGTCTTGCATTGGCTCCAGAGATATCCCAGGGCACAGACCAGCAAGGTGACAACAGCAAGGATACCCTTGCAACCAGAAAACAAGATGCCAGGTCATGTCGATTTTGTGAAAACCAAGCAGAAGGTGGTCTTACTTTTCCAGAGCAGCTATTTCTCAAGCTTGGTTTGTAGACAAGCCATTTGTGCTTGGACAAACTTCTCCTGTGACCTTGATGCAGCTAGTCGAGAAGCCCTGCTCTGACATCAAGAGGGAAGGACAGTAGTCAAACAGCAATGGTGTGGCCAGTGTGGAAAGAAACAGAGGTAACCCACTTATTTCTCAACCCCATGTCCACAGCAGCACAATCTACAGTAGCCAAGATATGGGTGCAGCCAAAATGTCCATCAGTGGATGAATGGCTAAAGAAGATGTGGTACATTTACAACGGAATATTACTCAGCTACGCAAAAGAAGGAAATAAAGTCATTTGCAACTACATGGATGGACCTAGAGATGATCATACTAAGTGAAATAAGCCAGAATGGCAAATATCCTATGATATCACTTATATGTGGACTCTAAAAAAATGATACAGATGAACTTATTTATAAAACAGAAACAGACTTACAGACTTTGAAAACAAACTTACGGCTCCCAAAGGGGGAAAAGGGGACGGTGATAAATGAGGAGGCTGGGATTAACAGATGCACACTACTATATAAAAATAGATAACCAACAAAGACCTACTGTATAGCACAGGGAATTCTACTCAACACTTTGTAATAATCTATATAGGAAAAGAATCTGAAAAAGAAAGAATATGTGTGTATCTGTAATTAAACCACTTTAATTAAACACCTGAAACTAACACAACATTTCAAATAAACTATACCCCAATATAAAATAAAAACTCCCCCAAACAACCAACCACCCCCCCCCAAAAAAAACACAGACACACACAACATGGTGTAGCCAGCGTAGAAAGAGACAGATGACATGGTATTCTTAATTCTCACCCATTGCCACAACCAAGAGAGAATGGGGCTGCAGCCATTCAAGTCCTCTTCCCCATGAGGATGTGCTGAAATCAGCTGTCTCCACAGACCTTCGCTGGACCCCTGGTAACTGACCATGGCTGCGCTCAGGGCAGAGGGTACAAGAGGGGAAATGCAGCCCAGATCTCAAGAGGATGTGCTTGCACATTTTTACTTCAGTAACATGCTTTTCCCAAAATGTAGGAAACTCTCTTTCCCATCTGGAAAACATCTCGTTATTATCTATTTAAAGCTAGAACCTATGTAATTAGAGGAGGAGCAGGAGCACTTAAATATCATAACTCCAGACTGAGTTTCAAAAAGGTCAAGAGAGCTTGCCATTCCACTGTGAACAATAAAGTAAAAAAACAAAACAAAACAAAAACAAAACTGGAAACCTGGAACGATTCTGAAGCTCCATGACAGCAAAATTGACAGCTTTGCTTCGTGAAACCATCTTGGGAGATTCTAAGTTTGTTTTGACATCCTATCTTGATCTCCTGTAATTTTTTTTTTCTTGCCATTCCTATACCTTGACAGGCTTTCAAATGGAGATGCTTAGGTGAAAAGAAAAAAAAAAAAAAGTCTGAAGCACTTACAGCTTCTAATCATTCTTCAAAGAACATGGCATTTTAGCATTCTTGAAGTGTTTTAAATGTTTCCAAAGAGGTCTGCTTTGGAGATGACTGGTGGTTGGTGCGTGGAGAAGAACGATTAATTTGAAAATCTTAAGTGCTCTTTGGGTGTGCTGGAATTTTTAAGTGCACCATTTAAGGTACTTGGTTTCTGCATTTGAAGGAGATTTAAAACTATTTAACCTTTCTTAGTTTACAAGAGCTCAAGTGTACCACAGTGGATTTTCTTGACTCCAGTTGCTGCAGTAGTGGGGTATAAGAGCAATTAATCATAGGAAGAAACCAAGAATTCACCAAATGGCGAATAAAAATGCCAAAAGGCAGCACAGGCCCCACCTGACTCTTTCCAAGAAGCAGGGGTGTGTGTGTGTGTAAAGTAGTGACTGAGACTAAATGCTATTAATTTTCTGCCTATATAGGAAAACACAAGGTAATTTCTTAGGAAGCACTTGTCAACAACATAATTATGTTAAGCCATTAGCATAATGAGCCGAGATTTCACAAAGAGTCTCTGAGCAGTTGTGAGAAGCTTGGTTGGGAATGTATTCACCGTGGAGAACAGCATGTGTCTTTTACCCTCTGGTTGGTGTTGTCCATTCACCATTCCCCTGGGGTCCTGGCCTCCCACTCTCCACACCCTGGATCCGTGTATCCTGACCTCCAGATGCATCACTGGACCACAACTCTCAACTCTCAACCCTAGCTGGGAGTCAGGGCCTCCAAACTTCCAAGGCAAAATCAAAACCAAAGGAAAATAATTCCATGCTAACATCGCAAACTTAAAGTTCATGGAGGGCTCCTGAATGGTCACTCAGTCAGCTTCTGGGGATTTTCTCAAGTGTTTTGATTGTGGCCATTTGAAAATAATTTGAAAATGATGGTGAGGGATACTTGTGAGACAGAAGAGCTAGAAATAGCAGACCATGAGGGATATCTCGTAGACTGCTATGAATCCCATGGTGTTATGCGTCCATCAGTGTGAAGTTGTTTCAGGTTATTGGTTCTCCTAGATTTGTCATCATTGTGCATGTCTCAAAGACTGTGCGTGCAAACCTAAACCAGCTCTATCAGAAGATCACTATTCACTTGTAAGAAAAAAAAAAAAAATAGGAAAACGTAAAGCGATGCACGCACCTAGCTACTTGGAAATGAAAACTTTCTGAGGCTCTTTTTCCTTAACTGCAAAACATTAAAAAGAAATAATAAAAATAAGCAATAATTAGTGTTTATTGAAGGCTAGCATGATTGGAATATCTGTGTATATTAATTATTAATCTTTGCAATAACTTGCAATATAGGTACGATGACTAGACTAATTATGAGACTAATTATGAGATTATTTCTCAAATGAGGAAACAAATAAGTTCAGTAACTTACCCCAGATCACAGTAAATAGAGTGTGAAGTGTTAACTGCTCAGTCATGTCTGACTTTTTGCGGTCCCATGGACTGTAGCCCAGCAGCATCTCTGTCCATGGGATTTCCCAGGCAAGAATCCTGGAGTGGGTTGCCATTTCCTCCTCCAGGAGATCTTTCCAATCCAGGAATGAAACCTGGGGCAGATTCTTTACTGTCTGAGCTATATACTAAGAGTTTATCAGAGCAAGAACTGAAACAATTAATATAATTATCTGACAATGTAGTTTTAAAGAATAAATCATAATATTAAATGCAAAAAACAGTCAACCTTGGTTAAATACTTGGCTTGTGCAGGTGCCTCAGTAACTGATTTTATATAAGTGATCAAATTTAAAATTACAACAGTTCACCGAGGCGAGTGAGAATAACATTCTATTATCACTTACATTTTACAGATAAGGAAACTGAGGATAAGAACTGGGTTCAATCAAGAACCCCAGGCACACGACTCGCGACAACAGTATGGTTATTTCAGTGGCAACTCCTGACTTTTTGGCTAAGCCAGTGATTAATAACATTCACCTCATCATCACGGGCTTCTCTGGTGGCTCAGACAGTAAAGAGAATCCACCTGCAGTGTGGGAGACCTGGGCTCGATCCCTGGGTTGGGAAGATCCCTAGGAGGAGGGCATGGCAACCCACTCCAGTATTCTTGCCTGGAGAATCCCCGTGGACAGAGGAGCCTGGAGGGCTACAGTCCATGGGATCACAAAGAGTCGGACACGACTGAGCGACTCAGCACAGCACAGCATATCGTCTTTAGTTCAGGGAACTCAGTGCGCTGACCATACGGCCGGGACGGAACCCCGAACTATCGCAGCACATAAACCCATTCAGTACTAACTACCTGCTTTGGACAGCTTCCCGGTACTTCTGCTACTGGACGTGCTGTCAGCCCTGCTGAGCACCGTGATGCCCCCGAAACTCGCCGTCTTGGTCATGGCCGGCTTGAGGTTGCGGTTGGAGCTGTCGGAGTCTGTGCTGCTCCAGGCCCTCTGGTGGTCAGCCCACTTGAGCTCATTCTCGGAGCTGCTTTGCCTGCTTCCCGAAGTTCTTCCTGAACCATCTCGGTTGCCCCTGGAGCACGGCCGCCAGAAAGAGGCATGGGACAACGTTAGACGCCGTGAGAAGAACGGACACCGAGTGGGGTGGTTCTTTTAAGTATCATCTACGCAAGAGCCTTCTTGTCAACCCTTCCCAGGGCACCTGCTGCTTCCAGGGACACCGCGGACACCTCACTGACGTACACACAGTAACACGTCACACAGAAAGCTCATGTTACAGACAGAAAAACCAAACTGAGAAATGTCACAAAACCCCTCTGCCAGTGAAGGGGAAACGAGAACAACAGGATATAAAATATAACTGGTAACTTCTCTCACGCAGAGGAGAGGGGGGTACATTCTCTGGACCCAAATCAATCATGAATCGATGTTTGAGAGCAATTATGATGTTGAATGAACCTAAAAGCAACTCCCACTGAAAAAAGAGCTCTGTCTTTCTTTTGAGCATTAAGTGATTGGACCATAGAAAACTGGAACACACAGTTCCAAAGAAGCCATTTACTAATTTAGTTTCTAACTTCATGAGAGATATAGATCTGCATTTATTAAGGCTTTGGCAGATGGCACAGAAATCACAGGAATTCCTCTATTAACCTATGGTGAGAATTCTGCCCGGTGAGTTTAACCTTCATGGGCAGAGGAAAGAGCCCTTTATCCCTTTCACATAGAAAAACGTGTGATAATAACAACAACAGTGCAAACACTACACTGACATGAGACTTTCCAAAGAGATCAATGGAAATAACAAAATAGCTCCATAGGTGAAATGACACATTTGTTCAAAATTCAAATAGAAAAAGACTGAATTTACTGGAAGAGATCCAATAGCCAGAAGTCAATTTTGAAGACTTGAGAGCCTTTCTCAGCAGTGTGCAAAGCTGCATGTATTTTACAGAGGAATCTGATGAAATTTGCATTTTCATTGGTTTCCAATTGCTTAAAGAATAACTTGGTTACTGTTTTCAAAGCCTTTTCTGCAGTTGGAAATTATGGATCATCAAAATATTCTAAGATTCTCATGGACTATAAATAAGTAAAGAGGACAAAAACCATGGGCAATACATATAACCCCTAATTTCATATCACTGTGTGATGTGACATAAATCTTGATCCAAACCTCTAAGATGTGAACAGTAGCTTTATTAATATTCTTCTAAAGACAATCATGGACTGTTGAGATGCTAAAAGTACAAAGATCTGACTGAAACACTCACCCACCATAATGTACAGAACGCATACAGAAAATTTCAGATTTTGCCTTAACTTTTTCTTTCATTTCGTGAAAACTTAAGAAGGTCAATGAATCCAAGAGATAATAAAAACAAAACAGCTAGTTTGTCATGAAGATTTTGCACAGTGAAGGGAGGAAATGCAACAGAAAACTCACAAAACAAAGCAATCATTGCCCTGCTCTCCTCTCTGAATGTTCTCTTACAAACATCCTCTCTGTGTTCAGTACCTCAGGGATGGGCTAGTTTTAGAAACGAGGACTGTTAAGGAAGACTATTTTATGAGCAGGAAGTATCAGACACTCACCAAGAGCCAGTTGACTTTAGTTCCTAAACACCTATGAAATTCAAGTAGCCCAGAGGAGACTGAGTAGAGAAAATCTGATTATTTCCCTTTCGATCTCTAAATTCAGCTTCAGTCTTTCCTCATATAACTCTGATTAATTTGACCCACCCTTGACAAAACCCAACTAAAGTTTTATTTAGCAACAGTGAATGTACCAGGGATGTGACAATAATCTCACTTGTCGCTAATATAGACTATTTATTATAGGAAGAGATCTGAGGTGGTCCTTAGCATACAGGAGGTGTCAGAAGGCAACTCTCCGTACAGGGGTGATCTTCACTAATTCTGCTTCAATTATTCTCTCCATATCAACTCTTCACCTCCACGGGAGGAATTCAGACTTCCTCTAAATGCCAGCATGGCTGAGCCTTTCTCTGCAAAGGAGGTGTCGGCCACCATTCCACAGAGCATTTTGGCATGTTTCGAAAACACTGGGTAGCTCTTCTAAGACTCATTTTATCCCCTGGCCAATAAGGCAACCTAAGATTTCCTTAACTTCTACCTGCTCTCCACTGGCTCAAATCCTCAACCCAAGTTAAGATCTGTACATTTCTTTTAAAAATGGAATTTAAGTTTTTGCTTTAGAGAATTAGCATTAATGAGATTTAAAATGATCAATTTATGGTCTCTAGATACTGATACCCGGAAAGCATCTTTTTTACTGCTCTATCCATCTTTCACCTTAATACTGGCAGGGTAAGGTCCAGAGTTGAACTGTATATCTACTTGGCTGTGGGATCATAGGTATTATATCCACAAGCGCCTTCCCATCACTCCTAAGCGCAGTCCTGATTCCCTTCTAACTGGGAATCAGGAAGATGATGATAATGCGATATTTGGTCACCAAGAGGCGCTGGCCCTCTTGTATATAACTATATAGAATTTGACCCCAGACTAGTCAGAGAGCAGGTACTCTAAGTTCTACTTCTGTGCTGAGTAATGTAACTGATAATTTTTATTTTCCTTCATGTCCGAACATGGCTTTTTTTTTTTTTTTCAAACAAAGTTAGGTATGATGTAGACTTTGAATTACTTTCATCAGTGTGTGGATTGCTTTGTACTAAGTCACATTCCTGAGTTTCTGTGCTTGGAAATTTTGGTGGGTTATAGCATCTATATTTGCGATGACTGACCTTAGTAGAAGGTAGTTCTGGCTAGGGACCCAGATTTGGGGCTATCTTTGCAACCCCATGTACTGTCCATGGAATTCTCCAGGCCAGAATACTGGAGTGGGTAGCCTTTCCCTTCTTCAGGGGATCTTCCCAACCCAGGTCTCCTGCATTGCAGGCGGATTCTTTACCAGCTGAGCCACAAGGGAAGCCCCCAAACTAAATGCCTCTAGGGGTCAAGAATTGTATCTCTACTGGTCTCAACAAACCAAGCCATGGTGTGGGACTGCATGAGCACTGGTAAATCATAGGCTTTTCCTGGGCTTTCAAGGGAAAAAATTCAAGGTTATTTTCTTAATCTTCAAGTATGAAAATAAACTGTCTAATGATACAAGAGAAAGGTGTTAGAGATGTTGTTCAACCTAGAAAAGTAAAAGCTTAAAAAAAAAAATAGATCCTGTTTTTTGTTTCTGCCACACTGTAAAGAGAAGAAATGAACTGTTTCTGATGTTGGGGTCATAAGTTCAGATTTACAGCAAAAAGATATATTTAACGCCCAAAATCCATTTACTTTTTTTTTTTTTTTTGGTATTTTCTTCCTTTTAAGCGGTCAATAACTTTTATTGTTTGGTTTGTTTTGCCTTCCCTAATAGTCATAAAAAACACTAACATATTAAATATGTGTGTGAGGTATTCAATATACACACACATATATATTATTTACATATATATACATATACATATATATATATATATATATATATATAGCACAGTATATCCACTTCCCTACAATGGATGCTAGAGATACTTTTAATAAAGTGATGAGAGAATGGCTATAGACCCTTTAGTTCTCTGGCACTCTCTAGCCTTGTATAAAACTATATATGTTTACATAAAACTTTATATATGTTTATATAATTACATATATATGAAACTATATGTACCTATTATAAATACACACATTCCCCTTACCCTACACAGATCTAGATTTTATGTAATTCAATATAATTGGAGACAATCCCATATCGTTCTTTAGAAATAAAATCTGTGCTTGAAAAAATGTTGTTTGAAATATAATGATGGATAGTAGTGGCTAAAAATCAACTACTCAAATAGTTATCCTGGATTTGTATTCTAGTATTGGGAACATATATACAATTGCAACCTGCCAGAGAAATATTAATTCAGTGTAATTTAGCAAAGTTGATTTGGGAATGTGAAGTCGGTGTACTCCCAAAGTCAGCCCCAGAGAAAAACCCAGACAATCAGAGGAAGAACCCTACAAGACTACAGACCAAGCCGTGGTTTGCCAGTCCTGTGTCTTACAGGCCCCAATAAAGCTTCAAAGCTAGCTCGGTAACAAGCTTTACAGAGAAATAACCAAACATATTTCCTTTCATGAACAGAGATAGTTTACACTAATACACTTATAGTTAACATTGATTCCGGCACATAATCTGAAAACACAGTTTTAAAAAAGGAAACCATACCAACCGAAAGAGCTGTCTTTTCTTATAGGTCTCACTGCATATGTTACTGTCTTCCAAGAGCCTACTGGAAATGAAAAACATGGTTTTTATGATATGAAATCTAAGGGTACTAAGTGCCCTATGTCAAATGGATGTGAACCCACCACAGCACACCTGTCTTGCAGATCAACCCCACAGGCTACAGTTTGTTTGCCTGATGTTGAATTTTTCCCTCATAAATGAATGGCAGCCTGATTTGTCCATATCCTAGGATTAACACACTAATACTAGACAAGGGAGAAAGAAGGGAAGAAAAGACAGAGGGAATGGGAGGAGAGGAGAATCAAAGTAACTGACACAGATATAATAGATAATTAAGTAACTGAATGTATCAGTTGTGATTTTTCTCTTTGGATAATATTAAAATTATTCTTTATTTTTGGGGCATAGTGAAATATGACCTTTCAAAGGCAGGTACTCAAGAAATATATTTATTTTTGTAGAGAATCTACTCAGATTTTTGCTTCTGGCACTGTCAAGACTTCTTAACATATGCAATGAGTATGAGTGACCAATTATATGAATATACTCCAATTTGAATATTAGGGACACAAGTGCACTAGCGGTCTTTTTATACAACACACAAATAAATGATTACGATTAGGGAGTAAACAGGGAAAATGACTGGCCAGAAGACTAGGGAACGAGGGTCCTACTAAATGGAATTCTAAATGCTCATTTCATCTTCTGGGTAAGGACAGAGAATTTTGGCCTCAGAATCGTACCTAAGATGTTAAAACTCAGGGATTCTGAATTTACTGTAAATACAGAATATTTGTTGAAATCTGTATGGATTTTTGAGGATGCTTTTAGACAGCTTGTAAAGACTTGCTCACTACTCTCATCCCTTTTTCTACAAGAGGTTGTTCAATTGAGGGTAGTTACTTGAAGAGTTCTAACTGCTAATATGAATGATGGCATTTTTTAAACCAATCCTCTCTAATGTTCAAATTTTCTAAGTACTGGAATTTAATCAAATAGCCTCTGTTTTAATCAATTTTATAGGGGTACCTATTAAGCCAACACCTGAAATGAAATTAACCACCCCTTTTAAAATGGAAACCGTATTTCCAATCCAAATTGCCCATTGTGATGTATTTTAATGTGATCAGTACAGCTAATGTGGAATTCCTTAATTCCCCTTGAAAATATGCAATTGAACCAATGGAGCATTTTAATATCTATATCAGTTTAGAACTATTTTTAGAAGGTACATGCTAAATTTGAAAACCTCTGCTCTTATACACAAGACTTTGTATAAATGTTTTAACCCATTCATGTCATAACCATCCCTTTCCCTACTAACACCCAGCCAGGTACACTCTACAAACTAGAGCAGTTTAGCTAAGTTTTCCAAGTTGGGCCTTTTATGAAAACCAGTAGATTATTTAGAATGAGAAACATAAAACAACATTATTCAAATTATTATCTGTGTAGCTACATACAATGAAGGGGCACGCGAAGTGGCCGATAATACCATATACACAAGCAATTTTAGCAGCCTATTCAATAAGCCAATGAAACTGCAAGTTCCTGTCTCAACAGTTATACTTTTTAATGCCGGGGGAAGGTAACAGAATTATATCTTTGTTAGGACCAGAAGTTGAGACTTTAAATAAGGAAACCGTTGAAAGCTATATTTGGAAATAACTGAGAGGACTTTTTTCCTAAATAGCTTCTGGATATGCTAAATAACATATATGTGAGCATATATATGTGTGCATGCATAGATATATGTATTTATACATATATTCAAGCACACACTTATATATGGCATATATATATATGAATAAACAAGACACACATGACAGACTCTGTTCTTCTAAAGACATGAAAAAGCAAATTTCATTTTACCTGTTTTCCACAAAGAGGCTTTCCTGGGAGCAAACTGACTGAAAAACAAACAAACAAAAAAAGGCATTGGATCAGAAGTTCAGGATACGCTGAGGGAGCCCAAATCCTGGCCTGATTTTCAAACTATTTTTTCCTCCAAGAGGAAAAAAATTAAGAAAACTGTGCAGCATTTTTAGGAAAAAAAAAAAAAAAGAAGAAGAAAAACAAAAAGGTTAGAGTTAGAAGTGTCAACTTTCCCATCATGGTGTCTCCAGGTTTCAAAGAGATTTAGCCCAGGCAACGTCAAGTCGGAAGAAGAGAGGTGCTGTGAATGAATCTGCGGCAGACGCCTGTGAGCTACAGGCCCTGAGCTAGCGGCTTCCTCAGGGGCGCCGAGACCCAGCCGCCATCTTGGGCCGGAGGCCCATGGTGGACGAAGGCAGAGCGTGCAGACGCGGCACCATCCGCCTGGGGATGGGCGCGCTGTGAAACCACAATCCTGCAGCTAGGATCTGGCCCCATGAACTCTCACAGCGTAAACACATGGCCCGTGAGACTCTCAAAACTGAAGAGATGTCCTCAACCCATGCCGGCGGGGAGTGAGCAGAGGAGGGAGGGAGGGAGGAGCTCAGAAAGCAAGTGAGAACAAAAGGAAGCTAATAGGGAAAGGATGGCAAACCCATCTAATACATCTCAGCTTTTCACACAAAAACCCAGTCACTTGCCTTTTAGCTTCCGTTCTCTAGTATTCATGTCTCTGCTATCTTGAGTTTAATACACAACGTAGGGAAGATAAAATTCCCGTTATCATTAGGTGCTGGGGAAAGGCGGATCACATTAAATTTTAACAAGCAAAAAGAGAAGTATTAACAAAATATGGTACAACAGTCGTAAAATACAACTGTGCTTAGGAACTAACATAAAACCGTTTTCAAAGCACTAAGATTTTAACCGCAAACACAGATAACATATGTGTGGATTTTCTAAATAATGAGTAAGTTCCCCTCCTAAAGGGATCAAAAATATGCTCATTTTTAAGAGAAAATAACATAAAAATTAAGAAATAATAATGACCTTTCAATATAGAATTTTTGAATTAAAAATGCTATTAATGTAACCACCTCCCAGAGGCGGGCAGGATGTTGGTTTCTTGCTACATTTTACCAGAGAGATCATTTCCTTCCATAAGCTGAAGGACTAGATTTGGGCATAATGTCCTTTTCTCAGTGGTCTGAGCATTTTAATGAGGGCATCTCTAGAATCACTTCTGTTTTAACCCCTATGCATTTAACATGCATCCTGAAGATGAAGTGTGCAAAAAGTTTGTTTAACAAAAGGCAACCACAGCCAATTAAGCCACAGGCTTTTCAGAAAAATACCTTTAAAGTAATTTTATATTTAATTTTATAAAGGGAAACAAATACAGATGATGTGCCCCTGACATTATTCCTAGGAGGATCTCTTTAAAGAAAGCTAAATATCCCATTGTTTGTACTTCCTTCAGTTGGGTTTCCCAACCGGTTTGAGTCAAGTCTAAGCCAAGTCTTGGTATATGAACAAAATGAGACTATGCCAGATATCCACGATGAATTTAATACTTTGCTACGTCTCAGTTCTTGAGATTGGAAAGAGGTCAATTACATTTAGGATGTTCTGGCTGATTCTGAATAACTGAGACTTGACTATGTCTTTGAAGGAGCTATCAAAGACATGCTGACCTCTTCGGACTCGTTCATCTAATAGCATTTGGTAAGGGAAGCAGCCCAAACTCTTTGAACTAAAAACTAAGGCACGTGCAGATTAAAGAGGATGCTCTCTAAAAACCCAGCTCCAGAGCATCTTCCTGATTTTTGTGGAAAGGTCCTAAAAAAAAAACAAAAAAAAAACCTCATCATCCATCCACTACACTTTTCATAAAGACAAAGACAATTATGGGTTATGATTCAGTAACTGATGAAAATGTATGTGAGTGCATGCACATGTGTGTGTGTGTATTAAAAGAAGCATTAATAACTTACAAATTTTAATAGCAGAGACAGATAAAATTATCACAGTAATTAAGTCCAGCATTCAGAGCTGTGAGGTATATGCATTCTCAGATATATACATAAAGGGCTTTTTTGAAAAGGAGAAAAATGTTTTTGCCTAATGGCTCATAGAATTCTCTTCCACATGCTACCCTCAAGCCAGGTGGTACCTCACACCCTCGTCATCAGCTCCCCATGAAGAAAACCAAAGATAAATCTTCCTTGAATCCCTATTTACACGTAAATATCCTTCAAAAATTACCCCCTAGGCAAAACAGGTCCTTCTCAAATATATTGCTTTATCTACTTAACCTTCCTAAAGGAAGCAACATCATATAGGATTAATCATAAAATAAGTTGACATGCTTGCCAAAAGGAAAGAAGAGTTATATTTCAAATATTTCTGACTTCAAAAGTACACTTGTTTATTATTTGAGAACTAAATTGTTGTGTGCTCTGAATTAAACATTTTAGTTCTCAAATAACAGATGAATTGGTCTTATTTCAAGATACCCAAATTCTCAAACTATATTTGAAAAGCCTTTTCTAGAAAATCCCCAAATCTGTGTCTTTTGATTATGCACCTATGTACAAAAGCACACACGCACACACATACATGCATCCCTTAGCCATCAAGATACATTTGTAAAATATTCAAGAACACTTCTAATTTTAAAAGAAATTTGGATTTTGCTTAAGTATATACATGAGGAAGTATTTTTCTATAAATGCCTATTGTAACTTCAAGTAGAAAAAATAATCCTACTTAAGTATACTGACATTTGAACCTGTTTGAACTATTCTACGACTTAATAACTGGCAATACCTCTGTTTTGAAATTATGTGGATGCTAAATTAAAGACCAGCTTGAAAAAATTATATGTCTATAACTTAATTTCCTTATGCTGGATTCCTTGCATTTGTTTTATAAATGAGTTAATATACTTATTATCTTGTGTACCTTAACAATTTGGGTAGTAATGATCATTTGGGAATCTGGAATTATACAGATAAAGGCTCCCTAGTGGGTCCTGTCTTTATGTTATCGTATGTATTTGAGAAAGTTCATATTGCTGCTGTGCCCTTGAGTTGTGTTTAACAGAGAATATGGTAATATCCTGTTAATACAGGGTGGCCCCCAGGGACCCTTGCCTGTGTGGTACCACCCACGTGCGGCAGAGCTGGTCTGTGTGTCTGAAAGAACACAGCAGAAGGGAATATGTGTCACTTCCAAGATCAGCTTATAGTACCGTGGCTTCCATCTGGGACCCTTTTTCTTTCCCTCTCAGATCACTTGCTCCAGGGAAAGCTAGTTGCCATGTGTGAGGACACCTGCAAGCCTACAGAGAGCCCCACCTCACTATGTGAGAACTGAGACCTCTAGCTGACAGCCAGCCAAGAACTGAGGGTTGGCGATACATGAGTGATTCCTGGAGTAGAAGACCACGGCACCAAGTCTGCAGATGACTCCAGCCCAAACTGACAGCCCGACTGCAGCCTCAAGAGAGACCGCGAAACAGAGTCACTCAGCTAAGCCACTCCCACATTCCTGAGCTCTGCAAACTGTGAGATGAGAAGCTTTTTGTTTCCCTTTTTTAAGCTGCCAAATTTGGGGACCACCAGCAGTAGTATGACTGCATTGCGTCTACAAGAGCTATCAGACAAGGGTGAGAGACATTTGGCATTTTATTTCCCTCTAGGACAGTGGCTCATGGTTGTTCAAGTGTCATGAAAACTTAGAATATGATAAACACTAGAGAGTTTATCCTTAGAAAAATGTACATATGCTCATGAATGTAATATTTTACAGGTGATAACAAGGATTTTCAGTCATCTCTGAAGCCCTTCATGAGTACACTCTGGGTTGTTTTTGTCACACTTAGTCACTCAGTCATGTCTGATTCTGCAATCCCATGGACTGTAGCCCGCCAGGCTCCTCTGTCCATGGAGTTTTTCAGGCAAGAATACTGAAGTGGGTTGCAATACCCTTCTCCAGGGAATCAGTTGGATTTGATCCCAACCCAGGGATCAAACCAACGTCTTGGGCATCTCCTACACTGGTAGGCAGATTCTTCCCCTGAGCCACCTGGGAAGCTCTCTGAGTACAGAAAGCCAATTAAAAAAACCTACTGCCCTAGGAGATCAAGTGAAAATCAGCATCAGAAATGTGCCAGTTTCCCACCTGAATTAGTAAAACCAGAAGTGGTGGCCACCAGAGAGTCTATCAAAGGTGTTTACACCTCCTCTCCACAAGGAGAAGCAGCTACAGCACTGCAGAGAAGGCTGAAGAAATATTTCATGGAATAAAAGGGCTATGACAACAGCTTTGCATTCAGGCTGTCTCACATTTAGGTCTGCTTTTACTTGTTTAAAAAAATAATAATACAGCACGTGGCCACAGAGGCTTTAAACAGGAACCCCTGCCTCCAATCTTCAGCCTGGAACCCAGGTTCCTTACTCTTAAATCTCCTAAACAGGGATGTGAGGAAATGCAGCGTGGACTAGGAGTCAGGCTGACCCCGCCCCCCTTCGATGGCGTCCTATGGGCATGAGGACACAAAAATGAAGGGTGGCAGGGTGAGTGTCACCCCCATCACAGGCACGCAGCAGTGACGCTAGTTGCTATCGACTGGCTCTTGAGTGTCTGGCAACGTGACAAAGACAAAAAGCATAATGTCTGTACATTATGTGGGTGACTACTCTTTGCTTTATAATGTAACAACTCATTCATAAACTATATGGCTTGCCAGAATTAGACTAAGAGGGAGAATGTGTGTGTGTGTGTGTGTGTGTGTGTGTGTGTGTGTGTATGAGACGGAGAGAGAGAAAAAGAGAATAGAGAATAAATTCTCTTTCAGAAAAATTTCTCATCTTGAAGGTCATCAGACAGGAATACTCTATCTCCAATCCAAGATAGGTTTATTACAGTATTATGACTAGAATAGAGCCTCTCATTACTGTGTTCTTGTGTCCAGCAAACACAAGGAAAGGTCTACCACGTGTCAGGCTGTCCTTTGCACCATCAAGAATTCTGACCATAATTAAAGGATTTTCTAGAATCTTCTGGAATTGTCCCTGGACATCATTCAACAATGGCTACCTCACCTCCTTCTCTCACACTCTCCTAATTTGCAAGCTTTGTACCAGGCTATTCAATTCAAAATTGTATTTTAATATATCTAAGAAAGGCAGAGAGGTTCTAGAGCAGATGACAGAAACCCACATGCATGTGAAAGAAGTGCAGAGTGTCATTTCCTCTGTAGTTCATATTAAAGGATTCAGCACAAGGTGGAAGATCAGGGAGGCTAGCTTGGGCTTAAAACCTCAGGGATAGCAGGCCTCTTCCATGTTAAGCATGGATGCCTAGGTGTCTGCTGCTGCTAAGTTGCTTCAGTTGTGTCCGAGTCTGTGCGACCCCATAGATGGCAGCCCACCAGGCTCCCCCATCCCCAGAATTCTCCAGGCAAGAGTACTGGAGTGGGGTGCCATCGCCTCCTCCGCCTAGGTGTCCAAATGGCTTTTAAAGGAACAAATCATGAGAACAAATCACACAGGAGGTCAGATGCCCATGTGACTTAGTAAAGACAGAGAGGTGTTGGCCACAGAGAATCTACGCAAAGGTGCTCCTGGCTATACCTCTGCAGGGGGAAAAACCCACAGCATTTTTTGGAGGCTGCCAAATGCGCTCATAGAAGGGAAAGCCTAGAGCAACAGCTTGTCCTTTCCATTCTGTTGCATCTAAACTCAGTTTTTTTTCACCTTTTAATTTGTACGGAATTTAATCTCATTTAATTTTGGCCACAGTGAGCAAAAGAATTAAAAAAAAAATCTCAACCACATTTTCTTTGTTGGGATATGAACGAAAGAAATTGTTTTCGGATCATTCCCTTGAAAATGGGTCATGGAACAAATTTTATCTGAAAATGGGGTGGGGGAGGGGATGAGTATCTTTATTTACCTTTGATATAACAAAGTGTCCATACTTGCTAAGAATGCAGGAAATTCTGTGTGTGTATGCTCAATTGACTCTTCTCTTGCTTTGGAATTCTTTCTTCTGCACATTGTTGGTCTTAAGAAGAAAACCACTTGGTATCTGTTGGCTAATATAAATATGAAGAGACTTCTGCAAAGCTGGCAACCTCTCTCTGTACTTAGGGTCTATTTTATTGACCCCAAATAGGACCTCTATATTTGGGAACACACACAAACCTCTGGCTATTTTTCGATCACTTCCCTGAACCAAGTCCTCTTCCAGAAGCACCTCCGGTCCGCTGCCCTTCGGCAGCTCCCTGCCTCCAGCTTCCCTCATTCCTATCAGCTTCCTATCTGGGGAACGAGGCTGCCTTACTGCTGACAGAGGGACCGCACTCAAGAGGCAATGAAAACAACTACTCACATCATGTGCAAATATTCTCTCCCTCACTCTCTGATACTCCTCTTCTCTCTCTTCAATTGATTTACTTCGTCTGTCATCTCTAAATGGATGCATTCTGTTTTGCTGAACAGAAAAGAGAAATCAGGAGGGTTACCCAAGGTGAGCAGTTGGAAATCTGCAGTCAAGAAAAACTGTCAGCTGAGAGTAATAAATGTTCACTTAAATAAATGGGGCTTGACAAGTCTTACTCCCTCTGGTCCTGGAGGAAGTCGTGGTGGGTGATGTGTGTGGGGTGTGTGCCATGTGATGGCAGGGGTGCTGTTACTCCTGGCTGTTTCCTGGTTGGAGGCAAATAGCTTGGTGTTTCTGGAAGGTAAGCTCTGAATGTGCCTCAGGTATTCAGCCCGTTTGCTATGTGATGGGTTCTGTCTCCTTAGCAAAGATGTGATACCCCAGGAGGAGGCAGAATGGTGGTGAAAAAAGAGGAAGTGGCAAGTTCAAGGTGGCCATGAGAATAAATGGCTTTGAAAACTTGTGGTCAGAGAAACAGAGCAAGAAGGGGCAGAAAAGAAGGTGTGAATGCCATTTCTCTGCATCCTAATTTGTGTTTTTATTCACTCAGCGACTTACTCTGTGAATTGCAGCTGGGATAAAAGGAGGAACTGAATTCAAAAAGCCTGTCTGTGGATTAGGGTCAGTATCAAGAAAACTAACAATTCAAAGAACCCAGCATGAGGACTGCTCTTCTTCTGCCTTCTATTTGAGTCACTTCCTATGTTCCTATTGCTTTTGCATCTTATCCCTGCCATTCCTCTCCCAAACTCCCTGCACTAACCACATCCATCCATCCATCCATTCAACAAACATCCACTAAGTACACGACATGGGCACATGTGTCAAAGTCAACTCAAGCCATGGTGTGGTTCGGGGGTGGTGGTGGGGGGAGGAGATGAGATACAAATGATGGACAGTTTTTTCTTGTGGCTTTTTTTAAAGTGTCAGAGATGCACATACTGGCTCACAGTGACTCACTGTGGGTAATTAAAATAATAACTTGAGTGTGATGCAGATTGTCTTACCTTTCAGCATTCTAAAGCAAAGTCATTTTCATAAAAGCTCTATTTTCATTGTCAGAGACAGGAAGCGTAATTGTAATGGCATTTGTATGACTTTCTACGGTTCTCCTTATCACTGAAAATGTGTTTTCTTTTGCCATTTACTTAAGTTTTCTTCTTCATCACCCTGGAACCCACCCCCTCCACCCAGAGAAAAGTCTCTCTAGCCTTGTCGAGTTCTCCTGAATAAAGTTATTCTAGAACAATGTAATGTTTTGTCACAAGCAAAAAACAGGGAAGGAGGAAGTTCTGCTACAGTTCGTGCAAAACAAGCAAACGACTGACATGGAAGTTAAAACACGGGAAGGGGTGGGGGGACTACAACATAAACTCGATTCTTTGTTGCGAAGACTTATTTTGGGAGAGTCTGCAAAATCCACCTGGCCTCACCATAACAAGGTTTGTTGTTTACAGCTACATCAGCTGGTCAGCGGTCCGTATTGACAATCCAGCGCAATGTGCACAACGGAAGGGTAAAGCTGTAGGGAGGGGAACGACTGCCAGAGTTACACAGACGCCTGGAAATGCAACTGACCAAGCTCTTCCCATCAGCTCAGAGCCTGCGGCACCCCGACCCCCCCAAGGCATGCAGCAGAGCCTGCGCCAAGCACCACCCATGCAGCCCAACACAGAGCCAGCGCTGAAGCAACCATGACGTGGTCTTTTGCTACCCACCGAATGCCAAAGGGGGAGGTAGGGGAGGGGGACAGGAGGTTGGGGGGGGTTCTTTTCAGAGGCAGGGGAGATTTGGGGGGAGGGGAGCAGGGACAACAGAAGAACGACAAGAACATCAGGCAGCCCACCTTCCAAAAACAACAACGTCAGCCACTCTCAAACTTGAGAACCAACCTGAGTGTCTTCTTTATCAATACTAGAGTTATCTCGCTTCAAGATAAACCGCTTCTGGGATTCTTCACCTTTTTCATCTTTTAAATGTTCACAAAACCTTTGCTCTGGTCTGCCAGCAAAGTAAAACATATCAATAAAAAAAGTTTTTTCCCCTGTTTAAAGTTATTTCTTAGTGTTCTTTCTTTTTTTCCCCCACAGTGGCATTCAAGAAAAAGTTTACACATGGTTTTGATACTTGAATTGCTGGCAATATATGGAGGTAATACTAGGTCACTTCACATGTGTCATTACGATACCTTTGCTTTGTTTGGAATTCAGTCTTGTTTGCTGCATGCTGTTCACCATGGTGGGAGTTAAAATTTTAAAGGCCTGAAAATATATAGTGTGCATTTTCTATTTTCTATGGTTATTTTGACCTCTGTCACTCCTGAATTTCATTAAGTCCCCACCTTTATTCTCTATATATGTTTAGAATCTGGGATTACTACATTAAACCTAGGAGAATACTTCCTATTATATTTTCCCTTTCGAGAGCTTCTGAATGTGCAGTGAGAGAGGGCTGTCTATGAATTATTTCCATCTTTCTTTAATGACAGATGCTCTGGAATCTGGCTCCAGCAGACTGACATCCTTGACCATGTCTTGTAAATCAGTTCAGTAACTGGGGGAAACTGGAGATGTTTAGCTTAAACAACTTAATGCCTGATTAGCATGGGAAAAATGCCCGAAGCAGTTACATGATATTGATTCGTCAATTGATTTTTTAAAGATCCTCTTAATCATCTTGTATTATTACAGGAAAGGGCTCCACTACCCTGTTCATTTCCCACCAGTGTCCCTGCACACCAGAGAACTTGGTGAATGGCTTGTGCTTTGGTTAATCACAGAGGAAGTGCTAAAATGTCCCTCTCTAGTATAGGAGCAGTTGTAACTGATGGCTCTCAAAGGTGTCCCTCAGGTCTGATGTATTACTTCTGAAGCCAGGTGGGTTTTCTGTGCTCCCCTGGGTTCAGTATGCGTTCAGTCATCAGGAAGCCAAATCACTGCATCTGTTGTTTAATATGAGTGGCCAGTAATTAAGAGAATCTCATTGTTTCCTTATAGCTCCCAAATAAGCAAACACTTTAAAATCAAAGGAGCAGTTTAAGTGTATAATTCAAACCTTGTTGAGAAATATTGTCTCCTTAAGCACTCATATATCAGTTATTATAATACTGGGGAGCAGACAAAACCAGAAAACTGAAATAATACCAGTTATAGCTTCTGGAATCAGATGTAATTTCTGCATTTTTTCATTCAGTCTTTGCAATAAAACTTTGATGTAGGAGAAACAATTCTTTTTTCTTTTTTGCCTCTTTTACAGATAAGGAAACTATCCCTCAAGTGACTCTTGACTCCAGTTTATATATTCTTCCACTAAGCCACAGGCATCAAACAGCCTGCCTACTTCCTTACAGAGAAGTGAACAGTCTCTTTCTGCTTTCATTGTACTCAGTCGGCTGGAGGGCCTCACACCTCAGGATAAAGCACAGAAAACCTGCATCATATCATCTTCAATATTAATGTAAATGTTATCCACCAGAATTAACATGGAATAAAATATAGCAATCTGGATGTGCGAATATGACATTTTAAGATCAGAGCACTAAGGAGACAGAGTAAATTTGCACTTTACAATGAAGAGATCATTTGACAGTAAAGAAATTAAATATATTTTGGTGGAGCCCAGTCACAGGACCCTTCAATTACTTATAACACTATAAAGTCTGATGATATTATAATAGCATGAATAGCTACAGGCCACTGAAAATGAGAAGAATTCTCCAGGAGTATTTTTAAAGTTTCCCAACATTTTAAACCACTCAGGAAAAAAAAAAAAAAAACCACTCAGATATTGTTATGTACATATTTTTATGTAACAAGGAAAATTAAGATATTAACTTGAACACAAATGCTAACGGTAGCAATGCTAATTAATCTTCTCCTAATAGCTCTGAGCTCTGAACATCTGATAAACTCTAGTCAATGAAATGATTGGAGAACAGCTAAACATACAGATCTATCTATTGTATTTGTTGCTAATAATCTGTAAATGTTCATTTAGAAATGAAATCGCACCCATGAACATAAGGTGAATTTGCTTCAGACTAAATTCTTCTTTTGGAGAAGGAAATAGCAACCCACTCCAGTATTCTTGCCTAGAGAATCCCATGGACAGAGGAGCCCACTGGGCTAAAGTCCATAGGGTTGCAAACAGTCGGACACGACTGAAGTGACTGAGCACGCATGCAAAGTCCTCTTTCAGGAGAAAAATATTCAGACTTGAGATTTCAGCATACTAACCAGAGATGGAATGCAAGTTCCATGTGGGTAGGGATCTTGCTTTTTTAAATAGTGTATCCTTGGTGCCTAGAACCATGCCTGGCATTGGGAGGCATTTGGTTGGGTGAATAAATGACTCAGTGTATGAATGTATGAAAATTTAGCACAGCTGTATATAAGTCACAGTAACTCAGGGACAGATCAAAGAATCACTAAGATATGCAGTCATAAATTCATAAATGTTTAAACTGTAAAACAGAACAGGGTAGAGTTGGGTTAGTAGGAACATAAATTCAAATTCAGAACATTAGGAACATCTTTAAAAATCAGATTTATGTTTGACTGCAAGCTGACCAAAACTAATGGTGTCATTAAAGAAAAGGTTTTCACATTGGAGGAAAAGGGGTGGAAATGGGAATTTTAACTTTTTTAGTATGGGAACTTCTCAGTTTAAAGTGTCATTACAGTTACACAAGAGCTATTTAACCATTATTTTTGAAACTTCATTTGCATTTCTTCATAGTGCTGGCTTATTTTTATTTCACAGCAGGACATATTCAGGAAAAACACATCCATCACTTAAGCAGGGGTAGTCAAAGGAGCTTGTCTGAATCAATAATGTAAATATTATTGAGAGCAATGATATTTGTTACTCTGATATAAATTATGCAAAGGGCATCATCCACAACTGTTTTCAAAAAAATTTGTATTCAAACATTAGAAATTAATAGTACAAATAACTAATCATTTCTTGACTTACCAAAAGTGTTTTGAAAGATTATAAAGTAACCATTTGAAGTTTGCATAAAAGGAATAAAATAAACATTATAAGATTTTTCCAGGTTGATTTTATAGAGACTTATCTAGAGGCAAGGAGTAATTTTCAGTTTAAACTCATGCAAACTGTAGTTTATGACTGAAATATTACATGTGACTGCACTAAAAATTACCAGTAATGCACTATCATATTAAAGCTTTTAAAAATCCTTTTAACCACTAATTTAACATCATAGCAATATTATTTCTTAGCCACAAAATGAATGAAACTACAGTAATATGGTATGGACCTTCATTTAAAGTGGTGATGAATTACTTTCAATGGATCAAGATGAAGATGTAACTCTAAGAAAAACTCCTCAAAGCTGCAAAAGGTCACACTACTTATTAAATTAATGACAACTAGAGTTTACTGTGTATCTCGTGGCCATGCATTATACATGCCAGCATTTTCAAGTGTATGTGCTGCTGAAGCAAGCACTACATGCCTACATTATTTTTCCTGGAAGATTTCAGTCCATGAGTTATTTCTACTGTCTTGTTTATCATTCCAAAAAGCAGAGAAAACAAATCTAATGTTTTTTCTTGATTTAAAAAAAAAATTCCTTTTCTTAGGTTTAAGAAAAAAATGTTTTACCACATTCATAGCAGGTATCTACTGTGACACTCATCGTTCATGTGTGGAGAACAACACTAGCACTTCCAGTCTGTCTTGGGATCCCCTAGTCAATCCTTCCAAAAGTTTGAACCAACTCCTCATTGATCTTGATTAGACAGACAAAGCTCATGAATTGAGAGGGACTTCCGTGATGGCTCAGGTGGTGAAGAATTTGCCTGCCAATGCACAGGAGATGCGAGTTTGATCCCTAGGTCAGAAGATCCTCTGGAGGAGGGCATGGTAACCCACCCCAGTATTCTTGCCTGGAGAATCTCATGGACAGAGGAGCCTGGCCGGCTGCAGTCATGGGGTCGCGTAGAGTTGGACATGACTTAGTGACTCAAAAACAACAATGGCTGAGTGAAACACCATTGCATAAGACTATCAAGCTGCCTTACTCAACTGGTTCCCATTTTAGTTTTTTTTCTCACCTGAAGCTTAGAAAAAGATGAGCATGCTTTATTATGTTTTTTATCTTTTTGATCCACAAGTATTTTCAGTACTTTATTCTCACTACCAGTTTCTTGAAACCAGATATATTACTTTTCTTCCAAGCAGTTCAGCTTAATCGCTCCCCGCTTCCTCCCCCAAAATATACACAAATGAAGAATTCAATTCTGCTAGACGCAGAGGAGCAGCAAGGGACATCTTTGAATTTCATCCTGAATAATGGAAAGATGATCATCAACATGCATACATCTTAACAAAGAAACGTGGCTGTGCATAACAGGATGAAATGTTTTATGTGTAACACATTTGTCGAAAATATTTTAATAGTCAAACACATTAGAGAAGTCTAAGTGGCCCTGTTCCCTTCACATGGGAAAATATTCAATTACAACATTGACAACCGATGTGTGTGTGTGTGTGTGTGTGTGCTCAGTTGCGTCCGACTCTGCAACCCCATGGACTGTAGCCTGCCAGACTCCTCTGTCCATGGGATTATCCAGGCAAGAATACTGGAGTGGGTTGCAAGAATACTGGAGTGGGTTGCCATGACCTCCTCCAGGCACTTCCTGACCCAGGGACTGGACCCATGTCTCCTTCGTCTCCTGCATTGGCAGGTGGATTCTTCTGCTGGAACACCTGGGGAAGCACATTGACAATTGCTATTTCTTATTTATAAAAGAAAGTCCTACATTCTTCTTTACATATTTTATAATTTCCACTTTCATCTTGTCCTTTTGATTCTCTTTGAAATGAGACCACACCTTACAAATTCAGTATTCTAGCATTTAAGTCTGGAAACCAAACACCTTCAACCAACAAACTATAACTTCTCTTTCTCCTCTGTACCTCAATTCCATTTTTCCTAGAGCCACAGTGATAGTCTCACAGCCTCTCCAGTAGCAGAAATCCTTAAGATTAACAAAGACTCAGGAACTACACCACGAAGATTTATTCTCAACAGGCTCTGGCCTTCAACTTCCACCAAGGTACAAGTGCTAACATGACTGCTCCTCCTCAAGGTGGATCTAGAAGCAATGAAGGGAGCCTGCAGAAACTGGGCCTATTTCTGCTGCCTACAGGAGGCCAAGCTGCAGATGGAATGAACCAAGTCACCATAATCTGTCTCCCTTCAAAACTACCATACACATAGGAAAATATCCTATGTAGTATTTATAGTATATAAATACTATAAATAGTTCATGTTTAGTGAACTTTCCTCTAAACTGCTGCAAATTGTAAAATACAGATAACGTCTTTACACACTTATACGCCTAGGCTGGCACTTACATACCATGTATTCACACGCACATGCACACGTCCTGATCAAAATGTTCCTGGCTCCTCCAATAAACTCTGAATAGAGAGAAGATGGATCTGATGTATAGCTTGTACTTATGTGGAAAGTATGGAATGTCTGAGAAATGCTTGGCACTTGAAAGAATTAAGAAAATGGGTCTTATCTCAGTTCTAAGTTTTGGCAGGACAGTTTTTAATCCAGTGTGTTCTGTGGCTTTGGAGTTTTGCATCACAGTTTTAGTATTCATCTTGGTATTAACATTAACTGAGTTCTCTGTTTACTTTTTAAAAAATTAAATGTAAATTAGGATTTTGTTAAAAAAAAAAAAAAAAGAAAAGAACAAGCAAAAAACAAACACAGTGGTCTGGTCTCAGTGAAAGGATAGTGTTTGGTTTGCTTCTTGATTTTATCATCATTTGGGGTATTGATTCTGTTCATGTTAGTTCTTGTTCTCCAAACCTCAATCATGGCTGAGTGACAGGAGTGGCGGATTTCAGGCTTGATCTTTTGTGAAGAGACCAGATAAGATCAAGACATGAATCTCAGCCTAGCTCTATCTGCCTAGAATGCTATGAGCTAGTCAGCTAGATACTTGGAAATTATTTTTAATGAATACAAAAGCTCTTTTTAAAAAAAGTTATATTTGAGATATTAACATTATAGAAGGTTTGTGCATGTTTCATTCCAAAATTAAACAGTAAATTATACATTCAATACTCAGAGGCCCATAAATAATTTCACATTGGGAAAGGAACATAACACAGTTTATTTTCTCTCCTCAACGACGTATGTCTGTCTCACCTACAGACTCTGGTGTTGTCTGAGGTATTTGAGGAAAACAATATGAGAAAACACATTGGAGAGAAATGATATGCAGGTTGACCAATGTTAATAAGTCTTAACTTTGGGCTGGAGAACTGTTTAAAGAAGTAGGTTGTGTGTTTAGGAAAAAAAAAATCTCATGGTTTTCTTGAGAGGAATGTAATTCTTTATTAGGTTCCTGACCTTTGGCTTCAAGTCAGATGATTTTCAACACTTTTCCTATAAAAAGTGTAGAGTAAATTTGCCCTGTTTAGAAATGACGGGATGCCAACCAACCACTCAAAGAGTTTCCAAGAGGCGCTGGAGACAGTGATACTGGGTCCTCTTCCGAAGATTAACAAGCGAGCATCATCTCAGGATGCTGTACAGTTCATTCCCACTGCCACTCACATTCCAGCCAAAGGAAAAGAAGCAGAGTAGATGTGGGAAGAAGAGGAAGAGATAAATGCACTTTATCACCTGCCGGGAGTGAAGTGGTTAAGGCTCTAGAACTAAAGATTCCCACCTTCAACCTGAGCCCTTCAGGAAACTGAGTGGAACAGATGCCCCTTGACCCTGCCGTGTTGCTGGCCACTTCTCACTAGTCTGCCCGAGAGGGTGGCGGGTTCCCAGTCCTGTTCAGAGGGAAGTCAGCGTGCCTCATCTCAGGGATGTTTAACGAAGTCAACTGGGCTCGACTGCTTCACCTAGAGAGACGCTCTGTTGGGCTCAATCAGAACCAGTTTCATGGTTCTTGAGATTTATCAAATAGCTAGCTCAGTGGATCATCCTTTGGCCAACAAACAAGCAAACCATGGAGGTCACTATATACCACTCCTCACTCCTGGCCAAAACCCACGTCCACACTGGGAATCAGGCACTTGGGCTCCTGAGCACTAGACTCTTAAGTGTCACCCCAACGTCTGCCTCTAAGGCATATTCTTGTTTCCTGCTTGTGAGGGCCTATAACCTCTCTCCCCAGTAGACCTACCATGTCTTTCATGGCTCTGTGCTCTTAGACTAGGGGATTGGAGGCAAAGATAATGGGAGAATGTGAAAGAAGAAAAAAATGCTCAAGAGATGACAACGTTTTAATATGAAGATTTTTTAGAACTAGTTAAACAGTTGCTCTGACACAAGCAAAGGCATTCAGATATACATGGGATTCTCTCTGCCTATGACTGATCTTGGCCCTTTGGAAAATATTAGGGAAAGTAGATGGTTTCTAGTCTTCAAATGATACACCTTGAACATGCCTCTTTTCTCTTGGAGGGAGAAAAGGAGAGAGGTATAGAAATTGTCTAAGAAAAAGAACAATGAGCTGCTTTGGACTACACAGGTAGAAAAATAAGCAAAAGAGAGAAACTGAAAATTAGAAATAGACACAAAGAGAAGAACAAAGTTTCTCATAAAAAATAGAGACATGTATTTGCAGCATTTACACACATATATTTTAAAGCACTGTTCATCTTTTAACCTCAATCCTAAACATCAAAAGTAACATGGGACTCCCCTGGTGATCCAGTAGTTAAGAATGACAGGGACATGGGACACGAGTTCGATCCCTGGTCCAGGAGGATTCCATGTGCTACAGGGCAACTAAGCCCATGCACCTCAACTACTGAAGCCCAGGCTCTAGAGCCCCTGAGCTACAGCTTCTAGAGCCCACGCGCCTACAGCCTGTGCTCCGCAACTAGAGAAGCCACGACAGTGAGAAACCCACAATGAAGAACAGCCCCCGATCCCCGCAAATAAAGCAAGCCTGCGCACAGCAACAAATATCCAGCACAGTCACAAATAAAAACAGATGCTAAAAAGTAACATGATAGAAAGTAAATACATTTTAAATATCCCTTGCAGTGCCAAGTTGCACACACCCTAATACCTCTGCCCTAGATTTCCAAGGGGCTCATCTGCGGTGGCCAAATAATCTGACAGTTAACAGAGAATTCCAACAGAAAAAAATCTGTAAGTGCTAGAGATGAAAACATACTTCTGGCCATATGCTGGGGAAAGAGAGCCTGACTAAAGCAGAAAAAAGACCAAGCCTCAGTTCAAAAACTCCATTCATTATTTCAACAACATAACAGGACATTCTAATCAGAGGCCTCGCCAATCATTAAGACCTGCGTTGTGGGCCGAGTGTTGTGCTGGATGGCGGAGGTGACATGCTCACTGTCCTCTACCTGCCTAGCCCTGAGAAACAGCCAGGGCAGGGCGGTGCCAGGGTAAGGTGACTTTTTTTTGCTAACTCTTCATAGCGCATCAGTTCACTTGGAAGAAGGCACCTTTTTGGAATGAATCCCCAAATGAACACAATTCTTATTTCTTCCTCTCTCTGGATGACTACACCCTTAACCCCACGCTCCTGTGGTTATGACATGAAAACATGCATCTGGACAACTGAGTTGCTTGGAAGAGTAATTTTGTGTTCACACGAAGGATAGGCTCATCTCCTGCACTGACATTATCTGTAAACACAGTTTTTTCATTCTTGAAAACACCGATTGAAACGGAGTATAGGAAGTTTCCACTGAATGGATAGCACTCCTTCTAAATACTGCATATTTTTCCCCCAAATGTCACACCATGTAGTGGTGATAAAGAAAATCTGGCAAATGCTGTCATATGGGAGGAAGTATCTGTTATTTACTGATACCACTGAGTTAACCTTCAAAAAGACTTTCTCCCTCAATCATTGTTTCTTATCAGACCACAAAAGACTTAGGAGTGGGAATTCTCAACCAATCTGGGAGATCTTGAGCATGTCGATCAAGATAGTCTGGACTGTTTTGCCTTAAAGAGAGATTACTTAGTAACATTGTTCTTGGCATGAGACACACTGGGTTGAGATTCCAGCCATGCTGATCATTGCTTCTCTGGAGGTCCAAAACTGAGTCTAGCATGCAAGCTTCAGTAGCTGTGGAGCCCTGCAGGATACGGAATCTTCCTGTTCCATGGATCAAACCTGTGCACTTAATGTTCTTCTTCTGTAAAATGAGGCTCTAATGACTTATGTTCTAAGTATTCTTTTAATATGAATGAAATAATATACATTAGATAAGATGTAAAGTAACCAGTACAACTGAACAAATAGTATGTAATGCTATTATAAGTGATTCTAACTATCTGAAAAGTCCGAGGTAATTTTTTCCATCATGAAAGGATGGATGTATTATATTTGAAGATATCAGAGAAAATACTAGAGGTGACTGTAGCACACATGCACGTGTATATATAATCCCCACAGTCTGTTGTCATGACTTAAATATTTTGAACTTCAGGTGAAACTATTTTCTCTCCATGCAAAACTTAGTATTTTCAAGACACATTCTATAGGCACTTAAACTGCAGACAATCTAGAAAAACAGGAATTCTGGAAATAAATCCCAGCCAGTATCTAGCTGACAGGCATCCACTTCAGAGAACACCTTACATGCCAGCATGGTCATTGAAAATGAAAAATTAAAAAAAGGAAGTGTTTTCCCTTCCTCAGCCCTTCAGTTCAGTTTTGTATCTTCCATCCACAGTTTTCTGCATTTCTCCCAATCTCTAATGACGTTTAAAATATGCATCTCCTGCATTTGTTTTGGGGTACCATTAAAGCGTACATATTGAAACGATATTGCCAAAACAGAAAACCCACAAGGAATCATCTGAGGAACTTCCATCTCAGCCGCTTTCCTTTATAGAAATGGAAACATTTTCATCTAATAATATATCTAACCCAATATGGTTCCCCACAATCATCATAGGCCAGTTGTCCTGATGGCACAACTCTTGAAATTTTCAAAGTCAAAAATATGCACGACACGTAGAACCCTAAGAGATGTTATCTTTTGAACTTTTAACTCCATGAAAACATGGCAACAGACTTTCAACGGCAAATGTAATTTCTCACAGAACTACATTTCTCCTTTGCTAAAACTGCTCAAAGTGACTCAGGTCCTGAAAATGTGACTGGATGCTACTTATAAAAGGACATAAAATTCATCTTCTTCTCTTGTTCTGAAAGATATTAGCTTCCCCCATCCCCATTTCAATCTCTGGCAAGAGCTACTCACAAATCAAGGATGGCCAGAAAGGTGTCTGGAGTAGAGTGGTGGGATTTGATACAGCTGTGGATGAAAGATTATTAAATTCAGCTCTTCAGGAAATACCTTGATTGACCATGACATACAGTCATTCGTCATTTTTGTTTAGGAGTCACAGAGTGGGGACTAAATGTTGATGATCAAAGGCAGGAACTAGACAAAACGCCTAGCAGCCCAGGCACTTTGTTATAGGAACAATACCTGAATGTGTTTCCTGCACAAGTTCTCCTTCTGCTCTTCCATGGCATCTATTGGAAATTGGCCATTAAAGGAAAAAAAAAAAAGCTAGTGTTCTTTTGGAAGTGAAGAAGTCTGATTATATGATGCTCATTAGCAGAAAAGAAAAGCTTTAAGGGACAAATTATGTTCTCCAGTGGTATTTGGAAACTTGCAGGAATCACAAGGATTCTGAGAAGATTTGACCTACAGAACTTTCTGAAATAAAAGGAATGTTCTGTATATTCTCCAATAGGTACACCTGAAATATGGCTAGCCTGACAGAGGAACTGAATCTTAAAGCTTAAATTATATTTCAATTTAATTAATTTAAAATGTAAATAGCTATATATAACTAGTGACTACTGTATCAAACTGACTGCAAGTTTGGAGCCATTGCTGAGTTACCAAGAGCCTTTATACAAAGAGTGTTTTATTTTCTCAAGAACTGTTTGACAAGGAAACAGGTCTCAAACATGTGTATTAATATTTATGACTATGCGACTGCAAAATCAGGGTGAATTAAACATAAATGCACTGTCTCTACTAGTTGAAACCACATCAATCTACTTGATCTATGGGCTTTTCCACGTCTGTTACGGCCTTATAGAGAAAGAATTAAAAGGACAGAACTGCCTGCCTAGTTTGCAGTCCATGTGTCCCTGCGTTACAGTATCTGAAAATCGTAAGAAAAACCAGAATGAAGAATGAAAAACAACAGCAATGACTAGGAGTATTTAATAGACGGGGAGGATTAAAGGACAGCGACCCTTCAGTCCTACTACTCTTCAAAACAGGAGGTCCATGTGCCAACAATCAGATAAAGTGGAAAGCTGATAAATTTTAAGATGTGTTTTGCCCTCACAATAAAATGCAACCACAGGACCCAAGACTTCTGAAGCTCAAGGGCCTTTAAGCATTAAACATTCCAAACTCTCTCCTGCGGATAACAAATAATCTGAAGTCCAGAGAAGAGAAGCGCTCAGTGTCCCTGAGAAAATAGCCAATCTCAGGAGCCCCAGATCTCCCAGCTTGAGTTCTCCCGACTATGACCTTCACACTCATTCTGCCTAACACAGACCGAGCCTTGAGCAGAGAAGGGGTCTCATCTCCACCCCAACAAGGCCCAGTCTCCAGAGAATAGAAACTAATATCTGAACCACATTGCTGTGCCTGACACAAAAGTTCCCTTCAGTAACATGGCATTCCTAACAACCACGCAATGTGCGCAATTTACCAAACACAAATGTCTTAAGAAATTGCTTTATATGAGGACAGGTTTTCAGTTTAATGTGTACTGTGCTATAAAAATGGTCTGTGCTTAAAGGAGATGTAGGTTCAGCAGACACAGTTTGAAGTTTCTAAAGCAAATGACCACTCATTTTATGTTTTCAGTGATACCATGAAAACACAGTGAGACAGAAGCAAACAACTGTTGAAAGAAGCAAAACAACAAGCAACCTTCTTTTAGAGCCAGAACTTAGATATTATCTGGCTCAAAAAACTCTGATTTTACAAGTGAAAAAAACCCGAGAGGGCACATTTTACATGACTTATTTCAAATCACCCAGGTAGTAAGGAAAAGAACTGGGTCTTAGAGGCCAGACTTCGGTCTCCAGGTTTGGAGTTTTTGTTATTCTAGACACCACAGTAAGATCAATGTGGTGACACCAGAAAAAGAAAGAAAAGGATAATTATCCTATATATGTTATTGTTGTTTTTAAATGTTTGTTATTTTTAATCAGAGTTGTAGCTGACATAACGTGTTCCATGTTTGGTATATAACCACATGGATTACTAATGGAAGGAAGAAAATTGTGTTTCAGGAGCTATGAAACAGATCTGGGAATAAATACACTTTATGGCCTAAATTTTATCAACTTTCCTGGTCCACAGATAACCTTCTATAGATAAATGCCACTACTGTTGATAAGAGCAAGAGATGAATAACACTGTACATTTTAAATGCCATGTACTTTGAACTGTATATTGTGTTCTTATAAACGAATCCACAAGAGAAAAAGAAAACGCTAAATAAATACAGTGAAGGGGCTTACATTCTTGTGTTGCTGGTCTTGTTGATGATGACCGATTTCCCTGTTTGATCCACATTGTGATCCAGCCCAAAGTAAGCGGCCACTCGATGGACAAGCATCCTCTGATAGGATGACATCTGAGGAAACTTTTTATAGTGGTTACTGGAAAGGAATACAAGAAACAGCAGCATCAGCATTTTCGTTTCTGGCCCGTAGTACATTTGAGAGATACACACACAAAACCGTTTCTTTTTCATCCGAACCATTAAGCTTATTTCATTCCTGGCATCACTCGATGTTCTCATTTCCAGACCAATTTTCCACTTATAGATGTATTGATTAAAGTACAATAAGTGTTTTTGTTTTACAGTTGTGCATTTCTCAGACCACAGAGAACTTAATGTTTGTTGGAAAGTATATTCTGTTTTAGTACAGGAGACCTTAACCACAGAGCCAGGCACAGCAACAAATGACATGACATAATATGGGACTGCAGATGTCTATCTGGAGATGTCACTACACGGCTGACACTGAACGCAGCGCAATTATTTCCAGGCATAACTGACTACAGCCAGCTGGAGCCCATTAAAAAAACTATAATAAAAATGAAAAGGGTCGCTTCTTGTTACTGCTACTCAATGCTAATCAGTGGCCCCCTGTTTATAGCCATTTTGTCAGGAATTTAACAAGCAGGAGTACACATGGTCCAAGCAACAATTCCCATCAACACATAGCTCCTAACTCCAACAGCATCTCTATTTAATGAGTCAGCAAACACATTAAATAATGTTTTATCTACCCCTAAATCTTTCCAGAATGAGTGAGTAAAACCATACAGCAAACCAAGACACATCAGATTCATTAACCGGCACTGCGATTCAACATACTTGTTGTCACCAATGAAATCAATAATTTCCTGCTCCATTTTCAGGAGGATCATCCTGTCTCTGCAAAATAAATGTTAAAATGAAGAGGCTTTATGGACTGTCCATTCCCAAAGACTTAACAGTTTCATTTACATGTATGGAAAAGATGGTTTAAATCTACGTAGCTACAAATCAGCATGTAACTCTTTTCTGAAATGTGATGTCAAAATAGCTGTAATTCCATTCTCCTTAAGGGGATATCTCATCTGTTAAGTATGTTCTACTACTAAAACATTTGTAGTTTTTAATGTTAAGTAAGACAAGCAAGGTATTAGGCCCATAAAACACATCAAGTAAATTGTACATTTTAAATTAATAGGAAACTTTAACAAAGCTAAGCCCAAGTAGTTGGTTCAATAGCTGCCCCGAAGCATATTTATTTGACATTGCTTCTCATTCCCTATATTTTCCCCCTTAACAGGTATCTCTTTGTGACCAGAAAAGCAGAACTTTAAACTATAATTTGTTCACTGGACAAGTACCCAGGAATTAAGACTAGCTAAAAACAGCAAACATGCAAACTATTAGCAGAAAAGAGAAAATACAAGAGACAGTTTAAGACATCAGAGATGGACTCAGCCTTCTACAGCTTCCCTCTTAGAAGTGTTTGCATGAATGACTTTATTGTAACATTCTACTTGACTCCTCTAAAAACAAGAGATTTACTTAATGATTTACCTGGAATTATTCTTTAACGTGTTAATCAGAAACTCCTGTAAATCTATGCCTGTAGAATCCGTATATTCTTGGCTGCAATCTGAAACAAACAGCAGGGTGGAGTTATGAGAAAGGGCCGTGGGGAGGTGGGCTGAAAAGGGTTTTCCCAACCTTTCCCTTTTCCCTTATGCTCAGGTAAACTTTAGGTGAATCTACTGGTGTTAGAGATACATGTTACGAAACTAGCAACCTGGCAATATTAAATCAGGATGAAAATCAGATTCGGGGATTAAGAACACCCAGTAGATTTCCAGTGTGGAAAGACCTAGCTGTCACAGGAGAGGAAGTGGGCACAGTCTGGGTGGGTGGGTGGGCGGGCGGAGTCAGATGTCATGTGTTCATTTTGGGCTGTCAATCAGCAAGGGCATGACCTCTCCATGACAGTGATGGGTACTCCCCACCCACAGAGAGAACTCTCAAGAGTTTGAGATACCATGGAACCCTCTTACATTGGAGAAGGCAAAAACTGAATGTTCTGTTATAAAACTGTCTAAATATTAACTGATACAAAATATAGGAGGGCATTAAATATTTCCAAGTCTTTCAAGTCTTTTGATGCTGTCTGAAGTTTAATTTCTAAAGCCATCTTAGGAAGCTGTATTTGTTTACTGTCGGATACACCTTGGTTTTAGATGTTCAGCAGCTGAGACAATCGTTACAAGCAGATCTGTGGTTATGCAGCATATGTAAAGTAGTTGTCCTTTCTCAGCTGATTAAATGCCTTATACTGTCTCAGGTATTTAAAAAAATTAGTCTATTGCCAATCTGTTTATTCATGGAATTCTTCATATCAATTTAATTTTGTTTTTACTTATGCTTTTTTTGGTTTGTTCGTTCTACTTTTGTATAATTATATGTAAGGCAACAAGTCGAAAAGTCTGGATTGTAGCTTTGGGGTTTTATAAGGAATGACTTTAGGAGAAGAAATTTTTCCTGAAGTAGAAGTGTGTATATTTTACGTGAGACGTGGTGGGGCAGTATATGGGTTGCAGACACCGAATTCATTTAGGCCAGATAAAATGTTAACATGTATTCCACTGACACTGATGTATACATCTGCGCTCTGGGGACACCACTTACCACTTATCATCTGAGAATTGCTAATCCACTATCTGTCTTTTAAGATAAACATGAAACTTAAAAGATATAAAACTGGGTACCATGACTGTTCATCAATTCAAATTAACTGGACTAATAAATGTGAATTAAGAACAGGTTTATATTCACTCCCTTGTATAAACTTCTCAAAAATACATCCAAATGAATATCCAAAGAAATATGTGATCCTAAAAATAACCTTTTTAGATACACAAAAATGACACCATGAACAGAAAAAAATCAAGTGCACATCATCTTTTACACACACACACATACATACACAAACAAAATTTTATGCAAATTTTGCTGGGAGGTGATATTTGTGTAAAGTCTAGAATGTATTTTGTGACTAGTTATGTATCCAAACTGAGTAAGTTAAGGAAACATTTTCACATTCACCTTTTGATAACATTCTGATCTTGGGTTTTTCAGAGGTTTTATCTTTGTTTTTATCCTTTTCTTTTTCTCTTTCAGAGTCATCTTTCCTAGATTTATCCTCCTCTTGCAGGCTGGGAAAACTGGAAAGCTGTAAATGAATTGATTCCTGTTGGGGAAAAAATATAATAATTTAGGGCCAGATTTAAGAATCTCTGTCTGGTTTCCATTTTGCATAGAGATTATTAAGAACAGGAAAATGAAAGCCAGGTACAGATTTTTTTTTCTTAAATGGTAAAAAAATTATACCTGTCAGAAAAATAATTGCTCTTTAAGATGAATTAACTTTGGAGGTCAATGGAAGGTCATGAGAAGTAGCTAGTACTAAAACTTTGCCTTGTGAATATTAACTGAAAGCAAGCTAAATTCCTACAGATCACAACTCTTATTTTCTCTATAGGTTTATTTTTAAACACTTAACAAAAATTTCTTTATCAATAAGTTTGCATCGTAGCTACTATCATGTCTTAAAAATTAACATAAAAAAAGAGGTTTCTGCAAGTTCTTTTATATAATTCCTGGAACGGAAAAAATTGGCACAAGCACAGACAGACAGATATTACATGAATCATAATTACAGAAAAAAACAGACATAAAGAAAGGCGATAATAGCCCATTTACAAGTAAACTTCTGTTTCAGAGCCACATAAATACTGATTTCTATCACTATGAAAAATAAAAATACAGAATTGAAGGAATCCTAGATATGGGTTATCCTATGTCGCTTACAAAAGCTATTAATAAAGCATTAAAACTTACAATAAGCACTGCCTTTTGGAAAAGGTAGAAAATAGGACCATATTTTCCATCAATTAAATATAAATAATTAATATTATTTTAATCTTAGTATCAGTGAATCCTTTCAAGATGTAAGAGTCTCTTGAACTAATGCTTGGTTGACCACTTACAGTATTTGGACTGGATCCACTTTTGTATTTATTGATTTTGCACTGAAACAGATCATTTCATATGAACTCATATATCAGCCATTTGGATGATAGTATGTTCACTGTTTTGAAGAAGAATGAGCCAAATTATGTTTTTCAGTTTTATGAAAAAACTATGCTATGATTAAAACTATAACAAATGAGCCAACATTAAGCCCACTGGTTCTTATGTAAGAGATCATCTAATGGGAAAACTTTCTTCCACTGGCAACATTAACATTTATGATGAAGGGGAAAAAATATTCCCAATGACTAATAGCATTTCCCACTGAAAACTAAACCAAGACTCTTCTACATGTGACTAAACTGATGTCTCTACATCCTCAAATTATGGCCAATCTGGGAGTCTTAATGGTTCTTGGTAAACCTAGCTGATCTGACAAGCAGAAAACCAAAGTCCTCCAATGGCAAGTTTCTTTTTCGGGAGGGGGTCTATTGTGTATTCTGGGCTGGAATAAAAAGTCACCATGGTTGGAAAGCTGCATGATACAGAAGATGAAATAAAACACATTCTCATGGTAAATATTGATCTTAGCCGGGTTTCCTGATATCTGCAAGTTCATCCTGGGGATGGACATATACAAACTATCCTGGGGATGGCCATATACGAATCCGAGTGTAATTTGATGATAAGGTCTTTTATCAGAGCACTTGGGAAAGAAATGTCTTAGTCTGCAAAGATTCAGGCAGACCTTGGTGTTACAGTTTGCTTCCACTTGCTAAGGAAAAAGCTGGAACATTTTTGCTTCGAGTGGGGAAGAATCGATTCGACAGTGGGTCAGGAGAGGAAAGCGAGGGTCCCAGGTCAGGAAGTGGTCTCATTACTTCTTCAAAACCGATTGATCCATTCAGCCTCGGTAAGTTTAAATCTAAAATCAAAGAGGCTTGGAAATATGAATGCAACAGCAGAGGCCAAAGGACATTATTTTTAAAAAAAAATGTACAAAGTCCTGCCATGTGTTGACAAACAGAATACTCAGAAAAACACCTGCCTTTTCTACACGTTATGGTGTTGAAAGAATACACGAAAGTGCTATAGAGTTGGTAAAAAACAATCTGTTCTTTTTTAATATTTTTATTGATATGCTCAATAATAAAATACAAGTGTGAAATACATCAGTACAGGATAACTTTATCTCCAACAACAGGAAAAGAATGATTCAAGTTGCAGTAATACACTGATAGGTAAAGAGTATAACATTAGAAAAGAAACACTTCCTTTAACTTAAGGACAGACTGAACCATCTGCTATGGGTCTGAGATCAAGTAATACAGGTAGCAAGAGTTTTTTCCCACACAGGAAAATGAAGGCAGTTTTCCAAATATTGTGAGTACACACACATTGGGGGAGCCACACAATTCGTATACCGTACACTTCAGCCAGTGTTGTCAGGGGTTCAGTTCCCACATGTTAAGTGCCGGTGGTACCTAATGAAGGCATTGTATACAAGCTCAAAGGTCTGCTTCTTTATTCTCTAAAAGAGCAGCATGGCCACTTGCTTATATGTGTGTGTGGTGGGGGGCAGGCCTTGCTCCCACCGCCTCAGCCAGTCCCAAGGAAGGCTTGCAAGGTCTAATTCCTACAAAGCTAGTCTCAGTTACTCAGCATGGGGCCAGCAGGAGCCAAGTACCATTTGCCTCTTATTTCTCTGCTCCAACTGCAAGGAGTAACCTAGACTTAGGTCCAGGGTGGGCACAATGATACAGATGATCACTTGAAAAAAATCTCCTCCCAGTACCTCATCAAATAGGATTTAAAAAATCAGATGAAATCTATAAAGGCTGTGTTCTTCTGCCTGGCATTCGGAGTAGGGGACCACTGGGGCATTATTTCTCCCAGAGTCTGTCATTCTGCAGAATTAACATGTATTGCGTGCATTACATCACAAGCCGTCCATCCACATTGAATGATATGAGCTGTGATATTCGCCTTATTCCCCCTTTTGAATCTCCATACAAAGAAGAAGCACAAATAAAATGCTGAACAAAAGCCACATGTTTCTCAGAGCCCAAGGAAAATAAAGCTTGTATGAAACATAGTGATGGCTACTGAAAGCTAGCCCGCCCCTGGCGTATGACATGGGTGGCAGGTTAAGGAAATGAGGCTGGGGGAAGAAATACTCTAAGGATGAAATCTAAGAGGAATTTATTTTTGGTCCTTTTAAAGAAAGTGCTCTCAATGCTCTCTGTATCCATGAGGAAAATTTTGAGAATTTTAATTAAATTAGAAAGAGAAAAGCAAAACACAGCCCAACAAAAATAATGCTAACTTAATCAATTTTTCCTCCTCTGGGTTCAGATAAATCATTTTACTTTTGTCCTGACTGCTCTCAGCCTCTGATAAAATAAGGAAAAACTTTAACAGCAAGACCATTTTTCTAAAAGCGAATACGATGCCTGAAAAATAAATACAATGTGAAGAGTTTTGTTGGAAGTTGAATTTTTAGAGCTGAACAGCCTTGCTGTAAGGAGCAAAAATCAGGTGTAAGGATGTGCAGCAAAGTCTTAACAATATTAACTTAAATTCACATTCATCTCAGATTTATTTCTGGACCATTTTTCCAGTAGTGAGAAATCTCCACCAAAGGCCCTAAAAGTATGTCTCCAAAGCTCAATGCACCTTATTCACTATTTCTGAAGTTTCATAAGAGCCAAAATTTGTGTTTTTATAGGCAAGTGCATTTTGGGGAGGTAAGACTCTCCACTGAGGGAGGAGACGCGGTACTTAGGACTGTATTTGGTTCAGTCTGATCAAGGGACAGCCTTTGAGGAATAGCAGCACAACCGTGCTTACATTTTAAGTTTTAATCTAAATTCTTTTGAATTCCTTTCCATGTGCAGTGTTCAGAGGGTCTGGAAAAAAAACAAATGTAATACTTTGAGACTGTTCAACTAAGTTAGGATGTCTCAGAAATGGGGGAGGGAGCTGGACTTTGTCCTTCTTCAACTAGTTTGTGCTCCCCCCCAAAACACTGGTCAACGCCAAATGAATGCTCATGCACACAAAAGTGGATCCCGTTCATCCATGACCCATCAAGACAGGGCGTATACCTGATCCTGAAGACTTTCCCCTCCTGGTCTGGCCGAGGACTCTTCACAGACAGCAAGGCTGCGAGTCAGTTTACCTTTTCCTGCTCCTGACTGGGGAGGGGAAAGAAATGGGAAGGAAAGGAAAATAAAGAAAAAAAACAACAACAACCAGGAAATACACTCAAGGCTGTCAAACCATCTCCACCTTCTCTGGACATTCCCAAATCAAAATTTTTAATAGCCAGCTTCAAATCCGTAGCTGAGGGCTGTCTACACTGGTTCCAGTCTACACTGGTTCCAAGTGTTGGACCCCTGTGCGGACGGGGACAATGTGTCTACTTTGGCTCAGAGCATTGGTCTGTGTTGACGGCGATGCAGGTGGAGGAGAGGGTGGAACAATAAATTTAAACAAAACTCTTAGCAAACTGCCCATCGCACTGGGAATGTACAAAGAATGTACAAGCAAGGAGGAAAAGACAACACAGATGAATTTCTACTAAAACTGGGTTTGAAAGTGATCTGACTGAGAAAATATGTTAAAAGTTGAAGACTGTATCCTAAACATCAGAACCTGTTTACTTCAAGGCAGAAATGAATCGGACATACAAAACAATTTCCCCCAAATTTGATTTAAAATGAAAAGAAAGTGAGCAGCGATTCATTTGTAAAGCACTGTCAAAGTTGCCAGGATCAAATATATATATATACACTGCAGCTATGCGAACCCTAAATGCTCTAATGAAAAAGCACATAAAGCAAGCCAAAAAGAGCCGTGTCAACACAACTACATCTAAACACAGGCAGCACGGATGCAGCCGAGACCTACATCCAACCCTGGGCCTCCCTGGCAAATCCTCGAACCCTGTGTGACATATGCAACCAGGATAGCAGGTCAGCATACAGCTCCAGAACCCTACCTTGGATTTTCTTCTCTCTTGGTTCTGAGCTGCCAGCCGCCTCTGTATGTGAGAAACAAAATCAAACAAACAAACAAACAGTCAACCAACAACCAGGAGAGGGAAGTGGGGGGAGACAGACGGAGAAAAAGGTGTCACTGGAGTTGAAAAATCAATAACAACAGCAATCAGGTATTATAACCACTGGGGAGGACTCCTCCTGCCCTTGCTCCCCCAAAACTTGTGACCATTTGGCTTTTCTCCTTCCCTCCTTACAGAAGCTCATATGCTTAGTCGCTCCGTTGTGTCTGACCCTTTGTGACCCCACGGACTGTAGCCCGCCAGGCTCCTCTGTTCATGTGATGCTCCAGGCAAGAACACTGGAGTGGGTTGCCATATCCTTCTCCAGGGGATCTTCCCGAACCGAGGACTGAACCTGTGTCTCTTCCATCTCCTGCACAGGCAGGCAGGTTCATTACTGTCTGGGCCACCAGGGGAGCCCTGCAGAAGCTTGCTGGGGAGAGCAAAGGCTGGCCTTGAGGTCATCTGGCCATTATGCCAGTATCTGCCTTTGCGCATTTATGAAATAAAAACAGTTAACACTTTTGTAGTTTGGGTCAAAGAAAATCGATACAGGTTATTTGCAAGTCCAGTTTGTTTTCCATCTACCAAATCTCCTTCTCTCATAAATCCTGACCACTTAACCATATCACTTTTTGAGTACTCTCAATCACCCCCAAACTGCCCCTGCCTCTCCCGGGGCATTCTCTCTCTCTTTCTGGCTGGGAATTCTAAGCTTTTCTGCTAATAAGAATTGATGCTTAGCCTGCGCAAGAAGGTCAACAGAGCTCATGTCTTTGATATTTCTTGGTCTGTCTTGAGCTGGCCCTTCCTCTTTTCATGGAATACAAATCCATTTTTAAAACTCAGCTAGTATAAAGCTACCTCAGGAGAAGCCCTCCACTAACTCCTTGAGGTGGTCTAGAAATTAATATGGAGAAGCGTGGGCAAACTCAGTCATTAAATATGTTCTTTGGCCATACACACACACACACACACACACACACACACGTATGTATTATTTCAAAGGGCATTTTGACCACAATGTACTGTTTAATCAGAAAAAAGGGACTAATAAATGGGAAAAGAGAAGATTTGTTTTATGAATTTTCTATTCATTTTACTTGGGACTCCCAGGTGACTGAGTGATAAAGAATCTCTGCCTGCCAATGCAGGGGGGAGATGTGGGGTCAATCTCTGGGCCAGGAAGATCCCCTGGAGGAGGAAATGGCAACCCACTCCAGTATTCTCGCCTGGAGGATCCCATGGACAGAGGAACCTCGAGGCTCTGGTCAATGGGGTTGCAAAGAATTGGACGCAACTGAGCATACATACACACGTTCATTTCACCGGTCAAACTCTTTACAGGTAAGAAGACAAACAAACAAACCTTCAGAGTATCTTCAAAATGAAAGAAAGGGGTGCACACAGCGGTATGACAAATGGGATTTCTCCAGGCTCACCTGTAATTCCAGTTTCTCCTCCTCGTCCAGACTCTCAGATTTAATCACACCGTTCTCTGGAGTGGCCGTCTCCTGCTCAGGCCCACCTTCCTCCACTATGGTCTGACTCAGGTCTCCTGGCTCAGACATTCTCCCAGATGCAAATTAAAATCACAAGGTTTGACACCCTATAAGGTGAAGACATCAGAAATAAAGTCAGTGCAGGGTGAAGTCTTGACCATTATGGTTGAGATACTAGATTCTTCCCTTTGTTCTCAAAATCAAATGAGCAACTCCAGCCTCCCTGCCAACTGCACACAAAGAGAATAAAGCAAGACCAAATCAACTCCAGACAAACACCAAGAGGCAGATTTGGTCACTCAATCCACGACCCTAGACACACACACACACACACACACACACACACACACACACATGCTCCTATCAATACACCTTGCTGTCAGGGTGGATCAATACATCTTAAACTGAGACACCCAAGTCCCACACACCTCCCGGTCCCTATGCTCCACTCCAAAGTGGAAGCAGAAGAAAAAGAGAGTATTTCCCCAACGCTTCCTCCGCTTCCGAGTTGGGAGGTGGTACCTGTTCTGCAGCATCTAAGATGACTCACAAATGATTTGCAAGTTTCAATCACAGACATACCTTCCTGGGTCTAAGGAATTCAGTACACTCCACCAGAGGAGAAATCAACGTAAGGGGTAATAATTCAGAACACACAGAGGATCCCGAGTTGGCAAGAAACCATCAGGGACTTTAGACTTCAAACTGACAGAGACATTATTAAAAGCAGAAGCTCTCCCCGCAGCCCGTCAGTGACTGGTGCTGTGGAGATCCTTCAGAAGCAAGTCTCAGGCAGGGAGCTCCAATGAAGTTATCACAACTGAACTCCAATGCTCCAGGCTCGTAAGAGATGACTACACAGATGCTAGAAATGACTTTTCAAAGTATAAACCTGTTACTAGTATTTTTTTTCTCCCTACCTCCATAAAGCCCCTGACACTTCTCCTTCTGATGTGCTGTCAAATGAGGCTCATAAACAGTTCAGCATTTACTTCCTCCTCAGTTTTTTTTTTAAGAAAGAACAAAAGGGGGAAAAGGAAGGAAAGGAAAAAAAAGAGGAAGGAAAGAAGGAAATTAAAAAAGGACAGAAAGACCTTGTAGCCTAGAAAGTCACTTCTTTTTTTTTTTTTTTCAGAAAGTCACTTCTTTCACAAAAATTCCCAAGTAATGGCTGTCCTGTTCCCAGTTATTACTATGGTAATTATTAATGGACATATCAGTGTCTTGATATGTCTCTCTGGGAGTGTTTAATTACCATATACTAATTCAGTAACTTTATTTCCAAGTGGACATAGGAAGCATGAGAAAAATCTAATAACACAGTAATTTCTGTTGCAAATATGCTAAGACCTACCATGACAGGACAGATGGTATCTAATGATATTGTTTAAAAAAAAAAAAACACAGGCTTACTTGGCAAAGGATTGTGGGAATGGAAAAGGAAAAGTTTTCATCAGGGATGATGGCTGGAGTCTGCAAGGGGCAGTGAGCAAGGCTCTTGAGGAGGTTTGAGGATATCCCCTTCAGTGTATCTGACAGATCCCTCATATTTCAGTGACACGGGGGAGAGATGCAGTTAACCAAATAAAAAAAGTTCTGTTTCCCAAAGCAAACAGTTTGTTTCTCAATATACTGAGTCGGGGGAGGAGACAGGACTTCTGTTGCCCTAACTTTTTTTCCTGGAGCATTTCAATCAAACACAGATCGTGACCAGATTTTTTAAAAAAATAAAATGCACAAATTGAGCTCTAATTTTACAAACTCCGAGCCAGCTGAATCCCTTATACAGATGCTGTCTGTTTGGGTGGCCTTTCAGGAACTGTTCCATGCAAACATGCACATTTACAGACTGAAGAAAACATACAGATGAAGGGACAGCCACCCGATGACAGCTCTTTACCTTTCGTGCAGGAGTCCGGCTGCCGGCCTTGGTGACTTACGAGCGGCTTCTGTCCTTCTTCGCTGGGAAAATCCACACGTGGGATCAGAGACAACGGGAGTCCCATGTCCCCACTAACAGTTCAAAATGCCCATCTCCATGTGATTCCCTTACACGGTCTGACACATCGTCCACCTGAAAAAAGACGAAAAGTCAACAGTAACGATAATGGCAATAATCATGGTAGGGGCAAAGGACTAAACAAACAAGACTGGGTTCCTAACACTGATGACCGGCCTCCAGCAAACCACGTTCAAGGCTTGATCCACTCCACCTGTCCCAAGCTGCCTGCTTCTTCTCTAATGAAGGCTCCAGCCGGCTGTTCAAGTCAGAACGGCACCCACGCAACGAGCTAAAATTAACAATTGCATTATGCGCCGAAGATTACTCACTTCAATTTTAACCTTTTTTAGTGAAATCTCGCACTTTATATTAAAAAAAAAAAAAAAAAAAAACAAGCTTGTGTGTTTGCCTCCATGACAATCCAGATCACCTATGAGCAAAAAAGTCTTGCCTCCTTTTTTTAACCCCAGTCTTTGTCTTAATTACAGATCAATATAATCTTCCGAGTACCGTTTTTTTTTTTTTTTTGGTGACTCTTTTCTTTAGGAAAGCTATCCTAAGAAAGCACATTGAACGATTTCTGACTTAATGAGGCATTAGCTGTAAAAGTGAAAAAAAAAAATACAAAGAAAGGAAAAGGAAAACTTTCATAATGGTATTGTTGAGAGAGCTCTTTTTTTTCCTCCACTGACAGTTCAGGAAGAATTCCTAATATTCTCGGCGCTGGGTGAACACCACCCATCCGTCCCCCGCCCTCCCCATGAGGACTGCCACCACCAGCTGGGTATTCTGTTTGACAGCGAAGCAATCCTGCCAGAGGGATTCAACAGACTTGCAAACTTTTGAACCTGTTGAAAACAATCCCTGCTATAACGTGCACTTTCCTTTTCTCACAACTCCTCCAGGAGCAGCGGCGAAGACAGCCTCAACGCAAACAGAGACGGATTCCTAATAACATTTGCCCAACCCAAGCTGCAACTCGACCCTGGCGCACATCTGCTGAATACAACAGCCTGCACACGTGTTCCGCCCCAGACCCGACTTTGAAAACACCCAGTGCATCTCAGTTATTTACTCTGAAGTTTAGAAACCCTCCCTGCCTCCCCCTCGCTCCCCCTCCCAAGCCGCCAGGAGCACAGCTGGCTCCTCATCAGATTTTACTGCAGCTTGATGAACAGCCTATTGGGTTCTGACTCCATTTGTTGTGTGAGAGGAAAACAACTGCTGAAAATTCAATCGTTTCTACAGTCAACCCTTTCCAGCTTGACTGACACCTTTATTAAAATGGATAATTTGGCTGTAAAAAGTGTTTCTTTCGTTGTTAAAAATTATATAACTATTTCTTTAAGGATATATTGGCAAAGGAAATAAGTTAGGAACGAAATGCATTGGTCATCGACGGTAATTTTGATTTTTCAACTTTGACCAGTTTTGCATCATGAACACTTTGACATTAAATAGAAGTCAACATGCCTTAAAATTAGGATCTATTTAAGCAACCGGCCACGTATCTAATATGTCTTAAAATAGAGGCACCTGTGATGGATGGATTTACCAAATGCTTTCTGGCTTCTGTTTTCCTTTTGTCAAAGAGAATGAAGTTATCAGTGATCACTGCAGCCCTCCTGTCTCCTTTTTCTGATGCTCCTATTTGCACAATGGGGTTAATCCAGCCGGTGGAGTGCTCGTGTGGTTTTCAGATCTAAGCCTTAGATGCCTTATTCCAGCCCCAGTAGGTGGATGCAAGATATAATTCTTTCCATGAAGAAAGAACAAACTGATATTCACGTAACCATCTCAGAGGGTGAAACAGCCTGGATATATAGCGTGTGCGTAATTACCAGGACACGTTTGGAAATAGCACTGTGCTCTCAAGCCAGCGAGGTATTATTCTTGCATTCCTGAATCACAAAGTCATCATCCACCAAGATAAAAGGGAATATGGGCATATGGGAACGAGCAGAGAGGAACATATGGATCACAAATATTTTTGTAACTGATTAAAATTGTTCTCTTTGCTAAGAAAGTGTTGCCAGGAAATCAACCATAGTCCAGCTTTCTGTTCCCCTAACTAACCCGACTCTTCCTCTGTCATTTAATCTTCACTTGTTCCGATTTCTCCCATTTACACAGAGAGGCAAAACCATGTCTAACAAATATATTTTATCCAACATTTGGTTAATGGATATTCTGGCCAAGTGTCAAGTGTTATGTGGTTGTGGGACAGGGGAGGGAGAAAAGGGGGAGACACTCAACAAACGCAAAAAATAAAAGTTACTGCAGTTCTTTCAGTTACAAGATTTTAACTATAGTTTAGGAGGTGATACTGAGCAAAGGCAGGCAATGAACAAGCTATAGGAAATTGATCAATGACACTAGCAGCTATTTATAATGAGGACAATAATGACCATTTCACATTCTGTTCATGTTTTTACTTATTTTTTTGGCTGACTTTAGAGTTGCAAATAGTAGCAGCTGGGTTTGTGGGGATGAGAAAGAGACGGAGAGAGAAGTACAATGTAAAAGACCAAATATTCTGTCTTTCATCATCACCAACAAAAATAGCTGTGTCCTAATCGTCCGTCTATGTGTGTGTGCATGTTACATATATTAATCGCTGGGCTTTTGGGTGGAGAAATAAAGTTTGAGGTTTGATTCCAATTCTGCCAGTGATTTATTTCTCAGAGGATATCTAAAATGGGACACCAAATTCTATTTGCAAGCTGGGAGAGCCACGTTATTAGTCACTTTTGTCACAATCCTTCTACTCAAAATCAGCAGAGGATGACTCATCCCAAATCACTATAGGTCCTTTATGATGAAACAACATAATCAAGATTTACTTATGAGAACAATTGAGATGGTTCTCAGCTCTACACCGTTCCTTCTTTTTTCAGCTGGTTGCAGCTCTGCAAAAGTAAGCTGCTGGTGAACTGTGATATTAGTCATCTGTCAATTGGCTGCATAAGGTATTTAAACGCTGCAACCCCTTAGCAACCAAAGACACACCCTAGTCTCAAAGCAGTTATTCTGTTAAAATTAAAAAAAAAAAATAGTTTGAAGGTGTAAGATTAAGTTTAAAGACTTAAAGAGAGAGAAAAGTAATTGAAATGTAATCCTTTCAGAAATGAGAACCACCATGGCATCATGGCAAGGACAGAAGGTACAGATTAATACCTTCAGTGAGCTTGAACAGTTCCCCAGGTAACAGAAAGATGTCAATGAGAAAATTTCACATAAGTTTACTTTCCCAAAGAAAATGTTCTCCTTCAATATACATGTATAAGAAACACTCAACCAGGAGTTCTATCCTTTCATTAAACTCTTTTTGGTTGACTCCATGCACAAGCATTCTGTAAGATTCCTAAACCACCCATGCAAATGCCAAAATAACCAGACAACTGTTTTGGAGGAAGAACCTAGGAGGAGATTTAAGAAGAGGAATTTTCATACTAGGGGTTTAAGGGTAGAATTATTTTACATGAATATTCTCATTTCAACTTGGATAGCTAGGCAGTTTATAAATATAGTAACTCATAAGAAGAACAGCACTTTTTCTTTCTCATTATAGCAAACTGGACACAAACATAGCCTTCGTCAACGTTCACCAGGCTTCCAATAATGGAGATAACTGATGTCAAAGCTGTGGACATAAGAACAGTACCACGATAACCACAAGTGCCTTTAAACATAAGAAGGGTCAGATCTCAATAAAAACAAGGAAAAAAACCAATGTTTCAATTCTTCACTTTCCTAAAAAGTGTTCACAGAATCTCTACCAAGTGCAAGGATGTGCTAATACAATCTCAAAAGGAAAAATCTTTTTTTTCCCAAAAGAATATAATAAAAGTTAAATAATTCTAATGGATCCACATGAAAAATTTTAAACAATTTTATCTTCATCATCCTCTTTTTGATTAGTCATCAACTGGAAGATAAAGATGTCTTCTGTTTTTAATAATTCTTAAATGTTTTCCTCAGTGTATTTCAAAAGAAAAAAGGCATAAATTTGGGAGAAGGAAATAATGTATTGGGTCCCATAATAAATATTCGGAAATCCCCACAGAGTGAACAAGTTGATGAAAGTAATAAAGCAAAATGTAGCAGAGACTGACATAAGATTTTACATTTGGGTTCAAAAAAATAGTTGCATAATTTTGAATTTTTAGTTTAGACAAAAGAAGACTCAGGGAGGACAAAATAGCTGTTTTCTTATACTATTTTAAAACATTCAGAGAACAAGGAATTGCTCTTACTTGGTATTGCTTCAAAAGTTAGCACTAGGGGGTAAAAAAAAAAACACAACCTAGCTTTTTAAACACAGAACTACCATAGGACCCAGTAATTCAACTCCTAGATGGATATCCAAAAAAAAAACCCAGAAAGCAAGGACTAGAACACCAATGTTCACAGCAGCATTATTCACAATGGCTGAAAGGTATCCATCAGTGGATGAATGGATAAACACAATGCGGTATACAGATGATGGAATAGTATTTTGTCTTAAAAAGGAATGAAATTGATCCATGTTACAATATGGATGGACTTTGAATATATTATTCTTAGTAAAATGAGTCAGACACGAAGAACAAATGTGGTGTGATTCTGCTTACACGAGGTACCTAGAATAGGCAAATTCATGGAGACAGAAAATAGAGTACAGACTACCCGGAGCTGGAGGTAAGGAAGGAAGGAGTTACTGTTTAATCAGTACAGAGCTTTTGTTGGGGATGATGGAGAAGTTGTGAGTATAGATGTGATGGTTTCACTGTTTAATGCCACTGAATTGTACACGTGGCAACAGCTAAAATGATAAAATATTATGTATATGTCACAAGGAAAGAACTTAAAAAACTCTTTTCTTCTAGAATATGATTTAAAAGGAAACACATCAATATACATACAAACAGACCAAAGGCAGAAAATGACAGTACAACAGAGGAAGTGGCCTTCTACTTTACAAAACTGCTTCTGGTGTATTGATAACACTGATACATGTAAAGACAAGTGTGGTGGATGTAACCTGCCTTGGTTTGTGCTGATTCAAATAGGTACCCAATAAATGGGACCATCCTGCTCCTCCTCATGGTCACCTTAGCAGTCTTGTCTTTGGCAAGACAAGCTTTGTTATTTAACCATCCAATGTGGATGCTGCAGGGATAAAAGGTGAGGATGTGATGATGTTCAGACTCTTCCACTGCATCTCTACTCGAATCAAGGTGTGTTTGGCCAATGTGTCTTCATCCACAAAAAGGTAACAGAAACTACTTCTAACTGCAAGACAACCCTGGGTGCATCTTACTGCAATACAAACATCCACTGTCAATCATCTGGATGACAGAGCTGGAGGTAGCCACTCTGTCACATCACTGACTCAGTATTTTGCATACTTTTTTAAAAAACTGCAGGTAAGGGAAGTTTTCTGACCAAAATAAATAGCACAGAGCACAAGGCCAGTGGCCCTGCTGCCATGTGAGACTGAGAAAGCATTGAGGTTCACTTCAGTTTGACTGGGTGACCCCTGGGACCACTCCCAGGATTTTAAAACAGTCTCAGACTTTCATAAGCCATGCAGGGTAATCACCACCTTACGTTTCCTACCTCAATCTGTTAATTGTCTAGGCATGACTTATCTATATACAAGGTGGTGTCACCAACCTCCAGTCATGTGCAAACTTAAAGAAAATGTGCAAGTACTCAGAGAACCACAGCCTTGCCCAGAACCTTGAAATCAGTCAGTCTAGCTGATACTAAATCCAGCATCTTGGAGAAGATCCATAACCAGATAGTGGCAGAGCTAGGTAAAAAACACCGTCATTTAGACTGAGGATCAGAGCTCCTTTTAAAACCACATGTTCCTGTAGTGACTGGGGCTTTATTAGAAATATAGACGAGTTGCATCTAAGCTGTTCCATTAATTTCCAGGGTATTCCAAGAGACACCCACACATTTCTTCCCCTGAACCACTATCTTCCTCCACTAGCCTGAGGCAGCATAGACTGCAGAGAGCCTGCATGAATAGTCTGCCTGATAAAGATACGTGTCTTTCTTGATTTTATCCCTAACATCTTATGGACACATGGACCTCTAGACATCATGCTTCGTCTGGTTCTTTGAAACCCCCGAAAGCCTATAAGCCACAGTCATCAAAATGACCTCAAGTTATATGCTTACCATCTGCCCAATTTCCTCCTTCACTTCTACAGCTCATGGTACCTTCTTTCTAGAGGCCATACGGGAATCATACGCCTGCAAGATTCCCAGATAAAGTGTGCTCACATTTTTAAAAATGTGGAACAATGTATCTGAATCTACTGGGACCAGAACACATGTAATATTTAGAAATGAATGTCTTCCTAATCTTTAAGCAAAGAACCGGAATCTTAGACTTGAGAAGTTGTTTTTTCTTCCGAGTGTAACTAAAGCAAATTTTCTGGGAACATAAGTAACACTGCTGGGATCTTACAGCTAACAATGCCATGTAACTCTGGTTTCTTAATAGATCTTTCAGGAATTCTACCACATTACACACTTATCCTAAATATTTCCCTCAACATCACTGCCCCATAATCTCCTGAGACAAACAAAACCATTTTAGGGAAGAGAGAGGGGATGATCAATTGATACTTTTGCTTGAACGTTATTAATAATCTCACAGATGTTAGAACTTCTGTATTCTCAATTTAGTTCAATAAAGTATTTTAAAATGTCCTCTTTTGGTGGATCTGGATGCCAAGGATATAATTCATTATTTATGTCCATTTATGTATACTGCGGGCTTCCTAGGTGGTGAAGTGGTACAGAATTCGCTTGCCAATATAAGAGATGCAGGTTTGATCCCTGGGTCAGGAAGAGCTCCTGGGAAGGATCTCCAATACCGGAGTGGCAACTCACTCCAGTATTCTTGTCTGGAGAATTCCATGGACAGAGGAGCCTGGTGGGCTGCAGTCCATAGGGTTGCAAAGAGTTGGATGTGACTAAACACACACACATGTATACTGGAGACACTCTGTAATGGGACAAGGATATATCATGAAATGTGTATTTTCAACTGTGGCTGAAAGAATTCAGTTATAAAAATTCATCATGAAGAGGAAAAGCCCTTCAAAAAAAGGGTAGGGATAAATACTAATTTTATTCAGCACATCTGACTGAACACTTTTGTCTTTTATTTCTACAAGAAGTGGAAGTAGAATCTGTCATTTCAAAAACAATGAAACTTAACAAATGTGACGTAGTTATAGGTGCCAGAATGTGAGCTGTTTGGGCTATTAAAACCTTTCTTGCAGAAAGGGAGAAAAGAATACACACTTAGGGAAAATGAGAAAAAGCAAAAATAAATGGATAAATTATTATTACTCTGTTAGATTTTTGAAATGGTGATAAGGTTCGTGTTCTGTCCCTTTATAAGTTGGGAAAAATAAGGCGCTTTCATGGCCACAATGTCTTTATTTTCCCTTGTGTCATTGGATACTGTTTGGTGCCACAGCCTGTGAAAATTTCAAGCCTTAAGGTTGCTTTTTCAGAATCATTACTAGCTAATACCATCAGTACATCTAATCAAAAGCAATCAACGTAGAAGTTTAAATTACCCACCCATGACCTCAGCTCTGCCTCCGCCCACCCCTGCACAATGGCAGAAGAATGGAAAGATTTTCCACGGGAGCAAAGGAATTAAAGGATGCTTCATCTCAAATAAAAAAGCTAAAAGGTGGGCCTGAAGGTCTATGAGTGTAGGAAGTGACTTCTACACCCATGAGGCAGGGAGAAAGGCAGGAGAGAGGTTTACTAGAAATGGATATCTGCTGCTGCCATCTCAAGAAGAGCAGGGGGAATTTCAGGAACAAAAGAGTTTTAATTCTCTGGGGTGAATCTGGGCTACAAATGGAGTGTTAATATACTGATAGTAAATGGCAACTCACTGCAGGATTCCCGCCTGGGAAACCCCATGGACAGAGGAGCCTGGCAGGCCATAGTTCACGGGGTCACCAAGAGAAACACAGGACTTAGTAACTACCACCACATACCTACAGCAAGCTCTTTTCACAAGATCCAACAACCACACCATTAAATGCTTGTATTATTAACCTCCACATGGGTGATTCTAGAGCGTTTTCCATAGATTATTAGACTTTATCCTCATGTCAACTGCACTATTCATTGCTAGCCTCCAGTGAGTAAGACAATTGCTGGCCTACTCAGCCTGTCTCTTTAGTGAGAGGGCAGCTGGCTATTGGCTCTGTCCATCACTGAAATCCCCAGGTCTTAGAATCTCAGATGAGTCACTCTTTGACAAGGCCCAATGTTCTAACCAAGTAGTAAGAGTCATTCTCCCCTACTATTACATAAACTACACAATGACTGAGATTTCTGCCTGGCTCGTCTATTGCTGTACTGGCCCCAGGGCTGAGAAGAGCGCCGCAAACAGAGCAGGACTTGCTGACTCAGTGAATGAAAAAGGGCTCCAAGTTCTACCTGAATGCTGATCAGTGATGGCTGGGTCACTGTTTTTCTGCTTCCTCCATCTAAAAAAGCCAGGACACATAACCACTCAGAGACCTGTTAACCAGTGTGCAAGGTTAAAGGAAAATACTCAACAGTTGCTAAAAGGGCAAAACCATGGCATGCTTTCAGATGGGTGATTCTCAAGAGGGCTTTGGTCTGACCAAGCTCTGTATGTCTGTGATAATGGGCCAGGAGACAGTTCGGAGACAGCACCTGCCTTTGGGGGACCTTTTGGATTGGAAGCTAGAGAAAGGAAAGAGATGGTGCTTGTCCCAGGGGAGCTACCCACCCGACCAGAGAGTTCAGCAGACAGAGGGATTTGAGAGCAAAGCCATCCCATCCAGACGACTATGGCATGTAACACAAACAATACACTGTAGCCCGCCAGGGTCGTAAGAGGTGGACATGGCTTAGTGACTAAACAACATGCATAAGCGAGATAACTAACAAGAACCTACTGTATACATAGCACAGGGAACTCTACTCAATACTCTGTAATGGCCTCTATGGGAAAATAATCTTAAAAAGAGTAGACATATGTATAACTGAATCACTTTGCTGTATATCTGAAAATAACACAACATTGCAGATCAACTATATGCCAAAAAAAAAAAAGATAAAAGGAAAATGTGGAACCCCTGACCTGAAGAGTCACACACAGGTGAGTTTTTTCAGGGCCTTGACAGTATGAGTTTTCCTGAGAAAGTGACTGCATCCATTAGATATATGATTTATCACAATTAAACTGGACAGTTAGGCCTTCCTCACATTTCCAGAGTAAAAACAAAGAGAGAAGTAGCGTCTCATTCCTTTGAAACTCTGCTTTTTTGGTTGTTACATCGAGTTTCTTCCATGGACTCTCATCCAGGGCTCACTTCATCAGGCCCCCCACCGCTGTATCAGGTCTCTCAGATGACATACCCCCCACACCCCATAGGTGCCATGGTGCTCAGCCCACAAAGAGAAGGATAATATACCTACATCCTCCTGGCCAGCTCTGCTCCATCTTGAATGCAGGACCTTCTTCCCTCTTTTGTTTTTCCTCTTTCTCTATGCTGCCCAGTACAGTGGGACAGAAAATTACACACTGATGCCCCTGCAAACTCAGCCATGAAAACTAAAGAGCCACTGTACTAAGGTCAACGACTACGCTAAAGAACGTAAGTGTTCAATAAATGATTCCTTTGATCTTCGGACTTCCTGGGAGCAGATGCACTTGGAATGCAGGATACATGAGTTCACTTGACATCAGCATGTTTCTGGTACTGGCGAGCAACACGGTGTTGGAATTTTTCCTCACTGCAGTGAAATCTCTAGAAAGACCATTTAAGCTGTAGATGTGGGAGAGTAAACAACAACAAAACCACCATGGGGTGCTCAGGAATGCAAGGGAGGAAAAGAGCCTGCGTGAGGGACCTCAAGCGCTGCAGAAAGTGATGGAAAAACCTAATGTCTCCATTTCTGGGAGAGACCGGGAGTGAGAGGAGCTCTGTGGCATCACAGTCAGGACTTAACAGAAGCTCAGGGAGGACAAATGTCTAGAAAAAGAAGGAGAACATGCAAAAGTAGTGCCTTGAAGTCTTTCCTTCTGAGCCATCAATGGTCTGGCTTGGGTTTGGATGCAGCTTTAAATATACGTGATCTAAAGCACTCCAGGTGATGAACAGGGGTAGGAGACTGACTCTAAATTCCCTGGACAGAGGGCCCTTGGACCGGTGTCTCTGGGACCAGTGACAGTCTTTCACACACAGCAAGAACATAATCCCTACCAATTTGCTGGAAGGAGACATGGATCTATTCCCAGGAGGGAAACAATTTCAGGAAACTTATAACACATCGGTGGAGCAGAATCTGGTTGATTTGCCGGGTGTCCCAGGGCTCGGCCAGCAGGTAATTTCCTACTTAAAGACAGGAACCTGCATGTACCCGCTGGTGTTGCCTGCCCCCACCCCCCACCCCAGAGCTGGGGCCATCTGTGGCGGTGCCGATGAGACCCCAGATGCCCTGTCGGCAAAGTCACCCACAGGGAGCTGTGGCGGGCCACCTGAAAGATCGGGGCTGCTGTTTATGTTATTTCATTATTATTTTATTGGCCATGCCTTGTGGAACCTGGGATCTGAGTTCCCTGACCAGGGATTGAAGCTGTGCCCCCTGCAGTAGAAGCGCTGAGTCTCAGCCATTGGACCTCCAGGGACGTCCAAGGGGCTGCTGTTTAAAGTCAGGGTCTGTGCTCTCATCCACTGTCACAATTGCAATCACATGACTGATCTCTACTTCAAAATCTTGGCTAGACGCAATAAACTCTCTCTGCTCCCTGTCCCAAGCCAGGCATCAAAGCTCTTTTTTTTTAAAAAAAAGAAAATACCCTTGCACAAAGGAACTGTTAAGAGAGTTGGTTGCATTCAAGACAGCAGTATTTTGCAAGTGAATGGCTTCTACTTTGATGGGCTCTCCCATGTGGATGCTCCCCGTTCAAACCTTCCAAAAAGACCCTTTAATCCTGAGAAATCCAGATGGAGGAAAATGGGTGTGTGTTTTTTAAAATTCTCTGTATTTTTTAAATATCTAAAACCTTTGGAAAATTTTACCAAAACTATGAGCTGCTGTAAGCTCTGTGAATCATTAGAGCCTGCCAGAGTTACCTGTGACGGTGGGAAAAAGGCAGGTTACTAGAGCGTTCTATGTTAGGGAGCTGGTAGGAATTACTGATGAAACTCAGGAGATACTTTCAACCTAGGTGATGAGAGATGCTGAGCTGAGGTCCCAGGGCTGAAGGGTATGACAGGGTTACGCTGTGCGTGAGGATTCCTCAAGGCTTCCTAATGGCAAAGTTGAAGATCTGGGGTCATTCTATTCATGGGGTCTACAATGCTTAAGTTAAGGGTCAACAGGGGGCTATTAGCTTTGTACATGTGTCAAATGATTAGAACAAAAACTGTTTTTGTTCTTGAAGCATACTTGAGTTGTAGAGACTTTCAATAAAATGTCCAGGTTGTGAGCCTGGGGAAAATTACACAGTGGGGAAAAGATCACAACTTACTTTACTTGTAACGATTCTTGGAGGGAAGGAAGGAAGTGAGTGAGAGAGGGAAAAAAGGACAAAGGCAACGAGGGGGACAGGTTTTAACACGTGAAAGTAGAACATGAACTATTTGGAGAAATTCATGAGGAAGCCCAAGACAAATTTTAATTTTCACAAATAGGTTTAAAACTAGGAAGGCAAAAAGAATTATTCACTCATTATTATTGGCATCTAAGTGGAGACAGGATGGTTCACTATTATAGACAAAATGTATATTAGGAAAAGCATTTTCTGGGTTTATTAAAGTATGGTATATACAAAAATGTGTTCTACACTTCAAATATTACTCATTTTCACTGAAAAAAAAAATGTGAAGAACATGGTTGGATCCTGTTGCCTCAAAGTTCATGATGACAAGAAAGGTAATTTAAATCTGTAAGAATCAAAGGAGTCTAAGTATGTTAACATGAATGACGACTTTGAGCCTCAGAAGGTATTGTTAGTATCCTAATTTAAATATCAAGATTTAAGATATATGTGATATGTGTGTATATATATGTATTCATATGCCTATATATGTGTGTGCATATTGTGCATGTGTGTGCATGTATGTGTGCATAGGTGTCTGTGTCTATGTGTGTGCACATGTATACACAGAGAGTGAACACACATGTGTAATGTGTACATTCCCAGGTATCGGACAACCCACCTGGTCCAAAAGTATCCTTCTCGGCTGGCAGGTTGTCTTCAATCCGGGGGTTGTTTCTGCTGGAAATTCTGTGGCCTGACACCATTCCTACGGGGGCTTGGGCATGCCCATGACACCCAGCCCATATTCTTTCTCAACAGGACAGACTCCAGAAGGAGCAAGGGCAGAGTGACCATGACAGAAAACACTGTTCCCTCCAAAGGCCATCCGCTGACTCACTGAGACGCCAAACTTCAGGAGACTCTAAAAGAAAGCTGCCTGTCTAAACACTCCTGGCTTGCTGTACTGTTCACACACAAATTCAGTCGGTCAACTTGGGGAGATTTTTGTTTAAAAAAAAAAGGCTCTGGTTATAAGCAAAACCTACGTTGTCTCCTGGCTCTCTCAGTGGAGTGGCCTGGGGTTTACTGCAGATTTTGTGTCCTGGCAACATTCTTAAAAACTGGTAGAAAATTTAGGAAGCTGTCTCTTTACATGTATTGTCATGCAGCATTTTCACATATTTTATTTTGTCAAAAGTTATATATGCAAATTAGGAGCAATTTTTTTTTTTTCCTGCTCACTGTTTTTCTTTCAACATTACAACTGAATTTGCGGGGTAGGTTTCTTAGTGGATTTTGAAAGATACTTGTGCCCCTTTCTTGAAATAAACACTGGAGCAGAAGTTCGTTTTCTGACCACCAAAAACAAACTATTGATATTATACTGAACATGGCCAATGTATAGTCCTTATCCACCTTAATTCAATCTCTCTAAAGATACACATTCATATACACACAGACACAAACGCACTCTCACTCACATCTGGGCTATATACCTGAAGAATGCAATAATGACATTTATCAGATGTAGTGTTTATAGCTTTGCTCCTAAAAAGATTCATAGGTTCTCTTTTTTTTTTTTTTTTTTTTATTCTTTTCTTATTTCAGTATAGATATGCTCAGGCAAAAATGAACACTTCTATATTTAAGACTACTCTTCGCTCAAAATTGATAAAAACAAATGCAGAACCAACAGAAGGATGCTCCAGTCACCATGACTGACACCCAGTCACTACATTCTTGGTATAGCTCCCAGACCAAAGGTCGAACTCAGGCCCCTATTGCGGCATCATGGAGTCCTAACCATTGGGCTACCAGAGCAGTCCCAAGGTCTACTTTTTAAAAAGCAGTGTCTACACAAGAATGTGCATGCTTTCAAAGTGCCTTACTTTGGAGAAATTTCATTCTGAATTACATTTTTGTGCACTAAATGCTCCCATTTCAGATTATATTTTCCTTTAATTAACTATTAAAAATAATCTTAAAAAAAAACAAACAAAAAAATAATCTTAACATTGCTTCTGTCTCTTAATTCGGCACCTCTCCCAAATCTATTAAGAAGTAAGCCAAATGGAGCCCAGCCTCCAATGAGCAGTGCAGAAAAGACTGTTGTTTCTTCAGGAATAATCTGTAAGTTACTCCTCCCTACCTCTCTCTCATGTAAGTTCTTTTAAAAAATGGGACAATTTTTTTTTTTTTTTTTTTACTGAAACACCTAGTGGTAACTAAGGGTTTGATGAAGCACTTATTTAATGAATTAGTGAATGAATATATCAATTTAACAAGTCTTGAGATTATAGTGCCTAGTCATAATGCAAAACCACTGAGGTCTTGCTTCCAAACTAGCAATTATTTCCCCATTATCATCATCATGGCCATAAATCACATGTAAAGGAAATGACTCACTGTGAACAAGGAAGAGACTTTTACATAACAAGGAAGTTTAATGCTAATGTAAAGAGAGCCGATTGACAATGGTTTTAATATCTCTAGGGGATATTCATTAGTGCTTGGCATTATTTTGATTAAAAAAAATATATATATAGGATAAAAAGATTCACCCTCAAATATCCTACTTCAAAATGGCGGGAACTGAGCCACAGAGACACAGAGACCAACACACAGAGACACTGAGTACCATAGCTAACACCTCACTCTAGGAAAAGACGGGACTGGAGTTCAGATTCTGACAGGCTGGCCCCAAGACTTCACCTTCAACAATACTGTGAAATGACTGAGGTTAACAATGACCACATGCTAGATAATAAATCTAGCACGGAGCCATGCGATATTTGAGGGCACATGCTTACCCTAGTCTTTCTAGATTTTCTCAAATGAACCTATTTTAGTTTTACAATTAGCAAAAGCAAACGTGAAGATTGAGAAGAGACCACAAAATATGGAATAAGTTCAAACAGGCTACTTGCATTGTTAATTGCATGGTGAAGTATGTTTGTGGTTGCCATAAAGTTACCCATTCAGTTAGAAAACATGAAAGTAAAGACGATGCAAAGAACTGTTAACCAAACCAAAAGTACAGAATAAGTCCATCAAATCCAATGTGCAGTAAAAGGAATTAAATCTATGAAAAGATATGTTTTAAGTAAATGTCAAAGATGAAACTTAAAAGTATACCCTACACACAAACCAAATTATTTAATAAAAATTTAAGAACTATTTTAATAATGCCAGAAGAATCTCAATACCAGATAGGTAAACATTTAAGTTATCATAAAATGTGTTTTTGGAATAAACACTAAAACCTAAACGACTCAAATGCATTACAACAAAGTTGAGAACAATTACAAGTCAGACTGGGCCAAAATGTCTGAAGAATTCAAGAATATTTTTACATGGAGCCATTGATATGAATATCGGGTTCTAAGTTTACTTGCTTCTACTGGGAATCAACCAAAAGTTTTCAATGAAAATTAACTGTTTGTGGGGTGACCCTGTAACTTCATTTTAAAAATGTGCTTTCCTTCTGCTTTGTAGATTTGGATTCCTGGAAGGGTCCTGGGTGAGACAGCATCCTTTTAGTGTTCTCCATCTATACCACCTATAGATGGGCTTGGAGTTTTTTATTTTTTATTCAGCAGCCACCTATAAGTTTGACACTTTTAAACAGCTTCTGTCTACAGCCACTGTTCTTTGAAGGGCAAGCGAAAGCTAAGAATCTGGGGAAAAGGGCAAAGACCAGAGGAGCTGTTGCATGCTGAGCAATGATTTGGATATTTTTGAAACAACAACACATATCCACACCGTCATCATCATCATCATATTACCTTTCAAATTCATAACAAACGGGATAAACTGAATACATTTTCATTTCTTTCACATACTTTTAACAAGCACCTTGGATAGAAACAGCGGGTACAAAGGTGACTAGAAAACAGCCCTCCCCCCTGGAGAACTCACACATTGTTTAAAAAATGGGGTAGAGTTCATAAGAAGTGGCTCTTTGTCAACAGCAGTGCTTTTAAGTAGTAGGATAGATTCATGAGCTCATACAGTGTTTATGTGGATGATTTTTTTCTGGTTTCTTAAATACAGGAAATAAAAAAAAGTCCTGAATGCTTGATAGCATCTCTTACCTCCAAATGGATATGTTTATATCATATAACACGACTCTATCCTAAGTCATTTTAAAGACCTATCAATTCTTTCTGTGTAGAAATAGAAAAATTCACCCTACTGTATAAAATAGATAACCAACACGGACCTACTGTATAGCACAGGGAACTCTATTCAATATTTTGTAATAACCTATATGGGAAAAAAAGAATCTGAAAAAAAATTATGTATGTTTAACTGAATCATTTTGCTGTGTATACCTGAAACTAACACAACTTTATAAATCAACGATGTGCTTCGTCGCTCAGCCGTGTCTGACTCTGCAACCCCAATGGACTGTAGCCCACCAGGCTCCTCTATCCATGGGATTCTCCTGGCAAGAATACAGAATTGGGTTGCCATGCCCTCCTCCAGGGGATTTTCCCAACCCAGGGACTGAACCCAGGTCTGCATTGCAGGTGGATTCTTTACCATCTGAGCCACCAGGGAAACCAATACTTCAATTAAAAATAAAGGGGAAGAAAAGAACGGATACGTAGAAGAGTGTGTGCTAACTAAGTACACATTGTGATTCTGCAGACTGTTAAATTGAAGTTTTTGAGCATTCTGCCCAAAACTTCCTACTTAGTTTAACTTTTGCTACTCCAAAAAACAAACTCCTCATTTGACCTGAGAAATGAATTGTGTTCAGCTAGCAAGTTAAACTGGAGAAGGCAATGGCACCCCACTCCAGTACTCTTGCCTGGAAAATCCCATGGACCGAGGAGCCTGGTGGGCTGCAGTCCATGGGGTCGCTAAGAGTCGGAGATGACTGAGCGACTTCACTTTCACTTTTCACTTTCATGCACTGGAGAAGGAAATGGCAATGCACTCCAGTGTTCTTGCCTGGAGAATCCCAGGGATGGGGGAGCCTGGTGGGCTGCCGTCTCTGGGGTCGCACAGAGTCGGACACAACTGAAGTGACTTAGCAGCAGCAGCAAGTTAAACAAAGAAACAAAAAATTTTGGCTGAGAACAGTGATGGGGTTTGGAATCATATACCTATCTATCTTTGTAAGGGTCACACACCCCCTAGGATTCAGTTCTTGCTCCTAGTGCAATATCCTTTCCAAGCTGCTTCTGTGCATATGCAGAGAGATGAAACGATAAACCCAAACATGCTTTTGTCAAACGCATACATTCTGAGTTAGGATGGTGCCCTCAGGCTTTACCTTTTAAATAACTCATTTCAGATCTGCAGATCCATTGACCCAAAGGAGTGAAAGCTGTCTGCTTTTTTTCATGGAGCTACATTTATCTCATGAAATACAGAGGTCAGAGAAGTGTCCCTTAAGCCACATACACACACACATACACCCACCCGCATTCACATGCACACACACACGAATAGCAGGTGGGGCAAGTTGCTCAGAATGGGCCAGTGACACTCCTCTCGGGCCCCTCCCCAGATGCCAGCTCGGGCCACCCTGCAGCCTGGACTTGGTTCCAGCTCAGAGAACAGAGAGGCAGCTGCCCCGACTTGGCTGCAGCCCAAGCCTCAGCTGTATTCTTGGCGTCCTGCCTCCTACTGAGCACTTAGGGGGGGCGCGTGACCAAGGAAACAGCTGAGCCCCCAACTCGGAGAGGAAGCGCAACCGCAGCAACCCCCACCACCGCCACCTGCTCTGGGGGCCAAACCACCGCCCAATTCCTGCTGGATCCACGGGGGCAGAGTGGAGTGCTGACTCACTCCTCGGCTCGGGGCACAGCACAGCCTCAGGGCCGGGACGTCACCCTGGACACCCCAGGGGCCTCAAACTTGCTGGGGCATCGGAAGTGGTCTGGATGTTCAGGTCACAGGTTCTCGTCAGATCCACAACCAGGCTCTAGAAATGCTCTATAGAATTTGCCTATGAGGCTCCTTTTCTATACAGAAACCCTGACTCAGAGGCGACATCAGGCTGAAATATTGCCCCAGAATGGGGTGGGCTGGCAGGTCACTTCTGCATCCACCCATTTCCAAGAAGCCCCTCCACACCCCCAGAGTTCTGGAAACGGAGCACACGATCACAGGCAACCTTTGTTGCCCTCTCGCTGCCACGGACATTGTTTAGACAGCCGCGGGCTTCAGCCCACATTCCCGGCCCCAGCTAATGCCCATGGCCCAGCTGCAGACGCAGAACAGTGGAAATGTGAGTGGCTGGCCGGCCGCTGCTTTGAAGATCTGGTGGGGCAAAGAGGGTGAGCGGGCCGCTTCCCGGAACCACGGATCTGACAGCTCCAAGTGCGCTCACGTCAGTGCTATTAAGAGACATTCGTGACTTCAAACGTTGTGAAATCTCACCCCGCTCTGAGGACATGCCCGTCCGGATCTGTCTCGGATGAACATGGGAGGCTCTGCCTTCTATGTGAGAAAACACTCTGGATGAAGAAGGGGAAATGCTGACACTTCCTGATACATCTGTGGGGGGTCGGTGGTCAATAATCTGTATTTTCTGTGCGTGTTTTGAAGATTTCCATAATGGAAATCTGAATGTATAACATGTCCCCTGAGATTAAATAACATAATAATATCAGATAGAAATATTCTGCCTGCCAAAATGGGCTTCAGTCCTGGTGGGAAAGAGTGATTTGGAGGCAACCGATAATTATCTCTAGGGAGAATGGGAGGGGTGTGAAAACCTCTTAAAACACAACTTCTTTGGGGGGAAAAAAAAAGAAAAACTGACCTACCTCCAGTTAAGATTTTTCTCCCAAGGAGTGATGCAAGACTATTTTTATGCAACAATGGGACAGGCACTAAAATACACATGTTTCAGGGCATCATGGTGGTCATTTTTAATCTTTCTGGTCAACCTTGGTGGTACAGACAGAATCCTCTTCAAGGAAGGGCTTTCTGCCTCTTGAGGAGTTATTTCAGCTGCAGTCTGATTCCCCAAGGCCACACCCTTCCCTAGGGCAGTCCATATCGGATAAGTAATTGACCTGGGAAGGTCCATATGGCCATCTCCACTGTAGGCTGACACCCAAGGTCATATAAGCTGCAGAGCGTCACCAGAGCTGGCCAAGGCTGATCGCATTCTCTGGCCTGAACTGTGCCCTTCCCTGCCCCTCACGGTGTTGGTACCAAGAACCGTCCTAAGTAAACTTCCTGCACATTGAACTCCATCTCAGGGGTCGCTTCCCAGGACTTTGCCTGACACATCTCAGGACTCCCCTCTGGAAGGTTGAAGTCACATGGTGGTGGGAACAAAACTCAGCTTCTCTAACCCTGGACACCTCATTGCTGATCCAAATCTTACAATCATGTACAGGTACTACGACTCATTCATAAAACATGCATTTGTATATCGACCTGGACTTCTGGGTGACTGCTTCTTCTGGGACCCCATATTTAATTCTGGTCAATTGAAAAGAAATCCATGACTCTCCAAAGTTGTGACTTCTCACCTAAAAATAAAAGTCTGGTCCTATTTTTCACTTCCAGTTCTCAGGCCACATAGTCCTCTGACCTCAAATCTAATATATGTCTATTTACAGGCACCTCTGAAGTTGACATTTCCAGATGTCATTTCAAAACCAAGATCAGCTAATACCATGCCTGATACACTGGAGGCAAAAGACATCATGATAACATGTTGGATAACATAAGCAGCTTACACACATGATCTTAGTGACTCTCCCACTTCTTGTTCAGTCACTAAGTCATGTCCAACGCACTGCAACCCCATGGACTGTAAACCACCAGGCTCCTCTGTCCATGGGGTTTTCCAGGCAAGAAGGCTGGAGTGAGATGCCATTTCCTTCTCCAGGGGGTCTTCCCAACATAAGGATCAAACCTGTGTTTCCTGCATCGCAGGTGGATTCTTCACCACTAAGCCACCAGGGAAGCCCTCACAATTGCTAACAATGATCTGTCACAGCTTCTATTATACAGATGGGATAACTGAGGCTCAGTGTGACCAAGAAAACTGCCCAAGATTATACACGTTAAAATCATCCCTGGTAGCTCAGTGGTAAAGAGCCCGCCTGCAATGCAGGAGATGCAGTTTCCATCCCTGGGTTGGGAAGATTCCTCTGGAGGAGAGGGCAAGGCAACCCACTCCAGTATTCTTGCCTGGAGAATTCCGGACAGAGGAGCCTGGTGGGCTATGGCCCATGAGGTCTCAAAGAGTCGGATATGACTAAAGCAACTGAATATGCATGCATACAAGTTAAACAGTATCAACCATGCCTTACTTTCACCCCAGGAACATGACTTATTATTGTCTATCTAAAGTACTCTTTGAACACAGAATTAAAAGAAGTGCCTTTTGATTTTGTGTAGAAAAAGAAAAAACATCTGCCACTTGCAGTTGATTTCCACCTGCCACTTGGGGACCTCTGACCTTCCTACCTGTTACCCTCTCAGGAGATATGTTTCAAACTAAAAAGTCGTTATTAAGCTGATAACAGTTTTTCCGAACATAAAACTGTAAAGTTAATTTATGTGTTTCTAATATTTATTAAAAATCATTGTAATATCCAAAAAAAAAAAAAAAATAAAGTAGTCTTTGGAGGAATAGGCAGGGCATCATAATGTCAATTAAGTGAATACTGTTGATTTAAAAATTTTTATAGCTATCTATGGGAAGTTTATAGTGTTCTCATTTCCCCGAGCTACTCTACACAGAGCGAGTGTCTTAGCACTTCAAAGATTCTGATAAAGGAGCAGCCTAAACAATTATAATAGCAGCTAATAAGTATTACTGTGGTCCTATAGGCTGAACATCATTCTACAAATTTTACGGGTAAGAACCTACAGAGTCCTTTTATCTCCTTTCTTCTTTATGTGGCCTCCTTCACCACTTCTCTTGTGGATCGGCCGGAGGAGGTAAAACTGCAACAGCAGGAATCATTATTCCCACGATCACAGCTCAATAACTGATTTTCATACTATGACAACGAATCAATAAGAGAATATTAAGTTGTATTCAGCATTGGATGTTTTACAAGGCTGAGAAGATGTGTATTTAAATTGCTCTCAGTAAAACATTCAGTCTCTTGGAAGACCCTACTTAAATTGCTGACAATCCGTGTGTGTGTGTGTGATCATGTGTGTAAATCAAGGCTGTTAATGCTAGTGAAATCAATAAACAATTATTTACTCAGCTCCAATGAAATACAAGCCAGTCTGCTAGGAACAGTGAGATGCAAAGATTGATATGGTCCAGCTCCTGCCTTCAAGAAATTTACCATCTGCTAAAATGTGGAGTCACTCAACTTGGCTTTCCAAGGACTTGCCTTCCCTGTTTTTCGGCAAGTATGCTTAACAATGAATTTCAAATGAATCCTTACTGGTTGCTCATTAAGCTTCCAGGATAACACTTAGACTAGACTAATCTATGATTTGAAGAAAATGCCCTCTCAGTCGATACAATGAAGAGCACAATATCCTCCCAGTGAGGAAGAATTTATCCAAGTTAATAATTCTCCATTGGAGTCTGACAATTATTTTCCAAGTAGTGAACTCTAAGAATGAGGTCAGTCACTATCTAAACCTGTGGTTCCACCCAGTGAAGAGCTGGGAGCAATCTCCCTTCCGTTCTCCCTGAGACCCCAGACCTTTCTCCAAGGATAGGGCAGCAGAGATCAGAAAGGGGGGACACAGGCAACCATCGGTGGCCAGGACGGCTCAGAGGGGCAGGGGGGCCAGGTCAAAGTGGGATGCGCACTTCGGGTGTGTATGCAAGAACAGGGGTGGGGGCAGAGTTCAACCACTCACACCCAGGAGGATCAGACTATGATAAGCAGCTGAGGTCAAGAACAGACACAGAGGAAGTGGTCTTTGACGCCTGCAGGACCCTTTGCAAGTCAACAGATCACCTTGCTCATTTCTCAGGGTGTGGACAGACCAGCCCCCTGTGTCCCACTGGAGAGACTGAAAAGAACCATTTACATGTATGCATTTAAAAGCATCCTCAGTAATTTAGAAGAGACACCTTATATTATATATTTAACCACCTCTGGCCTTGAACCCAGTCAAAAAGGGAAAAGGACAAGGTCCACAACCTGAGAGCCCCAAGAGGATGCCAGGAAGGCCTGTCGGGGCTAGAACTTCAATCTGGCCCTTGGCAATGAGTCTCATGTTCTCCTGGTGCCAGCAGATGGTGCAATGCACACCTGTGACACTTGTCACAAAACAGCGCTCTGATGTTTTTATTACAAGAACTAACATGAATCACACACACTGAAGCCTCACGGTCATCGTGTACCCGTGTGATTCTTGGCTGGGCTGCTCCGGAAAGGCCCAGAGCTTTGGGAATAAAGCAGGAAGGCCCTCCATCAGTTGGGGCCATGCCCCTGCCACCTCCATGCTCGAAAGGAGAAACTCACTTTAGGTCATGTGAGCGATCACTGCTTTCAACCAATGTGCTAACCAACAAGATGAGACTCACAAGTCACCTCTTCCCCCTCGAGCTCCTGGCTCTGTGTCCACTCCCCAGGGTCTAGTCCTCCTCTGTGCTCGCCCTGACCTCCATCAGAGGCTGCCTCTCCGCCTCAGCCCTCATCAGAGGGCCCTGAAGTTACCCGAGAGCCAGGCTCTCAGTACTTCGGGAGGGGACTACACCTTGCTTATCTCTGGGTCTCCAAGGGCCACCCAGGCATCTGGCATGTAACAGGGGATTAATGACGGTTTCTAAAAAAAGACAAACATCTTCTGGGAGTATCTCCTAACCATCTTAACTGGTAAAAGTGTATTAATGTTTCAGGTGGTTAAAAATGTTAACTGTTTATATTATATTCATAGTATAAAATTTTTAAATGTGTCCTTAAGACTTATGTCTTTAAAATCCTGATCCTGTGTGCTGTGGCTATGTGAAGGACACATTTCAGACCAGGGAACATGTCCGAGGAACACAGCGACCCCTTCCTTGTTCAGGATGTCCCTCTTCTAGAAAAACCAGATATAGGTGATAATGATTTCTACTCAAGAGTTCCAGAATAATGTATGACTCAGCAATGCGCACTGATTGAGTCAACTGAGATCATTATTGTCTTAAAAGGGTACAAACTGGCATTTATTCAGTAGAGGAAATGTAGACGTATTTGGATCACTGTATTACGAGCATGCATAGCTGAAGATCAAAAAGACACAGTAGTGCCAGATGCACTTCCTTCTTCTGCAAACACTGGAAGAGAAGACAGAAACCGAAGTCAATTTATATGTAGATTCATGTTTTTCAAACTTCAGGTTGTGACCTGTTTGTAAATCGGAAAGTTGAATCATTCTTTCTAACTTGGAACTTTGTAAAGGCAGTAAATAGAATACAGAACAGAGTGAAACGAATGGAGTAAAATGAAATGCACTAGAATAGAATAGGTAAGAATTAGAGGACAATACCCTAGGGAAGGCTGTGTCTTGTTGTATAAAATCGTATTTTGCATCTGCGTGTGCAGGTATCTGTGAGGAGTGTGTCTATGCACGTATAAGTACGTATGTGTGCTGGGAACTCATATAAAAGGCATTTAAAAAATAGATCTGTGTCCAAAACGTTGCTGGAATAGACTGTATCATGTTTTTATAACTGTCTGAAGAATAATCTGAAATATACATGCAACTTATGCCTTGATTCCTCAAGTCAGAGAGAGAAAACACAGGCTGTGACAGAGTTCCTCCTGTGAAACCCAAACATGATTTGTGAGATTCAAAGACCTCATCATTTAAATATGAGGATTGATGCCTCTGAGGAAGATAGAGCGTCTTAGTTACAACAAACAAATGATTATCTTGGACAACAGTGCAAACAAGACCCTAATTCAGGAAGCAGCTAATTGCTGTTCCCAGCTGCAGAAGACTGGCTGGAGCTCCGTCGCTCACACACAGACTGTGCGTGACACTTGAACACTCACTCTTGAGGTTCGCCCCGCACACGTCCAGACACACACACACACACACACACACACACCAGAGACTGAGGGCCAAAGAGGGCTCAGTTCAGAAAGAAGCTGTCTAAAAGGAGCTACTTAAGATGTCAACTTCTTCATTTAATAGACATCTCTGCTCCTCTGGCTGTGCTGGCATGAAACTCGTATTTTAATTCCTTTACTTCTCACAAGACTTACTGGGAAGTTACCAAGAGAAGAGTCTTGGGCGCATCCTTCGTCAGCAAAGGAAACTGATCCTCCATCTCACTGGTATAAAGTAAATCACAAAACTGTGATCCAGACAGTGGTAGTCACAAACTTCCACAGGTGTTCATACTGATACTGCATCCAACTTGAACACAGATGCATGAACTTACATGTTCATGAACATGAACTTACACTGTAAGAATAATAGCTACCATGTCTTTCTATATCATGTGTGTGCATGAGAGCTAAGTCACTTCAGTTGTGCCAGACTCTTTGCAACCCCATAAACTGTGCACCCCCTTCCAGGCTCCTCTGTCCATGGGATTCTCCAGGCAAGAATACTGGAGTGGGTTGCCATGCCTTCCTCACGCTAATATTCTCAACCCAGGGATTGAACCTGCATCTCCTGTGACTCCTACATTGCAGGTGGATTATTTCGGGCTGAGCCACCAGGGAAGTCCTTCCTATATCGTACTATGTGCCAGATGCTACAAGAAACAGATTACAGTGAGTACTTTTAATCTTCACTACTACTAACGTCATTCACACATATTTTTAAAAAAGGAAGGAAGGAAGAAAAGATGGTGGGATGGAGGGAGGAAGGAAGGGAGGAAGAAAAGGAGGGATGGAGTTGGGGAGGAAGGAGAGAAACCTGAAGTTCAGAAGGAACAGGTTCACTGTCCAAGGTCCAAAGGCACTGATATTCTTCAAATGTTGGTCTCAAAAACTCACTGCCTGCCACAACATCGTTCAATCGGTGGTGCCTTCACTACACGTTTGCCGAGGAGTGACTACAACATCATGCGAGCTTATTCAAGGACGACAGCAAGAACCACACCTTTTATTGCAACAGAGGCTTGTTTCTGCTATCCTTAGCCAGAAACCTGCAATTACTTTTTTTTCCAGTAGAGTTGCCTTGAATGTCCCACTAGAATACAAACAAGCATACTGAATGCTTGATTTTATAAAATTGTATCAGGGAGAAGCAGACAACCAGCATTGTTGTTACTGGACAATGAATGCATGACCTCGGGTCCACGCCCATGTTACCCCACTGGGGTGAAGGACTGTTTCTCAGGTTCACAGCTCTCCCTGTGACGGCCATGCTAAAATTCAGGAGTGGAGATCCCTCTGGGACATGGAGCCGGCCCCGAGGCAGCACCACCTCAGTTCACACCTGTCTTTGGGGACTGAGGTGACTATCTCTAACAAGGAGGGTTTCTGTGGGGACATCCTCAGGGCCCACCACAAGAAGGAGCTGTTTTGCACTGAGCCTAAGGAAAGCCCCTGCATTTCTAAGGTCTGGATTGGATTCTTCTTTTCCTCCATCCGCTCCATGAGCTGAATCAGAGAACGAGTGAAGAGAAAGGATCTTTTCTCTCCATTCCAAAGTCAAGTTCTCCTTGGCTCACCCAAGATGGTTGGAAAAGCAGATTCCCTAGGCCAGGAGCAGGCTTTCTTGACAAACCTCTGATTTCAACCAAGAGACACTCTTCAGGTCTGACAGTTTCCAAGCACTCTACATCCCGAGGACCAAAGATACGGCTCTGTGGCATGTGCCAACCTGGACACGCTCACAGAGCAGTTCGCTCCTCTGGGCATCAGCAGGCACTTCGGCTGCCCTCTCTCTTGGCCCACGATTGTAACTCGACCCACACAGGAGGTTCAGGTAACCAGTGGCTTCCTGTGTAACTGGGTTTACATGCAACAATCTGTATGTCCTGCCCAGCTGGTGCAACAAGGTCAGCCGTGTACAAGAGTCAATGAATGACCTCGGGGCTTTTGGGTCACGTGGAAACTGAGATGTACCATAACACAAATATCAGCCTGTCTTGAAAGGAGAACATGTAGGGAAAAAACCCAGACATCACAGAGCTGCACACTTGTGAAACGGCTTGGACTCTGAAGCCAGATGTCCAGAGCTTGAAGCCTGACTCCGCCACTCACTGAGCAAGAAAGTTCCTTTCGGGATTCTATGCTCTCAGTTTCCCTTATCTGAAAATGGAAATAATGACACCTCCCCCACCTCACAGAAGGCTGTGAGGATTAAACCAGTTAAGGTAAGTGAAGCACTCAAGGGTGTTGTCTGCCCCTCGCAGTTAGCATTCTATGTTCTACTGAGATGAACACATGCACCCATTCAACAGATCCTTCTTGATCTTACCGGCTTAGAGCCTGGCTAGCATTAAACTGCCAACACTTCTGCAGACCCAGGTCTAGATACTGAGAGAGACATCAGTGTCTACCAACATTACAGCTATTTCCAGACAGCACTGACAGCCTTCCAAGGCTCCCAGGAGCCGTCACCGGGCTATGCAAGGTGTGGGTGGACGGTGACTCTGGGGGTTCACACATAAATATGGGAGGTACCTGGATGACAATGCTAGAGTTGTCGGTATTTTTCAGTGAGTATAAATGAAATTCAAGTGCCCTTGAAATTCATTTTGAAAACAATAAAGCTTACAGAGAAGGATTCTAAGAAAAAGTACAAATGGGAGAAAGATCTTAGAGGGGTCCCAGGTCAAGACTATGTCAGGCAGATTTTTCCTACTTCCAAATTTTCCCTAGAATCCCTGCCTGCAGCAAATGACCTTAACTATTTATGAAGATCCATTTTCATGAAGATCAAGCTTTTCTTTTTTGCTTTGCTTGAAATACAGCTTTTGTATTTCTTTAAATACATTGGTACTTTTACCTGATATAATGGTACAAATCCAGTTAATAAACAAAAAGATAGCACTATTCTGATTTTAGTTTTAACTTAAAAATTATAATAAATTTGACTTGTTGGGAGCAGAGGGCTGTGTAGTTCCATGAAGCTTAACACCTGTATATGTGTGTGTAATCACCACCACGATCAGGCTACAGAACAGTTTCATCACCCAAAACACTGCCTCATGCCATCTTTTTCCAATCACAATCCCCCGCTCCCAACGATATAGCTCCTGGCATTCACTGGTCTGTCACTATATTTTGATCATTTTGAGATGTTGTAAAAATGGGGTTATAAAGTCTCTGATGTTTGGAGACTGGATTCATCCACTCAGCTTGATGCCCTTGAGATCCAGGGAGTTTGCTCCTTCTTGCAGTACCACTGAGTGATATTCCATTCCATCGTATGGATGGATGCACCATGTTTTATCCAGTCACTTTCTGAAACACGTTTGGATTACTTCTGGTTTGAGGCAATTATAAATAAAGCTATTCTAGACTTTTATCTACATGTTTCTGTGTTTATAATTTTAACATCTGGTGCTCAACAATTTTTTTTAAGTTTTTCTTGCTCCTTAGAATACCCAATCTTGTGAATTTGGGATTATTCAATCTCCATGGAGTTTAGATCCAATCCTGGAGACTCCTGGAACACACCCTCATGGGAAAACCTGACTCTTCCCAAAACTATCTGAAACAGAGGTCCCTAAGTGTTTCTATTTAGTGGAATTTGCCATCCTCATCTCTTCTTTTAAGATGCTAATGTTTTAAAAATAATTTTAAAATCAGGGTAAATTAATTCTGAGATGTGTTTTGAAATTTTACAGTGTTCCTTTACTATTTCAGCTTAGAGAACATCAGTCACACAAATTCTACATTCTGATAAAAAGTTTTACATTTCAGATCAGCGGTTCTCAAATGGTGGTCCACGAGCCAGCAGCATGAGCATCACCTGGAAGCTCGTTAGAAATGCAAATACGCAGGGCCTCACGTCAGATCTGCTGAATCAGAAACTCTGGTAGTGGGGTCCAGAGGTCTCTATTTGAAAAATCTCTCCAGGTGGTTTCTGATGCTCATGCGGGTTTCAGAAGCACTGCTTTAGGGATCAACAAGCCTGTGCAGTATAGAAAAGAACGCCACGGTCTGAGACTCCCTCTTGAGATGACATACTTACTCACTCACTCACAAGTACTTCCTTCTGTAGCAGGAGCCACTTAAAGATAAGATGGTTCACTGTGTTAAAAACATGAGCCCTAGATCACCCACTGACATTTACACGACAGTTGGTGTCGTTCATTTTGGTCACTGGGGGCACAGCTCTGGAATCAAAACCTAAGTCGTACGGAAATCCCTAACTGCTCAGTTGAAACAATGAACACATCGTCTTACCTTCTCTTTCCACCCTGTCATTTTATCAGTTCTGATGGGTAGAGAGCAGGGCAAATGCAAGTTTCCTCTCTTCCCTGGCTCTGTTCTGTAACCCTATCCTTAGTGGGATATTGTTCATCGGCAGTGAGATAAATGAATTCAGAAGGGAAATGAAGTGGAAAAGCAGCCAACTTAGGTCCCCTCATCACAGATCTCACAAAAATAGGGATTACTGTTTCTGTAATATAACAGGATTCCAAGTTATATATATATATATATTCATTTATTTTATATATATATTATTTATTTATATATATAATATATATTATTTATATATTATATATATTTATTATATATACATATATAATTCATTCTGTTACAAAATTTAATATATATGCATCCATATAAATGTATATATCAACTATAGCATTTAATTACTAAAATTAAAACATTTAATTATTAAGTAACAAAAGTGAACTGGCCGTTGCTCAGTTGTTTCCAGCTCTTTGCGACCCCATGTACTGCAGCCACCAGGCTCCTCTGCTCATGGAACTTTCCAGGCACGAATACTCAAGTGGGTTGCCATTTCCTTCTCCAGAGCATCTTCCTGACCCAGGGATTGAACTCTGGTCTCCTACATTGCGGGCAGGTTCTTTACCATCTGAGCCACCAGGGAAGCCCCCAAAGTAAACATAATCCTTAAATATATCTGTATAGCTAATAAGTAGGGTTTATTATATCTACTACACTAACTTTTATTTTGGGGGAGGACTGAAACTACTGTTAACCTTACCACTTCCTTCATCTGAACAACTGACTCCCCAAGGGTAACAGGATAACGGGTTCCCTTTGATCTTGTACATCTGCCAAAAACAACCGCCACCCTTTACGCAGACACATGAAGGCTCAGGCAAAGGATGAATGAGTCTGTGTTCCAGGTGTCTGGGGCTGGCTTGCTAGAAAACAAATTGAGGCCAAACCATCCATGAAGAAAGCTTACACTGGCTCATTCTAACGTAGGTTTTCCAGAAGATAATTTCAGGGGAAAAATACTAGTAGAACTGATCACTTCATCTTCAGTACTCGGAAACTGCAGAAGTGTATGTTGGCTGGTAGACTTAAAGCAGGTTTATCTACCTGGTATCAATTCAGGCAGAACAAAGGACAGAACACAGAGGATAACTAAACTTTCCCCCAAGCTGACTGACGGATGGCTCAGAACACATATTTGACGAACAAGGCAATATACCTGAACTGTAAAGAATCACAAGTGTAGCATCAAACATGCATTTGAAAGCTCAAACCAGGACTTCCCTGGCAGTCCATAGAATTACAACTCCATGCTTCCAAAGCAGGGGGCATGGGTTCAATCTCAGGCTGGGGAACTAACATCCCGCATGACAGAAAAAGAAAAAAAAAAAATGTGCAAACCTCATGAATCCAAGCGAAAGTGGAAAGGCAATTTTTTCTTCAAACTCCACTTATCACTTAAATATCTTCAAAACCATGATCTATTTACTAAAATGTTTTAATTAATATTTTGTTCATTAATCAATTATCCTTGGGCATCTATTTATATTTAAGTATGAACCATTGGGCTTCCCAAATGGCTCAGAGGTAAAGAATTCATTTGCCAATGCAGGAGACGTGGTTTTGTACCCTGGGTTAGGAAGATGCCCTGGAGAAGGAAATGGCAACCCACTCCAGTATTCTTGTCTGGAGAATCCCATGGACAGAGAAGCCTGGCAGGCTATAGTCTATGGGGTTGCAAAGACTAGGACGTGACTGAGCCTCCGACCACACTCACATACGTGAACCACTGGGTCTCTTTACACTAATAACACGTTTCCGATTGAGCTGGGTGGTGAGTAAAGATACAAGTTAGATGTGGTGTAGGTTTTTTTTTTTTCCCCCACTATTCTTTTCCTTAACTGTGTGATATGTATCATAAACATCTTATAAAAGCCAACACAAAAGAATCCCACCATCCACCAAAATCATTTTATCTTATTTTCCGGAATCTGTGGACAGATGGTATTTGTGACTCAAACTTGATAGCATTTTTATAACAAGTGTTGATGTGTCACTTCATTACATGTGCTCCTACAGGTTTCAATGTTTTAATGGATTAATAACAGACTTTGCAGGAGGAAGTCAGATAGAGACAACATTTCTCTTTTGTGGCAAATATTTTGCACGTGATCCTTCATGAAGGGAGTTTTGTTGCCAATTAAGAAAATGAAAGCTCACAACAGTTAACTGACTTGACCAGGTCAGTGACAGGTGGGGATAGAATTCAAACTTAGGTCACCTTGACTTCAAGCCTATTGCCTGTCCATCGCACCAGGAGAAACTGTCCCAGTGATAGGTGAATTCATGAGCTAGATGGTCATTCCTGCCCTAAATGGCAGCCAAAAGTACAGATTTGAGACACATAAAGTTCCACCCACTCTATACCAGGTCAGAAATTAATTTCCATGCCCTTCTTTGTCATGGCTCCATATATACCTTTCCATTATCCCATTATATCCTGTTTCTTAATTCCTGATGCCTAGATTAGACAGAATTCTCTGTGTTCCATATGGCTATTGCATATCACAGTGTGAGTCGTATCACAAAGGGAAAAAATAAAAGAATTAAACATACCTCTTTATTTTCCCCTCCAACAGGAATCCCCAAGTATGATACAACAGCAGTATCCCATGCTTTGACCAAGACCAAGAGCTGATGGGTGTGGACATCACAAGGGTGTGCAAGTCCTTCTCTTTCACAGGAGAGGTAGTTCATAAACATATGATAACACTTATGATGGCTGGATGGCATCACCAACTCGATGGACGTGAGTCTGAATAAGCTCCGGGAGTTGGTGATGGACAGGGATGCCTGGCCTGCTGCAGTCCATGGGGTCGCAAAGAGTAGGACACGACTGAGTGACTGAACTGACTGAACATTTACACTGAGAAACAATGAAACAAAGTCTTTCTCCAAAATAAAGGTACAAAGAGGCAGAGATGTGTGCTCAATCAATGTCTGACTCTTTGCGACCCCATGGACTGTATCCCACCAGGCTCCTCTGTGCATGGAGTTTTCCAGGCAAGAGTACTGGAGTGGGTTGCTGTTTTCTCCTCCAGGGGATCTTCCTGACCCTGGGATCGAACCCACATCTCTTGTGTCTCTTGCACTGGCAGGCACATTCTTTACCATTGCGCCATGTGAGAGGACTGTTTTCCAAAATAATAAAGCCACAAACAGCTTCTGATCAAAAATGATCCAAAGGTTAACCAAGAAGGTCCTACTGAATAGCACCAGGAACTCAGCTTAATGTTATGTGCCAGCCTGGATGGGAAGGGAGTTTGGGGGAAAATGGATACATGCATATGCATGGATGAATCCTTCTGCTTGCACCTGAAACTATCAGAGCATTGTTAATCCTACAGGCTATACTCCAGTATCAAATTAAAAGTTTTTAAAAAATGATCCAAAGGTAAATACAGAATCAGTAGATTCTGACTTTTCCTTATCACTCTCCCTGTGGCTTCAGCAATTACACAGTCAGGACCACAGAAATCCTGTACCTCTATATTAAAAACTTCTGCCTGAAGAAACACAGTAATACAGAGAGCAGAAGGCGCTAGCGCCGTAAAGTAACACCTGCAAGGCCGAACAAATGCCACTAATGACCTAATCAATACAGAAATAAGCACAGATTTCCTCCACAAATGGCCACTCAGTAGCTTCCCTAAAAACATTCCAAAAAAAAAAAAAAAATCGTTTCTCTTTCATTTAAAATGTCCTTACTATATTTGTGTACTTCATCAAGAATACCCCAGAAGTTGACTTTCCCTCAACACATCTGGTCAGGTCACTAGGAAGGCCATCTATCTATCAGTCTAGTAGGACATACTAGATCAGTTGTTTCGAGTTCTCAGATCTGGGTCTGTCTCACTGCTGTAAACTTCATCACTAACAGTACACACTCCCTGATTCCTGCTTAAGCCCGAGGATCTGATCTATAAACAATGAAACAAGTGATATCTCCTCATCCTTTCTTAAAACATCCAAACCAATCTATTTCCACAGCCAGGTCAAACAATGAGGTAATGTTTTCTAGTCACTTTAGAAAAATCTATTTCAGAGCTCTCTTCTCTTGCCAGACTCATTGGGTGAAGCTCTGATTATACACATGGCCTTTTGCTGGGTATATCTGCCATTGGTATTATCTGCAAAGTTTATAAATGTACAAATCATAAGTCTACCACAGTATTATGTGAAATCAGTCCTGGTTCTTAAAGCCCCAAATTGCCCCAGAAGGATGCTAAGACTAAACTATGTCGCTTCTAGACAAATACAGAAAAACCCCTAGTTAACATTCTTTGTAAAGCAGCATCGGGCTACCACCTTATCCCATGTGAGATACCATTAATAGAGAATGAAATACTGTGTGAAATTCTGTGTATACGTGGAATTCTAAACCACCCATGCCCACATCTCTTTTTCAAGATGCCTACTGTCCATCCAAGCTTCTAAAATGTCAAACCCTGCTGTCTGTGCAAATGAGTATCTTCTAGAAAGCATCTGCATTTTAGAGGTTCCCAGATGGCCTTTCGTCACTGAACCACTGGCTTGAAAGTGCATATCATGTACTATATGACGGGACTGAAACCGGAGTCCCTTTACATGAACAGGATACCCAAGATAACTGCCATGTCAAGAAAACACACTCAAGACTGGGAGGGGTCTCAAGGGGATGCTTTTGTGTGTGTGTGTGTGTGTGTGTGTGTGTGTGTGTGTGGCCTATGGAATCAAGCAAAGATAGTGACAAGGAGAAAGCAAACTGAAAATATGAGCCACCACAGAATAAATGAATACTACCAATTGGAAAAGCACAGACAACATCTTTAATGCTGACAAGCCCATTTTAGAGATGAGGAAGCTGAGGTTTAGGAAAGCTTGAAAAACTTACTAGCAAGTTGCAGAGGGAAATCTGAACCCAGGTCTGGGAACGCATAATTCTGTTAACTGCTAATGTTAATTAGCAATTAACAATTCTATTAATTGCTAATTGTTAGTGTTGTGTTAGTTTCTGCTGTTACATGTGCATATACAGATATAGATACACAGATATGCACTCTCTCTCACACACACACACACACACACACACACACACACACATCCCCTCCCTCTAGGACCTCCCTGCCACCCTAACCCCATCCCACCCCTCAAGGTCATCACAGAGCGCCGAGCTGAGGTCCCTGTGCTACACAACTGCTTCCCACTAGCCATTTTACACATGCCAGTGTAAAGCTGTCACTCCTAACTATTCTATTCATGATAAGTTAGCTACAGGGTAGAAGAATGGCAAGCTTCTAATCATTTCACTCATTCTGTAGCATTAGTCCTTCCTTGAAAGGGTAAGAAAAAAAAAGTATGACCAAAATTTATGGGCAATTCAATATAAAATAGATTCATAAATATTATACTCTCCCAAATCATTCAATAATAGACACTGAATACTGGAAGAGATTTTAGAAATCATCTGGTGTAATTTTGATGCTTTATGGGTAACTTCTAAAAGTAAATTCTTCCTTAGTGTCTGAGGGCAAGAAATTTTAACACGGTGCTAGGTCTTAGGACAATGTATCCAGATGTCCCTCTGCTTCCAAATACCTAAATCTTTAACTCTGTCTCAGCCAATAGAAAAAAAAATACATTCTTAAGAGAAATTATCCTTTGAGTAACTTACAGATCAAATCTTTTACTCCTAAAGTTTCCCAGAACTGTATGTAATCCCATCTCCCTCTCATCACAGGCATTATTTTTTAATCTACCAAGGATGTTTATAATATTCTGAAACTATTTCAGTTTCCTTTTTCAAACACACAAAGTAGCATCTAACGACAAATTCAAAAAATCATTTCCTTTCAGAAAAACTTTCTTCTTAAATCTTAACAGATACAATAGCTTGATCTGATATGAATTGGAACTCTGCAGTTCGTAACAATGATATTTGCATCAGTTGCTTGCAGCTCGAGTTAACAGTGTAAATGTGTGATTTTTATAAATTCAACAAAGAAAACCAATGGCTTGTTCCAATTCCGTACACATTTGTCATAATCAGCTTGTCTTCCTGAGAGAAACTCCCCATTCCTGCTTTTGTGGTTTCAGTTTGTGCTCTATTACCATCAACAGAACTTTCCCCCAGTTGTGGTGTTAATTCTTCTTTGTTTGCTTTCTGGAAACAATATGGTCTCCACTCTCGAGGTATATACTTCTTGTCAATTTTGTCAATGAAATTTATGGGTTAAAAAAAAAAAAAAGATTTTTCTGATTTGTCAAATTTATTCATATTGTTTATCATCCAAGATATTCTCCATCTATCATTTTGGAGTTTCCCTATGCTCTCGATCATTCAATTCATTATTCAAAAGGTTCTAGCGCATGTCTCTCTCCTAAATGCCTACAAAATCCTACAGAGCAAATTTCCCAAATATTTAGTTTGAGACCTGATGTAAAAATATTTATTTTCAATAAATATTTGAAAACCAAGAATGAACAAGTAAATGAGTGAGTATGACATCTGATGCAACAGACAGATCTTGCTGACTCCCACACAAGAACTCCGCCTCTTCCATTCAGCTCCCATAGGAAGTCCCCTACTTTGACACAGTGTAAAGTCCAGAAGATAATTTTCTGGTTTCCTGTTGAAAATGCCGGTTGTGTCAGAATCTCTTGCTTTCTACATCTTCCAAAAGCCTGCCGTAGCCTCAAAGAAGACAGAATGTTCTCATCTTTCGAAATTAAGGTACCAGGTTTTTGCTTTGCTTTGTCAAGTCAGAAAGGCATGCAGATGTTCATTCCATTGGAACCACACGCAGCATATCCTAAAGCGTGTAAGTTAAATTAAGAAAGCAAATTCACCCTACTCTTATTCAACCAGGTCCCACCCTTTAGGACTAGACTGTTTTGAAAGAGAGGGGTAAGACCTTAATTCAGCTCTACTGGTCACAAGCAGATTAACTGGTGTGCCAGTTAACCCTCATCAATCCGATCACTGCTTCCATATAATTGGGAGAGTAGGGCAACTCTCCTTAGGGCAGGAAGAGAGGTTACGGAAACCCAACTTTTCAGTATTCTCTTCTCATTCTTCCTCCCCTGCCTTTGTCCATCACTGCCTACTTGCCCAGTTCTTCAGAGGAGTGAATTTCTTCCCCACATCCTGGATCACCTTCACCAATGTTAATCCCTCCAAAGGCACATCTCCAGTGAAGAGGCATTATTTCCAACTGTGTGTGTCAGCGATTTGGAAATTGTTTGTGTACTTGCCTCATCTTCTCTCCCAAGACCACATTAACTGAGTGTTAACTATGATTTCCTTTCACGTAGATGGAAAAGTGATCTAGGTTTTCAGCTTAAACGACTGATGTTTTAGGGACCTTGTTATCTCCATAAAAGCCTGAGTCACTGCTTGAGATCTAAAGGAGAAGCTTCTTTGTAAGAGCCAAAATCATTTCTAGTGAAGTTATAATTCTACATATAAGGGCATCTCTTTGTTCTCTTTTTCAGGAAGATGAATGTCAGATCCACTTAGGCTGAAACTTTTAGGGGAGAAATACAATTAAAACTTTACTTAGAGCCGATTTTAATCCTGAATAATAGGAGCCATCAACAAAATAAAGGTCAATTTTTAATTCCACAAGCCTATTAAATAGCTGGCATGTGCAAACAAGAACAGCTAAGGACAGCAAAAAAAAAAAAAAAAAAAAAAAATGCACTGGGAAATACACACAGACCTTCTTTCATGGTACTTTATTACTCTTTGTAGTTATCGTCTTTTAATTTTTTTTCCAAATAGAAAGTTTGTGGCACCACTTCATCAAGGAGGTCTATTGGTGCCATTTTTCCCAAGTGCATTTGTTCACTTCCTGTCTCCGTATCACATTTTAGTAATTCTAATATTTCCAGCATTTTCTTTATCATGATATTTGTTATAAAGTGATCTGTGATCAGCGATCTTTCATGCTACTCTTCTAAAAAGATGACAACTTGCTAAAGTCTCAGATGAGGGTTGTTAACCTCTTTTAGTATTAAAACATTTTTAGATTAGGATATGTACATTTTCTTTTTAAAGACAGGATACAATTGCATGCTTATTGCACACTTACTGCAGACTGTGATATAGTAAACATAACTTTCAAATGTACCAGGAACCAAAAAAATTTCATGTGAAATGCTTTATTGCAATAGTAACTTTATTGAGGTGGTCTGGAAATGAACCCACAATATCTCTGAGGTTTGCCTTTACCTGTATACTTTTGAGATAAATTCAGTTTTTGCTTAATGCTAAATGGCTAGCACTTAAGCATATATACTTTGCTGATTCTAGAACATATATATATATATACACCTACATACTATATTAGTGTAGATATATATGTGTGTGTGTGTGTGTGTGTGTGTGTGTACATATATATATGTATAGTATATGTACATATTGGGTTGGCCAAAATTTTCATTTGGAATATCTTACAGAAAAATTCAAACTTTTTGGTCAACCCTACACATATATATATATATATATATATATATATATGTTGTATATACTCTCTAACCGTTTCTTTTGTTCTAGCACTTATTAGAATACTGAAGTTTTATAAATGTATTATAAAGGTACCTTCTGAGAAATTTAAGCAGCGCATTTTTCTGATGGTACTGTTTCTCAGGACAATGTGTGTGTGTGTATGTATGCTCAGTCGTGTCTGACTCTGTGACCCTTTGGACTAGAGCCTGCCAGGCTCCTCTGTCAATGGGATTCTCCAGGCAAGAATGCTGGAATGGGTTGCCATTTCCTTCTCCAGGGGATCTTCCTGACGCAGGAATAGAAGCTGCATCTCCTGTGTCTTCTTCATTGGCAGGTAGGTTCTTTACCACTGTGCCGCTAGGGAAGTCCCCTCAGAAGAATGGCTGATATTTAATTATGATTTTTTAAAAGTGTGGTTATCTGAATTAACTGCTTTGCATGGCTCAGCCTCTGTACGGAACACCATTCACGGTTCTTCATTTTCTGATGCGGACCAACTCATTAAAACCCAATTATGACAGATATCGCCCTCTGACCATTTTCATGTCAGGGCTGAGATGATTCATTTCAGCAACAATAACTGGAGATACTTTAGAGTCTGAGGCCATTATCAGCGGCGCACTCCAAACAGCTTTCTCATGGCTTGGAGACAGGAAACCAAAGCCGCCGGTGGGGGCGCCAGAGAGTCCAGCAGCAAGCCCACTGCTCCGCTTGCCTTAACTTCAGAGAGGATGCTAAGAAATGTCTCCACCTTCCCTGCCCACCCCAGAGGCGCTGCTCCTGGTCGCGCTCCTCAGCGCAGGATGTAAGGCAATTCCTTCCTGGATCCATTTCAGTCCCTTCCCATTCAATAATGACCTGGCTCTTCGGCCACCCCTTTTGGATGGTGGAAATTACACAATTATAATGTTTTAGAAAGTTAAGTCCTATCCTTTCACTTTCCAGACAACTCTCAGTGGATCCAACCCTCCCCCTAGAGACTGACATGAGAGACTGAACTCACTAAGCATTCCTATCCTCATACAAGGCCCACCTCCTAGATTAGTTAGTACCTCTGCTTGGCTGTCAGTATTTTCCAGGCTCACAGAAAATACTGTGCCTAGAAAAATATCTCTCTAGGCACAGAGACAGTAAAGCTAGTTTCCAGTTTCAACCAGGAAAGATGGTTACAGGTTGGAAACAGTAGAGATGTACTCTAAATTACTAAAACACACACACACGCCAAGTAGTTAAAAGGAAGTTTTTTTTTCATTTCAAGTAATCAGGTTAAATCTCTCTCTCTCAACATTTTTTATACGAAAAGGTGATGATTTCCTTTTAGTGAATAATACCAAGGTACCAGGGACTTTGTTTCTGCTTCAGTCTTGCCAAGCAGGCCTCATGTGTCCCATATGCCACATGAAAAAATGGAAGCAATGCGGAATTAACAAAATCACCATGGTCACATGATGGTCATTTGTTTGTGACTGAACTGGTGTTACTACAGTCTTGCGGAAACTAGGAAGCAGAGAAGGGTTGAGAGTCTTGGCCGTAGACACATTTTTCAGTTATTTGCTTAGACCCAGAAGCTAAACCCCAGGACGGGTTGCTCAGGTGGTAAATTGCATATTTATGGAGGTAAGTTTTGGAGAAGTGAGATTTAGATGCACCACCACATTTAGACTTTGTTTTCTGGACCCTTCCTTTTAATCCAGATTTTGCACGTTTCTCTGATCTGCAGAATCCCATGGACGCTCGTGTGTCTCAGTGATACAGTCTGTCATCATGAGCACACAGCACTCCCCTGCCTGCTCTCTGATGAGTTTCATCATCCTCTAGCCTACACCTCTCCTTTAGTTTTAATCTGACAAGGGGTCCAAAGCTCCTCTGAGTTCAAAACATCTCCCTATCTATAGCTTCCCGCATCATATCTGAATCTGACAAATCATGCAGACATTGCGATCATTATCATTGTGAAATGATATCCCTCTTGGACCAATATTTACATCCTTGTCTTATAATATGAATACATTTTTCATATATAAACTCTCTTAACTGTATACACTCTCCTACCTCTTCATTGCTGGAAAAAAAAAACCCCACTAAAAATGAAGTCACATGTAGTTCCGGATGAAGTCGATAATTATAATAGTAATTAAAAACGAAGGAGTCCAGTTGTTAAGGGTGTTTCACGGAGCTTAAGCAGATAGCAACAGCATGGACTCGCATCATGATGGCATGCTGTATCATTTCATCGTTCCCAAACTCTACCTGTGATTACGTGGAAATTTCAGGGTTAGAGAAAGAATTTACTCTTCACAAAGGAAATATGAAATAAATGCTGAACAAAGTTAAATAAGCACCGAAGTGAAAATAAAAAGACAAACCATTAACACCAACTAGCTGTTTCCAGTGGGATTTCTAAATTCATCTTTGGTGCCATGCCATTTCATAATTTCCTAAAATTCTTACAATGCTAGTATATCTAAGTAAATTTAAAATAAATATATAAAACTGCATAATTTAAAAGCGTTAGTGCCATTATTCCCATAAGCCAGATAAAAGAAAGAGGATCACAGATACGACTGCAATGTCCTGACCGTGAATGAATTTGGCAGAGTTCGATAGCAATTTCAACATAACTGTGTGCTTCGTTGACTTAAGAGAGTGGTCATTTGAGTATAAACCTTAGTCTTCTTTCTCTAAAAAAATGAAAAAAAAAATGCTATATTTATAACAAAAAGACCTTTGGACACTCATTTTTAAAAATCGCATTTTAAAGAAACGAGTATTTGAAGCTTGTAAACAATACTAAAGTCTTGATTCCGTCACATATTCACATGGCATCTACTTATTTTCTAACAGCTCTTTGATGATTAAATTAAGCCAGATGACAGCAGCACTGGGATTTCCATCAAAGTGGTATACATATTAACCAGCAAAATGCTAAGAAAAACCTGCTAATGCAGAGCATGGATATTTTCTTATCAATAAATACTAGAACTTCATGTGGGGATTTTAGCTGATGGCTTTAGAAAGGTATAAAAAAAAACTGCAAAAATAACACGATAGCTTTTTACTTGCCTATTGAGTTTATGAGCAAGAAAAAGTTAAACAATTATGCATAGTCCCTGAATTTCAGAGAGTTGCTATGCCCCTCCTTCATTCTCTGCCGACCCATGGCTGGATTTTTTTCTATGTGACGGTGATGAAATCACCTGAAAGCAACTCAGATGATGGAACCATCAGATGACAGCTGGGCCTTCTAATTTCCATGTCAAGGCATATCATATTTGGACTTGGACGATCGTAAAACTTTTAGAAATTGATGTTCCGTTGTTTTCTGAAGATGTGGAAACAGTTTACCTCAATTATTGGTGCTGATTTTCCACTGCAACCAGATCAAATTATGTCAACATGCATTTTTAGTTTTTCCTTTAAGGTATGATGCTATGGATTAGATGGTCCTAAAGTGAGTATTGGATCTTGACAACTGGAAGAAAATCTGCAAAATATGTGAGATCATTCCTCTACTTTGCATTTCCCTAGAGATGATCCTCACTCTGATCACGTTTAGTGCATGATAAAGAAGCAATTGACAATAAAGGAAATGTAAAAAGAATGTGTACCCATTATTAAAAATTCCAGCACTACATCCATCTTAAGTTGAAAAGTCACAGAGTTCTTTTGGAAGTCTCTATCACAAACACTGATTTCCTATCTTGTGTGGGTATTAGGAGGTTGATCTGGGTTTACCTAGGTAGATTAGCTTTGTGAATATGTCGCAGTGAAAAAAACTTGCAGAAAAAAAAAAGACTGTATATTACACGAAGTGATTCTGCATAGAATCACACGCTGTGTAATCAAAGAAATCTCTACAAAATTTGCCGAAATATTTGAAATAAAACGTGACGCAGTTGTTTTCCCGTTAAAAATCTTATATCCTTCCTTTCAGCTGAAACCGAATTTCATGTTTACTTATATTAAAACCAATGTTACTATTCACAGAAGTGATGTTGTCAACAAAATCTTAATTTTGTGTGTTATCCACATTTTTAATGCAAGAACTGCACCATTTTAAAATGGTGTGAAATGTAATAAATTGATAAAAGGCCTGTTTCTTAAAGGGCTAATCACTATTGGGACCCTCTTCCCTTTGACTGCAGAAAATGAAATATTTTCTGCTGCTAGATAAAAGAACTGCAACATATTAATACTTTTAAAATGTTGTATAAATTTATGACTGAGGGATAATTATGACCTTGTACCTTGAGTGAGATAATTCTGGGTGAATTCTTGGCCTTTAAATAAGTCACAGATGCAGTTTTATCCTAATAGATATCACTTGGTTACAGAACTTTAAAAAATCTCATATAACCTTTGGCATGGACATTGTATATTAGGTAGGGGTTATAAAAAACTGCCAGGAGAAATTTTCTCAAGAAAAGTATGTAGAGGAATTTAAAATATTGATCTACTGTGGCTGCCGACCATGGTTAACAGTCCTTCCACCTGCCGATAATGAAGATCGCTACTGGCAGCAAAAGAAGAACCTAACACGATGCTAAGGACTCAGTTTGAAGGTAGAGTCAGTTTGGTGTTTTATAAGTCAGTTCCTTTTGTTTTCTCAATATCTCCTCAATTGTCCCGATGGAATTCTTTCAATTCATGTTTTGTTTTACCTCTGCAGCTATTTCCCAGGGCACAGATACCTCCCAGTAATTTTAGAGAAAGGTACCTTCAAAATGCTAGATGGGCATTTCATGACTTACAAAAACACAATATCACCAGATTACAGAGGATTTTGAAACCACAAGCTAACACTGCTGCCAAACATTAAAAATGGCAGAGTAAACTTGAAACTCTGTCTCAAGTACTTTATTTTTAATCAAACAGATGATACTAATGTATACAGTTTAAATATTGTGTATCTTAGCTCCCATCTCATCTTCATAGAAATGAAAGGGTTGTGATGTAAATACAAATAATACGTAACTCTGAACATCCAGAGCCAAGTTTAATCAAAGATGAGCAAAATTAATTTAGATTATAAGACTCTGATCCACTGAAAAAAATCAATTTATTAGCACTTGGCATAAATATACATTAAAGGAAACCAACCTCAGAAGCAAAGATAGCCTGAGAAAAACAAATCCAGTCACAGATAAGTCTTGCTAATATTCTTTTTCTACCTTCAACAGTCCTTCAGCAGTGACTTCTATAACTGTTTGAAATCATTAAGCATATTTAACTTTCAATGTTAGAATGAAAAATAAAAGAAAGCAAAGTCAGAAATGTAAAGACTATGGAAGCACCAATTAAAAAAAAAAATGAAGGTCGTTTGTCTAAAGAGAGGAAGTATGGATTTGATAAGTTCATCATCACTGACTTAAAATATGTTCAGAACTTCACTGGTGACATAAGGCGTTTTTGAGGAAGCCAGTTCTTTTCCTGATTAGAGAGTCACAGATTTCTCAGCATGCACCACTGTGTGTACCAGTCAGGACCATGCCAGTACTTACCATTTGAAGAGATGGTTTTCAGTGTCCACATCACCTTTAAGCCCCAGAGCCTTTCCTAACCTTGTCATGAAGCAGATCTGAATTAAACTAACGTGTATACAAAGGATTCATTTGCGATTCTCAACCTTACAGACTTCAAACTGTCTCCCCATACTAAAGAGGATTTTCAGTCCTATCCACTTCTGGCTATATGGTATATTGTGTCTTTACCGGCTGACTCACTCCACATTCTACTCATGCAGTTTATCATTATCTTGTCCACAGATAAAATCCACACTGAATTCAGATGAGAATGCCCATTACCTAGAGAATCTGGAGAAAAGTAGCAGCACTGTGGTTCAAATAATATTTCTCCAGTAAGAGAAACACTATGGTCAATGCAGATTTCTTTCTCCCTCTCCAAGTAGAAGGTGGGAAACACAAGCAACTGCAGCAAATTATACTAACTCTCTGCAATGTATTTTTCTTGTGTTTTTATTTTATTTTTTTTTTTTGGGGGGGGTTACTTCTTATAAAAATTGACAAGATTCAGACAACTTTGGACACTGTTCTAACAGCTTCATTTAACAATAATTATGACTCATTTCTCCACTTAATACAAACTTCTCACTTTCTCTTTCATTACTTTTGAAACAACCTAGGCATTTTTCTAATTAGCTTCACTCTGCACAAAGAAATAACCCGACTGCAGTACGTTGTTAATGTGAAAGTGAACGACAGGGACCTTTCTGATTGAACATTCTCACTTCCTACCTCAAGACAGGCGTTCTGCATATATGCAAATACTGCAGACAGATGGCTTTGTATATCTTACGCACTATCATATTAAGGCATGTCCCCCCTCATCATAAAATCCTGAAAATTATCAGCACTGCCTCTGACATCTACATTTAAGAAATAGTTAACCTTGGTAACATTATCTATTGTGCTTATCTCAAAGTAAGGAGGGAAAAACAGCTTAAATATTCTATCAAGTTCAGCCAAAACTTCCTACTTCACTTCATTGTCACAATCCTTGATCTGGACTCCAAGTTTATAAAAGAAAACGAAAAACAAATTCACAAGGCAGAGCTTCAAGTCATCAGCCTGTCTTAGAAGGATTTAGTTATTTTATGCCCGGAACATTTTACAAGCTCCAAACCCTTCCCCAGTATAATATTTTAGGAAGCTGACATTATTTCTGCACTTCTTACCACTCAAGCACCTGACAGTCTGGATTAAAAATAGTATATACACAGCAACTCCCTGGTTACTATTTCCCTGAAGTTTTAAGGCACTCAGATTATTGAATCTTCTTTCTAAGAATTACTGGAGAGGTTGATGAAAACACATATCAAACTATTCACAGGTAATTCTCCCACTAAAATCAATTGGCCTCTGTTAGTGCGATTCATTAGGACTAATGAAAATTACCATCTCCAGCAGCCAGTCTGTACCTTTCCAGACATCCTTCTCCAGGATCCATCACACCATGCCCAGCTCTGCCTTCCATCCTGCTCCTCGTAGTGCTGAGTGAGGCACTCACTCCTTCATTAAACAGCATTAAAAATAGACCGCACAGAACTCCCCAGTGGAGCATGCTCTAATGGGGCTAGTGCCACAGTTCTCAAGGTAACCACACTCAGTTGGTATCCAAGAAGGAAAGTCACTGGGAGACCAGCAATTTACAAATTTAATAGTGCAGTGCACCCAAACCTATCTCAATCTGAGCTGAATACTGTAAAAGAGAAGTCAGTATGTAGTGAAATGAAGTCACAGAGAAGCTCAAGGTGCATTTCTGGAGTGTGTAAGTTTCTTTAAATACACCTCACTGAAAAAGTACTCTGCTGAATAGACATTCATCCAAAGCAACTTATTTCAAGATTTATTGGACAATATTAATCACAAGCAGTGAGGATAAGTTAAGACATCTCTGTAGAGCGGTCTGAATGTCTTAAAACTGTATTTAAGCCAGATTACTTGAGACCAAGTGATAGTATTAAAAATCAAGGGTAGTAATAGACTAGCCTTTTGTAAGGAGGAACTGTATTCCTTAAAAAATATTCTAAACTCCCTCTTTGGAGCCTTGAAAAACATTCTGTTCAAGTGATGAAAAGAAGTATAAGAATATTATTAGAAAAGAAATTCAGGATCAAACACATATACATACCTTAGAAATCCGTATCAACCTGAGATGAGGGCATATGTTATTATCTCCTATGCGATCCTCATTGGGAAAAAGCAGAAGCAATCACTGCCAAGATAACCAGACTACTCGGCTACATAGCTAGAGCTCTAGGCTTCCAAATGACTGCCCTCTGCGAAAATGACATTACCTAAACCTTACAAAGACATGTAAACCCTGTGGGCACAAAACCTGAGCAGTAGGTGCATTTATTTTAAAGTGTCAAAGATTTCCTAACTTTTACCAAATGAAAAGTGATTTCCTGTCAGCCCCATTTCTCCGTTTGCCCAAAACAATCACAGCCATTTTGATCACCAAAGTGGATGAAGAAGAGGTGGGGATCATTCAGATTTCTTCAGTATTTGAGTGAAATCTTGTCCACATTCAGCCTAAACTTTGGAGATCGTCATCTTTGTTTGGGGAGGCTGAAGTGTCAAACCAACAGACTTGAAAAAAAGTCAGAAATTAAAATGGGTATCTGCACTCCAAACACCATCTCGTGAAAGTGATTTTTACCAGCCTTCCATCCCTCTAACTTTCAATCCTTTCTTTGTCTTTCCAGCTCAGATTCTGTGCTTGCCTGTATCTTCAGGACACTGAACTGACAGCACCACATCCAGTCCAGCTCCATTTCCATGCATAAACACCCAGAGAATCCATTTCTCTTCCTAGGAAACTTTCTATACACCTGTCTCATTCAACTCCCTTCTACCACTACATCTACACCCCTGAGGCAGAAGATGTTAAATTTGGAGTTTGCAATGATACAGAGTTCAGACACATAAAAATGAAACTGAACACCTTTCCTCTATACCCTGGGGGAGCCGGGATCTCAAGTCCTCTGAGGACAACCAACAGATGACAACTTTCTGCCCCTTGCATAGCTCTCTTCCAAAAGAAATATGCACATTCCCAACTTTCTACAGAGAAGCCTTTAAAGATCAACTGTATACTTCTCTCATGAAGAGACCTGCTCTTTTCCATTCTCTTCCTGCTTTTCATTTTTGCCTCATTCTGGGGAGGGGGGAGTCTACCCCTCCTCCGACAAAGCATGAAAATACAATACATACATAACAGCAGCTTTCTACAAACAGGAAAGAGAGACCTAGACTTAAAGACAACTCGAAAGAAAAGCACAGATGCAAGGCAGGAAGGAAAAGAAAAAAAAGAAAGAAATGACAAAAGGCGTGCAATGTTCACGTCGGAAGACCTTAAAATTATTTTACCTTGACCGAAAAGTGGACGTCCCCCCAGCGTCTCTGTTCCTTGATTGATTTTGGTTTTTGGCTTTTATTAGTATTATTGTTTCTCACGGATGACTTGGCTGTATTTGTTTGCTTTGGCTTATTTTTGTTATTATTTCGGGTCGATTTATTTAACTGCTAATAAAAGGAGCCTCCTGCGGCGTCGGCGGGGCTCCTGGCAGGGCTGTGGCACCAAGGGCTGCGGCCACAGCAGCGGCTTCGGCCGGTGACCCCGAGGTCCCTGCGGCTCCCCGCTGCTCAGATGCGCTCGGGGGGCGCTGCCGCCGCCTTCTCGGCCCCTGGCTGCGGAGAGGGAGCGAGCTCCCGCCTCCTGGCTGCCAGTCCGTCCCCGGGCACGTCTGTCTGTCTGGCCGTCTGTCCCTCAGTCCGGCAGCCCGCCGCGGGCTTCCCGCCGTCTCGCGATCCGCTCTCCGAGCTGCCCCTCGCGGCGGCCCCTCCGTGACTCTTGGTCCCACTAGTGAGGCAGGGGCCCTCCGCCGGTCTTCTGCACCCGCACCTCTCTGGCTCTGCCACTCCGTGCCCCGGCCGCTCCCCTCGGACAGCGGAGGGTGTCTGCAGGGCGGGCGCGCGCGGCTGCTGCTCCCGCCTCCCCCGTCGGCTTCCCCTGCCTCTCCCTCCCGCTCTCTGCCTGCCGGTCTCCCGTCTCAGTCGTCTGACTGCTCCCACCTGTCCGTCGCTCTGTCCCTCCCAGTCCCTCCGTGAGCCAGCCAGCCTCGGCGTCCCTGGGTCCCGCGCGCCCAGCTCCCCGCCTCCGCGCGCCCCTGCCCTCCCACGCGCCCGGCTCCTCCCCGCAGCCCCGGCCGCGTCCGGTCCCCGCCCGGGCTGGCGGCAGCGTGCGGGTGGCATGTGGCGTGGCAGCTGCTCAGCCGGCAGACTCCAGCCTCTGACCCGCCACACCCGGGAGATGGCCGCGCTCGGGCGCCTGCGGGGGCCGGGCCTCGGCCACCAGGCGCAGCCGGAGTTGGCCGAGCCGGAGCGCGGGCACCTGCCCGGGGCGCCCGGAGCGCGTGGTGGTGCCATCCGTCCCCGGGCTGGTGTACTCCACCGGCCCCCGGGCTAGAGACAAAGCGCCGGAGCCACGAACGTGTACATCATTCATCAGAGAGAAAACTGGCACGTTGCCCCCTGCCCCTCCACCATGCGTCCCCGCTCCCGGCCAGCGCGCATCCCTCCCCGCCCCGGGCCAAAGCCCCAAGTACCTCTCCTGGGCGCCTCCCGACTCTGGCGGCGGACACCTGGCCAGGCTGTGCTCACTCCCTTCCTCCGGGGCCAACTCTGCGGAGAATATCCCACAACAATAACACCTCACTCCACCCAAATCCAGCCGAAGCCTTAGCGCTCGCAGACATTCGCGGCTTTGAGCAGGATCCCAAGTCCTCTTGTGCGGCGCCCGGTGGACTCCGCGTGGGCGCCCGCCCAGCCCGCTGCCCACCCGGGGGCTGATTGAGAATCAGAGGTGCCCCAGAAACCCCTGCAGGCTAGGGCGTGGGGCAGGGCGCAGAGTTGACACACCAAGAAATAAAAGGGCTGCATTTCCTGTTTGTTTGGAGATGTGCTATTTTTATTATCTGTAATTCATTTTCCCCCCATTGTTTCAAGGTACACACTACCAAAAGGAAAAAAAAAAAAAAAAGGAATAGTGGAGGAATGGGAATACATTTCCGGAACACCGCCCACCCCTCCTGAGTGAATGTGGAGCCTACTTTTCCAACATCACAGGTCACCAGCCAAGATAGATCACTCTGGCGTTCTGCCCCCAGCTGAGAGCAAGGCATTTGATTCTGGGCTTCCTTGCTAGGCTGTTATTAATGGGAAGCAAAATTATAGTTGTACACGCCTGCATGGAATTGCCAAAGCTTATTCTGACAATATCCAGAAATTCAGCTTCTGAAATGCAGACGCTGAATAACTATGGATCTGGTGCAATGAACGCCCCATCCCACAATAAATTGGAGAAGAGAAAATCAACTTTTACCAGCTGCAATTAGTAACCCCAATGAAAAGACAACAAATAAATAACTAGTATAAACCGTGTCATGAAAATGTCCACATCCTTTTAGTTCCATTTATTGACACCATTCCTGATGACAGATATTTATTAAGGGATGTGTCTTCCAGTTTTCATAGAAAAGTAATTTCAACGGCAGTAGCCATGTTTATATATGCTAAGATATTGATTAAGATACCAAACATGTTATGTGCACTGCTAGTAAATGCTATGGAAAAAATTAGGATGAAGTTGTACTGGTCTTTGGTGAATAGATAATTATTTCCCAAATATTGGAAACTGTTTCCTTTGGGAATTGGCTAGTTTTGGAATAAGAATAAATCTGCTGTATGAGGTTTCAGCAAATAAAGCCTAAAGAATTTAAGACCCTTATGTTGATCTATTTTTTGAGCATTTCAACTCAAATGTTCCTCTCCAAAAGCATTTTGACAGGCATTTCTCTCCTCCTTCCAGCCATATGGAATTCAAGGGAAAATTCACACACAAAAAAGTATTTCTAATTCTCCTCCCTTCATCTCATGTTCGAAAAAAAAATCTCCTTTCCTTGGGGGAAATTGTTGTGCCAACTTGCTATGTATTAAATTCACACAGTTGGGACTGCACAGAAAGTCATTGTACTTGACTTTCCTTTTGGACAGAGTGACACCTAAGTACTCTCTGAATGGGTGGATCTACTAAGAGGAAAACTTTAAGAGCTTGTTCTTAACACAGTCTTCTAGATCTGACTTCACGCTGTGAGTTACACACACACACACACACACACAGAGGAACTCCTTTCTATAAACTGGATTAGAAATTATAACTACTGAACAGAGGGAAAGGGAATTCAATCAGCATTCTTACTACAAACAGTGATTATGTAAAAGAACAAGACACAGTGTTTCAGTATCTTATCAGTGTAAAGACAAGCTTGATGAAACAATGCAATTTCTCACAGAGTTTAACCTTTACTTAAAAAGGAAAACCTCCCAAAGAAGAATAACATTCATTTAATTCGGCTAACTTTTTCTAACTTTTCTCATAACATGTAGTCAACAAAGGAGGAACTAGAGAAGGTTCAAGTTTATTTGAGGCCACCTAGGTAATTAACATTCAGCTATCTAATTTTAACTGTTGCATCCCAAAGTGGGGCTGAAACATACTTCTGGGAATATTAGGCAGGCAGTGAGCAGTGAGCGACTCTTCCAGGCATTCAGAAAGTATTTGCATTTCCTTAATTTGAAACAGTTACCATACCTTATGGCCCTTGGTCTGTCCTATATTAACTACCACTAAACTCAGTAAAACTGTTGTCTTCCTTATTGGATTTCTGGATGATGTCTATGATGCTGATGTCCAAGCAGAGATATTTCTGCACTGAAAGCATCCTACCTTTAGGGGTGAGAAGTGGTGGAAATGGGGGAACAAGGAAGTGTCATAGGGAAGAACAAGTCTGACTCCATATTAGGTCTGTTTCTTTTACTTTAAGATTTGTATTCTGTTGCTTTTGCTTTGAGTTAAAAATGTTGCCTACAGCTTGAAATATACAGGATAGCCCATTCTCAAGGCTCTGACCTTTAAGAGTATAACACTTTCCCATTCATATAGAGATACAAGGTTGCAGAACAGAAAATAACATTTGTCATGTTGGAGGTTTACAGGAACATCATGACCTGACCTACCTGGACAGTTGCAAGAACAAAGGATTCCTGCACCAAGAAATTTGCAACAACAACCAACCATATCCCTCCCCTGTTTAGTATAAAAAAATGTCTGTTTTCTTAACCGGGGTAAGATGGTTCTCTAGGACATTAGTCCACCGTCTTTTCTGTCTTTTGGCTTTCTGAATAAAGTCTCTATTCCTTGTCCCAACAATTCATCTCTTGATTTACTGACCTGTTATGCAGCAAGCAGAAGGTGTTTGCAGAAACTGTGCTGTTACTCTCTCAGTCTGGATGCTTTTGAATTTCATATCACATTTGAAATGAAAGGGCAAACAGGTAACCAAGTAACCCCAGCTTGGGGGGTTGAGTTCACCTACACACCGGCAAACATCTTAGACTGTCGACAAGCTCCTTTACACGTATTCCCTTAAGACACCAAATTAGTGCCCTTTAATGAAGCTTTCAAATTGGATTTTCAAAATAAGGCAAATTGCTAAAATAGCCCAGCTACCTTTATAAGCACCTTTTCAGCTGAAGCGAGGAGTAGAATTTCCATGCTGTTGAACTTCCATCATTTCTCAACAATTAGGCTGCTAGGAACTCCCCTTTAGGGCACTCTTCCCCATCACAACAAAGACCCACAAACCCCATAGAGAGAATTCTCATTTGCCCTGTTTTCAACAAAACAATCTAGGGTCTATTAAGTACCAGTCTTGGGTTTAAAGCCCTACAGATACGCCTGGAACAGAAAGGCAGGGGAGTCAGAAGGGAGGGTGGGGGGGAGAGTAACATTTTAACCAGAAAAGTTTAGTTTCCCATTCTTAATTAGTGCTAAGCCAAAATAACTCTAAAACACATTGCAGAACATCAACAAAGAATGTTACATCACGTATGCATCTGAGCATGAAGAAATGTCACGATCAAAAACAAAGAGGACTTGGGAGCCTAGAAACCAAATGTTCTGATGGCACAGATCCTTCTGGAGTCTGCTGTGCACAGTACAAGAAAATGATCTTCACGAACCCTTGGTGTTCCCACAGGCAGACCAGAAATGAATGCTGGCCGGCACATGCACACGGTGATGCTTGGCTGACAGGGCAAACTCAGAAATTTCCTCAAAAATGAACCTGTGCAGTATTTCCTTGGAGATGCATCTAAATCAGAGGAGGGACAATCAGAAGAAAGAGCTGCAGAGAAGCTTAGGAAGCCTTTCATCTGAGCATCGAAAGACAAGAAAGGCTGTTGGCTGAACTGCATATTTCTTTTCAGCATCTTTTGGGATAGAAATATCAGCATTTACACACAACCTTAATATTTGGGGTTTGGGCTCCTGCTCCCCCCGCCCCCACCCCCAGAGTACTGTGCCTCTTCCTTCTTTGTATCTAGTGCCCTGAGGGGCCCGTGACTTCTGTATAGCCGAGGCCTGTGCTCCAGGCAGGAGGGCACTCAGATGTAGGGACTCTATAGAGGAGGCATGTGCTCAGGCAGGATGTCCAGTGGCCTCTCTACCTGCCTGAGGTGGGCACTGCCCCCTGGGGTCTCTTCAGCATGAAGTGTTTTCAGATTCCTATGGAACTCATGGAAGATGCTTTTGATTTTTAAAAACTGAGCCCAGAACTGAAAGCAGCAATGAAGCAGAAGCATCAAGGGACTCTTTGGGAAGGGCAGAGGAAAATGTTTCCTCCTGCCATGCAAGGAATGATCCAGAACATAACCTAGCACCTGCCAAAGCCCTTTGTAATCCTGTCTCTACTTCTGCATTCCTGGTCCTGAGATACAGCATTTTCTTCTGCAATGGACACGGTTCCCTTTTTTCACACAAAGGAAGACAAAAAGGTTACCGAGGTATTCAGAACTGAAATAATATATCTGGCTTCCTCACAATGACATAACATTAAAGGTCTGTGAATTAGCCCTTAGAATAAAATAGCTACAATTCATCTCTAATAAAATATAGCACATTTGGCATTTTCAACTGTTCTTCATAACTTTCAATGGTGGGTGTGTGCGCGTGCATATGTGTTTAAAACATATTCAGTGTTACTATTTCAAGAGTACTATGATCTTATTGGAAACCCAGCTGTAGGCCAATATCCAGCAACTAAAGAAGCACGATGTACAGATTTATAATGTGACATGAATGTACAATTTGTTCTCAAAAGCTACTCTATGAAGAATTTTTTTAACTTTGGAAATAAATGTGCACTTGCAAAATCTATAGAGATTTATCACACACACAAAAAAAATGAGGGTGGGAATCAAAATTAAAAAGGAACAAAATAAAATCTCCCAAAATACCACCACCAACAGCCATCACTTTTATGCTTAGCAAATTTCTGTGCATATCCATAAATATATAGGTCTATTTTGCATAAATGGATTAAAAAATGCATATCACTTCATAAAGCGCTCCTTGTTTTTCTATATAATAAATCATGGGGACTATTTTCATGACACTGGATATTTCAATATATTAATGACAGCAGAGTGGAGTACTGAAGACAAAACTTGTGTTACACACAAGTGAAAGCTATTGGAGACTGTGGTCTCCAAACTGGAGGATTATCCCTTGGGAGGGTAAGTCTTTAAATCTGTATTGCTTATCAAACATGTCTCTATTTTACATTTTGTAATAATTCTAGATTCAAAGATGCTACATCAGCTTCAGAATATCTTTTGTTTTGATTACTAATCTTTATTTAAGAACTGGTTGACCTTTGCCTCCCTGGTAGAAATTATAAACAATTAAAAAAAAAATACACCATAAAAAACATACAAAACATTGTTATGTGTGTATTTTTAAGTTAAGGCAAAATTTTCCTTTTGGAAAGAGAATTAAAAATTCTGTGAGTTTACCAATTACATTTTTGCTTCATATTTTTCCCTTAACACAGACACCAAACACTTTTTTTTTAATATCAAAAAAAATGGTAAATTTTTGAGGAAGCTGAGTGAACCCTTTCAGGCCAAGAAATTATCCTGTTTTGGTGGACTCTGCTCTCTTTCACTCAGAAATAAAGCAGATCCCTAGGAGCCGTGAGCAAGCCTCTAAACCATTTTTGCATCTTCTTTTTTTTTTTTTTCTTATCATTTTAACCATTTTAAGCACAAAGAGCCCAAATCACTGATTTGACATATCCTTATCCTTTGATTCAATTCTCAGGACAAGGGTACAGACATAGGATGTCAGAAATTTGTTAGGAAACCAGAAGCTTCTGTGGGAGAGAAATCATCAGATAAGAAAGTGCCAGTCTGATAGAGATGGCCAAAGAGCACATGGAAAGATTCTTAAAATCATTATCAGAGAAATGCAAATCAAAACAATACCTTACACTAAGCTATTACCTCACACCAGTAAGAATGGCCATCATTAGTAAGTCTACAAACAACAAATTCTGGAGAAGGTATGGAGAAAAGGGAACCCTCATACACTGTTGGTGGGGATGCAAACTAGTACAGCCACTATGGAGAACAGTGTGGAGATTCCTTAAAAAACTGGAATTAGAACTGCCATACGACCCAGCAATCCTACTGCTGGGCATACACACTGAGGAAACCAGATCTGAAAGAGACACGTGCACCCCAATGTTCATCACAGCACTGTTTATAATAGCCAGGACACGGAAGCAACCTAGATGTCCATCAGCAGATGAATGGCTAAGAAAGCTGTGGTACATATACACCGTGGAATATTACTCAGCCATTAAAAAGAATACATTTGAGTCAATTCTAATGAGGTGGATGAAATGGGAGCCTAATACACAGAGTGAAGTAAGGCAGAAAGAAAAACACCAATACAATATACTAACGCATATATATGGAATTTAGAAAGACGGTAACGATGACCCTGTAAGAGCAAAAGAGACACAGATGTGTAGAACAGTCTTTTGGACTCTGTGGGAGAAGGCGAGGGTGGGATGGTTTGGGAGAATGACATTGAAACATGTATATTATCACATGTGAAACGAGTCGCCAGTCCAGGTCCGATGCATGAGACAGGGTGCTCGGGGCGGGTGCACTGGGACGACCCAGAGGGATGGGACGGGGAGGGAGGTTCAGGATGGGGAACACATGTACACCCACGGCAGATTCACGTCAATGTATGGCAAAACCAATACAATACTGTAAAGCAATTAGCCTTCAATTAAATAAATTTATATTAAAAAAAAACAAAACTAAAAACAGAGCTACCATATCATCCAGCAATCCCATTTCTGGGCATGTATCTGGAGAAAACCATCCTTTGATAAGAATGCACCCCAATGTTCATTGCAGCACTGTTTACAACAGCCAAACCATGGAAGCAACCTAAGTGTCTCTTGACAGAGGAATGGGTAAAGAAGATGTGGTACATGCAGTAGACTATTACTCAGCTATAAAAAAAGAACAAACTAATGCCATTTGCAGCAACATGGATGGGCCTAGAGATTATCCTCCTTAGTGAAGTAAATCAGACAAAGACAAATATCACATGATATCACTAATATGTGAAATCTAATTTTTAAAAATGTAATGAACTTATTTGCAAAATACAAACAGACTTACAGATATTGAAAACAAATTCATCAAAGGGGAGGAGGGATAAATCAGGAGCTTGGGATTAAGATACACACACTACTATATGTAAGATAGATAACCAACAAGGACCTATTGTATAGCACAGGGACCTCCACTCAATATTCTGTGATAACTCATATGGGGGAAAAGTCTGACAAAGAATGAATATATGTATAAGTATAACTGAATCACTTTGCTGTACATCTGAAACTAATACAACATTGTACATCAACTATACTCCAATACAATTAAAAATGAAAAAAGAAATTGTCAGTCTATCAATTCAGTTACTTCCATTTCATCACATGCAGTTGTAACCCAGGGCTCACCTCACCCATTTCTTCTTTCCTTTAGAGGACAGCATATGCCCTGGCCTTCTTGCATTCAGTAGTGACCACGTCACAAATTCTCACCAAGGACAAGTGAATGTGACTGTACATACCGCTTCTGGGCCGGGACAGCGAGAAGCCTCTGTGAAATCCTCTGGGTTCTCCTGGCCTCCACGAAGACACATAGGGGGTCAGAGTTCAGACAGTCCAGCTCCATGGTGATAGAGCCTGCATCAGACTGGATCCCTGAAGTGGAGTAGACTTCAACACTGACCTATGTCACACAAATAAACAGAGCAAGAAAAAAAAAGTGTTTTAAGCCACTGACTCTTACAGATTTTCTGTTACCAAAGCACAACCTAGATTCTCTGATTTATAAACCCTCTGCTAGTCTGTGACACAGCAACATATACTGGAGTAAAAATGCCAAGAATATGTTTTAGGAGACCAGAATTTTGGTCCTGAATCAGCTATCAAATCACTATGAGATTTCAATGAGTCATTTCCACCTTAAAGCCTCGGTCATTATGACTTGACTGTGGCCTGCAAGTTGCTAGATCTTGGGATTCTTTTGTGTTGACTTTTATATGATGTTTATGATACATATCACATAGTTAAGGAAAAGAATAATGGAAAAAAAAAGAAACAAACTATACCACATCTAACCTGTATCTTTACTCACCACCCAACTTAACCTGAAACAGTGTTACTGATGTAAGAGACCCAATGCTTCATGAATGTGAGGGTGCTCGGTGGCTCAGTTGTGTTCGAGTCTTTGCAACCGCATAGACTGTAGCCTGCCAGGCTCCTCTCTCCATGGGATACTCCAGGCAAGAATACTGGAGTGGAGTGCCATGCCCTCCTCCAAGGGATCGTCCTGACCCAGGGATCGAACCCAGGTCTCTTGCATTGCAGGCAGATTGTTTACTGCCGAGACACCAGGGAAGCCCAAGTATAGTATATGCAACACTAAAATTACAGTTTGATTAAATATTTAAATGTAAATTTAAAAAGCACAAACTACAATTAAAAAAAAAAAAAAAACCCAAACTCAAGTGGGTACATAATCTGGGAATGTGTAAAACTCTTTTAAATTATAGAACTGATATTATTCAGATTATGCCAGGCTATGCTTTCAGGAAAGGAATAAACCTCCAAAATCCTTTTGTTTTTTCCTAACAGACTTTTTTGGGGGGGCTACATATTTAATGTGGGTGGGTACTATGCTCTTTTCTACTTGATCAGAAATGGAGGCCCTATAATCTTGTCTTGTGCTGCCATCTCAACATAGCTATGATTGGAGAAAGCTGAAGGATGTCACACCAGCTCTGAGACAGCACCGACATGACCCGTGGTATATACTTTTCTGCCCACAGTCCATCACACATTAATTAAAGGGGGCCAACAGGAGGACCGGAAAACTGTCAGGGCATGGATAGTTGGACAGAAATTTAATTTACCTAAATTTATTCATTTTACACCTGGCTATATGGGATGTCTACTTTGGGTCCTGGGCATTCAAGAGCCCAGGATTTTATGAGGACACACTTACACATTAAGGGATGCATGTGCCTCAGAGACACTGAAGATGAAAGAATAGGCACTGCAGAGTATTAAGTCATACCACTTAACTCCCACTCCCATGACTAACCCCATTTTAGGTCCCAGGTGTTAGGGGAACCCTTCTCCAAGACTTCTCCCTTATGGCCTAGAGACAGAAGACACCTATGTTTGACTACGTTGAAATACCTGACATTGCTAAGTATGGAGACAGATGCGGCCTTGGAATGCAGGCAGAATTTGAGCAGTGGAAGCACTGAGGTAAGAGAAAACACAAATTAATTAACATGTCATATCTATCCTCCGGGTGTGAATTTAATTTTTTTTAATATATTGAGATATGTTCTCTGTATTGCCAAGTGTCTGTTTTGCTGCTACTTGTGGTTTTCAATTAATTCCTCCTCAGATATTCACTTATGTATCACCCTGCTATTTGCAACAGTTGTATCTAGTGACTCTGGAACATGTTGCAATAAGCAAATTCTATTACTCTTAAATTTACATGTACATTTCCAGATAAAATATAGGACAATCAGTATAATTTAAATTTTAGATTAAAAAATGAGTAACTTTTTTCGAGTAAGTATGCCTGAATGCAGTATCTGGAGCACTTTGCTATTTATCTGCAATCCAAATGTAATGGGCGGTCTTGTATTTGTATATGATAAAATTGTATAACATGCCTAAAGGGCAATACTGATGGCTTATGTTGGAAACTAGATGGACATTAAAGGCTAGAATTGTGACTAGTTTTATGTCTAAAAAGTCATGAATTTGATTTAAAATTTAAAAGATATAAATGCAAATTAATTTATTATACTTTATTCAAATTAGTGATTTGATTTTTTATTTTATTTTTAATAAAAATAATACTCTAGAAGGAAAATAGCATTCCTGAAAATCTATATTCTACAGTTTTCGACTTTTTGCACGTGTTTCATGTTCAAATTGTCAGCACTTTGAATACATTTCTATTTTATACTTTAATCTTGTCTGTTACTAATGTCGGGCTTTTCAGGCAGCTCAGACAGCAAAGAATTCGCCTGCAGTGCAGGAAACCCAGGTTTGATCCTGACTTGAACACAAAGTTCAAAAGGGGACAGACTTTATATAAAAATATAACTATTGATTTTACCTGAAGTGTAGGCAAGAAAATCAAATGCTACAGAATCAGTGCACATTAATTTATATAGTATATATACCTTTATATTATTACTCATGTAAGCATTGCTGAGCTATCAAACACCTAGACATGAATGCTAATTATTAAATTCAGATATCCTTGATATTTTTTAATTTCAGACATATAAATATATAAATACCATAATTTTTCATCCTAATGATCACCGTGTAGGTCTTTGTTCCCTTCTTCTCTCACATTTAGAAAACAAGCAACAATAAAAATCTCACTTGTCATGGGAGAACAACCCCAAATACCAACTAATCAACATATTTATTTCAAAGTCTAGGATCTCCTAGTGATGTGTAGTGATTAGTATATCAGGTCCACAAGGGCTTTCCTAGAATGTTATAGAAATTTGTGAATTAAAAGGAATTTCCTGTCACCCTCTCAACCCACCCCTAAATGCAGAGATTACACAGGAGAGAGTAACCACAGTACCCCCCTGGAAAGTGGAAAGAATGGGAGATACATACCACTCATAGGTTTGGAGCAAACTTTAAAATCCTCTCAGCAGACCTTCTTAAGGTCTTCCATTCTCCTGATACAGAGAATTCTTTAACTCTTGATTCCGGTCTTGTGAAGAAACAACCTTGCTTTTGCTCATTGGGTCTGTAGATGGTGCCTTCTGGGAGGTGGTTCTTTTTCCATAATCCTCTTTGGCTATCCTTGAAGGTCATACGACTTTTTTATTCTGCCTCTTCCCTGCAGAAATTTGAGAGCCAAAGGGTCATTTTAAGTCTCAAGCTCTTGGTTTCTTTGTCTTTCAAAACTAACTTGGCTTCTTATAGTGTGACTTCAGTAAATTCTATGTACTTATGGTGGTTTTCTAAACTTTTCTAGCCCTCCTCCATGCCCTACCCACCTGCCACTCCTACACCTCTGATTCTTTCTCCAGGGTGTTTTCAAGACATTATCTGCAATAACACACGTAAAGGCCAAACAAAACTCACTTATTTACTTGTCATTTGGGGGACAATCCCAAATATCAACTAATCAACATATTTATTTCAATATTTTCCCTGAAGCAAAATAATTCACTGAAAAATTTTAACTTATGTAGGTAATAACACTCATGTTGATTTTTGCTTACATCATTTCAATCAGTTGATCAGCTTTAGTGAGCATATTTCCATTCAAAGCCTTAGATTTAGAAGCAGTATACTTTTCTAACAGAACTTTTGCTTTCTTTCATTTTTATTTAGAAATCAGCCCATTCTATCTGGAGTTAATCCCCTTTTTAACACTTTGCCAAAGCATCTAATGATATTCTACACATGTTAATAACATGTTCTGTCTTCATAACTTTCCCCCTACGCCCTCATGTATGTAAGGGATGTGATTTGCCTCCTAGTTACTGGAGGTAACAATTTTGTCAGACATTTTGCTCTTTTCAGCCTCTTATATCAGTCTTCTTACAACTGCTGCCTGATTGCTAAGCCAATACCTCCTAGGGTAGGTCTTTTGGTATAAATTTTTTCTTAGTCTTGGTAACATTGAACTATGTTTCAGATTCCTGTCTTCAAAAAATATTGGATAATGCAATTCAACCCCACTTCTTATCTGAAGAAGAAAATGAAACCCAAAGAGTTTATGTCACTGCAAATTCACATATTTACAGTGTTCTGTTAAGGACTACAGTGTTGGGGTCAGGACTGTGAGCCACACATCTCCATTTGTTACTTTGTGTTCTTTGAATTCTATTATGTAACTACCAAGGAAACTGTGATTCTTCTTTAGGACTGTTTTAGTCAGGTGTGATGTTGTATTCTGCACTCTGTTCAAGGTGTTATTTTGAATAATGAAATGTCAAAGACTTAAAACTTCCCTATAAACCATGAATTAGAGGTCCTTGTTTGTATATTGGTCTCCTCTTCATGGAAGACTTTCCTTAGCTGCTCTAAGCAGAGTTACTGCCTCCTCTTCTAAGACCCCATGTGGCAATTCACACAGAATTTGGTACCTGTAACAATGCCCCACATTGTTACTTTTACTTTGGACTCCTTGAGGTAAGATTTTTTGTCCTTTTTCTTCTTTTCACCACTTAAAATAGTGCTTAGGACACTGTAAGTAGCTTTGCATGTAGAAAATATAAGGCAGAATGAACATTCTAGAAGTTTGCATAAAGTACCAGACTGGAGACTAAAATGTTAGGATTGGGAATGCTGTGTACCACATTTTATTCATTTTCTTTTCCATCCTCTAGCATACCAAAGGCTCTGATGCTTGTCAAATCAATCCTAACTAAGGATCTTGCAAGTAGTTCTTAAATAAATAACAATTTATCATTTGAAAATTAGTTACATACATTATAAAGAATTCAAGGTTGGATAATCTTTATAATGTGTGTATTCTCCTTTAACAAAAAATATAGGTAGGTAGGTAGGTAGGTAGAAACAAAACCTTTTAGAGGAATTTTATAGTACATGCTACTTTTAATAATAATAACTTACTTGGGTATAGAGTAAGGAGAAACAGAAGCAAAACAAGATGATTTGTTAAATAATAGGTGAACATTTTACAGTTTAAGTGGTGGGATTTTCCCCAAAATCCCTTAAGTATGTAAAAAATACTATGAAAAACAGTAACAGGTTGGGAGTAAAACATTTTGCCCGTCCCACGTTTCAGTTTTGGTGGATTCCATGCTTAGAAAGAAGAAGAAACATGCAGTTTTGAACTTCTGTCTCTGTGTGCATGCTTAGTTAGTTGGTTGTATTCAACTCTTTGCAAGCCTAAGGACTGTATCCTGCCAGGCTCCTCTATCTATATGAGATTTCCCAGGCAAAAATACTGGAGCAGGTTACCATTCCCTTCTCCAGAGGATCTTCCTGACACAGGGATTGAACCCATGTCTCCTACACTGGCTGAGTCACCTGGGAAGTGCCACTTCTGTCTATATGTCTCCCCAGTTTCTCAACAAATATGAAGAACTGATTGTAAAATATGAGTGAAGCAAATTAATATCCTTACCAATCAAGCTTTACTATTAACAATAATTTAATATGCAAGAATTGAGAAGCTCAACCAAAGCAAACTGAGGTTCCAAAGACCATTCATGATTCCTCAGGTTCTCACTTCCTTTGCCAAGGTAAGAGGTCTTTAGACCAGAGTAATACATGAGGCCTCTAATTGAAATCTGCCAGGCTTAGACAGCAGAAAACATGTTGGGCATGAAACATTTTCAGTTGATATTCCAGACAGTCATATATCTTATATAATGTTTCTTGGGAATTATGTTTTATAATGGGGCTTGCCAGAATCCGCCTGCCAATGCAGGAGATGCAGGTTTGATCCCTGGGTTGGGAAGATCCCTAGAGTAGGAAAAGGCAACCCACTCCAGTATTCTTGCCTGGAAAATCTCATGGACAGAAGAGCCTGGGGTGGGGGGTGGGGCTATAGTCCATGGGGTTGCAGAGTCAGACATGACTGAACACACACACACACACACACACACACACACACACACACAGAGATGTTTCATGAATTCATTTGTACTGATCTTGTTCATCACAGGCAATTCTAACCCATGGGTGTTCTGTTAAGGCAATTCCATAGATAAGAACCTTCCCTCCACCAAATGTCATCATTAGTTAACCATTTTAAAAAAGATTAGGTGAGATCAACAGCTTTTTTCCTTCCCCAACAATATTCTCCCAATAATTACAGATTAGCTATTTTAACTTATTTTCAGCCAGTAACATTCTTTATTTCCATGGTCAGAGAATAAACTACGTACATTCTGTCCTGTAACTATAATTGTTTAACCTTATTTTGATGGATTCCATGACCATAGTTTCTTTAATGTTTATTTTGATTCATCTCTTGGTTGTCTGGATTTTGTCAAATAAGTATTTTGAGAAGGTCTCAAGGATACTTTTTTACCTTGAAATTTCCCATGTTAAACAGTGTTGGCCAACTGCTTTGAATAATAGCTTGACAGGTAATATTAATCTGAGGCATCTCTCCAAACCTAGCAGGCATTGGTCAACTTTATTTTCTTACCTTGACTAATAATGTTTTGAACAGAGAAGGCAAATAGGTTTTAAATGAAGGGCAAACTGTGACTGGTTGGTAGGAACTGACTAGAGCACTATATTCCAAGGTAGCATCTGGACTCTGCAGGAAGGAAGACCTTGATCAATCAGCCAAGCCTGGCAAAGGCCCAGGAGGGAAGAGAGATGGCATCAATACCTGGTGATTGCCAGGCCAGCTGGAAATATCACCTTTTCTAGGGTTGGTGGCATTTCTTTAGAAATTTTTGAAAATAAAAATCCATCTGGATGGGAAGGAATTCATTTCTCATTATGGAATTTTGAAAATGCAAAGAGAGATTTTGCAGTAGCTTTACAAATATGTAAAGCTAAAGTGGGAGGATCCATAGAAGAGACTTTAAACTTTTTTCTTAAAAAAAGGGAAAAACAGTAAAGATATGATTGTACTATTAATAAGTAGGATCAAATAACTCTCAAAAGCAGCTCATATCTTTCAAAGAAAAAACTAGACTTTTTTTTTACAAACCCAAATCCGTGAAACATTATAAAAACAGATTGTATGCTAGGCAACAGGCAATTATCTCTAATTTTAAAAAATGTGGACAACATATTTTCTAACCCTGATGAAATCAAAGCATAAATCAATAATACATTAATGGCTAATGCTCTCCAAAACATGTTGAGAAATTAAAATTTCTACCTTGAAACAATAAACTACATAAAATACAGATAAAACTATTTAAAATCAATGACCTGTTTTTCAAGCCATTGGGAACTTGAGCTAAAGCTGTGCTCAGAGGGGATTTCTTATCCCTACAAATAATGGATAAAGGTAGGCAGGTAGGTAAAGAGATAGATAAATGGAAAAATAATTGATGTGATTACCTAAATACCCAAATGAAAAAGAAAGACAAGTATAGTTCAACCAGAAATGAAAGCAATATAAAAGGATAATGATACAATTATTTTTATTTTATTTTAATTATAAGAAAGATCATTTTTCCAGAAACAGTTCATTCCTTGAAAATCAGGTAATTCTCTAAGAAAATAAACAAAAAGATAGACATAAACACTCTTATAGGACGTATAAGAGTAACATTGCTACAAATGAGAGATTTCTTTGATTCCAAAATAAGCTAGAAAAATTTTTCTACAAAATTTTTTTAAAAGCTTGAAAAAATGATATATGAAAGAGTAGTTTTAAGTGAAAAAGAGACACAAAAAGCTACTGAAAATTATTTTAAAAAATAAAAAAGCAAACATTGTATTCACTAATAGAATCTCTAGCTCCCAATTTTTTTCTATTCCCAAAAGGAAACCTCTATGGTGAGCAGGTACAAGTCCTTTAGGATTAGATCCTTAAGCCACTAACTTGCTTCTTTTTGACTATGAGGTCATCAGTCAGTTCAGTTCAGTCGCTCAGTCGTGTCCAACTCTTTTCGACTCCATCGACTGCCGCACGCCAGGCTTCCCTGTCCGTCACCAACTGCCAGAGTTTACTCAAACTCATGTCCATTGAGTCAGTGATGCCATACAACCATCTCATCCTCTGTCGTCCCTTTCTCCTCCCGCCTTCAATCTTTCCCAGCATCAGACTCTTTTCCAATGAGTCGGCTCTTCCCATCAGGTGGCCAAAGTATTGGAGTTTCAGCTTCAGCATCAGTCCTTCCAATGAACATTCAGGACCGATTTCCTTTAGATGGACTGGATGGATCTCCTTGCAGTCCAAGGGACTCTCAAGAGTCTTCTCCAACATCACAGTTCAAAAGCATCACTTCTTCGGCGCTCAACTTTCTTTATAGCCTCACGTCCATACACAACTACTGGAAAAACCATAGCCTTGACTAGAGGGACCTTTATTGGCAGTGTAATGTCTCTACTTTTTAATATGCTGTCTAGGTTGGTCATAGCTTTTCTTCCAAGGAGCAAGCGTCTTTTAATTTCATGGCTACAGTTACCATCTGCAATGATTTTGGAGCCCCCCAAAATAAAGTCTCTCACTGTTTCCATTGGTTCCCCATCTTTTGCCATGAAGTGATGGGACCAGTTGCCATGATCTTAGTTTTCTGAATGTTGAGTTTTAAGCCAACTTTTTCACTCTCCTCTTTCACTTTCACCAAGAGGCTCTTAAGTTCTTCTTCACTTTCTGCCATAAGGGTGGTGTCATCTGCATATCTGAGGTTATTGATTTTTCTCCTGGCAATCTTGATTCCAGCTTCTGCTTCATCCAACCCAGCATTTTGCATGATGTACTCTGCATATAGAGTTAAATAGGCAGGGTGACAATATATAGCCTTGATGTACTCCTTTCCTTTCTCAATTTAGAACCAGTCTGTTTGTTCCATGTCTAATTCTGTTGCTTCTTGACCTGCATACTGATTTCTCAGATTAAGTAGAGGTGGCAAGAATACACAGAAGAACTATACAAAAAAATCTTCATGACCCAGATAACCATGATGCTGTATTCACTACACTAGAGCCAGACATCTTGGAATGCCAAGTCAAGTGGGCATTAGGAAGCATTACTCTGAACAAAGCTAGTGGACGTGATGGAATTCTAGTTGAGCTATTTCAAATCCTAAAAGATGATGCTGTTAAAAAGCTGCACTCAATATGCCAGGAAATTTGGAAAACTCAGCAGTGGCCACAGGACTGGAAAAGTCGGTTTTCATTCCAATCCCAAAGAAAGGCAATGCCAAAGAGTGAGGTCATATTTATATGCTTTTCATCTATTTTAAAATAAATAACAGAATTTAAAAACAAATAAGGAAGCAGACAAAATTAAGCCAGTCTGTCACTAGCTTCTATTGTTCTTCCTTAGATCCACTCACTATTATTTATTATTATTACTTACTATTTAGCCCCTTAAATCAGGCTTCCTAAATCAAGACACAAGCCTATTCTTTACATTTCCTCCTAGGTTTAAACATTGTTCTTTTATGACTTTCCTTTGTTCTTCTCTAATACCTATGTTGTTCATTTTAAACAGTTTTTCCCCTACATTAGAGCATATATGTGGGGGAAGTTCAATAAGACATTGTTACCTAAACAATATCTTTTGCCTCCTGGCAAGCCCCCCTAGGGATGAACTGAATGCATGCCGGCATCTCCTCAGGGTAGGATGGAGATACTGACTGAAATTCTTCAGTCTTCCGAATGATCCTGCTCAGAGCTTATGTTAGGATGAGTGCTCACCATCTTTTCTTTAATCAGTATTTTCGGAAACTCTCTTATGCTCTCACAACTGTGTTCCTGCCTGAATAGACTGACTTGTTCCCCTCAGCTCCTCACAGAAATATCTTAGGTAACTACCGTACCACCTCCCTTTGCAGATTCAAAACTGTCTACGCTTGGGTTCCCCAGGAAGCAGATTCTGAACTAGAGTTTAATCTGCAAAATGTTGATTAAAAAGAGTGCTTGAGATCTGTTCTTGCGGAAGGGATGGAAAAGACAGGGGAATAAAGGAGGAGTAGAGTTGTCATGCTGGACATCTGACAGCTTCGGCCAACATTCATTCCACACACACACATAGATGCCCCTGCACGCAAGGAGCCCTAGAGCTATAATGGGCCCTCTGAGTTGTTCCTTCCAAGTTGGCATGTCTATACCTTTACATTCCCACAGCCATCAGTCATCAAGATCAAGTATGGACTGCCTCACAAAGGGCCGTGACAGTATATGGGGTCCACTAACAGTTTTCCCAGTAACTGGGAACTCTGGGCACCATGACTGCATGTAGTCTACATGAACCATGCATCTAGGGCGCAGTAGCAGGGATCTCAACTTATATATCTGGCTCCAAGCTTCAAGGACTTTCCATCACATCCCAGCTGTCTCCATGGCCTTCTCACCCTAGAATGTTCATCTGTGGGGGTGCAGTTTGTTCCAGGTGAGTCAAGTGAGAGACAGTTAGTTCAGTGCGATTGGAATAAAAGAGAGAAGGGCTTCAATCTTGACTCTTCCAGTGGCTGACTGTGTAACTTCAAGTTACACAGCTCTTATGGCAATCAAAGAGCTAACATTTATTGAGCCTTTATTATGTGCCAGTCACTGTTTTAACTGCTTTACATGCATTAAACTATCTGAGCCTTTGTCTCCTTGATTATAGGCAATAATACCTGCTGAGCAGCGTTGCTATGTGGACTAAATGAGCTAACATATTATCTAAATCTCTTTGCATACAGTGGGTTTGACATCAATGTCAGTGTATTCCTCCCTCTTCACCATCATGCATGAATAATCTAGACCCCCTGTATATGGACTGTTCTACCAGCCTTGACAAACAATAATGTTATAATAATAGTAATTATAGCTCCCATTTATCAAGGGTTTACCATTAGTCAGTGTGCTAAGTCTTTTACATACATAGACTCATTGAATCCTCATGATACCCCTGCTGGCAGAGACTCCATCCCCTTGAGTCTTTCCTACCCAGGAAAGAAACCCCAGAGAACATATCTCTTTGCAAACCACTGCCATCATTTATCATTTCCTCCTTTTGAACAAACACACACACACATAGACTTCATCTCAACTCTCCCTCTTCTTTTTTACAATTGCCTTCTTTTTTATTTCTCTTTGCCTCCATCTCTAGCCATATTTGAATTTTTTTTCCCTTTTGTTTTATATTCTGAATTATTTTATGCTCAAAAATTACAGTCCCAGAGAGAAAGGAAAAAAAAAAAAAAAACACCCTCTCCTTTGCAAAGCTCAGCACGAGTGGGAATCCTGCCATTGCACAGTCTGTCCGTGTTCAATTTTAGCATCATATAATTTCCTGCATAATTGTTTAAATGTCCTCATTCTCATCCCTGTCGCTCTCCCCACACTTTGCTATTTTTTAAAGAAAGCATCCAAACTGCATGTGTGGTTCAATGGGGAATTTCACAGAGGAAAAAATGCCAGGCTGCATCATATGCCTTGAGTTACATTGCAACACCTAAGAAAAAACATCATGCATGGAGATGGAAGTCCTCCAGTTTCTGCTGCCTCTGGTGACCTCCCCTCTCTGCCAGCCGCTTCAAGGCCAGGCATGTGAGAATTCCTCATGTGTTTATGTCATTCGATTCCCAAATATCACATAACCAAAAATATTAAAATAAAACTGCTCATAACATTTTCCTGAATGCCATCTGGGCCCCACTGGAAGCTGACACTATCTGTCAAACTCAAGATAACCACATTTTCCCCTGCTTTGTATGTGTTAATGTTTGTCATAATGGATTTCACTTTAATGCCCCAATTACATTGATGACATTCTTTCAACCGAGTGGCACTAATGACTTTCATTATTATTTATGCTCCTCCTTAATTATAAGACTCTCACCTCTCTCATTACACACACTCCTTCATAACCCCCTCGCTTGCATACATGCTCTCTGGTATGAGGCTAATGTGCCTTGGCTTCCAATTTCAGAAAACACAATGATTAATTACTCCTGTTAAATCGCCCTACCCTAGGGTGATCGGATTGGCAAAATGAGAAGAAGGGCCAGATTGCTACTCCAGAAGGATTTCCCAGGACACCTGTCAGAAAGAGAGGGGGGAAAAAAAAAAAAAAAACAGGAAGTGTCCCCAACCCTCCAATAAATAAATGTACAGCATCCATACTTGCATTAGCTCTGGGACGAATCACAAGAAGATACAATTCTAAATTAAAATAACAAAGTTTTTGCTATGAATGCCCTCTTGCAGATGATGATGGACTCAGTGAAGTGACTAAGAGCTGAGCATCCTGCCGTGCGGTAGCGTTCCTTCTGTCAATTAAAATTGCATCTAGAAGGAGCTTACCTGGCAGATGGCAAACATTGCGTCAATTCTTTCAGCTCCTCCATCAAGAAAAGGAATGTACTTTATGCTTCTTAAATCTGGGCTGGGCTTATGAGTTGATGAGCCAAAAGAATGTGGCAGAGGAAATGTGTTTATTTCACACCTGGGTCTCAAGAGGTCTTAGAGCTTCCACTTTGCTCTCCTGGTACCTTTGCTACTTCCATGGGAACAAACCCAGCCTCTTCAAAAAGGTTCCCCCTCCTCCCCACCCCGTCCACAGGCAGCCTTGGGTGCCTTACCAGCTAAATGCAGTTACAAGAGCAAGCCCAGCCAAGATTAGCCAAATCCATAACACACCATCCAGCTAAATCCAGCTCAAATTGCCAATTGGGGGAAGCCTGAGCTCAGGAAATGGTCTTGTTTAAAACGGTTTAGGGTAGTCCATTAGTCAGCATAAGCTAACTAGTACACCTGTCAAAAGAAAGACATCTGGAACGGAATCTATGATGGAGGTTGCCAAGTAAACAATCACTAAGGAGAACTCATTTTTGCTCTGGGTACAAAAAACAAAAAACAAAAAAATGAACTCAACCAATCTGAGAGGGAACTAGCATTCTTATCTTTCTCACTTGCTAAATGAGAAAACTGAGGCCCAGAGATGGAACAAGATCAGATTGAGGAAATAATTTGCACAAGACCTCAGAGAAGAAAGCAAGGGCAAAGCTAGTCGTGTCTGGCTCCAAAGTCAACACGTGGCCAGGTGCCACGCCTGCTGATACACACGCTGAAACTACCTCTTCACTGGGAGCAGCCTCTCCTGCGCCCGCTTTGCCTTTCCCACTGCCCCAGTGGGGACTTGCAGAAAGAGGCTTCTGGGTGACCTCCCTGGTGGCCCAGTGCTTAAGAGTCTGCCTGTCAACGCAGGGTACATGGGTACGAACCCTGGTCCAGGAAGATCTCACATGCTGTGGAGCAACGAAGCCCGTGTGCCACCACTACTGAGCCAGGCTTCAGAGCTGGTGAGCTGCAGGTACTGAGCCCAGGTGTTGTAACTACTGAAATCTCATGCCTGGAGCCCGTGCTCTGCAACGAGAGAAGCCACCGCAATGAGAAGCCTGCACGCCACAACTAGAAATTAGTCCCTGCTCGCTGCAATAAAAGAGCCTGTGTGCAGTAATGAAGACCCAGCACGGCCAAAAATAAATAACAAATAAATAAAAATATCACAAAAGCCATAAGAAAAGATAAAGAGGTAGCTGGGGCAGGGAGGACAGCAAAGTCTCTCAATTCTGTCCTCACTGGAAGGCAGAGTTGGCCCCTTTGACTCTCTTTCATAAGCTGATGGACTTGAGAGGAGTCAGAGGCAGCTCCTTAAGCCACAGCCAAAGGCACACGCAGGCAGAGTCCTGAATTTTGTCAAAAGCTGCATTTCAGTGTTAAAATGAATTTGCTGAGAAGGGTGAGTCAGGCTTGGAGAGTCTACTGTCTGCTTAAAGGCCCAAGCAGTTCTCAGAACAGCCCCTAGACATCCACTGCCATTAGTATGCTGCCCCTTTGCCCTTTCTTTGTAGGAAATTTTCCATCTAAAATCACAGTGTCTTAAAAACCAAGTCCTATCTCATTGCTTTTTTCGCCCCTTTTCCGAGAAACTAATGAGGGTGAATCCTTTTTCCTAAACCACTGTGTGCCAATCTTGATTTACAATAGACACAAGCTGAAAAATAACAGTGATGATTTAGAAGAGTGCTCAAGTAATCTGTAACCTAATTTGAATTAAATGTCCTCCTCAGCCCATTTTGTTTCTCTTTACCCTGCCGTTCAGTTGCTGTCATGTCCAACCCTTTGTGACCCCATGAGCTGCATCATGCCAGGTTTCCCTGTCCTTCATTATCTCCCAGAGTTTGCTCAAACTCATATTCATTGAGTCGATGATGCCCTCCAACCATCTCTTACCCATTTCAAATTTCATGTATTGAACTGACCACGAAAGTTTATTTGGGTTTTTTCCATAAGTCGGAAAAACTCGAGTGAACTTTGTGGCCAACTCAGTTTATAAAATTCTGGAGGAAACTTTAGTTTCCATACCATGTAATAAATTATTCAAAATATTTACTCACTTAAAAAAATTTACTCACTTTCCTGGCTTTGACTCAAGGCCCAGCCCTGCCTCTATCTAGGTATGGTAGCCCTCAGCCCTAACCAATCTCTATTTAAAAAAAAAAAAAGAAAAAAGGAGATAAACTGTGTGATTTCTGAGATCCTCTGAAGTCTTAAAAACTCATCATTTTATAAAGAAAGCTATCTCTACCTACTTCGGATGAATTTGGATTTTCTAATTCAAACAGTTTGAAAGTATAATACATTTGTACATTGAGCTTTTCCAAGAGATGTTTAGTAGTCTTAACTTTGGAGGCCAAAATCTTACTGGAACTGATTCTTACCATCAGATGATCACATCCAGAGAGAAAACTGAAGGAGACAATTGATGAGGCTCCATAGTCTTTCCCAGTGGACTTGGAGGGATGGTTTCAGGCCCATCAGTTTTATGCACAAATCTCACAAGACAAAATGGGAAGGCCCACTGCTCACCCAAACTACAGTTGTTCACGAACTCTATGCACTTCTTCCCTAGCTGAAGTCATCTTGCCCTCATATAAAGTGAAATACCAGTCACATATTCTACATATGAAGTTCCAAAGTTTAATGAGTCCCAACTCCCATAGAACAGTAAGTCCAGTGACAAATCTTAATCCCACTGACTGACAGGCTACATCAGAATCACCTGAATGGTCTTATAAAATTCCTGTTCTCTCATTCTGATCCAGGAGACTTTATTAATTCTGGAATGGGGTCAAGAATTCTGTGTTGTTCATGAGTCCTTGAGGTTTTGAGATCCACTGTACTGCAAACTGATGTGAGAAAATGAAGGGTTTTTATTTTAATAAGTGTTTTTAGTGATGTGAACCATTTTTAAAGTCAGTATTGCATCTGTTACAATATTGTTTCTGTTTCATGTTTTGGTTTTTTTGGCCACTAGGCATGATCAAACCTGCACCCCTTGCATTGGAAGGCAGATTCTTAACCACTGGACTTCCAGAGAAGTTCCAGAAATGAAGAGATTAAATGAGTTTTATTCTAAGTGGCCAAAATGTTACTCTACACTTTGTACCCAACTCTGGCTACTTGTCACTAAAGAGACTTGGTAGATTAACTATGTTAGAGTGAAAACTAACGAGACTTTGTGGTAGCTAGGACATCTCCTTGTTGTATAACTTCGAGCCATCACTTAACTTCTTTGGATATCAATTTCCTCACCTGTAAGAACAAGGTGTTAGAAAATACAATGACCCATCTCTCTCATCAGGTGACAGGGCACCCTTGAGGCCTCCTCCAGGGTCAGCGCAGCTCTGAGTCTGAGCAGTGGCTAAACAGACCAGGCCACACACACGGGCTCCTTAAGTTGAACACTCCTCTTTGATTTGTTTACAATGTTAAAGAGAATTGTAAGGGCTGGAGAAAGGGCTCCAATGATAAAAGTCTGGACAAGATGTCTCCAAGGGCCATTGTGGCTCTGCTCTTCTGTACAAACAGCTATTAAAAGGAGAATTACGCCAGAACAGGATCACTTGTGAAGTAAGGTTGATAACACACTCAGACCCATAGTTACAGAGCAATTAGTAGCAGCTCTGTCTGAAAGACTTACAGCAAAGCATGGTCTCCCATTGATTTCTGTAGCGATTACAACTAACTCTCTAAGGTAACATGTCTGGCAATCACGATTAGAACTGAATAATGGTGACCCTTTTAGTTTTCATGCTTGTTATACATGGTGGAGCACTAGCAATGATGCTACATCATAACACCTCACAGCACATCCTCAGCATTCAGAGAAGGAGCCTCGAGTCTTTGCTACACCCCAACTCATTCTTCAAGATCTTCCTCAAATGCCATCTTCTCAAGGAAACCATGTTGCCACTTCAGGAAAGGATGGAAGATTCATAAACCTGAGTTTTCTCAGCATCTAATGTGAACCGTAAATTAAAACTAAAATAATGAAAATAATCTCTTATCTTCTTCTTTCTTCTTCTTCTTTTTATCTCAGGAACTACATATGCTTTACCCAAGTAATCATCTGGAACATAATCACTGTCACTTTAATCTGTCTTTCCCAACCACTAGACTGTGTGCGAACTGGAGTTTGGCAATCTTTTGAGTTGATGCATAAATAAGGAAATGAAAGGATGCTTTCTTTATACCTTCTACATTCTCATTCTTCCAATCCTTACAAACTCTCTTGGCTCCAAATCAAGGCTGCAAGTTGTGACTCAGTTACTCAGCTAGGCTATCCTCAATGAAAACCAAAGGCACGGAAGGATAACCAGATGGTGGAATAGAAAGACCCCTCCGCCTCCAAACTCATTCCCTCTCATGAGCACACCCAAACCACAGTATGTGCAGAACAACCACCTATGAAGAAGACTGAAACTTATCAGAAAAGGTCTTCTACAACTAAAAACAAAATGAAGGAGCCACAACAAGATAGGTGGGAGGGGCAGACTCGACATATAATCAAAATAAAAGGCATGGGAGATATGCCGGACCAGTGGGCTAACTCATCAGATATTTACTTCTCCAAAGATAGACAGGGGAGGTTCCCTAATCTCTAACTGGTGCAAGGACAGATGAAATGTTTTAGAGCCAAACTTTCCTGCTTCCTGCATCCACTGTAAGACCTTGTCTCCGCTAAAACCCAAGGTACAAGTCTCACACTTGTCCTTTATGAAATTTTCCAGTTGCTTTGGTTCCCAAGGAATTTAAGACTTTGAAGGCTTTCAGCTCTCTGAGGACATGGACTTCTCACCCTTGTTCCATAGAGCACCTTGCAAAGTGAGCCTCAGTCATCTTCACTGGAGAATAAAAGTTGCTTCTTGAAGGTTATACACTGTCAGTGTGAAGAGGGAGGCTGGAAATGTAGAGACACCGTTTTACGGGAGCGGTGCCCGTCATCACCGAGGGGTTTGTGCTTTCAGATTAAAAGGGGTTTTAACTGGCAAGCAGTACGTTAGGCCCTGTTCTGCTAGTGCTGCTGATCAGAAAATAAAACAAAACAAAAAACACTCTCATCTATGCATATAGATTATACAGAAATAGATGCACACATTTAAATCACAGACAAAGCTAAAATACTATAGGGTGTTAATTGCCAGGAGAGTGGTCATTAGTGTGGGAGGGGGCAGCTATTGATTGGCAGGGTTCAACAGGTGGCCTCCAGGGTGCTAGTGATCTGCGAGGAACATGTGCTATTAAACCTTAGTGGTGGTTTACATGGATATGCTCATTTTCCATCTTGTCATCATCATGTACAATTTCAATTCATGCAGTTTAATGTTTTGTAAAGTATACTTCAGTCAAAGGCTAGAAAGAGTGTTGAATTTATTCAATAAATGTTTCTGAGTGATTTCTATCAGCAAGATACTATATTATACTATCAGCAGGTATAAGTGGTGAATAAGACATGCCTTTTACCTTTAGAACAGCATAACTTAAAACAGAAAAAAGAAATTGTACAACTATTTTCATTAGATAGAAGTTATATAACTGTCTTATCTATTGAAATACATGTCATAACAAAAAAAAAATATGGGACTTACAGACACAGGAAAATCAGAGAAATCTTCTGTCTATTGAGATCGTTTAAAATTTGATGGAGGAGGATAAATAACAAGGTCCTACTGTATAGCACATGGAACTATATTTGATATCCTATTATAAATCATAATGGAAAAGAATGTGGAAAAGAATATATATATATATACATATACATATATCTGCATCAGTGTGTAGCAGAAATTAACACAACATTGTAAATCAACTATACTTCAATGAAATAAATGAAGAAAAAAAAAGAAAGACTTAATGGGGTATATAACAGTGGAGCTGAGTATCCAATGTTGGATAGGTTGCAAGTTGGAGAAAGTCATAACAAGAACCATTTACTGAACAATGAACACGTCCCAGGCATCAACTCATTTAAACTTTACAGCAAATCTTGAACAGGCATTATTCATTTTGCAGTTAAGGAAGTCAAAGTTCTCATAAATGGAATGAGTTGTACACAGGTAGCCTTTAAAAGGAGAGTTGGAAATGAAACCTTGGTTTGTAAAGCTTAGGTTTACAGCTAGTCCTCGCTGTCCCCTGTGAGGACAAATCACCAAGGGGAAGAGCAGGCATGGAGTTGCTTATGAAGGGGCATAGTTAGGGTAAGCAATGTTTCAGCCTATTAGTGTGTGCTTATTCGGAAACATAGTCCCAGCCGCTCCTGCTCTGTTCATTCCTTTATGTTCAGTGAGGCTTGATTAAAGACCAGCTGCTTCAGAAGCTCCTGGCAGGTTAAAAGGGGAAACTGAGGGGACCACCTCTGTATTCTTGAATTTTACAGTCTTAATGCATAGGCTTGGAAGGCTGACATCCCACCAATTAAAATGGATTCTTGCATTTGGTTATTTGTCTTTTGCAGGAGGCATCTGGAAACGGAAAAGTGTGAGCAGAGGACTGTGCTCTGTGAGCGTTATCACCCACTTCCTTGTACATAGATGATGCAAAGTGCTAATTGGAAAGGATCCACTTATTCCTCAGAAGAAAAAAAAAAAAAAAATTAAAAAGGCTGGTTTTCTGGGTCAGATTTTTCACAAAGCCCTCGACGTTCATCCACTCATTGGGAGGCTGTCAACTGGCAGACTGCTGAATTTGTCCTTGGTGAGTAAATGTTTTTAAAGTGAAAAAAAAAAAAAGAAAACAAAGCAAATTAGAACAAAGCCTTTCTAAGGAACACGCGTGAGATGGTCTCTCCTCTGGCCCGTCCTCCTACTGCTTTGCATCCCCTGTCATCGCTCACTCACATCATTTCCTGGCTCCACTGAGCACCTGAGTCTCTCATTTCTTCCTTTTATTTTTTTGGCTGCACTGGCTCTTCGCTGTTTTGCACAGGCTTTCTCTAGCGGTGGTGAGCAGGGGCCAGTCTTCACTGCAGTGAGCGGGCTTCTCATTGCGGTGGCTTCTCTTGTTGGGGTGCACGGGCTCTAGAGCTCAGCAGTTGTGAGGCTCAGGCCTCGCTGCTCTGCGGCATGTGGAGCATCCCGGGTCAGGGACGGAACCCATGTCCTTGGCATTGGCGGGTGGACTGGTATCCGCTGGGCCACCAGGGAAGTCCTGAGTCTCTCATTTCTGAGTGAAGCATAGCCTTAAAGAACCTAAGCTTTAGAGTGAGTGTACATGCAATAGAAGACTGGCTATCTGTGACCTTGGATAAGTTCTAGCTGCTCCTTAACCTGCTTTCTTCCCATCTTCCAAATAGAATGACGTATCTCTTTTGAGTTACTGTGTGTGAAGTTCTCAGCACAGTACCCGGCATAGAGTAAACGTCCAGTAGCTATTACTATACCTTGCTTCGGCTACTACTATAATTACAAGCAGTCTGGGGCTCAGTATATTAAAGTTGTCACCCCTGTCATGATACCACAATTCCCAGGGCCTTTCCACTCTGCTTCCTTCCTCCTGTATTGATTGGGCTCAAATATTCAAGCAAAGGTAACTTTCTCTAACATGTGGAGTCTGGCCCATTAGAGTTTGAGTGTGATCAATTTGCTACTTGCTAACTAAAGAAAGGTAGATGCCATGTCATGGACCAGTCACTCCCATTTTCCCAGCTTGTTTTCAGACACCATTTTTAAAAATTTTTTTCTATTTTGTTTTTTGGCCATGCTACACGGGTCGTGGAATATTAGTTCCCTGACCAGATATTGAACCTGGGCCCTTAGCAGTGAGAGTGCAGAGTCTCAGCAATTGGACCGCCAGGGAATTCCCAACACCACTGTTTTTTTTTTTTTTCTTTTTTTTTTTAATTATCTTACCCAAAGCGAGAACTGATGCTTTTAAGTCCCACCTGTAGTATCATTACTCCTTTGGTTAAAATATAATTACCTGATTCCTAACTTACCAGAATATTTCCCAGCTTTCATTCTGGCTCATCAGATAGCATACTAGTGTAAACCAATTCTGATTTTTCTATTAGTATTTCAGAGAGATACACAATTCAATGACAGCTTCTTTATTAAAATGCAGTAGAGGATTCTGAGGGCTTAACAATTACAAAGTTTAAAGCTAAGATTGCTCTTGGTGTAAAAGAGAGACAGAGTTCTTGAAGTCTTTCGGCTCTTGGTTACAAATATTTTAAAGTTGAATACCTTATTAAAACATATAACAATAAGCCTTATAAATCTCTTTACTTGTTAGAAGTCTATTCAGATTTCTACTTTTAATTGATTCACTTTGTAGCTTGTGTCTTTCTAGAAGTGTGTGTGTTTTACTCATGCCATCTGATTTGTTCACATACAATTACTTTCTTTATGATGCTTTAACTTTCTGTATGGTCAGTATTAATGCCTCCTCTTTAATTTTTGATGTTAGTACTTTGAACCACCTTGTTTTCGCTTGGCCAGTCCAGTTAAGTTTGGTTGACTCTTCAAAGTTGTAAATTTTGTTGGCTTTTTAAAAGTATCAGCTATTGATTGTTCTTTTCTTCATTATCTGTTTTAATAATTTCTTCTTGAATCTTTATCATTTTCTTTCTTCTTTCATTAGATGCACCTCAGCCCCTTTATCCAACATATAAAGGTGGAATGCTAGGTTACTGAATTGTGATCTTTCTTTTTCTTTTCACATAAGTGTTGAGAGCTATAAGTTTTCCTCTAAGCACTGCTGTCTCCCATAAGTTTTGTTACAGTGTGTTTTTATTGTCATTCATCTCGAAGTATTTTCTAATTCCCTTGTGATTCTTCTTTGAGTCATTGGTTATTTAGAGGATATTATTTCACTTTTAATTTCCAACTTGGTTTCTGTTATTGAACGTCTCATCTCCTGTTTCTCCTCCCACTGCAGTTGAAGAATTTACTGTGTATGTTTTCAATCTCTTTAATTTATTGAGGTTTGTTTTGTAGTATGTGACATAAACTGGAGAATGTTCTATGTGCACTTAGCAAGACTGTGTATCTTGTTGCTGATGAGTCAAAGATTCTAAAGAGTCTTTTAGGTCAGGCTGATTTCTAGTGTTGTTCATGTTTTCTATTTTTGTGTTGATCTTCTGTAAAGTTCTAGCCATTATTAAAAGTAGAGTACTGGAGTATCAAACTATAACTGTTAAATTGCCTATTTTTACTTCAGTTCTGTCAGTTTTGACTTCATGTGTTTTGGGGGTTCTGTTATTAAATGCATGAAAGTGAAAGTCACTCAGTCGTGTCGGATTCTTTGTGACCCTGGGAACTGTAGCCCCTTAGGCTCCTCTGTCCATGGAATTCTCCAGGCCAGAATACTGGAATGGGTAGCTGTTCCCTTCTCCAGGGGATCTTCCCAACCCAGGGATCGAACCCAGGTCTCCCTCATTGCAGGCAGATTCTTTACTGTCTGAGCCACAGGGGAAGAGGCCCTGATGCATGCATAGTTAAAACTATTACTGTTACTGATGAATTGACCTTTTTATCATGATAAAATGCTCTTTATTATCCCTAGCAACATTTTAATTTTATTGTAAAGTCTATTTTATTTTGTCTGATATTACTATGATCACTTCAGCTTTCTTATAGCTTCTATTTGCCTTATTCATTTTTTCCATCCATTTACTTTCAGCCTATTTGTATCTTTGAACCTGACGTGTATGTCCTATAGATATCAAATAGTTGGATTTTTCCTTTTTAATCAAGTCTGATAATCTCTGCCTTTTGGTTGGATTGATTAATTTGGTCACACTGAACATTATTATTGATAAAATTGGATTTATGTCTACCATTTTACTATTTGTTTTCTTTGTATCGCCTATCCTTTAAGTTTCTCTATTCTTCTGTTACTGTTTTCTTCTGGACGAGTGAATTATCCTAGTAGAGCATGTTAATTCCATTAGTCATTTGTTCACTATTATTTTGAGTTAGTGTCTTAATTTCCAGGATTTATTCTGACAAATTTGAACAAATTTGTTCAAAATTCAAAGGTATTTTGTTTTTCATAGGATTTTGTCATTACTGTTGTTTGTTTTTACAAAGGAACATTTTAGGGACAAAACTAAGCTGCTTATGTTACCGGAGGCAGGACCTGGCTTCTCTCTTGCTCGAAGGCCTTTATTGTCATTCATCTCAAAGTATTTTCTAATTCCCTTGCGATTCTTCTTTGAGTCATTGGTTCAAAGGCCACTGAACTGAGAAGCCTGCACACCACAACTTGGAGAGGAGCCCCTGCTCACTGCAAGTACCCAAAGCCCACATGCAGCAAAAAAAAAAAAAAAAAAAAAAAGAAAAGGCAATGGAATATGGATGCTTGCAAGGGAACAGTATTCACATCTATGTCCATATATCCAAATGTTCATAAACAAACATATTAATGGTAGAACCAGGTTGGTGCTATAATAAGGAAGTGATTGTTCCAAAGTCTTTTAATTAATCCCCTTTTCCATGGACATTTGATAGAGACCATGCCTAAGCCTGCCATCATCTCTATGAATGTACGATTAATTCTCCTCTAGCCAGTGGAAATTACGAGTTGCAGGAAGTGGTCTGTGAACAGCAGCTACCAGAGATCATTGTCTTCCCTGCTCTCCCTGCAAAGCATGGGCAAATTAATGAAAAGTTTTATCTCTATCATAAAACAATAGTCTCTATAGCTCTGAGAATGCAAGCAGAAACATAACAGAAGCATGTCGCAAAGATTAGTAGCGGAGAAAAGCAATGAATAATGTAGCAAGATCTTAAACAAGATTATCACGCCAAGGTAGCTTGTCCAAGAACTGGGTAGCTTATTTGACCATCCATCTTCCTCAGCAGTCGCTGAGTGTGTGTTGGCTAGCCCCATCAGAGCACCCTAGTGCAGCTCCTGTTCAACAGTCTTTAATATTATGTTTATGCTAAAACACAAAGCGGTGATGGGCCAGTGCTTGAAGCCACAAATTACACGGCACACTGTCCACACACACATCCACATAAGCCAAGAGACGCTGGCTTGAGGGTTATCAAAAAACACCAGTGCTTTCCGTTATAAACATTTATCTCACCAGAGACAGCATCTTAAGCACTCAGAGATATTTCCACTAAATATTCAAACTGCGAAAAAACTCTTTTGGAGTAATTAAGACAGCATCTGTCTAGGCCCATGCTAAATTAGTTGAAACGAATAAACAAAACTATGCAGTTAGAGTATGCCCATTATCTTAGCTGGGTCTAAAATTTAGGGTATCACTAACATGGTATGCAAATACATTCTGAAATATTTATTTACCCAGTAATATTTTGTCAGAATAAACACCACCTAGTTATGCCAAAACCCTCTGTGAGGCATGCTAAGTACTATGCAGGAAGAGGAGTTGAAAGTAGTAAAATTTATATAGGAAAGCATCATCTGAACAGAATTTATTCCAAGGTCAAGAGGCCCAAATTGGATTTTCTAGACTCTACCAAAACCAGAACATCGCAGTCTGATCCACAAACCAAAAGTTCATTCCAGTTGAGAACAGCTAGGTCATCCAATTCCATCTTGCTGGGTACTCTGTGGTTCCTGCGGTGGACACACACAGGTGGCCCAATGACAGGGCCATGACAGCGGTTCACCCAGGGTGGGGCATATAACTCCAGTGAAACATGCTTGGGAGCCAACAGTGCAGGGACTTTTGGTCTGTTAGTTTTGTGTGTCTTCCAGGTACATCTTACATTTGTTGCTCAAGGTGAACCGCAGGGGCAGGTTTGGCATGATCAGCTAAGAGACCGTGGAAGTACAAACAAATCTCAGCACTAAGGAGGATGATTTCCCTTGTGTGGGCCTGTGACTGCCATGGGTTTCTCAGAATCTAGAACATTCGCCATCTTGAATTGTTAACACCATTCATCATACTGTTTCCAATGAATTAGTTAAAATTGAAACATTCTCCAGAAGCTATCTGTGTGTAACAGTCAGCCTTTGCTAACAACTATCTTGTAACAACCATCTCTGAGAGTGAAAGTGTTAGTTGCTCAGTAGTGTCTGACTCTTTGCGACCCTATGGACTACAGCTGGCCAGGCTCCTCTGTCCATGGGATTCTTCAGACAAGAATACTGGAGTGGGTTGGATTTCCTTCTCCAGGGGATCTTTTGGACCCAGGGATCAAATCCATGTCTCTTAAGTCTTCTGCATTGACAGGTGGGTTCTTTACCACTAGCGCCACCTGGGAAGCCCCATGGACCCAAGTGAATTTTAACTCAAAAATTTTATCGAATTAGAGATCTCTTAATTTGCTGAATTTCCTTGAGAAACTTGACCTCAACTGTTAAGGACTGAGGTCTTTAATTTAATCCTTTAAATTTTTTATTTTTATTAAAAATTATTTTTATTGGAGTATAGTTGCTTTATAATGTTGTGTCTGTTTCTGCCGTATGGCAAAGTGAATCAGCCATCTGTATATACATATCCCCTTTTTCTTGGATTTCTTTCCCATTAGTCACCACAGAGCACTGGGTAAAGTTCCCTACATTATATAGTAGGTTCTCCTTAGTTATCCATTTCATACATAGTAGCGTATGTACACCAATCCCAATCTCCCAATCCATCCCACCCCTACCTTTCCCCGGTTGGTATCCATACATTTGTCCTCTTTGAGTAGTGTAACAATTAGGGCTTTACCAGAAACGCAGAACTAGTAGGATCTATATCTATATCTATATTTATCTTCTGTCTAATTTCCAAAATAGGAGATTAGTTATAGGTGCAGGGTCTCAAGTGAGCTGGGCCAGCAACGCTAATTGTTAATACTCAGGAATTTTGTTAAATCATCGGTAAGTGGGCACCAGCACTCCACTGGGAGACAGACATGAAGTTGTTGTGAGAGGAACAAACCAGAAGCACCAAGAAAGTGCAGGAGGCCACACCAGCCTTTCCCTGCCACCCCCATCATCCAGCTGCCAGGATGATGATGCAGGTGGCTTGCACTATGGAACGAGATACATACCTGGCAGTCAACAGGGAATGTGGGGAACAGGGTTCCCCAGAGACTACAGCAGAAGTGACTTTATAAATGGAAGTTAGAGGAAGTAAGACACAGATTTTGAGGCACTGCTCAGGCAATAACGGTGAAAGGCGCTGACTTGCTCGGGAAGTTCTGGGCGTCTGGAGACACACTGGCATTATTGAATGGAAAGGCAGAGGGCCACTAACACTCAGGCCAAATTACTTTACAACTTGGCCTTGAGCGGGCTGATGATACAGATATGTAAGTCTGGTGGAAGCAAGCAGATGGTAGCCTAGCTACTTGCTCTGATCCTACCTGGTCTTGATTTTTACAGCCATGCTTTCAAGACATAAAGTTTTCCAATGTATGTAGTTTTCAAGAGACGTCACTTATGATGGGACTAACAGAGTTAATAAAATAACAATATTAAAAATATACTAGAAAAGTTTTCAAAAAGTCATGTCTAGGATTATGGGTTATTTTTGACTTAATCAAAGAGAAAATAAATCAAGAGGGATTTTCAGATTCATGGGAATTTATTCAAACCTCCCGAGTCAATAAAAGAATCTACCTGAGGCTTCAGAAGAAGATTCTAGAGAGCCCATCAAAATATTAACTGTACAAGTCAGGAATGTACAGCTGAATGTTAAAAATAAAAATCTCTTTGTTATTACATGAGCATAACGACACTTAGTCAACTGGAATGATTTATAGTAGAATCACAGGGAAGATCTCTGTGAGAAGAGACAGCTTTCAGGAAATCTCGCCAAAGAAGAGTTTGATGGATTTTTTCCTAATTAGATTAGAAATTAATGTATGTTGTCAATAACTCTGAAAATATAGAAAAGTTAGAGAAAAAGTCAAAATTACTGTCTCCTACTACCTACAGTATGTGCCTTCTTTTTCCTAAAAAATAGTATGTTTGACTTTAATAGAGACCAAGGGCTAAGACATTTATGTTTTGTGAATTATTCATAGTTTCACATTTTTCAATAAATATACATTCCTCTTTTCATGAAAATAATCTAAATTTGTTGATTGTGAGAAGTGCTTCTTTTATAATGTCATTCTATCAACATGAATCACAAATTCTTGGTATTTAAAAAATTTGTTTATTGTGATAATTTTAAATATGATTTTTATGTATTTAAGGTTTATAACATGATTATTTGATATACATATTCCTAGGGAAATGATGACTACAGTCAGGCTAAGTAACATTTCATGTGTGTATATGGGTGGGTGGGTGTGTGTGTGTGTGTGTGTACGATGTGAGAGCAATTAGAATCTACTCTTTCAGCAAATTTCCAGTATTCACTGTGGCATTATTATTTTGTTTTTTTCATTTTATTTTTAATTTTAATTGGAGGATAACTGCTTTACAATGTTGTGTTGGTTTCTGCCGTACTATACAGTGAATCAGCCATAAGTATACACACATCCCCTCCTTCTTGAGCCTCCCTCCCACTCTTCACCCCACCCCATTACAGTGTTATCAAGTATAGCCATCATGCTGTACATCAGATCTCTATACTTATTTAACCTACATAACTGCAAATTCTTGTTTAAAGTAATCCAGACCCAATTCCCATGCAGCATGATTAACACTACTTAAAATATTTCTGATATCTATGATCTATTTCTTAGTAAGAGTTACATGACTAACATGGTTCTGTGTATATACAGTCCCTGTATACTGGGAAGTCTGACATGACTGTAACAACCTGATTTTAAGGCTATCTTGTTAAGCTCTCCCCAGGGTCAGTGACTTTCTTAGGTCTTTCTAAGTCTAAAAATAAATGACCCTAAAATTCTAACAAAACAGGAAACTGAGTGCAAACTGGAAAGATGAACAGAGAGTTTCAAATACCCAGCTTCCTTCCCTCCAACCAGGGCTCATTCTTGGCATCAAATGTGCCACCTTCTAATTTCAGAGCCTTTGGCCTTGGATATTCTTTAGGTCTTAAAGTCTTAATGTCTTTCTGTCCTTCATACCAACTACTGGAACCATGTTCATAAAAGGATCATCACTTTCATCAATTGAGTGAAATGAATATTTCTCTCTTTTCTTTTTAAAACTTATTTGGCTGCACCAGGTCTTAGTTCCGGCACACAGGATCTAGTTCCCTGACCAGGGATTGAACCCTGGCCCTTTGCATTGGGAGCTCGGAGTCTTAGCCACTGGACTACCAGGTAAGTCCTGAATAAATATTTCAGTTGAACCAAATATACTTTGTTTTCAGTTACCCCTTGAGGCAAAGCTCTCCCTCTGCAAGGCTCAGGCAACCCAAAGAGAGGCCTTGCCCTTATTACTCAGACATTACGTGGTAAGACTGATCCCCATTCAGAAGGGTATTGCAACGTGGTAACAGAAGAAAGAGGAACTAAAGAGCCTCCTCATGAGGGTGAAAGAGAAGCATGTAAAAGCTGGCTTAAAGCTCAGCATTCAAAAAACAAAGATCATGACATTCAGTCTCATCATTTCATGGAAAATAGATGAGGAAAAAGTGGAAATAGTGACAGATTTTGTTTTCTTGGGCTCCAAAATCACTGTGGATGGCAACTGCAACCATGAAATTAAAAGATGCTTGCTCCTTGGAAGAAAAGCTATGACAAACCTAGAAAGCATATTAAAAAGCAGAGACATTTCTTTGCTGACAAAGGTCTGTATAGTCAAAGCTATGGTTTCTCCAGTAGTCATGTATGGGTGTGAGAGTTGGGCCATAAAGAAGGTTGAGCATCAAAGAATTGATGCTTTTGAATTGTGATTCTGGAGAAGGCTCTTGAGAGTCCCTTAAACAGCAAGGAGATCAAACCAGTCAATCCTAGAGGCAATCAACCCTGAACATTCATTGGAAGGACTGATGCTTAAGCTCCAATACTTTGGCCAACTGATGCGAAGAGCTGACTCATCCCTGATGCTGGGAAAGACTGAAGGGAAGAGGAGAAGGGGGTGACAGAGGATGAGATGACATGACTGTGATAACCTGATTTCAAGGCTGTCTGTTGAGCTCTCCCCAAGGTCCATAAAGAAGGACCTTAAAGAATACTGGCTCTGAAGGACCATAAAACAGAAGGACTATAAAAAGAAGCAGCATAAAACAATCTGGCTCTGAAATTAGAATATGCCAGATTAGATGTCAGGGATGGCATCACTGACTCAATAGACACGAGTTTGAGTAAACTCCAGGAGACAGTGAAGGACAGGGAAGCCTGGTGAGCTGCAGTTCATGGAGTCACAGAGTCAGAGATTACTTAGTGAATGAACAACCACAACAGAAAAAGAATACAGGGAAGACCCTTAACTAACAACAAGACTAAGCAGAAGAAAAAAATTGTCCCAGAGAATCATCTAAACTTCTCTGATCATATTAACACAGGGTCTTTGTTTTAAAGATGGCTGGTATTGTGTTTTGTTTTGTTTTCTCCAGGGAACCATGTGAAATAAAAATTTTTAAAAAAATCTGTTGTTTAGCGTCCCTTAAGACAATTGCTTTTACAAATGTGGTGCGTTAAAAAAAAGTTTATATAGTTTTCAGTTTATTGCCCATCTGTGACTTGATTTTGCTGAACTAATGAAAACGAACAAACAAACAAACAAAAAAACCAATTTGGCAAGGTAGCAGGTCTTTTTTATCTAGAAACCTCTCTCATATGACCAAGAAGAAAGTCTAATAGTGAATGGACTCCTCTTGACCCACTCAGTGAAGACAAGTTTTGATCTTGTTTGTTTTGGATTTTGTACCTCACTCTCCTGACACCTTAGCAGTTGTGACACAAGACTTCAGAACTCAGGACTTATTTCTACCACATTCAAGGACACTCTATAAGCACATCAGCCTGTAATAAATAATAAAACAGAAGAAATTCCTGAATACCCCATGAAACACTGACTTCAGTATGGACTGAGCGATCCCATTATGCTTCTGTGTGAGCAGATGAACATCTTACAGCACAACACCTAACTGATATTTTCAAGCATGCAAAAACTCTGCCCAGCACATCAAATCATTAATGTGAAACTATATATACAGCTTTCAGGGAGATATTGATGAATGGCCTCTGTATCTACCCCATTTATGTTACAGCTTTCACAAGGCATTGCTAAAAAAATTGTCATACTCAATGAAGCCATTCTAAACTGCTGCCAACTCCATCAGCTGTCTCTTGGATTCCCCCATACATATTTTAATCTGATGTCCTTCAGCCTCTCAAAGCAGCAACATGGTAAGGCAAAGAGGAGAGTGAAGGGGAGGGGATTCCATATTTATGGGCTGCACAGATCAGAGGAAGCAGAGGACATTTATTAGTATACTGCTTTCCTGTTTAAAGATCCAGCATTAACAGTGTATAAACATAAATCTCAAATTGTTTACTCAGGTTAATACAAAATAATCATGTGTGTCTAGGCTCATGACGGCACTAAATATTTGGACCCTTGCAATGACTGGAGTGGACAGTGAACAGGATCACTCTGACCCCAAATCATCTAGCCCTTTGCAGCAGGTCCTATACTTTGTTAAGCCCTGGATGTCAAAAAGTCATTCATCTGAAATGCAAATATAAATGCCGCTTCTACAGGTTCAACAGCATGATCATGGGTCTGGATTTCAGTCCTGGGCACCATTATTAGGGTCGAGGAGAGTCATCCTAGGGGACATAATCGTAATCCTGTCCTCAGGGACACTCCAGTCGATCTCATGGATCAATTTCACTATAAGGAAGAATGTAACTGCAGAGGTAAGTTTGATGGCCATGGACTTTCTATTTTTGACTTACTACCTGAGTTCATCTGGGATAAAGGCTTTAACAAAGTTAAGAATCCTATGTTATAACATGATACTAACCATTTTCTAAGCATTTATATGAGATATACCCTAAATCTCAAACTATTCATATTTAGGTTTAGCACAGATTCCCATGTTAGGGTGGGTACAGTGATTATGCTAATCTTCCTGTCTGTTGGTAAAGAATCACCTGCAATGTAGGAAACCTGGGTTTGATCCCTGGGTTGGGAAGATCCCCTGGAGAAGGGAAGGGCTACCCACTCCAGTATTCTGGCCTGAAGAATTCCATGGGCTATATGGTCTGTGGGTTCGCAAAGAGTCAGACATGATTAAGTGACTTTCACTTTCACTTTCCTGTTTGCAGCCTTCACATGCATTAGGTAGGTTTTAAACCTCACAATGGGCTTTCCAGGTGGAGTTAGTGGTAAAGAATCTACCTGCAATGCAGGAGACCTGGGTTCAATCCCTGGGTCAGGAAGATCCGCTGGAGGAAGAAATGGCAACCCACTCCAGTATTCCTGCTGGGAGAATCCCACGGACAGAGAAGCCTGGTGGGCTATAGCCCATGGAGTCACAAAGAGTCAGACATGACTGAGCCTCTGAGCACAAAAGCAAAAATCCCCAGAATGCCAGTCTACAATATGGCAATGACAGAGAGGAAAGTAATATCTCTTTTTTCTGTCTATGATGTGGTTTTCTTACCTTATAAAATCCTATTTAATGATTAGTCCTGTCTAATTTATAAGGTGTTTTATTAGTGAGAATCCACTTTGAAACTTGATAGAATGTCTTTTTAAACTATATATATTTTTTATGTAGACCATTTTTAAAGTCTTTATTGAATTTGTTCCAATACCACTTCTGTTTTATGTTTTTTGGCCATGAAGCATGTGTGATCTTAGCTCCCTGACCAGGGATCGAACCCACACCGTCTGCACTGAAAGGTAAAGTCTTAACCACTGAACCGCCAGGAAAGTCCCTACAATATCTTGTGTAAAGTAATCTATGGGAGATTCAATCTTTTGTATGAAAGTACATACATACTCCTTAAGCGTGTAGTGCCTTTTATTCAAATTAAAGTCTGGTTTTAAACATTTCCAACTCCAGCAGTAGGACATGGAAATGCTTTCTAGAGTTAGACAACAACCCTTCTTGCTACTGTCTCCCAAAGGTCCAATCTGGGCCCATGTGCTTTCTTCATCACCCGTGATGCACAGGCTGGAATTTACATCAGGGATCACTCTTAGAGTTTAGAAGCTATCATCGGAGAAGCGCACCAATTTTTTTCTACAGTCAGCATCATCACTGCTATTGCAACTGTGATAGGTACTGCCAGCTCATGCCTAAAGAGGGACTGGGCGGGGGAAAGTAACTTAAGAAAGGAAAGATTTCTTAGTGTGGGAGAAAGAAGATACGCCTGGAGAGTTGAGGATTGAAAGGAGTTCCTGTGATGGGTTGCAGACAGGAGTGGAGAGTTAGCTCTGAACAGCTCTAACAGGCTGACAAAACCTCAGGGATCTGAGTGGATAAAACCTGAAAAGCCTCCAGGATGACTTTTATTAAAACTCTACTGGGGCAAGTCACATGCTCCCTTGTATTAAACTTCTAGCATGGTTTCTATACTCTTAGGCACATGGGAAGTCAGAAGGTGTTTCTCACCCTTTCTCACTGAGACAGCAGCTTATAAATCCTGTTATCCAGAGAGAAATGATGTGCAAAATATACAATAGACTTGTGGAAGGTCCCTCATTAACTGATCTCAGACCCTTGAAACTGAAAAGTCATTCAGTCGTGTCCGACTCTTTGTGACCTGTCTCGTCTGTGGCCTGCCAGTCAAGTTCCTCTGTTCATGGAATTCTCCAGGCAAGAATACTGGAGTGGGTTACCATTCCCTTCTCCAGGGGATCTTCCCGGCTTAAGGATAGAAGCTGGACCTCTAGCATTGTGGGCAGAATTCTTGTTTAATGATCTTAGACCTGTAGACACTGAACATCATGTTATGCACATGCAACTATTTGCTTGAGTTCCTTCAGAATGGTGAAGCCTGGCTTCGTCAAGACCAAGTGCAAAGCCCATTGTTTAATAATGTGTGTGCGGGCTCGGCCACCTTCCAGATTCCACCTGTTTAATTTGTGTTCCTGGTTCCCTCCTTCTCATTTCAGTCAGTATACCCAATGTAGAAAAGAGGAAAATGAACTCGTAATGAAGTCCATGAACCCCAGCGTGCACCAGCTGTCTCTAGAGAGCATTTGAAAGAAAACTATGCAAGCTTTAAATTGTTCCTCAGAATTTAATTATTGAAAAGCACTTGAAAATCTTGGTTTGGGGGATGCTATCTACCCATCAATGCATTTTTATGACTTTCCGCAAAAGCTATTCTCAGGAACTGTGCAAAGATGTTAAGATGAGTCTACACAGTAGGTTTTTGTGGTGTTCTATTTTACAAACATTCATTCTATTTTACAAACTGAGTGTTCAGTAGGTCCAGGAACTGGGAACAGGAAATATAGAGATCAATTTTTTAAATTAAATTGTTTCACACAGCAACAAACAAAATAATTATGACACAATCAGGTATGTACTACATTAGTTATTCAACAGAGGATGATATTAATGAAAAAAGAAAACAAACCCTGGTGTTAGCATTTCCTGTCCTACAAGAAAGAAGTCATTGTTGTGGGTTTCAAAGGTGAACTGAAGAGGATTCATGCTGAGGGCCAAAGAATTGATGCTTTCAAATTGTGGTGCAAGAGAAGACTCGAGAGTCCGTTGGACTGCAAGGAGATCACACCAGTCAATCCCAAAGGAAATCAACCCTGAATATTCATTGGAAGGACTGATGCCGAAGCTGAAGCTCCAATACTTTGGCCACCTGATGCGAAGAGCCGACTGATTAGAAAAAATCCTGATGCTGGGAAAGATTGAAGGCAGGAGATGAAGGGGGTGACAGAGGATGAGATCATTGGATGGCATCGCCGACTCAACGGACATGAGTTTGAGCAAGCTCCGGAAGATACTGAAGGATAGGGATGTCTGGTGTGCTGTAGTCCATGGGGTCAGAGGGAATTGGAAACGAGTGAGCAACTGAACAACAACAATGCTAGATTTGGACTGACTAGGAAGAGAGATGAAATGGAGCCACATTTTTGAATGGGAAAAGTAAAAAAGGCTGGACACCAAATCTGAGCTTCTTATAAGCCTTGGGCACTAAGGAAGGAAGTGCAGACAAGTGTGCCTCTGGCCTTGAGTGCCTTAGGTGATAGGATAACAGAAGGATAGCTGTGATGTGACATCTGTGGTCAGCGTTGTGGACCAATGAGAGGTGCCCAAGGGACAGACGGTGGAGACCACATGAGGCCAGGAGCATGGCAACAAGTCAGTTGCAGTCTCTTGTATATCTCATCGTTGGAGTGGGAAGGTTCCTTGATAATTAAGATTAATTAATCTGTCCTTCAGATAGAAGGGGGCCTCTGAACATGTTACATATGACTGGAAGGAAAAAAAGAGAGACTTTGATTTCTCTTGCACTTGGGGTTTGGATAAATGAAACCTCTTCCAGTCACTCTTCTTTGTTCATCTTTAAAAATCCTTGCAGTTAGTTTCAGGTGTGTTTCCCTGAAAGGAACTTCTAACAGTGCTCATCTAGCTTTTGGCGGACTTTGTCTGCTGACACAGTCAGGGCTCCCTGATTGCCAGCAACAGAAATTCAACCCGAATGCCTTTAAGCAAAATAACCTCCACCACACAAAGGATACCAGGGGCTCAGTGAATTGATGAGAGGTGAGAGAAGTGAGACAGGAAGCAAAGCAGCTGCAGAAGTGAGAAGCAGAAATACGGTCCCAAATGTTCAGGGTTCATTCACAGAGACAAAGTCGATACTGGGCATTTAGGTCTTTTCGTTCCTCTAAGTTTCAAATCCCAGGGAAGAAACCCCCAACTAGCCAAATTTGAGTGAAATGATCACCTGTTTGCTATGATGAGGCGCCTGACAGTCCTGGCTTCTTAGACTGATTCTAATATATTAGAAATATTTCTTCAAATTGAAGTCAGAGTATTGTTTGGAAAGAGAAATATTGACGGTGCCTGAGTAAAAGAGAAGAACTCTGCAGCACATCTTCATGGCTTTGTTTCACTGCCAGCTACCAGTCCTCCTACACTGTCCATCCCCACCCCCACCAGGCCTGCTGTCCACCACCACACGCCGGTTTCACTGCTTTTCTCTTCCTATTCTCTAGACGTGGCATAATCTCAGAGTTACATGCTCTTCTCATCATGTTCAACGTTCCGTATCCCGAAAAAGTGAAAGTGAAAGTCTCTTACTCATGTCTGACTCTTTGTGACCCCATGGACTGTAGTCCATGGAATTCTTCAGGCCAGAATACTGGAGTGGGTAGCCTTTCCCTTCTCCAGGGGATCTTCCGAACCCAAGGATCAAATCCAGGTCTTGCGCATCGCAGGTGGATTCACAGCTGAGCCACAAGGGAAGCCTAAGAGTACTGGGTAGCCTATCTCTTCCCCATGGGATCTTCCTGACCCAGGAATTGAACCGGGGTCTCCTACATTGCAGCCGGATTCTTTACCAACTGAGCTATCAGGGAAGCCCAAGACTGTTATAATAATAAAGCTAGACAATGCAGTCAAAAGACTTAGTGTGGTATAGCTTGAACTCTGAAATAATATATTAATATTAATGCTATCTCAAGTCAATTCACTTGAATGTCATCTTTTCTTGGAAGCTTCTAGGTTCTGAATTGTGTGAAAAAGGTCTGTGCAGCCTTGCAGTGCACTGGACCAGGAAAATCTTCACTCTCTATGGGCCCCATGGTTTTCTCCACCTCTCAGATTCCAGCTCACTGATACCCACCCTGCGGTCTCTCTCTGGGACAAAGACACTTGTGTCTGAGTCAAGTATAAAGGTAAACTGTCCCTGGGGTCTGTGAGGCTGTGCCAAGGCCAGAATATTCAGGAGCTGATGTTTAGAAAAAAGTTGAATGCCTATAGGTCAGGCATTGGAAAAACTGGTGAATAGTTTGAGTTGATGACCACATATTTAATTACTTTCACAGTCAATTTCCCTTAAAGATTAGCACGAGGTACTGTTCTTGGTTCTTCCCCTTCACCTCACTGCTCTGTGTGGAATGAGCAATGTCCCTTCTCCAATAACTTAGCCCTGAATGCGTGCTAAGTCACTTCAGCTGTGTCTGACTCTTTACGACCCCATGGACTATTGTCCTCCAGGCTCCTCTGTCTGAGATTCTCCAGGCAAGAATACTGGAGTAGGTTGCCATTTCCTTCTCCAGGGGATCTTCCCGACCCAGGGATCGAACCGGCATTTCTCACATCTCCTGCCATGGCAGGCATGTTCTTTACCACTAGCGCCACCTGAGGAACCCTATCACATTCCTAACCTGAATGAGGTATTTCTACTAGGATGCCCTCATATCCTCCTTAGTTTCTGGGCTCCAGAGGGAAGTCTGTAAACCCATGATGGACTAGAAGTCTCCACCACTTTCAGCTAAATTGACATTATATAAAATCTGAGGCAAAGTGAGTCCAGAGAGCACCACTACTAACTAAACCTGCTTTAGTCAGACTGTGTTAGTATTGGGATGAGAGGACTTTTTAGTGGTCCAGTGGTTAGGAACCCACCTGCCAATGCAGGGAACACGGGTTCGATCCCTGATCCTGGAAGATCCCACTTGCCGTGGAGAGGCTAAGCATGCATGCCACAAATCCTAAGGCCCACACTCCTTAGACCTCGTGCCCCACAATAGGAGAAGCCACTGTAATGAGAAGCCTGCACACTGCAACAAAGACTCAGCAAAGCCAAAAATAAATCAAAATTTTAAAAAAGTACTGAGCTACCATGCAATGAGAAGGAAATCACCTGAAAACACTGGAGACATTCTTAACAAACTCAAGTTGATCAAACTCCCTTCTGTAGTTCTTTTTCTTTCTTTTTTTTTTTTTTTTTGGTGTAACAAAATACAGTTTCTGCTTTTCTTAAAGACAAATTTTTGCAAAACAATTTACTATCTGTAGCTTCCTTTCAGTCAGACCTCAAATTCATTTTTGAAAATGTTCAATTGGAGTTCCGCTCCTAAGGTGCCATCAAAGCTGCTCTTATAAGGTAAATAATAACTTCCATGTTCAAAATCCAATTGATTGTTCTCCATTCTCTTCTTAGTTGCAATTCAGAGATGAATGCTCCACTTCTTTGAGGTGGTCAGCCTCTTACTTTAGTCCCCCTTCCTCCCTCATGCTCAGTCGTGTCCGACTCTTTGTGACCCTATGCACTGTGGCCCGCCAGGCCCCGCCGTCCTTGGGGATTTTCCAGGCAAGAATACTGGAGTGGGTTGCCATGCCCTCCTCCAAGGGATCTTTCCCAACTCAGGGAAGGAACCCAGGTCTCCCACATTGCAGGCGGATTCTTTACTGACTGAGCCGCCAGGGCAGCCCTCACCTTAATAGGTTCCCTTTCCTTTCCCACTCTGCGTCTGCCCCCCAGGGTTTGATGCTAGGCCCTTGTAGCTTTAGTGATTTCATCCATTTCTGGTGCTTTTAAAGGTCATGGGTGTGTGTGGACCACAACAAGAGGGCTGTTTCTGCCTCAAACCTGTTCGCTGTATGTCAGGGTTATTTATCAAATAGATAGGTGACTTTTCCATTTGGAAGCCAAAGGTACATCTCAAACAGCCTGGCACAAGATGGAGATCTGAATCTTCCTATCTTCATGCTCGCTTTCTAACCTTTCCCACCTAATTAAATGGCATCAATCAAGTTATTTGCTTAAATCAGAGACAGCATCATTCTGACTCTTCCTTTTCCCAACTCCCCAATCTACTGCATCAGTAAATCCTATCAATGTCAGTTTTACTTGCAAAACTATCTCAAATATATCCATTTCTCTTCACTTTTAATTCCATTGTATTAGTCCAAGACATATTCATCTCTTTCCTGGTCTTGAAGTGTGAAGAGGACTATTTTTTCTTACCTGCAAGTCACTTTTCTACCAGTTAGTTTTCTTTTTTGAAAAAAAAAAAAATTTTTTTTTTAAAAGAGTTTGGGCATGGGCTATTTTCTTATTTATTTTTGGCCATACTCATCTTCTAATGTTGAGGCAAATCCCACATTGAGAAGGACTATTTTATTCTTTAATCCAATTTTCTGTTGATGGGCAGGACTGTGTTCCCTCCCTGTTATTTGACTTGAGGTCAAACTGTCAACCCATGCCTCCACCAGAGACTCCTAGACACTCATAGGCAAGTGGGACTCATGGCAGATGGGCGGGGCTGTGTTCCCTCCCTCCCTTATGGCAGAAAGCAAAGAGGAGCTAAAGAGCCTTTTGATGAAAGTAAACGAGAATATTCCATGGTGTATATGTACCACAGCTTCCTTATCCATTCATCTGCTGATGGGCATCTAGGTTGCTTCCATGTCCTGGCTATTATAAACAGTGCTGCGATGAACATTGGGGTGCACGTGTCTCTTTCAGATCTGGTTTCCTCAGTGTGTATGCCCAGAAGTGGGATTGCTGGGTCATATGGCAGTTCTATGTCCAGTTTTTTAAGAAATCTCCACACTGTTTTCCATAGCGGCTGTACTAGTTTGCATTCCCACCAACAGTGTAAGAGGGTTCCCTTTTCTCCACACCCTCTCCAGCATTTATTGCTTGTAGACTTTTGGATAGCAGCCATCCTGACTGGCGTGTAATGGTACCTCATTGTGGTTTTGATTTGCATTTCTCTAATAATGAGTGATGTTGAGCATCTTTTCATGTGTTTGTTAGCCATCTGTATGTCTTCTTTGGAGATTAAAAAGAAGTCATTTGAACCAGTCCTAATGAGATGGATGAAGCTGGAGCCCCTTATACAGAGTGAAGTAAGCCAGAAAGATAAAGAACATTACAGCATACTGACACATGTATATGGAATTTAGAAAGGTGATAACGATAACCCTATATGCAGAACAGAAAAAGAGACACAGAAATACAGAACAGACTTTTGAACTTTGTGGGAGAATGTGAGGGTGGGATATTTCAAAAGAACAGCATGTATACTATCTATGGTGAAACAGATCACCAGCCCAGGTGGGATGCACGAGACAAGTGCTCCGGCCTGGTGCACTGGGAAGACCCAGAGGAATCGGGTGGAGAGGGAGGTGGGAGGGGGGATCGGGATTGGGAATACATGTAAATCCATGGCTGATTCATATCAATGTATGACAAAACCCACTGGAAAAAAAAATAATAATAAAAAAAAAAAATTAAAAAAAAAAAGAAAGTAAACGAGAAGAGTGAAAAAGTTGGCTTAAACCTCAATATTGTAAAGTAATTAGCCTCCAACTAATAAAAATAAATGGGAAAAAAAAGAAGGTCCAAGGCAAAAATAATTTTTAGAAACTTTATAGAAAGGAAAGATCATAATATTTGAGTTGAAAATAAAGTATTTTGCAAAAAAAAAAAAAAAAAAAAACCCACACACAAAAACTCAACATTCAAAAAACAAAGATCATGGCATCCGGTCCCATCACCTCATGACAAATAGATGGGGAAATAATGGAAACACTGACAGACTTTTATTTTCTTGGGCTCCAAAATCACTGCAGATGGTGACTGCAGCCATGAAATTAAAAGACGCTTGCTCCTTAGAAGAAAAGCTATGACCAACCTAGACAGCATATTAAAAAACAGAGACGTTACTTTGCCAACAAAGGTCTGTCTAGTTAAAGCTATAGCTTTTCCAGTAGTCATGTATGGATGTGAGAGTTGGACCATAAAGAAAGCTGAGCACTGAAGAATTGATGCTTTTGAACTGTGGTGCTGGAGAAGACTCTTGAGAGTCCCGTGGACTGCAAGAAGATCAAACCAGTCCATCCTAAAGGAGATCAGTCCTGAATATACATTGGAAGGACTGATGCTGAAGATGAAGCTTCACTACTTTGGCCACCTGATATGAAGAAATGACTCACTGGAAAAGACCCTGAAGCTGGGAAAGATTGAAGGCAGGAGGAAAAGGGGATTACAGAGGATGAGATGGTTGGATGGCATCACCGACTCTAAGGACATGAGTTTGAGCAGGCTCTGGGAGCTGGTGATGGACAGGGAAGCCTGGTGTGCAAAAGTCCATGGGGTCGCAAAGAGTCAGATAGGACTGAGTGACTGAACTGAACAGACTTCATTCTTAAAAAAAAAAACAAAAACATTTTTATACCTGGGCAACTCAAGATTCAGAAAGACAAAGCCATCTCCATGAAAATATATGGTTTGGAGAGGAAGTTACTTTTTACTTTTATGAGCCTTTTCAAGGGAATAAAGGGGATGGAAAATAACTTTTTAACCACTTTTGTATGTCAGATGATGCATGGGAACTGTGTTACAGGCGCATTCATATAGGATTTGAGATTCACAGTTTGCTAGTTTGAATGGAAATCCATCTTTGTGATCATCTGGTTCAAAGGTCATGATTTAGAAATGAAATAATTTAACTTTAGGGACTAAGGACTCAGAGACCCACAGTGAATAAATGGGATGGTAGGGAAGAAGAGACTCCTAGGGTTACTGCTCTTTCCAGAATGTCTTGCTGCCTCTACTGCAAGTAACATTATGAGATTACTTTGTAGTATAATAGGTAAAGGAAATAAATATTTAATAAAAATATTGATTGTTTCTATCAACATTCAAGGCATAGTTCTAGGCACTTTATGTATGTTAACTTTTACATTCTTGGCCCTCCCCCCCCCCAAAAAAAAAACAAAATATCTAAGTTAAAATTACTATCCAGATTGTGTGTGCCTGTGAATGCATGTTCAGTCATGCCCGACTCTTTGTCACCCATGGACTGTAGCCCATCAGGCTCCTCTGTCTATGGGATTCTCCAGGAAAGAATACTGGAGTGGGTTGCCATTCCATTCTCAAGGAGATCTTCCTGACCTAGGGATTGAACCTGCATCTCCTGCATTGGCAGGCAGGTTCTTTACCACTGAGACTCCTGGGAAGCCCTGAGATAAGGAAACCAAGGCCTAGAGAGTTCCATATATTGCTCAATGGTAACACCCAGCATCAACACTGTTATTTAAACTAGGATTATAATTGAGTTCTTTGTTTTGTTGTTGTTGTTGTTATTGAGACGCCTGAAGCTCATTGTCTATTTTGAAAATTAACACTCTCTTACACCATACACAAAAATAAACTAAAAATAAAGACTTAAATAAAGAGCCTTTATTTAATAAAATGTGTTGTGAACCACTCTTTCTCTGCATTATTTTAATCCCCCCAGGTAACCCAGATGTCACCTGGAGATACACTGTCACTGGTGACTAATTCTATTGCACCTGTGATAGGAAGGGGCTTCCCTCGTGGCTCAGACAGTAAAGAATCCTCCTGCAATGCAGAAGACCTGGGTTTGATTCCTGGGTTGGGAAGATCCCCTGGAGAAGGGAATGGTAACCCAATATTCTTGTCTGGAGGATCCCATGGACAGAGGAACCTGGTGGGTTACAATCCATGTGGTTGCAAAGAGTTGGACACAGCTGAGCGACTAAAACTTTCACCTTCCTTGTAATAGGAAACTCCTAACTCTTCTGAAGTTTCTTCTGGGATCCTACATGTTGGTAACTATTTAATCTCCCCAGACAGACACCTTCCCCTCATTCATTCACAGAGTCCCAAGCAGAGAAGCCTTTTTCTGGGGCAGTCATTTACTGAGCCTGGTGGCTGATGGACATGAGTGTGTCTCATTGCAATACAAGCTGCAAACAGATCACAACGGGTCACTGTTAGGCAGATGGTATCTTAAGAAGGCCCTGAGTGACTCTTTTCAGCTGAGAGACACTGGGCCCCCACCCTCCTCATCCTATGGGCCTCTCTCTTCTAGAAACTTGGAAATTTGTATTTATTATGTAGGGCAATTTCATCCTCTTCTTTCACAAACTTTCTTAGCATGCCTTGAGGATGATGCTGTCACAGCCAAATGTCCCAGCATTTTGTTTTGCTCAACAAAAGGTTACCTGATCCAAAGAGAAATGACACCCCTGTGGGGGGTAGAAGCTGCCATCACCTGTGATTTTCAATAACAGTCTTTCTCTTTCTCTCTCCCTCTGCTTCTCTTTCTTCCTTCAGCTATGCTTTTTGTAAACTGATCAGGTAGGAATAGCTACCTTTAAGCAGAGAACCGATAGAAGTTCAGAAAGGTTAAGTGACTTGCCCTTCTATGGACAGAATCTTTCCATCTCTTGTTCTCAAAGTATTCCCATTAACTCCATGCTCAGAAAACAAAGGAGCATGGGTTCCATGTTAGGTTTAAATTGTCTATTTTTATAACAAAAATTTCCAAATCCAGTGCTCTTAAAACTAGCTTTCCTTTCTGTTTATCCTCCATCAGCAGTTTCGAGATCAAAATTTCTGCATGAACTGTCATAAATCTGTACCTGTTCTCACACCTTCTCAACATCCTACTCATCTTTCATGTAAATGTATATCTAATCTTTTCTGAAATTAATGTTGTGGGGAAATAATTTGACAGCAAATTTGTAAATGTAAAATTATGAGATTTAGCTCACGCTTCCAGAATCACCAATTCTCTAAAGTATTTATCTTTTTGAAGGCAGCTGTTAAAAATCTTTATAATTTTTTTTTAGCCATACCCCAGGCACTTGATTCAGCTATATCATTCTTATAATTTGTGTATGAGATAGGCAATCAACAAATGAATACATTATTGTTGCAAAAAATAAAAATAAATCATTCAAAAGTGGTTCATCCCCACCCACAGCCAAACCCACTCTGTTCCCAGAATTATTTCTCCTGTCTGCTGTGTTGCCTTCTATGATTCTCTTGAGAATTTTCTAAATAAGCATTTACGCACAGTCACATATATAACAGCTTATATTTGTGGGGTCTGAAAGTACTAATTTTGCTATTTTTACATAACTAAGATCACACATTAGAAATGCTTTGCTTTAAAAAAAAATCTACAATATGCCTTCGAGACCTTTCCATATTATTTTAAGAAGAACGTCCTTCCATCATCATCTTTATCCAAATCTGAGACAAGAGGCCTCCTAAATATTGCTCCTCCTCACTGTCAATGTGATCTTTAGAAACATAAATATGATGGTCACCTCCTTGATCAAAACCCTCCAGTGGTTTCCCAATGCAATTAAAATAAAATCCAAACTTTCTCCCTTGGCTTCTGAGCCCGTCCAGGCTCTCTATCTTGTTTCCCCCGAATTTATCTCCTGATAGGAGCCTGGCGGGCTACAGTCCACGGGGTTGCACAGAGTCGGACATGAGTGAGCAATTCAGCCCAGCACAGCACAGCCTTTCACTCTAGCCTTGCTTTTGTTGGAAGATTCCACTGGCAGCGCTCTTTGTTCTAACTGGAATCCTCTTCCCCAAACTTACTTCACTCTCTGCTCAAATGTTCATGCCTCCAAAAGCCCTTCTATGGACAACATCTTTCTCTCCATCTCTTGTTCTCAAACTATTCCCATTAACTCCAGTGTTACTGTTTACTATTGGGTAGGTCTGTTATCGTCGGTCTCCCTCATTCAAATGTCATCTCTAAAAGTACATGAGTACTCATCATTTTGTTCACTCTCATCTCCCCAGAAGCTAGGATTGGGCCTGCAGGTTCACAAATAAAGGACTGACTGAATGATTCAGTCTCCATCTTTATAACTGCTGCATAGTATTCCACTGAATGTCTTTATCTGCTTGGTTAATTAGTTCCCTTTGTAGCACATTTGCTTGTTTGCTGTGCTGTTACAGGCAAGGCTGTGGTGAATATTTAGAGAAAACTTTCATTTGGAGGGAGAAGAAGAACCTTCTGTATTAGCCTACAAAGGTTTTATTGTTTGACCTGAGTGCTGTTTGGGAGAAGACTGTTGGCTTTCTAATAACTCACTCAGCTATTGTTTTGTCTGGTTTTCTGTATATGAGTTTTATTTTACAATCAAAAGGTAGGAGAGAGACAGAGAGAAACAGGTGAACAGAGAGAGAGAGAGTTTCTGAACCACATAATTTGCTCCAGCCAAAACCTCCAAACCAGGAGGCATGGAGGAGGAGGTATAGCCCTGGGCACCCTGGTGCTCAATTTCTCTCTCCACTGGAGTGAGGGTGCGGCCATCACCTGTTTATATCTCTTTAAAATAATCATTTACCCAGCAAATAGCCACTTTGGATTCTCTCTACTTGATGAATGAAACTAAAAATTCTAAGTCTGGTTGTTCATTATGGCTGAGAAAAGCAGTTAATGAGAAAAAAAAAAAAAAGGTTTGAGTTGGAGCAGATCAGTGCACCTGAGAATCCTATCTCTATTAACCAACCTTATAGAAAGGTGACGATAAACAACAAATACAATTATGAAGACAATCACCAAAGTTACAGTTCCAGACCGGATGCTGTGGGTAATACTTTGAAACCATCCTCGTGGGTCTAGCACAGACAATGATCAGCGAGCTGTCCAGCTGAAAGTTTTCAAATTAGTGCAAGAGGGCAGACATTTAGAAAAAGTTTCAAAGATTTCCTCTTGCAGTAATTGTACATTCAGAGAGGCATTATCATGTAAATGAAATTTGATTTGTTTCCAGTAGTAGGTACTATGATTGAATTAAACAGGAGTAACACAAAAATGGCAATTAATACAAGTTACAGATTAAGTTGTAAATTTCTTATGGTTATAACAAAAGGAAGTGGGACACAGGCCTGTATAAAATATGACTGATTATAGCAAAAGAAATAGCTACTATGACCACGACTGGTCCCTGTGAAATGTCCAGTCTAAATTCCAAGTTCTTCAGTGCTGGCAGCAAGTATAAACACAAACCCTCCTAGCCACTGCAGATTCCCCACTGTATCTGCCCTGAGCTCATCTTCAATAACTTAGACAAAGTTTTCATCAGTCACGGGTATAATTCTACCTATGTTTATTTATTATTCCAACCCATCCCACTTAACCAGCTGATGAATCCTCCCTTTCTCCTTGACTTCTATGATCCGTGGGTCTCAGGATTTATACCCTAGTTTTACACTCTCCATCACACCCCCCAATTTAACAATTCACCTAGTAGGGGAAAGAATGATTTCTTTCAAACAGAAGAAAATAAATTGTTGAGCTCTGCACACACACACACATCCATTGGACAGTTTTCATTGGGATATTTAGGCATATTATTTCACACCTGAAATTGAACAGTGTGATGGGACCTGTTCCATGGGGGTAAATCTCATTACCTTTCTAATCAAACCAATCAAGGGAAAGGACACGACTATTCTTAATTGAGAAATTAAAACTACCTCTGGCTTGGAGGGAATTAGCTACAAAAAGATAAGAAAATTACTGATACTGTACCAAATTTGGTTAAATTCTTAGCAAGAGTTTTTTGCACTTAGGTCAGAATTATGAATCAAATACCCCCAAAATCAGCCACATTGCTTTAGGTAAGTGACTTTCCTCACTTGAAATGAGTTACTTGACCGCTAAGACTCCAACTATGTCTCAAAATTTTGCATAAATGTCTACTTTTTAGAGCTACTTAAGATATAACTTTAAAGATGTACATGTTTCTAATTTGAAAGAGTTTGAGGAAAGAATCTCTTGGCATAGACTTATTTTTCCATCTATTTGTGTTACACTATTTCCAATTCAGTGAAAGGACACCAACCTAGACCCAGGCTCACGCCCTAGTTGCAGAAGTAAAGATTTAGTCTGTTATTACTTTAAAGGAAGAAAGCTGTTGGAACCAAGGACTTCTTTCCAGTTTCTAAGTGGATAGAAAATGTAATTGCACCTCTTGATGTTATTGTTATTTATTGATTTATAGCCCATGCTTCACAAGATTAAAAGAACTGCAGAATTTCAAGCAACACTTTTTCCCTCCTAAGACTTGCTTATTATTTTTCCAGCAGTGGCTGGTTCCAAAGGTTAAGTATGTATAGCTCTGAGTTCTTTTTGATGTGAGAATCAATCCACTATCATCCACTGAACTGGGCTTAAGGGGAAGCTGAAATTCAAAATCTAGGCGTACACTCCAGAGTGGAGGACTTCCCCAAGTTGTCATTTATGTGATGGGTATTCTGCTGAGGATTTAAATTAAGACAGGACTTCACTGCTAGTGCAAGTGACTCTTGTAAGAGAAAATAATTTTCCTCTCCAAGCAAAGCCACTATGGATGTACATTATAGACCCGTTATCTTTACTTAGACTGTGAGCTCCTCAAGGGCAAGGCCTATGATTTATTCATGTCTGTGTCCTCAAAGAGTTTCGTGCCTGACATATAGCATCATAAGTGATTTTGAACCGATGGCTCATAAGTTCTTTCCTGACATGGCACCATACTGATGCATAAAAGGTAAATGGCCTGGTGAACAATATATACTTTATAATACAAAAAAATTAATATAAAAGATAATATATAGTATCTATACAGATATATAACTTTAATATATTATAAAGTATATATTATTTTAAATATATGTTGTATATCATGCAAATATATATATATATGCATAGAAGTAAGATACAGTCTAGTATTAAGCAAAAGATAGAAATAGATCATTTTAGCAGGCTAACTTAAATTAAAAATACATAAAAGTGGAGCCAACATGTGATAAAAATTTTGAGGGGATATTATTGGAAGTAAGGAATATTTTTAACAAGAGTAGTTATTTTCTATCAAAAATGTGTGTCAAATATTATCAAATGTCCTTTTTAAAAAATAAGAAGATTCCTTTTTAAGAATTAATAGATTGAATTACATTAGTAAGGTTTTTTATGTCAAACAACTTTTGATTTCTTTCCAAATATTATTTATTAATAGTATGCAATATAAATTTGAGTTGCAGTGGTTTTAATTAAACTTTATACAAATATTCTAGTTGAGATTGATCTTCACATTTCTGTTGGGCTATTTTCCTAATCTAATTTACTTTTAGGGTTATTCTAGTTGTATAATATTAATGGGAAGGCTGGAATTGTTCTAGAACTTAATATTGAATTTAGCATTATCATTCTTTGAAGGTATGATAGACTTCATCCATAAAACTATCTGGGCTAAGGATTTTATTTGCAACTAATCATCATTGCAAATTTATCTCTGCAAATAAAATATGTGTATTTTAATTAAATAACATTCTAGAGACATGCATAGCATGACTACAACACCTCCTATTGTTTCTAGTAGATTCTATTTGTGCATTCCCACCATGAATACTTCTTTAGTAAATAAACAGAATCCATTGGAACTCTTATCACTAAAGACCAACAAAGAAAGACGACTTTTAAAATTTTAAATAAGATTTATAATTTCAGCAATAATCTTTATTTTCTAAAAATTCAAATGTGTTTCCTGTAATGCATTACCTATTGCAGAACTGACATTTTAAACCAATTTGTTAAACACATTTATTAAAAATTACTCAGGAAATAGATGTCCATATGAAATTTATCTCTGCAAATACAGTAGAAATTTTAATGAAATAACATTATAGAGACATGCACAGCATCTCAGATTTATGATCTCTGAAAAATAATGTCTTCCATCACGATTTTCAAATGTATTAACATGGAATGGTGTACATCATGGTCTTGTGCTCAGTCACTTTAATAGTGTCAGACTCTTTGTGACCTTACAGACTGTAGCCCACCAGGCTCCTCTGTCCGTGGGATTCTCCAGGCAAGAATACTGGAGTGGGTTGCCATGCCCTCCTCCAGGGGATCTTCCTGACCCAGGATTGAACTCACATCTCCTGTGTCTCCTGCACTGCAGATGAATTCTTTATCCAGTGAACCAACTTGGAAGCCCCACAGTGAGGTCTTACATTTCATCCTTCATATGTCTATGACTTTATTCTCAATAGTATTTCAAAATTTTTGTAATTGTTGACTATTTTTATAGGTGGTGGATTCTTTCTTTTAGTCCTATGAATATTTCACTGCATTCCCTGTGGTTTGCATATTTTCTGAGGAGAAAGGTACATATTTTTTATGGAGATGAAGAAGAAATAATGGCGCATCCACATAACCTGTTGCAGTCCAAAAAAAGGAAAGAAATGTAGATCTGTATATACTGGCATGTAAATATTAACATTTAAATTAAAGATATTTACAGTTAAAGAAGGGAAGACATTTCAAAAGACGATGATAATATATGTTGCAAAATAATTTAAATATATTATATGAATATATATGTATTAATAATATGTGTTTATGTTCATACATGCTTACACAAATATACATTTTAATATCTGGGATTATATCACTAAACCTGTTAGCAGTATTTAATTTTAATATTTATTTATTTATGGCTGTGTTAGGTCTGAGCTGTGGTGTGTGGGCTTAGCTCTCCCATAGCATGTGGGATCTTAGCTTCCCTACTGGGGATTGACATGTATCTCCTGCATTGGAAAATGGTTTCTTAATCACTGGACCACCACCAAAGTCCCAGTATTTAATTTTAAATAATTGTTTACAGAAGATGATGAGTTGAAAAGATACATTTTCACTTCATGTATTACTTACTGTATTTCACTTGTTTGTTTAAAGACCATGCCTTATTTTGATGATGATATCAAGCAGTGTCCATTTTGAAAACATAAATAAACAGAGTCCTAAAGTTCAGTTCAGTTCAGTTCAGTTGCTCAGTCATTCAACTCTTTGCGACCCCATGAATTGCAGCACGCCAGGCTTCCCTGTCCATCACCAACTCCCAGAGTTTACTCAAACTCATGTCCATCGAGTCGGTGATGCCATCCAGTCATCTCATCCTCTGTCGTCCCCTTCTCCTCCTGCCCCCAATCCCTCCCAGCATCATGGTCTTTTCCAATGAGTCAACACTTCACATGAGGTGGCCAAAGTACTGGACTTTCAGCTTCAGCATCAGTCCTTCCAATGAACACCCAGGACTGATCTCCTTTAGGATGGACTGGTTGGATCTCCTCACAGTCCACAGGACTCTCAAGAGTCTTCTCCAACACCACAGATCAAAAGCATCAATTCTTTGGCACTCAGCTTTCTTTGAGAAAGTGACTTTCACAAGTTGAACATTCACAAGTCCAACTGTCACATCCATACATGACTGCTGGAAAAACCATAGCCTTGACTAGACAGACCTTTGTTGGCAAAGTCTCTGCTTTTTAATATGCTATCTAGGTTGGTCATAACTTTCCTTCCAAGGAGTAAGCGTCTTTTAATTTCATGGCTGCAGTCACCATCTGCAGTGATTTTGGAGCCCAAAAAAATAAAGTCTGACACTGTCTCCACTGTTTCCCCATCTATTTGCCATGAAGTGATGGGACCAGATGGCATGATCTTAGTTTTCTGAATGGTGAGCTTTAAGCCAACTTCTTCACTCTCCTCTTTCACTTCCATCAAGAGGCTTTTTAGTTCCTCTTCACTTTCTGCCATAAGGGTGGTGTCATCTGCCTATCTGAGGTCATTGATATTTCTCCCGGCAATCTTGATTCCAGCTTGTGCTTCTTCCAGCCCAGCGTTTCTCATGATGTACTCTGCACATAAGTTAAATAAGCAGGATGACAATATACAGCCTTGATGTACTCCTTTTCCTATTTGGAACCAGTCTGTTGTTCCATGTCCAGTTCTAACTGTTGCTTCCTGACCTGCATACAGGTTTCTCAAAAGGCAGGTCAGGTGGTCTTGAATTCCCATCTCTTTCAGAATTTTCCACAGTTTATTGTGATCCACACAGTCAAAGGCTTTGGCATTGTCAATAAAGCAGAAATAGATGTTTTTCTGGAACTCTCTTGCTTTTTCAATGATCCAGCAGATGTTGGCAATTTGATCTCTGGTTCCTCTGCCTTTTCTAAACCCAGCTTGAACATCCGGAAGTTCACGGTTCTCGTATTGCTGAAGCCTGGCTTGGAGAATTTTGAGCATTACTTTACTAGCGTGTGAGATGAGTGCAATTGTGCGGTAGTTTGAGCATTCTTTGGGATTGCCTTTTTTTGGGATTGGAATGAAAACTGACCTTTTCCAGTCCTGTGCATCCTAAGCTGACAACTCACCTCCAAACCTGTCTCCGCCGCAGAAGAACAGAACTCAAGAGTCACCTCAGGAGAATAACTCCTGGGTTGATAGCAAGTGGATCATAGTGAGTTGGATTCTAGAACAAATGATCCCAGGAAAATAAAAACCCCACAGTTGATCATACTGGGCACAGAGAACAAGGATACCAAGGGCAGAGAATTCTGTCCCAGAAAGCCACCTCACCGGAAGGGTCACCCCAGAGAGAGCGCTATGAGCTGACCACAGAGTAGAAGGCCATGATGCAGGTTCCATGATAGGACCCATGGAAGCAAGGGAAAGCAATTATTCAAGATTTATACATATTATGCACAAATAGGCTTCCTAAATGCTGAAAGTGACACCGTGCATGATCTTTAGGATCATGTTTATCTTTATCTTTAGGATCATGTTTATCTTAAAGTTTATCTTTAAGATAAACTATAGAACTCTGCAGGATTACATGTATCCAGAACTTAACCATTATTAACTAATCATATTTTCTAATTTTTAAAACATTAATCAAAACAAAAAATACCAGACATTAAGTGAAAAAAAATCATAGTATATCTAGTTTAGATCCTCCCTTCCCCCTTCCACTCCCTCCAGCCTCACCCGGCCCAGGCTTATGGTAAAGAGAAACCCAAAATAACTGGGACTGTTGGTGCCACAGCTGTCCTTTATTCAAGGAATAAATAGATACAGACTCTGTTGGATTTATTTTTTACCCTAATGCCTTTCTTGACTTGTGTGTAGTTTCTTACCCCAATATATTTTCCAGTTGAGCGGATTCCTCAAATAATTTTTGTATTGTAGAAACGGACAGGTGTGGGGTTTATTTGTGCTGCAAATAAGTATTTTCTTTCAAGTAGGAAAAGGAGTGGGAACCCATTTACTTGTTGAAAAGCAATTCAATTTCCTCGGTGACTGTCAAACAAGCCAGGGATGAAATTGATCAATTTCAGAAAAGTAATGAAAAGAATTGTCTAGGGAGTCTAAAGGGTCTATTTTGGGAGAAAATCAGTATGTAGATAGACTTCAAGCTAATAAAATTATGGCCAAACTGAGTAACAACAATTTTTTATATCAACGTCATTATCAGAAAAATATTTATTGGGTTTCTTACTATGTATAGTATAGATCTGAGACCACATTCTTTGTGGTTTCTGATATGCCAAAGTCCTCATGTCATGCTTAGCTCTTCTAGTTATTTCAACTCACCTATGCAGCACTCATGTGATTTCTGCTGCGTAAAAGGTAAACTGTGCATCTATGTGTGTGGATGTTTGTGTAGTGAGGTAGTGTCAGCTACAGGAAAGAGGTAAAAAGGGAGGTGACAACAACTGGGTAGAAAAACCAAGTGAAGAATTTAGCTAGGTAGAAATCATGACGCCATCATCACATATACGACAAAACCGACCAACCAGTGAGTATGTGACCCACTGGGTCACAGTAGGGGTTACATTTTTCCCAAGTAGTAGTCTAACTTCTTGGAACCAGAGATCAAATTGCCAATATCATTGGATCAGAGAAAAAGCAAGAGAACTCTAAAAAAAACATCTAATTCTGCTTCACTGACTACAACAAAAGCCTTTGACTGTGTGGATCACAACAACATCTGGAAAATTCTTAAAGAGATGGGAATACCAGACCACCTTACCTGCCTCCTAAGAAATCTGTGTGTAGGTTAAGAGGCAACAGTTAGAACCAGACATGGAACAACAGACTGGTTCAAAATTGCAAAAGGAGTATGTCAAGGCTATATATTGTCATCCTGCTTATTTAACTTATATGCAGAGTTATATACTCATGCGAAATGCTGGACTGGATGAAGCACAAGCTAGAATCAAGATTGTTGGGAGAAATATCAGTAACCTCAGATATGCAGATGACACCACCCTTATGGCAGAAAGTGAAGAAGAACTAAAGAGCCTTTTGATGAAGGTGAAAGACGAGAGTGAAAAACCTGGGTTAAAACTCAACATTCAGAAAACTAAGATCATGCCATCTGGTCCCATCACTTCATGGGAAATAGATGGGGAAACAGTGGAAACAGTAGCAGACTATCTTGGGGGGCTCCAAAATCACTGCAGATGGTGACTGCAACCATGAAATTAAAAAAGACACTTGCTCCTTGGAAGAAAAGCTATGACCAACCTAGACAGTATATTAGAAAGCAGAGACATTATTTGCCAACAAAGGTCTGTTTAGTCAAAGCTATGGTTTTTCCAGTAGTCATGTATGGATGTGAGAGTTGGATGATCAAGAAGGCTGACTGCCAAAAAATTGATGCTTTTGAACTGTGGTGTTGGACACGACTTTTGAGAGTCCCTTGGATTGCAAGGAGATCCAACCAGTCAATCCTTAAGGAAATCAGTCCTGAATATTCATTGGAAGGACTGATGCTGTAGCTGAAGCTCCATACTTTGGCCACCTGACTCAAAGAACTAACCCATGAGAAAAGACCATGATGTTGGGAAACACTGAAGGCAGGAGGAGAAGGGGATGACAGAGGATGAGACGGTTGGATGGCATCACCAACTCAATGGACATGAGTTTGAGCAAGCTCTGGGAGATGGTGAAGGACAGGGAAGCCTGGCATGCTGCTATCCATGGGGTGACAAAGAGTTGGACATGATTAAGTGACTGAACAAAAAGTCTGACTTCATAAAAGAGTTTAAAATGTAGTCAGAGGGACTTATTTTATCTGAGAAATAGTTATATTTTTTATTGTTTTTAAAGCTGGAGATTAAGATTATACTAATAGTGTATTAGATTTATCTAAGAAGAGGATTGATTGGAGCAGTAGTAAAAGACAAGAAAAACAATTACCAGGAGCGTGACATAATGTTTGTGTGAGAAGAAAAGGTTATACTTCAAGGACTGGAAAAGATAAAACTGGAGAAGGGAAAGTTTGAAGGAATTGTGAAGGTGATCTGCTCTAATATGGAAGGACCAAAGATAATGTGACTCTTAGAATTAGATTTCCTTTGATACATGGACATTATGTTCCTAGGACTCAGAAAATCTGGTTTCTCTTTCCAGCAGTGAGATGTGTATTTGAAAGTTAGTTATTTAAATGCTTAGAACCTCAGACCCTCGCACTGATAAAAAGGCCAATCAGCTATAATCAGAACGTGTCATTTCCAACACAAGCAACCTCACACTAGTCTGATGACTGAACCAGACATCTTTAATCTATCATGGAGCTTTCCCAGTGGGTATAAATGAAGCCTCATTATCAACTAGGTTCTCTAGACAACCAGCATCAACTGAAGGAATTTTGAATTTACAACAAAATCAGGTTCTAAAGTAGAATGTAGATATTTTGCAATGTTTCTTCATATTCTTGAGGTTTTTAAAAAAATTTATTTGTTTGGCTTGTCTGGGTCTTAGTTGCAACATATGAGACCTAGTTCCCTTACAAGGGATTGAACCCAGGCCCCCTACATTGGAGACAGAATCCTCACCACTGGACCACCAAGGAAGTCCCATTGTTTTTGAGTTTTCAATCCTTGAATTCTACTGTTTGCAATTTTTGCAAACAGAGAAACATTAGACCCTTTGCTGGAAATAGGAAAGTTGGAAAAGGGAGCAGTTCACGGGAGGCTAGAGAAAGGGTGTGTGGGGCAAGCTTCTATCGGGAGTGTTGATGTCAGAAGTTCACCCTTGAGTGCCCTTGGTTACCACAGCTACAATCTTTCAATCAGGAATAAGAATGCTCAACAGAATGAGCAGTACTGGGTAAAGAGCAGAGAAACTCAGGTCAGTACACTGAGAAAACATCAAGAAATTGATGTTGAGATATGCATGTACCAGAATGAAGGTCCTTTTCTCTTGTCAGGGAGAGGAGGCAAATGCCATCATTCCCACTTGAAAGAGCAGTTGAGGAATCAGGCAGCTTATTGTGAAGGGCAAGGGTAACATGAGAACAAGCAGCAAAAGTAAAAGCAGATAGATCCAGAATCTTGGACTCTGGCAACAACCTTTCACAGAGATAAAGGATGCCCCTTCACCATTGAACATTTGGTTGTGAGACTTCCGGTCTCAGCTAGTTTCTTCCGCATACTTGAATACCCGGCATACTGAGTTGGTACCCCTCCCAGGAGTATTCAATTCCTACCTGCTGCAAGGTCTTTGGTTAATGAATACATACTCATGAACAATTCCATTTTAATTGCCTGTTTTTTTCCGAGGAACAAAACCCCAGTCAATAAGATTCTAATTTTGTAGCATGCAGACTAACGTCTATGATACAGTATATAATTATTGCAACAAGCTTTATCTACAGAAAGCTTGAAAATCTGTCCTGAGTGTACATGATGGCGATGTACAAGTGGAATTAACTGAAGGTTTCTGATCTTTGGGAAACTTTGGATCTGTAGAAGCAAATCCCATCTCATTTGTCTTCATTAATAAATTCCTCCCCTATTTTTATTTTTTCATGAAGGAATAACTGTAATAAAGAAGCTTCATTAAATTCTATATTATATGCTAATTGAACAGACTCATATTCCAGATGTTACACATTTATTTAAAATATGGCACCTCTCTTAATTATAAGTAAAGTAACCATGTAACAATATGACTATTAAGATTATTTCCTGGTTATGATGCCAAATGATCTTAACTTTGAAATTGTGATATCTCACTTTATTCCTCCACATGCGTGGAAGACCTTTGCCTCTTTTCATATGACTATGTTCTTTAATTAGATCTTCATTATTTTGTCAAATGTTTAACTCCTCATTGTCTTCTCTGCTCTTGCACAGACCTATTGGTTATCTCAGTTTGTTTAAGGACAAATATATACTTCCCAGGCACTAGCTTTTTCTCTCTTTTATCTTCTTTCTTCTATTTTAGTGCATCCCTGCATTCCTAACTAATGACCTCTCCTCAGAAACTTCCCAAGTTAAACCAAAACCATTCTTCTCCCCTGGGATTTCATGCAATTGCTTCATTCACTCAGATTCACCTCCTCTTATTATCTTGCCTCTCTGTTTCTTCATATTTTTGTAGATAGATTATTGTTGGAATCAGGGGCCAAATCTGCCAGTCCTTCTAATGGTGAACGTATTTCTGACTGTGACAATCATTGCCTACATAATTTTTCCTGCTTTATCTCTATTAGGCATGTCAGGGTATGCAGTTTTCATCCTTACTAGTCTATCAATTCTATTTTCTTTAAATAAACTCCTCTTGCTGATCAAATCCACGCATTTATGTGCCATCTTCTTTCATTTGGTCCTATGATATCATTTATTTAATCGTGCTCCTCTGAGACCTACTCTTCAATTTTATTCTCAGAGATCCCCATGCTGAAAAAATGTGAGAAAATTACAAAGATAACAGAAATACTGAAGTGAAAGGCACTTGAAGTCCTAGGACAGACACAGAAAGAGATTAAAAATATGATGACTGTGGTGACAGAGATGTTCGCAGGGCATCCTAAGGTAACTGAAAGGAACCTCTCAGTGGCCTATGAGACTTCAAAAGCATATGACTGATAATCACAGGGAAGCTGACAACTTCATACCTAATACTGAGCAGTATAAATCAATCCAGGCTTCCGTGGTGGCACAGACAGTGAAGAATCTGTCTGCAATGCAGGAGACCCAAGTCCCATCCCTGGTTGGGAAGATCCCCTAGAGAAGGGAATGGCAACCCATTCCAGTATTTTTGCCTGGAGAATTCCATGGGAAGAGGAGCCTGGAGGGCTACAACCCATGGGGTCACAAAAAGTTGAACATGACTGAATGACTAACACAAACACACTAGAAATCAAGTGTTCTGAAGGATAATTTGGCAATTTGTCTCTATATCACTAAAGTGATTTCTACCCTTTAAAAATCTTCTAGAGAAAAAAGTGCCCCAAAACTGGAACGCGATTGCTCAAAGATACATGGATAAAAGGGCTACTACAGTCCATGAGGTCACAGAGAGTCGGACATGACAGAGCGACTTTCACTCACTTGGATAAAAATGATCACATAGTATAAACCACTTACTTTTAATCCTAAAGCGACCAAACTAGACTATATGCTAACTTCCTTTTTTCATGCCCAAACAGATATTTCCTGGTTTCCCATTTACTTTGCCCACAATGGCCAACTGTGGACTGGAATGCAAAAGTAGGAAGTCAAGAAACACCTGGAGTAACAGGCAAATTTGGCCTTGGAGTACGAAATGAAGCAGGGCAAAGGCTAATAGAGTTTTGCTAAGAGAACGCACTGGTCATAGCAAACATCCCCTTTCAACAACACAAGAGAAGACTCTACACATGGACATCACCAGATGGTCAACATCGAAATCAGATTGATTACATTCTTTGCAGTCAAAGATGGAGAAGCTCTACACAGTCAGCAAAAACAAGACCAGGAGCTGACTGTGGCTCAGATCATGAACTCCTTATTGCCAAATTCAGACTTAAAGTGAAGAAAGTAGGGAAAACCACTAGACCATTCAGGTATGACCTAAATCAAATCCCTTATGACTATACAGTGGAAGTGAGAAATAGACTTAAGGGACTAGATCTGATAGAACAAGTGCCTGATAAACTATGGACGGAGGTTCGTTGACATTGTACAGGAGACAGGGAGCAAGACCATCTCCAAGAAAAAGAAATGCAAAAAAGCAAAATGGTTGTCTGAGGAGGCCTTACAAATAGCTGTGAAAAGAAGAGAAGAGAAAAGCAAAGGAGAAAAGGAAAGATATACCCATTTGAATGCAGAGTCCTAAAGAATCGAAAGGAGAGATAAGAAAGCCTTCCTCAGCGATCAGTGCAAAGAAACAGAGGAAAACAATAGAATGGGCAAGACTAGAGATCTCTTCAAGAAAATTAGTGATGCCAAGGGAACGTTTCATGCAAAGATGGGCTCAAAAAAGGACAGAAATGGTATGGACCTAACAGAGGCAGAAGATATTCAGAAGAGGTGGCAAGAATGCACAGAGGAACTGTACAAAAAAGATCTTCACGACCCAGATAACCACGACGGTGTGATCAAGACCTAGAGCCAGACATCCTGGAATGTAAAGTCAAGTGCGCCTTAGGAAGGATCACTACGAACAAAGCTAGTGGAGGTGATGGAATTCCAGCTGAGCTATTTCAAATCCTAAACGATGATGCTGTGAAAGTGCTTCACTCAATATATCAGCAAATTTGGAAAACTCAGCAGTGGCCACAGGACTGGAAAATATCAGTTTTCATTCCAATCCTGAAGAAAGGCAATCACAAAGAATGCTCAAACTACCACACAATTGCACTCATCTCACACGCTAGTAAAGTAATGCTCAAAATTCTCCAAGCCAGGCTTCAGCAATACGAGAACCGTGAACTTCCGGATGTTCAAGCTGGGTTTAGAAAAGGCAGAGGAACCAGAGATCAAATTGCCAACATCTGCTGGATCATTGAAAAAGCAAGAGAGTTCCAGAAAAACATCTATTTCTGCTTTATTGACAATGCCAAAGCCTTTGACTGTGTGGATCACAATAAACTGTGGAAAATTCTGAAAGAGATGGGAATTCAAGACCACCTGACCTGCCTTTTGAGAAACCTGTATGCAGGTCAGGAAGCAACAGTTAGAACTGGACATGGAACAACAGACTGGTTCCAAATAGGAAAAGGAGTACATCAAGGCTGTATATTGTCATCCTGCTTATTTAACTTATGTGCAGAGTACATCATGAGAAACGCTGGGCTGGAAGAAGCACAAGCTGGAATCAAGATTGCCGGGAGAAATATCAATGACCTCAGATAGGCAGATGACACCACCCTTATGGCAGAAAGTGAAGAGGAACTAAAAAGCCTCTTGATGGAAGTGAAAGAGGAGAGTGAAGAAGTTGGCTTAAAGCTCACCATTCAGAAAACTAAGATCATGCCATCTGGTCCCATCACTTCATGGCAAATAGATGGGGAAACAGTGGAGACAGTGTCAGACTTTATTTTTTTGGGCTCCAAAATCACTGCAGATGGTGACTGCAGCCATGAAATTAAAAGACGCTTACTCCTTGGAAGGAAAGTTATGACCAACCTAGATAGCATATTAAAAAGCAGAGACTTTGCCAACAAAGGTCTGTCTAGTCAAGGCTATGGTTTTTCCAGCAGTCATGTATGGATGTGACAGTTGGACTTGTGAATGTTCAACTTGTGAAAGTCACTTTCTCAAAGAAAGCTGAGCGCCAAAGAATTGATGCTTTTGATCTGTGGTGTTGGAGAAGACTCTTGAGAGTCCCTTGGACTACAAGGAGTTCCAACCAGTCCATCAAAGAAGATCAGTCCTGGGTGTTCACTGGAAGGACTGATGTTGAAGCTGAAACTCTCATACTTTGCCACCTGAGGCAAAGAGCCGACTCACTGGAAAAGATCCTGATGCTGGGAAAGATTGAGGGAAGGAGGAAAAGGGGCCGACAGAGGATGAGAAGGTTGGATGGCATCACTGACTCAATGGACATGAGTTTGCATGGACTCTGGGAGTTGGTGATAGACAGGGAGGCCTGGGTGCTATGGTTCATGGGGTCGCAAAGAGTGGGACATGACTGAGTGACTGAACTGAACTGAACTGAACAATGGCCAAACTGATATTCCTGAAACACTAGCTTTTGTGTTTTATTTTCCTATTTAAGAACCTGCCGTTGTAGCTTATGTACCAAAGCATCTCCTTCTACATGTATTTGGCTGTTTGTCAAAATATATCTGATTCCTTGCATCCAAGAAAATTTTGGAATGCACTCTCTAACTTCTGTTCATCTATTCTGTTCCTTGGGCCAGAAATCTCTTGTGTGCCCTTCCATAATGACTTTCCGACCTTCCATCCTGTTCTTTCCCTTCAGAGGCTGCCTACTTGGATTATACAACTGGGCTCCAATGTCCACTGGCTTTCAATACTTTGACCACTGAGGATTTTGATTTTCTCCACAACTCAGAAGCTGTTCAAGAGAAAGTTTAAAGTGCTTCCAAGGAGATGAAATTTTAAAATTTTCTAATTATGCTGTTATTTACCAATGTCATTATATTGTGTTCTATAATATCTTAACTTGGAAAAATAACAAAACACATATGTATCTTTACCCAGACCAATTTATTTGTTCAAATATATTTTGGGTGGTCTTCCTTGACTGATTTTGTACTTTACTAAGCCCTGTGTATGCCATCACATTTAAGTCTTCTTTCTTTTGTAAAAAAAATAATTATTCATTTATTTGGCTGTGTCGGGTCTTAACTGCAGCATGGGGGATCGAGTTCCCTGACGAGGGGCTGAACCCAGGCCCCCTGCAATGGGAGCATGAAGTCTTACCACTGAATCACAAGGGAAGCCCTGCCTTATTTCAGTGCTACTTTTCTATCTCCTTTCTTGCTGTGAAGAGAAGCAGAGCAGACTTAAAGGAGAAGACAGTCAATGCTTTGAGGTTTTAAATATGGAAGACTTACTCATCACTGGAAGAGAGAGTTTCAAAAGGCCTTTTTCATGTGTTTTTATTAATGATTAGACAGAAATTTCTTTGTTCTCACTCCTGTTATTTCTCCCAGCCATGTCAAAATAAATGGGAAATCAAGAATTCTTTCCTCCTTCGTGTCCCTAATTATCCACAGTGGCAGGAATCGTGTTTTTGTTTGCTTTTCTCTAAAGAAATTTTCGGCTTCTTTACATCTAATCTGTAAGTGGATTTCCTCCATTCACATCCTTCCTCACAGGGCTATCACTGAGGTATTTATGCTTCATTTTGTTCTTAAAGACTTAATCTTTTTCCATTACTGATTCATTAGTGAAATTTGAGTCATATGGGGTTTTATAATAATGGTACGTTTTAAACTTGTATTGATATATTTTGGTAGGTTTTGGAAGAAGGTGGCATAAATCTGTTTCTGTGTCATTATTCCCTCCCACAGTGAATTCTCCCTCTTTTGTTATCTTACTGTTGGTCATTAAGTGATGACAAAGACTAATCAGGCAGGCTATACTTTTCATCATGGAAAGTAAAGATCCTGTGGTCCCTGAGTCCATCAAAAAACCCATCTGTATATCACAGGAAGCCCTCGTCTCACTGCAGACAGTACAGTGTCCTCTTTTCAAGTTATTTCTAACCTCTATCATTCCCAAGTAACTGTCTACATTATATGATAGTAATTAGAGACATCATATGGTAAAGATATGATACATTAATTCAATAATAAAATTTCTTGATCTCCACTATTGGAAGGGACTTAAAATAATCAGCAAAACAGATAAGGACCTGATGCAGCTTATAACCTAGTGAAACAGATGATCATTAAACAGATAGTCACACAAACTAGAGAAAATCACAATTATGTCCACTGCTAGTAGGAAATGGCAACCCACTCCAGTACTCTTGCCTGGAAAATCCCATGGACGGAGGAGCCTGGTGGGTTACAGTCCACGGGGTCGCAAAGAGTCAGACACAACTGAGCAACTTCACTTGCACTTTCAGTGAAAAGAGGTGCATGTTGCTTTGAAATGCTGTAAAGTTGACATTAAGACTCATCCTAAAAACCAGGGAAAGACATTTTGAGCAAGCAGATGCTGAGTTCAGGTCTAAAGGCATGGCGTTAACTAAAGAGAAAGACGGAGAGATGGTGAGGGGGGAGAGAGAGGTTGTGAGGTAAGGCAGTTGCGTTTTGATGTAGAGGAAAGAGTATGAGCAAGGGCACTGTGGTGGAAGAGGACGCGCTGCATTGAGGACCTGGGGGAAGCCAGAGTGAAAAGTCGGGGGCGTGGTGTAAGTGCACGCTGCTCCCTTCCACGGAGCAGGAATTCAGTGCCTTCAGGGTGACGTTTCACCTTCCTGTCGTCTGTCCAGAAAGCCCAAATAGCTCACGGAGACCTTTTTTTTCCTTCTCACTGATTGCATCTGCTCAGTCAGTTTGTTTACCCCAGATAAGGATTGGTACATTGCATAGTGTTTCATCCATCATTAAAGCATTAAGCTCATCTTTCCATTGTTATGTGTGAGCCAAGCAGAGCAAAACTCTATAGAACATTTTAAGAAATCTGAACTTTGCCCCAAAGCACTAGAAAATGACAAAATGGCTATAAGAAAGAAAGAAAAGGAGAGGGATTTTTTGAAAATATAACTCCAGCTTTTGGGTACATAAATAATTGGATAGTAATCTACCCTTTTCCTTGTTAAACCTCATCTCTTCTTTCCAAGATCTGGCTTTTATACTCCCAAAGCATCCACATGTCTATATTGACAAATTCAGCCTTTCCTGATACATTGATACTTCTGTCCTTTCTCTGATTGATATAGCAATCCTTCATATAAATTAGGGGCAAGTGGAAAGTGCTCTAAGTGGAAATGGTTTGAGACTATCCCAGGACTCCTCTATTGAACAGAGAACAAATCTGAGAGCTGTAAGATTGCTTAACGTAGGTTTTTAAGGAGCAGAAACAATACCTAAGATTTCAGACTAGTGATTCTTATGAAGGACACCTAGACTTTCCCTCTTTTTAGACTGAAGCCATCTTAACAATTTTGAGATGGAACTTAAGACTGTCTGGAGTCTATAAACCAATTTCTCAGGAACAATTTGGTTTGGAGCAAAAGAATAAAGATTTTTTAGTTAAATTAACAATAACAAAATGTCAAAGCATTCAGTCGTTTCAAACCAGTAAGTCCAAGGCAATTAAAAGAGAAAAAAGGAACTAAGCTAATGAGCAAAAGATATAAATTCTTAAAATAGGTATTGCTGATTCCAAAACTAAGTATCTCTTTGTTGATATAGCTTCAGTTATTGTATTTAACTATGGAAAGTAATGTCATTCTTAATATAGGGACTTAATAAATTATAATATTACATTCTCCAAAAATCTAAAGTATATTGGTTTTTATATATTAATAACTTATGTGATCTTCTTTTGTATGAATATAGATATTTCTGAATATTTTGGCTGGACCGTCTAAGAAGTAGTCTGAATTAATGAGCCCTGGTTATTTGAAAGACATCAGTCTTTCCAAGAGACAATGGAATAGATATAAATGATCACTTCCACTAAAAAATTCATCCTGCAGATGTACAGTATAGCAAGGAAATCTTGAACAAACCCATGAGAGGAGAAATTTATTGTCAGTCTGGTAGTCCCTAGTTTGAGTTACTGGTAGTCAATAACATGCATAAATTAATTCTTTCAATACTCTCTTGTACTTGTTAAAGCTCTAAACAATTTGGAATATCTCTCTGGAGCCCTGTTTTTCTACTCAGCTTGTTTTCTATAAAGATGTTATTCTCTCTTTAAAATAATTATCAGGAAACACATTCACTCTCAAGTTTCTGGTGGAATTTCTTTGTTGAAATGACATGCAAGTTATAATATGCACTGTGATGTAGACAGTTAGTCATGTGTCTCATCATAGGTGCCTGCTATCCCAACTTCAGAGGAATCTGTAACATCAGTTTTACAGCAAGACAAACGTATAAGTGGAAAGAGTAAAGAAGAGAAAGAGGAGAGGAAAAGAACTTTTATTACCATTTTTTTGTAACCATGAAATATATTAAAAATCTAAATCCTTTTTGGGGTAGACACCCTCAAAGATAGCCCCCAAGATTTTTGCTTCCTGGTATTCATGCTCTATGGAATTCCTGCTCTTGATTCTGAATGGGACCTGTGACTTTGGCAAATATCATGATCGTAATAGTGTTCCATAAGATTTTAACCCATTTTGCCAGAAGATATTCTCTGTTGAAGGCTTGAGGACAAACGGTTATACTGAGAAGACCCACATGGCAAGAAACACATGCTTATTGGCCAGCAGTTAGCCAGCAAGAGACTCAAGCTCTCAGTCCAACAGCCCACAGGGGACTAGATGATGACAACCACCGTGAACTTGTAGATGGATCCTTCCTCATCTGAACTTCAGATGAGACTGTAGCTCTAACCTACACCTTGACTATAGTCTCGTGAGACCCTGAAGCAGAGAAAACCCATTAGGTTGTTCCAAGACCCAACAAACTGAGATAATAAATGTGCATCATTTTCAGCCACTAAATTGGTGGTGACATTGGTGTGTGTACGTATATGTAAAATATAATTATTTTGTATTAGACATCATAGTGGGTTATATAATTTCTACAGTATTTTATCTGGAAACTTGCCTTACATCTATGTTCCATTTCACCAATGATTTTATACTTGTTTTAAGTTGCACAAGTCGTATGTAATTGCTTTCCATATATGTATTATACTTGTGCTAAGTTGCTTCAGTCAAGCCCAACTCTTTGCGACCCTATGGACTGCAGCCTACCAGGCTTCTCTGGTCATGGGATAGGCAAGAATACTGTAGTGGGTTCCCCAGGGGATCTTCCCAACCCAGGGATTGAATATATTTACTTAATTATAGAATTTTATGTTGTTCTTTTCTTTCTCCTCTTGATGGAATTCAATGTATTTCTTAACAATTTTACTTATAATTTAAACTAAATAATCTCATATATTAAACAAACTGCTTAATTAAAAAACACTGCATGAGTAATATATATATTCATCTGGATTCTCATTCATTTATCTTGTAATTATAATTTGGAGCTGGAACACATGTTTAGAAGGGCATCATCATGACAATCCTGAAGATACAGATGAAATGTATGCAGTTGCCTCTGCCAAGTGTTCCATGGGGAAGGCCATGTGTATGTTAGTTTCCCTTGAAGAGTTTTCACACCACATGGGCTGTTAAATCCAGGCAAGGTGGCCATTATATCTGTAAATTCTATGTAGATTTTGTTTTTGTCTGCAAAGAGCTCACTCAGGCTCTAACAATCTCGTCATCTGCTTGTGCCAGCTGAAAGGTGGTTTTTCTAGTATTCAGTTTGCTGCACACTGGCCCTTTTGCTGTATTCTGCTTCAAGAGAAGGTCTCAATACCAGGACCATATGTGGAAAGGGTACAGTAAACCATCTTCTATCCCTGATTGTGGGCTGTGGTTTCCTCTCATCCCCTAACTGCAGAGAAGCTGCAGAAGTAGATTATGAAATTACTTTTTTTGGTTTTCAGTTTTCTTTATTCCTTCCCCATCCTTGGCAACTTTCTGTGGAGGCTTATTGAGGTCATTTGTGAATTTAAAATGTTTGATATATTCTATCTAACATTTCTAGTTATTTATATAGAGAGCTTTTCAAAGTATATGGTTTTCCATAAAGCCTTTTCAAGGTGTATGTGTTGGCTTAGCCTTGTCTTAAAGAGGTAAGAATTATTAGAGATTTGCATCTGATCTAACACAATCCTCCCTTTCTTCATAACAATCTCTTTTATTAAGTACAAAACTTTTCCATTCATAAGATGCTAGGCTCTCAATCAACTTACTGTGAATAATCAGTTGCCAGTGCAGAGACAGATAATAAACGTACATTAATAAAAAGATGTCCAAGTACATAGTATGATTCCATTTCTATGCAGTTCCAGAACATACAAAACCAATTAATGGTTACAGAATTCAGAATGGTGGTCACCTCTCATGTTACTAACTAGGAAGGGGTTCAAGGGAAACTTCTGGGATGCTTCAAAGTGATCAAGGTGGTAGTTACATAGGTGTTTACCTATGCAAAAATCCATCAAGCTATATACTTAAGGTTAATATTCTGTATGTTATATAAAAAAATATAAACTACACACATATCTATAACACATACACATTATAGCTTAATTTAAAAAAAGATTTTCAAAGTGTCTTCTATAAGTCATACTCAAAAAAATTTAGAGTCATTACTTTGATCCTAACCTAGCTATTTTTACTTTATTTTAGTTTTAAAAAGTTAATTGTTCACATAACTAGAACAAATAATCCTAAAATTCATATGGAACCCTAAAAGACCAAGAATTGCTAAAGCAATCCTGCAGATAAAGAACAAAGCAGGATGCATAAACCTCCAAAAATTCAGACAACGCTGCAAAGCTACAGTAATCAAAACAGAGTGGTATTTGCACAAAAACAGGCTTATAAAGCAACGGAACAGAATAGACAACCCAGAAATAAACCCATACACCTAGAGTCAACTAATGTTTGACAAAAGAGTTAAGAATATACAATAGGAAAAAGACATTCTCTTCAGCAAGTGGTGTTGGGAAAGTTGGACAGCCACCTGTAAATCAAGCTGGAACACACCTTCTCATCACACACAAAAAAATAGCTTAAAGACTGAAACATAAGACATGACACCACAAAACTCCTAGAGGGGAACACAGATAAAACATTCTCTAACAAAAATCATACCAATGTCTTCTTAGGTCAGTTTCCCAAGGCCATAGAAATAAAAACAAAACTAAACAAAAGAGATCTAATCAAACTTGCAAGATTTTGCACAACAAAGGAAACCAAAAACAAAGCAAAAAGATAACCTACAGACTAGGAGAAAATGTTTGCAAACTATGTGACTGGCATGGACTTAATTTCCAAAATATACAAACAGCTCATACAACTCAACAACAACAACAAAAAAACCCAATTAAAAAAATGGGCTGCTGCTGCTGCTGCTGCTAAGTCACTTCAGTCGTGTCTGACTCTGTGCGACCCCATAGACGGCAGCCCATCAGGCTCCCCCGTCCCTGGGAGTCTCCAGGCAAGAACACTGGAGTCAGTTGTCATTTCTTTCTCCAATGCATGAAAGTGAAAAGTGAAGGTGAAGTCACTCAATTGTGTCCGACTCTTCACGACCCCATGGACTGTAGCCTACCAGGCTCCTCTGTCCATGGGATTTTCCAGGCAAGTGTACTGGAGTGGGTTGCCATTGCCTTCTGCCAAAAAATGGGCAGGAAATCTAAAAAGATATTTCTCCAAAGAAGAAATACAGGTGGCTTGATGGGCACATGAAAAGCTGCTCATTGTTCATTTTAGAGAAAGGCAAATCATAACTATAATGGAGGACCACCTTACACTGGTCAGAATGGCCATCATCAAAAAGTCTACAAATAACAAATGCTGGAGAGGGTGTGGAGAAAAGGGAACCCTCCTAGATTCTTGGTAAGAATGTAACTTGGTGCAGTCACTATGGAAAACAGCATGGAAGTTCCTCAGAAAATTAAAAATAGAATTATCATATGATCCAGAAATCCCCCTCCTAGGCAAATATCCAGACAGAACCATAATTTGAAAAGTCACATGCACGCCTGTCCATCCATGTTCAGAGCAGCACTATTCACACTAGCCAAGGCACGGAAACAAACCAAATGTCCAACAGCAGACGAGCGGGTAAAGAAGACGTGATACGCACACACAAAGGGATACCGCTCAGCCACAAAAATTACAAAACAATGCCATCGGTAGCAACATGAAGGCAATTAGAGATTGTCATACCAAGTGAATTAAGTCAGAAAGAAAAAGACAAACGGTATCATTCACATGTGGAATCTAAAATATGACCCAAATGAACCTACCCATGAAATAGAAACAGAAATTTATAACCCCTTAGGTGGTTGACAAAGGGGAGGGGCTTAGGGGAGGGACTGAGTGGGAGGCTGGGATTAGCAGATATAAACTATTATTTATGGAACAGATAAACAAGGTCCTACCATACAGCACAGAGAACTACATGCAGTATCCTATGATAAATCATAACGGAAAAGAGCATTAAAAAAGAACATATATACGTATGTATGTATGTATGTGTGTGTGTATAACCGAATTATTTTGCTGAACAGCAAAAATGAACACAACAGTGTAAACCAACTATACTTTAATAAAAGATACTAAAACTGAAAAAAGTTGCTTGTTTTCTCAACAGCTAAATCCCAACAATTATAAGAATTAATGACTTCTAGAACTGGAGGCTGGAATCAGGATACATTATTAATCCATCCCAGTCACTGTTCTCCTGTTTCTAGGCAAAGCCCTATAATCCTTTTGAACATGGCTAATCTGGTAGCCATCACCAATCAATTAGGGTGGGAAAGTGAAAATAGATCCACTTGGGATACCTGAACTGGATGATCTCTAAGGGCAAACCAGTCTCATATTTTATGTCTATGACTGACTTATATTGCTCATCTATCAGTAGTCTACACATACGGCATTTGACAGAAAGTGAATATTCACTGATGATCTTTTGTTTTTCAAAGCAAGACTTACTTTTTATGTAATTATGATGGTGTGTTAATTGTCTACCTGCATACAAATTTGTTCTTAAAATCTAGCATCCTACTGGTTTCCCTTCAAATTCAGTCATTACTAGGATGGTGATTATACTGACTGAAATTCCAGTACACTACACGAGGTTAAAGAAAAAAGAAAACCTAACAAAACCATTGCCTCATATATATAATCATCTGAGACTACTGCCATCCAACCCAAGGTTTGCACCCGTCATACCATCCCTTTTTCTCTTTGTTTTCACCAGAAGCTCTGTACATCTGGATGAAGCACCCCCATGGCTTTATTATATTCTTAGCAGAGACCATAGAGGTATGAGGGGAAGTGACAGAAAACTCTCTTTTGCTGTGCCTGGTCTGTGATATCAAATAACTTAGAAGACTTGAACCTTGAATTGGAAAACTTGAACCATTTATTTGCTCAAATTCCTTTCTAAGGAAGATCTCAGGGAAGAGTCAAATTTCAGACTCAATTTATTTTGTCTTTTTGTTCCCTTTGGTGAAGTCCTTGCTTTTCCATGACAAATTATGAATCCTTAAAAATAATGGCTCTGATATTTATATTGACACATCCTTACACTTTTAACCTTCATGTATATCATCTTCTGAAAGAAAAAGGTTCTAGAAAACTGAATTCATGTAATAATATATATTTTGCCAATTTTTATAAAGCACAGAATGTTTTAGTTTGAATTCCACACAAAGAGAGCTCAAGAAAAGGACTTGAGGACTGGGTGTGCCATTCATGTTGTTGTTGGTTGTGTCAGATATAGATTATTACATTTGATCCCACTCCAAACCGTGTATAGATCAGGAGACTTGAGTTTCAGAGAGAAAACAAGTGATAAATTAGAATTCAAACTCAGCTGTGTGTGCCCAGGGAACTGAAGAGTTGCTCTAACAGCCGAACGTTCATCCTGGACCAGCTTCCATACGTGATCTTAGGCAAATCACTCAGCCTGTGTGGACCTCAGGATCCTCAACAGTGAGAACACAGTTCTGTTTTGCCTCCCAGATATGGCTGCTACAAAGACCAAAATATCAATGAGCCTGTTTGATACTTGGTTGTGACAGCCACTGTTTAAAAAAAAAAGGGGGACTTCTGAGGTGGTTCAGTGATTAAGAATCCACCTGCCAATGCAGGGGACACAGGTGGCATCCCTGGTCTGGGAAGATTCCACTTGTCAAGGAGCAACTAAGCCTAGGCTCTAGAGCCCTCAACAAGAGAAGCCACAGCAATGAGAAGCCAGCACACTGCAACTAGAGAATAGCCCTGCTCACAGCAGCAGAGCAAAGCCAGCGCACAGCAACAAAGACCCAACTCAGCCAAAAATAAATAAATGAATAAAGACAATTGGAGGAAAAAAACAAAAACCTGGACTGCAGCATAGTGATCATCTCAGGGTGGAAAGTTCCAGTTGCCCCATCACTCATGAATATGTGTCAAGGATGTGTTGTGTGTTTCTGGGTCCTCTGCAACAGAATGCACAGCTTCAAAAACAAAGAGAAAACCAACTTTATCCTGTCACAATTTTGTTGTTAACTGCACAAAGAAACTGACATCTTTCTATGTGTGAATAAGGAGGTCAATTTAACAAAGGGCCTAAGCAGGGGACATTTGGCCACTGATGTGTGCACCCCTGGCTTTTCTGCCCTAAAAATGCATCTAGTTTCTCAGGGTGCCCACCGTCATTTAGGATCCGAGAGCCCCTGCCTGTGTGTCCTAGATTTCTTTCTTTAACAACAGGTGCCTGCATTACTGAGAGATGGTTTTATTGCATCTTGATGTCATGACTGCAGCTGCTGGTATATAAATAAACTGGAAGCCACCCTGGGGCTTTTTAAAAGCCTAAGACCTACAAAGAAGATATGCCTTAATATGTCTTAGATTTTTTAACAGAGAAGGAGAATGAAAACTTCCACTGAAACTAACTTTTAGTATTTCAACTCAGATTCAATGCCAGACATTTCTTTCCAGACATCACATGACCATTACAGGAGGAACGAATTAAGTGTAGGCCATGCTGGTGTGAGCTAAACTAGAGTAGCCACTTAAGTTTTTGCAGATGTGTGGATTTCACTCCAATAGTATCATTTCTCGATATTCTTCCTTTCCTACTCTCTGACTTTTGCACCATGTAACACAGAGAAATTACAGTTATTAACAGGTTGGTCCATTTGTTGGCAGAGGAAATTCTAAAAGTCTTTCATTTAACAAAATACTTCTCATTTGCATTCAACAGGATGAGAGAAGAAAAGATTGAAACCCTTGAAAAACTATTATGTCTGTGCATTACCTAGGTTCTTAATTTTTTACTGGATAGATTTGTGTGTGTGTGTGTGTGTGTGTGTGTGTGTGTGTGTGTGTGTGTGTGTATTTTCTCTCTCTCCATTGCCAAAACTATGAGATTGAATTTGGTGGTGCAGTCTCTAGTCTGTAACTAATGGGAAAATTAACTATGGCTCTGGGGAGCTTTTAAAGACTGGCTACAACAATGCAGTATTACATTCTGCCACCATCCAGTCTTTGAGAATGGAAGGAATTGAATTTTAAGTAACTCTTTCAATACCTCCTTTTCAATACTTGTTTAATAGTACATGTCCTTTAACCAAAGAACACAGATGGTACAATGAGGTTTTAATTAGATTTCACGTTCGATACAATTAGCTACAGTTGCAAATGTAAAATGTACAAGAGAGCATTAAGAAATAACTTTATCAAGTCACTTTAATTTGTTAGGTCACTGGCCTTCCCGGATTGCTGTGGGCACACAGCTTAAGATAACAGTGTCATGAATTCCTATTTAAAACATATGCCAGTGGTTAAAATTGGGTCTGATTTGCAGGTTCAAAAATGGTCTTTCTTGACTTCTCTTCTTACAAAAATATGAATAAAGACGAAATCTCTCAAACACAGATGGAAAAGCTAATTTTGGAATTTGGAGAGAACTTATTCTAACAATGAGGCCAATTGGGCTGGATTAGAAATTAAAACACAGCCACAGATGTATCTGAAATACACCTCATGACATAAGTAGAACTTTCTTCATGAGACAGGATTTGGGAGGTAGATGGGGAGCAGCGCCAAAGTATGTCTCCCACGGTTTTGCCTTCATGAAACAGTAAAAAGTGTAAATAATAAAAAATAACATGCCCACTGCACCTCTCCTACCCTTTTACCTAACGTGTGTTGCCTTCTGGGCTGTCTGAACACCGTTCTACCTCAAGAGTGCCTCTTACTTCTATCCCCTCATCTTCAGTTTTGATGTTGTTCGGTGACTCAGTCGTGTTCCAGCTCTTTGCAACCACATCAGGGTTTTCTGTCCTTCACTATTTCCTTGAGTTTGCTCAAACTCATGTCCACTGAATCTGTGATGCCATCCAACCATCTCATCCTCCGTCATCCCCTTCTCTTCCTGCCTTCAATCTTTCCCAGCATCAGGGTCTTTACCAATGAGTTGGCTGCTTGCATCAGGTGGCCAAATTATTGTATTGGAACTTCAGCTTCAGCATTAGTCCTTCCAACGAATATTCAGAGTTGATTTCCTTTGGGATTGACTGGTTTGATCTTCTTGCTATCCAAGGGACTCTCAAGTCTTCTCCAACACCCTAGATCGAAGTATTAATTCTTCGGTGCTCAGCCTTTTTTACTGTCTAGCTCACATCCATACGTAACTACTGGAAAAACCATAGCTTTGACTAGATAGACATTTGTAGGCAAAGTAATGTCTCTGACTTTTTAATGTCTCATCTAGGTTTTTCATAGCTTTTCTTCCATGGAGCAAGTGTCTTTTTAAATTACATGGCTGTAGTCACCATCTGCAGTGATTTTGGAGCCCAAGAAAATAATGTCTGTCACTGTTTCCACTGTTTCCCCATCTATTTGCCATGAAGTGATAGGACCGGATGCCATGATATTAGTCTTTTGAATGTTGAGTTTTAAGCCAGCTTTTTCACTCTCCTCTTTCAGTTTCACCAAGAGGCTCTTTAATTCCTCTTTGCTTTCTGCCTTAAGGGTGGTGCCACCTACTTATCTGAGGTTATTGATATTTCTCCCCACAATTTTATTTCAGCCTATGCTTCATCCAGCTTAGCATTGTGCATCTTTACTTTAAAATATATTAATTCATAACAAGAATCAGGGAGCAGATAGGCTGGGAAGTAGCGCAGGGATAGTTAGACAGCAAGGCACTACACCTTGACCGGTGGTCCCTCCTACGTTTGAAGCAGGAGGTGCTGCGTGAAGCAGCATGTTAGCAGGGCAGGCAAAGGCGGTGACAGTCCACATACTGTGTCATCTCAGAGGCACAGAAGGCGGGGACGGCAATGACTTCACGGCAGCCGATCAGAAACAGATGGAGTGAGACAGAGGAAACATCTCTGACGACAAATCAACTCTGGCTGACAGTGGGAGACTTCAGTTGCTGCGTTTAGAAAAAGCTCTGGGGCTTTCCCTGGTGGTCCAGTGGTTAAAACTCTGCGCTTCTACTGTAGGGGGTGCAGATTCAATCCCTGGGTGGGGGGGGTGGGGACAAAGATCCCACATGCCCAATGGTACAGCCAAAAGATAAATAAATACATAAAATTTTAAATTAAAAAAAAAAAAAAAGCTTTGTATCTCCCTCTTTAGAATGAAGAGTTGTGTGATAAAATATGTCTCTGTCATGGGTGAAGGAGGGGTGACTGATTGTAAAGATCCTTGTTTTTAAAAATCACCTAAATAGTCCCTCATAAAATTTGGTTAAATGAATGAAGGCATACACATTGTAATGATAAATCACATGCGTCAACTTGACTAGACCATGAGGTACCCATAGGTGGTTAGGTATTATCCCAGGGTATCTGGGAAAGTGTTTTTGCCCGAGATTGACATTGAAATCAAAGGACTTTCAGTGAAGCAGACCGTTCTCCATAATGCAGGATAGCCTCATCTAATCAATTGCAGGTCAGATTAGAACAAAAAGATCAGTTCTCCCTTGAGTTTGAGAGAATTCTCCAGCTGACTTCCCCTGGATTTCATCAGCAGTATTGACTCTTCCTGACTGATGGCCTTTGACCTTGAACACCAGCTCTCCCTGTGTCTACTGCACCACAGGCTGCAGATTTTACCAACCCTCATACTCACGTAAGCAAATTTCTTATAATAAATCTCTCTCCATATATATATACACATATATATACACACACAAATATATATGCACACACACATATATGGTTCTTAATATGTAACATAAACATTATTGGTTCTGTTTCTCTGGAGAACCCTTTACATACATTAACAAAGAACATCTTATTCTGAAAATCACATTGTGAAGAATATTTAAGCTCAGAAAACCTTATTTGATGTCAAGTATAAAGGATGAAAACCAACACTCTCCATATAACATTATTGCATTTTATAATATTTATATGTAAATACAAAGAAGGCGTGAAAGGAATTTAGCAATTATGAATAGTGGTCATCTCTGGGTATTAGAATTACTGGATGATTTCATTTTTTCAATTGTCCTGATTTCTAAATTCTCTATAGTGAATGCACACTGCTTCCAAGTCAGTAGGAAAAATGCTATTACTTTTTTAAAAAATGTAAGCAGCTTAAAAGTCAAGTATCATGGTTAAAATTTTGCTGCTTGCAAACAAGAACAGAGAGTAATCAGTTCCCACAAGAACAAAAACAAAGCTTATGTCAAAAAACTGAAGTCGCACTTTCCTTCAGCAGGTATCCTACCTGAGCAGATGGTATTTAAGAAAGAAATCACTGCATCCTAATGGGAGGCAGAGATACAATTTTCCCAAAAGGTGACATTAAAAACAGATGACATTAGGGGGCATCCCCATGCCTTCTTTTCAGTGGTTCACTCTACATATTTGTAGCTTTGTTTTCAGAGGACCAAACATCCCTAATCTCCAGGTCCTGGTAACTGTGTAAAACATAGGACACTACACACTGCTCAGAATAGCCATCATTAAAGAGTCTACAAATAACAAATGCTGGGGAGGGTGTGGATAAAAGACAGCCCTCCTATAGTGTGGTCGGAATGTAAACTGATGCTGCCACTATGGAAAACAGTACGAAGGTGACTTAAAAAACTAAAAATAGAGTGATCTAGTAATTTCATTCTTGAGCATATACCCGGACAAAATTATAATTCAAAAAGATACACGTACCCAATGTTCTCAGCAGCTCTACTTATAATACCCAAGACATGACAACAACCTAAACATCAACTGACAGATGATGAAAAGATGTGGTGTGTGTGTGTGTGTCTGTGTCTATGTCTGTGTGTATGTATACAGAATATGAATATATTTAGAATTTAGTATTTAGGATATTTAGAAGCAGGTGACGTGAATGAGAAGACTGGCAAAGAGGTTGGAGGAGAAATAGGTCTTGGAGTTTAAAGAGTCAAGGAAGGAGAGAATTTCAAAGACAAGAGAAGGATTGGTCAAAGGGAAGACAGTAGCTTTAGAAATTGGATTTTTTTAAATATGTATTTAAGTGCTTCTATGAGAGGAACTGGGAGACGCAGCTTCGATTCCTGGGTTGGGAAGATCCCCTGGAGGAGGAAATGGCAACCTACTCCAGTATTCTTGCCTGGGAAATCCTAAGGAGAGAGAAGCCTAGCGGGCTACAGTCCATGGAGTCACAAAGGGTTGGACACAACTGAAGCAACTGAGTATGAACATATGTGTGTGTGTGTGTGTGTTCAGTTCAGTTCACTTCAGTTGCTCAGTCGTGTCTGATTCTTTGTGACTCCATGGACTGCAGCATGCCAGGCTTACTTGTCCATCACCAACTCCCAGAGCTTATTCAAACTCATGTGCATCGAGTCAGTGATGCCATCCAACCATCTCATCCTCTGTCGTCTCCTTCTCCTCCTGACTTCAATCTTTCCCAGCATCAGGGTCTTTTCCAATGAGTCAGCTATTCGCATCAGGTGGCCAAAGTATTGGAGTTTCAGCTTCAACATCAATCCTTCCAATGAACACTCAGGACTGATTTCCTTTAGGATGGACTGGTTTGATCTCTTTGCAGCTCAAGGGACTCTCAAGAGTCTTCTCCAACACCACAGTTCAAAAGCATCAATTCTTTGGTGCTCAGCTTTCTTTATAGTCCAACTATCACATCCATACATGACTAGTGGAAAAGCCAAAGCTTTGACTAGATGGACCTTTGTAAGCAAAGTAATGTCTCTGCTTTTTAATATGCTGTCTAGGTTGGTCATAACTTTCCTTCCAAGGAGCAAAGCATCTTTTAATTTCATGGCTGCAGTCATCATCTGCAGTGATTTTGGAGCCCCCAAAATAAAGTCTCTCACTGTTTCCATTGTTTCCCCATCTATTTGCCATGAAGTGATGGGACCAGATGCCATGATCTCAGTTTTCTGAATGTTGAGTCAAAACTTAAAAAAGTTTTAAGCCAGCTTTTTCACTCTCCTCTTTCACTTTCATCCAGAGGCTCTTTAGTTCTTCTTTGCTTTCTGCCATAAGGGTGGTGTCATCTACATATCTGAGGTTATTGATATTTCTCCTGGCAATCTTTATTCCAGTTTGTGCTTCATCCAGCCTGGCATTTTCATGATGTACTCTGCATATAAGTTAAATAATCAAGGTGACAATATTCAGCCTCGACGTATTTCTTTCCCAATTTGGAACCAGTCTGTGTTCCATGTCCAGTTCTAACTGACGCTTCTTGACCTGCGTACAGATTTCTCAGGAGTATTGTATGCTTGACCTGCATACAGATTTCTCAGGAGTGTGTACTGTTAGGGAAATTAAATGACAATAGCCTTGTTCAGGCTTCAGAGACAAAGAAAGCAGCACAGACCTCTGACCTTGCTTTCGACCGACCTGGACACCGCCCTGACTATATGCGAGTTGTAAAGGCAAACTGCATGACACCCTAATGGCAGAAAGCAAAGAAGAACTAAAGAGCTTCTTGATGAAGGTGAAAGAGGAGAGTAAAATAGCTGGCCTATAACTCAACATTCAAAAAATTAAGATCATGAAATCCCATCCTATCACTTCATGGCAAATAGATGGAGAAAAAATGGCAATGCTGGCAGATTACATTTTGGGGGGCTCCTAAATCACTGAGGACAGTGACTCCAGCTACGAAATTAAAAGATGCTGGATCCTTGGAAGAAAATCTATGACAAACCTAGACAATGCATTCAAAAGCAGAGACATCACTTTGCCGACAAAGGTCCATATAGTCTAAACTATGGCTTTTCCTGTAGTCATGTCTGGATGTGAGAGTTGGACCTTAAAGAAGACTGAGCACTGAAGAGCTGATGCTTTCAAACTGTGGTGTTGGAGAAGACTCTTGAGAGTCCCCTGGACCACAAGGAGATCAAATCAGTCCATCCTAAAGGGAATCAACCCTGAATATTCATCGGAAGGACTAATGCTGAAACTAAAGCTCCAATACTTTGGCCACCTGATGTGAAGAGCCGACTCGTTAGAACAGACCCTGATGCTGGGAAAGATTGAGGGCAGGAGGAAAAGGGTGCCACAGAGGATGAAATGGTTGCATGGCATCACCGACTCAATGGACATGAGTTTGAGCACAGTCTGGGAGACAGTGAAGGACAGGAAAGACTGGTGTGCTGCAGTCCTGGGGTCGCAAAGAGTGGGACACAACTTAGTGACAACAAGTGGAGGGGTCCAGCCAACCACGCCTGGGGCTGCACAACCTTCCCAGATTTGAAGACAAAACAAACAGTGTTGTAAAGAAAGATTAACATAGAACCAGAGGTGCAGTGTGCTCTCTTGCGGACTGGGATTATAACTGGCAATCCCCAAACTGCAATTTTGAAGTCTTGCCCATGGAGCCAACTGGGACCCCCGACTGCTGTTACGTGGGACTTCCCAGCACTGTTTGAGTTTGGATGTCCTTCAAAACCCAATTTGCTGATGTATGAGCAGTTATTCTCCCTTACCGTTCTATTTCTCTTTCCTTTTAATGACTGTATATTGAAAGTAAGATAGATATTCTCTATTACACATTGATTCTCTTTTCTTTTAATGATTGTGTATCTAAAGTAAGACAGATCATTTTGTATGAAATGCTGGAATTGCTTATTTGTGTATAATGATTAAAACGAATCCTTTGAACCTAAGACGAAAGTTAAAACATTTGGCAAAACAATGTATAGACACACATGCATACATATGTGTGTATATATACACATGCACACACACACACACACATACACGCACACATACATACATACAATGCATGATTACCCAGCCATTAAAAAGAATGAAGTGACATTTGCAGTAACAGAGATGGACTGAGAGACTGTCATGCTAAGCAAAATATGTCAAAGAGAGAAAGAAAACACCATATGATATCACTCACATGTGAAATCTAACATACAAATGAACACATCTACAAAACAGAAACAAACCCACAGACACAGAGAACCAACCTGTGGTCGCCAACGGGAGGGAAGGGTTGTGAGTTTTGGGATTAGCAGTACAGACTATTCTATGTAGGCTGAATAAACAACAAGGTCCTACTGTACAGCACAGTGAACTATTCAATATCCTGTCATAAGTCACAATGAAAGACTATAAAAAAGAATATATATATATATATGTATAACTGAGTCACTTTGCTGAGCAGCAGAAATTAACACAATATTGTAAATCAACTATACTTTAATAAAACTTTTTTATAAAGGGATAATAAGCAAGGTCAGCAAAACAGAAAACAACACAGGACACTAAAACATCAGAGGAAAAAAGATTACTTGTTTCCTACTCTGAGGTTGCGATTTAATGTTTTTTAACAGGTGATTGGGACATAGTTTACTGTACAACCTAGTAAAACTTCCTTCCCTGCCTACTCCTCTTTCTAACTTTTTTACTACTAAAATAACACCATTTACTCAAAGTCTAAGTTTTGTGTGTATTTACATGTGAAATACACATGCATATCTACACGGACACATATATAGATATTTTCTGTCTTCTTTAACCTTCTCTTACCCTCGTCCCTTTTCACTAATTTTATCTCCTTTGCTTCTCAATCTGTAAATGAATGAAAGAGCTGTGTATGCTGGTGTTTGCTTTAAAAAATCCAGGACAGGCTTATAATGTTACCAAACACAAGTTCATATGTCCAATGCACAGTGAGGCCAAACAAACCAAAATGTCAGATTTGGGGGCAGAGAAAAGTGTATTATAGGGCCAAGCAAGGAGAATGTGTCATTTACGCTCAAAAACCCTGGACTCCCCAGTGGTTTGGGGGGAGAAGTTTTTAATAGGCAAAATTTGGACTGAGGGCTACAGGGTGTGTGGCTTTCTTCTGATTGATTGGTAGCGAGATAGCAGAGTGACGCTCCAGGACACTTGTGCTCAGCCTGAAGTTACCATCCTCTACCTGGCTGGGTGGGGGCCTGAGTACCTACAGAAGAACTCAGAGATATATTATGTATATTCCCTGAGTGGGAATCAGGACCCTGCCCCATGACTGCACTATTGTTTCTCCACTGCTCCTCTCTTATTCTTGCGTTCCTTCCCTTCTCTGATTAGCAGCTGTTTGAATCTGCTCTTTGGAACTCCAGAAAGGTCTAGGAGGTTGAATGTACCTATTTCCTACAAATAAGAAACTGGTGGGTGGGGTAGGGAACAGACGGATCTGTACTCTGGAGCCCCACAGAGTTCTGCTTGGTTTCACTCCAGAAGTTGAAAGATGCAAGGAACGTTCCCCTCCCCTCCCCCACCAGAGATTCTGGAGGGAACTGGGCTCTGCTAACAGCTTAATTTAGGCCAAGTGAGACTGATTTTGAACTTCTGGTCTCCGAAACTGTGATAAGATAAATTTCTGTGGTTTTAAGCCACTGTTTGTGGCAATTTGTCCTGGAAGCTCTAGGAAAGTAACACGTGCTGTGTGAAGTCGCTTCAGTTGTGTCTGGCTCTGTGCGACCCTGTGGACTGTAGCCACCAGGCTCCACTGTCCGTGGGATTCTCCAGGCAAGAGTACTGGAGTGGGTTGCCATGCCCTCCTCCAGGGGATATTCCTGCCCCAGGGATCGAACCCACATTTCTTATGTCTCCTGCATTGGCAGGTGGGTTCTTTACCATTAGCACCACCTGGGAAGCCCAGGTAAGTAATATAGGGTGCAGCTAAATTCTGTGGCTGGCGTCAGGTAGAGGGGACAAGTACCCCCTCCGAAGTTCTAATCCCTTCAAGCCCGTCAGATCTCATTTTCAATTTCATAGATCCAATTGGCTGCTGGAGTGGACCTTCAGGAAAGCCTCTGAAGTTGAAAACGCATTCTCCTAAATGCCTGCGAGTGTAATGAGGTATGGATATCTCTACCTGCCTGCCAGAACACAACACCTGCATGTTCTGTGTGCTGAGCAACCCACAGGCAGAAAACACACACACAAACGCACACACACACAAAATCTGAAGACGATCCTACACACATCCCCTTGTATTCTTTGTATCTGTGTTTCCCAGCCAAGCAATCCTATCCAATTGTTCTTCCCTTACATACCTATTCTTACGGAATGAATTCATATGAAAAAGTGAGGTCTGACCTATGTCCCAGATTTCACTCTGAACCAACCTAAGTCTTTTGATTGTTATTCAAGTTTATGACACCCTTTTTGACCTCCTGAAGACCTAAAATATATGTCAAGTATGTAAATCTGTATATAAGGGCTGATATTTTATATAGACCTTTTTGTTTTTTCTATTTAGAAGAAAGGATGATTTTAACACTGACCCTGAGGTTTAAGAAATCCATGAAAAGTATTTCGTCTTTACACTTTCTATTTCAAAGTTCCTGAAGACGAGTGTTAAAGGAAATGGCTATTTTGATAATGAATGTTCCTGTGAGGAAAGAATCTCAGGCCCCCTCCCCTGCGCTGTGCCAGTGGGCTGTGTGTGCGCCCAGGTAGTGTGAAATTCCCTTTGTCACATTGACCTCTGCTGGATGGAATGTCTCACCAGCTCAGGGCAGCTCAGAAACTTTATCCCGTTGCCTAAGGCTCTGGTCTAAAACCCTGCTGGACACTGACATATATACGCTACCGTAAGTAGAACAGATAGCTAGTGGAAAGCTGCTGTAAGCACAGGAACCTCAGCTGGGCACTCTGTGACAACCGAGAGGGGTGGGATGGGGGTGGGTGAGAGGGGGGTTCAAGAGGGAGGGGATGTATGTATGTATATACGGCTGATTTACTTGTACATCAGAAACTAACACAATATTGTAAAGCAATTATCCTCCAATTAAAAAAAAATAAAACCCTGCTAGAAAGCAGAGGGGACATAAAGAGGCAGAGGGAAATACGGTGTGGGAGGAAGGAAGGAGAGGAAAATGGATGCAGGTAGTGAAGGCCAGAATACAGCAAGGCAGAGGGAAAAAGAAGGGAAATGCAAGAGGCAAAATGTTTGAAGTGCTGAGGAAGAAAACTCACAACCTGGACATTCTTCAGCAATCTGCGCCTCCTCAAAAACGGACAGAGCAGTTCTGCTACCAAAGCAAACAGTTGGGTCTGCTTGCCTGTGTGCAATAAAGCCATCTACTGGGTTGTGGCGAAGGAAAGTGTAGTGCTTATTGCAGATGCTAAATAAGGAGTCCAAGGCAGCTGGTGCTCAAAAAGCCTGAACTCCCCAATGGGCTTCAGGGAGACGATTTTTTTGGCTTTTGTCCTGTTTGAATTTACTATTATTTATTTATTGAAGCATAGTTGATTGCATGTTAGTTTCAGATATACAGTAGAGCAATTCAGTTATATGTGTGTGTGTGTGTGTGTGTGTGTATCCATATATATACATATTCTTTCTCAGATCCTTTCCCGTTAGGGATCATTACAAAATACTGAGTTTAGTTCCTTGTGCCACACAGTGAGTCCTGTTGGTTACCTATTCTATACCCAATAGTGTGTATATGTTAATCTCAGCCTTACGGAAACATTTTTAAAGGCAAGATGAGGGAGTGGGGTCAGCAGGGTATGTTAAAAGTCCTGATTGGCTGATAGTGAGGTAATTAACTGGTCACAGGGTGGTGTCACAGGGGTTAGCATCATCAGTCCTCAGGTCTGGGGTTTATGCGCTCTTCATCATCAAGTACTTAACTTCTTTCATTTAGTGGGAGTTGTGTTAGGGGAAACACACTGACTGAAACTGCCCTGCCTGGCCAGGCACCATAGTAACCGTTAGCATGAATTATTTTACAATAGGATGTCCTGGTAAGGAATATGGAACTATTAGCCACAGCCAACCAGAAGAGTCTGGGAAAGGTCAAAAGGAGACACCACGTGCTCTTCCACCTTCCAGAATCCTTCTCGCTGGCATCCATCTTGGCTGGGCAATGTGTGTGCCACCAGGAAAGACCCAGAGTCAGAGTGAATGGTCAAGGACAACCCAGAAGCTGATCCCATCACCATAAAACCCGAGACTGTGGAGCCACGTGGCGGAGCAGTTCTCCTGGGGTCCCCTACCCTCCTGGCTCTCCACCGCTGCACCCCTTCCCAAGAAAGTCTCTTGCTTTGTCAGCATGTGTGTCTTCTTGGATGATTCATTTCCGAGTTTTAGACAAGAGCCCACTGGGCCCTGGAAGGGGTTTCCCCTTCCTGCAACAGTTTTAGCATCAGTGAAACAACTCAGGAAATGTGTGTCGGATACTGTTCTCTGGGTACCTCAGAGAGGAGCTGGAAGGAGGGGTTAATCCCGCTCAGTTATAATTTGGCGGTTGTCTAGTTAGTTTGATCATTTAACTAGTTGGAGACACCATCTACTATTTTGATTGTCTGTTTAGGTTGCCTGAATTACTCAGGTTGAATGTCTCCATGGACCAGGCATATGAGCACTTAGTCTGTCTCCACCTATTAATCATCCATTTCACTCTGGGCTTTGCAAACCCTGCCTGGAAGGAGCCAAAGTCAATGAATTTGATGAGGTGAGGTGTACACTGTGCCCATCGCCTCATGGACCTAAATCGAGTATTTCATGATGGAGCTGAGGACTGAACTTGAAAAAAACCCAACTGTATCTTCCAAAAGCCTGTGCTCCTTGCTCACAGCCTTTCAAGAGAGGGAAGTATAAGGGACTGTCAGGCCACCTCTTCCTCATGAGGCAGTTGCTCTGTGAGTGGCCAAAGTTTCTTCTCCCAACTTTTCAGCTTCCTGCCACTCCCGGGTCACTGGTTCCCGGTGTCCTGTAGGGGTGTTTCCACTGTGCAGCCCTGGGATTGAGAACGCCAATGCTGCTGGCAGCCTCGGGCTCCTGTCCTGAAGGCCACCTGAGGCGCTAGTCCTCCCGCCCCACGTTCTTCACCCTCAAAAGAGTCTGGCCAGCGGGGGCACCTTCTCAGGCTTGTTTTAAAAAAATCAGAAAAACAAAAACCTCACCATCCATCACTTCATGTTGTCTTCCTCTCTTTCTACTCTTTGCAACTTTATTCCCCCCACCTGGGCTCAGCATTCTGCCTTTGAGAGGTATGCTTCATAATGCGACTTGACTTAAATTATGACCCTGCCGCACTGTTTCTTTGAGCTGCTATTTCCCTGCCTGTTCCAGCCGGTGAGCACAATTGCTACAGCTCAATTATTAAAGAGATGCTAAAAATAGCCAAGTGCAAGGCTGTCGACAAAGAAAAATCATTCAAACGCAGCAAGAGACACAACCTGGGCAGCGAGCTCTCACTGTTATTAGATCCTTAATTCTCCCCACCCCCCCCTCCCTTTCTGCGTCTCTTTTCTCTCTTTCACCAATAATAAAGTAATAGGCAGCTTAAAAGGTCCCTTTTCTGTACCCACAGGAATTTGCATAAGCTGATGACTGCTTTGCCACTGCAAAGACTCCTTAATAGAAAAGAACAGTCTTAACTTTAGGAGCCCCTTGCAAAGCTGAGGTGTGGAGGAATTTATAAATGTTTCTTCTCCAGGCAGGTGGTGTGTGAGTCCCACCCAGGGAGGCCTGACTACCTCCAAAGTGTCCCTCCTCAGATGCATCCCTTTGAGCTGTTAAAATCAAGAGTTTTCCTCTTGGGGTTCATTTTACCAAAAAATGTAAATAGTAGACATTAGAAAAATGAGAAATATCAGAAAAGACAGCTGCAAGTCTGGAGAGTTAGAGTATTAGTATTTCCCACCCCTTTTCCCCAATATACTATGTGACACTGTTGAACACAAATTATCTGTCTGAGCTCTATTTTTCCTATATATTGTCAACTTAAAAACAAAACAAAACAAAACAAAAAAAAACAACTGCACAATGTTAGAGTTGAGAATTAAGGGAGTTAAGGTTTATTTGGGATGAAATGAGGACTATAGCCCAGGAGACAGCATTTCAGATAGATCTGAGAAACTGCTTCAAAGAGGTACAGGGGAAAGGTCAACATATACGTGGATTTTGGTGCAGGGGCAGTACATGCAATCAAGCACATATTTTTTGCAGAAGCTTTCTGCTAGTTCACAAGGAGAAGTTGTCACCGTGAAGGAATTCAGTGCTTTTCTAGATAATGAGGACATACAATAATTAGGCTCACAAAATCAGTTCCTGAAAATACCTAACTATCTGAAGCCCTGCTTTGCCGTTTTTTCCTTCTAGCACAGAGTGTCTCATTCCTGCTCTCTACCCTGAACTCCTTTCAGGGGGTGTTGAAAGTCAGCAGCTGCAGCAGCTCATGATTTAATAATGGCACGTGCCCATGGTAAGTGCCAATTTGGAGTTGACAGTACTCACTCACACACACACACGCACACATACACACGTTAACGGAATAGATTCCGTTTCTCACAAAAAAGAGAAGAAAGTTGTAGTTTGATTAGTTTGAGAGAACTCTAAAATTTTCTGTGCCCAAGTTTCTATGTATCACTTTTCCCTCCAGGGAATTTTCCCAGTTAGTCTAAGGAGAGAGGCTGAGAATTTGAGAAGAGAGCTGCTTCCAAGAGTCAAAGAGCCAGAAGAGCTTTCAGCAATCCCATAACACTGGGAAGCAAAAATTGCATTTCTGGTCAAGACATTCCAGGCTTAAGAGCGCAACACCCCAGAAAGAAGAGAAGTGAGTCCAGTATCTTTGGTCTCTTTTTCTCTGAACAGTTGCTGATGGTCGTTTCCCAGGGAGAGAGGCCCCAGAAGCTATTCAGACAATGGCTGAAAAACAAAACAGAATTTCAGCAGTTTCACAGTGCTGGGGATCGAAAAAATAGAGTTTAGTCAGATCCTGTCAAGGAGAAGGGACTCAATATGTCCTTCCGGTTCTCATTAGGAATTCCTGGTGAATTAACACCATAGTTAAATCAAGGTGGAAAGGGCCTTACCAGTACCTCAATTCTTACATAATGTTAAAGGAGAAGAGCACAGTTGGAGGAGTGGCATTACCTGACATTAAGAGCTACTCTGTGGGGACTTTCCTCATGGTCCAATGGTTAGGAGGTCGTATTGCAATGCAGGGGACAAGGGTTTGATTCCTGGTCAGGGAACTAGGAGTCCAGATGCCACAGGACAAATAAGACCACGTACCACAACTACTGAGCTTGTGCGCCAAAACTAGAGAGCATGTGTGCTACAGCTGAGACCCCATGTGGCCAGATGAACAGACAAATGGCTAAAAAAGACTTATTATAAAGCTAGAACAATGAAGATGGAATGATACGAATGAATGGACAGATTAATCAATGGAACAGAATAAAAATTCCAGAAATAGACTCCCATAAATAGAGTCAACTGTTGGGAGCTTGGGATCGACACACACACACACACACACACACACACACACACACACACACATAAAACAGATAATTAGTAAGAACCTACTGTATAGCACAAGGAAACTGGACTCAACAGTCTCTGATGACCTATATGGGCACAGAATCCAAAGAGGAAAATATATTGTAGATAGATAGAGTTGCTGTTCAGTTGCTCAGTTGTGTCTGCCTCTTTGCGACCCCATGGACTGCAGCATGCCAGACTTCCTTTGTCCTTCACCATGTCCTGGAGTTTGCTCGTGTGTGTATATATGTAACTGATTCACTTTGATGTATACCTGAGTTTAATGCAACCTTGTAAATTAACTATTCTTCAGTGAAAAATAATTTGAAAAACATATAGTCAACTGATCACTGAACAAGGAACAATGGCAACGCAATGGAACAATACATATATATGTATTATATATATATGGGTTTGTGACTCCTAAACAAAAAGTACTGGAACAACTAGAAATCCACACGCAAAAAAACAAAACAAACAAAAAACAACAACAAAAAAATGAATCTACACAGTCCTTACACTCTTAATATAAATTAACTTCACTTAAAAATTCATTGAGATTATATGAATAACTTGACAAAACTATTATTCAGTTCATTTTCAAAAAAAGAAAAAAAAAGGTGGAACTTGAACCTTTAGGAGTAAAAAAGAAGAACGAGGGCAGGATTTGGTGCAGAAAAAGAGAAACAGAGCAGTGAAAATGACCATGCAGTTGAAAAACAGATCTAAGAACTTATTATAACAGCTTATTGTATAATACAATTGGAATTTCAAGCAATGGGGAAAATAATCAATTCAATAAATTGTGTTTGGACAAGTTGAAGAGGTATGTAAGAATTCTATCTAACATCAAATTAAGTGTAGATGTATTAATATCCAACTGCAATAAAATACATTTATAAAAAATGAAAGTAGAGATGTAATTTTGGATTTCTGAAGATATTTCATATTATGAGAATAGACTGTGAAATCATAATATAAAATACTGCTAGATTTTATCACCTAAAAACGAACACTTCTCTTAATGTAAAATGCTCTGAGCAAATTTAAGAGTAAGTGACAAAATGAAAGATTTATTTAACAAAGAAGGGTCAATTTTAGAGATATTACATGATATGTGTATATATGTAAGCATGTGTATGTATGCACGCACACATATATAATCTCAAACACTTATTTACAAAAAAAAAAGGACTTCAGTAGGAAAAAATGGTGAAAGGATTTATACAAGTAACTAAACATAACTGTAAATCACTGTTAAATTTATAATGATATTTTCTTACAATAATTCAAAAAGTAGCAAAGCTACCCCATGTTCAGCTCTGACTTTTGGCTAAGATATAACTATTGATTAACCACTAGTGCCAGAGACAGAGCAAGGTAATACACAGACTCACATAAATTAGAATTACAAACTAGGGTGAACTTTGTAGAAGGCAATTGGCTGAAAGGTAACAGAAGCCTTAAAAATTCATATTCCCTTTAACCTAAAGTTCCATTTCTAAGTTTACTTCATTAAGTGATAAAGCAAAATATTCTTTGAAAATCTGTATAAAATAACAAAGGAGAATCTCTAAAGTAAAAGCAAACACTGGATAAGGAAAAATACATTAAAAAATATGATGAACTACTAAGAGACTTAAATACATAAACCTGTAAAAGGCAGTAGGTTGATATAGAAATTCATTATTTGCTATAAATTTATCTGAAAAAATAAAATTAGAAATAATCCCTAACATATATCATATAAAGCAAAAAAGAATGTACATAACAAACTAGTGTTTATACATGGTAATAGGCTGAACATATTTTTCTCTTATTTTTGCTTATATATTTTAAAATATTTTTTCTTCAAAACTTAATCATAAAGCACAATGAAGACAAACAAAGTTTGGTAAACTTTGATAAACATCATCTGAACAAACTGTGTATGTTAAGAACTAAGATACCCTATCTCGTGCTTATACTTTCAGTGAAAACACCCATAAACTGGTCACCATGTCACAGTGACTTCCTAAGACCTGATTTAACTTGCTGAGATGAAAAAAAACAAAAAACAAAAAAAAAACCAGAAGAGAAGCACAATTAATCCATCCATGTTTAAAACCTCCAGGGTCACCAATATTTAGTGACCCAAGAATTCTACAGTGTATCTGACTGCCACAGACACAAGCGTGAGAACTAAAATAACTCTAAGGATGAACTCATTGAGATAGCCAGTATCCACATCCATCCAGGAAGATATGTTTTCGCTGATTCTGGGAACAGCATCTGTACATTTCATGCTAGTATCTGGTGTGGAGATTTTTAAGAATTTCCCATCACCAGCTTACAGCTGTGCTCTTCCGCGAGGATGCTGAGTCCCATCCTACCTTTATATTGTGAGATCAATATAATTCAAGCAGAACATTATTCTCAGGAAGCAGAAACATCCATCACCGCTCCAAATTTGAATCTTTCTGATGTTTTTGTCTCTGCAGTTTCCCAGTGAAAGCCCCTTTGCTTTAGCTTTTCTTTATTCTCGGAGTCTGTGATTTAGTCCTACTGGTCACCAAGGACAGAATGAAGGCAAGAGTGGAGAATGGCAGGTAATTGGAAGAGAAAGCAAAAAAGAAACTGAAGTACATTGCCTTGTTATTTATAATTCAGCCTCCTGGTTGTGGGACAAGGCTGAAATGCTTCCCAGTGAAGGGCAAAGGGGACAAAGGAAGTTGCCAGATCACAACCCAAGCTTCTTTAACTGGTTGGGATTCCTCATGAGTCTCACAAACCTTCCAGGTAGCAAAAACCCAGAGGAAATGTGTCTTCAGAACAGAGAGCCCATAAGATTTGATAAAGCTTTGGGCAACACCTGCATGCCTGTCTGCTAAGTCGCATCAGTCCTATCTGTCTCTTTTGCAGCTCCATGGACTATAGACCATCAGGCTCCTCTGACCATGGGATTTCCCAGGCAAGAATACTGGAGTGAGTTGCCATTCCCACCACCCTATTTATTTCAGAGATCCCAGCTCTCACCCTTCCTGCATCCTTCACTGTCTTTCGAAGCATGTAGCTAAATAAACATCCTAATTCCATATTTAGAAGGATCAAGATGGTATCTGCATAGGACCTAAGCACAGACCCTGACATTTCATAAAAATAAGAAAGAGAAAAAGAAGAGGGGCAAAAAATAAAAGGGAATGCGTACATCAGAATAATAATATTTACTCCAGGAGACAAATGAGTTCATATAATCTTCCACAGTGCCAGGAAAAAGTCATGAAAATATATTTTCCCTGAAAAGGGGGCTCAAATGAGTGATACTGATAAATTAAAATAGGATGATAAGACAACCAAAGGTGATCAAAATGAGCTCAACAAATCTGGACAGAAATGAAAAAGGAAAACGAATCCACTTCGAAGATGAAAGCCACACCAAGAGAAAAGTAAGTGAGAAATGAAGTCTGTGCTCACAGTCAGTACTTTCTGGAAAATTTGAAGAAGTTACACAAAATAAGAGAGACAAGGGAGAGAAAGAGAAAGCATGAGTAGATAAGAATGATAAGAAAGAGAGATGAAGGAGAAGAAAAATAAGCATATGTGATAATATTCTTGGAAATGAAAATTAAATAGAAACAGGGATAGAAATTTCAACAATTCCAAGACAGCACTTATGTGAGACAGATTTATATCTACATATCAAAGAGGGGCATGGTTTTCTAATATCAACTAGCATCAAAACCATAGGGTGACACAAAAATTTTGTCTCTAACTAAGTCATGTGTCAATTGTAGAAGAAACTGTGACCTGATCAGGTCAAACACGATGGGTTTAGGGAGTATGCTACAGGTGAGCCTTTCTTGAATAATAATCATTTTAAAACTGTAAAATGAAGTTCCCATACTCAAAAGATGGATGAAAGTAAGGAACTTAAAAATGTCCAAGTTTTGGTAAAAGAACTAGCAGTATGTATTAACTTATTTAAATATTAAACTGAAACTAACATATTCTGTGAATGTGGGGAGAAAACCAAATGTAAATTCTATAAATCATGAAGCTGTTAAAATAATCATATCACTAACCAAAAACTAGTGGAGGAGAGAAAGTGAGTAGAGTCAGTTTAGGAGTTATATTATTGTTATCATACCTAGGAGATAAGTAAATCTTAAAGCACTGAAGCAGAAAAAAAAAAGTAGAATGAGCCTAAATTCCAGATGTTACTTAGAAGTTTCACATTTTAAATTAAAAAGTAAAATTTGGAAAAAAATAAACATATCTCTTATCTATCTTGTTGTTATTGTTGTTTAGTTTTGAAGTCGTCTCCGACTCTTTGTGACCCCATTGACTGCAGTCTGCTAGGCTCTTCTGCCACGTGGGATTTCTTAAGGCAAGAATACTGGAGTGGGTTGCCATTTCCTTCTCCAGGGGATCTTCCCAATGCAGGGACTGAACCCACATCTCCATCTCCTGCGTTGAAGGTGAATTCTTAACCAATGAGACAACAAAGAAGCTCATGTCTTCTATCTACCTCCCTGAAGCAAGAGAAAAAAGCAATGTGAATTCTATACATTTTCTACCATGAAGGCAGAGTATGGGGAGAGCTAGAGTATAGAGGAATTACATTCAAAGAGCTGAGATAAGGTTTTAAACTTGTACTCTGGTCCAGCCCTTTCTTAGAGAGTAGGGAACGGGTCTGGGTCTGGTTTGAAATGGTTATTCTCCATCTTAGCCAGGGCCATAAGGGGATTTTTCTTTCTTTACCTGAAGAACCTGGTGGAATTCCTGATGGAGGAGCCTACATTTGTACTGGAGGCTCCCCTAACACTGCTTTCCCAGGATTTACACACTTTATTGTCTTGCACACTCAGCCTCCAGCAATTCATGAAGATAACCATATATGTTCCTATTTATTTGGCTGCACCAGGTCCCAGCTGGGGCATGTGGGATCTAATTCCCTGACCAGGGATCGAACCTGGGCTCCCTGCATTGGGAGTACAGAGTCTTAGCCACTGGACCACCCGGGAAGTCCCCTATTTAAATTCTCATTAGTCCATGGCCACAATAACTTTCTCCACAGCTTCTTCTCCAGTTCAGCAGAGCTTGGTGCTCTGTCTCTGGATGCACCGTCTTCCTAGCTTTGGGCCTGACAGTGAGCTTTGGACCTTAGTTCTGTGACTGTGTTCACACTCAGTGGCTTCAGGTGTGTCCTACTCTTACGACTCCATGAACTATGGCCCACCAGGTTCCTCTGTCCAAGGGATCTCCAGGCAAGAATACTGCAGCGGGTTGCCATGTCTCCCTCCAGGGAATCTTCCCAACCCAGAGATCGAACTCTCATCTCCTGTGTCTCCCGCTCTGCAGGCAGATTTTTTCTGCTGAGCCACAAGCGAAGCCCGAGTTCTCTGATGGTCCTAGCAAAACTGAGGACAAGACTGTCAACTTGTTGGGGTCCTTTAATGGACCGGAATCTGGTGGTCCAGAGTTGACGGTGAGAAAGTGAAAGAAGGAAAGAGGCTAATATTCCCTGGGTTACAAAGCTGGCCTTCGCGCTCCAAGGAATCAGCCAGAAATAGAGAGAGAGAGAAAGAAAGACACGGGGACCCAAGCTCTGATGGAACAAGGGTGCTTTATTGAATTCTGTAAGAGTATATATACGAGTAGCTTCTTCAGATAAAGATCAAGAGACCAGACTTTACACGTTTACCAAGGAAGCAAGGAGCAATAGAGGCCATAAGGGCAAAAGGCGGTCTATATCAAAAGAGGGTCGTAAATAGTTACTTTTCACCATATGGAAAATGCATGCATTCCTCAGTCCCTGGAGAGGCTTGCCTCTCCTCTTAATTCCTGAATATTCAGGAATTAATAAGGAACAGAAGATTCATGACAGATTCAAAACAGCACATAGGAAGCCTCCTGTTAAATGCTTCCTAACATCAACTTCCATGCATTGCAACAGCCCTTTACCTACCAAGAGGAATACAATAGAACCATAGTTTCTTTACTTTTTGAAGATTAATGTTAAAACCTTTCTATAGTTTTAGAGTTTGTCATTCGTTCTAATCTCTAATGGAGCCATAATCCAAAAATCAATGGCAAATAAACCAAAAAGACTATGCTTCGTCGTGTCTGGTAGATATAATTATGTCTGTTCTTTTGGTCTTTTGATCCCGGTAGATAGATAGATGGGAAAAACAAACAAACAAACAAACCTTTGGAGAGAAGTGTCTTAAGAGCAGGGAGGATTTTTACTTATCCTTGCATATGGGAGACAAACCAAACCAGCTCCCACTACATCCACTTAGCCAATTCATGGTAGATTTAACTCTTGGATCCATGCGTTTGTGACACATGCAAATACTGACTGAACACTTTACACGTGTAACGGGATTAACTCCAGGTTCACGCAGGACAGCAAAACAGCTGGTATTTCAATCATCGTTGCAATGAATGTATAAATGATATTGGGGAGACTAGTCACCTTAAAAGTACTGAGATAGACTCTATGAACCCAGTATATCTTTCTACCTGTTATTTTCTCTTAATAGTGCCATTTAAAAATAAGTGGTGGCGGGACTTCCCTCTTGAGCCAGTGGTTAAGAAACTGCCTTCCAACGCAGGGGATGTGGGTTCGATTCCTGGTGGGGGAACTAAGACCCCACATACTGCAGGGCAACTAAGCCCTTGCAACACAACTACTAAGCACACTCACCACAACTGAAGAGGCCACGTGCCCCAAACTACAGAACCCAGGCACGCTCGAACCCCCGGCACAACTAGAGAGGCCACGTGCTGCAACTGAGACCTGGCATCGCCAAAAATAAATTAAAAAAAAAAATTAAATAAACAGTAGTATCCACTTTATGTATTTCTAGATTAAATTTAAATGGGCATGCAGTTGTCATTTCTTGCAATGTATTTACTACATTTTTGTATCAAGGTCATACTGGCCCCATGAAACAAACTAATCAGCATTTCCTCTTGTCTCTTTCCTAGAAAAGTTTGTGTGGGACTGAATTGATGCTTTTGAACTATGGGGTTGGAGAAGGCTCCTGAGAGTCCCTTCGACTGCAAGGAGATCCAACCAGTCCATCCTAAAGAAAATCAGTCCTGAATATTCATTGGAAGGACTGATGCTGAAGCTGAAACTCCAATACTTTGGCCACCTCATGTGAACTGACTCCTTGGAAAAGACCCTGATGCTGGGAAAGATTGAAGGCGGGAGGAGAACGGGACGACAGAGGATGAGATGGTTGGATGGCATCCCCGACTCAATGGACATGAGTTTAAGTAAACTCCGGGAGCTGGTGATGGATAGGAGGCCTGGCATGCTGTAGTCCCTGGGGTTACAAAGAGTAGGACATGACTGAGTGTCTGAACTCAACTGATGACTTCACTGTTTGATAAAATCCACCAGTGGAGTTGCAGGGCCCAAAAGTGGTCTTGGACTTTTTGTGTCTGGATGGTCCAGGAAACATTTCTTTCACCTTGAAATTCAGTCGACCTCTAATATCATGTTTCATTTTCACAGATTCGTTTTTGCTCACTTAGGTGAATAATCACTGTATATAGCATTCAGCAGAGAGTCAAGGAAACATACCAAAACAGTCATGTTCATTACCTCATAGATACAGTGTGAATGAAGTCTTATGCCAGTCCAGTGTTTCCCGGTTAGGTACCCCCACTATGTACTTTAAAACTTCAGGAATGAAGTGCCTTAAAGCAGGGTTCCCCAACCTCTGGGATCTAATGCCTGATGCTCTGAGGTGGATCTCATGTAATAATAATAGAAATAAAGTGTACAATAAGTGTAATGTGCTTGAATCATCCCAAAACCATCCCCCACTGCCATCCATGGAAAAACTGTTTTCCACAAAACTGATCCTGGTGCTAAAAAGATTGGGGACCCCTGCTAAAGAATACACACACACACACACACACACACACACACACACACACACACACACACCGTGTATCACAAGGTTCATTACAAGCAGTGGCTTAAAAAGAGAGAAAAAAAGGTATGTACAGAAAGCAGGAAAAGTATCTTTTATTTTCTGATTCAAGCATATTTTGGGCTAAAGGAAATGTCAGCAGGCAAAATTATTTCTTTTATTCCAATTTTATGCAAATCCTCTTTACTTTGGTGGAGATACTAAAAAGGAAAAATCCTGCACACACACACCAAAAGGCAGGGGATGCCAACAAAGCTTCTATTCTTGGCGCTCCCATATTACTCCCTTCCTCATTCTTCTTACCAGCCTAACCTTCTATACAAACCCACTCTCTTTTCTTTCAAAGTCATCTTTTTGAAGCAAAGAAACACACACAGAGAGAGGGCAAGAGGTCTTGATAAGGTGGCAATTTGCCATGTTGGCCCGAGTCCCAGCTGGAGTCAGTGAGGGATTGTGTTAGCTGATCACAATTCCAGAGTAGAGAGAGAAAAAGTTGTGTGTTTTTTTTTTTAATGCAGGTGGCAATTTCAAAGTTCACACTCTTTGAAGTGCCTGGTTGCTCTTCTCAATTTTTTTTTTTATTCAAAAGATTTTGCAAAAAGAAAATCTAAATTATTGTAGTTCTAAAAGTATTATGAGCTATTTAAACATCAGCATTTGAATCCCTATGTATGTTTGCTGTGGGTTCTGGAAAAAAAAAAATAAGCTCACTCAATTCTCTTTCCTCTCTTGAAATAACTGGAGACAGGCTTAAATCAATTACCACGTCTAAAATTCAGACCTAGATTGTACTGGGACATTTAATACTATGACACAGACTGTCAGAGAGTTAGATAATGATTGATGATAGAAAGACTTAAGAGAAGTCCTCTAGGTGTTGATTTATATAACTGTGTACACCTTATGGCCTGAAGCACTTCCTTGCATGCAAGATGTAACCAAGGATGAACAAAGTTGTCTGTCTTCATGACATGGAACCTCTGTGAGGCCAGACCATCCATCAGTTGAGTAACATATAGCTGTTGAGCACTTGCGTGCTTGCTTACTCATGTCGGATTATTTGCGATCCTACGGACTGTAGCCCACCATGCTCCTCTGTCCATGGGATTCTCCAGGCAAGAATACTGGAGTGGGTTGCCATTCCTTTCTCCAGGGGATCTTCCCAATCCAGGCAGGGATTGAACCCAGGTCTCTTATGTCTCCCGCACTGGCAGGGGAGTTCTTGACCACTAGCCTGGAAAACCCACTGAGTGCCTACTATGGGCTAAAAAGACCATTATTCTGTAGGTTACTGTTTCACATGTTTCACACTTATTTTTTGAAACAGTACATATTATGTTTTTACAGCAGAAATTCTGGTTTGCTTTGGAAAAGTTTCTTACAATTTTAAATACAGCTTAACTCCAGTATGGCTAACAAAAATATCATCTAAGATCTGTACAGTAAAGTCATCTATAATAAAACCAGTAATGTAATAAAAATAATTACCCTTTTTAGATATTACTAAAATATAACCAGATATTCATCTTAAATCAGACTATAGAATAGATAGATACAGCAAAGTTCTCTTTCCTGTCCGCTGAATTCAGTGAGAAAAATGTAAATGAATTCATGAAAGATTTCCTTTTTTGAGGGGGAGGATGGCATTTGTTTAAAGATTTTATCTCAATAGCCGGTGTGTATACCTTCAACTGCTTTCTAATATAAATTAATGACAGCATCTGCTTCTGTGGCAGGATTATAACACTGTTTTTAAGTACACATTTGCCGCTATTTCAAAGTGGTTGTAGTTATACATTGCTGTGTAACGACCTCTCTGCTCCCCCAATTTACTATAATTGCTCACAAGTCTGTGAGTTGCAGGGGTTCTCTGTGGGTATCCTGCTTGGAAGCTCTTATGTTTAATATTTGCCTTCCAGTGGTCCCTGGGGTTAGTATCATGCAAAAATCTCCATGGGGCTGGATGGTTTCTCAGCATCCATATAGGTCTCCTCTGTGGAATCTGGGTTTCTCACAGTCTCATGGCCGAGATCCCAGAGGTGGCAAACGAAAAGGAGGGGAAGATTTTAAATCACACAAGGTTGCATGTTCTACTGGTGAAAGCAGTCACAGACCTTTCTGTCTTCACGGGGAGAGAAGATAAATCCCTAGTCTTGATGGAAAGAGGGCCAGAAAATCTGTGGTCATTTAAATTCAATGCACAGTTTATCTGAGCACCCGTTTGAATCTGGCACTTTCTAAACTACTACATTTGCAGGTGCCATGATGAAAATATCCCTAATAAGAAGGTTAACTCTTCATCGGGACCTGAAACAGAGAGGGGCTGACAGGTGTAACGATCATTAATCTCTCTCTTGACTTAGCTACTTTCTAACACATGCTTCTGTGTCCTTTTGCAAGTCAATTTAGACCGATTTTCTGGGTCACATTTCATGACACTCTTTAACAGGCATTTTACTGATGTCAAAGTACAGAGTTTCTACTGTGATTCCTGCTCTTCACATGAGAAGAAATGCTTTTAATGGAACAATGATAATTTGTTTTTGATGTAGACAATTAAACATAGTTAATCCAAGTCCTCTCATTACTGTTTCTGTAGACATTATTTTTTCACTCTTTATTAACTGTCCACAACTTTTCTTGTTTTTTTTTTTCACAGTGGAACTTTCATTACAACCTCATGAAAAAATAGGGCAGAGGTTTTAAATCAGTTTGGCAGATTCAGAAACAAAATAAACAAAAAACTCCCTTTACCACCTGTACTGATGAGGGTCATTTTTACCAGCGCTGACTAATGAGTTGTCAGTAGCCAAAAGAATTTAATTCCCAATTACAACCCAAGTATGTATGATGAATTAAACGAAAATTTGTTATATTTGTAGAAAACACTGCTTTTAATTTTTATTTTCTTTCAAATACTCTAGGCCTGTCGTCCATGGAAAGACATAGACTCATAGAGCTGTGCATTTTACTTTTGGCTCAGAATAAATGATGAGAAGAGCCGTGATGACTCATTATGTGATATGTGCTTTGTAAGGGACATTGCTAACTACTATTAGCATATCTCTAAGGGATACAATAAAGTCGTAGAGAGCCCCAAAGCCAATTACAGTGTGGTGGGTCATTTACAAGTGAGAATGTCTAACACAGAACAGGGCTTTACATCGGAAGTAGTTACTATCTTTGTGTGTTCTTAACGTCTGGCGTGAACTTTCTGTGATTTCATAAGACTGAGTGAATAAACATTTCAGGAAATAAAATTTTGACTTAGAGTTTAAAAAATACATATCACAGTAATAATATATTGCATTATTATATTACTAATATTATATAATACTGATATAACATATAAAACATACATAATATATATTTGTATACATAACATGTATATTATATATATATATGTATGTATGTATGTATATATAATATATATAAAAAACTACTAATTCAGTTCCAGAACAGAATGGGATCTTTTGAGAGTTAGAAAGTTTTCTACTTTATGGAGTTTTCCAGAAGATTTGGGAAAGAAATTATGAAACAATGTGTGCAAAATCCATCAACTTGATTAGGGGCCTACTTTTTTTTTTTTTTAAGATTCTTTTTGGAGGTGGACCATTTTTAGTCTTTATTGAATTTGGTATAATATTGTTTCTGCTTTATATTTTGTTTTTTTGTCCAAGAAACATGTGGAATATTAACTCCCAGACCAGGGATACAAATCCCAACATGTCTGTACAGTTACAATGAAGTGATCAAAAGGGAACAACTGATGATACAGAGGGAGAGTGAGGCGCTGCTAGACTGATGTTCCTAAGAGGTTGGGATAAAATGCATCCTTGTGCACAAGGGGAGGCCTAAGCAAGGAGAACAATCAAGGCTCCATGGTAATAGGAAAGGAGGCAGATTTTCCATGTGGGGGTTCATACGGAGGTATGGATATGTGTCTTACAAAAAGTCTCTTCTAATTGGTTGCATTTTGTCAGTGAAGCAGTGAGAGTGAGGCTGGGAAGAAGAGGAGAGAAAACAAATATTACAGGGAGAGATGGTGCTTGCAGAGCATCATAAGTCCACTTCGGATTACTGGCCAAGACCCATCATCACACACCTGTTTTTCTACCATACAAAACTTGGGAGTGGATGCATAGAACAGGTGGAAGCTTGCATCTTACTGCAGTTACTGGATTTCCAAATAAGTATATAATAAAGTAAGAGGTCACTCAGATGGTAAGGAAACTGCCCACAATGCTGGAGACCCAGGTTCGATCCCTGGGTCAGGAAGATCCCCTAGGGAAGGGAATGGCTACCGACTCCAGTATTCTTGCTGGGAAAAATCCATGGACAGACGAGCCTGATAGGCTACAGCCCATGGGATCACAAAGTCAGACACAACAGAGTGACTAACACTTTCACACACAAGAAGAATAAAGAAAAAAGTTAATTGAAGATGTAACATTAACTGTGAAATCTATATTATATAAGGGAACATTTGAGAGTGTGAGGAGCTGAGGATCAGAATAAAAGGTGATGTGATCAGTAATGAATGTTTCAGTGGGGATGAAGGATGGTTGCTGGTAGGTACTGAATGAAGTGAACTGGAGAGACAATAGGTTAAGTTTGAGATTGTAAATTGACTTTCATCACTGACAATGAAAAGCTTTGGGTATGACCATGGCTCTGTTTGGGTGGAAGACAAGTTCATTTGAGGAGAGGAGGTCAAAGAACTGAAGACTGTTGTACTAGAAGCTGATGTGAATGCTGGCATCACCAAGGACTGTGGCAGGCAGAGTATAAGGGAGAGTGACTGCAATGCCAGAGCTAAAATCTTCAAGAAAGGGAGTGAACATCCTGAGTCCTGGATATCCTAGTTTATTCAGCAGCTTAAGGTAAAGGATGCTATATGAAGATCTTAAACTTTTGTTTTTGAGATGCTTTTAATGTGGGCCATTTTCAAAGTGTTTATTGAATTTGGTACAGTATTACTTCTGCGTTACTTTTTCATTTTTTGGCCATGAGGCATGTGGGATCTTAGCCTCCTGACCAGGGATTGAACCTGCATCCCCTTCATTGGAAGGCAAAGTCTTAACCACTGGATCAGCAGGTAAGTGTCCAATCTTAAATTTACAGCTGGCTTTAAGTGGCAGAGGAAAGAATCATCTAAAAAAAATTATGGGGGCCAAGGAGCCCTGACCTTACTCATTTTCCACTATTGCATGATTTTCCTAGAAGTTAGAGTTGCTGCTGATATTCCCTACAGGGAGAACTCAGAACATTCTAGTAATATTAAAAAAACATAGGCTTCTCCATTGAATCTAATTTTAAGCAGGAGAAAAACAAAGCAATGTCCCCTTCCTATTTTCCCTCCTCACATTTCTACCCCAACAGAGAAGACTGCCTCTCACAGAGCTGGCTATTCCTATGGGCCGGCTCATTGGCTCTCATGGTTTCTTTATACCCTGGTCCTCCTTCTGCCCTCAGCACACGCAGCTCAGATAGTATGGCAATGTTCTGAGTCACATTTTAATGGTGAGCCTTCCGCATTCAGAACTCATTTGGCGGTGAGGCACATGATAAATAAGATCCTTTTATCAGTAGAATTGAAATTCCCATTACTTGTTACAGGTGCTTAAATCGCTACAGTTTAATTAACTAATGAGGTATTTCTGAGGACAGTCAGACGGCATCTTTTAAATTGTGTTTTCACAGGCAGTCATCCGGGTAGCTCTGGGAACAAGTGGGGGAGGCTGCGGCACACTCAGCTTCCTGGCCCCAGCCCTGAAGGGAGGTGTCCTGGTACCTGAGTGAGCTCTCAGGGTTTCTGTGCTACCCGAAAACTTTGACCTCTATCCCCGTTTCATTAAACTGCCAATTTGCATTATTTGTGCATTTCATTTTGACTTAAGATTTTACACTTTCTTCTCTGATTGGGGCATTATGAGATCATGCTAGGATTCTTCAGAGGTTATTATGACAAATTTTTCCTAAATTGAGATGTTAGGAGCCATCAACCCATCTGAACACACATTTAGTATTAGTTGAAAAGTGTCAAATTTCACCAAAAGATGCCAAAGTGTTCCAGGAAGGCCTCCAAGGATAAATATGAAGTGCTGTCTTTTTTATAGCTCTTGATAACGGCCCTCACTGTGATAATAAAGGAAAGCAGGTTAATTTTAAGGGAATGAGAAAAGCCTTATACAATGTTTACATCTACATAAAATAGTTTTCTTTGAGCTAGCCTGGGGAAACTTAAGCCAAACCTAAACTACCAGCTAAACAGGCCTCCTCACACTCCTGCCAGGCAGACTGGTGTTAAAGTGATTACATTAGCCTGAAAACTCCATGATGACTATGGGGAGAGAAATTCATGTGTATAAATGGCCACATATATTGACATGCTTGCATATGTAAATGCCTAAGTTAATTGTTGCTTATTCGTGTATGATTTTTGCATACATCACTCACAAGTAATTTACTTAAAAAGCTGTACCGCCCTGGTGGAAACAAGAATCATTGCTGAGTATTAGTTCTTGTGTTTATTTATTACACTGCTTTTATTTAGTTACTGCTAGATAAAACTAGGAACTCTTAGACCAGAGACCCATTATTTGAGAACAGGGACCCATTTTCTATTTAACAATATTTTTGCCTTGGAATTTTAGGCTCCAGGGTGTGAGATTTTTGAACTATACCTCTTCCTTTTGTATATTTTCTCTAGAGCACAAGCTCTAGAGATGTGGACTTCTCATCTCAAGATTGTACTGTCTTCTTGGCTACTTGCTTCCAGAGGCAAGTTTCAGGGCTCTTTGGGTTTTAAAGTATCCAGACTGTCAGTTAAATGAACACACTGCTATATTCAAAATAGATAACCAGCAAGGACCTACTGGATAGCACAGGGAACTCTGTTTAATATCCTATAATAACCTAAATGGGAAAACAATTTGAAAAAGAATAGATACATGTGTATATAACAGATCACTTTGCTATACACCTGAAACTAACACATTAGCTATGCTCTAATATAAAATAAAAACTTAAAAACAAAACAAAAACCAAACTCAAGGGAAAACTTAACTAAACAATTTAATAAAAAAAAGTAACCAGACTGTAAAAAAATCCAGATCAATACAATAGCATTAGGAAGATTGTGACATCACTTTGCCAACCAATGTCTGTATAGCCAAAGCTATGGTTTTTCCAGTAGTCAGGTATGGACATGAGAGTTGGACCATAAAGATGGCTGAGTACTGAATAACTGATGCTTAAAAGAAATCAACCCTGAATATTCATTGGAAAGACTGATGCTGAAGCTGAAGCTCCAATATTTTGGCCACCTGATGCAAAGAACTGACTCACTGAAAAAGACCCTGATGCTGGGAAAGGTTGAAGGCAGGAAGAGAAGGGAATGATAGAGGATAAAATGGTTGGACGGCATCACCAACTCAAAGGGCATGCATTTGAGCACTCAGGGAGATAGTGAAGGACAGGGAAGCCTGGTGTGCTACAGTTTATGGGGTTGCAAGGAGTTGGACACAGCTTAATGACTGAACAACAACAATGAACAACATTGACTGTATTGAGCACAAAAGAAGAATTTGCAAACCAAGCGTCTTCAAATCCAAAACTAACATGAAGTCCAGAAGCATGACATCACAGAATGGCTCATAAGTGAGGATGAGGAAGTTGTTAAACTTTTACAATGACTGGTTATTACTGTGGGGGTTTCCAGATGGAAGGGGGCTAATTATCTTGCACCATTTTAGAATAATTATGTTTCTTTTAAGAGGTATTTTCAAGAAATAACCTAAGTTAAGTTTTGCTTATGTTCATGAATTAAGCAAGATTTAGTTTTCCTTACATGGTTTACATGGTTTGGTCTGTCTGAGGGATTTTTGAGCTTTCTATTTTATTTTAACAACATTGGGCTGCCTTGGCTAGAGTACCACTGCTGCCACTGATTAGATTTCTAGTCATTTAAGGTCCACTTTTATCAGCTGTCAGAAACTTCTTGAGCTACAGAGAAACTTCTGGAGCTACACGGATCGTCCTTGACATTGACCATTCAGCCTATGTGGACTCACGGCTAGAGTGGGTGCGCACACACCCCTCTGTCTTTCAGGGATTCTACTGCTTCCTGTTTCCTCCTGGACACTGGGAGGATTTTCCCAGGCATCTCTACTCTGGGCCCTGGAAGGGATGCTCCCTCTTAGGACATCCTGGGTTTCAGCAGGAGTGTCATTTCTGAGACTTTTTCCCTAGGAGAAACCAGGACCCACCCATTTGTCACTGGAAGTGATCTTTCCTTCTCACATTTTCACCTGTTTGTTAAAAATCCACACATTTTCGTCTTGGAACCAGATTTACTGTTTAAAAATCCACACATTTTTGTCTTGGAACCAGATTTACCTGAAACTGGACGGAAAGAGGACACACATGAAGACAAACAAAACTTCTAACTAGACAAGGGAGATTCTTGCATCATCATGAGACTTGGTTTACAGTAGCGTCAATATTAGAATATTTTGCCCAGAAACCTTTTTATGAAGGATTCCTTTACTCCAGAAAGAAAAAGAGAAGATTGTCTAGAACTACCATTCAATGTTGGATTAAATACTAGAGTATTTTAAGTCAAATTAAAAAAAAAAAAACAACTCCACAAATATCTAGACTTGCTGATTTTTAATCTTCCCTACTTGTTATATTTTAAAAGTACAGCTATTTTTAAATGGAATTAAATTTCTCATACTTTTTTTTTTTAACCTCACGTGATCTCTTTTTTAACAAATCATAGAACTTCACTGCATGCTATAAAGGAATTCCAATACCAGAAGCACTTCAAAAATGGATTCAAATTCAAGGAACATATAATTTTCACATTTGGAGTAAAAAGTCTCAGTTGAGAACATCCCTGTGAATATTAAAAACTATGTTGAAAATAATTTTCAGACAACACGGATAACAGAGGTGCCACAACTGAGTGTCTCTATTTCCTTTTTCTAGTACCAATACTATAATATTAAGCCTTGTCAGTGTTTATATTTACCGAGGTTTGCTTACAGCAGAAAGCAGAGGTGACGAGAAATTCATAACAAAAACCCTATATTAGCCGCACTGTTTCCTCCACTGTTGCAAATACTTTAGATATATACCAATGTCTTTCAACTCTAAAAGGTAAGAAGAATTGTAACCTAGGAAGGTTAGATGTAACCTAATGATATATCCTTGTATCATTAATCCAGTCTCTAAACTAGAGACTGATGAGCCAACTCCGTTTATTCTACACAATACATTTCAAACAGAATAACTGGGCATCTAGCATTAAAATACTGGCGTAAAATCAGCATTTGCCCCTTTTGGGAAATCCTCTCAAAACATCAAGGAAGATCAGAAATAAAAATGTAAATGTGGGCTCAGTGAAACATGGAGAAAGCTGAATATATGAGCCACAAGACAAGAGGAATGGCTGCCCTAGGTAGTTGAAACCAAACAGAAAAGCAGAAGGAGCAAATTTGGAATACGCATCTGTATTTGCAGAGCTCAGACAGAATCGGCACATTATACTTCTACAGGTGGGGAGCATCCCCAAGGGCCCAAGAGAGAGCTCTCCTCTTCAAAAGTAGAAATGAGATGCTTAGGTTTCAGGGAAGACCTTTCCTAGACCTATTTTAATTCTTTAAATCAGAGGTTGGAGGGTGAATAAGGTTTTCCACAGATAAGCTAAATGTGATGGAATTAGTCTCTCTAAGTGTCAGGGGAAAGAAAGAGGCTTTGCCTAAAAAACAACCTTCCACCACCATCTCTCTTGACAGGGAAAAATGAAAGACCGAAATAACTAACATGCATAAATATGCATAAAAAGAAAACGTCTCCCAGGTTTGAATACTGCCTTACTGTAATCTCCTATATCCTGCCTCCTAAAAAAATAAAATTGCTTTAAGAAAATATCACTTCCTAAAAATAAGAGAGGTGAAAAGATCTAGTGTAGGAAATCCCTCCATCCCCTCAAAATTATTAGGCCATTAAGAAAAAAGAAGACAAAACAACAATTAGAAAAAAAAGGACCAGAGAGAAAAGTTGGGAGTCTTAGACTTATTTTAGTAACTGTATCTGGGCTGTCTTAGCTTTTCCTCTGCCATTAGACTATAGAATAACCAATGACTCAAGAAGTTCCTTATTCAGGGTTTCATCTTTAAAATGCTTTTGGCATAGTGCTTCAATTCAGGAAATGATCTCATTTGGCAAGTTTTGGAGCATTTACAATTCTGTACATCTTTCTCATATTTTACAAAACTTTGCAAATTTTGATGTGCGTACCTGAAAGCAAGATGTTATCCAGGGGAGTTGTAGATGATTTATTTCTCAGTAATACAAATACGATGTGGTTCAGGGGAGTTCCTGACCTATTACTGTAGAATAAAGTTTATGTCAGCATTTCCCATTTATATGTGTATGTATCTAAAGATATAAGTATAGATAACAGATGTGTATCTGAAGCCTGGGTACCTCTAGAGACATTCAGGATATGATAAAGGGGAAACCCAAGTCCCAGTAGGAATCTTTTCTAGTGACGCTTGGGTGTAGGTTAAGAGGATATAACTTCTGCTCTTTTGGTTACTTAGGTTAAGAGGATAAAACTTCTGCTACTCCTGTAAGTAGCAAAGATTCTCCATGGTATAGCAAGGAGCATTCGCTATATTAAGAATCAAATGTGTGAAAGTTCCAGTTTAGTTCCAGCGTCTCCACTAAACTTCCTTCCATTACTGAAAGCACCCTAGGCCTCTTGGTTGGTTCTGTACTAGCCAGCACTCCGTGTTGCTGTTAACACTCTTCCTTGGCCACCCTCTTCCCTTACCTGTTCAGGACAACCACATGATTTTTACCTCTGTCAGAAAGAAACTGTTCACACCCTACATTAACCTCGAGAGGCTTTCCTGGAGAACCATGCCTTAAATTTTGATAGTTGATAGTTCATATTTAAAGAGAAAAAATAAAGACTGTCAAGTAGGCTACATTGTTCCAGATCTAAATTCACACTTGAAATAATATGTCTTTCCCCCAATTAAATAGGTTCAGAAAGCACAGTTGTTTTTGCCTGAACCTACTAACTAGCAAAATATAAAAGGACAGATATTTCTACTAATAGTGGCTATAATTTTAAGTTTGTCCATAATTTTGTAACATTTCGGGGAAAAGAGAAGCTTCTTGACCTCTACGGAAATCACTCTAAAATCAGACATCGAGGAGATACTGAGATGCGTTTCCACTGGAATAGTGATTGATTACTGGGAGCACCTTGATAGGCTGGTTCTGGCTTGAGGTCTTTCCTGAGGTGCAATGAAGCTGTCAGCTGGGAATATAGCTGTTTGAAGACGTCCAGACTCATGTGGTTTTGGCAGGCCTCAGCTCCTGTCTGGCCATAGGCTGGAGGCCTCTTTTTCTCGCCACATGGGCCTCTCCATAGGCTGCCTGGGTGTCCTGAAGTCATGGCAGCTGGCTTCCCGAGAGTGAGATATCCGGGAGACAGAGAGAAAGAAATCTCAGATGGAATCTACAGGCTGTGATAATCTGATACTAGAAGGTGTTACTCACCTAATGTCAGAAGGCGTTACTGAGCCCAAGCTCATACTGCCTGTCACAAAACAGGCCAATAAACTGAGAGATAAGCTGTCGAGCCAAGGAAGAGCTGCTTTATTTGGAAAGCCAGAAGACTGAGAAGATGGTGGACTCACGTCTCAAGAACTCTTACCTGAATTACAACTCAGGCTTCTTTGATACTAAGAGGGAAAGGCGGGTAGCTGGTCCTTGCAAACTTCTTTGTGGTCAGAAGCGTTTGTTCTTGAGTCTGTCCATGTAGGGCAGGTCACCATGTTCCTGTAACTTCTCTAAGAAGAAAAATGTCATTCCCTGTTCTACAACCTTGTATCTCTATGTGACTGGGAAAGCGTTACACTTTTACAAGTCAGAGCTTTCAGGATGAGTTCTCCTGTATATTTAAGACTATAAGCAACATTTCTAACTTGTAGCCAAAGCTACAGAATACCAAGATTAAAGTAAAAGAAACAGATCCAATATGGAGTAAGATTTGTTCTTCTCTATTATAATACCAAGGGACATGCCATCACTTCTGCCATGTGTGTGGTAAGTGACCATTTAATATATATATATATATATATATATTTCACAATACAGTTATAATATGCTTGAAAATAGTAAAATGTAGTAAAAAATATTTAGAAAGTGATGTTTTCAGTATTCCTCACCTTTGTACCATAATTTAATTAACTATATACAATTTCTTTTTTAAGAGCAGTCACTTTAGTTATTTATTTGTTGCTGTGCTGGGCCGTCGTCGCAGTGTGGGCTCCTCCCCAGGGTGGTGTGCAGGCGTCTGACTGCAGTGGCTTCTCTGGTTGGGGAGCACAGGCTCCAGGCACACGGGCTTCAGTAGCTGCGGCTCCCGGGCTCGAGAGCACAAGCTCAGTAGCTGTGGTGCGCGGGCTTAGCTGCTCTGCGGTAGGTGGGATCCTCCCAGATCAGGGATCAAACCTGTGTTTCCTGCATTGGCAGGCCGATTCTTTACCACTGAGCCACCAGGGAAGCCCTTACAATTTCCTTTTTAACAACGGCTGTTTAACAACTAACTTACAAAATTTCTAAAAATTTAACAACTCCCGTGAGGTGGTGTGAACCCATCCCACACACCCCAAATTCTTTTCTAGAGTGGGCACTCTCGGTTCCAGGTCAGTTTTGATAGGTGCCTATTGTCTTTGGTTTGCTTTTTTAAATATCTGATTTCTGCCAACATAACGGAAGTCAATGTGAAATCTCTAAATGAGGTCAGGCTTCAGTATCAGGAAATGCATGTAGGGCCCGATGCCTTATGAGTGTCAAAATAGCTAGAGATGAATCTCTGTTTTGCAATCTCCCAGCTTTGCAATGTTAGACAGCTTACTTAATGTTTTCTGAGCCTGAACCCTCATCTGGAGTTTAGGGTTAAACACACACTCACACACACAAACACACCCCAGCAAACAGGTCTATCCTCCCACTGGTATTGTAAGCACGAACTGAGGCAATGCCGGTGGTCTCCCTTCTAAGTAATGAGGCTTTTATTCATTATCCTGTGTAATACTGACAATAGCTCTATTTAGCAGGGATTAATAACTCTGCTCTATACCAAGAGTCACAGGGGTTAAGTGACTCACCCAAGGTCACTTAACTAATGAAGCTGCTCCATAAATACAAAGTCATGATGACAGTGTTGGTTCAAAAACAATAACCTTCCCTGAGAACTGAAATCAATGGACAGACTTTAATTATATAGGGAAAAAGTTACTGCGAGGCTTAAATACCAACAAAGCTTTTTCAGCATCCTCCCTTTATCAGTGAGGTCCCTTGGGCAGATAGAAACTCAGGCTTAATTAAATGAAAAATCCTACACCAGCAAATACTGTCCATGCTGCTCCTCGTTTAGCCATTGCGATGAGTGATGAGATCTCTTCTGTGTTCACCCCACAGGTGATGGGAGATTACAGGCCAGAGGTCTCTGGATGTCACAACCTCCCCAATTACATGGCAGATATATTTCCATTGACACTCTACTGGGGACAGGATCTGTTGTTATTTCAAGCTCACTGAATTTCAAACAGAAAAGAGTGTGTTAACCTAGAGAGGTGGGATGGAGTGGAAGGTGGTGGGAGGGGAGATTCAAGAGGGAGGGGAAATACATATAAATATGGCTGGTTCATGTTGACGTATGGCAGAAACCAGGATAATATTGTAAAGCAATTATCCTCCAACTAAAAATAAATAAAATTAAAAAAATATAGTGTAGGAAGGGGTGTTTTCTAGCAAAAAAAAGGTGGACTTACGTGGTGTGTGCCACATGAGAGACAATTGAGCAAATGACAGAGGCCTCTCCAGTGTCTACTAGGTGGGTCCTCGTTCTGAGAAGTTAGCCTCACGTTAGTGATAAATCTGGGAGTGTGGGAGCACCGGGAAGGTACCTCTTAAGTACAATTGTTATATATCTATAAACAAGCCCCCCCCCCCCCCAAAAAAAAAGTTTTGTTTTTTAGTTGCAGCCTAGAAATGATTCTAGAATCCATGGAAACAGAATAACAAGGCATAGAGTCAAATGAAAAAGAGCTAGAGTATCAGAAGAGCTAAACAGCCTACATAAACACATCCAAAACAGCTTTTCTTGAACTTTCCATACACAAAGGGGCAAATTACCAATGACATTTGACATCCAAATATTCCTCATGACAGTGTTTTCAGATGAACTGAAAGTCTCAAATCATTCTTTTCTTCCAAAGTTCATATCGTCATTTAGCAATCTAGACGGTGTAGTAGATGAAGAAACATACAACTAGATCAGAGAAACAGAATAGAAAGCTCAGAAATAGACTCATATAAATAGTCACAGATTTTTGACAGGGAAGCAAAGGCAACAGCATGAAGCAAAGATAGACTTTTTAACAAATGGTGCTAAAACAACTGGACATCCACAGGCAAAAAAAAAAAAAAAAAAGAATCTGGACACACATACTTTACATCTTTCACAAATAGGTCAAACCTAACTATAAAACTCCCAGAGGGTAATATAGGAGAAAGCCTAGATGATCTCAGATGTGGCAATAACTTCTTAGATACAAGACCAAAATATGACTCATGAAAGAAATAATTGATAAGCTAGACTTCATTAAAATTAAAAATGTCTGCTCTGTGAAAGGCAATGTCAAGGAAGCCACAGACTTGGAGAAAATATTTGCAAAAAAATCTGATAAAGGACTGCTATCCAAAATATACAAAGAACACTTAAAATTCAAGGAGAAGAAGCAAACAATCGGATTTTAAAATGAGTCAAAAACCTTAAGAGACACCTCACCAAAGAAGATATACAGATAGCAAATAAGCATATGAAAAGATGCTCCACATCCTATATCAACAGGGAAATGCAAATTAAATTAACCATGAGATACCATCATATGTCTATTAGAATAGTTGAAATCCAAAACACTGGTAATATCAAATTCTGGAAAAGATGTGGAGTGAGAAGACCTCTCTTTCACTGCTAATGGAAATGCAAACTGGTCCAGCCACTTTGGAAGGCAGTGTCTCTGTTTCCTAAAATACCAAACTTACTTTTACCACGTGATCCAATTGTGCTGCTTGGTATTTACCCAGAGTAGTTGACAACTTTGTCGTTAGTGTTGTCCAGTTGCTGAGTCATGTCTAATTCTTTTGTGACTCCAAAGACTGAAGCCCGCCATGTTTCTCTGTCCATGAGATTCTCCAGGCAAGAATACTGGAGTGGGTTGCCATTTCCTCCTTCAGGGGATCTTCCCAACCCAGGGATTGAACCGGCATCTCTTGTGCCTCCTGCTTGGCAGGTAGATTCTTTACCACTGAGCCACTTGGGAAGCCCAAAGGACAGTTTACCTCCACCCCAAAAACCTGTACATGGACACAACTTTATTAGAAGTGCCTAAATTTGGAAGCGACCAAGATGTCCTTCAGTAGACAAACAGATAAGTGCACTGTGGTACATCCAGACAATAGACTATTACTCAGAGCTAAAAAGAAACAAGCTCTGAAGCCACAAAAAGACATGAAGGAGACTTAAATGCATTTTACTAAGTGACAGATGTTAATATGAAAAGACTACGTTCTGAATGACTTCAACTATGTGATATTTTTTAAAAGGCCTACAGGAATAGTAAAAACGCCAGCGATTGCTAGTTGTCGGGGGAGAAAGGAAAGGATGACCAGGCAGAGCACAGAGGATCTTTAGGGAGGTGAAACTACCATGTATGATACTGCAATGCTGGTAGATGTGTGATATATGTCAGTATACCTCTGTCCAAACCTGGGAATGTACAACCTCACGCGGGAACCATAAGCAACCGTGGACTTGGGAGGATTATGATCTGTTACCTGCATTTGTGGGACAGCAGATATATGAGAAACCTCCATACCTCCTCAATTCTCCATGCACCTAAAACTGTTCTAAAGATACAGTCTTAATGGAAAAAATTAGGTAACAGATAAATAATGCAAATCAACAAAACAGCCAACCAAGTAGCACCCTACCCTGTAAAATGAAAGCTGTCTAGAAGAGGGGTTTGCTGTTTGTTACCTGAGGATTTAGTGAGCTCCTGACACTGGAGGCTGCCACGTACATATTGATCAGAGATTGTCTGCTTCTTGAAAAGGGCACTTATCCATCTGGGAGAAAGCTGGACCACATGACATTCAAATAATAGTTCCAGTGCTCAGACACCAGGAGCAAAAATAGAGGAAAATATGGCAGAAGCCTTGTAACATAGAAAGGGACATTGCAAAAGATTTAAAGTGTGATCACATACTATGTGAGACCCCACAAGCCGCTGCTAACATCTTAAGATGCACAGAGCAGTCATAAACAAATAAACAAATAAGTGAGCAAAATATAAAATTTGATATGGCAACTAAATATATGCTGAAAGTAAGGTGGAAGTAACATTGACTTTGAGGTTGCAGTTGGGTTCCTTTGAGAGATAGCTGTGTTAAAATATAATTGTGCACTGAATGATGTGTGTGTGTGTGTGTCCAATTGTTCCACTTGTTGGCAATGATGTCCCTCTATTTTTGTTAATTGATTCCCCCCCCCACAGAACCCAGAAAAGTTATCAATAAAGCTTTGTGAACAAATGAGAACACAGACTACCAAAATAACTAAAGTCAACACTAAATAAGCCATGGCTCTTTTGCCAAGAATGACAAAGTCTTTTTCTCAAGCTGGCCTTTGTGTTCACTCTTCGGTTGATTTGTTCCTGCTTCTCACTGCAGTGAAGACACTGCTTCTGTGCACTTGTGTGATGCTGCAGAGTTATAGGTGAGGCACACGGCCAGCTGGGCTGACTTGTCTACCAGACGAGGATGCAGTAAACACAGATTCCTCCACTGAAGCCCCTCGGTATCTGAACAACTCAGGCAGATTTTTTTTTCAAGAAATCAGAAAGTTTTGAGCAATTAATGTGATAGTAGTACTTTGCTGTCTATTACCTGTACCACACATATATCAGGGTTTAAACAGGCAGTATGATATTCATGAGTGTTTGACCTTTATTTCACATTCATTTTTAGGGGGTCAACAATGCATCAAATATGAATGTTATGAGTCTGTTCTACTGGGAGATGAATGAGCTATGTTCACTCAAGTTAAAGCCAAGACAAAAAATGCCCTTAGAGAGAATCAGACCAGACGCCATGAATTCAGAGGAGGAAAAGATTGCTTCTGGCTGAAGAGCACCAGGTTAACAGTATAGAGTAAGTGATGTTTCACTGAGCTTTAGAAATAGGTAGATCCAAAACAGACAGGAATTGCAGTGAGGGCCGGGTGGAAAGAAGGGCACAAGTGAGGGTGGGCATGTTCACACATGCACACAGACACAGCCACACCCACAGACACAGAGGGAGTGCTGAATCTTTGAGGATTCACACAGTGCTTTTTGTCCTGTCCCCCTGAAGAGTTACAATAGATGCCTGTAACCCAGACCACCCTCAACTGACCCACTTTGGCTACAATGCCAGAGAACAATCGCAAGCTATTTTAGTGGTATGTTTCTCATCTCATTAACTCCAGCGAAGAGCCTGTGTCAAAGTTTTGGTTTCAGAACATTTAAAGGTTCTCTTTCCCGGAGTATTTCTAACAGACATTCAGCCCCCTACACATACACACACACACACACAGCAAAGACAATGCTGAAAACTCAATGGCTGCCACAGAGAAGGAAGATGTGGGTCCAGGACCCTCCATTCAAATATCTTGACCCAACTGGCATCAAAGGAACTTGAGACATACTGTCCCACTCTTGAGGCTCTTTCCTATAAGCTTTGACTCACAATCAATCAGTATTTAGGATCTTACTACCCTTCTCAACTGCTGGTACTGACAAAAGAGTAAAAAGCATCAGTCAGGTGAATGAGAACCACAGTGTTTGAAGCTGAACATGGGAAAGAAAGCGCCATGTTTCCCCTGTGATTATCAGGTGAGCACCAAGAGGGATGTACCAGCAGCAGTTGCTGGAGCATCCAAATATATGAAATGTGTACGTCAAAGCACCCCAAGAGGACAGCTCTGCTGAGTGGTCACTCAGCGTGTGACAGAGATGCTCAGGGATGGCTGGAGACACCTGATCTCCTGATTACTTGAAGATGACCCCAGATAGTAGTTATCTGATGAGGAGCAGGGAGAGACGGAAAGTAACAGTAATGACAATGATCACCAGACCACTGCTACCTCCAGACAGGCAGTATTTCAGTGGAGACAGTGTATCAACAGTTAGAAGTAACTTAAATTTAAATGTCTACAGTATTGGTTTTCTCTCCAAGGGCAAATACAGTTAGTATTAAAGGGACAAGCCATGAGCTGCTAATAAGACGTTCTCTGTTTATAGGCTCTCTCGATCATGCTGTCTTTGGTGAGTTTGAAACCGGGAAGAAGATGGCTATTTATTATTAGTATTTTGACTCTATTGATTTCTCTCCATGCGCTTTGGGGATTAACAGCTCTGCTTTGGCTTAATAACATGAACTTGCATTTCTTCCTGTGTTCATGCTGTTGACTGCCCTCCCGTCCCCACCAGCCCCATGGATCAGAGAAGGGCTCTGGGATTGAAACAGCATGTTTGTTTACTCTCATCAGTTACAAAGCCAGCAGGAAAACGCACCAGGTATAGTGGATATTAAAGATGCCCTTATAGGAACCAAGGAGAGGTAATCTGACATACGTAGAAAGATTTGAAGTGATTTCAGTCTCACACAGTCCCACTACATTGTAATTTTTTTAGATACATCCAACAATAATCTTAAAAACCTAGGAAACAGTATTATTCAGATCATAATACATTTTGATGGGACAAGAATGCTATACTATTTGATTGTTCACAGTGACATATAATCCTGATCTTGTCCTTTGCTAAACAATCATTATGTCTTAGTACCTGCATCATTTATTATACCTTGATACATTGCAAACATCTACATAGTATGTGAAATATTCTAACACTCAGAATTCCCCCCACCACTTTCCTTAACCAAACTCAAAATAACTTAGGAGATGCATAAACCATCATCAGAAGAGAATGAGAACACTTTACTAGTAACTAACAATTTGTCAGCAATTGAATCAACCCATCTCATTTTTATGTGTTGAATAGATTGTGCTTTCTCTTCCTCAACAGCCTTATAAGTGGGATGTTAATATTCACTTTTACAGACAGGGAGTCCAAAGGTCAGAGAAGGTTAAGTGAGCAAGGTCAGAGAGATTGGGATGAGAACTTGAATCCAGACCAACCGGACACCACAGACCCCTTCTTTATGCTGCACGATGCGGCTTCTTTTGTATTTTTCTCATGCACAGATTATATATCTCCATCTACCAACTGACGTCCACACCAAATGTTGAGCCAGCACACTCTGAGAATGCAGATATGGAAACCTCGTGATCTCTGCCCTGGTGGACATTGTCACTTGGCAGAACTAATTACACCCAAGGCAGTCTTAAGTGTCTGAAGAGGAGACTAGACTAAGTGTTACACAGGCTTCATTTGTCCGACTGGCTTCAGAAGCCACAGGTGCTTTTGAAAGAAGGCCACTGTTGCAATTAAATTCTGGCCTATTATCTTGGATATTGTTAACAGTGAAGTGAATTTTGACTGGTGCCCAGTAATTTTATTTTTCGATAAAGACAAACATGAGAACTTTTTTTAATGTTTGTATTTTTTGTGTTATTTTCAGATCATCATTCCAAGATGATCTGAGCATAATGTTGCAAGTGAGCTGTGAAGCCTATTAGCTCCTTCTCATCTCAATTTAAATGCACATGCATCTTCCTCCCAGAGGCCTCCTGATGGCAATCAGGTGCCTGTTTTCCCCTCTCAGAGTGCACTGACCTTTTCCTTTGGAACATCCTGACTTGTAACTGTATAATGAGTCATGATTTCATGCTCATTTAGAAAGAAACTCTGCTTACCTTGCTCATCACTGCATCTCCCTTGCCCCGGCTCAGTGCTTGGTACACACTAGGCTTTCATGATATAACTACTGAATGAATGAAGAATTGTGTTATAGTCTTACCTCTGAAGAGCTGATGAGGACTTGGGGGTCATATCATTAACTTGATGAATCTCAGTTATCCTATCTGTAGAAAGAAAGAGAAACCATTCATGACACATGGGGATGTAAGGATCTCTTGTAATATTGAAAGCATTTTGTCCATGTTCAAGTGTTAAGCCAGTATTTATTTCTGAGCGTTTTCATTGTAGTTAAAATTTGGAATGAACATGGAGCATAGGCTAAAACCAAAGTCAACACAGAGTGTAGAATGTGCCACCCAGTCTCTGAAATGACACTGCAGATCCTTCTGAGAAGATCTATGCTAGAAAGCATGAGGCAGCAGAGCTGTCAACAGAAACCTCTAATAACCCTATGTTTTCATGCCATCATGGCTTCCCCCCAAATTATTTTCTGGGGCCATGACGAGTCCTAGTCTAAGGGTTTGGGTAATTGCTTTTGCCCAATCTGAGCACAATCTGTTCCGCTACTTTTGAGTTATGCAAGGGTGAAATAAATACAGCACAAGCTTGCAAGCTACATTAAAGAAATTCAAGATGTGCTTTGCACACGGATAAAACTTAAAAATGCCTGAACTTTCAAAGTCAACTTTTACAAGGAAGAGTAGCAGGAGGAAAATTTGGAAAACATTAATGGAAACATCCTAGAATACTTTAAAGGCAATGTGCGGTATTACTACATCATTCAAGTTGACTTCACAAAGTGAAGCTTGCCTCCCGCCCCCACATCACAAAACACGGAAATAAGACTAGTCTTAAGTAGTTCTCCCCCCAAAGAAGAGTCCCTCCTCCAAAGGAATATCTACTGTATTTTTACTTTTGCCTATCAAGGACAACGTAACTAAACCAATCACGCTTCTCTTCTTGCTCAAAGAAAAATGAAGAGTACAGTTTTAATTATTTGCAAAAAGTCTCATTCATCTACCTGAAAGTGTCTAAAGTTTTTATATTATTTATATTATCCATATTGGCCAGCATATATTATATTATATTCTTAGGTATATCATTTTGTTTCAACTTAATCCCACTGTGATAAAAGAAGATCACAATGATCCTTTTTGAAACACTTCATGATATATAGAGTGTTTTAAAACAATGTGAAAAATCATCGTAACCACAGAATGTTAAACAAGTCAAATTTAGGTAAAAACTTGAATTGAAGTAGCAAGCTGGTGACAAAGACCTACTCTCAGGAAGAGTCATCAAGCTCTGACTGGGAAGAGGTGACAAAGTCTGCATCAGTTAAAGTGCCCAGGGCAAAGTCTCAGGAAGGTGAGAGGTATCAACATATCTGAAGGTGTAACTGAAAAGGCTACTACGTGAGCAACGACAATAAATGAATAAAATTGACACCATCATAATCAATTCTAATCACTGGGCCAGAGGAGTCCCTTGTCAAAAAGCATTAACCATAGGAACAACAGCTCTATCCAGCTTAAAACACACAGATCTACCATCGCCTAACAGAGGTACATACCAACGCCCTTAATTAATTTACATTGCAAAGACAATTAACAAGCCTGTTCTTCTCAAATACTGGAATTATAGAGTGCATGATTAAATTCCTGGGACCGCAGCACATAGGTATCTGTGATTTGATTCTGGAGGTAAATTAATCTCAGTCACCATCACTAAATTGCCCTGTGTACAGATGCGTTTCACAAGTAACATAGAATAGACCAAATATTGGACAGTGAGTGGCTTGAGTGGAAAATCTTCCTTCTCAGCAGCATGTATGTGGATTTACTGTTATTAACTTGTGTCCCCAATCTCTAGCCTAACATGGGTCATGGCTGTGATCCTTTTTTCTCACATTTTGTTTTCCCTTGTTGATTACAGTTTGTTGACTATTCACATATAGCATCCCTTCTTGATTAGCCGGACTCTATTTCATCGTTCTCTATATTTCCAGTTGCTCTTTTTTCTCTTGTAGGATTGTCTGACCTTCCTTGTGGTTAGTTTCCTCTGAAAGTCCTGGTCTGTATCAGTTCTCTTAACTTTGTGGGCAATTCTTCCAGGGTTTCTCAGAGTTCTTAGATACTTTTGTAACTTGGAAAAATTTTTTAATATTTAACAAGGTAAAGAAATGCTGGCCCAACAATTCATAGCACATTTCACATTTTAATCTCTATTCATTTCAAAACAGTTGATGTATTGAACAAATTGAGTAGCACTGAAATGCATGCAGTTCTTAGAGCTGTTTCCTGTCACCTGTCAGTACCAGCATTTGATCACAGGAAGCTAGCATAGTTACCAGGCTGAATGATTATATGAAAACAACACAGAGCTGAGTGTAGGGACAAAACTCCCTCCCTTTCGAGAGGGAGGAAGGGAGAGAATGATGTAACCAGAAGAAACAATTTCTTGTATTGGATGTCTACTCCCTGAGAAGCATAGAACTAAGTGAGTTATTTCTTTTATCCTCACAATATACTTGAAGACTAGGTATTGCTTTTCACATATAATGAAGCAGGCTACGGAAGGAATCAAGTTGTTTAACTTGTTCAAAGTCACCCACCTCATAAGTACATGCTGATCTGCCTGACTCCCAAACTTCTTATACAGTGCACTTTATAAGTTCATGTTCTTCTGACTACAAATAAAGAAGACGGTTTGAATTTTTCTCAAAGAAAGAAGGGGAAAGAAAAAGTAGTCAGTGGCTGCAGAAGACCATCCAAGGGAGACCCACTGGACAAGGCAATCAAAGTTCTGCATCCTGGAAAAATACTCCACTGGTGGGTGAAAACACTGCAGCTGGCTTTGAATGGATGAGTTATGCCCCACATCTCCCTTCCTACTGTCAGTGCCCTGATATCATGCTTACCAGATGTCTTCTGGTCTAACATGGCTTCTGTTTACCCTCAAGAGGTGTATAATTCGATGGACATGAAAAACTGGGTCAATTCAAAGCCATGAAAACTAAATTAGCTTCCTGGTTTGTTTATGAGCCATTTGGGAGTTCAGTTAAGACAGTCACTTCCTCTGAGTCAGCTCCAGCATGGGGACAACATCAGATTTCCTGACCAGGAAAGCTGAGCTCCAGATCCAGGACTGCAGTGACCCGAATAACGAAGTGTTTGGGAAACTGCCTCAGCAGTCAAAATGTGTCCCCAGACAACATCTCTTTCACTCCTTTTTTCTTCTGTTCTTTCCAGTCACAAACTAAAGCCTAAACAAGAGCACAAGGCAGATAGGATTTTGACTCATAATACTTTTGGTTTGAGGCTTTGTATCTCTTCTTTTTATGAGCATCCTTATTACCCTGGAAACTCCTAGTAATGATCCATGGAGAAGACCGACATTTTACAAATATTTATTTGTATTTATTTATTTGACTGTGCTGGATCTTAGTTGCGGCTCACAGATCTTCCGTTATGGCATGTAGTTTCCTGTGTGTGTGTGTGGGCTCAGACACTCAGTCGTGTCCAACTCTTTGCAATCCCATGGACTGCAGCCTGCCAAACTTGTCTGTCCTTGGGATTCTCCAGGCAAGAATACTAGAGTGGGTTGCCATTCCCTTCTCCAGGGGATCTTCTATACCCAGGGATCCAACCTGAGTCTCTTGCATCTCCAGCAATGGCAGGCAGATTCTTTACTGCTATTGACACTTGAGAAGCCCCTAGTTACTTGACCAGGCATTGAAACCCAGGCCCCCTGCATTGAGAGCATGGAGTCTTAGCCACTGGACCACCAGGGAAGCGCGAAGATTGATATTTAGAGCACTATCTTCCTGAGTTTTTTAATCTGCCCATTTGGGTTATACCCTTTCATATAATTAAATATACCTACTGAGCTAATTCCAAGCACTCAACCATATTCTCACTATAAACCTCCAACTCTTATTTTTGTTTTCTCCTCAATGTATTTTTCTTTGAATTTTAAAGTTCATAATTCCTTCTAAACACTCATTTCATCTTCCTGATAAAACCATGAAACCAAAGGATGGACTATTTTGTCTAGGTTTGCACAGCTGATTTAGCCTGGATGCAAACCCAAGATTTTGGATGCCAAGTTTCATCTATATAAAAATATTTCTATTTCCTTCTTGCACACAAAATTATTAAAAAAGAACAGATGTCCTGTGTTGGAGTGGGATAAGGGGGCAGTGCTCACTGATACAATGTATACAGATTTCATACCAATGGATATATCCCATTAGCAAGTCCTGTTGGCTCTATATTTAAAATGTTTCTAGAAGCTGATGTGTGGAACTTCCCTGGTAATCCAGTGGCTAAGACTCTGTGTCCCCAGTGCATGGGGCCCAGTTTTGATCCCTGGTCAGGGAACTAGATCCCAAATGCTGCAACTAAGACATTATAGACCCAAAAATAAATAAAAATTTAAAAATAAAATAAAAAAGATAAAACGAAGTTGATGTGTTCTTGTTATCTTTCCTGTTACAATCTTGGAACAAGCCAATATCACCTCCCATCTGTCTCACTGCCTCCTAATTGGTCCATTAGAGCTGCTGGTTGCTCCACCATTGCCCATTCCCATTTTATTCTCAACATGACAGCCAGAGCAGGTTGATAATGTGTAAGTCAAAAGGTGATCTCACTTGAGAGGTAATAGCCAAAGTCTCTCAGGGGTCTTGAAGACACTACAAGATATGTTGCTTCCTCTTGCCTTCCTCTCTCTACACTTCTTAGAGTTGGTTGAAAATATCAAGTGCATTTCTACCACAGAGTCTTTGTATCCACTCTTCCCTCTGGAATAGTCTTCTCCCAGACCTCCTCCCATCTCCTTCCTCCTTAAGTATTTTAATTATCCTGTCCTCTGAAATAGCCACTCTGGTGCTAGTGGTAAAGAACCTGCCTGCCAGTGCAGGAGACGTAAGCGAGATGGGTTCGATCTCTGGGTCAGGAAGATCCCCCTGGAGGAGGGTATGGCAACCCACTCAAGTATTCTTGCCCAGAGAATCCCATGGAGAGAGAAGCCTGGCGGCCTGAAGTCCATGGGGTCACAAAGAGTCGGACATGACCAAAGTGACTTAGCACACAGTATCAAAGATAAAAAAATACTGGTGTGGAAAGAGAAAGAAGTAGAAAAGAAAAAGTTAGAGCAAATATGCTGATATTAGTTGTTCTTGCTTATGAAATAGCAAGAGACTATTTGAAAATGGCAAAGGCTAACCGCAGTTCCATGCTCTATTTATAAATACCCAGAATGGAATTTTACTTGGCGGGGGGGGGGGGGGGGGGGGGGGCGGGGGTGGCAGCACTTGCAGAAATCGCCTCTTGGAATATATAAAAAAAAAAAAAAAAACAATCCTAGGTGTGTACAGAAAAAGCTCTTCAGCCAGGGAAAGATAATTGTAAAGTCCTTTAGTCTCATCTGGGCGAGTAACCTCAATCTGGGATTCATAGACATGTGTCATACTGAATATGGACTTGTCTGTCTCTGGGATGCCTATGTGAGTCCAACCAAAAGACTCAGGGGGATACATTTGTCTTTGAACTGCAGGCAGATTCTTTACCATCTGAGTCACCAGGGAAGCCCCAATACATGTGAAAAGGGAATCTAATCCTCTCCTAGATTTTGTCTTTCATTTGGGCTATGGTGTCCTGGCTGCTCTGTGTATGACAACGGGGAGAACCCAAGCATGCAGGATATAAACTAGGGAAACACCTCATGAGGCTACGAACTGGGTATTTTGCTCTGACTCGCCACTTGGTGACTGAATATAGGCTTGAGTGTTAAGCTAAGTGGATTAAAAGAAAAGAGAGGGGATTTTGCCAAGGGCAATTTCGCTTTCTCTTCGTATATCAGGCCTGCCTTTACTCTCCAAGCAAAAGGGAAAGAGTTGCCCGTTTCACTGTCAGCACCTTGGTTAGTCCTATGCTGCTACTGGGCGGAGTCGCTATGCCTTAAAGAAAGGAGATGTGCTTCAAATTTGGGCAGCAAATACATCTTCACTGGGGACGACGACCATCCTCCTGTGTCTCTTTTTCACTCCATGAGCTTTTTGTGGGAGTACACACTCAGGTCCCACTTTGATCTGAGCCAAGATACCTTGGGAGACATGGCTGAGGTTCCTCACGTTGAGATTCAGTACTTTCGTTTGTTTTTCTGTGTATCCTTTGTTTGTTTCTTTAGTTGCTTATTTTTCCTTCCTTTGTGGTGGGGGTGACATGGAAAGTGAAGAGGAAAATTTGGAAGTATGGAAGACCCATTTCGGCTTCTAAGTCTTAGTCACTTGTCTAATTTTTTCTTTACTTAGTGATCTACACCGGAGAACATATGGAATTCTGGATCCTAGTATTATGTATTGCTTTTGTCAGACTGTCAGAAGACAAGAGGTGCTTGCCATGAATGACAAAGAAATTCTATCTAAAAATGCTATCTGTAAATCCTATCAAAATATATATAAGCCTCAAAATCTAAATACAGGTAACCTCTCACTGTATGTATCACACAGGAGACTAGCACAGAATAACGGTGGATGAGATATGGCCCAGTTGTGCATGACCTACAGCTATACTGAACCAAAGACATTCACTTGGCTTTAGGTGGACCTGAGGTCTTAGGAATTTTACTCGGTCTGTGAGGTCGAGTACAGAAGGGTCCTCCATGACAGCGGGTTACAGGATGGCCTTGGGAAGTAGTTTACAGCTTGTCCTAGTCCTGTCAAGTTCCTTCCTACATGAGGCTGCAATTCCTTGGGCTCACGGTGCCTCCAGATCTAGCAGACTTGCAGGATGAGAGTTGCTCGAAATCTGTATGATGGAAACTGAGTCACTGGTAAGACTGTTTGACATTTGCCTGATTTAAGGATTAGAAACAAAACTGCTGATTCATCTTGTTCTCCTGAACAGTGGCCTAAATAACAGTAAGCTTCTGAGAGACTCTACAGACATGAAAAAAATGTCTTTCTGGAATGTATCCCTGTCTCTAAAACAGATGTTGCAAGAATATTATATAGTAAATAGAAACATTCCCGATTATGTTCTTGGTCAAAATGATAGATTATGGAGTCTTGAATCAACATAGACTATTTTATTTTATTCTGAAATTATAATTTACATAATCTGAAGCCCAGAGCAAACTTCCCTTAATCCATTTCAGAAAAAATCTTAAGTGAAAAAAGCAGTGCATTGACTGGGATGTGTCGACTCTCCATTTAGAGACAAATGTTGGCATAACTAAGAGATTCTACCTTGCAAATGCTCAAACTGAGGATTTGTGTGGTGGAAGGAAATAGGAAAATTAGGGCAACATCAGACCCGAGAGCAGCTGCAGCAGCTAAATCTCCCAAGAGCTGTGGATCCTTAAGCAGAAATGAGCACTGGATTTAAATATTTTGGAGTCAATGACACAGAGAAATATTTAGGGGAAAATTGATTTGTAATGTGAAATTGCCATTGCAATTAACTTTAATCTGAGCGCTAACTTCATGGATTCATCAGAATAAATGGATGGAATAGAATTTTATCCTTAATGTTCTCTCCCACCATGCCATGAATTGGGCTCTGTTATCTATTAAGTATCCTTATGGTTTATTTCCTTCATTCTCCCTCCCTTAAAGTTCAGAGTTAAAGTGGTAATTGTTGTAACTTTTTATTTTTTGGGGGGGAGGCAGAGCAGGTGGTATGCCAACTGTTAATTCCTTGACTGGGGATCAAACCCATGCCCCCGGCACTGGAAGTGCAGAGTCTTAACCACTGGACTACCAGGGAAGTCCCAAGTTGTAACTACGTTTATCTTGGGTTTTCTGGTACCATTATGCCAATTCCCTCCTGTGACAGGGCACTAGCTTCTTCAACTTTGGCAAACTACTATTAAATCAATCATCTAAAGATTACTAATGCTAACTGACGCCCACGTTTCAACCTCAAGAGTTGATTTTTTAATTGCTTGAATTGGTTACACTGCAAAAGAACAAGGTGGTGCTATTTCTGTAAAACTGACTTGTTACATCATGGGGTACACATAGATTTCTAGAAACTGTTTAACAAGCTCTTTATCTAATGATCACATATTAAATTATAGTCTATTTGATGGTGGAAATTTCAAAATGACTTCTGCCTACTCAACATACAGGTGCCTTTCCTCTCTCCATAGCACATGACCCTCATTCTGTTAATAGATTTAGGTACATTCCATGTCCGCAAGTCAGCAAGAGCCTCCATAGTTCTTCTCTACCATCTTCCTTCCTTACAACTCCAAAGTCCAACTCAAAGGTCTTCAAGATAAAGCCAGACTCAGACCTGTCATGTGTGTTTCTTATCCTGGATAGAGGTAGGGGTTTTAAATTTGAGAATGGAGGAATTCGGGGACTGAGGTCTTCATAGAGGGGTGAAATCACACAGGAGCATCAAACATACGATCAGATATTTTGCACTGTGAAGATTAACTTTCTCTGCCTGTCACTCTTGAATTTCATGATGTGAGAAAAGAGTCTGGATTCTTCCCAGACTTGAAAAATGTATCAAAAGCCACCCCATCATATCCTGAGCCTCAGTGAGGTCCAGGAAAAGGGAAGGGCACGTGAGAGTCGGGGAAGCCACTCTGAGTGACAAGAAAGCACAGGGACTGGAGTAATAGCCAGCTTGGCCGGGAACACGTGGAGGAATCAATGCAGAACCTGCAGAGAGCTCCCGGTTAGGACTCAGGTCCTAAGGAAAAGGATCTGAACTTTCATACCATTCTGAGCACCAGGCACTATTTGGTACATTTCAGACACTCAACAAAGAGCTTTGAAAGAAATACTTAAAAAAAAAAAAAAAATAGCAAGAGACGTGTAGGCCAAATTTACACTCAGTACAGACACAAATATTGATCACACATCTATTTTTTCTAGCTTCGCATCCTTAGTTCACAAAGTCACATGCCCATTTGATGAATCTGGGGCTGGCCAGGGAAGGTATGAATCTCCTCCCCACAAAATGCAATGATAAAATTATGAACATTAATTCAAGGGCTTAAGAGAATTTTCCAAAGTCCTACTGAAAATGTCACCATCCATGGGGGAGGGGGGGTTAGCATTTTCTTCACGCTCTGAAAATATTACAGAATGTCTACTTACCAATTTTATTCAAATAAAACATGAATCTTTAAGTTCCTCATAGATATATGATCCTAACTTATTCCTCTTATTTCCCACTGTACTCAATTGCTTTGAAATGGTTCATAAGCATTCACAGAGGTTAGATTCACATAGTTATAAAAAAAAAAAAAAATGATGGTACTTCTAAGTGTATTTCTCATCTTTGATCATGAAAGGAAAGCTGCCCAGTCCTCTAAACTCACAATAATCTGTGAGGACATTGAATGGTTCTAGATTGATCTGACATCTTTCATATTCTTAGGGTATCTGCTAGGGTTGCAATGAATGCCTTAAGATTTTTATAAAGAAGTCCCAGCTGGTGAGAAGAACTAAAACCCAGCAATGGAGCATATGAATCCACAGGTAATGGATCAAAATGCAGCAGCTCATCACACTCAGCCCTAATTTTTGGAAATAGTAGTTGGCAACTCAAGAAGCAGAATGCATTTGCTGTCTGGAAATAATCTGCTTATCTAGCCACACAATGGTTGTACAAGTAAACACTGGAAGAAAATAAAGCCTTCAGAGATCCAGATCATTTTCAACCAAACTTGGCATGTTTGACATAATCACAAACTCCTAGGCATGTTGTGACAGAATTCTTAATAGAACAAGAGAGGAACACCTTGATGTTCCTCAAGTTTGAATGAGGTGGAGGTCAGGAAAGCACCTCCTGAGAATGAGTATTCTTCTAAAACTATGAAATGGGTTCACAGGACAAAAAGGTTCTTAATTTTGGAGTTCTTACAGAATACCCTGGGGAGTTGAAATGCACAGAGACCTCAGGTTTTCTTTCCTGCCCCTAACCTGGTATGAGACTGGGAGGAAGGCCTGAACAAGATGAGGCGGAGAGAAGACTTTCTGGGTCTTCCTGTGTGCCTGGGTTGCATCCCACGTGTTCATATCACACTTGAGTCATTTTACCTGGGAGGAAGCACAATTTAATGGGTAAACAGCAACCAGATGGCCTGGGTTCCAATGCTGCTGTCCTCACGTAGTTGCAGTGTTACCAGGATGGGATGAGTTCTTCAGGTTTTCCACACTTCCACACCTAGTCTTAATTTTTTAAAAGTCTTCATTGACTTTGCTACAATATTGCTTCTGGGTTGTTTTTTTTTTTTTTTATGTTTTGGTTTTTTTGTCCCAAGACATGTGGAATCTTTTCTCCCTGACCAGGGATGGACCCCACTACTCCTGCACTGGAAAGTGAGGTCTTAATCACTGAACCTCCAGGGATGTGAATTCATAAAACAGGTGAATTTACACAGAGTATCTAGAACAGTACTTGTCACACAGTGACCATCAGGTACATGCTGGCAATTACTCTCGGCCAAATTTTACAAATGAGAAAATGGAAGGTTTGGGAGGTTAAGTAGTACTTCACCCAGGGACGTGCAATGCTGGAGATTTTTAAATGATTCTGGCACATTTATAATTGTTCTGAGGTCCATTCAATACGGCCTTGAGGTGGGAGAATGTATTCAGAATTTTTTTTTAAAATCTTTTGACCATGTCACATGGCATGTGGGGTCTTAGTTCCCTGATCAGGGATCAAACCTGCACCCCTTGCACTGGCAGCATGGAGTCTTAACCACTGGACTGCCAGGGAAGCCCCAGCATTCACTGTTTGGAAGAGCATGTTGGATTTGGGCTTCTGTGATTGACTTAGTGCAACACTGCAGAGCTGCACCACTTTCAACATTCAAATGAATCCCCACTTCCCAATGTGAAAATAAGTAGCAAAACTAACGTATCAATTATTTTTGTGAAAATCAACTGAATTAATAAGACTAGATGGGTTTTTTGGCCCATGTGCTTCAACCACATATAAGCACAGGAAGGAAGCAGGCTAATCATTTGTAAATGTTCTGGCTAATGTACAGCGAGAGAGGTGAGATTTTCAAGATCAGTGCCTCCAATCACCCTTTCCTGACTTCGTTTGGCCAGTAGTTCTCTTGGCACTCGCTGCTCATTTTTGCAAAATACTGGTCACCACAATGGGCTACAACTAGTGCTGCACACTCTGAATATCAGGTCCTCTGGTTAGCATTCCTGACCAAGTGACTAGACTACTATAATTACTCTACTCAAATAACCTACCACCATCAGATCCCCTGGAGTAGGAAATGGCAAACCACTCCAGTATTCTTGCCTATAAAATCCCATGGGCAGAGGAACCTGGTGGGCTACAGTCTATGGGATTGCAAAAGAGTCTGACATGACTGAGTGAGTTAGCGCGCACACACACGTTACCAACAAGGTTTGCCCTGAGCTCGGGGATCCTGCGGCATTTCCCCCACACTCAAACTCCAGGTGATTTTATCACTCAGATCCGTGTCCTCTCTGAAACGTTCTCCTGATCTAGCTGGTGTTCTGGATTGAAGAACTGAGACTTTCTCTTGCTTGCTAGCAACTCTTGCCTGGGATACAAATCTCACTTCTTCCTTGTGTTGGGTGTGTCTCGCTTTGATCTAAGATCAATCCTAAATCAAATTTCCCTGGACAGAGGTGAACACTCAGAATCTATCTGATTCTATATGATTCAATTAGTTTCAACTCAAGTTAATTCAATACAACTCAGCTACTCTGAGCACCTGCTTTGAGACCAGCCCTACATGGGGCACCATTCTGCCTGACAAACAAAGGATAAAAATGCATACGGAGAAAATGTCACGTATTCATGCGATTTGTCTGCCTCTCCTCTTCTCTCAACTTTAACTTCAAATAAACTCCATCTTTCCATTTTCTACTTTTTTTCCCCTAGAACAAGCTATCAGGCTTTTAAGAGTTCTTGTCACATAAAAGGCAAGGCTCTGGTTTGAGATATTACCAGAGATCTGACAACTGCTTTGGAAGCTGAGTTATAGCACTGCTCTCCCATGGGTGCCACGGGCAATTTGATTTCTTTCACGTATGTGTGAGAAGACTGTGTATGTGGGGATTTCACTTAACAAATGCAATTGTAAGAATTAAACTATATCCTAGTGCATTAAATATCATGTTACATCTCACCTTTTAAACTCTGTTCCTGCTTTGTGGGCAGTGGATCTAAAAAACAGCATGTGCACACATGCACACCCATCTGTACACACTCCCACATTTACATATTGGGATTTTCGCTTGTAGCTTGCACGCTGGTAAACTCAGCAATGCCACCTCTGCCAAGTTTCTACACCACTGACCTGAGATATCACCCTGGCAGTCATCTCCTTGAAGATGGGACTTAGCCACAGACACAGCGGGCTCCATGAAATCTCTCCTTTCCTTTTGCTGGGGGCAGTGAGAACCCATTAGGAAACTCCAATGATTCTGTGTGCTTCTTTGAGCACACATCAAGGAAGGAGCACATCACTTGCTCCTTCCACTGCTGCCCCCACCCTACCTCATGGTTCTCTCTTTCTGGCTGAGGCTGGTGCATGTGCCCGACTTGGTCAAACATCCCTCATGCACACAGAGGCTGGTGTGACACCCTGGGATTAGGCTGAATTCTACACTGCACTTGTATACCACTGTCCTTGGTAGTAACCTTCTGGTTGCCATCCAGTGAGTGGGAGTTAAACCCTAAGATGCCAGAGCAAACCAAATTGCAACCTAGAAGGAGTAGTCCATCACAGAGAGATATTCCAAGTGAAATACCTTTGGAAAACTCCACACTCAAAACCCCTGTTTTAAAGAATAATGGTTCACCTGGACTTCCCTGTTGGTTCAGGCAGTGAGGAATATGCCTGCAATGTGGAAGACCTGGGTTCGAGCCCGGACTCAGGAAGATGCCCTGGAGAAGGGAATGGCAACCCACTCCAGCATTACTGCCTGGAGAATCCCATGGACAGAGGACCTGGGGGGCTACAGTCTGTGGGGTTGCAAGGAGTCGGACACGACTGAGTGACTAACATTTTGAATCTTAAAAAAACAAAAGGCTCTGATAAGATTTGCAATTAAAAGGCTATTGATCTTTAACTTTGCTTCACATTGTCCTCCAAAATCTTGACTTTGGAACTCTCCACTGTCCTCAGATAGATACCCAAACATGTCTTTGTCAGCTCAGGCTGCAATAAGAGAACAGTATAGATAAGGGGGCTGGAACAACAGACATTGACTTCTCATAGTCTGGAGGCTGAGAAATCCAGGATCAAGATGCTGGCAGATTCAGTTTCTGTGGAGGGTCTTCTTCCGGGCTTGCAGACAACTGCCTTCTATTATAAATGTGTCCTCATCTGGTGGAGATAGAGTGACGGTAGTACCTCTTATAAGGGCGCAAATCCCATCCCATGGGCCCCACCTCCATGACCTCGTCTAACTCTAATTTCTTCCGGAAATCCTCGCCTCCAAAACCACCATGTTTGCAGTTAAGGGCGGTGACATATGAGTTGTGGGGGGACACAAATATTCATTTCATAATGGTATCCATTAACCAAAATTCTATGTTAACAATGCCTGTTGGAATTTTCCTGAAGCACCGTTTCCTTAATATCTTTAGGGGTATATATCACAGTGACTAGAGCAAAGATTCTGGAGTCACCAAAGCTCATGATCCAAAAGACTGACCTTCAGCAAATCTAAAAATAGTGACTGTCTTCTAGGGTCACTTCAACAGTCAAATATATCAAAACAACTCAGAGTGGTACTAGACTCCTCATAAGTAGGTAATGAATGCTAATTATTGTGAATAACCTGGGTAGACTATATTTTAGGAAATGCTAAACCAAATTATTCTTACTGGTCATACTTCAGTTTTTTTTCCCTTACTGAGTCAATTTTGGTTTCTCATTTTTAAGCTTCTGCCAAAATGAGTTCTATTATCAGTATTAAGCCCAGCATTTAATTTCTTTGTCAGCAAGGTAGCCAATGCAGTGACCCTCTGTGATCCCAGCTATAGATCTATCAAGCTCTGACTCTGGCTGCACTGATCCTGGGCAAGAAGCACAGAGTTGAGCTCATGCAGTGTCACTGGGTTCCTGTCTACTTGGCTTGCATTTGCAGTTGATACTCTTGGCAAAATGGAGGAGGGGATGTCTAGGGCTCTGGACAATGCGGAGAAGCTTGAATCTTGCTGCCCTGAGATAAAGGGTAAGGAGACATGAGGCTTGTTGGGTGTGCTGTCTTATAAACCCCATCTCTGGGGAGTGATTAGCACAACAACGCATGGCTGCTTTGAGGGAAGGGAATCCTGAACCCGTAACTGAGACAGCCCAGAGCTTGTTGCAAAAGTAATGAAAACAAACAGCAAACAAACCCCCCGCCTCCCCCCCCCCCAAAAAAAAAATAACCCTTGCAAATAATCAAAGCAAGCAAAAGACTCCCATTTTAGAAAGGGTGGTATACACATGTGCTCAGTTGCAGCTGAATCTTTGTGATCACATGGACTGTAGCCTGCCAGGCTCCTCTGTCCTTGGGATTTTCCAGGCAAGAATACTGCAGTGGGTTGTCATTTCCCCCTCCAGGGGATCTTCCTGACCCAGGGATCCAACCTGCATCTCCTTCATCTCCTGCAATGGAAAGCTGATTTTTTTACCACTGAGCCACCTGGGAAGCCCCTTAGAAACGGTGAAAGGAGGGACAAATTAGGAGATTGGGACTGACATATACTCACACTATATACAAAACAGATAACTAATAAGGACTTACTGTATGGCACAGCAGGGAACTCTACTCAATACTCTGTAATGACCTATATGGGAACAGAATCTAAAAAAGAGTGGAGATATATGTACACACACACACACACACACACACACACACACAATTGACTCACTTTGCTATACAGCAGAAACTAACATAACATTGTAAATCAACTATACCATAATTTAAAAAAAAACACACACACACACAAAAAACTTCCCAGTGTAAACTCTGGGGTTATCAGTCCTTAATTTCTGCCTGGAGATTTTCAATGTCATGGAAAAGTAGTTCTTCTACTGCCAGGGCTTGTAGGAGCCAATGGGAGAGGTCTCGCCTATTCTTAGAATAATTCTGGTATCTGCTAGCTGAAGGCAGATTTAGACTGACGTTACACTAGATGAAAAAAGAGACTGAACACGTAAGAGGAGAAAGTGGGATGGCAGGGCCTGGATTGGGTGAGTCAAGTGAGGCAGTTGCCTTAGGTATAAAATTTAAGAGTGCATAAAAAACAATAAACAAGGACTTCCCTGGTGGTCCAGTGGTTAAGAATCCTCCTTCAGATGCACAGGATGTGGGTTCAATCCCTGGTTGGAGAACTAAGATCCTTCATGCCCCAGGGCAACTAAGCCTGTGTGCCTCAACAAAGACCAGGGAGGCCAAATGAGAAAAATAAATAAAGTAAATAATTTTAATGTAATATTTTAAAGCATAACAATTAATGCAAAACGTTTATGTTAAAACACATATCAAAATTTTAAGTTAAGATCAGCATTCCTGAAATTTGCTTTTGTCTTGAACTCTGATTGACTCAACACAGCCCTGTGGGCTTCAGTAGGAATACGTGAGTAATAAGGAAAGGTTAGGTCAGCAAGTTTCCATTAGATTCTCTTTTCATTCTGCTCACGGGGTTCTCAGGGCAAGCATATTTAAGTGGTTCGCCATACTCTTTTCCAGTGGGCCACGTTTTGTCAGAACTCTCCACCATGACCTGTCTGTCTTGGGTGGCCCTACACGGCATGGCTCATAGTTTCATTGAGTTAGACAAGGCTGAGATCCATGTGATCAGTTTGGTTAGGGTTAGCTTTCTGTGACTGTGGTTTTTATTCTGTCTGCTTTCTGATGGATAAGGATAAGAGGCTTTTGCTATAATGCTCATTAAAATGAATATAGTACACAGAAAATAAAATTTCTGTGTTAAAATCAACGGGGTGTGGTTTATTTAAAATTTCCTTCTCCAAATTTTCAATGATATACCTTTTGTAATTCAAATAAAAGGGGAAACTTCTCTGAGGAAAACTGTCAGTCTTTCCAAAATAAAGCTCCAATACTTTGCTCCAATAAAGCTCCAATACTTTGGCCACCTGATGTGAAGAGCTGGCTCATTGGAAACAGTCTGATGCTGGGAAAGATTGAAGGCAGGAGGAGAAGGGGACGACAGAGGATGAGATGGTTAGATGACATCACCAACTTGATGGACATGAATTTGAGCAAGCTCCAGGAGTTGGTGATGGACAGGGAAGCCTGGTGTGCTGCAGTCCATGGGGTCACAAAGTCAGACACAACTGAGCGACTGAACTGATCAGACTCTCTTACATGTCTCGAGCTTGACAAAATTCAATCTGTATCCAACAGCAAAAACAGTAACTGAACATCTTTTCAATTGTCTTAAGACAAGACCAAGATTTCCATAAGTGAAGAGAGGATTTGGGACAGAGAGATTTACAGGATTTTTTTTGGGATTTATAGGATGGATACTTCTTATTTATTTTTTACTACAGAATATTATATTTTTATCACTATTTGATTGCTAGGGAAACCGAGCTTGGAGAGCAAACTGCAAACTAAAAGCTAATGTAGGGAGAGAGGTAAAATTTATAACAGGTCGGCTTTGCTCCAAAACTCTTGTTTTCCCCTCCATACTTGTGCCCTGTTTATTTGTAAGGAGGCAAAAGCACTAATTTCTGCCACTTTTATTAGGGTATAATGTACATAAAGTACATCTACTTTGTTAACTACAAAAACAATATGGAAATATAAAGCTCATTCATTCATTCATTAGCTATTTACTGAATACCAGGGAGTCAACTATTTTGATGTGGAATACTGCAGAGGACAAAAAAATACAACAACAACAAAAAAATAAAATAAAAAGAGCCTGACATTTGGTCTTAAAGTTTTCATAGATTTGCAGGTTTTAAACACTTGACTTGAGAGTTCTCAATTCTTGTACTTCATATCAGAAATGAAAATGAAGCTGATTTATTTTCCTGGTATATACTGTCTGGAATTGCTTATGAGGGTAGATCAATTATTCTCTAGGTAATTGTCCAAATATCTGCTTCTCCTCTGCTGTTAGAAATTTGGTCCACAGGTCCAAATAAAGCTTCTTATTTAAGAAGCCTCCCCACCTTTTTTCTTGGTTGCTCAGCTTACTGATATAGTAAGATGTGTACAGGTAGGGAGGCTTGATATTCTGCAGCAGTATTTCTTGAATGAGTACACACACTTCATTCTTGACCTCAAGGCAACTGGACATTGAATCCTGGTGTCAGAAGAAGAGCACTGTGTTCCCTGAGCTTGTTTTAAGTTCAAGGGCATGGCAGAATTCCGAGAAATGCTGCTTCGGCTCTTCAGTTGGATAACTTAAATATATTTAATGACATATGCCGGCACATTTGAAGTGTGGGATTTTATAGTGAATATTGCTGATAGGTAGTTTATTATTTATTAATCTAATGACTTAAAATTCACGATAAAAGCCTTAGTACAAGAGATTGTCTAGCTTTGGCCGAATAATTACTAATGGGCTGTTAATAGCTATTACACCGGTAACAGGTCTATTAAACCATGTAGATCGAAATTGCTTTGGTGACCTCAGGTGAGCAGCTCTCTGGGAAGGCACATACACTTGAGCAAGCAGAAGCAAAATGACAGTGCTCAGATAGGTTCTCTTAAATACAATATCTCCCTTGATAGAAGTGCTCAAATGAAGATCAAAGTTTATATGAGAGTCTGGGCCTTGATGTACTTTGGGGAATGTACCGTGAGAGTAAGTATCGCAATACTGTAGGTGGCGCAGTGGTAAACACGACTGCCAATGCAGGAGATGCAGGAGCTGTGGGTCCGGAAGATTCCCTGGAGAAGGAAATGATAACCCACTCCAGGATTCTTGCCTGGAAAATCCCATGAACAGAGGAGCCTGGCGGGCTACAGTCCACTGGGTTGCAAAGAGTCAGGCAAGACTGAGCGACTGAGCACACACAATCAAAGCAGTGGCATCAGCATCAGATAATCTACCTCCCAGTCCCCACTTCTTCACTCCCAAGGCCATCTGTGCAATCCTGGGCAAGCAATCCGACCTCTCTGAGACTGGCTGTCCTCGTAAAAAATGTAGTTACTATATCAAACACACAGTGTCTAGAGACCTAAATGAGACCATACGTGTGTGATGGAAACATATTAATGAGGACTTATTCAGAGATGTCCCCCTTCTTTGATTTACCAAAGAGAAAGTTTCAGTTGTTAATCCAATTTCTAGAGAGTACATCTTTGCCAGAGAAGCCTTTTGCAATGCAGAAGAAACCAAAAAGAACTGGACATAGGACTCAGGAGGAAGATGGGAAGAACTCAGCAAAGAAGTTAAGTTAATTAGTAAATAAATAAATAAAAAACCTAGAGGTGGGAGAAAATTGTAGAAGGAGAGTCTGGAGACTATGGGGAACCAAGAGCTGAGGAAGTGAGAAATAGAGATACAAGAAGCTTCCAAGTGTACCTTTTGAGAGAATGAAATAAAGAATTTTGTTTTTCATTCACTTTGTTTTATTTTAGACTTTTTGAATTCTCAACTTTTGCACATGACCTACTTAAGGAAACTATCCAGGGGTCCTAGATTTCAAATGCTTATATGTGCAGAGTGATTATTATGGAATATGACACAGAGGAAGTAATGAATGAATTAGAATGTTTATAACAATAATACCTACAAAAGCAATGAAGAGGATGATGATAATTATAATCACCATCATTACATCTGGAGTAAAATTTCTATCATTAGAGATTCATGACTGGAGATGTAGGGAAAATGATACTTAGTTATTCCTTTCTTCTGTAGAAATATATTTAATTAGAAAAAACACTGGAGGAAGTTTCCATATTTGATGAGATGGAAAAATTAACATAGGCTACTGGTCTCCTCCCCTAAAATCAACCCTGGAGAAATTACAGAAATAAAAGGCTAAGAGGCTTTGGGAAAAATATGGAACCATCTTCATGCTCTGTGGGGGTGTGTGTGTGTGCGTGTGTGGTAGTGGGCTATGGATTTAGGCAGTGGATAAGTTAGACATTTAAGGAGTTATTTCCTGATCTTTTCCTACAGAAACAACATTGTCCAGGCTGTTGGAGTGGTCATTATGAAAGAAGCACAACATAAATATCAGGGTGGAGAGTTGATGAAAACAACTCTTGAGTATCCATTATTTTAGCCCTTACCCTCCAATTTGCCATGGCTGAAGGATTACAGCTATGGACAAATACTTCTTCAGGATACATCTTTCTTCCCTAAAAATTTTAAGGTGATTTCCTGACTGACAGAATTGCCTGTGACTATTGACTGTATGGAGGAATATCCATGCTATTCCATGGTGTCTTGGGCTCAAAGCTTGTCCTTTACTGGTATGCATACCAAGTCCAGAACTTAGACCTATCACATTACACATTGTATGGAGCCAGTAGCACAGGCCACAGTGACCACACACCTGAAAGTTACAGACACACTGCAAAAAAAAGAAAACCAAATAGATGACTATTTAAAATAGGGACAATAAATATGCCTCCAAAGAGGAAAATACTGGCAAGATGAAGTCAAGAAGTGTTGATACTATGTATAAAGTGCATAACTAATGAGAATATACTGTCTGGCACAGGAAACACAATTTAATGCACTGTGGTGGCTTGAACGGAAGGAAGTCCAAAAGGGAGGGGGGTATATGTATACATATGACTGATTCATTTTGCTATATAGTAGAAACTAACACAGCACAGTAAAGCAACTATATTCCAATAAAAGTAACTTAAAAACAATAAAAGAAACAAGTAGAAATAATTTGGTATCAAATACTTAGCAAATAAAGTAGAACAGTCAACAGATGGTGTAAATACCAGAAAGACACAGATGCAACCTTGGTTACTAAAGTGAAAGACAAGATGAAGGAAGATAGCAGTTCATGATAAAAGGAAAGCCAGGAAGAACTGAAGAAGTGCCAAAAACTATATAATGTTCCAGGAGCCAAACAATGGAAGGTAGAAAATATGTGATCAAAATAAAATTTCCCATAATTAAAGAAACATTAAAAAAAAAAAAAAAAGAAAGATTCAAGTGACTCTGGGATACTAACCAGGGCTAATAAGGAGAAATCCATACTTCAACATAATGAAGTGAAATCCAAGAATAAAGACAAAAAGTACACTCTACAAGCTTTCTGAAAAGATGCAGATCAAGCACCAAGAAACTAAAGCTAGGTAGGCATCGTGTGTTCTCACAGAGCCCTCAGTGCTCTGCCACCCACCTGCCTGCTACCTCTGGGTACTACGGTGCAGTGTCGCTTACTCTTGAATCTGAGCTGATTTTAGTGACTTACAACCAATGAAATGTGGCAGAGGGGACACTGTTTCTCCCAGCACTAAGTCAAAAGAAGTCCAGCAGCTTCTGTTTTGATGATGCTCCAAAGCCAGTCCCCATAGAAACTCCATCCCCCTGTAGGAGCTCTGGACAGGAGTTCCAGGTGAGTCAAGCCTTTCTAGCAACCCTCTCAAGGCACCAAAATTGTGAGTGAAGAACCCAGCTTGGATCCCTCAGCCCCAGATCTTCCAGCCCCCAGCTGCTAGGGCCATCCCCAGTTACTGGGGTCATCTCTAGCCATTAGGGTCATCTCCAGCCTTTAGAGTCATCCCCAGTCATTAGAGTCATCCCCAGTCATTAGAGTCATCCCAACTGAGGCTCCAGACACTAAGGGACAGAAAAGAGCTGCCTTCACTGTATTTCCTTGAATTCCTGACCTATAAAGTTCATTAGCATAAAATTTTAAATGATTTTTTTTGTCACTGTGTTTTAAGATTATTACACAGGAAGAGATAACTGGGACACCTGTAGTATTCTTAGCAGATGCCAAGAAACTCAAGTAGGCCTACTCTGTTTCATTTCTATATTCATGTATTTACCCCCCCAAATATTTATTGATTATGTGCTATTTGTCAAATGCTGTCCAAAGTGCAAGGATAAAATGTTGTGCATTACTGAGCTCATAAATAGCACAGTCATTTCTCAATTTGAGGGAAAGAGTTTGACTCAGAGCTGCAGCCTCTCATAGTATATACACAGTGTCTCACACACACACAGACACACACACACACACAAAGACACACTCACATACAGTTAATACAGTACTGCATGTCAGAGAGTCATAAATCAAAGAAATGAAATTTAATGAAAAAGTGAAAACACGTGAACATCGGAATGTCTCTCTACTCACTCAGAGGTCCTATTTTGGGGCCATTTTACAAATCTAAAATTATTTTCATAAGAGAACTAGTGACACCCATACCCTTGCACACAAGCTTCTGTGAGTACACACACATATGCGCACAATACGTATAAATCTTGCCTTCTTAACTATGTATGTTATACACAATGAGCTAACTGCTTTCTTTGAATAAAAATAAAGTTCTTGATCAAGAGGAGGTAATTACATAATGATACTAATGAAGGTGATTTTTTTTTTTTCTTTACAACAGCATATTCAAGCTCAACGACGGAGAACTCCATAAGCAAATTCTATAAATTACTGAGATTCTAAGCATTCTGGAGCTGACATCAACCTCTGCACTTGCTGAGTCCAATCTCCTTATTTTACAGCTGGAACGATGAAGCCCCAGCAGGCAATGCGACCAGATGGGTCATGCTATCGGCCGTGGTGCCGAGCAAGCTAAACTCTGTGAGGTCGGCTGAGGTCCCATGTAACCCGGAGGAATCCTGGCATGGATTTCAAATCCTCCTCTCCATTCTGGCACCAATTCTGGTACCCATATGTCTCTGCATACATAGAAGCCGAGGCAGAGAAACGCATGAGGATTGCCAAGGTCCTAGAATCCTGAAAATAGTTGCTATACCCTGTTGCCATGACAACCCACTTAGGAAAGTACCTAGGTGCCAGACTTAGATTTTTTTTTTTCCCTTTCTGGGTCCCAGAGGAGTACCAGAGTGAGATGATAACTCTTTTATTGCTACCTAGAGAGAAGCCTTTCTGCCCTGTGTAGCTTCCTCTGGCAGATCAACACCCCAGGGAGGGCGGCTGATGCAACTCTAGCTGGTTTTATTTTCTTGGGAGACAAAGGTCTCTGATGATGGTTGTGTCTTGAAAAATAAGGGGCCTCTGTAAGTTAACACGTCTATGGAAACTTGTGATTTTTTTCAGCCCCAACTCTCACCACATTTTTGAGGCTCCCTGCTTTATTTCTCTCTACTTGTTTTCCACCAGAGCATCTGCTCCTTCCGGCAGAGGAAACATTTGTGCTGTTCAAACGGTTGGACTATGAGTCACATATTAAGCATGAGGTGCTTTTCTGAATGATGCTGAGCAAGGCCTTAATTAAAAGGGAGGAAGATGTTCTGGTGAGTGGGAGCAAGGTTGGAGTGTTGAGAGCCGTGCAAAGTGCCCGCCTCTCCCTGGGGATCACCTGCTCCTTCTGGCAGGAAAGCATCATCCATCCACATTTAGGATGTGAATACCCTCTGTGAATTCCCAGCACTGCAACGGGATGTTCCCAGCACCAGGTACCTGAATGGTGGGATATCATAATGATCACCAACATTCACACTGCACTTCCTATGTGTCAGACACTATTCTTAGCACTTTTGTATTTTAACCCACTAAATCCTTACCGTGACTCAATCAGGTAGGTACTAGAGAGGTAACATTTCAAGGATGGGAACTGATGCAACTTGGCTAGTTGTTTGGTTTTTTTTTTTTAATTTATTTTTTACTGAAGGATAATTGCTTTACAGAATTTTGGTGTTTTCTGTCAAACCTCAACATGAATTAGCCATAGGTATACATATATCCCCTCCCTTTTGAACCTCCCTCCCATCTCCCTCCCCATCCCACCCCCCTAGGTTGATACAGAGCCCCTGCTTGAGTTTCTTGAGCTGTACAGCAAAATAGACTTATAGACTTGGGGAGAGGTGAGGGGAGAGTGAGACGTATGGAAAGAGTGACATGGACACTTACATTACCATATGTAAAATAGATGGCCGACTTGGCTGGTTTCATCCCCTCTAGAGACAAATGTCTCTGATGAATGTTGCGTCACGAAAAATGGTGGGCGTGTATGTATAAGCTAACCAGCCCATGGACACTCTGCTGTGTAAGAGTGTCAATTGACAATTCTAGGATTTACATTCAGGCAGAGCTGGCCCTTAGCCAGTGTGCCTTATCACTCCACTGACATGTAACTGCCCATCCAATTGACACTAGAGGGCGGTTACACTGCTAGATCACCACTTGTTCAACAGGCCACCACTTCTGTGTTCTTCTGCCTTTCTCCAAAATGCCTTTGGCCACCATCTCTTCTTCCTCATATTCCATCACTGTTTTAGTTTTGGTCCTAATTCTTTCTCACCTGGGCAATCAAATGGCAACGAGTCGTACCCCTCTGCCTCTCCCACTGGGTTTGCTCAATCTGCTCTCCACATTGCAGCCAAAAAGGCTCTCTTAAAAATGTACCTCAGATCTTTATCACTTCCACTTAAAATACAAAACTACTCCAACCTTTTCTGGATCTCACACCTTTAGCAGACTGTGCTCATGTCTTAGGCATACTCCTATCACAATTCGGTTTTTATCTGCTTCAAATGTCTGTCTGTCCTTGTTTAACTGTGACCTAATGCCAGACAGAATTTTTGCTTTTTTGTGCTTGTTTCTCCACTTCCTAAAACATTTCCTTACTCATAGTAAACAAAGAAAAAAGAAAAGAAAGTTGTATTAACATCTACTGAATTAAAATGGTTAGTTAGATCCCGGATTTCACGTTAGGAAGTTGCCATAAAACGTTCCCTATTGTATTTTAAGACTAATTATGAAATTGCCATTATAAAGCACATATTCCTCTCACAGAACAATTAAAAAAACTCAATCCTGACAGCCACAATTAGTATATCACTCTGGAGACAAAATTTTTTTTCAGTCAGAAAACAAATGGCTTTCAGTCTCAATCCAGAATCACTGTCAGATGTCTGTTTTTGTTTTCAAAGATTAATGCCTGCTTTTCTCTAAGTGCCAAAAACCACACTCATTCTACTGACGGGCTCCACTGTGATTCCTTTTAATGCGCATGATCCATTAACGTCATATGTCATAATTCACCTTGTTAGGGGACATTGTTTCAAAGTCTCAGTCACAATCGGCCATGTTGAAAGTACACGCTACTGGGGGTGATGTATGACGCAGTTTAGTGACGAACACCCAGGAAAGGCTTGCACTTTCTTAAAGAGAATCTCTTCATTTCAGTGGACAACACCTTCTTTTCTCCAGCCATATCATCTATCATCGTGGGATTTCCTTCTTCTTCCTCAGTGACCACAGTCAATTGCCTAGAAGACTACTGAATCCATTTCCTCCTCATCTCCATCACGACTACTTCTGCCGCTGCCTTGCCCTCTTTTGGTGGAAACTTCAGTATCGTCTTTATTAATTTTTCTGTCTCCTGTCTTATTCTTTCAGTGTCTTCAGAGTATTCTATCTAAAAATCAAAGTTTACCATGCCATTTTCTTATTTAAAATCCACTGAACACCCTCCACAATTCAAGTTCTATTACCTGGCATTCAAAGCTTTCTATTATTTGACTAACAATTATAGAAATAGATAATAGATAATTATACCCATTATTTAAATATCAATTATTATTTACTGGGTGTCAGGGACTGTTCTAAGTGCTTTAGATATACTAACACATTCCTTCTCATAACACTCCTAGAAAGTATTATTTCATCACTGTCTTACTTTCAAATTTCAAAACTTGCCATTCTCACTATATAATGTATATATGTGGTTTATAGATCATGAGATTTTATTCATATTTCTTCCTCTGCTTGGTATGACTTCCATCTGCTTCCTATTTCATCTTCTTAACTGACTACTGATCATTGACAACTCATTTTAGATGCATTATTAGTCCCTCAAAGTCTATTCTTCCCTTTATTCCAAATGTGGGAAAAGAACCTTTGTCTAAACTTCCATAACACTTTACATAAAAGCTGAACATGATATTTGCATCCTGAACTCTCACTGTCTCTTTATGGACACATGACTAGTCTGAGTCTTAAAGGGAAGGGACTATGTTTTATTCTGTATCTACATTTTTATTCCACCCATTTCCAGCAAATGCCCGCTAAATACTTATTGAACAGAATGGATACTTTCCTGCATATTCATGAAAAAGAATATTTACATGGTAAATATGACTGAGCATTAGTGTAAAGAGCATGTTGGGAGGGGTAGGAAAGAAAAAGAGCTTGGAATGAAAGTAGAGGAACAGGTTTTTTTTTTTTTTTTTTTTTTGAGGAACAGGTTTAAACCAGGAAAAAGTCATGAAAAACTGTATTTATGAGTCATTTTAAAATAGCAAGAAACAAAGGAAAGAAAGAGAAAAATAATATTCCACAGTATAGTTCACCATCGGGTATTTGCAAGCTTGCTTTTGGGCACGGAAATAAGATTTACTTTACCAAGGTATAGAGAACATGTTTGGAAGAACGGTGGTATTGAAATATCCTAAATATTAGCCATAGGACAATGACTGTTGATATCATAGGCAATGTGGAACCACTTACATTCTTGCACCAGGCAGGAGATTGACTAAGAAGGCAATTAAGGAAGATTATTAAGCAGCTGTTGGGTAGATCAGATATTAAAGATGATAGGAACAAGGAGAGTAGACAGAATCTATTGCATACTGTAAAAATAAACTGTGGTATATATATACGACAGAATACTATAGAGCAATGAAGAAAAAAAAGAAACAAAACTATCTAATCTAATCACCATGGATGAACTGCTGAAGAGTAATTCTCAGAGCAAAAACAGCATGACTATATTGACATAAAATGTAAAATATGAAAAAATACTAGTTATTTTTGAGGGAAACAAATATGAATAAGCATTTAACTTTACTGTTGAAAAGTCATTCATGAGAAAGATAAACAATACATTTAGGAGATCAGTTGTTGTTTATAGAAAAATAAAGAATATGCTTGTAAAACTATGCATAAGAGTCTTTTTTCCCCAATATTTTATTTCTTAACCTGGCTGGTGGGCATATTAGGTATTCATTCTCAATGTGCTATATAGAGCAGACATATATGATAGTAGTAATAATAGAAAGCAATGGGAAATGTATTTTAATATATTCTACTGCAAATATAGCTGCGGGTAGAAAGGGAAAGAAAAGATCCTCAAATTAATATAAGGGGAAAAAAGAGTTAAGATCTGTAATGAGGCATTTCAGGTCAACAAAAGCACAGACGAATGAAGCCAGTAGAACCACTTAAGCAACTGACATCTTGGAGAGAGTGTTTCATATTTCCGAGTAGAGTTATGATGTTTAGATATAAAGATAGCTTAGCGACAGCAAGAAACATATGAGTGTTGAAAGAAAATTGGAGATAATCTGAGCGCAGGCAATAGCTGAAAACATGTGAGCAGTGAGTTCACTGAAGGACAGGAGGGAAAAAAAACAAAAGGCCTTGAAACGCTGCAGAGTTAGTGAGCCTGGTACAAAGGAGAGTGAGCAAAGGAAAAGTGTGTTTATTTGTTGGCAAAGGCTCCAGAGACAAGTCAGCTTTTTATTGAGTTCGAACATAAGGAGAAGTACCCAAGAATGTAAGCCTTTCATCACATTTGTTTCATCTGTCACTGTATTTACTTTCCCTTGAGAATTTAAATGGAGATAGATCTGAGTGAATTTGAAATTTGCTATTTTATAATGTTAAGTCCAAAACTTCTAAATAGTTTTGAAAAATCATCAGGTCTGTTAGAGATTTATTTAGAACACTTTCAAATGTGCCTGTCTCTTAAGTTTCAGCTATTCTTTCCTCTTCTACACATTATCACTTACATCTGACTTTCAAAAAGATAAAGAAAACTATGACTGTTGCTAATATGTGTTGGGATGTTTATATATGACAAGAAAGACACAAAACTTGTACATAGATGACCTCATTTATAATCAAGGACTTATTCAATCCACAACTACTGTTTAAGCAATTTGCTTCTAGTATGCATAGACACTGTCCTAGGTGCTGAAAATATGACAGTGAACCAAAGAGATCTAAAATTCTTGCCCAGAGTTTACCTTCTTGTGGAAGGAGGGAGCATAAGTGAAATACATTAGTATAACATAACATACAGTTTTGTTATATTTGTGTTGACATAAATATTGAAGGAAAGGAGCTGAAAGTTCATGAGGGTGGTATTTAATTTTAAGTAGGACGATCAGATAAAGTCTCCCTCTTGCCGATTTGATTAAAGCCTGGAGGAGGGGAGGAAGTCAGTGGTAATAATGACATGGGAGCAAACTCACAGCAAAGGGAATGGTAAGAATGAAAACGGACATCCCAATAGGATGGATCCTGATTGTCTGGGGTGTGACCAGTACTCTCAGGGCAGGGAGAGGAGTAAGAAATGGGCTTGGAGAGGAAGGGGAGGGAAGGGAAGAGGAGACTAGGAAGCCCTTTCAGGAAACGCTGCCTTTAATTTTAGTGAGATAGGAAGGCTCCATCAGGCTCTGAGCAGAAACATGGCCTGATTTGAGTTCTATTTTAGCAAGATCAGTATAGGAAACAAGGGCAGACATAGAGGTGCCAGGGAGGGGGCAGGTGGGAGTTGCTGGTGACTTAGACCAGGGTTGGAGCTGTGGAAGTTGGAAGAAATGATATTTTTCTGGCACAAAATGTTTTGGTTGTGATGTGAATATGCAATTTTCTTGTTAATGCATATGTGATTTTGAGGCTGAGGTAACTGTAAGGTCCTTCCTGATGGATAAGTATTCTTTTTCTTTTTTTAGACCACTGGGAAACCACCATTGTTCCACACGCTATGGCTACCCTACATGCAATGACCTCCATTTGTTGCATATAGAATAGAAAGCAAATTCTTTTCCATTCTTTTTCTCCTTGGACAACTGCAGTAAAATTACTTCTAATGGCTGGTTACATTGCCATTTTTACAGTGTCAAGACAATGTCTCATGTTATTAAAGATGAAAGATGTCAAACATGAAAGTCTGATCCTGCGGTACTATCTTTCCATTTGCAACCATCACTGCACAGAGAAAAGTACACTGCTGATGATTTAATACAGTTACAGATCAGGGTGAATTTTATCAGACTGACATGGAAACATGCCGTGCTCATGTCAGTTAGGTTTGTTTCGTCACTGTCCTTGTTGTTGTTTAGTCACTAAGTCGTGTCCGACTCTCTGCGACCCCATGGACTGTAGCCTGCCAGGCTCCTCTGTCCATAGCATTTCCCAGGCAAGAACACTGGAGTGGATTGCCATTTCCTTTTCCAGGGGGTCTTACTGACCCAGGGATCAAACCTATGTCTCCTGCATTGCAGGCAGATTCTTTTTGCTGGTGAGCCACCAAGGAAACCCCCAGCCTTGTTCACCAACACCTTAATAGATAAACGTTACCAGCAACTGAGCTACCCTGGAAGCGAACTGCTAGTCACATGATCCAGGATACACTGTACATCTTTTTAGACTAAATTCCACAGAAAACATAAAAATAGCACTAAGTCCAGATAATAATAATAAACATCCTACTGGCTCTTATAATAACACAAACAGTATGATATTTCGTTATGATTCTTCTCAGAAAGAAGTAGCTATATTAGTCATATAGTACTCCGAACGTACTATGTAACAAATTACCTCCAAACTCAGTAGCTTGAAGCAGCAATCATTCATTTCCACGGATCTGCAGCATTACTGGGTCTGTTCCCCTTGGCAGGGCTTATAAGGTGGCTCTGCTTTTCAAGGTGCAGGTCAGTGAGTGAGATGGGAGAAGCTGTTTCCTGTGTGTTTATCCTCCTTGAACATGGGGCTGGTCAAGGCATGTCCTTTTCAGTGATGGCAGGAGCGCAGAAGAGATGGCCAATCTGAAAAGTTCAAGAAGGGATGGGCTACAGTTCAGTTCAGTTCAGTTCAGTCACTCAGTCGTGTCCGACTCTTTGCGACCCCATGAACTGCAGCATGCCAGGCCTCCCTGGCCATCACCAACTCCCGGAGTCCACCCAAACCCACGTCCATTGGGTCGGTGATGCCGTCCAGCCATCTACAGTTAACTGTACTAATTTCTAAGAGTTGACTGTTCTATCTTAGTGTTTCGTGAGTTGTTGTTGTTTTGTGGTTGTTTAAAAACAGCCATTATTGAGAAACAGACACAGAGGATAGGCTTATGGACATGGGGAGAGGGGAGGAGAGGGTGAGATGTATGGACAGAGTAACATGGAAACTTACATTACCACATGTAAAACAGATAGCCAATGGGAATTTGCTGAATGTCTCAGGAAATGCAAACAGGGGCTCTGTATCAACCTAGATGGGTGGGATGGGGCGGGAGATGGGAGGGAGGTTCAAAAGGGAAGGGATATATGTATACCCAAGGCTGACTCATGTTGATGCTTGACAGCAAACAACAAAATTCTGTCAAGCAATTATCCTTCAATTAAAAAAATAAGTAAATTTTTAAAATAAATAAATTTTTAAAAATGTAAAAAAACCCCAGCTATTATTAAAAGCTATAAATAAGTGAGAATATTACATTAACAACAAAGAAAACTATTTAAAAATCACTTTCTCACTATGTTTCTACATTCTCTTAGTATCTAGACTCTTAAGGTGATTTAGGTCTATTCTCTTTGTGTAGCAGAAATACTATAAATGGTATGTGACTATATGTCTCTTCCCAGCATTGCATTCACCAGTGTCTCCCAGTAGCTTAAGACTGACAGTAGTGGGAATACTGATATCATGGAAAATACCCAATGCTACAAATCAAAACATTTTTCCTCATGTTTTTAACAATTGATTTTCCACCCACACTGTTTAATAAGTTGAGAGCTGGCTGTTGAATATTTTCAAGGAGAACATTCATTTTGAGTCTTTTCTTGCATTAGGTCTGCCAATACTGCATTGGCCAAAATCAGGCAGCAATGAAACACACTCCACCTTCAGTCAAAATGTAACCTGGAAGGGTTAATTCTCACTTCATGCTGGATCTATTTCTGTGACTTTAACACTGGTTTTTGCCATTTTTGTTATTATAATCATACATAGTGGCCTGCCTCAGAGAACCCTGCCCCCTCTGCCTGACCCTTAAACTAACATCCTTCTGTTTAGCTCACAGGGAGATAATATGATCCTGATCACCTGAGAATGTAAGGAAATGTTTCATCCCCCTGCCTGAGACTTGCCATTCTAGCAGATATTTGCAAGAATTAAATGGTCTTCTTCTTTTTTTTTTTTTTTTTTCCTCCCTCCCTCTATCTCTGATCCATAAAAAACCTGGCATCCAGGCCCTGATGAGATGCCATCTTCTGCCATCTTCTTGGTTAGCCGGCTTTCCAAATAAAGTCACTTTCCTTGCCTCAGTACCTAGTCCTTTGGATTTATTGGCCTCTTGTGTGGCGAGCAGAGGGAGCTTGGACTCCCAGTGCAGGAGGCTTGCTGTTTGTGTCTAGCCAGCCCTGATCAGAGAATATTAAGACAAGGCCCCAAGCATTTGCTGGAACCATTTGCCCTGAGGGTCTTCCTTTCAAGTTTCCCTGAAGTGGCAGTGACTGCCCTAGCATTTGGCAGCTCAGGCAAAGAACAAGCAACACATATTTTTAGGGTAAGTCCACCCAGTGTGACGGCTGGTTCATTTGTGGTTTTGTGTGCCTTTTTTGTGTTATGAGTCAATGGCCCAATTTTGTAGCGCAAGCCACTCTGGTGTGCACACAGGGAACATATTCCCCTCCTCAATTTGGGCTTTTCCTTTATAGAACAAGCCAATTTGGTTGAGGTACCCTGTCAGAGGGGGTAGGTGTTGTTGGACTCTGGGAACTGGTTCATTGGGGAGCTAGCTTTTGTGGGGTGAGCTACCTAGTTGGAGTTAGCTCATTTGTTTTGTAGGGTAGATTTATTTACCTGAGTTGGGAGCTGGTTCAGTTGGAAGCAGTTCATTGCGGAATAAGTTTTCATGGGGTAGGCTGCCTAGTTGGAATTAGTTCATGTGTTTGTAGGGCACATTTATTTACCTGAGTTGGGAGCCAGCTCACCTGTGCATCGATAAAATCTGTGTCATTTCTGTTGAAATTTACCTATGTCTTTTGTGTTTTGGTGTTATCAAACTTATTTTAAAATGGCAATTTCATCTATCCTGAAGGAAAGCTCTTTGGGGTGAATATTAAGTTCAGAAGGGCAATGGACCCTGAGTGGTTCACAATTACACAATCTCCTAGTTAGAAGCACCTTCAAAGGAGAGGAACATTCTGATATAAGCAGGCCTGTGGGTTTCCTTGGACTTGAAGCGTCCAATTCTAATTTCCCCTACTGGAATTCTGGGTAACTTTGACAGTAGGGAACAAGTTGATTGATTCTCTAATAGATATCACTCTCCTTTGTAAATCAAATGTTCAAATAACCTTTTACCCAGAATAGCTTGATATCAGGGTCCCATTGGGGCCTTTTTGACCTTATCCTATATGGAGAGCTTTGGCTCCCATCTGGGGGGAGGAGGCTTTGGCTCCAATTTGGAGGGTTCTCCCTACGAAGGGAAACTCCGTTTATAAGGCACTTTGGACAAAGGTTACAGGCCTAATGGGACTGGGAAGTCACAGTGTGACTGTCCAGCTGGCTAGGTTTTGGTTCATTCTGGCTACTTTGGTAACAAGACAGTTATTTTGTGACATTAGTCTGCCATCTTCTCAGTCAGCCAGCTTTCTGAATAAAGTCATATTCCTCGTCTCAACACCTCATCCCTTGCATTTATTGGCCTCTCCTGTGGTAAGCAGAGTGAGCTTGGACTCAGTAACAAACTGATGGCACAACGGGATGGATTGTGGAAGCTAACAGGTCAACCTATCACAGTTAGGAACCGGCACAAAAGCCAGGTGGACATGGAAGTCCGTGTTTCCGTATACAGGTAAGTACAAATAACTTTGATTGTCCTCAAAAGCAACTATCACTCATTATTTCTAACATTTCCTAGTGAAAAATAAACATTCAAAATAGACAATTTGAATTACAAAATAGATTATCAATTTCTACTTACAAAACAGTCTTTAATTATGAATGTAGACAAAACTGAGTAAGTTGGCAAGAGTTGCTTGTTGGTGATTCCTAAACACTAGTAAGCATAATTCCGAGTAAATTTTTATTTCATTCTGAATTGACCATATTCCACCCGAACCTTGATTCTTTCAAGATACTGCAAAGCTGACATGGCCTATGAGAGAAAAACAAAAACAAAAAAAGCCTCTAAGTTTAACTCCAATAATTTAATAGTCCTCCTTTCCTTACATGCAGATTTGTCTGTTAATTGGAAATAGTATTCCCAGCTGCACTGAGAATGTTTTCTGAACAAAGGGAGGAGGACATCTTAAAGATTGCAGTGGAAGTTAAGGCAAACCATAATTTACATTTCAGAATATAAATGCCTCAGGGAAGCCTTCTTCCCCTGCTGCCTAGAACTTTGATAGGCATTTCAATAGGATGCCACCAAATGGGAGGTTGGTCCCAGGAAACCCATCCTCAGGGTTTCCAATGACTGTAATTCCAGGCATCTTATCTGAGAAAAATAATGCCTATGAGATCAGGATATTTAAAAATTTAAGGCATCCATGAAAGCCAATGAGAACCAGAAAATGAACCCAAGGAGGACAGCAAGGACATGGGTCCTGAGGGTTTGTAGATGCTTCACTCTGGAGATCAGATGTATGTCTAATTCAAGTTATTTCAGCTGGTGTAGTTATCAATAAAATGGCACGGAGAAGATATATGTCCCATCACTACCCCAAAACTCATCCTCTCCAGAGAGAATGATTTTCCATAATCTCTTTTAGATTTTAAGCATTATAAAAACTGCACCTTGTTGGATATATAAAATTTCTGTAAATTCCTGGATAAAAATCTCATTTTGAAAAAAAATAAAAAATTTCATTTTGGATGTTAAAATCTGGCCTCTTTAACTCTAAAAATCATTTTAAAAATGAGATAAACAAATTGAGGTAATTCAGAGTTCTTCTCAACTTCTCTCTACTTAAATGTTGACAAATTTCTGTATCACTCCGTCTCTTCTCCAAAGCATGTCACTGGAAAATAGTAACCAGGTTTTAATCTCTTATGTTTATTTTTTTTCTCTTGCTTGTATTTTTGGTGCCATATATAAAAAAATCATTACCAAGACCAATGTTAAGGAGTTTTTCTTTTTATTCTAGGAATTTTACAGTTTTAAGCCTTACATTTAAGTCTTTTTTAAAAACCTGAAACAGAGTTGACTAATATTAATAGTATTATATTACATTCAGGTGTACAACATAGTGATTTGATATTTTTATAGAGTAATTTCATACTAACTTATAACATATTGACCCTATTCCTTGTGCTGTATTTTAAATTTTTATAACTTATCTATATCTAGTAGTTCGTATCTCTATAATCCCCTGCAACTATCCCCCAATCCCTTTCCTCTGTGGTAACCACTGGTTTGTTCTCTGAATCCGTGCCTTTACTTCTATTTTATTTATTCATTTGTTTAATTTTTTAGATTTCACATATAAGTGAAAACACACACTACTTATCTTTGTCTAAGTCTTTAATACATTTTTAGTTAATTTTTTGTTAAGTGGTGGGAAAAAGGGTCCAGTTTCATTCTTTTACCTATGAATATTCAGTTTTCCTATCGCCATCATTAAACAGACTATATTTTCCCTATTGAGTATGCTTTACTCCCTTATTGAATATTAGTTGACTACATAAGTGTAGATTTACTTACAAATCTATATAGTGTAGATTTATTTCTGGGTTCTGTATTCTGTTCCATTTGTTTCTGCTGCTTTTTATGCCAGTACTATACTGTTAATTAGTATAGCTCTGTAGTATACTTTGAAGTCAGGCATTGTGATACCGCCAGCTTTGTTCTTTCTCAAGACGGCTTTCACTACTGAGGGAGTGTCTTCAGTGGTCCCATACGAATTTTAAGATTGTTTTTTTTTTCTCCTTCTATAAAAAATGTCATTGGAACTTTAATAGACATTGCATTGATAGATCTATGCATTGCATGCATACATAGCTTTAGATAGTATAGATATTTTAACAATATTAATTCTTCCAATACATGAGCAGGGAATATATTTCCATTTATTTGTGTCTTCTTGAATACCTTTTACCAGTGTCATAGTTTTCAGAGTACAGATCTTTCCCTTTCTTGGTTAAATTTGTTCATAAGCATTTTATTGTTTTTGATGCTATCACAAAAGGGATTCTTTCTCTGCATAGAATTGCTACTGATTTCTGTATGTTGATTTTTATATCTTACTACTTCGCTGAATTCATTTATTTATTCTCACATTTATTTTTGTAAATAAAAAATTTGTGGAGTTTTAAGGTTTGCTGCATAAAAAATCATGTCACCAGGAAATCCAGACAGTTTTACATTTTCCTTCCTGATTTTTTATGCCTTTTATTTCATTTTCTTGCCTGATTGCTCTGGTTAAGACTGCCATTACTAGTGAGAATGGGCAAATCTATCCTTTTCCTCATCTTAGAGGAAAAGTTCTGATTTCTTTGCATATATTCTGTATGTTGATATTGTTTTATTTTTTTCAACTGCATTAGTTACACATTCATCTTTCTATTCAAGATTCTCCTGTACATGCAGTTTGATCTACCTTCAGCAATCTAGGAAAAATAAAAGACATCCTTCATATGGGTACTCACAAGTAGCTTACATCTGGGTATGTGTGTTTTCTTTTCCTTTTATTTCTTTGTTTTGTTTTCTACATGGAATTTTTGTTTGCCTCACTGGGCTCAGCGCTGCTCTCACTGCTCTGACTGAATAGAAGCAGCGTGGGACCACTTATTGAGCTATATACCAGTTAACTCATCCTATCCCTGGTCTCTGTAATATCCAGACTGAAAACACCAACGGTGTCACTATCCCCTTTTACTGTCATTTTTCACAGAAGTCCTCTTCTTCATGTGTTTTAGGATGTTGCTTCCTTAATCAGTTGAGTCCTATCCAAGTTTTACCTTTTAGAGTCTTAAGTATCTATACTTATAAAACATTAATAAACTGAAACCTCAATTAAATAGAGTTAGGAGACCAGAAAAGGGAGCTTTCATGCCCTGCAATGAGGGTGGTGCCCAACAGCAAGAAGAAAACCCTCCTTCTTCCCTGGGAAGGGTTCAGCCAATGAAAATCCACGGGCTCTGTTTACTCCAGCCTTCCCAACTTCCTTTTCCTCTGTATAAAAGGGTTCTCCTTTCCTTCCTGTGTGGGAACTTGCATATAACTCACCAAGAATACAGATCTTGAATTGCAATTCTCTACTGATCCTGAAGAATTCCATCTTTGCTGGAAAACTATATGACACATTCTGTTTGTATTAGATCAATGTACTCCAACTTTGACACGGTTTAAGGGTTAGAAGATGAGGAGGCAAGAGATAATGCTTAAGCTGTGGTACATATACATAATGGAATATTACTCAGCCATTTAAAAGAATACATTTGAATCAGTTCTAATGAGGTGGATGAAACTGGAGCCTTTTATACCAAGTGAAATAAGTCAGAAAGAAAAACACCAATACAGTATACTAACGCATATATATGGAATTTAGAAAGATGGTAACGATGACCCCATATGCGAGAGAGCAAAAGAGACACAGATGTATAGAACAGTCTTTTGGACTCTGTGGGAGAAGCTGAGGGTGGGATGATCTGACAGAATAACATTGAAACCTGTATATTATCATATGTGAAACACAACGCCAGTCCAGGTTCAATGCATGAGGCAGGGTGCTCAGGGCTGGTGCACTGGGACGACCCAGAGGGATGGGACGGGGAGGGAGGTGGGAGGGGGTTCAGGATGGGGAATGCATGTACACCCACGGCTGATTCATGTCAGTGTATGGCAAAAACCTCTACAATATCGTCAAGTAATTAGCCTCCAATTAAAATAAGTAAATTTAAAAAAAAGAGATAATGCTTAGCCATATATATTGATCCTAAACTAGTACTGCAAAATGTATAAGCACAAAATATACTAGTTATTGTGATAAAGATGATGATAAGAGGATGCTTTCTTTTTGTCTATCATCACTCTAATCAGAATGGCTATTCAGCTAATGTGTACCAGGATATCTATAGCATCCATTTTGATTGGTTCCTGCCCATGTTACATGTGCTGTTAAACAATGTAAGGATCATAGTTATCTGTGATGCTTGCTAGGTACACTAAGAATAATCTGACAGCTTGGAAAAGTTGGTAAGGAAATAATACTTTGGAAGTTCTTGCTGTTTTTCAAATTGGTAGAGTTGCCAATATCTTGTTCTCTGTTTGCTACAGGAATCTATTAAAGAGTCCGAGGAGAATGTGCCCATCCATTTGATAGGAAACAAGATGCAGTGTCGGTATACTAGAGCAAAATAAATCTTTCACTGACATATTACTAGGCCTTGGTTTCCAGCCAATAGAACCACAAAAAGATTCATGGTTTCCCCCCACTTTGAGTTATTAATTATGACAAAGCCTCATGTCTATATTGTCCCGACTTAAGCAAGCCATTCCCACAAACACCTGCCAACTTCATCCATTGAGATGAGATGCAAATATCAACCTTACTCAAGATGACACTTTCTTGTTTCAGGCTTCACCCTTTGACTTTATTCTTAATGTCACATGAATGCTATTTTATATTTTTGGAAGATGGTTAGGGTCTGTTGACCATCCTTACACACAGACTGCCTGGAGCTAACTCTAAGTACAATTCCAGGAGTGAGAAATAAAAAGAATAAAAAAAGTAAACAAGGGTTCATGTGTTGGTATGTTAAAGTTCTAGGCAACCAAAGGAAAAAACCTGGAAACTTTTTATCTGTATTTTATCTGTAATAATGAAAGCTTGAGGTCTTTTGGACACAGGAGGTGGTTAAAAGGGCCTTCAAATTGCAGGCTTAGAGATCTCCTCAAAAATGCCTCTCTCACAGCTGTCCTCCTAATGCACCTTTCAGAGGCTCTGCACTGTTCTGTAATGGGTTTTGAAAGGTTCTACTCCCATAGAAAGATTCACCCCTTTTTCTCTAAGCAACTTTTGCTGAAAGCAAAACAAAATAGGCCTTTGAAGTAGTGGAAAAAACCAAACACTTAAGACATAAAAAGGGAAGATTTCAAATTTGGAAGATCAATACCAACTTTAGGATGGCATTTTTGGGGACCAGCAGTGTCCAGTGAGTTTTGACGGCAATTTGATGACTCTTGGAGCTGGACACTGAAAACAGGACACTTGCAGACAGGTCACTTACAATACTGCCAGTATTGCAGATCAGTGATATTTACCAATACTGATAATCCTTGGAGCTCTAACAATTGCTTCTGATTTCAGTTAAACTGGGGCTTCCCTTGTGGCTCAGCTGGTAAAGAATTTGCCAGCAATGCAGGAGACCTGGGTTCAATCCCTAGGTTGGGAAGATCCCCTGGAGAAGGGAATGGCTACCCACTCCAGTATTCTACCCTGGAGAATTCCATGGACTGTATAGTCCATGAGGTTGCAAAGAATCAGACATGACTGAGTGACTTTCATTTTCAATAAATCTCTTCAAGCAGTGTTTGCTTCTTGCAAGTATGGGCCCTGAACTAGTAGAAACAACATCACTTGGGAGCCATTAGAAATGTTCATTCTCAGGCCCTACCCCAGAGCTACTGAATCAAAAACTCTGAAGGTGGGCCCTGCAGTCAGTTTTAATGAACTTTCTGATGCACATTGCATTTAAAGAACACTATTTCCGAGCATCTTCCCAGGAAGAACGTCATCCAAGGTCACGGCTATCCTACCCTCCCTCTGGATGTCTCCATTTCCTCTGTGTGAAATATTCCTCTGGGTAACTGAACAATGTTCATATAAAACTGAAAAGGACTGGCAGAGATGTCTAAAGTACCAGGAACTGAGAGTGAGGGCAAAGTTTGATATTTGGCGAATAATCCCAAGTCCCCATCTGGGGACCTTGATCTCCATCTAGATGAGACTTTTGATTATTGGAATCTGTATGGCTCTGCTTCTCCAGCTCCTAAACCTGCTTCTGGCCTCACCCTCACTGGGTGAGTCCAAATCCCCTTCTCCCACTGGCTCTGCTAGCTACCTTGGTGTTTTGGTTTGTTCTCAACCTTGCCTTCTCCCTTTATTTTCCCATCGCTCTTCCCATCAGGTCTCAGGATGAAACAAGCCCTGAATCAGTGAGAGCCCTAAGAGGCCAGCATTCCCTGGGGTATCTTCCAATATATCTAATACAGCGGCCATTTCTGGAATGAATGAAGAAATGGAAGGAAAGAAGCTCAAAACAAATGAGTCCCAAGGTGACATAATTCTCAAATTCTTGATGTGGAAACCAAGCCAATTTTTACCCGCCTGTAAATTTCTTCTTGCCCAGCCCACACCACACTGCCTCAGGTGTGTTAGCCTCCTGTCTTGTCTGTAAGGCCTGTACTGGACTTCTGCTTTGCAGGGACAGAAATGTAGGGCTTGAAAGTTATAGGTGTTGCTGAGTTTACTTAGTTCTATTTATAACTGAAACATAACTAGTGCTTTTGTTTCAGACACAGATCATGGAAAAAAAGGTAAAACAGTTCTTAATCACTTGGCATTTCTTTCCTCTTCTTTCACAGAGGGCAGTGTTACTTTTTCATCTGCACTTTAAAAATGCCCTTGGGAAATGCCATTGAAGATGAAGGAAGAAGAGAAAGATGGGGTTTATCCTGGCAGGCTTTGCAGGTCAAATGTAACACAAAGGAGAATAGTGGCACATATAAAGGGAAAAAAATCTATTTTTTTTTCCTGCTTTAATCAATATGGGAGTAGGAAAAGCATTAATTAATATTTTTAAGTTTAAAATAAGGGTGCGCCAACTGAAGTCAAGGTCAAGAGTCCAAGTGGTGAGAAAGATTCTAGTATGAGAATCTATATGAATGACATAGAGTGAACCCACATATCTTTCTAGAATAGACTCGTGAAACCATTTTTATCTCTCTTTTCCAATCAGAATCTGTACTTATAAGGGAAACATGAATCAAATTGTTTTGTTCTTACTCAAAAAATAATAAGATAAGAATGCAGACAATAAAAACAAACAAACAAACAAAAAAAACCCAGTATAGTTGGATAGCTTTCTCTATCCTGAGGCAGCAGCCCAGGGAAACAGGCTTAAAATGACAGCTGGAAAGATTTGAGCCAGATTCCATCAGGAAGGAAGGCCGGGGTTGCTAGATGTGTTTTTCCAGGACACGTTACTATGACCTAAAGAATGGTCCCTGCCCACTGGGCTGAGGACCTTTGACTCTAGTGCTGCCTATTGTCCTCGCCTGAATGTGAAAGTTCTCCCAGATAACCTCTAAAGTTACTTGCAAAATAAGGGTCTCATGACCAATCACCAACCTGAATTTAAATCCTGGTTCTATTCAGTTTGATCAGTATGATTTGGGGGCAAATGAATCTATATCTGAGACTCTGTTACTTCATTTAGCACCTGAGAATAATTCAGTTTTTTTACATGACTGATCTTCTCAGCAGGATCAAGTTACACACCGTTGGGACCCCGTGCTAAATGAAGTGTGACAGCCCCTTGTGCAAAAATTATTGAAAATTTCAAGATGGCAATGGCAGAGAATTAACCCAAGCACAGAACTGTCGTGAACACAGGACCCTTCTTAGTGCAAAGTACTAGGGGCTGTGCAGATCCTGTGCCCATGAAGCCTGATCAGTGCTTCAGATCTGCTGGATCATCAATGTCTGTGAACCTGGTAGGTTGTGCTCGAGGACCCAGATCGAGAAAACCCGCGTGGATGCGTGACCCTCTGCCAAGGCCTGGCAGGCCTCATACTGCTCTGTTACAGAACTGCCCTGAGCGGGTTATGCAATGGTATGAAACAGGCCCGTTTTTATGGATATGAAAGTGAAAGTGAAAGTTGTTCAGTCACGTCCGACTCTTTGTGACCCCATAGACTATACAACCTGTGGAATTCTTCAGGCGAGAATACTGGAGTGGGGAGCAGTTCCCTTCTCCAGGCAACTTCCCAACCCAGGGATCAAACCCAGGTCTCCCGCATTGCAGCTGGATTCTTTACCAGCTGAGCCAGCAGGGAAGCCCTTTCATGGATATATTTAAATCAAAATTTTTTGTACCCACTAAGCTTATTGTTAAGATTAAATAACAAATGTAGGCTACAGGGCACATTGTAGAAATAAAGCAGCATTTTCCCCAAATATGTTCCAACAATCACCTATAGGAGAAGACTGCTTCTTACAACATAGATTCCCAGGTCCCATGCAGATCTTATGAATCAAAAACTCTGTGGTTGGAACACAGAAACTTAAATGTTTTCCAAGTGTCTTGAGAGAGTCTGAAGCCATAAAAGCATTAAATGATTACAGTAAACACGTTACCCACCTATTTCTTTCTCAGTTCCAAGAGTGATGTGTAATCTGTGTTTGACGGAAGCTTGTGTGTTGGTCAGGGCTTCCCTGTGGCTCACAGGAAGGAGTCTGCCTGCAATGCAGGAGACCCAGGTTCGATCCCCGAGTTGGAAAGATCCCTGGAGGAGGGATTTTGTATGTAATTTGTGCTTGACAGAAGCCTAGCCAGTACCAAAAATACGTGATTCTCAACAGGGACAATTCCCTTTTCTGTAGCAATAATTATTGCAACAACTTTAACAGTGCAAGCTATAGTTCACTGAGCATCTTCTACTTGTCAAGTGCTTAATAGGCACTGCGATTAACCCCGTAATGCCTTGCGAGGTAGGTCTGCCTTTCCACTTCACAGGGAAGGACACTGAGACTCAGACATTAAGCGACTTGCAGCGCCATGGTCAAGGCCTGGCTTTTGGCAGGCCCAGAGTCCATGGCGGGCTGCCACGAGCCCACCTCTCTGAGCAGAAAAGGAAATCATGAATGCAGGTCAACTTTCCTTATAAATGTATTTTCTTTATTTTGTGATCTAAGTGCCTTGGCCTTCTTAATGGTAAATTTAGAGTCTGGATATAGAACTGTCTGGAGGGTTAAAGTGATGGAGTGGCTCTCTTCCTCAGCAGGAGGGACTCCAGGAAAAGTGTTATTAAACTGTATTGCTTTCTCACATTTGAAGCTAAGCCACACATGCCTAGTGAGACATTTGTTACTGTCTTTTTTTTTTTTTTTTTTTGGTTAATAAATCTGGCTAAAAATACTCCAAAGATGACAAATATAAGAGACAAAGAGACACATTAGAAATAATGTGAATGGGCGTATGAGAGAGAAAGCTACAGTAGGCAGCTAAGAAATAAGACATCAAGGGAAGTTTGTATGTATTACAGCAATGTCTCTTTTTATGAAAGGAGCCATACAAAGACTGGTGAATGAGCTCTTTTCAGTCTTTCCTTTTCATACATATGGAGCACAAGGGGGAAAAAGACTATGTATATCTTGGTCTGCTTGTCCCATGTAATTGTTAGAATTAGATTTTCAGTATCTACAAAGTAACTTTCTGGAATTTTGATTAGGACTGTGTTAAATCTATAGATTAGTTTGGTAAGAAGAGATACCTTCACAATGTTGAATCTTCCTAAACATGCACATGGAATATCTCCCAATGGGTTTTGTTCTTTGATTTCTCTTATTAGGGTTTTATAGTTTTTCTCATATATATTTATATGTATGATATGTAGTAGCATTCCTGTAATATCCTATGTTATATATATATATATATATATATAACATGTCTATGAATTTATTTTTGTTTCATTTTTGTCTGCTACATTTTTCTCTTTTCAAGGGTTACAGATAGCATTCTGAGCCATATCCTGTGAGCGGTCTTACAGATACTGAAACCCCCACACAGTAGTAGAGTGAACTACATGATGACCAGCCTATAGCCATGACATAAGCTTCCACAATTTTGAAAACTCTCCTCAAAGAAATGGGAGCAAACCAATTCTGGAACTGAAGCTTAACTGAACTTAAAGCAGTCAAGTTGATGCTGACCAGAGCACCGATGACCAATTTCAAGATGATCGTCAGAGCTGACTGTCTCCACATATAGCCCCCTTCCTCTGCCTGTACTCCACTTGTGCTCAGGGTCCAACTCTTTATGACCCCACAGACTGTAGCCTGGCAGGCTCCTCTGCCCATGGGGTTTTCCTGGCAAGAGTACTGGAGCTGGTTGCCATTTCCTCATCCAGGGTACTCTACTTAAACTCCCCTTTTAAAGTTCTTGACCCCTGGTTGTCAGTGGAGAGAACTGGCTTTTGGACATGAGTCAGCCCTACCACCTGGTTGCCAGCCTCCAAAAAGAGGAAGACTTTCCTCTCCACCAGCCCTGGCCCTTTACTGGCTTTGGAGCATCAAGCGGTCGGGTCCCACCTTCAGTAATGCTATTATCATTCACATATGTTGACCCATTTAATATTAATGACAACATTGTGAGAGATGCACTGTTTCTGCCCCAGTTTTGGAAATGAGGAAACTAAGGCAGAGATGTTAAAACAAACAAACACCATGTCCACGGTCATTCAACTAGTTAGCAGCTCACATGAAGTTCACACTCTGAAATCAGTGGAACAAGCTCACTTGGAGGAATGACTTCCTTAGGGAAGTTGCTTTCTGTGTTTGGACACTAGACCTGTTAGTAAAAGATATCTTGTTCATATCTCAATCATTTCATCCCCCATACACTCAGGTATGGCTGTTTCTTTTCCAAACAATTGTTTGAATAAAGGAGTCCATATCTGCTCTATCTCTGAGCCTTTTCAGATAGTACTGTCCAGCATACCCCATAGCATTCTACCCGCACCAATAAGATTAATAACCTTATACTTTTTCCTGATCGTGCACTGCTCTTTATAAATGTCTGTGTTCCTGGTTCCATTTGGCTGTGAGCCCTCCTGACTGGACCCCATGCTTTTCCTTTGGACAGAAGTAAGGGTTTGACTTTGGTTTCTCTCATGATATATCTCACTGAGCCTCTTTCTCTGGTTGTCTTGGTCAGTAGAACGCCCTTTCCTTGGCCCTGAGAGCTCATCTTAACTTTTGTTCTTTCTGAGTTTTTTGATTAGGAGGAATTTGGGTGAGAATAGGAATATAGCAGCAAGAGCTCAGATACATTCCTTATTAAACATTTGGATGTGCATCAAGTGCTGATAAACATTATTCTGAGTGGAAACTATATCGGGTTATTAAATTTTGTATTTTATGTTCCAATATGAAATCATTCAATTATGAATGGAATTGAAGCCAAATTTTTAAAAACCCAGAATAGGTAGATTCAATAATGTAGATACTCAATGGTTCTTTGGGCTTTTCTGGTGGCTCAGGTGGTAAAGAATCTGCCTACAATGTGGGAGACCTGGGTTCTATCCCTGGGTTGGGAAGATCCCCTGGAAGAGGGCATGAAAACCCACTGCAGTATTCTTGCCTGGAGAACCCCCATGGACAGAGGGCTGCAGTCCATGGGGTTGTAAAGAGTTGGACATGACTGAGCATCTAAGCACAGCACACAGCACAATGGTATTTCATACATTAGACTTCGGGCAAGACTGAGGATGAATTCTAATTCAGGTTGAAGAATATTCAAAGTGTCACCTCTTACCAAGCCAAGAGCTACACTGTTCACACAACAAGTGGATATTCCATCCACATTCATTTTAATAAATGTAGGAGATCACTGTTGGCATTTAGATAACCCATATCCACATTTGGAGCGCTCATCATCATGACAAAGATTGGGAACAGAATGGAAAATGTCACACTATCAGGTATTTTTCTAAGAGTACAAGACTATGTCTCTAATATCTTGTATTTTTCTTCAGAGCACATTTTCTTTATGAAGAAAAATGACAGCTCAATGTGAATATTCTCTCCACCAAGCAGAGAACAAAGTCCACAGAGAGGAATACTAATTTTTCAGCCAATGACTATTTTGGTGCTTAAATAATCTAAATACTGTGGGCAACTGCTTTAGTTGCAGAGAAAATACATTCAGAGAAGTGACCATCCCCAGCTAATGACATGGCCGCCCACCCTTACTGATGGACTTAGTGAAGGGCTATCCTGCTGTCTTTTCCTTTGAAGTTTCATGGAGAGAGACATTAGCGGGGTGAACACTTCCATCTAAGTTTCCATTTAGGCCACCCTATTAACTTTCTGTTAAAAGCTTTTTCTTTTTTCCCCCCATGTGAACATTTTCTTGTAAAATCTCTCGCCAAAAGAAAAATTCTTTTTACAAAACTTTGACTGAAATTTAGAAGCAGGTTTTAAGTTACAAGCCTTTGAAAAGATGTGTAGGTTTTTCAGCTCTGTTAAAAAAAAAAAATCATTCTATCCTTTTATTTGGTATAGGCAAATACAGTTGGATATAAAACTGCAAATCTGAATTTTATTTATCCTACTTGAGAAGCAGTGGGTCAAACTTTTGGTGAAATTTAAAATACTACTTTTGCTAAAAATTGAAACTCTTGATCATTGCAACCCTAGGATGATGCTATTCACTGCTTCATCCCATACATGCAGGCAGAAAAAAAAAAAAAAAAAAAAGAATCAGTATTCTGAAACAAATCCCTGGTTGACCCCTCTGAAATATTTATAAAGAAATCACCTGGCATCTCATAGGGGATTGCTCGTGCCTTAAATTATGACTAGCCAGGAGAGCTAGGAAAGGGTAATTCAATAATGTGCATTAGGATCTTCTGCTCCCAAATACCAAGTGTGTTGTCTCTTGCTGCTGCTGCTGCTGCTAAGTCGCTTCAGTCGTGTCTGACTCTGTGTGACCCCATAGACGGCAGCCCACCAGGCTCCGCCGCCCCTGGGATTCTCCAGGGAAGAACACTGCAGTGGGCTGCCATTGCCTTCTCCAATGGGTGAAAGTGAAAAGTGAAAGTGAAGTTGCTACTAAAGCTTAAGTACTTTAACTTAACTTTGCATGTTGAGGTTTTTGCAGTCATTTGTGGACATGCAGGTCTGTGGGAAGTTCTCAATATTAAGAACTGAGATCACAGGAAAGGAAACCATAAACAAAAAGAAAACCTACTGAATGGGAGAAAATACTTGTAAACAAAGTGACTAACAAGGGATTAATCTATAAAATTACTAACAGTGCATGCAGCTCAATTTAAAAAAAAATGGGCCAAAGATCTAAACAGATATTTCTCCAAAGAAGACATACAGATGGCCAAAAAGCACATAAAAAGATGCTCAACATCACTAATTATTACAGAAATGCAAATCAAAACTACAAGGAGGTATAAACTCACACCAGTCATAATGGCCATCCTCAATAAGTTTACAAATATTAAATGCTGAGGAGTGTGTAGAGAAAAGGGCACCCTCCTACACTGTTGGTAGGAATGTAATTTGATAACAGCCACTATGGCAAGCAGTATAGGGGTTCTTTAAGAAACTGAAAATAAAACTAGCACGTGACCCAGAAATTCCACTCCTGGGCATATATCCAGAGAAAACTATAGCTCAAAAAGATACATGCACCCCAATGTTCATTGCAGCACTATTTACAATAGCCAGAACATGGAAGCAACCCAACGATCCATCAACAGAGGAATGGATAAAGAAAGTGTAGTACATATACACAATGGAACACTACTCACCCATAAAAAGAATGAACTAATGTCATTTGCAGCAACATGGATGGACTTCAAGATTATTTTATTGAATGAACTAAGTCATACAGAGAAGGACAAATATATGATATTGCGTATATGTGAAATTTAAGAAAATAGTACAAATAAACCTATTTACAAAACAGAAACAGAATCACAGATGTTGAAAATGAACTTATGGTTACCAGGAGGGATACGAGGGTAGAGATAAATTAGGAGTTTGGAAATAACATATACACACTACTACATATAAAATAGATAACTAATAAGGACCTACTATATAGCACAGGAAACGTCTCAATACTCTGGAACAGCCTACATGGGAACAGAATTTTCAAGAGTGGACATGTGTATATGTATAACTGATTCACTTTGCTATACAGTAAAAACGAAGACATTTTAAGTCAGCTATACTCGAATACATTTTTTTTTTAAAGAACAAAGATCATATTGAAGAGAACCCTATAAGACTAATGGGTTAGTCTTGTTTTGTGAAGGCTGAGGAAAACTTGAGGTTAGGTTCAATTTAGCCTTGATGACAAAAGTTTAGCCTCAGTCAAAAGAGGTCATAATGGATACTTTTAAAGAGGAAGTAGAATATCTAAACAAACTCTCTACATAGGGTAATTGGACACATGGATGGGCTGGCTATCACAATGTAAGAGTTGGGGGGAATAGATTTAGAAGTGAGTTGTAGGATCATGATCATGTAAGCCAGTGAAGAAAGCAAATGACCCACAGTCCCTAAGGAAGGATGGAAGTGTTCGTGGAGAAAAATGATGACATTTGAATCTTAGAAAGAACATTCCATCCAGGAAAAATCAGGGAAAGTGGATCAGAAGGAGAAATCATGAGAGAAAGAAATCCATAAAAAAATTGTAATCTGGATGAGAAACGATAAACGTTAGAGCAGTATCTGAGGGGAAAGGATGAAGTTAATATATTGATACTCTGAAAGTGAAGAACATGATATGGTTAAGGACGATTTGAAGATTTTATATGAATAGAAAATGCATGCATAATTTTCAGCATTTTTATTGAGCAGTAACATAATGGACTAACCTTCTATGTCACATTAATTTGTCGTTCAGGTTCCTAGACACTAAACACATCATCTTTTAAAAATGAGGATCTGAACATATTCCTGAAATGTAAACTTCTATTCATGTGACTACTAAGTTGTACAAGTTGGAAGGGAAGATAACCTTTGTACCTAACAGGACAGAAAAAGGACAGATTTTCAGAAACTATTTACTGAACAGATAAACCAGGAAGTAATCATCGTCATCACAATGGTAATATCTTTATTATACTGTTTACAACATACATGTCACAGGTGCTATCTCATGTGATTGTATGTGAATCAGGTAATCTCACAACTGGGAAAACTTTAGAATAGTTAAATAACTTTCTCATGGTCACAGGTCCTTTAAGTCTAAGGGGTGAGATGAGATTCACAACTTTCTGGTTTCCAGTAAACCAACTACCTTATCAACCAGTGTCAAAAAATGATGCTAGGGGTTCAAAGATCTTCCCAGCATGTTTCTGTATCTGTTGAACAGAGACAGCATATCATTGTTTGGGGTATTCTTATACAGTATTTCTTATTAATGGCATCAATTTAGCTTGGATACATGTGTTATTATCAATCAATTCAGCAAAGCTATTTCTACTGTCTTCATATATTACCAGATACTAAAATCCACAATCAACACTGATATTTCTTTATTTACAAACAGATGGATATGAGCATCCATGGAGAGTGACATAATTGTTTCACCTACAGTTATTTTATTTTATTTTCTACAGTTATTTTAAACAGGATAATAGTAATGCACCTTACCATACAACTTTAAAGAAGGGAGTGATTGAGCACAAATAGGTTAATTGGTAGATAACAATTAGATTTTAAAAGAGGAGTAAGTTTATCAAGTAGATAAAAAGGGAAAGGCACTATGGGAAAGGGGGCCATGGCGACAAGGGTAAGATAAGAAGAAACACAATACAGATTCATTTTCCCTGGAAACGCATATACCTTTCACTACAGATAACACATAACCCAAGGGAAGAGAAGACACTTCTGTTAGAAAAATAAGTCTATGTAAAGGCATAGATATAAGTGATATCATACAGTATTTATCTTCTGAGTCTAGTTCTTATCTCTTCTGTTAAGCTGTCACCTTTACTCCTGGGCATGGATTTGTTCATCTCACAGATGACGTACTGCTCATCTGAGGTTTTTCAGAGAAGAGGAGCTTATGGGAGGATAGGGTGTTAAAGGGCATCGTCCATGACAGAATGGAGTCAAAGCTGCATTTGGAAATTTCAGTAGGCTGTGGATGGATGGAGAGTTCCAAGAAGACTTTTTGAGGGGAGGGAGACTGGGATTCTGACTCGGTTCTGTGACCCATGCAGTCCAGACTGACCAGATGCTGCCCAGTTCTGCCTTTTTTAGACAGAACTCCTGCCTCTACTGTATCTCAGTCTTCCCTGCCCTCCTTACTCACACACATGGGACCTTTCCCATTTCTACTGCAACACTGTGGCATAGTTACCTCCCTCTTCATAGTGGGAATAAGGAAATAGCCTCTGAAAGCCGAAACGCTTTTTCTTCAAAATCATACAACCAGAAATTGATGAGAGAGAACTAAACCTTAGATGTTTCCGACACCAAGCTCTGTACATTCCGACTATGTAACAGGAGAAAGATTCTCCCTCTTCCTCTCCCCATCCTTTTTCTTTCTCTCTTCTCTGGAGTTTTATTCATTGTTTTTACAGAAAAGGAGCAACACTGACTAGGATACAGGCTGCACAAGACAAATCTTGGTGACAGTGAATCACTTTCACGTCTTTATGAATGTGTGTGTCTGTGTGTTGCTCAGTCGTGTTCAGCTTTTTGTGGCCCCCTGGACTGTAGCCGGCCAGGCTCCTCTGTCAGTGGAATTCCCCAGGCAAGAATACTGGAGTGGGTACCTATTCTTTTTTCCAGGGGATCTTCTCGACCCAGGGATTATATCCACGTCTCCTGCATTGCTGGTGGATTCTTCACCATCTGAGCCACTAGGGAAGCACCTTTATGAATATAAGAAGGTCTTAAATCCCAAATATTGGTATGCACTTGGTCAGAGAAGCAAGACATGTTAATTTTGACCAGGAGAACATGGTGAGCTTTAGCAGAAGGCAGGCTCGTCAACTTTGAGCCATGTAAAAGTCAATGGTAACTGTTCATGTATCTACCTGCCTGCTATGCTGGGGGCTCCTGGAGGGCATGGGCTGTGCCGTCACTGTCAGTAGCTGCCTGGCTTCTGGCTCTGTGTCTGGTCCATAGCATGCACTCTTTCTCTTTTTAAACATTTGTTTTTATTTATTTATTTGGCTATGTTGGGTCTTCGTTGCAGCACGTGGGATCTCTGATCTTTGCTTCAGCACGTGGGGTCTTTAGTTGTGGTATGAGAGATCTAGTCCCCTGACCAGGGATGGAACTCAGGCTGCTTACATTGGGAGCACAGTTTTCAGCCACTGGACCACCGGGGAAGTCCCCAGTAAATGCTCTCTTGAATGAATGAATGCTTACATGAAAAATGAGTTTATATGATGATGAACAATCTATGTTCCTTTAGTCCTCACTGATTATTATTCCTCAAGTAATCTATAATACACACGAAACATCTATGCTAAGACTCATTTTATATGCAGTGCACGTGTCTGTGCTTAGTTGCTCAGTCATGTCTGACTCTTTGCGACCCCATGGACTGTAGCCCGCCTGGCTCCTCTGTCCATGGAATTCTCCAGGCAAGAATACTGGAGTGGGTTGTCACGCCCTCCTCCAGGGGATCTTTCCAACCCAGGGATGGAACCTGTGTCTCTTACATCTCCTGCTTTGGCAGGCAGGTTTTTTACCAGTAGCGCCACCTGGGAGGCCCTAAAATGGAGAACTTCATGCTAAATAAATTTTGCTAAAATAATGAGATTATAGTTAGTATTGATATTTAGCAAAACTCTGATTTTCTCAAAAACAGACAAAAAATGTTCAATCTTTTTCTGCCTTGAAGTGATTACCCTACATATCAGGTTTCTATTGCTTTCCCTTCCTTTACCTTCCCTGACAGAGCATTAGTAGTCTAGACATAACACACAGTTAATAGAGAACATTCTGCTATTACACGTGTAAAAGGAAAAATTAAAAAAACCTAGTTAAGAAGCCATACAACCTTTCTATGTAATCCTTAACTCTTGTTTTAATGACTATTTTATACAAACCAGTCTGTAAACACATTTAGAAAGTTTTCTGATCATTTAAGCCAGACCTCATCAGGGTCATTGTATTCCTATCATGTATTTAGGAATCAGCCTCCCCAAACAGTATTGTATTAAGACAATGAAACAATATGCATAGGCAAATTGCTCAAACAAACAAAAAAAAAAACCCTATCATCTTGGACACAATAAACAGGAGATATTAGACATAACAGGAGATAATCTGACATATAAGATATCTTCATTTATTCAGATGAATCATGCAAAAATATAACTATCACAACCGGATGGTGCTGACGATCCACTAAAAACTAACCGAAGCAGACAGACTACAATGCCAGTGGCTTTATTTTACAAGATAAGAAAGAAAAAGCAATTTTCTTTACGCAATCTTGACATGGAGAAGTCGCAAGTCTTTTCTTCTGCCAGTGGATCAAAATGCCAACCTTGCTGCAAGTCACTTGTGCCCTAATCCCACGTGAAAAAGCTGCCAAGATTTCTGCTGAAGAGTCAGACAGATCCATGCATCAGTTTTTCCCCTCTTTTCCTCCTACTCCACCCATGCAGTGTCCTGTGTTGTTTCTCTAGATCTCTTTTGCTATAGATTGAGTCTTAAGAACCACTTCTTTGTATCTCTCTGCTTATTTACCTAAACAGTCATTGGGTCCTCTTGGGGTCCCCTGGCTTTCTACGGAAATCTTTTGTAGGGCCTGGTTTCCCCTGGGGGAATAGAAGTTGTTTCTCAGACCAAGACCCAGTTTCCCCTTTTCTGCCCATACTCTCTGCACAGGCTCAGGAAAAGACCAGTTTCCTGTGGAGAACTATTTTTCTCATATACTGGGGGAGACATGTCAGAAAAAAATGGCCTCTCAGTAACTGAAAAGAAAAAAAAAAATAAAGATTTTTTGCCAGCCTATTTTGTTCCAGACATTGTTCAAGGGCATCAGCAAAACTCTGGGAAGTAGGTATTATTATCTCTGTTTTTCAGATGAGCCAGTAATTTGCTCAAGGTCATATAGTTAAGTGGTAGGTGTAGAATTTAAACTTTGATTTATCTGTCCTCAAAACTCTTTCCACCGTCCCTACTGACCCAGGAATATGCCTCCAATCAGAGCAAAGCAAGCCAGTACAATACCAAGCATCTTTATACGAGCTGACTCGGCACCAGGGTTCTGTAGGACTACTGGGAAGGGGTGTTGAAGGAAAATTTAGTCCAACTGCCTCACTTAAGGATGAAAACCATGGCTCCCAGAGACCTAGTGCTTCACACAAGGCCACATATATGACAACAACGCCAACCTTCTAACTCTTAATTTGCATTTTATTGCTATAGACTGAGTATTTGGGTCTCCCTAAAATTCATATGCTGAAATCTTATCCAGTGTGTGATGATGTAAGAATGTGGGGCCTTTGGGGAGTGATTTAGCTCCTAGGAGTGGAGTCTCGTGAATGGGATTAGTGCCCTTATAAAAGAGACTCGCAAGACACACTCCCAAGGACATTGGGAAAAGATTGCTGATCTTCTGTGCACCAGGAAATGACCCTCACTAGATCCTGAATCTATCTGTGCCCTGATCTTGGACTTTTAGCCTCTAGAACTGTGAGAAATACATTTCTGTTCTTTATAAGCCTGGGTGGCATTTTGATATAGAAGCCTGAACAAACTAAGACACTCATTGAGAATGATATTCTACCTTCTACTTAATAGTGTGGTTTGCTTTAATTTAGTTGCCTTTTTTTTTTTTTCATTTTTTCCTCTTTTGTATTATGATCTTTACCCTCTATTTTAATTGATAATCTTCCATAAAAATATTCTACTTTGTTATAAGGTAAATTGCTAAAAAAAAAAAAAAAAAAAAAACCCAAAAAACAACAACAAAAAATCTTTCTGGGGACTTCCTGGTGATCCAGTGGCTAAGACTTCATGGTCCCAATGCTGGGAGCCTGGGTTCAACCCCTGATCAAGGAACTAGATTCCACATGCCACCAACTAAAGATCCTTCATGGTGCAATGAAGATCCAAGGTTTTGTGTGCCACAACTAAGACTTGGCGCAACCAAATGAATAAATAAATACTTTAAAAAAGCTATATTTCTGGACATATTGATAGGCAATATTAGACATAATGGTAATTTGTCCTATAAAATATCTCTATCCAGGTTCAGTTCAGTTCAGTTCAGTCACTCAGTCATGTCTGACTCTTTGTGACCCCATGAATCGCAGCACGCCAGGCCTCCCTGTCCATCACCAACTCCCGGAGTTTACTCAAACTCATGTCCATCAAGTAGGTGATGCCATCCAGCCATCTCATCCTCTGTCGTCCCCTTCTCCTCCTGCCCCCAATTCCTCCCAGCATCAGGGTCTTTTCTAATGAGTCAACTCTTTGCATGAGGTGGCCAAAGTATTGGAGTTTCAGCTTCAGCATCAGTCCTTCTAATGAACACCCAGGACTGATCTCCTTTAGGATGGACTGGTTGGATCTCCTTGCAGTGCAAGGGACTCTCAAAAAAAACCTCGAATAGCCAAAGCAATCTTGAGAAAGAAGAATGGAACTGGAGGAATCAACCTGTCCGACCTCAGGCTCTACTACAAAGCCACAGTCATCAAAACAGTATGGTACTGGCACAAAGACAGAAATATAGATCAATGGAACAGAATAGAAAGCCCAGAGATAAATCCATGTACCTATGGACACCTTATCTTCGACAAAGGAGGCGAGAATATACAATGGAAAAAAGACAACCTCTTTAACAAGTGGTGCTGGGAAAACTGGTCAACCACTTGTAAAAGAATGAAGCTAGAACACTTTCTAACACCATACACAAAAATAAACTCAAAATGGATTAAAGATCTAAATGTAAGACCAGAAACTATAAAACTCCTAGAAGAGAACATAGGCAAAACACTCTCTGACACAGCAAGATCCTCTGTGACCCACCTCCCAGAATATTGGAAATAAAAGCAAAAATAAACAAACGGGACCTAATTAAACTTAAAAGCTTTTGTACAACAAAGGAAACTATAAGCAAGGTGAAAAGACAGCCTTCAGAATGGGAGAAAACAATAGCAAACAAAGCAAAAGACAAAGGATTAATCTCAAAAATATACAAGCAACTCCTGCAGCTCGATTCCAGAAAAATAAATGACCCAATCAAAAAATGGGCCAAAGATCTAAACAGACATTTCTCCAAAGAAGACATACAGGTGGCTAACAAACACATGAAAAGATGCTCAGCATCACTCATATCAGAGAAATGCAAATCAAAACCACAATGAGGTACCATTACATGCCAATCAGGATGGCTGCTATCCAAAAGTCTATAAGCAATAAATGCTGGAGAAGGTGTGGAGAAAAGGGAACCCTCTTACACTGTTGGTGTGAATGCAAACTAGTACAGCCACTATGGAGAACAGTGTGGAGATTCCTTAAAAAACTGGAAATAGCCATATGACCCAGCAATCCCACTCCTGGGCATACACACCAAGGAAGCCATATCTGAAAGAGACACATGCACCCCAATGTTCATCGCAGCACTATTTATAATAGCCAGGACATGGAAGCAACCTAGATGCCCATCAGCAGACGAATGGATAAGGAAGCTACGGTACATATACACAATGGAATATTACTCAGCCATTAAAAAGAATTCATTTGAATCAGTTCTAATGAGATGGATGAAACTGGAGCCCATTATACAGAGTGAAGTAAGCCAGAAAGATAAAGAACATTACAGCATACTAACACATATATATGGAATTTAGAAAGGTAATGGTAACCCTATATGCAAAACAGAAAAAGAGACACAGATGTACAGAACAGACTTTGGGACTCTGTGGGAGAAGGCGAGGGTGGGATGTTCTGAGAGAATAGCATTGAAATAAGTATACTATCAAGGGTGAAACAGATCACCAGCCCAGGTTGGATGCATGAGACAAGTGCTCAGGACTGGTGTACTGGGAAGACCCAGAGAGATGGGATGGGGAGGGAGGCAGGAGGGGGGATCGGGATGGGGAACACATGTAAATCCATGGCTGATTCATGTCAATGTATGGCAAAAACCACTACAATATTGTAAAGTAATTAGCCTCCAACTAATATAAATAAATGCCAATATATGGCAAAACCACTACAATATTGTAAAGTAATTAGCCTCCAACTAATAAAAATAAATGGAAAAAAATGAAAAAAAAAAATAAAATAAAATAAAGAGTCTTCTCCAACACCACAGTTCAAAAGCATCAATTTTTTGGCGCTCAGCTTTCTTCACAGTCCAACTCTCACATCCATACATGACCACTGGAAAAACCATAGCCTTGACTAGATGGACCTTTGTTGGAAAAGTAATGTCTCTGCTTTTTAATATGCTATCTAGGTTGGTCATCACTTTCCTTCCAAGGAGTAAGCGTCTTTTAATTTCATGGCTGCAATCACCATCTGCAGGTAAATCATGCAAAAATAATAACTGTCACAACCTGATGTGCTCCCGATCCACTAAAAAAGCACAAGCGACGACAGTCTACAAAAATGTGAATTCATCAACCTTCCTTTCTCCCCATATAAACAAATCTGAACAATTCCTTAGAAAAAGTACACACCAGATTACTATGAGTTAAAACGGATTAGGACAAACTGCAGGCCTGTTTGGAGTTAAATTCACAGACAGCCTAAAGAGTTTCCTTTCTCTCTACTGTTCACTTCTTTTGAACTAAACTGATTTTAAAATGCTGTCAATGTCCTCAACAACTTGCCAGTTAGCAAGTTTGCAACTTGCCAGTTTGTTTCTGCTTAAACCTAAAAAATAAACAAACAAAAAACAAGCAAAAAAAAAGTATAATAAAATAAAATCGAATAGCTACTTAACAGACAGACAGCTTTAATGTTATCCCAGAGTCAGTTGCTGTCTGAGGGAGCATAACATTTTTCCTTGTTAGCCAATTTTCTGCCATCTTGGGAACAGTTAGCCATCCATTCATCACTATGCCTGGGTAGCATAAACAGGAGAATGGTTATAAAGATCTTTTATTTTGTTCCCAAATGATGAGAGAAACCAAATGCCTGTTGTTCCTCTTGATGGAATTTGAGTGAACAATAATAAAAAGGAATCAACTAAAGGACTACATTCAAATACTTCTCACAAGGCGTTGTCAAAATCTCTTTCTCTTTTTGACACTTGTGTTTTGAAAAGGGTTTTTGTTTTGACATTTGCCCTGTGTGCATTTGTCACTCATACCAAACACGATGACTGACCCTGGGATCTGATCTTGAGAAATTAAGAACAGACAAAGTGCACTCCCCAAGCAGAAGTGTGGCTTGTTCCAAACTGGAAGTAGAAGTCCAAATCAGGAGTTCTGATTGTTTGTTTTGACTGTATGTTACTTTACCAAGAGATTAAGAAAATTTGCTTTTTAATGGATACTATGAGTGAGGGACAGGGAGGCCTGGTGTGCTGCGGTTCACGGGGTTGCAAAGAGTCAGACACGACTGAGGGACTGAAATGAACTGATGAGGTAATTGCTGTTGACTGTAGAAATTCCTGCCACATATACATTCTCTGATCCAAGTGGGATATGGAAAGAAGTTAGAAGACACTGAGGAAGAAAGACATAGGAGGTATGGCAAGGATGAAATAGCATCAAGAAGAAGTCTATTTGATCCCTCATTAAGTAAGAAGTACTAACTTTTAATAAGCATTGGTTTAAGTCCATTTCTCTAGAAGCAGAGCCTGAGATTTCTGTACAGACGTGTTTGGAGAGAAATGGGTAAGAAAAGCAGGAAAAGACAGGGGTAGAAGCTAATCAGTGACGAGGTTCAGCTGGAGAACACGTTTAGCCGGATCTTATCAGGAGCTGTAGAGGTGTAGAGTCGATTATAGGACCTGTTGGCTACATGCTGCAATATAACACCAGAAACGTGAGTAATCTGAGCTGAGATGTACTGCAAGTATAAAATACTGGTGGCTCAGTTGGTAAAGAATCTGTTTGCAACGCAGGAGACATGAGTTTGATCCCTGGGTTGGGGAGGTCCCCTGGAGAAGGGAATAGCAACCCACTCCAGTATTCTTGCCTGGAGAATCCCATGGACAGAGGAGCCTGGTGGGCTACAATCTATGAGGTCACAAATAGGTGGACTCAGCTAAGGGACTAATGTTTTCACTTTCCCAAAGTACCCAAATAAAAAAAAAAATAGAATAATATGCCTGACAAATATTTTTTTTCATTGATTACGTGTAGAAAGGGTAACATTTTGGATTAACTAAAATATATTCTTTAAAAAATCCCACCCATTTTGTTTTACACTTTCAATGTGACTACCAGAAAAATTTTAATTGCATAAATGCTTTGCATTTATTTTTATCAGCTTTAAAATGCTAATCTGGACTTTTTAGCCAAGGAAGTCTGATATACAGTCATGCAATATCTTTCCTCTTCCCTCCCTTCTTATTTTCCCTTTTAACTTTTTTTTTTTTTTAGAATTTCCCTAAGCACTTCTGTTATTTAACACTTAGCAAGGTCAGACTATTTTCCAGTAGTCTTACTCAGGTTACACTGAGGCCTGAAATCTCATCATCCAAACAGCCGGGCAGACACATCCATAAATGTACTAGTTTAAACACAATTACAAAAGGCTCCTGACAGCTTGGTTGTGGGAAAAGAGATTGGCAGTAGCTCTTCAAAATAAGAAGCTTGTCCAATGCTCAGAAACACACTATCAACTGACTTCTAGACACTACCATTACTTCATCTGTAGACCCATTTTGTTGACGACAGATCAAAGTTGTTATCTTGACAGGATATCTAAGCATAGACAACCCACCACATTCCATTTCTGAAGCCTTGCAGTTTGCAGATACTCAGAGGACACTTAAATAATCAATAACAGCAGTTGAAAGCCACATTATTAAAAAAAAAAAAAAGAAAGAAAGCCAAATTATAAATAGATTAGATTGAGTTGTATACACACATTTATCACATGATATAAACTGTGCTGTGATTTTTACCACTGTTTGTACCCCAGACTCAATCTTCCTTAATAGGTGAAATCTTTTGGAGCACGTGTATTTTCAAGAAGCTATTGTTAAATGAAGTAATATTTCTGCTGGGAACTCTTTCAGTGATATAAGTTTTCCTTCTCCATCATCAACATCATCACTGTCATCATCAATGCCACTACCACTGTGTCACCACTAATATTTTTAAGCTTTTGCCCATGGTGTGTGTTATCTATATCAGGGACCACAGAAGATATGTGATATTGGACATTTGGGATAATAAGGTAAAAATTAACATGGTCAGCAAAATCAATAGTATAGCCAGTGGTTTATCTCCTTTGGCAAATCACAGCTCAAGGGGATTTGAGGACAGGTAGCAATTCTGTAGCTGATTCACTGGGAAAGACCCTAATGTTGGGAAAGATTGAGGGCAGAAAGAGAAGGGGGTGACAGAGGATGAGATGGTTGGATGGCATCATTGACTCAATGGACATGAGTTTGGACAAACTCTGGGAGACAGTGAAGAACAGGGAGGCCTGGCATGCTGCAGTCCATGAGGTCGTAAAGAGTCAGGCACAACGAAGAGACTGAATAACAAAGCAATTATAGAATACTAATACAACCCAACTGCATGGTGTGTTACTGGCTAGCTACTGAATTCCACTCCTTTCTCTTTTCCTGCACTTTCAATTCCCTCGCATTTTAAAGGGAAACGCAACAGCCACTCCTGTAGAGCAGCATGAGGAGTAGGCAGTTGACCAAAACTCCCTTGTCAGGGAGAGCAAATGTTACAGTGGATCTAGGGCTGGAACAAGGAGGAAAGGGAAACAGTGCAATGAACTTCCAGATGGATCAGATGCCAGGAAAGTAATGAATATTTAGTAGGTCTACCAATATGAGATCTAAAAAGTACTAATAGTGCCTTGATTTTAAAACTCGGAACTAACATTCATTTATCTAATTTCTGTTTCAATTAGATGATAATGGACATTTTTTTCAACAAAGGATAGATGCCACATCACAGCCAAGTAGTAAAATGCTACTTGTGTATGCGAAATCATTCAATTATTTGATGCAATTAAACTAATATCTCAAGAGCAATTTGAAAGGAGAATATTTTTGTAAAGAAGACTTCAACAGAATTAGAAAAATAAAGCATTTTTCTGTGATTTTTTTGAAAAAAAAAAAAAAAAAAAAAGCAAAATAGACGAAAGAAATTAGTCTTCAGTGTTTAATGTTCATCATTACCAAAACCCAACTCTCTGATGGCTTTCTTAATGATCTAGATGAAACTCTAATTTTGCAAACAGGACAATTTTTAAGGGAGATTTTTCTTGTTAGTGCTGACTTTTTTTTTTTTTTTTTTTACTGCTGCCTACATGAGACTAAGTGTGAAAAATGGGGGAAAGTTTGCTTCACATGCATCATTCTTAGACATTTGCTCTTTGAATCTTGCCGAGTATTACTTTGCTGATAATTTCTTGAACTAGAATCTTTCCATTGACTCTCTGATTTCAGAAAACAATAGGGCTTCACATGGCAGATCTTTTCTGCAAGGAATCTCAAAGGATCTTACCAACAATCATATCACCCTTCACGGAAATCCCTAGGTAAAAAGCAGTTCAGTGAGGAGAATGACATTTCTAAATGGCAAATCTAAGGGTCTAAAAAGCCAGTGACTTAACCTAAGACTTGAATAGACTGAGGTATGAAATTCTGGTTTTCATATCCCCGTATGGTAGTGTACTTCATTCTGACAAAACTACTCCCTGTGAAGTTTAGTCAGTCAATGACCAGGCCTTACTAACTTGAGGGAAAGCATGATGACGTGAACATCAGAATAGGACTAGCTGTTGGCCAATTTTCAGGAAGTAGGTCCCTAGAGTACTTCTAGTTACTATGCCAAAAAAGCTTCTCACATGTTAAAAGATACAGGTTCTGCTGGCCAGTTCAGTTCAGTAAGTATGTCCTCTGCTCTGTGACTAGCCTCACAACAGATTCTTAGGAGATTGAGCTCATAGTCTAAGATAAAAGTCCAACTTGTATTTGTTTCAGCTTCTCTATCTTACTAACAGAATGCTCAAAATGGATTAAAGATCTACCTGTAAGGCTGGAGACTATAAAACTCTAAGAAGAAAACACAGGCAGGAAACCAGAAACAAAAAGAAAAGAAAACCCACAGAATGGGAGAAAATATTTGCAATCAATGAGACCAATAAGGGATTAATCTCCAAAACAAACAAACAACTCATGCAGCTCACTATCAACAAAACAAACAACCTTATCGAAAACTGGGAGGAAGATATAAATAGACATTTCTACAAAGAAGACATACAGATGGTTAAAAGGCACATGAAAAGAGGCTCAACCTAGTTGTTAGAGAAACTCAAATCCAAACTAATGAGGTATCACCTCACACCTACTGAATGGCCATCATCAAAAAATCTGCAAACAATAAATGTTGGACAGGGTCTGGAGAAAAGGGAACCCTCCTGCACTGTTGGTGGGAATGTAAACTGGTAGAGCCTCTACAGAGAACAGTACGGAGGTTCCCTAAAATAACTAAAATAGAACTACCATATGATCCAGCAACCCTATTCCTGGGCATATATCCAGAGAAAATCATAATTTGAAAAGTGCCCCAGTGTTCATTGCAGCACTATTTACAATAGCCAGGACATGGAAGCAACCTAAATGTCCAACAAAAGGAATGGATAGAGAAGATGTGGTATATATATGCAATGGAATATTACTCAGCCATAAAAGAACAAAATAATGTCATTTGCACCAACATGGATGGACCTAGAGATGATCATACTGAGTGAAGTTAAGTCAGACAGAGAAAGACAAATGTCATATGATATCACTTGTATGTGGAATCTAAAGAAAAAGGGTACAAATGAACTTATCTACAAAACAGAAATAGAGTTACAGATGTAGACAGATTTATAGTTACCAGGAGGTAAGGGCAGGGGAGGGGTAGATTAGAAGGTTGGGGCTGACAAATACACGTCACTGTATATGAAATAGAAAACTAATAATACCTACTGTAAAGCACAGGGAAATACTCTGTAATGGCCTGTATGGGCAAAAATAAAAAACAGAGTAGATATGTTTATTTGTATAACTGATTCACTTTGCCGTACAGCAGAAACTAATAGAACATTCTAGATTAACTATATTTTAATAAAAACTTTAAAAAGTGAATGCAGCGAGTTTCTTCAACTTGCATTAAATGATGTTATATCGGTGCATAAGAACTGGTAGTAAGGAGGGCCAAAGCAGTGACTGCATATTATTTTGAAAGATTACTTTACGTCCAATGAAGCAGAGTGACACGCCAAGATAGTAATGGTTCACTCCTTTTGGGGCATGCACATAATTTCCGTAATTATGGCACAAAAAGCAAGGGGTCAGTTATCTTAGGATTCATAGCAATGCACATCCATACTGTCTACCACATTGTACAGGAGTCTCATGTGACTGTTTACACAGCACATCAGAAACACTGATGCTTGGAAATATTTTTAAATACAGAATATTACAGCTACACTGGAAGGATTTCCAGATATTTTTACTCCCAGATCTGAAACTAGGACTCCATACTTTGTCAACCAGTAAAGCAAATGGGAACAACAAACAAACACACACACATACAAATATGACTGAGAACCTGGCATCTAGATTTCGCCCAATGTATTACTCTATTGTGCATTGCATCGTGTTCAGTTCAGTTCAGTTGCTCAGTTGTGTCTGACTCTTTGCGACCCTGTGGATGCTGCATTGTGGTTATCCTCTATTTATTCACTGCCACTACTCCTGATTACCTCCTCCTCAGCTCAGATCTATTGCCTGAGTCATTGTATGGAAAGGTATAAAGGATCTAACCAACGCTGTGCCCTGCTTGAGAATCTGTTGATACAGATGACATATTAAAGAAAGTCAGTGTTCTAGAGACTTCCCTGGTGGTCCAGAGGCTAAGTTCCACGCTCCCAATGCAGGGAGCCCAGGTTCGATTCCTGATCAAGGAACTAGGTCCCATGTGGTGCAACTAAAAGATGCCAAGCAGCCTAAATGTTAAATAAATAATAAAGAAGTAAATAAAGACAAAGTGCTTTGACAATGTATTCCTAACTGCTTCACTGGCCAATAAATATATTCTTTTCACATTTTCATGAGAACACAATAGTTTTCAAAAGGTTATTTCTCCTAGGTTGGCTACTCTTTTCTTTTCAAAGAATGTATATGAATATATTTCCTGATTGGATCCTATACTGTGAACTTAAATTCTTGCTTCTCTGCCTATATATTCTGTACTTCATTGGTTCCAATTATTATTCTGTGCTTTAATTGATTTATATACAAAATTAGTAGCCCATGTTAATAAAATACTACCACATTTCCAGTGCTTGGATTCAGCACATGTTATATGCTCTTAAATATGTGTCACTCTGAATGAACTGTATTCAGTTTCATTATCTTTCTCCCTTATAAGTCACAGATCAAAGAATATTTCCCTTTAAGCGGATATTTTACAGGGAAATATCCACCATTGTTTCAGAAACTGATTATGCAGATTGACTCTCTTCCTAAGAAATTAGAAAATTAACTCAGCACCACAGCTGTGGGACTTAAATTACAGAACTAGCTATATTTTGAAAACTTTGAAAATCTGCCAAAAGAGAAAATTATAAGATTGATTCTGTAAATGATGCTGTTCAAAGTTAAACTACTTCTCTAATGGACTTAGAGGAGATTTTTTTTTTTTTCCCCCTGCAGCCATCTTTTCTTACTTTTGATCAATGGATATCTTCTATCACATCCTGCTGTGAATGATTCTACCTGCTGAAAATGTAAACCTATAATCATTTGTGAAAAGCAAAGGCAGTCCTTGATCAAGTAAATGAATCATAAACAGAGTCCAATACTTCAAATACTAGTTTCATCCCACACCTATTTTTTTCCTGAGTATTGTCACTAGAATAACAAACATGATGGGTGGAGTGGTGGGGTAGCAGAAGGGACTAACTATTCTTTGTTCTTAGACATTGAGTGCTGAAGTGAGACATCTTCCCCACGTAGAACCCATTTATTCCTTATCTAGTACAAAACTGTCTATACATACATTAAAGTGAACACAGCCTAAGTGTAAACAAGCTTCAAGCATATTTACAAATGCAACACACCATGTACCACACACACAGATGCCACCCCCCACTCCACAATGCTTCTTCCTAATCCTGATCTTTGTTCCAACCCAGGGGAGGCATTATCCAGACTTTTAACATCAGGGATGACTTTGCCTATTTTTTGCACTCTATGCAAATTGCAGCTTAAAAAGGTACTTTTCCCTTTCTGGCTTGTTTCCCTCAACACTATATTTGAGAGTGGCTATATTTTGTTCATTCTCATTGCTGTAGTATTGCATTGTGTGAAATTCCCAGGATTTATTTATTCATTCAACTGTTGATAGGACTTTGGGTAGTATCCAGGTTAGCTTGATGAATGCTGCTGCTATGAATATTCATGGGCCTGTCTTTTGGTGAACATATGTATGCATTTTTCCAAATGTTAAATCGACCTTATATGCCTGGAATAAACCACACGCTTCGTGATATATTATCCTATTTATATGTTTCTGGATCTGATTTTCTAGGATTGGATTTAGGATCACTGCATTTATAGGACTGAAAGAAATTAGTCTGTAATTTTCCATTCCTTTAACGTCCTTGTGAAGTTTTGGTGCTGGGTGTCCCTGGGTCTTAGAAAAGATTTTGGAGGTGTTCCCTCTTTTTGATACTCTTTGGATAAGTTAGTTTAATACTGGTATTATTTCCTTCTTGAATATTCAAGTGAACTCAAGTTGAGGCCATGTGGGTCTAGGGTTCTCTGTCTGGGACTGTTTCTAATAACAGATTCAAGTTCTTCAATAGATAGGAAATTATTAAGATTTTCAATGTGTTATTTATTTCTCCCCCAAACCCCATTTCATATAACTTTATACACGAGTTGGCATTAAGTGGTTAATAATGTCAATACTTTTTAAGGGGTCTGAATGCTCATAGTGATGGCTACTCTTTGCATTTCTACTATAGGCAACGTGATTTTTCATTCTTTTATTGATCAGTGTTGCAAGTATTTATAGATTTAATTAATGTTTTCACACACAGTCTACATATTTTTGAGATCTGAATTACTGTGTTTCTTTCACTTCCTGAGATGGGTGCATGAACATTGTACAGACTCCTTTCTAATAGATTCACTGCATAACATAAACAGTTCTTCTTTCTTGAAAAACATTTTTTTAAAAAATTTCAATTTAATTTATAAAAGCTTTTTTCCACTGGATACAGAATTCTAGTCATGTTCTTTTAGCACTTTAAAAATACCATTCCATCAATTTCTGGCTTCCATTATTTTAAAAGTAAGCTTCAGTCTTGCTGCTTCTTCAAAAATAATGTATTTTTCTTATGTTGCTGCTATTAATTAAGATTTCCTACAGATTAAGGTGTCCTGCAGTGTGAGTTGAATAGGTCCTGCTTGGGGGTTCAATAAACTTTTGCAGGCTGGATTGATGTTGTTCATCAACTGTGGAAAATTTTCAACCATTATTTCTTCAATTTTTTTTTTTTTTGGTAAATGTATTTATTTTAATTGGAGGCTAATTACTTTACAATATTGTAGTGGTTTTTGCCATACATTCACATGAATCAGCCATGGCTGTACATTCAACTGTTTCAACTACCACATAGTCTTCTCTTCCTCGGAGACTCCATTCATCCAATAGTAAACTTTCCTCTCTGTGTATCAATTATGTATTTTTCATTTATCTGGTTTTTTGCTTGTTTGTTTTAAACTCAGAACAGTCCCAGCCTACATGATCTGGGTATCTAGCTGATGTTGGATATCAGATTCTTGATCTAGGATTAAATCCAGACCAGAACAGTGAAAGCAGCAAATCATAACCATTGGATGGCCAGGGAACTCCCAATTTATCTGTTTTTATATTCACTAATCATGCTGTATTCAGTCTACTGTTAAACCCATTCATTAAAATTCTTAATTTCTTATAATATATATATATATATTTTAGTTCAAAAAGTCTATTTTATGTGTTTTATATAGGTTCTAATTTTTGGGTTAAATTTTTAATCCTTTCATCTCTACCTCCCATATTTTTGTTTCATGAACATATTTATCACAGTTATTTAAAATTTCTTCTGCTAATTCTGATATCCATGAATCTTGTTCTTTCTTCTGTTTCTTAAATTTCTGATCATCAGTCATACAGTCTTGATAGCTTTCAAGGTCATTGCTTCGACTGCGTAAAAAGAACCACAGAGACTCCAGATTATGTCATACTCTACCAGGCAGGTTTAATCCTATTCTCACTCAGGCAGAGAGAATGTGGGGCTGATGGCCTCAATCCAAATTAGGCTACCTTTTTGGTAAAGGTATCTCTGGTTGTCTCTTTCTAAGGCATGAGGTTCTCTGCCAGAGACAAGCCTGGATTTTCCCTGGCCCACTCCCCACTGAAGATTTTTTCTTTTTTTCCACATAAACACAAGAACACTGCTTTGCCTTTCAGAATTTTCAGAATATTTAAGCCTATTTATGTAGTCTTCTATCCAGCTTCAGGAATCAGAAATTTCATGAGTATACAAGAATATAGGAAGTCTCCCATTCTTCCTCTTTACCACTTTAGCTCTATATAAGTGGTGAAAGATCTGTTATTTTCTCTTTCTCTAAGAAGATTCTTCTGTTGTGCAAGAGTGAGGGTTCTCAGTCTCCAACTGCATTCAAAATTAGTAAATGCTACCAGAGCAAAAATTGCTAAGATTTCCAGTTTACTTCTGAATGGTCTCTCCCCTCTGGAATTTTATTCCGTTAGTCCTTATTTTTCTGAGGGTTCTTGGTGACTTTCAATTTGAGTACTGAATCCAGGTTTTTTAGTTCCTTTCATCAGCTGAACGAAACTTCCAAAATCAACTATAATTTACCTGGAAGTGACATGCTTCCACACAGACGAAACTTTTTTTTCCCCAATTCAACATAATTTGAACTTTCGAAAGTTTAAAATATACATTTTTACATTTTTATTATTTATGTTTTAGATTATCATTTTTATATTTTTATTATTGAGAGGAAATACATTTTAATTAATCTCAATAAATTAATAAGAATATAAGATTAAAATTTATTGAGTGATGATTAAAAATTACTATTTCAATGGGAGATAACACCATCATAATTTTTTGAGTGCCTAGCCAGGATATGGAATTATGCCTTCCTTTTTAATATACAGACCACAAAGTTCTCTGATAGATATCATAACTAAACATTCTTAAGAAGAAGCCACCCTCTCAACATGCTAATTTAACTCACTTAAATGGTGTAATCCAAGTCTCATTTTTTGTTTTCTTTTAAAGAGAGGAAAATGGACAACCTCATTGGTAAGTGCTACTGTCCACATTCAAATAAAAACAATGTCAACTCTATGAGACTTGTATATACAGAGAAATAATAAAAAGTTTGATTGTATATCTAGCACCTAATAGTCAGGGACACTAAAGCTTCTGGCAAAGAGAAAGGAAGAATGTGATATTTTCCTATTTTTAAACAACACAAAATTATGGCACATTGATATCTTATATGGAGTTTTTGTTTTAAGACATAAAAAGGTCAGGCATAAACTTAGAAGATAAACTTGCATTATTTTCCCACTAAATTCAGTTTAAGATCTTTCCCTGTAAAACATGTTTTGAATAATGGCATTAATCAGAAAGAAGGAAGACTTCAAGGAGTGATGTAATTAAATAAAAGAGAAATAAGAAACGAAATGAAAATATGCTATTTGTATGAATGACTGAAGAAAAAAGTGAAAGGAAAAAACCTTGCGATAATTTGAGTTATCTCATTTGTCCTCATTATCTGAACTTTCTTTATCCTTTTCATTTCTATCTTTCTTCCTTTTATCATGACAGAGTAAAAGACTTGCTTCCTCCAATGCCATAGATGTCATTAATCAAGAATTACTAGTTGACTAGCATTAACTTCCATATTCCCCCTTTTTTAATAGGGGATTCTATTCAATGATTTTACTTTTGCCTGGCTTAAATATTTTGTCAATGTTTTCTTTGAGTCCTCCTTCTATTCAGGTGACACAGAAATATATAAACCTCATTTGCAGTGTTTTCATCAAAATAAGATGAACCAGGAAACTGACTTTAATGGCTATATCTCTGAGATTTTTTTGTGTGTCCAAATAATGCTGTACATCTATATTTTCCATCCCAGGCAGTGTGTATGGCTGTAAGTAAACAACAAATGATAAGAATCACAATTGTGGGACTTTGACAATGAGTTTTGACATCATCAAAAGTCTTTAATATTGGACAAGTTATGGTCTACTCACTCAGGAGAAAAAACATTTTATATTGAAGAATAAAAGGAAATTATGATGGCTTTAACACCCTTGCATTCTCTCTCAGACTCATGCACTTTTGTCACCAGCAATGACTGGAAAATTTGTGTTGGAGCTATGGATTTGCATATCCAGTTATGGACTGTTTCTTAAATAGACAATGTGTTCAAGTGGGAGGGGATATGGGTAAACCTATGGCTGAATAATGCTGATGTTTGGTAGAAATCAACACAATACTGTAAAACAATTATCCTTCAATTAAAAATAAATAAATTTAAAAAATATATAATGGAATCAGGGACCTCTGGGGCCAACTGAGTCACATTCAAAAATCAACCCCTGTCTCTTCCTTTCTTGAAGAGAACAAAAATACATATAAAATATGCTGTATCACTCAACTGAGTCTATATGGTAAACAGAATTTATAAAACTCAGTACAGAACACAAGTATAATCCATGATCACTGATGAATACCAATCCAAAAGTGATAAAATAAAACAACCAGAGTTATTAATGAATATTTTGGTTCTTAATAGAAATTATAATGGTTAATTTTGATTTACTGTCTAATGTGTGCCAGGCATAGTGCCACTTGATTTATTTGTATTAACATAGTGTATCTGCTCAATATTCAAAACGTCCAAGTGTTACATTTTTAACATGAGGAAATTAAGACACAAAGAGGTTAAGTAGCTTGGATTAGTAAATGTTAGAGATAGATAAATGTTAGTTTTCTCATCCTTAACTTACAAAGAAGGAAATTAACTTAAAGTCAAAGTATAGGCCGGAGGAACCATTTTAAATATATTTAAAATTAATGGATTAATATGTAAAACCTACCAAAAGCTAATAAAATCAATAAAAGAGCCTGTATATAGTTAAGCAAATATGAACAGGCAATGCACACAGAGAAATAAAGATCAACCACTAGCATTCAGAGAAACATAAATTGATAATAAATTATCAGCTCTCAGTCATTAAATTAGAAAAAAATAAGCACTGATAATGTCTGCATTTTCAAGAATGTGAGGAAGCAGATATTCTCATCTATTTAAGTAAAATACTGAATTTGTTAAGCTTTTAAAAGGAATGCTCATTAGCACTGGCAACTGAAATCCAATATTTAGTGAATTCAATATTTTAAAGGACTTTTTACTTTAAATCAATAACCTATGTTTAGAAAGGTATCTGATAAACATGTTCATGTGTACCTAAATAGCATTTGTAAGGTTTGTTATTGCAGTTTTATTTCTAAGAGTAATACTTGGAACAGTTTATTAATATGGAAATGGCTTTTTAAATATATGACAATATGAGATTGAATGTATATATACAACTGAATCACTGTGCTGTACGGTATAAATTAACACAACACTGAAAATCAAGTGTGCCTCAATAGAATAATTTTTTAAAAAATTAGAAACTTTTAAAAGCTGATTTTCATATGGAACGCTTTCCAGGAGAGATCACATGCTGGGCCACAAAGCAAGCCTCAGTAAATTTAAGAAAACTGAAAACATATCAAGCATCACAACACTATGAGATTAGAATCAACTACAAGAAAAATACTGCAAAAACCACAGACATGTGGGAGGCTAAAACACCAATGTGTCACTGAAGAAATCAAAGAGGGAATCAAAAAATAACTAGAGACAAATGAAAATGAAAACACAATGATCCAAAGCCTATGAGATTCAACAAAACCATTTCTAAGAGGGAATTGTATAGCAATGCAAGCTTACCTTAGGAAACAAGAAAAATATCAAATAATCTAATGTTAATACCTAAAGCAACCAGAGAAAGAACAACCTAGAGATAATAGAAGGAAAGAAATCATAAATATCACAGCAGAAATAAGTGAAATAGAGGCTAAAAAATTGAAAGATCAACAAAACTAAAAGCTAGTTCTTTGAAAAGATTAAAACTGATTTCAGAACAGTTTAGAATGATTCATTTAGATATTTTATAAAAGTGACACAAGCATACATGTACATAATCATCGAGAAAAGGAAGTGGAAAGGGACACATCTAAATGTAAATAACAGTTGTCATTGAAAGAGTAGTGGGGAGTAGAGAGGAAGAAGAGGGACCCTGATGTATGGCCTATAGAAGTTTTTTTTGAAATCTCAAAGACAGAGGAGCCTAGTGGGCTACAGTCCATGGGATCACAGTTGGACATGACTTAGTGACTAAACCAGAACCATGTTTTTATACATTATTTTTTTAATTAAAAATTAGAATACCAAATTTACTTCAACTCAACCAAACCAAGTGGCTATATGTTATGTTTCCATCAGAAACTATGAAGAAATAAGGATTTATTCACATAATTTGCTATCCCTGCCTCTTTCAGGCCAATTCCTTGATTTTCAGAAATTAGATTAAGTTGTACAAGTCATCTAACTTTAAACACATTCTAATATATTTTTTCAGCCTTTATTAGGAACATGTTGTGCCAGACTTTATGTTGGTTGAGAGTGATACAAGACTGAAAAAGGTACACTCAGTCCCACCCTTAAGACATATCATAATTAGGACACTGATTTACATATATTAGCTTCCAAATGCAACGAGGAGATCATTGCTCAAAGAGGAGAAAGTGAAAGGAAATAGAGCCTTATCCAAAGTACTATACTCTGAGACAACAGGAAAGAAAACATGCCCCTGCTAGAGGATCTATAGAAAATGAATTTGCCATCTTTTAAAATTACTATTATTTTTACTTAAAAGTCTATATGTCCAAAGCAACCCAAATGTCCAGGAAAAGAGGAATGGATAAAGAAGATGTGGTATATTTATACAATGGATTATTACTAAACCGTAATAAAGAACAAACTTATGCTATATGCCGAGACGTGAATGGATCTAGGGACTGTCATACAGAGTGAAGTAAGTCAGAAAGAGAAAAACAAATATCACATATTAAGGCATATATATGGAATATACAAGAATTGTGTAGATGAACCTATTTGCAAAGCAGAAATAGATATGCAGATGTAGAGGAAAAAAAGTATGAATCCCAAGCAGGGAGGAGGTAGTGGGATGGATTGGGAGATTTAGACTGACATAGTTACACGTCTATGCATAAAAGAGACAACTGAAGTGAACCCACTGGACAGCTCAGGGAGCTCTATTCAATGCTCTGTGGTGACATAAATGGGAAGGAAACCCAAAGAAGAAAGGGTATATGTCTATGTATACATACGGCTGGTTCACTTTGCTGGACAGCAGAAAATAACAACACTGTAAGGCAACTACACTCCAATTTTTTTTAAATGTCCAGCTGCTTTAAAACTTCTAATATATCAGTAAGCACTAGGAGCATTTCCCCACAAGGCAGAATGCTTGACGCACTTATTAGAATAAGAATGTTCATTCCATTTTGGCAGAACTCTCACTACCTCTAGATGATCCTTCCCTCCTTCTCTCTAAAACACACATGCATGTACCATATTCATATTTAGCCCTCCGTAGCACACTCCTTGTGTAAAGAATGGTCCTATTTCTCACCAGCTACTTTACTTACTACCATCACCCTTTGGGTCCCTGCAGATATTTTTACATTTTTTCACTCTTGTTTCATGTGGAAGAGTGAAAAAAATAAATAGCCTGGATGACTTTGGAGTTGTGGTAGGTTGAAAAGAGACTTCTCTGTTTTAATGACCCCCTAGAAGAGGAGACGATGCATTAGCTGCAATTAGAGTCACACTGTAGAAATAGCTCTGTTTCGCATCTTAATCTAATTGTGAGTCATGTAAAAATTAATAAAAAGTTATCATGAAACAAGTTCTTAGTAGAATCCATTTCTTTTGGTTTTTAATAGCATGTATTGGCTGAGATGGCACCGGCATTGACGTTCCTGTGAGCTTTTCCTTTGCAACTGCCTTTCCTCAAACCGCTTTTTCTATTTAATATAAAGAAATGTGGATAAGATAGGGCTTATGCCCAAGAAAACCTAGAATTACATGGTAGCTACTTTGTGCACATGAGTGTACAGAATAAAGCAAAAGGGCCACATGAAAAATAGTTACTGGTCAGCTGCATAGCAGTTTAAAAGTGCTGCTTAAAATTCCATTCTAGAGTTTTACCTGGAGCCTGGCATCAGTAAGCCTATGGAGATATCTGTAGCACTTGTTCACAGGCCTATATAGGCTCTCAATCTAGTAGCGTCTTTCCATGATTTTATTCAGGTGGAGAGTGTAGCAGATTTCTGTTACTGAAGATGACCATAACCATAGTTTCCCCTCCCATATGCTCTTCACTGGAACTCTGACCCTCCATCCATTGGGACATGTACCTATATGTTCCCTCCCTTTGAACTTAAGCAGGCTTATGACCCAAACACAAGTGACAATGGTTGACTGCCTAGGTTTGGTTATAAAATGTTGATTCAGCTTCTTCCTGGTTCTCTGGGAGTGCTCACACATGGAACATGGCTACCATGCTTCAAAGAACCCTAGGTCACATGGAAAGGAAAACATCAGGTATCATAGCTGAGATTTCTAGCTGAGCTCCCAGCAGACTACCAGCATGAACCATCAAACATGTAATGAATGCCAAAAGGATTCTTATTCTTAGCCATTAAGCCACCCAAGGCTTTGAGTCTCCAAGCTTCGAGATCCCAGAAATCATGGAGCAGATATCAACTTGTCCTGACTGTATCTTATCTAAATTGTTGTCCCTCATAATAAGCAAACATAATAATGTTGATGTTTTATGCCCCTGTATTTCAGAATAATTTGTTACATAGCAATAGACACACTGTAATATTGGGATAATTCTGTTGAATACAAATTCTGTACCTTTTGCATCTTCCATTCTACCTACTGGCAATAAGGGAACTAGTGAGAAATAGAGAAATGAGAACAAATATCAGATAGACCTAGGTTTGCATCCCATTTTCTGTTCCTTACTTATTCTAAGGTGTTAGGCTGGTTGTCTGACATCTCTAAATTCCTTTATCTGTACAATAGGATCAAAGATACTACACTGAATTGCTGTGAAGATTAAAGTAGTTAACAGGTAGCTATTTTACATGTTACATGCTTCTGAATTATTCAACAGGTTAGTAAATTAGTGAATCCACTATTAGGGCCATATTCACGTTCTTGTCTTATTTCTAGCACCTGTGAACTAAGGAGAGTCACTAGTCCCCTAGGTCTCACTGGAAGGAGACTCTCCCAGGAGAGGATAAGGACCCTTCCCCTAGTGATGTATGTGGAATTGGCCTGCCCTTCATTCTTGGTTACAGATTCAGGAACCACTCCACAACTTGACTTCAGAGAACACTCAGTCAGTATGATAAGATGCTAAGCACACTCATCTCCAGGCGTGTCATTTTTGTTGTTGTTGTTGTTCATTTTAAGCGCCAGGGGGACAGGGAAGTCTGAGATAATTTGCTACTATTCCATGAGACTGCAGTCATGTCGATGGCTTGCAGGGTCTTCCTGAAGAAGTTTTCATTAGGATACCAAATATGATGTTCTTTCTAATGGCATGCTTTGTATTGTGCTCAAGCTAGACTCTTGTTGGAACCTTCTTTTTAACGTTCTGGTGTCAGTGAGATGTGACAAAGCATCTGACACGTTAACTGCTTCTGAAAGACAGGAACATGTGTCCAATAAAGCTGCTAAGCTAAGAAAAGAAAAGAAAAAAATGAGGCTGAATCTGAGACATAGCAATGTCCCAAATTGAAACATTTCATGCCAGCATTATGCCTCCCTTCTGTGCATGTATGAATGCCAAATGCATACAAAGTACTTGTTTATCTGCTCACAGTCAGTCTATCTTTAAGCCAAGCAGAAGCACATTTGCTGACCCAGGGAACATAAATGACATCATTACCTAATGAACTGTTGCAGAATTCATTTGAATGTGGCTGTCCTTTTGAAGAGTATGAATCTTCCCAGTGATTAAAGTGATTTAGACAGGGTAGTTCAGGGTAGACAATATTAATTTAGCAATGAGTCATTATGTTCAGTACCAGTCTGGAACCTAACGAGCTGATTCAAATTCATTTAAATCACTTGGAAAATACATACAGAGGCTGCACAATGTACATAATTTGGAACCAAAAGACATTTCATCTAAAAACCAATATATTTCAATCAGTAGAAATAAAATAAATCCAGTTTTTTTTTTCTGCCTCCAAATGACTAGCCTGCTTCAGTCCTGAGGTTTTGAAATTAACTGAAGACTACAGAAATACCTGAATTTAAAACTTCACTTGAAAAAGGAATGAACAAAAAGCCTGATGAATATTATCTTATTAATTAATTACGTGAGAGAGTTACAGGATGTGGGGTCATCTCAATAATGACAGTACCATTTGTATTTAGCCATGGCTAGTTTGGGGACAAAGCTAGTGGAGGTGATGGAATTCCAGTTGAGCTATTTCAAATCCTAAAAGATGATGCTGTTAAAGTGCTGCACTCAATATGCCAGCAAATTTGGAAAACGCAGCAGTGGCCACAAGACTGGAAAAGGTCAGTTTTCATTCCAATCCCAAAGAAAGGCAATGCTAAAACTACTGCACAATTGCACTCATCTCACACGCTAGCAAAGTAACGCTCAAAATTCTCCAAGCCAGGCTTCAGCAATACATGAACCGTGAACTTCCAGATGTTCAAGCTGGGTTTAGAAAAGACAGAGGAACCAGAGACCAAATTGCCAACATCCATTGGATCATCTAAAAAGCAAAAGAGTTCCAGAAAAACATCTATTTCTGCTTTATTGACAATGCCAAAACCTTTGACTGTGTGGATCACAATAAACTGTGGAAAATTCTGAAAGAGATGGGAATTCAAGACCACCTGACCTGCCTTTTGAGAAACCTGTATGCAGGTCAGGAAGCAACAGTTAGAACTGGACATGGAACAACAGACTGGTTCCAAATAGGAAAAGGAGTACGTCAAGGCTGTATATTGTCACCCTGCTTATTTAACTTATATGCAGAGTACATCATGAGAAACACTGGGCTGGAAGAAGCACAAGCTGGAATCAAGATTGCCGGGAGAAATATCAGTGACCTCAGATATGCAGATGACACCAACCTTATGGCAGAAAGTGAAGAAGAACTAAAGAGCCTCTTGATGAAAGTGAAAGAGGAGAGTGAAGAAGTTGGCTTAAAGCTCAACATTCAGAAAACTAAGATCATGGCATCTGGTCCCATCACTTCATGGCAAAAAGATGGGGAAACAGTGGAAACAGTAGCAGACTATCTTGGGGGGCTCCAAAATCACTGCAGATGGTGACTGCTGCCATGAAATTAAAAGATGTTTATTCCTTGGAAGAAAAGTTATGACCAACCTAGACAGCATGTTAAAAAGCAGAGAAATTACTTTGCCAACAAAGATCCATCTTGTCAAGGCTATGTTTTTTCCAGTAGTCATGTATGGATGTGACAGTTGGACCATAAAGAAAGCTGAGTGCAGAATTGATGCTTTTGAACTGTGGTGTTGGAAAAGACTCTTGGGAGTCCCTTGGACTGCAAGGAGATCCAACCAGTCATTTCTAAAGGAAATCAGTCCTGAATATTCATTGGAAGGACTGATGTTGAAGCTGAAACTCCAATACTTTGGCCACCTGATGCGAAGAACTGACTCACTGGAAAAGACCCTGATGCTGGGAGGGATTGGGGGCAGGAGGAGAAGGGGACGACAGAGGATGAGATGGTTGGATGGCATCACCGACTCAAAGGACATGAGTTTGAGTAAATTCTGGGAGTTGGTGATGGACAGGGAGGCCTGGCTTGTTGCAGTCCATGGGGGTGACTGAACTGAACTGAAATTTGGGAGCATCCTAGCAATCTTAGCCCTACTGATATAGAAATCAGAATTAGAAAACCAATTAAATAATTACAGAAACTACTTATGAGATACACATTTAGGAAAGTTAATTGCCAAAATAAGAAAGAAATGTAATGATTTTGGTAGTTTTGGACAGAAACTTGTATTAGCTATGAGCTGATAACATAAAACTTAATTTTGAAAATGTTTGCTGAGTCATTTCTTGCTTTCTTGCATTAAAAAAGAAATGTGACTGAATAATAATTTTACAGACACTGGTTTTTCAGGCTTGGTCTTATGTGTTTTTGTGTGTGTGTGTGTGTGTGTGTAGGTTTCTCTCCCAACTCATCTGCTGAAAGCTGATTAAATTGAGCTACCGTGAAGATGCCTGATACTTGGCCAGTGATTATTTTGATAGGAGTGTGAAATACAACCCTGATCAATGATACATGAAACAAAATGTTACGAGGGCTTCTAGGAAGTTATTTTCATTGTTAAGGAGAAACACAAATGAAAGATTCCCCTTCCTTTCATAGGGTATGATGCTTACTAGTTGGCAGTCATCTTACAACCCCGAGCAGAAGGTCACTGAACGTTGATCAGAGGGCTTGACATCATTGACTAGTCTATTAACTGGTGCTGGACTTTTTACTTCTCCATTTTTTATTACATGAGGCTATAAAATTTCTATTTCTTTAAGCCAGGTCTGTTGGATTTTTGAATATTTGTAGCTGCAAGAATCCTAACTGGCAACCAGACTTTCATAAATAGGAATTAACCAATCTCCTTCACGAAAATATTCCAGGGCACTGAGCAAACTTGGTCAAGAAAATTTTCTTCTATCTAGCTTCAATGTAAAGAGCTTTTAGGCTTATCTTTCTTACACTGCTAGACGATTAAGAGAATATTTCTATACATTTAAATTTAACTTCCGCTGACTTCTAGCTTCCAATGTTAAGTTATATAAATTTAAAGACAGCAATTTTTCTCAGGGTGAAACTAATTGCATTGACCTAAAGATTAGCATAAGGTGATAGTGAGTTCTCTCCAGGCTAAGAAATAGACATCCATTATTACGGGAATGCAAATCCTCTACATTCCCTTCTTACACAAAATACACCATCTTGTTATCTTGTCATCTCTCATCTCCTTTGGGGTCCAAACCTTCTCTTCCATTCCTGAAAAGAAAATTTCCTAATCTTCATTATGCAAATAAGATTCTCTACATTGATGAGTGAAAGGAAGAATTAGAAGCAATGTATATACAATGTCTAGCACAATCCTTTTCTCTTAGATGTTTAATAGAAGATATTTTTTAACACTAAGAGTGAATTTTCTGAAGTCATTGGCAGTAGGAAAATGCCAAATTATCTCCTCATCCCACCCCAGCACCAGCTTAATGCTCTTTAAGAAATATGTGCTTCAAAGAGCAAGCCTTGGTTTGGTTAAGGAACAAGATCTAAATAAACACTATTATTATAAAAGGTAAAATTTGGGATTAACAGTCACGCACCACTATATACAGAGCAAAGAAACAATGAGGATCTACTGCACAGGGAACTATACTGCAGAGGGAACTATACTTAAAATCTGGTAATAACCTATAATAAAAAAAAAATCTGAGAAAGTATATCTATGTGTGTGTGCATGTATTAAAAACTTTTAAAAATAGGAAAAAAGATAATGTTACATTAGAATGGTTTAAATCAAGAGTCTACTTCTCCTAAATAACATTCCCACACAACATGTTCTCTAAGAGAAATTCTGGGAAGCAAAATTTGGGTCAAAGCAAACAAACATTTAAAATTTTGATGGACTATGTTAAGTTTTCAAGCAAAATTTATTCCCTCACCAAAACTGGATGACAGGTTCACACCCCCCAGCAGCACTTAATCAATATGCTATATTTGCCAACCTGTTTGTAATACGTGGATTTTCACTGTCATTTCAAAATACATTTGCTTAATTCTGACATTAAAATTATTTTTCTGTATTTATAATGATTTCTTTACTTACCTTACTTTCTGTGAAGGGTCTTTTCATATCTGTTTCTCATTTTGTCTTCCTGGATGAGTTTTTGCTTTTTATTAATGTCAAGGGATATGTATGATTATTATAAATACAAAGCTATAATTAACCCTCTGAAGGCATATGTGTTGAAAACTACTTTCCCATTTTACCATTTGTCATTTGACTTTATATTAATCATCTTATATTAAAAAAGCAATGTGGTCATCTTTCACTTTCTCACTGAGTTCTATTTTCTTTCAGTATTTTCATGCTTTCATAAATCACTGTTTATAAAATTTTATTTTGGAGCAAGAAGTAAGTTAATTAGCTTTACTTGTTCTCCAGCTTTTGTACCTCAGCTTATTAGTTCACTTCCTATCATTTGATTTGAATGCAAATCTCATTTACATCTTCATTTTTACTTGAGTCTATTTTTGTGATTTTTTTTTTTTGTTTTCAAGAGTATGTTCTTGAAATATTAACACATTCTTTTTAACTGCAACTTTATAACACATTTTATTACCTGGTAGGATATACCTCACTTCTGGACATTACTACTAAGTTTTCGTATTCAATTGATAACCAGCCTTAATTATTAAGACAAAATTTGATTAATTCAGTGTTGATGCTACTTCTAAAATATGACTATTGTTAGCTCCAGATCAGGCCTTGTTTACCATATATTCAAACATTCATTATCTGCCTTAAGAGAATCTTAAATTAGGCCTTATATTCTAAATGTTTTTGTGCCTTATTTATATCTTTGTAACTAGTCAACATATTTAATTCCCCTATTAGATCTAATTGCCTTTTAGTTGCTTCTCTGGGGTATTTGAATTAATGATCAAAATAATTTGCAAATAGAGATGATCTGGGTTTTTCTTTTCAATTTATACACTGTGATAATTAATTGAGTAAATATATGCTGAATTAGACGCAAACTGTGACCCTCATGGAGCTTAAATTCTAACAAAGGCTTGAATTTTTCTCTGTACAACTGCATTGGCAACTATTTCTAGAAGCTTTTCAGTATCAATGGTGATAAAATGTTACTTGTCATGTTCGTATTTAACGAGAATGTTTCCATTCTGTGATCATAAGCACAATGTTGACTCTCCTTAGCTTGGATAAACAGTTTTCACATTAAAATACTATAGTAACTATTCTTTTTAAATTAAGAGTTTTGATTAGGAATGGAAGCTGAAGGTAACCAAACACCTTCTCTATGTCTAAGGAGATAACTGCATTTTTTTCCTCCTTTCAGTTCAGTTCAGTTGCTCAGTTGTGTCTGACTCTTTGTGACCCCATGGACTGCAGCACGCCAGGCTTGCCTGTCTATCACCGACTCCCGGAGCTTACTCAAACTCATGTCCATTGAGTCAGTGATGCCATCCAACCATCTCATCCTCTGTCATCCCCTTCTCCTCCTGTCCTCAATCTTTCCCAGCATCAGGGTCTTTTCCAGTGAGTCAGTTCTTCGCATCAGGTGGCCAAAGTATTGGAGTTTCAGCTTCAACATCAGTCCTTCCAATGAATATTCAGGGACTGATTTTCTTAAGGATTGACTGGTTGGATCTCCCTACAGTCCAAGGGACTCTCAAGAGTCTTCTCCAACAGCACAATTCAAAAACATCAATTCTTTGGCACTCAGCTTTCTTTATGGTCCACCTCTCACGTCCATATATGACTACTGGAAAAACCATAGCTTTGACAAGATGGACCTTTGCTGGTAAAGTAATTTCTCTGCTTTTTAATATGTCTAGGTTGATCATAGCTTCTCTTCCAAGAAGCAAGTGTCTTTTAATTTCATGGCAGCAGTCACCATCTGCAGTGATTTTGGAGCCCCTCAAAAAATAAAGCCTGTCACTGTTTTCACTGCTTCCCCACCTATTTGCCATGAAGTGATGGGACCAGATGCCACGATCTTAGTTTTCTGAATGTTGATCTTTAAGCCAACTTCTTCACTCTCCTCTTTCACTTTCATCAAGAGGCTCTTTAGTTCTTCTTCACTTTCTCCCGTAAGGGTGGTGTCATCTGCTCTCTGAGGTTATTGATATTTCTCCTGGCAATCTTGATTCCAGCTTGTTCTTTATCCAGCCTGGCATTTCTCATGATGTTCTCTGCATATAAGTTAAATAAGCAGAGTGACAATATACAGCCTTGACATATTCCTGTTGCGATTTAGAACTAGTCTGCTGTTCCATGTCCAGTTCTAATTGCTCCTTCTTGACCTGCATACAGATTTCTCAGGAGGCAGGTCAGGTAGTCTGGTATTCCCATCTCTTTAAGAATTGTCCACAGTTTGTTTAGGAATCAGTAAACTAAAATGGACTGGAATGGGTGTATTTGACTTAGATGACCATTATGTCTACTACTGTGAGCAAGAATCCCTTAGAAGAAATAGAGCAGCCATCATAGTCAACGAAAGAGTCCGAAATTCAGTTCCTGGATGCAGTCTCAAAAATGACAGAATGATCTCTGTTCATTTTCAAGGCAAGCCATTCAATATCACAGTAATCCAAGTCTATGCCCCAACCAGTAATGCTGAAGAAACTGAATGGTTCTGTGAAGACCTACAAGACCTTCTAGAACTAATACCAAATAAAGATGTCCTTTTCATTATAGGGGACTGGAATGCAAAAGTAGGAATTCAAGAGATACCTGGAATAACAGGCAAATTTGGCCTTGGAGTACAAAATGAAGCAGGTCAAAGGCTAATAGAGTTTTGCCAAGAGAACGCACTGGTCATAGCAAACACCCTCTTCCAACAATACAAGAGCAGACTCTACACATGGCCATCACCAGATAGTCAATCCTGAAATCAGATTGATTATATTCTTTACAGCCAAAGATGAAGAAGCTCCATACAGTCAGCAAAAACAAGACTGGAAGCTGACTGTGGCTCAGTCATGAACGCCTAATTGCCCAATTCAGCCTAAAATTGAAGAAAGTAGGGAAAACCACTAGACCATTCAGGTATGACCTAAATCAAATCCCTTTTGATTATACAGTAGAAGTGACAGATATGGTATGGACCTAACAGAAGCAGAAGATATTAAGAAGAGGTGGCAAGAATACACAGAAGAACTATACAAAAAAGATCTTCATGACCCAGATAACCACGACGGTGTGATCATTCACGTAGAGCCAGACATCCTGGAATACGAAGTCAAGCGGGCCTTAGGAAGCATCACTATGAACAAAGCTAGTGGAGGTGATGGAATTCCAGTTGAGCTACTTCAAATCCCAAAAGATGATGCTGTGAAAGTGCTGCACTCAATATGCCAGCAAATCTGGAAAACACAGTAGTGGCCACAGGATTGGAAAAGGTCAGTTTTCATTCCAATCCCAAAGAAAGGCAATGCCAAACAATGTTTAAACTACTGCACAATTGCACTCATCTCACACACTAGCAAAGTAACACTCAAAATTCTCCAAGCCAGGCTTCAACAGTATGTGAACCGTGAACTTGCAGATGTTCAAGCTGGATTTAGAAAAGGCAGAGGAACCAGAGATCAAATTGCCAACATCCATTGGATCATCGAACAAGCAAGCGAGTTCCAGAAAAACATCTACTTCTGCTTTTCCTCCTTAACCCTTAAAATAATTTAGTATTTTAATATATTTCTGAAAATTGAATGGTCATTGGTCTCCTGAAAACACAATCTCTGTTTACAAAATCTGTATTTGTATGTGTACTTTAAATAGCCACATGCTGTCTAAATCCTTTGTATCTTGAACTGACTGAAATAGCTGGGTTTTATTAATCACGCTAGCAATCTTTAAGAAGGAATTCAAATACTCTACAATACAAAGCTTTGCATATTTTAGGTACTATTTTTACAATTCAATCTTATCCAGAATTGCACTCATTCTCACCCTAAATAACAATGTAAGTATCACTTTTTACTGACATGTATTTTGTATGATATACTTTCCTTTTTCTTAAAGCAAAACTTAGTTGATTTCTCTTTGAAAGTATCTATTAAATTTCTTGTTACATAGGAAAGGGAAGAAAGACCTTATTTCCTTTACCTCTCCCCCTGCTTCTAACTATTAGAAATGCGATATTTATTCTGACAAAGTTTTTAGCCTATACATTCTTGTCTGTTAAATGAATTATTTGTTCTTTGCCTATGTTTTGATTTTCAAAATGGAAACAACTATATAATTCATAGCATAATGATTATATCCATGTAGATATCACTTGTAGAAAAAGGAAATCATGTAGGAGGAAATAAAGCCTATAAACTACAAATTTTTGAAGCTAATCAACATGAATTATACTTGCAGCTTAGAATATTAGAGTACATTTTATGTCTTCTAGTTTTTCTATTCTGTATCATACTCAATTGTCATTTATTTTAGTTTGTCATTCCATGTGTTAAATTTCATTGAATTTTGCTGAAGCAACATTTTCATCAATATGTTGATAAAGTGTTACTCTGATAATGAAAGTTCTAATGTCATTCATTGGTAAAGCATCTATTTTGTCCTCACACTTGACTGGGGATAGAATTCTAGGTTTATATGTGATTTTGTTCCAGAATATGGGGACATTTTTTTTCATTCTTTTCTGTATCCGTTGTTGAGAAAAATGGATGGTAGTCTGTAACACTCTTTTCTTTATAAATAATATTCTGTTGAGCTTCAGGAGTTCTTGGAATTTACCCTTTGTTTCTGAGGTTATGGAATTTCAAGTGTGTGTCTGCATGTGAACAATGCTTCATCAATACTGTTTTCCATTCAAGAGGTCAATTTAGTGAAATAATTGTTTCTTTACTTCAGAACACTTTTCTTCTCATTCATATTATGGTTTCTTCACTTGTTTCTTGTCTTCTTCATTTACAACTTGTATTAGATGGTTGCTGGGTTATTTGGATATTTTCACCAAACCTTTGAATTCCTCTCTGAAGTTCTCTGTCTCCTAATGGCAGGTACAAGGGCATGTAGTCACTAAACCATTTCACTTCCCATCACAACACAGTGAAACATCATTTCCCAGCTTCCCTTTAATGCAGTGAGGATTTACACTATTGGTTTTGTTCCATGGGACGTTGATGAAGTTAGGCACGGTCCTTTGGGTACAAGTAGATGTGAGTCTACAGCTGTCTATCCCCTGTTGTCTCTTTCCTTCATTCAGAGGCTGATCAATGCCGATGCAACTTGGAAGCCATAGCCAACACTGACCATGGAAGGGAGAAGCCTGTCTTTCTGAGGACCTAGTTAGAGAAGTGTTTCCTGGAAGCATTGCCTAAACTTTTATGAAGGAGCTGAGTTTTAGGCGGTGCTTTTACACAGCAGCTTGTCTGAGTTACTCTGATTAGTGCTCTCCCTGTTTTCATCTGGCTTCTGAGACTGTGACTGCATTTACCTTCCAGATAAATAATTTAAATGTTGGCTCTAAATATGCATTTATGAAACCCATGCGTTAAACATTTTAAATGATTTTTGGCAATTACGTTAATTATTAAGATATTTTTCTTGTTTTCTGTCTGACACTTTTCAGTGTACTCTGTTCTTACTTTTTATTTATGCAATAACTCCTAGAATCTATCAAAAATAAGATTTTCCTCTTTGGATCATTTTCTTGTTTGTATGGCATTGCTTGTTCTATTTATTTAAACCTTGTCTTTCTCTCTCATCACTTGTCTTTTCTCTTGAAGTTTTCATCCTATCCCTTTTCTATTATTTGTATTTTTAACTATGAAAATGTTCTGCTTCTATAAAAGAGAAAGAAATACAAATTAAGTTAGTTTAAAATAATTTAGGGGAAAAAGAATCCCCAAGTGTTAAGCATATACACCTCTAAGTCAGATTTCTCCTGTTTACAGTTGTTGACTTCTGATGGTTTTTTCACAGTAGTTGCAATTTTTGACTGTACATTTCTTGACTCAGCTTTGAGCATTTCTGGGACTCTGTTCATAAATCTCCTAGCCTAACAAGCTATAATCTAATGTCATTTTTCTTTAAAACTGATCTCATCCACTTTCTATCTTCCAGTTAGCTGTGCTCCTTCCTGTCTTATATTTGTTTTAGTTTCATACTTAAAGTAAACCTTGGCTCATAAAATGAAATTTGGGAAAAATAAAAAGACAGATGTTCGTGCTGCTGGACAGGATTAAGGTGAGGTAAGAGGCAGCACTGTGAAGGGCAGGATTGGAGCATATCTTCATTTAAAATTGTGATACTTGGTTTATTAAGGATTTTTGTATTGCTTTGGTAACTTAAAATACTGCACTGCTCCTCCTAAGTCGCTTCAGTCGTGTCCAACTCTGTGCGACCCCACAGACGGCAGCCCACCAGGCACCCCCGTCCCTGGGATTCTCCAGGCAAGAACACTGGAGTGGGTTGCCATTGCCTTCTCCAATGCATGAAAGTGAAAAGTGAAAGGGAAGTCACTCAGTCGTGTCCGACTCTTAGCGACCCCATGGACTGCAGCCTACCAGGCTCCTCCGTCCATGGGATTTTCCAGGCAAGAGTGCTGGAGTGGGGTGCCATTGCCTTCTCCAAAATACTGCACTAAAGTAGTGCAATTGTTAGTCGCTCAGTCGTGTCCGACTCTTTGCAAACCCATGACTGTAGCCCACCAGGCTCCTCTATCCCTGGGATTCTCCAGACAAGAATAGTAGGGTGGTTTGCCATTTCCTTCGCCAGAGGATCTTCCTGACCCAAGAATTGAACCTGTGTCTCCTGCATGGGCAGGCAGATCCTTTACCGCTGAGCAACCTGCTGTGTTAAAATTTCATATCTGATATGAATGCCTTATTCACCTAGCCTCGTCCTGGCACTGATCAGCTGTTATAAATAAAAAAGTAGGAGATAGTTCCATGAAAAGGAGACATTACAGAATGGATATTTACGTGTGCTGTAAACAAATCTATTTTGCAGCTGCTAAGGTAACCCTGCTTTTGCTCACAAAGTATGCTGCACAAAGAACAGAGGCCATCTTTGTATTACTAGGAAGGTAATTTCTATCAACAGTAATAAGCAAAGCAGGCAAAAGCAACAATTATGACTTCAATGGGGAAGATGCACAGTGGTCACATCCGAGATTATGAATCAGCACAGTCCTGGATGCTGGGTATTATTCCCTCTTTGCCACACAGAGTCTATTATTTTTTCTTTTTTATTTCTTTCCAGCTTTATTGAGATACAACAGATGGACAACACAATACATTTAAGGTATATGGCAAAAAAAAAAAAAAAAGGTATATGGCATAATGACTTGACATGAGTCTGGCAAAATGATCACCACTTAGTTTAGTTAGCATCCATCAACTTATATAGTTAATAATTTTTTCTTCTTGCCATGAGAACTTTTAGGATTTACTCTCAGTAACTTTCAATTACTTGTTCTACCGTTCCTACGTCCACACTATATTCTGTGACCTGGGAGTCTGACCCAACACTTATGTCCTTGTTGTCTGATTTCAGGTTGTGTCTGGTTAACGGGAAGTACAAGCAGATGATCAGAACAGGGAGAAGGCATCATTTTGGGATATCCACTCCCCTGGATCTCTTCCAGGAGATGGATTGGCTGTGGGGATATTTCCTTCTTATTGATCATGTGTCATACCACTAGCCCTGCCTTATAGGCAACTCCCTCTCCCTATCCAACTCAGGCTGGACAACTGGTCTCCTCTGTTGTTCATCCCAAGATGTTCCGCCATTAACTGACCTTAATGACTCGTCCTGAAGGTGCCAGGAAAATAACTGATGGTATCAGGAGTCCAAAATGTTCATTAGTTATTTGAATCGAGTTTCTACAAAATGGAATTCAAAGCTTGTGGAACTAGATTTAAAAGAAAATGCATAACATAGACCACCATGATGTGTGATGATCAGTTCTTCCACATTCCATGGTGAAACTAAATAGCCATAATATTTCTTTCAAAGTTCAACATCACTTTCACCCATCTCCTACTGAATGAGGGCATGTGATAAGCTAAACTACAAGTAGAAACTTTGTTTTATGTCACCTAATTATTTGGTGGTAGGATAATGATAGTAATGTGATAATATGCTGTGGCTGTACTACATTTAGCTTATTTGAAATTTTAAAACTTACTTCAACTTAACTGTTAACAAAACCTCTTGAATTTCATATATGCAAAAGCTAAGCATGTGAATTTATAGCAGTTGTATGATTTGGGACATACAAATACTAAATGGTTTAACAGAATGATAGTGCACAAGACGACGGATTTCACATCCCCAAATCAATCTAACATTCCCCAACTTTTCCTAAGAGGAAACATACGTGCTGGTTAATGCCTCAGAGATTCAGAGACCAGAGTGTCCAAGGGCCTGAGAAAGTCCCCAAGTTTGAGCCAGATTCATGGAGAAGCTGAGTCAAGTTATTCAGGACACCTGGATACCAGCTGATGCACAATGTTACCGAAGCATCTTAAAATTTTTCACTTAATGAGGCACATTATAAGGAGAAAAAGGACCAGCAAACGTATGATGTATCTGGTAAAGGTAGCAATCCAGTTGATAAATTCCTGTCTCCCAACCATCTGGAGGGACCAGATTGGCGGCGCTCCTTGTCAGCATTCTGTATATTACCCATGCTTCACAAGGCAAGAAAGGGTATCACTCAGCATTCTTCAGTGCTTAAAATGATGGATGCCTTTAACATGGTGCTAACTTGTCTGCAGTATTTCCTTAAAAATAGCTCTTTGGTATTATGTGTCATTTAAAAAAGAAGAATTAGAGATTAACAGTATAAATTGCATGTGTTATAGATAATAGCAAAGATGCAAGCTTGAGGCACCCTCGCCCCTACCCATTCAACCAGAGTGTATATCTTCTCTCCTCAAAATCTTGCCACCTGGGGCTCAGGTTATATATAGTAGTGTTATGTCAGACTAGAGAAATCCACAGATTTGGGAATGGCACATGGTATGGTGGGTTCATTATTTCTGTGTTAAAATATGAGCAACAGCATGAAACATATGCGTTATGCAGAGTGGGGGAAGAAGTGGAATAAAGGTAAATTTTAAGCACCTATTCTACCATTTAGTAGTTTTCTTGAAATAGACTTAGACCGTTCTCTCTGTTACTGATGTGTAGTCTGATAGACTTACATTTCTAGATTCTACCTAAGCCAATCGTGAGCTCTAACCTCCTGTTAAATTATTCTTCTGTTTCTATTAGAGGTCACAGTATGTCTGCAGCCAATAGGTGTGATACAACCAACAGAAACATTGAAAAGTAGTTTCAACTTATTGCAAATTAAAGTAACTATGATGCAACATATGAATTAAAAAGTACTTTCTCAAAGTGAAATACAATCTGAGGATTTTCTAAGCTTTAAAACTCTCAAGATATAGCTAATTTTACACTGATGGAAACATTTAATTCTGAGATTTTCTATATGCTTTCAATTTCAACAACAAAAACAACTTATTGAATTATCACTCTAATGGGAGTAAAACTGAATTTGCTTGTGGGAAAGAAATAAGAATCTCAAAAAATGAGTGGAAGACAAATAGATACTTCTCCAAAGAAGACATACAGACATGAAAAAATGCTCAAGATTGCTATGGCCGCTGCTGCTGCCAAGTCGCTTCAGTCGTGTCTGACTCTGTGCGACCCCATAGACGGCAGCCCACCAGGCTCCTCTGCCCCTGGGATTCTCCAGGCAAGAATACTGGAGTGGGTTGCCATTTCTTTCTCCAATGCATGAAAGTGAAAAGTGAAAGGGAAGTCGCTCTATCATGTCTGACTCTTCGCGACCCCATGGACTGTAGCCTACCAGGCTCCTCCATCCATGGGATTTTCCAGGCAAGAGTACTGGAGTGGGTTGCCATTTTTGCAAATCAAAACTATGAGGTATCATCTCACTCTGATCCGAATGGTCACTATCAAACATTGACAAATAATAAATGTTGGAGAGAGTACGGAGAAAAGGGAACCCTGCTACACTGTTGGTGGGAATGTAAATTGATAAAACCACTATGAAGAACAGTATGGAGGTTCCTTAAAAAACTACAAATAGAGTTAGCATATGATCCTACAATTCCACTCCTGAGCATATATCCAGAGAAAACTATAATTCAAAAAGACACATGCACCCCAATGTTCATAGCAGCACTATTTACAATAACCAAGACATGGAAACAACCTAAAATAGTCCATTGACAGATAAATAGATGAAGAAGATGTGGTGTGTACACACACACACAAATGTAAACAATGGAATATTGCTCAGCCATAAAAAAGAGTTAAATAATACCTTCTGTTGCAACATGGATAAACATAGAGATTATCGTTCTAAGTGAAGTAAGCCAGACAGAAAACGGTAAATATCCTATGATATCACTTGTATGTGGAATCTATTCTTAAAAAGATACAAATAAACTTACTTAAAAAACATAAATAGACCCACAAACATAGAAAACAAATTTAAGGTTACAAAAGGGGACAGTGGGTTCGGAGAGGGATAAATTAGGAGGTTGGAATTAAGATACACATTACTATATATAAAATAGATAGCCAACAAAGACCTGCTCTACAGCACAGGAAACTATATTCAATATTTGGGAATACCAGACTACCTGACCTGCCACCTGAGAAATCTGTATGCAGGTCAAGAAGCAACAGTTAGAACTGGACATGGAACAACAGACTGGTTCCAAATCATGAAAGGAGTACATCAAGGCTGTATATTGTCACTCTGCTTCTTTAACGTATATCTAGAGGGCATCATGAGAAATAGCGGGCTGGATGAAGCACACGCTGGAATCAAGATTGCTGAGAGAAATATCAATAAGCTCAGATATGCAGATGTCACCATCTTTATGGCAGAAAGCAAAGAAGAATTAAAGAGCCTCTTGATAAAAGTGAAATAGGAGAGTGAAAAGTTGGCTTAAAGCTCAACATTCAGAAAACTAATATCATGGCATTTAGTCCTATCACTTCATGGCAAATAGATGGGGAAACAATGGAAACAGTGAGACACTTTATTTTGGGGGGTTCCAAAATCACTACAGATGGTGACTGCAGCCATGAAATTAAAAGACACTTGCTCCTTGGAAGAAAAATTATGGCCAACCTAGACAGCATATTAAAAAGCAGAGACATTACTTTGCCAACAAAGGTCCATCTAGTCAAAACTATGTTTTTTCCAGACTACTGGAAAAACCAGTAGTCCATAGTTTTTCCACATCCATGTATGGATGTGAGAGTTGGACTACAGAGAAAGGTGAGCGCCGAAGAAGTGATGCTTTTGAACTGTAATGTTGGAGAAGGCTCTTGAGAGAGTCCCTTGGATAGCAAGGAGATCCAACAAGTCCATCCTAAAGGAGATCAGTCCTGAATATTGATTGGAAGGACTGATGCTGAAGCTGAAACTCTAATACTTTGGCCACCTGATGTGAAGAGCTGACCCAATGGAAAAGACCCTGAGGCTGGGAAAGATTGAGGGCAGGAGTAGAAGGGATGAGATGGTTGGATGGTATCACCGACACAATGGACATGGGTTTGGGTGGACTCTGGCAGTTGGTGATGGACGGAGAAGCCTGGCGTGCTGCGGTTCACGGGGTCGCAAAGCGCTGGACACTACTCTGTGACTGAACTGAACTGAAAACTGATAGGAGAAAAAACGAAGAACAATGAAAAGATGGTTTCTGACTTTAGCATTTAAATGTCATTTTGATTTGTCTTATTTTAAATTTTGAAAGACTCAGTTTATGTTTACTGGAAAGTTCACTTGAGAACAATTCTCAGATGTTACTGTGTACATTGAAGAAATGGCTTAGGCTGATTTTAGTATTCTCAAAGCGTGGAGCTGACAGCCAATTCTGAATCAAGCAAGTAAAACTCTGAAACCCTTCTTTCCAGGTGTTGTGTTGGATGATCCCCCAATAGCTGGAAGAGTGTGCTATTAGGGAAATGAGCTGAACTGAAGCCTGGCTTCAGTTTTGAATTACCCAAATTCAAATAACTTTTAGGCCAAGCTCAATGAAAATTCAGGTGAACTGAAGGAATAAAGAGCACAGAAGTTTAGCATGAAATAAAGAATTTTAAAGTAAGAAGTGAAGTATAGATTTAAACAGTTTTTGCCATGAGCATACCCCATATTACTATTCTTTATAGAATGTTCTTTACAGTATCTGGTCAAGGAAATGCAGTTGCCTGGAGAAGGGAAGAAGTATGAAAGATTATGGCAAAAAAAGACGGTGCCTCTCTTTCCCCACTCTCCAAAACACTCTACCTACTCTGTCACTTTTGTTTTCAGTAAATATCTCATGCCCAGTGATTTTCACTTTCCTTGCTTGAGATCATATCCTCAGGAAATACCTGCCTGGGGCTAAGAATTATACAAAAATTTTCCTATCATGCACTGTGCATGGGATCAGGAGATTTGAATGTTGGAACACAAGCATCTTTTAGAATACTTGTAACAGCCTGCTCTGTGTGTGTGTGAAATTTATGTTTTGCCTGGTTCCCACGTGATGGTAAGACCCTGAAGAACATATGTGTGTCCTCATTTCAGTTCAGTCGCTCAGTCGTCTCTGACTCTTTGTGACTCCACGGACTGCAGCAGCCCTGTCCATAACCAACTCCCAGAGCTTGCTCAATGCCTTTTAATCACCAGCATCATCAATCAAAGGACTTCTCACATTATATTCATTAATAAATGTATAAAATGAAGTGAAAGTTGCTCAGTCATGTCTGACTGTTTGCAACCCCATGGACCATACAGTCCATGGAATTCTCCAGGCCAGGGTACTGGAGTGGGTAGCCTTTCCCTTCTCCAGGATCTTCCTAACCCAGGGATCAAACCCAGGTCTCCTGCATTGCAGGCAGATTCTTTACCAACTGAGCTATCAAGGAAGCCCCAATAAGTATAAATAGGAATGAAAAAGTATGTTAATTAATAAGATAAAAGGAGAAAAATAAGGCTTTTTTTCAAATTATAATTCTAAAAATTTTGAAGTGATATATGGTAAACATAATAGAGGAAAGACTCCATATTCATCATTAAAAATCTAATATAAATTCTAAATGATCCAGTCCCCCTGAGCTAGACAGTCCAAGAAAATCTGTAAAATTCAATTCTTCATCTTTAAGCAAAGAGGGACATGTAGCAATGCAAAGCCAAATAATATCAGTTACCAAGATATAAAAACCTAAGAAGATAATAAGAAAATTAGAAAAATAGGGAGAAAGAACAGGTTACAAATGTTTCTACAGAGACATAAAAACACTAAGAGGTCTGCAATTCTCTTTAGCAGTTAACAATGTGATATTTTTAGTTCATGGCTTTTTTCAAGAAATTTACTTTGAATACCTACAATGTGACAGACTAATTTCCAGGGAATGTTCTAGCAGAGCTCACATCAGCAGAGGTAGGGAAACAATAACTGGCACATCTACTGCCATGTCTTCGGCATCATGAACACAATGCAATAAAACCACAAAGCAGAACAGCTGATTTACTGGGGTGGGAGTCCAACATGACAAGTGAAGCGATTACATGTTATCTAGATGAAGAAGGCAGGGACCACATATCACAGGGAGAGGAGAGATGTTGACTTGTGGTACAAAGTATTGAATTAATTCATTACATAATTGTGGGTTTAATCGGGCACATGTTTCCCAAGAGGATTAGTTTTCATAGACTGGTGATAACACGGAGTCTCTCTGGAAGGAGTTTGATGTCTTGTGTTTGATAAGATAAACATTAAACTTTTGTGCTATCACTAAGAAAATAACTCAATAATATGTATAACAAATCATCAAAGGTATTAAAATATTACAGTATAAGATGGCCACGAATACAAAAGAAAGCAGAAAAGGAGAAACAGAAGAGTAAATAAAATACAGAGAAAGAAAACAAAATGCCAAAATGGCAGAGCTAAATACAATGAAATCAATATTAAATGTGAATGAATTATTATTCAGCAATAAAAAGAAATAAAGTACAAGCAGCAGCAGGATAAAACTTGAAAACATGATGCTTGGTGAAAGATGTCAGTCACGAAAGATCACATAATTGCATGATTTCACTTATATAAAATGTCTAGAACAGGGAAATTCATAGAGACCAAGGTAAATCTGTAGTGGCGTGGGACTATGGGGTTGAGGGGAAGGATGAGAGCAATGAGGAGATATAGCTAAGAAACAGTCACAGTGTTTCTCTGGCGGGAAAATTCCAAACTCAGGTTTTGATGATCATTGTACAACCTTTTAAACACATAAAAACATTAAACTGCACACATTATGAGTGAATTTAACTGGAATTATTTCTGAACAAAAATGTTAAAAAAAAAAAACAAAACCAAAAACCCAATTAGCATCAAGTTTCCAAACTGAAGAGCCCAAGAATAAAGGTGTGTTGCTTCATCAGCATGACATTAAGACATCCCATCTCTCCAAGGTAGGCAGAGGCTTTGATCAAGCTTGTCTCTTTAGCATAAATATTCTTTCCCTGTTGTCCATCTTATAAATCTAAAGTCATGTTAAAATGTCACCTTTCTCCAACAACGGGAATTACTTTGTTATTTTATTATCTCCATTCTTTTAGCACTTCTATCAAAAGTCAGTGGTGGTATTTTTTTCTTTGTTTTTGAGAGGTCTGTTGTATATAGATTCTTTCTGCGGGTCTGTGGGTTCTTTCAGAGCAAGGGTAATACCTAGTATATTTTTATCTGTTGTTTTCTCTCAGTGCCTCATACAGTATTAAGCCATTGGGCATACTTAAATCATTGTCTGTTGAACAAAAGAAGAGTGGAGAAATGTTAGATTATCTGGTTGACATTATCATGGATGACAACTCCTGCTACATTAAAAGTTATTCAACAGAATAACATGGTCCAGGTGGAGAAACAGTTCTTCACTGATGTGGCTCCCCTTAACAGTCACCAGTTCTCACGGAGGGTAAACCACAAAAAGGGAACTGCGAGCCTCTTTGAGATGTGGGGCAGGGGCAGGCGAGGTCGGTTTGCAGGTCAAATTTATCCTGCTCGCAACCACAGAGAGACTGTCATTGACTGTGGCCGCACCAGCTGTGGAACACTGGCTGCTTCGGGCTGCTCGCTGGCAGGGCGCCCTCGGTCAGACGCCTCTGGGGATGCAAAAGCAGCATTTAAAACAGGGAAGAAAGGGACGAGATAGCATCTGCTATATTGTGGGAACGGTGTGGAGACTATGAAATTGTACTAAATATGCAAGTAATATTTTAGGTCTGCATATGCTTTAGGAATTTTCTCCAGATGACTGCATGAAACCTATGTTAGCATTTTGTAAGATGAAAAGCTTTTTTTGATACTTATTGAGTTATAACGGTGACTTTCAATTATGGGTGATTTTGCCCCCCTAGAAAATATCTGGTGATGTCAAGAGATATTTTTCAATGTTTGTGGAGGGGTGTGTGCTACTAGCATACACTGAGTGGAGGGCGAGGTTGCTACTAAACGTCCTGTAACGCACAGTTTATCCCCCCGTAACAAAGAGTGATCCAGTCCAAAACGCTAACAGTGCTGAAGCTGAGAAACCCTGGTTTAAAGTTACGTGACAGAAGGCTTGAGATCATCCTGTCCTATTAGACACAAGAGGAAATAGAGTCAAAGAGGGCGGTTAACTGATACAAAGAAAAAAAAAAACCGCAGCTAGACTAAACCCCTACCTCCTCTAGGACTAGCAGATGACAGTTCCCAGAGGAAATGAGTCACAGAACAGCTCATTTTGATGGCGACAAAGATCCCAGGATCCAAAGAACCTAAACATGAGGACTTTAGTGAAAATGGGAGCTGGCGGAGGAACCCACTGGATTAGGAATCAAAATTCCTATATTACTGCAAATATGAAATACACATGGGAGTGCTTTAAGCTGCACAGAAAGATCTCATCATAATTTATTGTTATCACCAGGCCTGTCAGTGAGACCTAGCCTGAGTAGAAGTCAAAGTGGCTCCCAGAAATATAAAGAGAAAAGTGCAGGGCTCAAGACCAATTTAGGATCTGTTCAAAGCAAGTCTGAAGATAGACTAGCTCAGAGTCACAATTCTGCTTATGGTTTATCCTTTAAAAAAAGATCAAATAAACTATTGCCTTGTTCTAGGGAAATGCCAATTATTTATTGATTCTGAAGAAAACACAGTCTTACTTTGGTTTTCAGAAAGACAAGATTTTTTTTTTTCCTTCCATCTTTGGATCAAATCTCTTTGCCAGAACAGCAACAACAACAAACAATGTGTACCCCTCTGGATTAAAAAGAAATCACGAATTATATTGAATTACTTCTCTCTTATTTTCGGTTAAGTAAAAAGAAGACATCTACCTTGACAGCATTTACAGAGCAGTTTTAGTAGTTTGGTTTCCAGGCTCTCACTAGGTCTTGTCATGTCTCCCCTGATACTTCTGCAACTAAACTTATCTCCTTGTTCAGTAAGTTTAAATTCTATTAAATTTGATATTTTCAATTAGTTCCACTCGTACATTCACAGAAGCATTCCCCCAGGTAACTATGAAATGAAAAGTTCATGGTAGGTAAGGGGAAAAAAAGAAAAGGCAAGTGGAAAAGAATTTGCTACCCTTAAAAAAACAAACAAACAAACAATGTATCTTGTGGCAGTTTTCTCCAATGAATGTGTGAACTCAGAGAAGATACCAATTCCAGTGTCTATATAATATAGGGAGTGGTAGGAAGAGTGACATCAGGAAATACATGTTAGTCTTTGAAGACCTCCTAAATGATAAAATGCAAAAAAAAGAAGGAAAAATCCGAGCTTTTTCATGCTAGTCTGAAAGATTCCAAATAAGAGAACTTTGATCATTTTCTAACATCCAGATACTTTTCATTTCATTTTCAATGGTTTTACCTATTTCTTTTTGTTTTGACTGAAATAATTCTTCTCCATCTTTGCTGTTTACCCCTTTGAAATATCTCTCTGCAGCCCTGACCCTCCATTAAGCATTGCCTAACAGAATGATGAACTACATGTCCTGCTTTAATCTTGCCCTGTAGATCATTCCCTTCAGCCCTTGAATTATTTTTTTTAATCTTCTGAGGACTCAATTGAAAAAGCTACCTTTCTACAGAAATATGCTCCAGAGGGCCTGGAAAATATGAACGTCAAGCATAGTGCTAGATCTAGACGGGCTTACATAAGCAATACTCCTTCAAATATATGTGATACTGTATGATTATACCTCTCTTACTGCATTTTTTCCCATTTGATACAATCATCAACCCTGTAAGATAGGCAGACCAAGAATTAATACTCTATTTTTTCAATAGCAGAGCAAGGCCTTGAGTCATCTATAACCTGTCCAAGACACACAGCTACTAGGCTACTCAAGTCTAGGGTATTGACTCAAAGTTCAGAGAATTCTGTTCCTTTAAGTTGAGTCAGGGTCTTGAATATACCGCCCCCCCCCCCCCCTCCTTTTTTCCGGTGGCTCAGACCACAAAGCGTCTGCCTGCAATGCGGGAGACCCGGTTCGATCCCTATGTTAGCAAGATTCCCCAGAGAAGGAAATGGCAATCCACTCCAGTACTCTTGCCTGGAAAATCCCATGGATGGGGGAGCCTGGTAGGCTACAGTCCATGGGGTCACAAAGAGTCGGACATGACTGAGCGACTTCACTTCACTTCCTTTTCTTTGGCACTGACTTACAGTTGATAGATGTTCAACCCAAGAGTAAGGAGTTCTTGCCCAGTGGACAGTTTCAAGGATCACAGATCTTTTCATAAAACTACCCCAAATCTCAACAGGACTGGCTTATACATAGGCACATACAAACCCAAGACTAGAAACTGTCTCTCCCTGGTAGAAATAAACAGACATATATATGTTGATATTCCAAGAATTCTACCTTATCTCATATGGTAGTAGTATTAGTCACTCAGTCATGTCTGACTCTTTACAATCCCATGGACTGTAGCCCGCCAGCCTCCTCTATCCATGCGATTCTCCAGGTAAGAATACTGGAGTGCGTAGTCATTTTCTTCTCCAGAGGGTCTTCCAGACCCAGGGATTGAACCTGGATCTCCCACATTGTAGGCAGATTCTTTACTGTCTGAGCCACGAGGCAAGTGGTACCTCATACAGTTTACCCCAGCTTCAGAATATTTCTATTTTCACTCTTTTTTCCTTTGTCAAAGAAAGCACCTCTATGGATTTTATTACCCCAGTCTTTGAGTCCATTTATTTAACATACCCCTTGAAAATGTGAACACTGCATATTTTAAAAACCATTGTTCTTAAGCTCAATAGTACAGATTAACTGATTTTGTACTAGTGTTAGGGTACTGGAGTCCTAGAGTGTTATGGTGGAGACTAGATAAAGCCTATGCCTTTTCCTAGGCTTCACTTTGCCTGGAACAAGTTCTGGAAGACATTTCTTGGGCTCTTCAACTTTCAAGATTACTTCAAATCACATTAATCTTGGCCACATTGGCTCCACTGGTTTATTCATCCATCTGTTAATTAGATACTATGAGTCCCTTTTATGGGGAATTCATATAAGTTTTAAGTATGTAGAAATTAATCAGACATCAAAAGAGACACAGATGTGTAGAACAGTCTTTTGGACTCTGGGAGAGGGCGAGGGCGGGATGATTTGGGAGAATGGCATTGAAACATGCATATTATCACAAGTGAAACGAATCACCAGTCCAGGTTCGATGCATGAGACAGGGTGCTCGGGGCTGGCGCACTGGGATGACCCAGAGGGATGAGATGGGGAGGGAGGTGGGAGGGGGGATCAGGATGGGGAACACATGTACACCCATGGCAGATTCAAGTCAATGTATGGCAAAACCAATACAATATTGTAAAGTAATTAGCCTCCAATTAAAATAAATAAATTTTTAAAAAAACTAAGAAAAATAAAAATCACTGAGGACCCCCCCGCCCCCGCAAAAAAAGAAATTAATCAGACATAATCAATGGGGACAGTTGCCCTGAATGTGAGGTCAGGATTGGAAAGGATCTTCTCACATGTTGGCCCATGAGTGCCTCCTTTTAGTCTGGGCTTCTCAGGAAACAGACAAAAAGGTGTATGCTGATAGTTTCTTTTAGGAAGTAGTCCAAGGGAATAGGGACGGTGAAAAAGCAAGTATGAAACAGATGACAAATGCAAGGGCTGACTGTTGACAGTGTCACTGCTCTGGCAACTAGGACTCGATCCTCCTGGATTCCTCTCAACAGTCATGAATTTTATGCTCAAGGAATACGGCTTGTATCTGCAGCTCCCATGCCCATTAGTCAGCTGCCACAAGAGGTGCTAAATCCTTCACCTTTCCATGTTTGCATATAAATGAATGCCAGAGGGTGGGGGCTACAGATATATGGCTTGAGTCTTTGAGAATGCCTGTGGGAAAAATACATACAACAGACAGCTGAGACAAAATGTTGTCAATTGGTTCCTCTACCAAGTCGTCTGCTGGAGCAATGGATGGGATAGAGGCAGGGGATCTGAGTTGAGAGGAGGCGAGCTGCAGCACAGGAAGTGACAGATATGGTGTCAAGTAATACAGAAGCCTGAAGCAGAGGTATTTATTCAGAAAGATGACAGCTTAGTGGGTCTTAGGGAGGGGATTCAAGTTTCAAACATGTAGTTGAACCATCCTGCTTGTATCATCTCTCAAATCCCTGAGTGTGTGACTATAAATACAAATCACCCATCTAATGTCAACTCCCAAACTCACTCATTGCTTCACCCTCCTAAGCTGTTTCTTCCTCACTGTTTCAATGACTCCTGCCTCTTTAGGGTCAGCTTTCCTCCTCCTGACTTATTCATGAGCATAGCAGAAGCGCTTGGCACGTTAGCATCCCAAGAGTTGCCCAGATGTGAAGGAGCACTTCTATTGTTGGTTACAGTTTGGTCATGAACAAGTAGGTAACCCCCCTGAGATCTCGATTCCGTATCTGAAAATGTACCTTTATATGGCAATATTTTAAATGGGTAAATGGACCGAACATGCAACAGACACAAGATAAACATCCATTCCTTTATCTCTTTACACTGAGATGATCAGTTCTGAGGACAACTTTTGGTAGTGCTCCCCCACATGAATCTTCAGATTTAAGTTATCCAGGGTTACAGAAGGAAGAACCAATATAACGCATTTATGAACTTCTCCCCCAGGTAACCAGGGAGTTACAGACCTGGAAAGTGACGCAGAGATCTCTCCTTGTCTCTCTCCATCTCTCCCTGCCTTCTCTCTCTCCTGCCACTGTTATAATGGAAATCAGACTGGGCAAAGCCTAATCTTTATCATCTACTAGCCATCTGTATGAAATATGCCATTCTTGTTGCCTTTGTCCGATAGCTTTTATTCTAGGAAAATGTGTTAGTGGCAGCAGGACAACCTGGGCAGATCACCTAAGTGACGTTTTGAGTCATTGGGTGAAATAGTTTCCAATGTGTTAGGCCGTAAGTCTATGCTGAGGCCATGCCAAAATGCCCGGATGAATCAGTAAACAAGGTGAACAGTGCAGATAAATGACACCATGGGGACAACATTTCCAGATATTTTACTGAATCACTGAGTGATGTGATTGAGTTTTTGGTTTTCTATAGACACTTTGTCTTGTTTTGTATCATCACCATTGCAATAATAGGAGACAAATCCATTTCTTTTTTGGAAGACTATCATGACTCAAATGCTAAAATCAATCATTCACCTGAATTCTTTACCTGTAAAAATCTCACACGGTCAACTCCATAAGCCTCTCTTTGACTCTGTTTCCTCATTTGTATCTCAAGATAGGTATGATGAGTCTAATATGACTAAATTACTATCTAATTAGTTTAGCATAAGGATCAAGTGGAACAAAGGAGGAAAAAGTGTTTTGTAAACAGACAAATGCCTTTAACAATGCCTTTAGTTTTCCCATACTTAATTGTCAATGTGTGTGCTTTTATTCTTAATTGGACTACTGAGGAATTGTACTGTATCCTACTTAACTCTGAATATCTTTGGATTGCCTAATAATTATATTATTATAATAAATATAATAACAATCTTGTACAGGAGGTACCTAGTTTCCATTTTATTTAAATGTTAAGTAATTAAACTGCTGTCTAAATTATATATACATAATTTTAATAATAAAATAATAATTGTATTATTTAATTAGAAATAATAAAATATAATAAAATAAGCTGTTTTTTAAGCTCTTGATGCCACATAGGATTATGGTAAGTGCACTGCTTTCCACTTATTTTTTTCACACTTGTAGAAAAAGACACCACTGGAGAAATGGATCATCCACAATCATGAACTGCAAGGGCTGCAGCCTGGATTCACCACTACGCCTATTTTTTTCTAAGTAATATTTCACTTTCCTTATTCACCAAAAATGTCACAGTTGACTTCCTGGAGTGTTTGAGTTTTAAATTAATCAATCATTTCATTTTCTGATTACTGCAATAGGTTGAACTAACATCCATCACCTCATGTAGATAGGTATACACAAAATCAAAGACGTAGGGAAAAAATTACTTTTTCCTTGTGATGAGAGCTCTCAAGATTTACTCTCTTAACTTGCACACACAATTTACAGCAGTGTTAATTATATTTATCATGAATTTTTAAAGGTAGTAAGTGATTTCTTGCAGGTTGCAATTCAGAGCATTAGAACTGCATATGTTTATTATGCCATAAATATCTCCTCCTTACCACCAGACACCAGTAGAAATGTGTGTGTGCTTTCTCCTGTTGCTTCAAATGCAATATTCTGTGTTAAAATTAGCTAAAAATAAACTTATGTCTCCTTCTCTTATCAGTCTTACCACCCATGACTGTTTTGGCACCTTGAACTTGCCCATAAGAGCCAATCCCTTATCTCCTGTTAAAGAAAATCTGCCGCTTTGCCTGGTCAGCTTTCATTATGTGGCCTAGAAATCTCACTATTATGTTTTGTTTCTTCTTACCCATCACCATTTATACCAAATGGAACTTATTACTATATTTTATTATCTGTTGACATATCCTATTTTTTCCACTCTAGACTGTGACTTCTTAAAACACAGACATCAGGTTTCTTGTTTTTGTTTTATTTTATTTTCCCCACATCTCTTTGGCTTACCAGCAAAGAAGACTTGTGCTATCAGAGCGACTTCGCTTGGTTGGATAATAAATCAGTTCATCTAACTGCTAACGTCTCTCACCCTGATGCTTTCGTCTCCCCACTCCCAATATAGCATGCATTTTGAATTGCTCTTAGTCTTCTCACTGGTTTCCTTGTCTAGGATATTCCACTCTCTAACCTAACTGGCGAAACACTGTCAGCTTGACTCTTTTCTGAAACATGCTCTAAGAGTCATTTAAAAATGTTTGGAGTGATGAACTTCATCAGCAATAATATTTTAAAGTACTCTCTCCTTTTTTTCCAGTCAGTTTCATTGTTCATATGTTCCTGGGCCCCCCACTGATGCCTAAGCAAACCCCTCTCCTGGAGCTTTCTATAGAAATGGGCTTCCTGCTAGCACACTCCACAGCTATGTCAACGTCACCACCAAGAATGGGAAAGATGCTGTCAACGAGCTTGGTCATTGCCTTCTGCCAGCAGCATCAGACCTGCCATTTCATGTGCTTTGGGCTTTGACACTGCTCACTGAGATGAAGAGCAGTGAACTGTAATGGGGATATTCTGTTTGATGGCTGAGTTGGTGGTCATTTTGAGATCAGTCCAAATACTCTGTGGGCACTGATCCCAGCATAATAAAACCAAAAAGGAGGCCATGAGATTCATAAATAGAACATTTGATTTCTTCTTAGACCCCACCTTTAATATCTGCTTTCCAAGAAAGGAAAATTTACTTACAGCCTGAGGGGAATACCACTTCAGTTCTCATACAGCCAGACACATTTTTTGAGTATCTACTATATGTAAGTGACTGTGCTAGAAACTCTCACATAGTATGTATGGTATAGTATTTTATTTTTCCAAACAATTGATATATCACTATATAAAACTGTATCAAAATTATGTTCTCTAGACTACTCTGTATTATTACTTTAACCAAATTATTCATCTTCCCACTTCTGTCTCTGTTTGTACACTTTAATGTTTTAATGTTTATCAAGCCCAGCAAATAACATATGCCAATATTAATTCCTGAAAATCTGCATGCTGGATGCTAGATGACACCTGGAGTTCACAGGCTTTTGTGGATTACAAATTATCTTCCAGTTAGGTGGACACTGTGAATAGGTCTAAGCACCCAGAGGATGCCAAAATACCTGCTTTGAGGTGCAACTGGGTGATATATTATGAAGACTGCAATGGGCCTGCATTCAGAAGGGCTGGATTTAAGACCTAGCTTTGGCATTTATCAGCAGAGTGAATTTGAGCAAGATCCTAGTCTCTATGAGTCTCAGCTTCCACTCTCAGACTGGGGCAATATCTATCAGTTTCAGAAAGCCTTTGTGCCAAAGAAATCTAATGTATTTGAAAATGTGCAGTGACATGGATTGTTTATCTTCTCCTGGGACTCTACAGGACCTATAAATCACAGCGTCTCAGTAAACCCCTGTTCCTTGGCCTCAGAGGTGGGTAGATGGACCAAGTTTAACCAATGAGGCTGTCCAGTTTATTTGTTCATCTGTGACTTGTTCAGGAAGGAGAAACTCACTGGGGCATTTCTTCCAGAACTACTAGTGAAGTCTGAAACATTCTATTGTTTCTGCCTTGTCCTGCATAGAAGCCATTAGCCAGATGTGACTACTAAGCAATTGAAATGCAACCTATGACTAGCGCAACTGAGAAAATAGGGGATCGGGATGGGGAATACATGTAAATCCATGGCTGATTCATGTCAATGTATGACAAAAACCACTACAATATTGTAAAGTAATTAGCCTCCAACTAATAAAAATAAATGGAAAAAAAATTTAAATTTAAATAGTCTCACGGGGCTAGTGGCTACCTTATGGGACAGTACAGGTCTACAGTTTCCCACTGATTATTTTGCATGTTTCCTAATTTATTTTTTGTTGTCTTCCTGAAAGATTTCTCTAAGGTTTCTTTTTCTATTGGATAACTCTTAAAATGCCTCTTCCTTGGAGATTTTAAATAATTCAACTGAGGAAATACTTTTGCCAGGCACTGTTTCTTAACTTATTTAATATATTCTATAACTATTGATCTGGTTATGTTTTGAGTTCCTTTTGGAGTAACTTTTTGTCATTGATGTTTTCTAAGAAATCATTTATTTTATATAGATTTTCAATATATTTGAAAATATACATTTACATGACTGTGAAGAATGCTTTCCATTACTTCTTTCTTTCTTTGGTCATTGCTCACTTCCTATCTCTGCATTCTCAATTGTCATTCTATAAGCTGTTTTATCCTTCTTATTATTCAAAAATAAAAATTTTAACTTATTTTGTTTGGCTGCTTTGTTTTCCTATGAATTTTGTGTTTTAAATAATCTTGCTGGAATTATCTTGTTTATAGATAAATCAATATTTGTTTCTATCTTTACTAACTCTTTCTTCCTAAATTCCTTCATTTGTCCCTCACTCTTCCGCTTCCTTCCACCCTACTTTCTTCTTTCTTTCTTTTTCTCTTCTTTCATTTTCTTTCACTCTTTCTTTGTATTTTAAACAAGTTGAACTTACTATTTTACAAATTTTTTATCAGTTGTGTAAATGTTTGAGGTAAAAGTTTTCCCTTTTAGACTGATTTTAGGGTGACTCTGTGACTTTTGACACTTATTACTGCATTAAAATTTGTATGTGGAGGGGAGAGGTGAATAGGATGTGCACAGAGAAGTTTTAAGGTAGTGAACATGTTCTGTATGATGTCGTGATGATGGACAGATGTTGTTATATACTTGTTGAGACCCATTGCATGTGCAACAAGACTGAACTATGGACTTTGGTAATTCTGATGTTTTAACACAGATTCATTCTTGGTTAAAAAAAAAAATACCATTCTGGTGAGTGAAGTTGATAATGGGAGAAGTTATACTTATGTGGGGTAGCTGCACAGTGGTCTCAATTCTACTGTAAATTACTCGAAAAATTGTCTTAAGAATTAATAAATATTATAATATTTCAGTTTATTTTGAACTCAAGAATTTTTCAAAAAAGATATTCTTAAGTTCCATGAAATTGTTTTACTTAATTTGTTACTATTTTTTCTTTGTATTATTGAAAACATTTATAATATATTGCTTACAGTTTGTGAAATATGTTATGAAATTTCATGGCTTAATATACAGCCATGTTTAATTATTTTAAGTATCCTTTAAAAAAGCAGATATTTTATCCAAAGAATTATTAATCAAAGGCTCAATAGCCTTACCTATTTTAATTTTTTATATCTAGAACTGGCTGAAAGAATTATTATGCTTTTAGTTCTCCTTTAACTTCATTCAGTTTTGGATCTATATTTTTGATGCCAAGCTTCTGGGTGTATAAAAAGATTCATAACTGTTACATATTTCTGTGGATTGCATGCATTATAATTATAAGGCACACCACATTTGTTTCATCCAATGCATTTGGCCTTCAATTAAATTCTCAAATAATGGTAATGTTAGGACTCCTGCTAAATATTTGTTTGAATCTGCCCATGTGTCTTTGCCAATGCTTATTATTTTCAATAAAAATATGTCATTTTATTTTCTTTTATGTGTATCTCTCTTACAAAACAAAAATAACTTTTTATAATAATATTTTCCCCATTTACTTTACCAGTTTTTCCAGTTTACATTCATTATTGCTAGTTAGCTTTATTTCCTTTGTAGATACACTTTGTCATATTTGCTATACTGCTTATACTTTCTTTCCTTTTTGCTTCCTCTTTTAGTTATTTCAAATGTACAGAGTCTAATTTTAATGTGTTACTAGTTGCCTCTACATTTTAAATAATAGACTTAAATTTTTATTTCTTAGTTTATTAATTTTAATATAATAATCTCTATTTTGAATAATAATTAGCATATTTAAATTTAACACCTCATTTTCTATATCCATGTTGTTTCTACTCTGCATTCTCTTATACATACACATTCTTATTTTTAGTATGTTATACAGCTTTTCTTTAAACATTCATAATTTTTACTTTATGTTCCTATAATTCAACAAATTTCACCCTAAATTTTTTAAAAAACAGATCATAAGCTTATCCCCCTTCATTCAGGCGTCTATCCATTCAAGAAACATTCATTGTGTGGTCCCTCTTTATCAGAATGCTCCAAGTACCAGGGTACAATGCAAAGCAGCAAGATAGAAAAGACTGTAGTCATGGAACTTATATCTGGACAGGGGAGAAACTGGCAATGGCCACATAAACAAAGAAAATGTCTGGTATGAATACATCTATTGCAAACGTAACTCATGGGAAAATACTAGTCAAGTCATGACTCCTTTACATGGGTTGTCAAGGGAGGCTGTGTAGGATTAGACAGAATGCTAAGCCTCAATTGATGAAAGAAAAGAGCACTTCAGTCAGTCTGGAAAAATATGAGGAATGAGCACTTTAGGCAGGGACACTGGTGTTGTGGTATTTTATTGGTTCTATCAACAACTGAGTTGTGCATCTGCTTATTTTTCCTTTCACCTTTGTCATTATATGCTCCATGAATTTTTAATGTTATCAAAAGTGTACACATTTGGGTAGATATGTCTCCCTGACAGATTAACTTTTTCAATGCCATGAATTTTCTTTTTTTTCTCTCTGGTGATACTAGCTATCTAGGACTTTTCCTTGATTAATAGTATGAATCCCAAACTGGTTTTAAAATATCAAAAATATAATATATCCTTGTCTATCTTTTTACTTTCCAACTGTATGCTATTAAAGTGCATGTTCTATACAAAGCATATTGGGATTTGCATTTTATCTAGTCTAACAGTCTCTGCATCTAACGGAGGTATCTAGTCTATTAATATTTAATGTAAATGTTGGTATTTTTGTGATTTAATATATCTTGGCTTTCTTTTCACCTGCCAATATATTACTTGCTCCTTGATTCATTATTTTATACCTTCTTCTGGCTGAAAAGGTTCACTCAACATTTTGTTTTAATAACTCAACTTTTTGTTTTTGATTATGGCTCTGTGTGTGTGTGTTTTAAGTGTTGTAACTGGGGATACAATATGCATTCTAACTTATCTCAGTCTACTTAGAATTAATACTGTATCATTCTTGCAAAGTATAAGAGACCTCCAACATTGTAATTCTATCCCCCATCCCTGTTCTTTGTAGTATTGTTGCCATGAATCTTTCATTCATATACATTATATACAACAATGTAAAGAATTATTTTTTTCTTGACATTTTCAGTTGTCATATAAAGAAATCAAAAGAACAATATATCTTCAATTTATTTACATATTTGTCACATTCTTTGTTTCTCATGGCTTTCTGTACATTCAAACTTCTTATGGTGAAATGCTAGTAAAAATTTCTTTAGCATTTATTGTAGTGTAGGTCAGCTGCCAATAAATTCATCATTTATTTATCTAAAAAATACTTTTACTTAATCTTATTTTTAAAGGATATTTTTACTACATATAGAATTTTGGGTTGATGATCTTTTTTAAATTTTAGAGTTGGAGTTTTTAACAGTGTATTGTGTTCTTGTTCTATTGTTTCTGATGACAATCCAACCATTAATCATATTTCTTGTTTGTCTCTATGTAGTGTGTCTTTTTCTTGGTTTGTTTTCAAGATTTCTTAATTGACTTTGGTTTTAGACATTTTTATGCCAAAATATAATTTTAATTGCCTAAGTTTATATTTTTTAAAAAAATTGGAAAATTCTCCATTAGTTCTTTACTTTTTCTATCTCATTAACTCTATTCTCCTTCTGGGACTCTAGTTATACTACATCATTTCATCCTGTACACTGACCACCAGTGTCTCATTTATTATGTTTTCAATATTTTCTCTCTGTGCTCTTTAGGCTTTATTCTAATTTACTGTCTCTTTTTTCTTGACCTCTAAAATCTCCTGTTAAGCAAATTAAGAGAATTTTACAATTTCAATTCTTATGCTTTCAGTTCTAGAACTTTCATTCCACCTTCTTAAAACTTCTGTTGTAAGTTTCCCCACTGATCACCAATTACAACCGTGTGTGTGTGTATGTATGTGTGTGTGTGTGCTGTATATGTTAATGTTTTTGCTGTTCAGTTGCTCAGTTGTGTCTGACTTTTGCAACCCCGTGGACTATAGCTGGCCAGGCTCCTCTGTCCCTGTAATTTTCCAGACAAGAATACTGGAGTGGGTTGCCATGTCTTCCTCCAGGGGATCCTCTCAACCCAGGGATCAAACCTGCATCTCTTGTGTCTCCTGCATTGGCAGGTTGATTCTTTACCAATTGTTCCACCTGGGATGCTAAATATATGTTTATTAGCTGTTTTAAACCTATTGAGGCGGTTTCCAACATTTGTGTCACACTGGAGTCTGTCCTACTGACTTTAAAAAAAATAATAATTATTGGCCATGTTTTCCACTACTTTCATATACAATACTTTTAGTTGTATGTTGAAAATTTTGAGTGATGTGTTTTAAAGAGCTTGGAATACCTATTTTTCTATGTTTTCTATAAATGGTGATAGTTTTTCTTCTGGTGAACAGATAAAGTATTGGCAGATTCTTTTATTTTTGTGAAATTTGGTTTTATTATTATTCATTTATTATTCTTATTATAATGAATCTATTTTGCTTTTTTACTTATTCCTAGAAACAAACTATGCAATATTTGGTACTTCAGTTTAGTTCTCAGCTCACTAAAGACTACTCAAGTAGGCCTGTTCAAGTTACTGGATTAACTTGCATATTTCTTTTATCTCAATTATTACAAATCTGATTTCCTATTGTCTAAAATCTGAAAACAATTGCCTCAAATTGTTTTTCCAGTTTTATAATTTTTTACAGTTTTGAGTACAAGTCTAATATCATTTACTTGCTTATTCTAATTGTTCACACCTTTACTTTGCATTAATTACACCTTCAAAATCTCTTCCATTGTAGCCTTATAAAATCTGTTTCTCTCATTATCTTGAACTTTTACTCATTATATTATGTCTTGGTGTCACTCTCTTTGGGTTCAGTTTAATTCCAACTATCTGGGCTTCCTGAACCTGAATGTCTGTTTCCTTCTTCAGATTAGTGAAGTTTTCAGCCAATATTTCTTCAAATAATTTTTCTGGTCCTTTCTCTCTCTCTTCTCTTTCTGGGCCCCTATAATGTAAAGGTTGTTTCACTTGATTTTGTCCCGAGGTCCTTTTAAGATATCTTCACTTTTTAAATTTTCTTTTTTCTATTTGTTGCACTGTCCTGATGAGTTCCATCATTTGGTCTTTCAGCTTGCTGTTCTGCTTCATTCAGTCTGTTGTTGAGCCTTTTTAGCACATTTTCAGTTCACTTATTATATTCTTTAGGTCTGTGACATCTGCTTGGTACTTCCTTACATTTTTCTATTTTTTGCTGATGTTCTCATTGTGTTTATCCATTCTTCTCCAGTGTTTGGTGAAACCCATTAGACCATTGCTTTCAACACTTTATTAAGTAGATTCATTATCTCCATCTCATTAAGTTCTTTTTCTGAGGGGTTGTCTTATTCTTTTGTTTGGAACATTTTCCTCTGTCTCCTCATTTTTCCTGTTTGTTTCTATGTAGCAGGCAAATCTGCCTGGGAAATCCCATGGACAGAGGAGCCTGGTAGGCTGCAGTCCATGGGGTCGCTAAGAGTCGGACATGACTGAGTGACTTCACTTTCACTTTTCACTTTCATGCACTGGAGAAGGAAATGGCAACCCACTCCAGTGTCCTTGCCTGGAGAATCCCAGGGGCGGCGGAGCCTGGTGGGCTGCTGTCTATGGGGTCGCACAGAGTCAGTCACGACTAAAGCGACTTAGCAGCAGCAGCAGCAGGCCAATCAGCTATCCCTCCCAGTCTTGAAGGAGTGGGTGGCTTTGTCTAGGAGGATTCCCATGGGGCTCAAAAGTGCAATGTCCTCTGGCCACCAGAGATGGACACTGAAGTGAAGTCCCCTGTATGAGATGCACGGGCCCACCTGTTTTGGTGTGGAGATGGTGGGGTGGGTGCTCATCTAGCCCACTGCTGTGGCACATGGGTGTGGGCCGGGCCCTCGGTGGGGCATGCCTCCCTCCTCTGGCAAGTTAGAGGCAGAATTCCAAAACAGCACCTGCCTTCACCAGCACTGACATGCAGAATGAGGTCCTGCCTACCTTTTATACAAAATAATTTAACTTTTTAAAAAATCATTAAACCATATTTAGTTGGGTGTTTCTGTTACTTGTCATGAAAACAAAATAACTAAAGTGTTTTATGGAAATGAATCAAATAAAATATATCAGGGGTCTCTGGTATCGTTAGATTTTAAATAAATTTTTGCAACACCACTTAAAAGAAATGGGTGAAAAACCCAAAACGATTATTATTCACTCTGTATCTTCTTTTACTCTGTACCCGAAGATGAAAATATCTCTTTTTGCCTATCTATTTCTTGTCTCCTTAAAGCCGTTCTTAACTATTATGAGCACAGGTATAGGACATCTGGGCTATATGTTTTACAAATGGATAGAATAGGAAGAGAAATGTAATTGGCCAAACTGAGACCCATAAGTAATTAGTAGAGAGTGAAGCGAAGAATACCTGGCTAAAGAAACAAATGTATTGTAATTAGGCCAATTATCCTAGATGTAGTTCATCAGCTTGTAGTGATAAAGGCCATTAATGAGCTTTGTCACTGACAGCTTACTTTCTAATCTTAATCCTTTTTAGCGTTATTAGCTTTAATGCTACTTGCACAAAGGTAAGTTAATTTATACTGAAATTAAATTGAAAAATAATAAGTAATGATCGCTGCATCTGAGCAAAATCTTATAAAGTTTCTTTCCTTCTGAAAAACTTACTGAAGGCAGTGCAAAATGTCCACGACTTTTTGAGCAGGTGAAGGAGAACTAGAGAAACATTTGTTAAAGGAAGTACTTATAGATATTCTTGAGGATGGTTATTAAATTTATAGTTAGTATAATTTAATGAAATGATCAGTAGCTGTTCCTTTATCTTAGATATCAGCACGTTATGTTCTGTCTGCCATTAAGAAAATTCTTCAAAAGGTCAGTCTGTGAAAGACCACTAAACATAAATGTTCTAGACCCAGACATACAGTACTAAGGCATCTGTACAAGTCTGCTAATAGCATCTTGAATTATGGCCTCTATACATCTTATTAAACCAGACTTTTTAATGGGAGCCTTAGAGCAAAACATTACTTGAGTGACAGCTTTTTACATTCTAAGTATGGTGCATAGCTCCTGCCTGCCTGGATGCACAAAAGTTCATTCCTTGAACATAATGGGACGATTTAGGGCATGAAAGCATGGTCATTTCAAGAGTCATAGTTGAGAGAGTTTGAGACAGGAAATATTTTTAGAAATACATTTGTCTGACCCTTTATTTAGGCACTTATATATTTATGTCTCAGTACATATTGAACCACTAGTTTGTGTATAGATTTACCTGAATCTAGGTTTAAAAGTACTATTTTTTTCCATTTATTTTTATTAGTTGGAGGCTAATTACTTTACAATATTGCAGTGGTTTTTGTCATACATTGACATGAATCAGCCATGGATTTACATGTATTCCCCACCCTGATCCCCCCTCCCACCTCCCTCTCTATCCAATCCCTCTGGGTCTTCCTAGTGCACCAGGCCCGAGCACTTGTCTCATGCATCCAACCTGAGCTGGTGATCTGTTTCAAGATAAAGACCAATACAGTATACTAATACATATATATGAAATTTAGAAAGATGGTAATGATAACCCTATATGCAAAACAGAAAAAGAGACACAGATGTACAGAAAAGTACTATGTTTTAAAGTACTGAGAAAGAGCGGGTGACCTTAACTTGTTCTCATTCCACTGAGGAAGTTTTTTTTTAATATTTCACCACTAAATATCATGATATCCATAGTTTGTGTGTGTGGATGTATACTACTTCCTATACTACATTAAGAAAGGTTCTATCAAATTCTAATACATTAATAATACCTTCTTTCATGAACAAATGTTGAAATTCACTAAGTGAGTTTCTACTGTATCTACTGAGATATTACTATGCTTTTTCTCATGTATTTGGTTATTTGGCAAAGAATAATGGCTCATTCTAAGACCTCTATTGATATAGTATACATAAAAGAAAGTTGGCCTATTAAAAATATACCATTTAATCAATTTTAAGATATATATACAAAATTGAGATCATTACAGTTACCAATGGAGAACATATCACTCTTGAAAGTTTCATTGTACTTCTTTGTATACCTCTATCTGACCATAGTAAATAATTTTAATATACATCTGTCAATAACAACAAACAAATGTAAAAAAAAAAAACCCTTGTGCTATATCTGAGTAACATGAATAAATGCAATTGATATATAAATCAGTCTCCTTTGAAACTGCAGAATACATATATTTCAAGCACACATAAAACATTTATAAAAATTAAGAATATGCTGAGCCACAAAGCAAGTTTCAACGAATTTCAAAAAGCTGAAATTCTGTTGAGATACTCCTTTACAAAATTAGAATGAAGGCTTTATGTCTACTCTACCACAAAAGCATAGACTTAAGTATTCAGGTCTAGGCCATCAGAGATAATCACATGGTCCAGAAAATATGCTGCAATCAATTCTCAGTACTATTCTAGATTTGCTTTTCCTCCTAAATCTAACCTCTGAAGGCTGTTTTATTTTACATAGATCATCATTCTACCCAGGACTCTTTAGGTGTCCTGTATCAAGATGCTTTCTTCAGTCATCTCAGTCACCACGTTACTAGAATTGAAAATCCAGTTTTGTTACTTTAAAAGCCATAGCTGTCAAAACTAGAATCTAACATATAATTTAAAAATACAGGAAAAAAAAACCCACAACAAACTTCTATTTTTGAGTTCTACACTCTCCCTTCACACAAACATAAACTATAGTTTAAATGAGTGCTTAATTATACGCTGGTAAAGTTGCTAGAGGACTTGGCAGACATTCTACTTTTAGAAGCACTCCACACAAATTTGTATATCACATTTTACATAATGAAGACTACTTCCCCACCTCTTACTAAAGCAAAGTAATAATAATGATAATAATACACTTCTTAAAAGAAAGCTGGGGCTATATCAGGAAGGTTTAGTGAGTTGAGACGAGGAATAAGTTAAGGGTGTCACAAGGCAAAGGGATAAACTCTAGACAGAAGGTAAAAGACTTGAGATTTTGCAGCCCAATTAGATTTAGTTCAGTTCAGTTGCTCCGTTGTGTCCAACTCTTTGCGACCCCATGGACTGCAGCACGCCAGGCTTCCCTGTCCATCACCAACTCCCGGAGTCTACCCAAACTCATGTCCATTGAGGCGGTGATGACATCCAACCCTCTCATCCTCAGTTGTCCCTTTCTCTTCCCGCCCTCAATCTTCCCCAGTATCAGGGTCTTTTCAAATGAGTCAGCCCTTCGCATCAGGTGGCCAAAGGACTGGAGTTTCAGCTTCAACATCAGTCCTTCCAATGAACACTCAGGACTGATCTCCTTTAGGATGGACTGGTTGGATACCCTTTCAGTCCAAGTCTCAAGAGTCTTCTCCAACACCACGGTTCAAAAACATCAATTCTTCGGTGCTCAGCTTTCTTTATAGTCCAACTCTCACATCCATACATGACTGCTAGAAAAACAAGAGCCTTGACTAGACAGACCTTTGTTGGTAAAGTAATGTCTCTGCTTTTTAATATGCTGTCTAGGTTGGTCACAACTTGCCTTCCAAGGAGCAAGCGTCTTTTAATTTCATGGCAGCAGTCACCATCTGCAGTGATTTTGGAGCTCCTCAAAATAAAATCTCTCATTGTTTCCATTGTTTCCCGTTCTATTTGCCATGAAGTGATCGTACCAGATGCCATGATCTTAGTTTTCTGAATGTTGAGTTTTAAACCAACTTTTTCACTCTCCTTTTTCACTTTCATCAAGAGGCTCTTCAGTTCTTCTTTGCTTTCTGCCATAAGGGTGGTGTCATCTGCTTATCTGAGGTTATTGATATTTCTCCTGGCAGTCTTGATTCCAGCTTGTGCTTCATCCAGACTGGCATTTCTCATGATGTACTGTGCATGTAAGTTAAATAAGGAGGGTGACAATATACAGCCTTGATGTACTCCTTTTCCTATTTGGAACCAGTCTGTTGTTCCATGTCCAGTTTTAACCATTGCTTCCTGACCTGCATACAGATTTCTCAAGAGGCAGGTCAGGTGGTCTGGTAAAAAAAAAAAAAAAATAGTATACTCATATGATTATATGATTATGAGTATATTATTTTTTTAATGACAGATTCTCTGCATTGTTGAGGGAAAGTCACAAAATTTACACATATGACTGACTAGTCTTTCCCCTGCTTCCACCCATGTGGAGTTTCACATATGGCTGTGCTCAATTTTGCAATCTCCAAATTAAGATATAACTTTAAACTATAGTTTGAGAAATTGTCTGAGCACATGGGTGATAATTCTTACTTTTTCTATTGTTTGAAATAAAGTTATCAGAACAGCAGAACTCCATGCTTCCAAGTCTTGGTTTCTGTTTCTGAAAGTGCTGACTTGCTCAAGAATGCCTCATTAGTCTTTTCACCAACGTAATGCTAATCTGATTAATTCTGCCTGCATGCTTAGGTATGTGGCAAGGTGCCTACTTTACAAAAGCATCTCGTATGCAAGATGTAGGAAAAAGTCTTTCTTTTGCACTGATTTTGGCCAAAGTGACTCTATGCTATTTCTGAGTCTGGCCTTTAATACCCAGATAATTTCTCTATTGATCTCTTGGGGACCTGAGCACCATGTAAGATGTCCTATTATTCCTCTAAATAGTATGAAGAATCTCTATTACTCCATCATAGAGAGGAAATTTCATGTGAGATCAGCCTTGAAGACAACAGCCATATAAACGAAGCCATCCTGGATGCTCTAGACAAACCCAACTGTCAGTTAAACAGCACTGAGTGACTCCAGAGGATACCACGAAGAGCAAAAGCATCACCTCTGTGCATACTACGCGGCTCAGTCATGTCTGACTCTTTGTGACCTCACGGACTGTAGTTGGCCAGGCTCCAGAATCCCAGAAGCCATGGGATTCTCCAGGCAAGATTACTGGAGTGGGTTGCCATGCCCTTAACAGCAATAAATAAATGGAACACCTCTTAAGCAGTGTTTATCGACTCTACCAATACTTGGAAAATATAATTAATTTGGATATGGAACTTCTCCCAACAATTACACTGTTCTGGAGTGAAGCAGAACTTGGACATTTGGACAAAACTAGCTTCTGAGAGGAGCAGAATTCAAGTCAAACAGCAGAAAATGCGACCTCAAATGAGATGATGAATAATTGCTTATTTTCAGTTTTCCAAGTCAACTCTGGGGAAAATTGTTGAGCAGAATCAGGACTCTCAATATGAAATCCGCCCCAATGGCTGTTACGAGAGACACACTGGCAAATGCAATGCAAGAGCCTCTTTCTAGCGTAACCACAGTCATAATCAACGTTACCAATTAGAAATCTGGACTCAGGGAATTTCATCTGAGAAAGCACTCGAGTTTTCAATCACAATGCCCTGTGTAATAGGGCACTATTATTACTTCTCAGTTACCAGAACTGAGGCAAGATACAAGGATATCCATAGTAGATAGATCCATAATAGATCAGAAAGCACTGTGCCACTTATTAAACTATTGTTGCTTAAATCAAAATCCATCCATCCTCTAGAGTCATCTCTGATGCTGGGGTTAGGGATCAACAATTACCTTTTTCCTTTTAAGGTGGTTTCTTGCTGTTGTGTGCTAGAAAGGGCACTGGGCAGAAAAAACAGAGGTTAGCTCGGTGGTTGCCTTACGGTTCCTATAAGCAACACATCAGCTATAGCTCTTCAACTTGGCAGCGTGGTTCAAGCAGCCGTTGGATCTAGTTTTTAGCTTCTTTCAGCGCTCTGAAATCCATTTCCCCACAAAGATCTCTGGTACATGGATTTTTCAGTTTCTCCCTGTGAGGCTGATAGTTTTTGCCATGTGTATATTCAGGCTCTCTTTTGGGTATGTTAACATTTAATATTGGTATATTTTCCTGCTGAACTGCTCGTTTATCATTATAGAATACCTCATTTTATTTTTGGATAACAACTCTTCTTCTAAAGCCTTCTTTGTCTAATATGTCTCTTACTCTTACAGGGTGCATGCCATATCTTTTTCTATATTTTGTTTTAGACAGCATAGGGATCAGTCTTTATGTTTTTAAATGCAGTCTGAAGTTCTCTGCCTTTTAATTGGGAAGTTTGGTCCATTTATACTTAATGAGATAACATAAACATTTGAATTTATGCTTCCAATCTTAGTACTGATATATGTTACTGGCATCTGTTCTTTGTTTTACTCATCCTTCTTTCTTATCTTCTTTATCATTATTTTTCAAAAATGAAGACACAGACTTTTGGATAGCAGCCATCCTGACTGGCGTGTAATGGTACCTCATTGTGGTTTTGATTTGCATTTCTCTGATAATGAGTGATGTTGAGCATCTTTTCATGTGCTTGTTAGCCATCTGTATGTCTTCTTTGGAGAAATGTCTGTTTAGATCTTTGGCCCATTTTTTGATTGGGTCATTTATTTTTCTGGAATTGAGCTTCAGGAGTTGCTTGTATATTTTTGAGATTAATCCTTTGTCTGTTTCTTCATTTGCTATTATTTTCTCCCATTCTGAGGGCTGTCTTTTCACCTTGCTTATAGTTTCCTTTGTTGTGCAAAAGCTTTTAAGTTTCATTAGGTCCCATTTGTTTATTTTTGCTTTTATTTCCAATATTCTGAGAGGTGGGTCGTAGAGGATCCCGCTGTGATTTATGTCAAGCAATAAATGCTGGAGAGGGTGTGGAGAAAAGGGAATCCTCTTACACTTTTGGTGGGAATGCAAACTAGTACAGCTGCTATGGAGAACAGTGTGGAGATTTCTTAAAAAACTGGAAATAGAACTGCCATATGACCCAGAAATCCCACTCCTGGGCATACACACCAAGGAAATCAGACCTGAAAGAGACACGTGCACCCCAATGTTCATTGCAGCACTGTTTATAATAGCCAGGACATGGAAGCAACCTAGATGCCCATCAGCAGATGAATGGATAAGGAAGCTGTGGTACACATACACCATGGAATATTACTCAGCCATTAAAAAGAATTAATTTGAATCAGTTCTAATGAGATGGGTGAAACTGGAGCCCATTATACAGAGTGAAGTAAGCCAGAAAGATAAAGAACATTACAGCATACTAACGCATATATATGGAATTTAAAAAGATGGTAATGATAACCCTATATGCAAAACAGAAAAAGAGACACAGATGTACAGAACAGACTTTTGGACTCTGTGGGAGAAGGTGAGGGTGGGATGTTTTGAGAGAACAGCATCGAAACATGTATATTATCTAGCGTGAAACAGATCACCAGCCCAGGCTGGATGCATGAGACAAGTGCTCGGGCCTGGTGCACTGGGAAGACCCAGAGGAATCGGGTGGAGAGGGAGGTGGGAGGGGGGAATCGGGATGGGGAACACATGTAAATCCATGGCTGATTCATGTCAATGTATGACAAAACCACTACAATATTGTAAAGTAATTAGCCTCTGACTAATAAAAATAAATGAAAAAAAAAAAAAATGAAGACACAAAATTACTTGTTTTTTTGAAAAATACTCCTGGTAAGCTACAATTTTACCTTTCACTTCACCTCTTTATGAATATTCTTTCATTCAACACATTTCTTCCAGTTTTTATAAAAAGCATCAATTTATCCACTCTGGAAGTTCTATCAGTGGGATGCAACTGAAAGAAGAGACTGCTGGTATAGCATTAGTCATCCTCTACTTGCTCTGCTCTTGGGGCAGTATCCTTTATCTATCTTCCTGAAACTAGGTATCAATGTCATACATTGTCAAAGTGAGTGGTTCATTTTACGTAATTTATAATATCAGGAAATATACTGTGAAACGCCATGCTTACTCAAGTACAGTTATATGACTACTAGTCTAGTACTTCTGTTAAAGAAGAAAATGTATTAATAGTTAGCTTGGAAGAGTTTAGAAGTCCTGAGATTTTCTTTCTTCTTGTTCTACCCATCCTCTAAGGACTATCTCATATTTTTCTGTGGGTTCAGTAACCATTCACTTGCTGACTGCTACCAAAAGTGTATGTCTTGATCCAAGACTTCATTCCCAAGCTTCATTCATATTTCCAAAAGTCTCCTAGACAATTCCACTTGAATGAATGTAGGTATGACAAAAACAGCATATTAAAACCGAAACTTAAGATCTTTTCTTCAAAACCACTACTCCTTCCATTTCCTTCAAACCTACTACTACTACTTATTTCAAATAATGGATTGATCGTTTACCTGGTTTTCCCATCTAACAGTGTTATAGTCATATGGTTCCTATTTTTTTCTTTATTTGTACACCAAATTGATTTTTTTTTTTTGTTTTTGTTTCTTTCTTTGTTTTTTTAATGTAGACCGTTTTTTAAGTCTTCAATGAATTTATTATAATATATTTTCTGTTTTGGCTTTTAGACCATGAGGCATGTGGGATCCTAGCTCCCTGACCAGGGACTGAACCCGCACCCCCTGCAATGGAGGCAAAATCTGAATCACTGGACTGCCAGGGAAGTCCCCACCCAAATGATCCTTAATCCCTACTGAGGGATTAAGGGGTTATTCTACTCTTGTGGATAATTCCATTCCATCTGTGCCCTTATGATTTCCACAGCCCCTACCATCATGCAGGCATTCATGTCTCACCTACATCACCTCAGTCACATCTCAACACCCCACCAACATCAGCTCTACCTAGCACTGGATAGAAGCACAGATTCTCAGGTGCCACTCCAAACTGATCATTTCGGTAATTCTGCAAGCGCAGTGCAGCAACCACTGGTGGTTCTGACGTACTCAAGTGTGAAGACCACTGTTGGACACTAAGGATGATTTATACATTTCCTTTCCGCCAACATGCTATCTTTAACACCAATACTCTTCTGAATGTTTACCTTAATGATTGTCTGTATTTTTTAAGTAAATCTAATTTTATCTTTGGCACTTTATGATTACTAATAATTCTTCTAGTAAACACTAGTATCTGAATCAGTATCTAAGTGCACCCTGACACTAGAGTTGACAACAAACAACCTTCTCCAGTAGTCAGTCAGCACACTTTGATCCAGAGGCCAAATCCAACTCATGTTCTCTTTCCATAAATAAAATTGTACGGCAACACAACTGTGATTATTTGTTTGCGTATTGTTTATGAGTGCTTTTCTATTAATACTACCAAGTCAGGGTTGAGCGGTTACAACAGAGTCCATATGGCCTGACTCTGTATTTGACTTTTTACAGGAAAAAAAGTTTGCTGACTGACACTGTCAACATGTATTCATTCATTATATATTTATTCACCATATGCTATTAATCAGGCACTGTTTCAGTAACTGAGGGTATAGAGGTGAGAAACAGGACAGGTCAATCGAGGGACAAATATTTGAATGGGTGGTGGTGGTGGGCTGGCAATAAACGAGCTCGCATGTGTGTGTGCTCAGGCAGCCACTCAGTCATACTGGACTCTTTGGGACCCCATGAACAATAGCCACTGGGCTCCTCCATCCATGGGATTCTCCAGGCAAGAATACTGGAATGGGCTGCCACTTCCTCCGGTAAGGATCTTTCCGACCAAGGGACTGAACCCACGTCTCCTGCATCTCCTGCACTGGCAGGTGTTTCCTTTACCACTGTGATACCCCTAAAACAAGCATACATGTAAAAAATTAATAAGATAAGTTCAGAAAGTGCTTTGTGTTGTGAAGAATATAAAGTGGGTGCAGTGGCAGAAAGAGACTGCTTGGAGGCAGCACCATCAGGTTAGGTATCAAGAAGGCACCTCAGGGAAGACTGACATTAACTGAAGACTGCAGTGGAAACAATGAAATGCTGACAAAGAGCTAGGTGGACAAAGTTCTTGGGATGGAAAGGATCTGATTTGTCCTAAAACCATCAAGGCCAGTGTGGGGTCAACTAAACTCTGAGAAAATAGAAAATACAGGATCCTGGCTAAATGTTTGTGAGATTTCTGATCGATAATAAATTGCATTCCTTCATTTCCACTGTGTTTCATAGAAGGAAGCAATATTGATTAAGATTGCTTAGTTTTCTTTCATGTTAATGATTTATGTTGGCTGCAGTGTGAACATAAATGATTTGTACGACAACGTTGAAAAACCTAAGACGGTCTGATTAAAATGAAAAAAAAAAAAAAAAAGATTTCTGTCTCCTTTAGATGTGAGGCTAAATTATTGCTCCCTACTCATCTCCACCCTGATCAGGCTATTTAAAGTGACAGAGTTAACTCAGACCTTAAAATTTTCCTCTCCCCAAACTCAGTGACAAGAACAAATACAACATGAAACAAAAAAATCCTGGGAAAAAGAAATGAAAAGAGCTGATGACTTTAACATGAAAAATAAATAAGTTTTAAGAATATATAAATTTCCTTTAAAATTTTATGGAGAAAACGTTGGGATTGGGTGCATAGTTGGAGGATGGTGGTTTGTTTGAAAAGGGGAAATATGTTAGAGAAACATTGAAAATTCTCATTAAGAATCACCAACCTGGTGTGTGCTTTGGCAGCAGAAGTATTAAAATTGGAAAGATACAGCGAAGAGTAGTATGGATGATGTGTAAGAAAGATCTAAAAATTCATGAAGCAGTCCATATTTTTAAAAATGAGATAAGAGCGTGAATAGACATTTCTCCAAAGGTGAGGTACAAATAAACAATAGGCAGGAAAAAATGCTCAACATTACCAGTCATTAGAGAAATACAAATTAAAACTACAATTAATTCTTATTTCCTACCTATTAGAACAGCTATTATAAAAAATACGGAATATAACCAGTGTTGGTGAGAATGCAGAAAAATTGCAACCCTTATGTACTATTGGTTCCGTTCAGTAGCTCAGTCGTCTCCAACTCTTTGTGAGCCCATGGACTGCAGCATGTCAGGCCTCCCTGTCCATCACCAACTCCTGGAGCTTGCTCAAATTCATGCCCACTGAGTTGGTGATGTCATTCAATCATATCATCCTCTGTCATCCCCTTTTCCTCCTGCCTTCAATCTTTCCCAGCCATCAGTCATTTCCAGTGAGTCAGTTCTTTGTATCAGGTGGCCTAAGTATTGGAGTTTCAGTTTCAGCATCAGTCTTTCCAATGAATATTCAGGACTGATTTCCTTTTGGAATGATTGGCTTGATCTCCTTGCTCTCCCAGGGACTCTCATACGTATTCCTCAACACCACAGTTCAAAAGCATCATTTCTTCAGTGCTTAGCTTTCTTAATGGGCCAATTCTCACATCCATACATGACTACTGGAAAAACCATAGCTTTGACTAGATGGACCTTTATCAGTAAATAATGTCTCTGATTTTTAATATGATGTCTAATTTTGTCATAGCTTTTCCTCCAAGGAGCAAGCATCTTTTAATTTCACAGCTGCAGTCACCATCTGCAGTAATTTTGGAGCCCAAGGAAATAGTCTCTCACTGTTTCCATTTTTCCCCATCTATTTGCCGTGAAGTGATGGGACCGGATGCCATGATCTTTGTTTTCCGAATGCTGAATTTCAAGCCAGCTTTTTCACTCACCTCTTTCACTTTAATCAAGAGGCTCTTTAGTTTCTCTTCACTATCTGCCATAAAGATGGTGTCGTCTCCATATCTGAGGTTATTGACATTTCCTCCAGCAATCTTGATTCCAGCTTGTGCTTCATCCCACCTGGCATTTCACATGATGTACTCTGCATATAACTTAGATAAGAAAGGTGACAATATACAGCCTTGATGTACTCTGTTCCCAATTTGGAACCAGTCCACTGTTTCATGTCCGGTTCTAACTGTTGCTTCTTGACCTGCATACAGATTTCTCAGGAGGCAGGTCAGGTGGTCTGGTATTCCCATCTCGAAGAATTTTCCACAGTTTGTGGTGATCCACATAGTCAAAGACTTTGGCATAGTCAATGAAGCAGAAATAGATGTTTTTCTGGAATTATCTTACTTTTTCTATGATGCAACGGATGCTGGCAATTTGATCTCTGGTTCCTCTGCCTTTTCTAAATCCAGCTTGAACATCTGGAAGTTCACGGTTCATGTACTGTTGAAGCCTGGCTTGGAGACTTTTGAGCATTACTTTGCTAGTGTGTGAGAAAAGTGCAACTGTGCGGTATTTTGAGCATTCTTTGGCATTGCCTTTCTTTGGGATTGGAATGAAAACTGACCTTTTCCAGTCCTGTGGCCACTGCTGAGGTTTCCAAATTTGCTGGCATATTGAGTGCAGCACTTTCACAGCATCATCTTTTAGGATTTGAAATAGCTCAACTGTAATTCTATCACCTCCACTAGCTATATTCATAGTGATACTTCCTAAGGCCCACTTGACTTTGCAATGAGGATGTCTGGCTCTACGTGAGTGATCACACCATTGTGGTTATCTGAGTCATGAAGATCTTTTTTGTATAGTTCTTCTGTGTATTCTTGTCACCTCTTCTTAATATCTTCTGCTTCTGTTAGGTACATATGATTTCTGTCCTTTACTGTGCCCATCTTTGCACGAAATGTTTCCTTGCTATCTCTAATTTTCTTGAAGAGATCTCTAGTCTTTCCCCTTTTATTTTTCCTCTATTTTATATTTTCCTCTATTTATTTGCATTGATGACTTAGGAAGACTTGCTTGGCTTCTTGCTATTCTTTGAAACTCTGCATTCAGATGGATATGTCTTTCCTTTTCTGCTTTGATTTTCACTTCTCTTCTTTTCTCAGCTATTTGTAAGGCCTCCTCAGAGAACCATTTTGCCTTTTTGCAATTCTCCCTGGGGATGGTTTTAATCACCACCTCCTGTACAATGTTACGAACCTCTGTCCATAGTTCTTCAGGTACTCTATCTATTCAATAATCCCTTGAATCTATTTGTCACTTTAATGGTATATTCACAAGGTTGATTTAGGTCATACTTTCTTCAATTTTAGTTTGAATTTTGCAGTAAGGAGTTCGTGATCTGAGCCACAGTCACCCCAGTCTTGTTTTGTTGACTGTATAGAGCTTCTCCATCTTCAGATGCAAAGAATATAACCAATCTGATTTCTGTATTGACCATCTGTTGATGTCCATGTGTCTTGTGTTGATGGAAGAGGGTGTTTGCTATGACCAGTGTGTTCTCTTGTCAAAACTCTGTTAGCCTTTGCCCTGTTTCATTTTGTACTCCACGGTCAAACTTGCCTGTTACTTCAGGTATCTTTTGACTTCCTACTTTTGCATTCCAGTCCCTTATGATGGACAGGACATCTCTTTTTGGTGTTAGTTCAAAAGGTCTTCATAGAACCATTCAACTTCAGTTTCTTCAGCATTACTGGTCAGGGCATAGACTTGGATTACTGTGCTATTGATGGCTTGCCTTGGAAACGAACAGAGATCATTCTGTCGTTTTTGAGACTGCACTCAAATACTGCATTTATGACTCTTTTGTTGACTATGAGGGCTACTCCATTTCTCCTAAGGGATTCTTGCCCACAGTAGTATATATAGTGATCATCTATATTAAATTCAACCATTCCCATCTACTTTAGTTCACTGACTCCTCAAATGTCGATGTTCACTCTTGCCATCTCCTGTTTGACCACTTCCAGTTTACCTTGATTCATGGACCTAACATTTCAGGTTCCTAAGCAGTATTGTTCTTAGAGCATCAGATTTCACTTCTGTCACCAGTCACAATCACAGCTGGGCATTGTTTTTGCTTTGGCTCAGCCTCTTCATTCTTTCTGAAGCTATTTCTCCACTCTTCTCCAGTAGCATATTGGGCATCTACTGACCTGGGGAGTTCATCTTTCAGTGTCATATCTTTTTGCCTTTTCATACTGTTCATGGAATTCTCCATGACATTCTCAATGGAAACAGTGAGAGACTTTATTTTAGGGGGCTCCAAAATCACTGCAGATGGTGACAACAGCCATATAGTCATTAATGACTTGACTCTCCTTTATGGTTAAAGGTAACTTCTATTATATTTGATACAGCATGATTAGCACCACTTTCATAGGAACTGGCTGTTTATAGACTCACTGAAACCATCTCCTTTCCATCTGACTCACCCAGAAAGTAGACTCTTTGCTGCTTTCCTCAACATCGGCTGTAGTCAAAAACTTCATAAATCACTATGCTGCAGTAGACAAAGCCTTGCCACGGATTACAAAGATAGTGGTTTCACTACCTGGTTCTGCATATGCAAAGTATATTAGTGTAAGCAAAATACAACCACTGTAATTAAGTTTCCTCATCTGTAAAATGGTTCTATGTACAACATAAGGTTGCGCTAACAGTTAGATAACATACGTGCAAGCACTCAAACAACAAGATTCCTTGCAAATATAGGTTATAACTCTCATCAAATTCCCCATAAATCTGGGAGGAACCAAGAGTCAGCAAACACAAAGAATACTTAAAAAAATCCTATAACTCAGGGTCTTTCAGTGCATTATATATTGAAGTAAACATTCAGGGATAAAAATATGAGAGGCTCAGACTCCTGTGGTGGTCCAGTGGTTAAGAATTTGCTTTACAATGCAGGGGACATGGGGTCAAACTCTGGTCTGGGAAGATCCCACATGCCATGGAACAACTATGTCCAAGCACCCTAACTGCTAGCCCTGTGGTCTAAAGAGCATGAGCCACACTGCTGAGACCAAGTGTCGCAACTACTGAAGCCTGTGCACCCTGGAGCCCAAGCTCTGCAGGAAGAGAAGCCACTGCAATGAGAAGCCTGTGTGCCACAACGAGAGAGTAGCCCCTGCTTGCTCCAGCTAAAGACAGCTGACATGCAGCAGCAATGACCCCGTGCAGGCCAAAATAAATATAAACAAACACATAAATTTTAAAAAGAAGGCTATTTCGTTAGGAATTTATTTTGAGAATAGCCAAGAAATAAGAAGACTTTTCAGGCCCCCCAAATATGCAGTGTTCCAGGTCTTACATTCTTATTGAGGAAATATTTATTTCCTGCTTTGGTGAATAAGTATTATACTTTAGAATCATAGAATTTCATAGTTACATCTGTAAGTATTTTGTTTATCTATAACAATGAATATCTTGATTTTAGAAGATTTGGTTCTCCTGAACCCTAAAAGATCAGAGAGAACCTAGATTCTCATCATTTTTTGTAGATAATTTTGTTCAAGTTCTTACATTTTTATAACCTCATTTTTCTATCAGGGTGAGGGACACTTTGCTCCTTTCTTAGTTTTGACTGGCCACAAAGAGTGCCCTGGGTGTAGGTTCAGGTGCCGGTAGTTTACTAGGAAGGTAACTGCATAAAGCAGAGTGAGACAGACAGGAAAGGGGCATCCCTGAGCTAGTTTCTGTGAACAACGGAAGCTCCTTCACCCTCGGGACTGTCCAAGGAACCACATGGAATACTTCTCCAGAATGATCACGCTAAAGTGAGGGAAGCTGAGGGGTTACCCCAGGTGGTGTCTGCATCCTAGTTGGGTGGCTAAGGCGTTAGGGATCATCTGAGAGGTAGGAGAGCAGAGAGTCGCTGTGGCACGCACTTGAGGGGAGGTTCTGTAGAACAGAGAAAACAGCTTGGGGAAGCGGGATGTGGCATAGACACAAAAACGTCTCCTGCCTTGTTGGTTGCTATGACGACTCAGTGACTTGATATGTATGCACTTAGAGCAGGACCCTGGTTATTGTTGTTTAGCCTCAAAGTTGTGTTGCTTTGCGATCCCATGGACTGTAGCCCACCAGGTTCCTCCATTCATGGAATTTTCCAGGCCGGAATACTGGAGTGGGTTGCCATTTCCCTCTCCAGGGGATCTTCCCAACCCAGGGATCGAACTCACATCTCCTGCATTGCCAGGAAGATTCTTTACCACCGAGCCACCAGGGAAACCCAGAATGCTGGCCTGCACACTGCAAGAACTGTTAAGTGGTAACTGAAGTTTTTGCTGGACTAAGAGGTTTACTTATAGATACCACTAAATTGGTAAGGATTTAGCTCTGGCCCCTTGATGCTTGCTTCTCTGTGTCTTCTCTACTATATCTGTTGCTAAATATATCTTTCCATGTTTTACATACATATATGTATTTTGTGTGAACATGATCACTCTTCCATTACCATTAAGATTTTTAAAAATGTGTCATCTCATCTTTGTTGTCTTATTTAAGTGGTGATCCATTTGAAAAACATGATTAAGTGCTTCATTCAATTTTGTATAATTGTGAGGACCTAGAACAATTTTATGTATTGCAAGGTAGTTAATAAAAAGTATGTGTTTCAACATGGTTATAAAATGAATGTCTTTCAACTGCCCTCACCACTGAGTTTTACCTGTGTTTAAAACACATGGCCTTATTACTTCAATGAAAATTCAAATTCATAGCTCCCATTAGCATTGCAGGCCATTGCTGCCCTAGTTTTTTCTGGATATTAATGGAGGTTCAGATCTTTTAATGAGCTTAATACAGGAAGAATTTTGGCATTCACATAAACTACTGTCCTTCTCTTAGCCTAGGGCTAGAGAGAAAATAGTCACCACTACGAACTGGGCAGACAACTTCAAAGATAGTTAACTGTCAGAAAAGCCAATATCTACGACATAAACAACAAATGCATAACCATTTTCAGTGTATTTCATTATCAGTTCTTGGAGACAACGTTCTCTTGATCTCATCTACCTCACTAGTTACCTAATTCATTCTCTTTGCCATCAGTCTACATCCACTCCCCTGCCCAGGCTTCCCTTCTGAACTTTAGGTGCATATAAGTCAACATGTTCTCAATATTTCCACTTTGATGGTGTGGCAAATTATTTGGTTTAAAGCCACCATTTCTTCCCTGCTTTGCATACCTTCACAATGTGACATAAATGGTCCCATCAAGGGGCTGAATCTCTTTACTCTGTGTGATCTTGACTGAACTCGTGACTTTATTTAACTAATTGAGCCTAGTAGAAGGGACACGGCCAAAGCTGCAAATTGAGAATACAAAAGACAGTGAAACTTCCACTCCCCTCTTACTGCCCTGAATTCTCCACATAAAAAAGCGTACTATAAGCTTATTGGAAGATAAAACCATTTGGAAAAGAATGATACATCCTAGTTGAGGTTTCCTAGCCTAGATCAACCAAATTCCAGTGAAGCCTCCAAAGCCTCCAGCCTACTGAAACCACATGAGTAACGCCGGCTGAGGCCAGCAGAACCACTCAGCTAAGTTCTGCATGAATTGCTGACACAGAGATCCATAACCAAATAAGTTTTGTCATGGTTTGTTACATGGTAACAGATATCTGATAAATAAGTTGAAAAGATATTACTAATTTAACATGTACAAACCTGAACCCTTGGCTTTACCACTTCAACCTACTACTACACAATTTCCCCTTTATAAATAATTGGTCATTTCAATCATCTAATTCCTTGGGCCAGAAATCTCAGTCATCCTTGCAACATTTCTTTCCCACATATCCAAACCATTACAGAATCTTGTATGCTCTTAATATCTTCAATTAGAACATTTCTCTTTGTTCTCTGTGTATTACATTCTGCTTTATAGCAGCATTATCTCTTAGACAGATGACAGCAATTAACTCCTAAATTTTTTCTTGCTCTGTCTCCATCCCCTGCAATCTATTCTCTGCATAGCAGTGAGAACAACCTCTTAAATTCCAAGATGAATGGATAAACCAATTGCGGTATATCCATGCAATGGAATAATATTAGACACAAAAAGAAATGAAGGGCTGACTCATGGTACAACATGGATGGATCCTGAAAATACTATACTAAGTGAAAGAAGACAGTCACGAAAGGTCACATATCCTAGAATTCCATTTCTGTGAAATACCCAGAATACGGAAATCCACAAAAGCAGAGTGCAGATTGGTGGTTACCAGGCACGGTCATTTATATTATTAATAATGTGTAGAGGGTTTTAGTTTGTATTGATGAAAATGTCTGGAATTAGATAGAAGTAATGGTTGCAAAAAAATTTGTAATACATTCAATGCCACTGAATATGTTCACTTTAAAATGAATAATTTTAAATATGAGAGCTTCATGTCAATAAAAAAAAAAAAAAAAAAAACACCAAAGTTTCAATGGGTTCTCAGGTCACTCAGAGCAGTCACCAAAATCCTCACAAAGACCTCATGTTCCGAGATGGCGTGGCCTTCACTTCCTCTCTTCCTCTGCTCTCTTCTCTTTCCATGTAAGTTTTGACACTGTTTGTCAAACATTCCTTATACTTGCTTATCTTAAGATTCATGAGTTCTTGATTTCTTCAGTCTGGATTGCCTATTCCCTAGATATTAACACAATTCACTTTCCACTGCCTTTCAGTTATGCAGACCTTATATGGTATTTTTCCTTTAATATTTTTTTTCTTGTCTATTTAGTATATATAGAAGGGAAGGAAGTGACATGCATAATGTCAAAATGTTGGTAATACCTAGTTTCATCTGGGTAATTTTCCCTGATCCTAAGTAGGTACATGATTATATAATAGGGAAAAAATTTCTCAATAAAAAGAATATGAGACTCTCAAAGGCAAACATCTACAAATTAAAAGTAAATATCACAGGACTTCCCTGGTGGTCCAGTAGTTAAGACTCCATGCTTCCAATGCAGGGTGTCCAGGTTCGATCCTTTGTTGAGGAACTAAGATACCACACGTCACATCATGTGGCTAAATAAATAAGTGAAATTAAATTAAAAATATCACAAAGGAAGGCTCATTTTCTCATATATACTGATGATGTTCCAGGTGCTTGGGATATGTGCTGTTATGGTGATGAGAAGGAGACAAACTAGACAGGACTGTGCAATGGTCTATGGAGTATTTTGGTTCTGCCTTACTTAGTTCTACTTTTGAGAAAGGTTACAGACATTATAGACCCTGTTCACACTGTACTGCCAGACTTCATGGCATCTTTAAAATTGTCTTGACCTATACAAACAAATGGAGAGATATATTCTTGGATTGGAAGAATCAATATTGTGAAAATGATTATACTACCCAAATCAATCTACAGATTCAATGCAATCCCTATCAAATCACCAATGGCATTTTCCACAGAACTAGAACAAATAGTTCACCATTTGTAAGGAAATACAAAAGACCCCATATAGCGAAAGCTATCTTGAGAAAGAAGAACAGAGCTGGAGTAATCAAACTTCCTGACTTCAGACTATACTACAAAGCTACAGTCACCATCAAGACAGTATGGTACTGGCACAAAGACAGAAATATAGATCAATGGAACACAGTAGAAAGCCCAGAGATAAACATATGCACATATGGGCACCTTATCTTTGACAAAGGAGGCAAAAATATACAATGGAGAAAAGAGAGTCTGTTCGATATGTGGTGCTGGGAAAAGCAGATATCTACATGTAAAAGAATGAAATTAGAACAGTTGTTAACACCATACATAAAAATAAATGTACAATATATTAAAGACCCAAATGAAAGGCCAGAAACTATAAAATTCTTAGAGGAAAACATAGGCAGAACATTCTTTGACATAAACCACAGTAATATCCCCTTAGACCCACCTGAGTGCTGTCCACGACCCTCCTGGCCAGACCGACCCCAGCAACGGGGCTGTCAGTGCCCCATCCCAGGCCCCAGCCTCCCATGACCACCACAGTTGCCAAGCACTGTTCTAGGTAAGGATCATGGAACCAATGATGATCTATAGCATGACGTACTAAGACGAGGGAAAGCACAAATTATATGTGACCTCATCATAGGGCACATAACCTCCACTTAGGACAGCCTGTCAGGCTGTCAGGAACAGGTAGAATCTTCACTGCAGCCCACAAAGTGGTATGGGTTTGTCAAGTGAGTAAAAACATTGGATGACCAAGGACATTTCAGACAAGATAAAGGAATAACACTCATTTTAGCACACTGGGGAATTGGTGGGAATTCCCTAAACCTACAGCACAAAATCCAACAATATGACAGCTCTGTGTTCAAACTGGAACTCTTTGGAAACAAATCACTTTCCTCGGTGATTCACAAGTATTCACAAGACATTTTATTTATATTTCACGTAGCAGATTTTATAGTATATCATAATTAATAGTTTGTTTCTGTTTGTTCATCAAGAAAACCTTCTTAGGTACTGACTTTATACAGAAGTCTTGGGAAAGCAGTATTGACTAGTGATGGGGATTCATGTGTTTATACTATGATTGCTCTTAGAGATTATATGATTTAATTTCGAGAGCCTCTCTGGCTGTGTATGCCTTCCTAAATTGATTATTCCCCGTTGACTTCCCTGGTTTTCTCACCTGGGCTACATGTAACCTGCTTAAAAATCCAGAATATTCCTCTGTGTACTTTAGAAACCACGACCATGACAAAATGCCCAGGTTCCCTCTAAGATATGTGAGATGTGCAAATTGGGAGGGTAAGATGTGTAGATTGAGTGAGAAAAGCTCTATCAGTCAATGTAAATTCATTGAGAGGAGTTAGGAACCTATGAGAATTTTCTCTTGAAGAAGTCGAAGCTTCAAGGCCACAGAAGACCATGTGAGAGTTGGAGCCGGGCATCAAAGGCTTTGGGTAAGGAAGCACATCGAGAGTGGTTTGAGCTGATGATGCCGAGGATGGTGGAAGGCCGGGAGTTTATACTTCAGGCGGTGGATGATGGATGTGGTGGCAAACTGTGCATGGACGTAGAGCCAATCTAAAGTCTACCCAGACTAGACAGCTTCCTCCCAGAGAACTCAGAAGCTGCTCTGCTCAGATGATCTAGCTTATAACTGCAGATTAAAAACCAGTCTTGGCATAGAGAACAGACTTACGGACACAGTGAAAAGGGGAGGAAGGAGAGGGTGGGATGTATGGCAAGAGTAACATGAAAATATACATGACCATATGTAAAATGGATAGCCAATCGTATTTTGCTGTATGTCTCAGGGAACTCAAGTGGGGCTCTGTGACAACCCAGAGGGGTGAGATGAGGAGGGAGGTGGGAGGGATCTTCAAGAGGGAGGGGACACATGTACCAATGGCTGATTCATGTTGAAGTTTGGCAGAAACCAACACAATACTGTAAAGCAATTATCCTTCAATTAGACATAAATAAATTTTAAAAATTAAAAAAATAAAAAGGCATCACCATAAAAAGAAAAAACAACACAGTCTTGTGAACATGATACCTTGAGCTTTCCTATGGCTGTATGTGGGCTTGCTGATGACTACACCACACAGTCCAAAAATGCTCAACATGACTTTACATGTTCTCAGACATCCCTCTCAACTTGAATTCCAGGGCTTTACTCACAAGCCCTGTGTTCCATTCAGACAAAGCCACGCCTTACAGCCATAACACCACCCACTTGTCTGCCACTGGCTGGTAGGGGTGAGGTGAGGAGGGAGGTGGGAGGAAGGTTCAAGAGGGAGGGGACATAGGTATACCTATGGCTGAAGTTTGGCAGAAACCAACACAATACTGTAAAGCAATTATCCTTTGACTAAACATAAATAAATTTTAAAAATTAAAACAGAAAAAGGCATCACCATAAAAAAAAAAAAAAAAAGGAAAACCAGTCACACTACCACACTGGTAGGGTTTGCTGCTCTTTTCAGGAACTATTTCCGATTCTACCCTCTCTAGTAAACTCCATGCAATCTACTCTGTGTTCCCACAGTGCTTTATATAACATATGGCGGTGGTTTCATTGTCATCCATTTACATGGCTGTTCCCAGTAACCAGCGATTTTCAACTTTACTATTTTTCTTTTTAACCACAAAAAGTTCACTTATGCAACATACTCTCCAGGGAGTATTCAGCATTGCAAGCTACTTCTCATTCTATTTCAAGGATACAATTACTTCCATGTTTAGGACAGTGTATTAGAAACATGGGAGTGAAAATTACATTATGGAAAGGAAAACCTTGAATTTACTTTATAAGTCATCAAGATTTACTGTTTGACAAAAAAATAGGAAAGTGTTGTGGAATGCCTCATAATTTGCCAGTTTGAGGATCAGGATGCCCAGTGACAACTGCCTCTGTGCTGTGTCCCAGACTCGATGTAGTTCCCGATACACTGTCAGAGCTCCACACATGTATGCAGAATGATTTTAGGAAACAATGAGTGAATTAACTTCTTGGTTTGTTAACATTATGTTCTCATTTGAAGCTGTGCTCAAGAAGACACAACTTTTAGGGAATGTAGTGACGTTATCGAAGTCTTCATTAGCACATGTTCTGAGTAATTAGCTATCTGGTTCAAACTCCCAAAACCTTGATTTAAGAATTTGAAATCACAGGCTGGGAAAATGTTGCTGTTGTTTCGTGGCTCAGTCGTGTCCGACTCTTCGCGACCCCATGGAATGTAGCCTGCCATGCTCCTCTGTGGGATTTCCCAGGCAAGAATACTGGAGTGGGTTGCTATTTCTTTCTGCAAGGCTGTGAAGATGAGGTGCCTGTGTATTACAATGTGTATACAGACCTACTATGCAAAGGATACAAGCAAAAACTCCCCTGTCTCTCTTGCTAGGTTTCATTCAGGGAAACATAGCTGTTCTGCAACCATCATGCCTTGGGAGATGCAGATGGTGACTCTGCGTATAGAACTACCAAAACTGCCTTTGACCAAGGGCAGGTCATCAAAGGCCAGGGTGAGAACTGTGATCACTGGACCAGTATGACACAGACCTTTCAGGAGAGGGGAATGTCTTCATTACGAACCATCCCTCTGGGCTCCTGTGTCTGATATCATTGACTCTGACAAGAACCCATTTCAGTTCCTTTGACTTGAGGGCAGTGCCTGATTTTATAGAGAGTGAGAGGGAAAGAACATCTGGCACTTTGCTGGTCTTGGTGTGGAGCAGCAGGTGGAGCAGGAGGAAGGCCTGGGGAGGGAGGCTATTACCTGGGTGTGTTGCCCAGCCTCACCGTCACAGTGCTGCATGACACCCGGGATGCTACTTAAGGGGCTGTCACTCTCCCTAGTTGTGATGCCTGGATAACAATGCCGGCCCTTGAGGGGTGATGTAAGTGGTGGTGATAATGGTCAGTGTCTCAGACATTGCAAGTGTCTGACAGCACAGAGCTCTCATTAACACTGAAGAAGTGCTTTGGAAAATACAAAGTGCATCCTCTTTGAGAAGCAGTGAGTTTTCATCAATAGCAGAGACTTAAAACACTTGAACTGGGCATTCAGAATACCCGGTTTTCTCATGAGTGAAACAGAAGCAGCACCAGAAGGGTCCACTGTGTTGCGCTAAGTGTTGCAACCCCACCCTAGTTTTCCCATGCAATAGCAAGTGTTCACGATACGCCTGATGAGTCCCTCTGCAATATTAAATTATTGCTGCTTGTTCTATGCTTTTGCTCCATTTCCAAATTTCTGATTGTACATTTTTCTGTTAAATCAGTATTTATTGGTACCAACTCCACAAAAGACTTTTCATCTCCTCTTCCTGATCTTACCAGTTTCTAATGTGGGCATTTCTTTTAAATTTCCTCAAAAAAAAAAAAAAAAAAACCAGCCTACAGCCCAGAGTTAACTTAGGTTCTCATGGTCATTTGAGGTCTTCTTATCGCTCATTTCAGGCTGTTCTATATTCATTTCTGCTTTTTCTTTCCCACAGCCTGGCTGTGAACCTACAGCTTTTAGGATGCAATGTTCTTCATGCTGCTAACTGAGTAGATGAGAACACACACCAGCTAGTCTTTGCAGTATTTGAGAACATTTTGGGACAGTTAAGAACAAGAGAAAGAAAAAGAGCAGTGATATCCTTCATCAGGACTGCTGTCACGATGTTGGATTTCTGTCTCATTTCAACTGCAAGATACTGCATAAGTCCTTGAGTCAAGGCCTTTGCGTTCTTGAGAACTCTCCTCTCATCCCACCCATCATTCTTTTTAGCCCAAATCTCCACTTCGATATTTATAGCCTTGTTTTGATCCTTTTGCCTCTTTGTGGTTTTTATAAGTTTCCTCTGGCTTTCAGAGAATAACATCATTGTTAAATCTTTTAAACAATTCATTAATCATTTTGCTAATCATAAATAATAAATTATTTGAACAAAACAGAACCAATATTAGCCCATACTGAGCCCCATGAGTCATTTATATAATTTCCCATGTAGTTTCATCACTCATGATGAACTTTAACCTATTTTCAAAACCATGATTCAATAACTTTCTTTGTGAGATTAATTTTTCATGCACAACTGGGTGACTCACCAAATCAGAAATGACCCCAACGTTCAAATGCTTGACTTTTGTTATTTGTCTTCCAATAACTTTTGTGGGTGTCTGATGGCAAAATTGTGGATTCCTATGGCCTGCTTTATTCATATTGAAGGTACTCTGCCAGTTTCCCATTCTTAATATTTTGGGAGATATTCAATGATACACTTTACTGATGGTTACATTTCTAGGCAGAAGTTTCTAATACCCTCAAGAATCTGTTTTCTTCACATTCCCCAATATGCTAACATTCTCTCATTTTCTAAGAAAAAATATGCATGGATCAGTAAATATGCTGGCCAAACCCTTAAATAACTCAGGGAGATATGGATCTTCCAACAACTGCCAAGTAAGGAATTTCCTTATCTTGATGTTGGCTATAGTCATTTTTGCAATGTCTTCATTACTCCCTAATTGTCTGTATTTCTTTGCTTCATTTCTCTTGTTAAAGGCAGATTTTAAAAAATGAGTTCAATAACTCAGCCGTTTTAGAGTCATCATTAATTTCATGCCCTTCCTCATTCATTAGTGGACCTATTTTCTTGTGGCTTTCTTCTCCCTCTGGGTATAGAAAAAAAATTCTTCTCATTTATTTTGACCCTTTTATCACACTCCACCATGACCTTTATGTCTTCCTTAGCGACACAAAATAACATTTCAGAGAAAAACGTATTTGCTCCTCTAGTTCCTCATCATCCCTGCAGTAAGTGCTCTTTTATTTTTTGTGCTGAAAAGTTACACCATTAGTGACAGAATTTTAAAAATCTTCTTATTCAGAGGAAATGTATAGGCAATTCTTTAAAGGAATGCTAAAAAGTGCTCAAAGTGTCTTCTACAGTAAGGCAGCATTCACATCTTAGAATTAAAATTTTGAAAAAAGATCATCTAAATGCCTATAAACTTATTTTTTGGTAAAATTGTGTTCATTTTATCATATATTAAATTTTTGTACCTCAACAAACCTCTCATCTTCAAAGCGATCTTGGATTAGCAGTCTACACTTCTCCAGGTCAGTAAAAGTCAGGGCACTAATTTTATTCTCCTGTGACATGTGTGATTTCCCAGACATTAAGATAGTTTATAATAAATGAAAATATGAATGTGAAAAAAGAAAATTAAAAATGTGCTCTTAAAATTTTATTGTTGGAATTCAAATTGGATGCTCAGCTCAATATTTTTACCCATAATTTTGACTTTCTGAAAATATGTCCAAATGATTTTATATTTACCATGATCTTACCTAAGGGGTCAGCAGGGTCAGTGCCTGCATGCAGGGTATCTTGAGTAGCTTTCATTGTTTCAAAATGTCATTTTCTTCCATACCCTTCCTCTCATTCAACTTAAAATGTGTTGTTTCTAGGCTAACATCAGCATAGTATTGAAATGAAACTGGATTCATTTCAATTTCAGGAGTGAAACTGAAATTCACCTCTCCTGGATTTATATCTCAACTGTTCCATTTCTATGTGTAAGCTATAGGACACCTTACATAAAGTTTTGAGATTCAGTCTTATCTGTAATATGGGAGTTACTGGTAACAGCCATGATAAGGGGATTATAAAACTCAAGCAAAAGAAGCAACAGATGATTTCTTGTTGTGGTTCTTACCTTGTCCAGTGGTTTTATGTGTTTCAACTCCTTTAATCTACGATTTATTTTTTAGCTAGTTGAATACTGAAATAATAATGAAGTAAGTAAAGCATATAGAAGGCTTCCCAGGTGGCTCAGTGGTAAAGAATCTGCCTGCCTGTGCAGGAGACACAGGTTTGATCCCTGGGTCAGGAAGATTCCTGAAGAAGGAAATGGCATACTATTTCAGCATTCTTGCCTGGGAAATCTCATGGACAGAGGAGCCTAATAGGCTACAGTCTATGGGGTTGCAAAAGAGTCAGATATGAGCTAGTGGCTAAACAACAACAAAGCATATAGAAAGTATGACTTTTCTTTGTCATTAATGTGTCAGTCACAGAGTTAGGTCACTAAGATGAGTTTCAAGCTCCAAAAGATCTTACAAATAGATCATTTCAACTCCCACATTTTTTAAAAGAGGAAAAACTTCCAGAACCCCAAACTTATTCAGCCTAACCATCATCTCTAACTTCCTACTGAATCTCAGAAAGAACCATCAGGGGGCTAGGAAAGGGGTTTCAATACCAGAAAATGTCTTAAATTGGTGAGAAATTTACTAGACTTTTCAAATCATTAGATTTTCAAAATCTATTCCAGTGAGACATCAATAATTTCCATGGATAGTCGGATGAATCACAGATATTCCCTAAGCATAATCCAAAACAGGCTTCCCTGTAGCTTGTTTCAAGAAACAATAGTTCTATAAGAAGCTGCACACAGAGAGATGACCTTAAAATTGTGGAGATGCTGAACTGAGCTTAATCAAACAAGTTTGTTCCCAGCGGACTTTCTGAAAGCTCTAAACATCTAAAACGAAGTGTGCCTGTGTGTGTGTTGGCGGGGGTGGGGGGTGGGGGGGGGTGGGGGCTGCTGGGGATATTATTATGGTGTTGTGCACAAAGTTAATTAACCAAAAACTGTTTGACAAACACAAATCGTCTGTCTGCACAATTCAGAACACTGCTTTAGCCTGTCAATAGATGATTACGGTGAAAAAAATAAAAAAGAAGTCAATGAAACAGAGTATTTGACATGAATACAAACAAGAGCAAATAGAAGATTCCGAATGGGTTTCGAGACTTTTCTACTAGACATTTTGGTAACATGAAGAAACTGTAACTGTCATCTTAAAATAATCTGACCACATTGAACTTTTAAAAACCCACCTACAAAAAAAATGTGAAGCCAAAGCTTTCACCTTTAATCTCTTGACATTTGTGGAACAAGACGATGCCGCTGTAATGAACCTCACCACTGATTGTTTCATGTAATGTGGGGAGGCATCATTAGTTTATGATAACAAGGGGTGGGTTGTCAGGCTTTTCCCGAACTGAGAAGGTGAAGTCTAATTAGTCATATAACTGTTTTATTTTCCTTGGTAATGAGCATATGCCAAGGGGCTTATTGTATGAAGGTACATTTTATAGAAATCTAAAAAATACATCAAATGTGAAACACAGTTGTTTCAAAATCTCTTCTCCAAGATCCACATTGATTTTCCACACTATATTAATTGGAGGAGTTTTTAAATTCTGGAGCTTTTAAAAAATTTTTTGGAGTTGTAAAAATCTCTCATAATCTAACTTATATTACCTTGTACCTGCCTCTTCCTTTTCAGTGATGGATATTTCATAAATATAATGTGAACTGCTGTACATGTCTACCAATAACCGGCAAATGCTGTGTATGCACTAGGAACTTTAAAATATCCAACAATTGGATTTCTCATGAGTTGGTAGGTGGGGAAGTAGGTGGTAGGTATTATCAGGTCTCGAATTGTCTGCATTCTTGTAAGTGGCTAATATTCTGCCTCCATAAATAAAGGGATATGTTATTAAATTCCTCTATTGCAGTTCTTTTTTAGGATGAATCCAAATTTTTTACCTCTTTCTGAAAGGATCTAATTTCTATTCTTTTCAACAGCTTCACTGACCTCCCGTACACCCTTCCCTGTGCTGCAGACTTTCACTTGGCTGCTGATCTTCCAATCTCCATACATTAAAGATGCATTTATACTTTTTTTAAAAAAGTGCTCTGAACATAATTACAAAAGCTTTGAATCCAGAATCAAAAACGAGTAGTTTGATCACATAAAAGGTAATTTCTGAAAACCACTACACACAGAGATTCAAAGTCAAAGGGAGGACAAACTAAGAACACTTCAGGTGCAGTCAGGGGAGAAAAATATTTTCTGAGCTGACTCACGGAAAAGTTTATTACGTGCAGCAATTCAAAACTCTGGCCACATCTACCCATTGTTGTCTAAGCCTGTGGAAGTCCTATTATTCAGTCTGCTGAGTGTTTTCATTATAGGTAACTAATATGCCATTTCTATTTAATAACATTCTCCTTCAAATCTCCCTTTGTAATTAAAGTACAACCATTGTAATTTAGTACAACCATTTAATTGAAAAAAATTAAAATGTAATACAGAACAATATTTAGCAGTCACTTTTAAGAAATAAAAGATAGGTCTAGAGTTAAAAAGCAAGTACAGAGTTCTCTGTTACAAACATTTCCAGTGTACTCTGTGTGATAACCTTGTCATCTGGGTGCATATTCAATTACAATAACTGCAAGGGACGTAATAGTTGCCAGTATTTTCTCCCACCCATTAAACTCCAAACAGAAAACTTTCTACCCCATTCATTGGCGGTAGGGAAAGCCTGCTCAGAGTGCTCTTCCCCACCAGCCCTTCACTTGATGGCGTATGCTGCTCTTTCAAGACTCCTCAAGCTATCACCTTTCATGGAAATGTTTCCGTCACTTTTCAGTAAGGTCAGAAATACAACTTCTGTCTTTCAAGATAGTTGTCCCTGGGATGGTCATTACCAAATCAACACTAATAACATTAGTTTCAATTATTTTCTTGTCTATTTCTCCATTGACCTCTGAGTTTCTCTCATACACACACACACACACACACACACACACACACACACGTATACACACACATCCTTTAAAGCACAGAGCATTTTTTCTGGCTGATGGTAGAAGATGTCAGAGATTCAAGGTATAGAAGGACTTGACTCATTGTTGCCAGTTTAAAGATGGAGGAGCTGTGTGAGATGGAATACAGGTGGCCTAAATTACTGAGAGACTCCTCTAGCTAAGTAGTAAGAACCTCAGTCCTCCAACCACAACAAACTAAATTCAGCCAATAACCTGAGTGGAAGCATGGGAGTAAATTACTTACCAGATCATTCTGATAAGAGACCAACACACACTAAACCTTAATTTCAGCTCTATGAAACCCTACACAGAGGTCCAGTCAAGCCCACCTGGATTCTGGTCTTCAGGACTGTGACTTAGTAAATAAGTATTGTTTTTAATTCCACTAAGTTTTGGTAGTTTGATATGACATATTAAACAGTTACAAGGGCTTCCCTGGTGGCTCAGCAGTAAAGAATCCACTGCCAATGTCTGCCAATGCAGGAGATGCAGGTTTGACCCCTGGGTAAGGAAGATTCCCTGGAGAAGGAAATAGCAACCCACTACAGTATTCTTGCCTGGGAAATCCCATGGATAGAGGAGCACGGCAGGCTATAGAGTCCATGAGGTCACAAAGAGTAGGACATGGCTTAGTGACTAAACAACAAAATTAAACAGTTACACAGTTTTATTGCTTATTATCTTAAAAGTTTTATCAGATGAGAATTTGAAAATGCATTAAATGTTCAAAAACTGTTGATTAGGACCCAGAGGGATGGGATGGAGAGGGAGGCGGGAGGGGGGATCGGGATGGGGAACACATGTAAATCCATGGCTGATTCATGTCAGTGTATGGCAAAAACCACTACAGTATTGTAAAGTAATTAGCCTCCAACTAATAAAAATAAATGGAAAAATAAATAAAGTGTAGCACTGACCCAACCTTAAAAAAAAAACAACAAAAACTGCTGATTAGGCTAATCAAGAAAAAACAGAGAGGACAACAAATTGCTAAATCAGAAATGAGAAGGGGAACATCACTACAGACCCCATGGATATTAAAATAATAATAAAGAAATATGAAAAACTCTGTGTCCACATATCTGATAACCTGGATGAAATGTGATAATTCCTTGAAAGACACAAGCTGCCAAAGCTCACACAAGAAAAACTATAAAATCTGAATAAGCCTTTATCTAGTATAGAAATGGAATCAATAATTAATAATCATACAAAAGAGACAGTGCCAGGCCCACTTGAGTTTACTGGTGGATTCCACTAAATATTTTTTTAAATTATATCAATTATTTATACTGTTAGAGGATAGAAGCAGAGGGAATACATTCTAATTTATTCTGTGATACCAACATTACCATAATACCAAAATCAGGCAAGGATATAACAAGAAAACTATAGACCGATAACTGTCACAAACATAAATGAAAATTCCTCAACAAAATATTATTAAATTGAATCCAAGAATGTATAAAAAGAATTATACACCACACCAAGTGTTATTTAGCCCAGGTATGCAAGACCAATTCAAGTCAAAAATCAATTACTGCAATCCATCATATCAATAGACAGAAAAGAAAAATCATATAATTACACCAATAAGAAGTAGAAATAGTATCTGATAAAAACCAATATTCATTAATGATAAAAACTCTCAGTAAACTAGGAACAGAGGTGAATTTCCTCAACTCAATAAAGACAATACACAAAAATCTACATATGTCATATTTTTAATAGTGAAAAATTCTGTACTTTTACACTAAAATCATATACAAGGCAAGAATGTCCCCTCTCATTATTCTTTGTTCTGTTGTACTAGAAGTTGTAGCTAATGTAGTAAGACAAGCAAAGGGAATAAAAATTATACAGACTGGAAAGGAATAAATAGAACTCTTTTTATTCACAGATGACATGACATGATCATTGTTTAAAGAACTCAAAAGAATTGGTCAAAAAAAGTCCTAGAATTAATAGGTGATTATAACAAGGTTGCAGGATACTAGTTTAATATATAAAAGTCAGTCACTTCCATTTATACCAGAAATGAACAAGTGGAATCTGAAATTAAAACCACAATACCATTTACATTAGCACCCCAAAAATAAAATGCTTATGTATAAATCTACCAAAATATGTACAAGATCAATTTGAGTAAAAACATAAAACTTTGGTGAATTAAATAAAAAAGAAAGAAAGAAAGAAAGAGATATTCCAGGCTCATGAATAGGAAGATTCAATACTGTCAAGATTACAGTTCTTCCCATATTGATCTATAGATTCAATGTAATTTCAATAAAAAATCCCAGCAAGTTATTCTGTGGCAATTGGCAAACATTCTAAAGTTTATAGGAAGAGGCAAAAGACCCAGAATAGTCAATATAATATTAAGCAGAACAACAAAGTTGGATGACTGACACTATCAGATTTCAAGATTTACTATAAAGTACAGTAATCAAGACAGTTTGTTATTGGCAAAAGGACAGAGAGCTCAGTGGAATAGCATTTGAAGCTCCCAAATAGACCTCCATAAATGTAGTCAGCAGATCTTTGACAGAGGAACAAAACATGACAATGGAAAAAAACAGTCTTCTCAACAAATGGTGCTGGAACAAGTGGACAGCCACACACAGAAAAAAAGAATTTAGATATACATCTTGCACCCTTTACAAGAACTAACTCAAAATAGATCTTAGGCCTAAATGTAAAATTAAAAGTATAAAACTAAATGATAGCACAAAGCAAAAACTACACAAGATGACCTTGTGGAGGATGACCCTTTAGACACAACAAATATTAAACACATGATTCATTACAGAAATAATTGATAATCTGGAATTCATGAAAATAAAAAAAACACTTCTCTTTTGTGAAAGGTAATATCAGAGAATGAGAATGCAGCACAGATGGGAAGAAAATATTTTCTGAGACACACTTTAATATATCCACATATTCAAAGAATTTTTACAGCCTCAACACTAAGAAAACAACCAACCCTTAAAAGAGCAAGATACACAGATGTCATCACAGGTCATCATGGAAAGGCAAGTTGAAACAATGAGCTACCACTACATACCAAGCCAAATGGCAAAAATATCAAACAATAACGACACCAAATGCTAATAAGGATGTGAAGCAACAGGAACTCTCATACATTGCTGATAGGAATGCAGAATCAAACAGTCACTTTGAAAGCCAGTTTGGTGTTTTCTTACAAAACTAAACCTACTCTTATCATATGATCCAGCAATTGCGCCCCATGTTATTTTACCCAGGGTAGTTAAAAACTTATATACACAGAAAAACCTGTATATAGATGTTAACAACTTTATTCACAATTACCAAAACTTGGAAGTAATTGTTCAGTAGGTGACTTAATAAGCAAACTGTAGTATATTTATGCAATGATATATTATTGAGCACTGAAAAGAAATGATTATCAAGCCATCAAAAGACATGGAGAAACCTTAAATGTCCATTATTAAGTGAAAGAAACCAATGTGAAAAAGTTACTTACTATATGAGGTCAATTATGTGACATTCCAGAAAAGGAAAAACTATGGAGACAGTAAAAAGGTCTCCAAAGGTTTCCAAAAATAATTGCCAGCGTTTGCTATCAGAGAAGGGAAAGAACAGGAAGAACAGAGGATTTCAGACCACAGTGATGAATACACTTGTCCAAACCCATTGAAAGTACAATACCAAGAGTGTGCCATAACATAAACTGTGGACTTTGGGTGATGATGCATGCTTGCAGGTTCATCCGTGGTAACAAAGGTACCACTCTGGCAAGGGAAGTTTGCAGTGGTGTAGGCTATACACATGTGGGGGCACGCCTATATGGAAAATCTCTTGTACATTCTCCTCAGTTTTGCTGTGAATTAAATCTACTCTAAAGAAATAAACTCTTTAAAAAAAAAAACTTCAATGAGAAAGAAAATATTATGTTCAAGAGAGAGTTGAAGGAATGTAGAACATCTTCTCCCATGGATAGATAAGGGAATCTGTTTAACCTGGTAATATGCTTATCTATAACATTACATCACCAAGTCTTTCTTGCAGCCACATGTGACCATGTGACCAAGTTCTGGCCATCTATATTATTTAAAAAATATTTTTCTGGGAAGTCTTCCTAAATGTGGGAGTCATGTGCCTTTTTGTGCTTTTCTTCTTTCTGCTGCACAACTTCCTGCAACATAAGCCATCCTGCAACATAAGATAAAACTGTAGTCTATTGCTACGTTATGAACTACCCTGAAACATGGAAACTTAGAAAACACACTTTTAACTATATATTCTAATTCTGTGGATGATTCCTCTGATCCACAGAGGATCAACTGAGGCCTCACACTGAAATTCAGCTGAGCCACAGGGCTGGTCTGCAGGAACCATGGCCACTCTTTCTCACTTCTGGCATTTTGATAAGAGAGGCTGAAAGCCCGATCCCAGCTGCAACCCTCTCCTTCTTCATGTAGTCTCAGAGCCTGTCTGGGTAATCTCTCCAATAGGCTAGTTGGATTTGTTACTTGACAGCTCAGGGCTCTAAGAGCAAATGTTTCAGGAAGGAGAAAGTAGAAAGTGACAGTAACTTGAGGCATGGGCCTAGAAATTGTCATGGTGTCACTTCTGCCATATTCTATTACTTAAAGTAGTCACATATTCTGCTCAGATTCAAGGAGTAGGGACACAGAACTCACCCCTCCAAGGGAGATGGGCAAAGAATCTGTGCCATCTTCAATTTGCCACAGATGACCTAACGATGGCAAAGAGGAGCTGGAGGAGTCTGGGTCCCTGATGCAAAGTTTCTAAACCTGCCCAGTGTTGCTTATATGTGAGTTTATTTCATGTTACAGTGAAATAAATGTCCATTTTTAATTTCTGTTTTATGCGCAGAAACTGATTCTGGGAACTTCAATAGGAACACTTTCTAACACCATACACAAAAATAAACTCAAAATGGATTAAAGATCTAAATGTAAGACCAGAAACTATAAAACTCCTAGAGGAGAACATAGGCAAAACACTCTCCGACATAAACCACAGCAAGATCCTCTATGACCCACCTCCCAGAATATTGGAAATAAAAGCAAAACTAAACAAATGGGACCTAATGAAACTTAAAAGCTTTTGCACTACAAAGGAAACTATAAGTAAGGTGAAAAGACAGCCCTCAGATTGGGAGAAAATAATAGCAAATGAAGAAACAAAGGATTAATCTCAAAAATATACAAGCAACTCCTGCAGCTCAATTCCAGAAAAATAAATGACCCAATCAAAAAATGGGCCAAAGAACTAAACAGACATTTCTCCAAAGAAGACATACAGATGGCTAACAAACACATGAAAAGATGCTCAACATCACTCATTATTAGAGAAATGCAAATCAAAACCACAATGAGGTACCATTACACACCAGTCAGGATGGCTGCTATCCAAAAGTCTACAAGCAATAAATGCTGGAGAGGGTGTGGAGAAAAGGGAACCCTCTTACACTGTTGGTGGGAATGCAAACTAGTACAGCCGCTATGGAAAACAGTGTGGAGATTCCTTAAAAAACTGGAAATAGAACTGCCATATGACCCAGCAATCCCACTTCTGGGCATACACACTGAGGAAACCAGATCTGAAAGAGACACGTGCACCCCAATGTTCATCGCAGCACTGTTTATAATAGCCAGGACATGGAAGCAACCTAGATGCCCACCAGCAGATGAATGGATAAGGAAGCTGTGGTACATATACACCATGGAATATTACTCAGCCATTAAAAAGAATTCATTTGAACCAGTCCTAATGAGATGGATGAAGCTGGAGCCCCTTATACAGAGTGAAGTAAGCCAGAAAGATAAAGAACATTACAGCATACTGACACATGTATATGGAATTTAGAAAGGTGATAACGATAACCCTATATGCAGAACAGAAAAAGAGACAAAGAAATACAGAACAGACTTTTGAACTCTGTGGGAGAATGTGAGGGTGGGATATTTCAAAAGAACAGCATGTGTACTATCTATGGTGAAACAGATCACCAGCCCAGGTGGGATGCACGAGACAAGTGCTCTGGCCTGGTGCACTGGGAAGACCCAGAGGAATCGGGTGGAGAGGGAGGTGGGAGGGGGGATCGGGATTGGGAATACATGTAAATCCATGGCTGATTCATATCAATGTATGACAAAACCCACTGGAAAAAAAAATAATAATAATAATAATTAAAAAAAAAAGAAATTTTCAGAAACAGACCAAATTCATGGTGATCTCCTCAGTACTTGCAACCTTTGTCTTCCAAGGCTTCCAAAAGACTTCTATCGTAATGTATCCTGTGATAGCAAATATTACATTTTATCTTAGAATATCTCACCTGCAACTTCCTTCTAGTTGATATGTAAGAGTTGGCATAATTTTGGAATTCATCTGCTCTTCATGTTAAACATTCTTAGTGACAAACTACCAAGAGTCACTATGTTAATCTGAGAAAATGAAGTTTTCATGGATAATAAAATGAGTAAAATGAAAAGTAAAGATTTTGAAACAAGAAAAGGTGTAAAATCTGACGAAATACATTTTTAAATGGCAGGGAAAGTCTGCATTGGTGGCTTGTACTTCCCATCTTTCCCGATAATGTCCTGGCTGTTTATTTTTTTAATGTATTATAGGTTGTCATTGGTGATAGACGATCTGAAATCAGTACAGTAATGAGAGATTGGGGTTTATTTGTTACTTTATTTTATTTATCATTGATTTACTTGAGCACACCCTATTCCAAAGCAATCTTCTGCCACACTCACCATTCTTTTGCACATCCACACCCTTACTCATTCAAATTCTTATGAATTCCCACTTTCATGAACATCCAGACTTTTCGAATTTTCCCAGTTACATTCTAAGACCTTCACAAAGTATTTTGAGTGCGTCATGCAAACATTCTCATGTTTTTACACTTATGTTTATTCAATCCTTTACCAACTTACTCTCACAAATTCATGCTCTCACCTAATGACACATTCACTTTTATACTTGTCCATTATACATACACTTTTTGATGCATTTGTGATAAGATAAATGAACTTTCTTAAATTTCTCCAAGCCTAATTAACCTCTATACTCTCTATTTCAGATGAAAAGGTCATGTCATATGAAAAGGGAGGAACCAGAAGCAGATGATTTGTGATGATACTAGAAAACTCAAGCTTTCTCTAAAGAGAACAACATGGAGACTCCTCAAAACACTAAAAGTAGAATCAGCATATGATCCAGCTATTCCACTTTGGGTTATACACTTGAAGAACGTAAAAGTGGTCCTTTGAAAAGATATATGCACTTGCTATGTTCATCACAGCATTATTTGCAATAGCCAAGATATGGAAACACCTAAGTGCCTATTGAAAGATGAATAGATAAAGAAGAAGAAAAAAGCCATTAAAAAAAAAAAAATAGGGACCTCCCTAGGGTCCAGTGGTTAGGAATTCACCTTGCAATGCAGAGGATGCAGGTTCAGTCCCTAAGACGGGAACTGAAATCCCACATGCCACAGAGTAACTACACCCATATGCTGTGACTAGTGAGCCCATACACCACAACTAGAGAGTCTGTAAACCACAACAGAAGATCTGCGTGATGCAACAAAGAACCTGCTTGTGGCAACTAATACTAAACACAACCAAATAAATAAATAAATAAATAATTTTTTTAAAAGATAAAATCTTGGCATTTGCAACAACATGGATGGACCTTGAGGGTATTACACTAAGTGCAATAAGTCAAATGGAAAAAGGAAAACACTGTGTGATTTCACTCATACGTGGAACCTAAAAAACAGAAACACAGATACAGAGCACAGAGCAGTGATTACCAAAGGAGATGGGGGTGAAGGGAGGGGAAAAAGGCTAAAGTGGGTCAAGTCAATGGTGACTGCTGGAAACTAAACTTTGGTTGTGAGTACACTGTACTAAATACAGAAGTTGAAATCTAATACTCTATAGTGTTATTAAACTATTAAAGGGCTTCCCTGGCGGCTCAACTGGTAAAGAATCCACCTATAATGCGGGAGACGTGTGTTCAGTCCCTGGGTTGGGAAGATCCCCTGGAGGAGGGCATGGTAACCCACTCTAGTACTCTTGCCGGGACAATCCCTATGGACAGAGGAGCCTGGCGGGTTATAGTCCATGGGGCTGGCAAAGAGTCGGACATGACCGAGCAACTAAGCACACACAAACAATTGAAACAATATTTTCTTTAAAATGAAAAAAAAAAAAAAAAAACTTACTCTTCCATACCTCTCACTTATATAAAGCCCTCTTAAGGCTCCGGTAGGAGCCTAAAAAATGTGTCTCATAAGTGTTCACAGGCTTTTGTAAAAATTTCTATATTAAGGTATTTTACTTGAATTGGTTTAGACCACTGTCTATTATCATACTTTGCCACATGTTGAATATTGTTGGACTAAAACTGGACATTGTAGGGATCCATCAGAAAAAGTTTATTTGGAATTACATTATTTTAACTGTAATATGGTAAGATAATGAACATTCCATTAAAAGGGAAAAACTGAGAAATGACAGATTCTCATCTGGACTTATGAATGGTAGCTTCTTTTCTCATGTTTAGTTAATAAACAAAAGACAAGATTCAGACAAAAATGGATTATAAACAAAAAGGCACCAAAGCAATGAAATTATAAACATCTTCAAACAGAGAAGCCAATGTGACCCCCAAATGATTAGATCACATAAAAGTAGCAGTTCATTAAGAGGAGAAACTCCCTTTAAAATGGAAGTAATGAACAGACTCTTTAATTGTTTGAGAATTCTCCTTAATGAAGAGGCAGGAAACATGAAAAGACATTGAAAAACATTAAATTTCTTGCTGATTTGATGCAAATATTGAAATCAATGCAGATAACATAACATTTTCACAAGCCACTGAACTGAGGACATTGGCAACAAATTGGTTATGTGTGTACATTTCAAAACCTATTAAAGTCATTGCATCAAAAACTGGAAATGCTCAGGATGCTTTCAACATATACATAAAAGAAGTTTGATAAAGTTTTTTTTTACAATATTTATAAAGCATGACATTATCCATTATGCGCTATAAAGCAGAAGGAAAATTCCTTAAACTTCTCCGTCTACTATATTGTTATTACTTATAGACTTTAAGCAATTGCATGAGAGAAACACTGAATTACCCCTATGCTCTCTTTATAAATGATAGCACAAAAAACTCCTATATGAAGAGGCAATCAAGGAATCAATACACAGCCAGAAATGCATGGAAAAGCATTTCACAGATATAATAATTAATTAGTAACAATACTATTTTGCACTTAAAATGTCTGTGTTACCTGTCACCTTTTAAAGCATATATTTGCTGTGATATATTTTCTCATTCTAAATAAAGGTTTAATTTCATATATAATGCTTTATTCACAGTTTTGTATTCTCTCTCCTAAGGAGCCATCCCTCAAAGCACACCAACTGGCACCTTAAAGCGGAATTTTCCACGCACCTCAGTGTTTACCGCAGCACTATTCACAACAGCCAAGACATGGAGGCAACCTAGATGTCCATCAACAGATGAATGGAAAAATAATATGTGGTACATATACACAATGGAATATTACTCAGCCATGAAAAATAAAACACTGCCTTTTGCAGCAACCTGGATGGACCTAGGAATTATCAAACTAAGTAAAGTAAGCCAGAAAAAGACAGATATATGAGATCACTTATATATGAAATCTAAAAAAAAAAAAGAGAGATACAAATGAACTTCTTTACAAAACAGAAATGGACCCACAGATATAGAAATCAAACTACGGTTACCAAAGGAGGAAAGGTAGGGAGTAATAAATTATGAATTTTGGATTAACTATACACACTATTATATATAAAATAGATAACCAATAAGGACCTAGTGTATAGCAGAGGGAACTATACTCAGTATTTTGTGATAATCTATAACAGAAAAGAATCTGAAAAAGCATAAATATATATATATATATATATATTTGTATATATGTATAAGTGAATCACTTTGTTGTATATGTGAAACACAAAATTGTAAATCAACTATACTACAGTCATAAAAAACTAAAAATTAATCTACAAAAGGCTGAATCTATCTTAGGGAGAGCCTGGAGTTAGCAACAGTAAGAACAAATGGACTGAAGCGTTACCAGGTATCTAAGGACAATAAGAACGGGGAGCTCAGATGAGAAACACAAGAAGGAATTCAGAAGCACAGGAATGGTGTTTTTCAGTGCTATGTGAAGGACAACAAAGGAGATAACACGAAGGATATGATGATAAAGTTGAGTCTTAAGATACTAAGACTTTTTAAAAAATACAGTGAAATATTTAAGTTTTCTCATTCATACAGATCACCAAACTAAATGATGACTAGATAAACCAATATTGACTATCTTTATCTTTGGACTCTGGAAAGAACCCATAGTCTTTTTCCCCAGCATCAGCAGATACCCCATGCCATTACATTAATCAATTCCCCCCGCACAGATGATAGCAACACAAGGACCATACCCTACAGATTCAAACTAAGCTCTACATTGCTAGTTCACTGAGCCCAGTTGCCTCATTATAAACTCTTCATTTAGATTAAGAATTTACTACACATTTAGGGACATCCAAGGAGTTTAAGGATAATTCATTAGCATACCTGCTACTAGAAACTAAACATACTGCATTAAAATGAGAAAATGAAGAAGAAAAAATACTGTCAATAGGCTAACAGAAGCCCCAAATTTCAAAACACACCTTGAAATTTCCCAAGGAAGGAAGACAAAAATAATTTACTTCTTCCACTGAAATCCTATTCAAAACAGTACTTAGTCACTCAAATTCTGTCCTTCCCTCTCAATTTTCTCTGACCCCCCTACCCTGACTCTGGTGTAGATACCCATGGGAAAATCCAAAATTAAAATGTTGGAAAGACTGTACACACTCCTAATAGTGAGTATATATTATAATAGCTTTTTACACCATGCCCCATTAGGTTTCAGATTTTTTTATACCAGTCTGGCATGACAGTGTAATTTCCTGTTAAATGCTATATTAGCAAGGATGAGTAATAATTCAACATGATGCTAATATAGCACAAGTTTAAATTGCTAATTCAATGAAGCCCTCATTTTGTTTTACATTGCTCTAATCACTGTAATTCTTGCAAGAAAATATTAGAATCACATAAAGATAAAAAGAAACATGGCAAGAGTTCCTACCTGTTTCTTGCTCTTGCCTAAATGTGTGTCTTCGGGAGGAAGTGGTTCTCTGGCTTCAGCATCACCACTTATCAAAGGAGAAAGTCAGAAATATTCCAGAACATTTTTCAGAAAACTTTGCTCCAGGTATGAACAGTACTGACTCCTTTCTCGCTCCTCTGGTTCCTTTAATATGAGAATAATAAATTGCCAAGTCTGTTCTCATACTGGTTACACGCCTAGCTCTAAGCATTTCTCCTCACATACAGCTTGTAATACATCAAACCCTTATTGTGTTCTACCACCATTGTCTTTTTTTTTTTTATGTGCACCACTTAAAAAATATTTATTGAATTTGTTACAGTATTCCTTCTTTTTTATGTTTTGGGTTTTGGGCTGTGAGGCATGTGGGATCTTAGCTTCCTGACCAGGGATTGAACCTCTATCCCCTGTATTGGAGGGCAAAGTCTTAACCAGTGGACCATCAGGGAAGCCCATTCTTTCACCATTTTAACCATGACACACACAGATGCATACACTTTAACCCTGTCACTCATCTACTCAAAAAACGTGGAAGTTTCTCATTGCTTAGAGTCATTTTCTGCCTTTTAAGGGACTATAAAATTACATATGATTACATATATAAATAGCTAATATATACATATATGTATTTATAAACAAAAAAGTAAAAGTGTGCACATAAATTTTAAACAGCTGCTGCTTAATCCAAGTAACTGTGCAACATTTGCGAAATCATCTTTCCTCCTGTGTTTCACTGTTTGCATGTGGGAATCAGGATACCAAGACCTTCCTACTTGGTAGTAGATAGCATGTGTTGGGTAAAGTGATGTTTGTAATGTGTTCCTCACAGTGAGTTGTGGCCAAGTGGAACCTACTCAATAAATGTGGTTCAGTAAAGAACTAAAATGCTTCCTATCTTGTATGAATTAACTAAAATGAAACAGGTAGGGTGAATTGAGTCCAGTATCCTAAGGCTGTTGATATGTGATGAAACACTGCCATTCACAGAATTTGTTCCAGTTTACATGTTTACCATGTATAAGGGAAAATGCCCTTTTCCCCAAATTTTTGCCTCAGTGGGTATTATAATTTTAACTGTTTTTCACTAAAAAATTACACATTTTCAACTTGTATTAACTTTGGTCATTTTTGGAGTTTTAATAAAGTTGACAATTTTTCTTGTAAGTGCTATTGACATTGGCCCTGTGAATTTTCTGAAATTTAGTTTTCTCAAATGTGTTATTGATAAATTCAGCCTTATTTTATGATTCATAAGCATTATTAGATATTAAGACATTGCTAACTTTCTATTATATGTGTTTAAATCGACTTTACTATTTTTTTTTCAACTTGCATTTGGTTTTGATGATGGTTTCATTTTGGCCAGGAAGATGATTTTTATCATATATATTTCGATGGAGCTATATACTTTTACATCTTCTGAGTTTCTAACCATGATCAAAGGGGTGAGGCTTGTACAATTTGAAGATTAAGAATGTTTAACAATCACTGATTATTTCATATTTATTCAATTAAAAATTTGGAGACATTTGTATCTGATTTTAGTCAAAGTATCTTACTTCATAATCTTCCACTAAAGTGCTAGATTCTTGTCCCAAAATTATGAACTGAATAAATTTCCTTTCCATAGTGATTTTGAAGTGCATATTCCAAGTTCCTGCATATTTATTTTTAGACTTTCTAGTTCAATTCATTACTCTGCTTTAATTGTATTTAATACCACTACCACTAAATTGTGTTTAATACCACTGTTTAAATATGTTATACAACTAGATTTATTCCACTACTCCTGTTTTATAGGATTTTATATCCTTTTGGATAATCTTTAGTAGTGTTTTCCAGTCTCTTCTTTCAATGTTTCCTCTCATACTGTTGTTATCATAATTATAGAAACAACAATATCATAGATGTTTTTACTTTATGAAAAAAACTGACAAGTTTATAACATTCTTCTTCATCCAAAATAAAGTTTTAATTTTCTCATTGTTTCTTTAATTCTTTAAAATATATTAAAGTTATTTTTATATGAGTCTTGCACATTTCTTTTTAATACTTTTATTGGAGGACATATTTTGATGTTAGGTCAAAGGGATTCTTTCATTTGAAGATATGTTTATAGTGACTCATAGACAGGAAATTAATTTTTTGAACTGTAATATTTTTAGATTGTCATTGAATTATCATTATTTCAACTATTTTATCAGCTCACACCTCTATAAAATATCACCATTTTCAACTACATTTTGTGAAATTCATAATTATTCTCAAACATGATGATATTTGGATCTTTTATTATACTTATTTGCTTATCAGGCATTTCCAATGTGAAAACATAAGTTCTACATTTATTTTCCCAATTCATGCGTGCTTTGCACTTATTTATGGTATTTTTGATGTATCAAGTACTCAATTTTTACATTGTCAAATCTATCATTTTTTTCTATTTGTTTTATGGTGAAAGGGGCCTCTTAAACATGATAATGTGACAATTTTTCTCCCGGTTTTTCAAACAATTAAATGATTGTACCAAGAAAATTTATCTTAAACTCACTGATTTGCAAAATCATGCTTCCTATACATTAATTTATCTTATACTGATTTCAATATACTATATACTGATTTAAAGATACGGGACCAGATTCATGCCATGTTTTATTCTTATTTTCTAAAAGCTATTAAAATAAATTAACTCATTACCATTTTTGCTGGAAAGCAAAAAGTAGACTTCTCTCTGTTTCAGAAATTGTGCAAAATTCCTAAAAGATAGAAAGGAGATAGAATTTGATTACTACATACAAGTGTTTGCTTTCTACCTAAAGACAGAGGTATTGGCAGTAGGAGGGTCTTTGCATGATTTTTAGTTTGGGTTCCCTTAGAGGTGAATTAATCCCTTGCATAGTCTCCCTCTTGCCTCGTGGGTACTGAGAGTAGAGTTAAGAGGTCTTTTGAAGAAAGATCAATAAGTGGGAGCATTTGGGTCAGTTTCCCAGTGCTGGATAAACTGGATGTACATGCATGCAAATAAGATCTGTCAAAGGATTTCCAGGTATCAGTATAGCTTTCCCTTTTCCAATACCATGGAAAACTGATCACCAGCAAGACCTACTGCTCTCCAATGGCTGATTGCATGAGCAGCAATCGTTAGCACTGACTGGCAACCAAAGTACACGTGAGTGCTCAAACAAGAATCAACACATGTTCAAGAAGAGTCATTCCATGAAAGGAAGGGATAAGAAACTTAATGACATAAAACATTTACATAAGACCACAAAATTGAGGTGACAAGGAGAAAAGGACGTTTGAATATGTATGGGGATTGATGATAATGCTAGACTATCCAAATTTTTTATAGTAGGATATGAAAGACAAATATTTGATACTTTACTACATAACATTAACTATAAAGAAGATATTTAAAATATATAAGATACGCTTAGTTAAGCAACAAATTAGTAATTAAAAACCTGAACTTAGATATTACCCTAAAAACCCAGCAATAAATGAAAATATGAGATATGTAATTATAAAAGTGTTAGAAGACATGAAATACTGGTTCAGTAGTTGCAATATTCATTTTAATATAAGGTTTTAAAGAATCTGCTTTTAAAAGACTAGAGACGAGAAAAAATTAAAAGGTATAACTCTCATTACTGATAATATTAGCAGGTTAAATTACACCAACATTTCATATAGTTGTATGGAAGAAACCAACACAACATTGTAAAGAAATTATTCTCCAATTAAAAATAAAAAAATAGCAAAAGAATAAAATGAAATTAAAAGAATAGAGTACAAGTATCAACAAGTCAGCAAGAGGGGAGGCTGAAATTAAATGAGTGATTATTAAAGGTTACAAAGCTTCTTTTTAGGGGGCAGGACATGAAATTTCTTAAAAACTGAGGTTAAATTTGCAAAACTCGATAAATACACTGAAAGTCACTGAACTACACACTTTAAACTAGCAAACTGTAAGGCATATGAATTATATTTCAATGAAGCTTTTTATATAATAAAACAAAAAAGAAAGTCAACAGAATTATATGCAGGGAGACCAAGAAAACATGGGTAAAGGACAGTCATGATAGACAGCTGAGACAGAATAACTCCAAATGAATTCCTAAAGAAAAAAAGAAATAAATTGTGACCAAAGCAGCATTTTAAGAGAAAAGGCAAAGAACTTTCCAAAACACATGAAAATACCAAAAGAAAGATTTTATAAGGGCAACAAATCCCAAATAAGATGAAATAAAAGAAAAATCATAACTAAAGTCATTGTAATTTAACTGCGACTAGGACAGGGAAGCCTGGCATGCTACAGTCCATGTGGTCGCAAGAGTCAGACACGACTGAGTGACTGAACTGAACTAAACTGAGCAATGACTAAGATAAAGTTTTGGAAGAAGTTGGTGAGAAAAATACAGCTTATTTTTCCTCTAGTTTTATTGAGATATAACTAATATATAGCACTGTGTAAGTTTATGGTGTGTAGCATAGTGAAGCTAAACCCTCCTGTGCCCTCACCTCTGGCAACAACCTATTCGTTCTCTGTATCTATGACTGCTTTTGTTTTGTTAGTTCACTTGTTTAGATTTTTTCAGATTACATATATAAGGGAAATCATATATTTTTCCTTCTGTATCTGACATTTCACTTAGCATAATAGCCTCAAGGTCCGCCCATGTTGTCAAAAATGACAAGATTTAATTTTTTATGGCTGAGTAATATTCCATAAGAGGAGGTCTTTTTCCAACTGTATATTATTTTTTCTTTTTTTAAGTTAATTAGTTTAATTGGAAGATAATTACTTTACAACATTGTGATGGTTTTTGCCATACATCATCATGGATCAGCCACAGGTATACATGTGTTACCCCCATCCTGAACCCCCCTCCAACCTCCCTCCCCACCCTATCCCTCAGGGTTACCCCAGGGCATGGGCCTTGGGTGCCCTGCTTCATGCATTGAACTCGCACTGGCCATGTATTTTACCTATGGTAAGGCACATGTTTCAATGACATTCTCTCAAATCATCCCACCCTCACCTTCTCCCAGTGAGTCCAGAAGTCTGTTCTTTATGTCTGTGTCTCTTTTGCTGCCCTGTATGCCTACTGTATTTCCTTGCCTCTTGCCTCTTTTTGTCACAGATGAATTGACCATATGAGTATGAGTTGACTTCTGAGCTCTCTATTCTGTATCATTGCTTTATGTGTCTATTTTGTGCTAGTACCATTCTGTTTTGATGACTGTAGCTTTGTAGTATAGTTTGAAATCAGGGACAGGCTTCCCAGGTGGCACAGTTGTAAAGAATCTGCCTGCCAATGCCAGAGATGCAGGAGACATGGGTTCCATCCCTAGGACAGGATGATCCCCTGGAAAAGGAAATGGCAACACAATGCAGTACTCTTGCTTTGAAAATTCCATGGGCAGAGGAGCCTGGTGTGCCAAAGTCCATGGGGTCACACACAGTCAGTCTCGACTGAGCAAACACACGTCACATGCTTTGAAATCAGAAAACCTGAAACCTCCAGTTTTGCTCTTTCTCAAGACTCTTGAAATACTGATTCTAGTTCCTGTGAAAAATGTCATTGCTATTTTGATAGGGACTTGTGCTGAATCTGTAGACTGCCTTTGGAACTACAGCATTGGGTAATATTTAACAAGGGCTATCTAGGTGGCTCGGCCGTGAAGAACCCACCTGCCAGTGTAGGAAATGCAGGTTCAATCCCTGGGTAGGGAGGATCTCTTGGAGAAGGAAATGGCAACCCATTCCAGTATTTTTGCCTGGAAATCATCTGGAGAGAGAAGCCTCATGGGCCACAGTCCATGGGACAGCAAGAGAGGACACGACTTGAGACTAAACAACAGCAACAGCATTTAACAGTATTTTTCTAATCCATGAACACAGTATATCTTTCCCTCTGTGTTATTTTCAATTTCTTTCATCAATGTCTTGTAGTTTTCCGACTGAGGTCTTTTACTTCCTTAGGTAGATTTATTCCTAGGTTTGATGCAGTTGTAAATAAGACTGTTTTCTTAATCTCTCTTTCTGATAGTTCTTTATTAGTGTCTATAAAAGCAACACATCTATATATTAATTTCATATATTGCAAATTTATTGAAGTATATTATTTTGAAGTCATGACATTCAACTTTTATTATTTTAACTGCTTAATATTAAATCATTTAATTGTTAAGAAAACCTAGGTAGAAAAATCCTAAATAGCTTTACCCAGTGTCTCAGAGTTCAGTTCAGCTCAGCCATGTCCAAGTCTTTGCGATCCCGTGGGCTGCAGCGCACCAGGCTTCCCTGTCCATCACCATCTCCCAGAGCCTGCTCAAATTCATGTCCATCAAGTCAGTGATGCCATGAAACCATCTCATCCTCGGTTATCCCCTTCTCCTCCTGCCTTCAATCTTTCCCAGCATCAGGGTCCTTTACAGTGAGTCAGTTCTTCGCATCAGGTGGCCAAAGTATTGGAGCTTCTGCTTCGGCATCAGTCCTTTCAATGAATATTCAGGTCTGATTTCCTTTAGGATTCTTTGCTGTCCAAGGGACTCTCAAGAGTCTTCTCCAACACCACAGTTCAGAAGCATCAGTTCTTTGGCACTCAGCTTTCTTTATGGTCCAACTCTCACATCCATACATGGCTACTGGAAAAACCATAGCTTTAACTCAACGAACCTTTGTTGGCAAAGTAATTTCTCTGCTTTTTAATATGCTGTCTAGGTTTATCTAAGAGCAAGCATCTTTTAATTTCATGTCTGCAGTCACTATCAGAAGTGATTTTTGAGCCCAAGAAAATAGTCTCTCACTGTTTCCATTGTTTTCCCATTTATTTGCCATGAAGTGATGGGACCAGATGCCATGATTTTCAATTAATGTTGAGTTTTAAGGCAGCTTTTTCACACTCCTCTTTCACTTTCATCAAGAGGCTCTTTAGTTCTTCTTCACTTTCTGCCACAAGGGTGGTGTTATCTTCATATCTGAGGTTATTGATATTTCTCCTAGCAATCTTGATTCCAGCTTGTGCTTCATCCAGCCTGGCATTTCACATGATGTACTCTGCATATAAGTTAAACAAGCAGGGTGACAATATACAGACTTGACGTACAACTTTCCTAATTTTGAAGCAGTCTGCTGTTGGTTATAACTGTTGTTTCTTGACCTGAATCAGATTTCTCAGGAGGCAGGTAAAGTGAAAGTGAATGTGTTAGTCACTCAGTCGTGTCCAACTCTTTGTGACCCAATGAATGGTAGCCCGCCAGGCTCCTCTGTCCATGGGATTCTCCAAGCAAGAATACTGGAGTGGGTTGGCATGCCTTTCTCCAAGGGATCTTCTTGACCAAGAGACCAAACCCAGGTCTGCCACACTGCAGGCTGATTTTTTACTGTTTGAGCTATTCAGGAAGCCTGGTATTCATATCTCTTGAGGAATTTTCCAGTTTGCTGTGATCCACATAGGCAAAGGCTTTAGCATAGTCAATGAAGAAGGAGTAGATGTTTTTCTGGTATTCTTTCACTTTTTCTATGATCCAACAGATGTTGGCAAGTTGACCACTGGTTCCTCTGTCTTTTCTAAATCCAGCTTGAACATCTGGAGGTTCTCAGTTCACATACTGTTGAAGCCTAGCTGGAGAATTTTCAACGTTACTTTGCTAGCAAGTGAAATGGGTGCAACTGTGCAGTAGTTTGAACATCTCTAGCCTTGACTTTCTTTGGGATTGGAATGAACACTGACCTCTTCCTGTCCTGTGGCCACTGCTGAGTTTTCCAAATTTGCTGGCATATTGAGTGCAGCACTTAAACAGCAACATGTTTTAGGACTTGAAATAGCTCAGGTGGAATTCCATCACCTCCACTAGCTTTGTTCATAGTGATGCTTCCTAAGGCCCACTTGACTTCACACCTCAGGAGGTCTGGCCCTAGGTGAGTGATCACACCATCGCAGTTATCAGTGTCATTAAGATCATTTTTGTAAAGTTCTTCTGCGTTTTCTTGCCACCTCTTCTTAATATCTTCTGCTTCTGTTAGGTCCATACCATGTCTGTCCTTTATTGTGCCCATCTTTCCATGAAATGATCCCTTGGTAGCTCTAATTTTCTTGACGAGAACTCTAGTCTTTCCCATTCTACTGTTTTCCTTTATTTCTCTGCATTGATCACTTAGGAAGGCTTGGAATTTCTCAGTCATGAAATTTTTTAAGGCACCGTTCAGAATTATATTACTTATAACCAATTATATTTTAACATAATTTATAGCCTAAAATTTTGAAGAAAAAGTGAAACAAAAATTCAAAATATATGATTTATTCACACCCTAAGTGTTGAAGAAAATAGCTATTTTCCTATTCTTCCATGAGAAATGGGATATTTTCGAGTATGGGCCCAGTTATCCTTTCCACGCCCTTTATTTGAAAATTGAACACTCACGGTGGCAGCAGGAATTTTCTGGGGGAAATTATTTATCTGGCTTCTCCCTGCTCAGTATCTTCTAGTTGTAATAGGAAAGGGGAGTTCACCAGTGTATTAGAGGTGCAAGTATAGAAACAAGGCCGAAGTAGAAATTAGTTAAATATTGAGGTTCAAATAGTCACGCTTATTCTTTACACAGCACCCTTATCTATTTAGCACATCATTCCTGTGTGAGGGATCGTTAAATTATTCCAAACCTAAATATATCAAAATCTATTATTTATTAAAACAGTGTCAAATGTAGATGAGTCTTTTATCTTATGTAACTTCCTGCTGGGCTTTGGATGTGGAATAGAGTGATTTCACATGGACATGTTTTCTCAGGCTAATATACGCAGATAATTCTGCTAGTGCACCCTTCTCCAGTTTTCATCTCTATTTTTTCAGTATTCAGAACTTCAGTATTTCAGAATATTCTATTCTTTACTCATCCCAGTAAACCATAGTTAAAGGAACAACAGACAGTTAATAGAATCTGCTGTTTCTTTTTTTTTTTTCTTTTCTGAGTGCATTTTATTAAATTACTTTAGTTGGAGGCTAATTACTTTACAATATTGTGGTGTTTGCCATACGTTGACATGAACCAGCCATGGGTGTACACGTGTCCCCATCCTGAACCCCCTCCCACCTCCCTCCCCTTCCCCTCCCTCTGGGTCGTCCCAGTGCACTGGCTTTGAGTGCCCTGTTTCATGCACCGAACTTGGACTGGTCATCTGTTTCATGTATGATAATATACATGTTTCATTGCTATTCTCTCAAATCATCCCACCCTCACCTTCTCCCACAGAGTCTGAAAGTCTGTTCTTTACATCTGTGTCTCTTTGCCGTCTCACATATAGGGTCATCGTTACCATCTTTCTAAATTCCATATATATGTGTTAATGCATTGTATTGGCGTTTTTCTTCTGACTTACTTCACTCTGTGAATCTGCTGTTTCTATGAGGATACTAAGCAATGGGCTTTATTTGACAATTACTGGAAACACAAACACAAAAGAGTGATCTAGATAATTTCCCAAGTTGAAAAAGAAAACAAAAATTAAAAAGGAAAATGGACAAATTATCACTCATCACAATTCTCTACAACATACTAACTTTTTAGCCTAATGTTTATTCTACTTGGCCCAACCTCCACAGTGACAAAATTGTCTTCTCTATCCTTTTAAATTATTTGGAACATCAGTAGCTAATAATAATGGCAGGTATGGTCATTATAGCATATATCAAGGCTCTTAAGTTTTTGGTAACTTTTTAGTTTTCTTAATGATAAAGCCTTTCAAATATCATTTAAAAGAGAAACAGTTTCAATAATATCATGGATGTGGAAATATAACAATGTATTATATACTCAACAATAACTAGTTTCAAATTACATAAAGTTTAGTCATAGAAAATCTTCTTCCACAAGGATTTTAGTCTCCTAAAACTTGGTCCAGTGTATTCGTTAACTCTATCTCTGCTTTGAAGACATCTAACAAGTGTTTTAATGCACTTGATTTAAAACTGTCAAATGAGAAAAATGAAACTCTCAAAATGACATTAAACAGTATTTTGGCTATAGCTTAAGGCAGTAAAAATTAGCAATCACCTACCAAAGACAAAAATACCATTAAAATAAAGAAGACACTTCAATAGTTTTTACATCAAAGTTACCTGGCTATTTAAGTCTCCCAATCTTTTTGGACTAATAAGCCTTACTTTCTTTTTTTTTTCAACAGAAAGATATTTCTTTAGACAGCCAGGGGGAAACATGTCTGTGTTTTTCACTGTATGTAGAAGTTCCCAGCTGCTATAGATCTCAGATGGAACCAAGATGGAACAGCTTCCTATTGATCTAGTTTTTTTCTTTGGAGGGGGATGGGCATCAGCTAACTTCTTACAAAGAGGGAAAGGAGAAAGTTATGGGGGTAGAGGAGAGGAAGAGAAACTCTCGATTTTAACTCATTTCAGTGCTTCAAGGCCCTGACTATCTTCTATAAATGTATTTCCTTCTCGCTAGAATGCTTTTTGTTTTGCTTTCTACCTGGAGAACTCCTCAGCCCAGATTTCAACTGAAATATTACTCAGAGATGACTGCCTCTGATTCTCAGCATAATTCCCACTTCTACCTCAAATTAATCAATTATTCCTCTTAATACTGTTATAATACTTTATATGTTTATAGTTATATATATATGATGATCTATTTTGCTATGTGCCTTCTACACTTAAATAACTGGTGTGTTCCCAGGATGGAACACAATCCTTTGCACACAGGCAACAAAGAGGTGTTCTTTCTTTCCTCGAATACTTTTGGGCACTTACTATGAGCAAAGCCTCATGGCTGTGCTGAGCCCTCCAAGGACATAAAAATATATAATGCCACATTCTTGCCTTTAAGGATCATACGATTTAGAGGGTTCAATTACATAAACCTTCCTAAAACAAAGCAAAAATTGAAGTTGCTAAAGAGGGAAAGATCAAGAACTTGAAGTAAAATGAAAGCTAGGATACTTTCTTTGAAGGATTTCAAGGACACTGATTCGCTAACTGCTCTTTGTCCTTAGGGTAAGCAAGTAGTTCTTTTGGAAAAAGGCAAGTAATGAGTCCTCAGCAGACACATCTCTGTATCTGAGCAACTTCTTCTCCCACAGGCTTCCTATACATCCAAACTATTTTTCTTATCTCCTTACATAGGTCCCTTTTTTTTCTCTCTCTCTCTTTTTTTGTAGAGCTGAAGTTCAAGCATGTTTAGTAGCAAATGTGGAAGTATTACAGAGAAATCTATGTGGCAATTAGAAGACGCTAATCACAATGACATCTAATCTTCATAGTGACAGACAACATAGGAGACAGTGTTAGCTTCCACTGTCTGAATCGGTTTCTTTCATACTTAAAACTACCAAATGGGAGTGTGCAACTACCAAACTAAGTTCTACATTGCAAACCTCCAAGTGCATGCTTATCACTATTTCCTCTAATTATCGATCTCTTTGTGAAACACTTGAAACATTTAAAAAGTAAGAATGTTTAATACTGACATAGAAAAATGTCTAAACACAAGTTCTGCTTAAGAACCATAGTGTAGGAATAACAGATGCATAAACAACTAAATAAAATTGCATGTTTAACAATACAGGGTTAATTTTCAAAACATAAGCCCCATATACTTTTTGCTAGATTTACAACTAAGCATTTCATTATTTGAGCTATAATAAGTTATACTGTATCTTTTATTCCCATTTCCACATGTTCATTGCTAATATACAGAAACACAGTTGAGTTTTATGGGTTGATCTTATATTCTATTTCCTTGCTGAACTAAACCATTGATTCTAAAACTTTTGAGATTTCTGAGAATTCTATGAAGATTATCATGTTATCTACAAACAGAGAAATTTTTATTTCTTCCTTTCTTTGATCTTTGCATATTATTTCCTTTTCTTGTCTTATTTTAAATTGAAGAATAGTTGATTTATAATGTTACATTAGTTTTAGATGTACAGCAGAGTGACTCAGTACCTTACAGCCTAAGCTTCTTTAAAAGTTATTACAAAATAATGGCTATAATTCCCTGGGCTACACAATATATCCTTGTTGCTTATCTATTTTATACACAGAAGTTTGTATCTCTTAATATCATACCTTTTACATGCCTCTCTCCTCTTCCCTCTCCCCACAGGTAAACTCCAGCTTGATTTCTATAACTGTGAGTCTGTTCCTGTTTTGTTATACAGACTCATTTGTATTATTTTTTTAGATTCCACATATAAGTGATGTCATACAGTATTTGTCTCTGTCTGACTATTTCACTAAACATACTACTCTCTAGGTGCAGAAGTCATTCTACATGTAAAACTGAACAATTAAGTAAATGGACAATCCCCTGGAGGAGGAAATGGCAACCCACTTCAGTGTTTTTGCCTCGAGAATTCCATGGACACAGGAGCCTGGCCGGCTTCGGGCTGTGGGGTTGCAAAGAGTCAGACACAACTGAGAAACTAAGCCCGCACACACATAGAACTAAATGGATGGTGGAGAGTGGGAGCTGGGTTTCCTATCATTGGAGTAGTAGTTCATATTTGAAACCCGGAGGTTTTGTATGTTAATGGTTTAAAGACATCAGTTAGAACTTAAGTTTAGTTTAATATAGCTATAGTTAAACATAGAAATATTTATAAGTATTTGTATACACGCAGGTTGGCATAAGCACATATGCTTCTTTGCTCTGCCACCTACTTGGGAGAGTCTAAAAGGAACGGCACTGAAGCTACCGCTGCAAGAGATTCCAGTGGGCAAACCTCAAAGGATGCAAGAAACAAAGGAGCACTGGATTATAATCCAAACTTTTAAAAGTCAGGATTTGTATTCATATAAATAAATGATTGAATAAATAAATTGATAAAAGACACAAATCTTTCTTGCAGATGAACTCAAAATAATATACATGGATACACTGCTTCAAGCAGGCAACTGTGTCTCCACTCTCTATGTCTGAGTTTTGCATACAGAAATTTCCCCAAATGAGAGTATGGGAATGGAGTAATAAAGGGTAATCTTACAGTAGAGATACCAAACACATCTCAGCCAAATGATCAAGGTCAAAACCACCAGCAATAAATCACGTAAGCAGTAGGTATTCTTGTGATAACATTTTACCTCGATGGTCCTCCTCTCAAACGGAGAAGGCAATGGCACTCCACTCCAGTACTCTTGCCTGAAAAACCCCATGGACGGAGGAGCCTGGTGGGCTGCAGTCATGGAGTCGCTAAAAGTCAGACAGGACAGAGCAACTTCACTTTCATGCACTGGAGAAGAAAATGGCAACCCACTCCAGTGTTCTTGCCTGGAGAATCCCAGGGACCGGGGAGCCTGGTGGGCTGCCGTCTATGGGGTCGCACAGAGTCGGACACAACTGAAGTGACTTAGCAGCAGCAGCAGCAGCTTCTTCTCAAAAACACAGCACTGGTGGATGTCTGAGAAAAACACGAAACAGACTCCAATAGAGGGGAATCCTACAAAACACTTCTCCAGAATTTCTCAAAACTGTCAAAGTCATCACAGGAAGTCTGAAAAAGTGTCACAGTGAAGAGGTGCCCCAAAAGACACAAAATCCAAATGTAATATGATATCCTAGAAAGGATACTAGAAAAGACGAAGACATCAGGTGAACAATAGGAATATCAGGGACTTTCCTGGTGGTCCAGTGGTTAAGAATCTGCCTTCCAATGCAGGGGATGTAAGTTTGATCCCTAGTTGGGGAGATAAGATCCCACATGCCATGGGCCCCACGTATTATAACTAGAGAGCCCTCTTGCCACAACTAACAAGTCTTCACACTCCAGGACCACAGCACAAGAATAATCTCTTATACCACAACTAGAGAAAAACCATGCACCACAGCAAAGACCCAGCCCAGCCAAAAATAAAAAACTTAAAAATGAAGAATAAGAACATCAGATTAAAATATGGATTTTAGTTAATAATAGGACAGCAGTAATGGTTAATCTATTGTGACAAATGTACCCTACTAATGTCAGATGGCAATATCAGGGAAACTAGGTGTGGGGGTATTGATATTCTCTGTACTACATTCAATTTTTCTATAAGTTAAAGAGTACTATAGAACAGAGAGTCCTCTTTAAAAAAAACTACTTATCAGAGAATCCTAATACGTACATCACCTTTCCTGTAGACCACGTTTTGTCAGAACTCTCCACCATGATCCATCAGTCTTGGGTGGCCTTACACAGCATGGCTCATACTTTCACTGAGCTAGACAAGGCTGTGGTCCATGTAATTAGTTTGGTTAGTTTTCTGTGATTATGGTTTGCAAGGAATGCACTCATCATACCAAACACCCTCTTCCAACAATACAAGAGAAGACTCTACACATGAATTTCAACAGATGGTCAATACCAAAATCAGATTGATTATATTCCTTGCAGCCAAAGATGGAGAAGCTCTATACAGTCAGCAAAAATAAGACCGGAAGTTGACTATGGCTCAGATCATGAACTCCTTATTGCCAAATTCAGACTTAAATTGAAGAAAGTTGGGAAAACCAACAGACCGTTTAGGTAGGACCTAAATCAAATCCCTTACGATTATACAGTGGAAGTGAAAAATAGATTCAAGGGATTAGATCTAACAGACAGAGCGCCTGAAGAACTATGGATGGAGGTTCGTGACATTGTATAAGAAGCAGTGATCAAGACCATCCCCAAGAAAAAGAAAGGCAAAATGGTTGTCTGAAGAGGTCTTACAAATAGCTGAGGAAAGAAGAGAAGCTAAAGGCAAAGGAGAAAAGGAAAGAGGTACCCAATTGAATGCAGAGCTCCAAAGAATAGCAAGGAGAGATAAGAAAGCTTTCCTCAGCGATCAATGTTTCAGAGGAAACAATAGAATGGGAAAGACTAGAGATCTCTTCAAGAAAATTAGAGATACCTAGGAAACATTTCATGCAAAGATGAGCACAATAAAGGACAGAAAAGGTATGGATCTAACAGAAGCAGAAGATATTAAGAAGAGATAGCAAGAATACACAGAAAAACTATACAAAAACAATCTTCATGACCCAGATAACCATGATGGTGTGATCACTCACCTAAAGCCAGACATCCTGAAATGCGAAGTGGGCCTTAGGAAGAATCACTATGAACAAAGCTAGTGGGGGTGATGGAATTCCAGTTGAGCTATTTCAAATCCTAAAAGATGATGCTGTGAAAGTGCTGCACAAATATGCCAGCAAATGTGGGAAACTCAGCAGTGACCACGGGACTGGAAAAGGTCAGTTTTCATTCTAATCCCAAAGAAAGGCAGTGCCAAAGAATGCTCAAACTACCGCACAATTGCCACACTAGCAAAGTAATGCTCAAAATTCTCCAAGCCAGGCTTCAACAGTACATGAACCGTGAACTTTCAGATATTCAAGCCGGATTTAGAAAAGGCAGAGGAACCAGAGATCAAATTATTAACATCCGCTAGATCATCGGATCCAGATGTTCCAGAAAAACATCTACTTTTGCTTTACTAAGTACGCCAAAGCCTTTGACTGTGTGGATCAGAAACTGTGGAAAATTCTTCAAGAGATGGGAATACCAGACCACCTGACCTGCCTCCTGAGAAATCTGTATGCAGGTCAAGAAGCAAGTTAGAACTGGACATGGAACAACAGACAGGTTTCAAATCGGGAAAGGAGTACATCAAGGCTGTATATTGTCACCCTGCTTATTTAACTTATATGCAGATTACATCATGAGAAATGCTGGGCTGGTTGAAGCACAAGTGGGAATCAAGATTGCTGGGAGAAATATCAATAACCTCAGATATGCAGATGACACCACCCTTGTGGTAGAAAGCGCAGAAGAACTAAAGAGCCTCTTGATGAAAGTGAAAGAGGAGAGTAAGAAAGTTGGCTTAAAACCCAACATTCAGAAAACTAAGATCATGGCATCTTAGTCCCATCACTTCATGGCAAATAAGTGGAGAAACAATTGAAACAGTGGCTGACCTTATTTTGGGGGGCTCCAAAATCACCACAATGGTGACTGCAGCCATGAAATTAAAAGATGCTGGCTCCCTGGAAGAAAAGCTATGACCAACCTAGACAGCATATTAAAAAGCAGAGACATTACTTTACTAACAAAGGTCTGTCTGGTCAAAGCTGTGGATTTTCCAGTAGTCAGGTATGCATGGGAGAGTTGGACCATAAAGAAAGCTGAGCAGTGAAGAATTGTTGCTTTTAAACTGTGGTGTTGGAGAAGACTCTTGAGAGTCTCTTGGACTGCAAAGATATCCAACCAGTCCATCCTAAAGGAAATCAACCCTGAATATTTATTGGAAGGGCTGATACTGAAGCTGAAACTCCAATATTTTTGGCCACCTGATGCAAAGAACCAACTCATTTCAAAAGACCCTGATGCTGGGAAAGATTGAAGGTGGGAGGAGAAGGGGATGACAGAGGATGACATGGTTGGATGGCATCACTGACACAATGGACATGAGTCTGAGTAAGCTCCACGAGTTGGTAATGGACGGGAAGCCTGGCATGCTGCAGCCCATGGGGTCACGGAGTTGGACATGACTGAGCGACTGAACTGAACTGAACATTACCTTTCTGTTGGTGTCTGCTCATTTCTTTTCCCCAATCAAATTACTATCAGCATTCTTGGTATGAGAGCTAATTGTTTTAAATTTAAACCTGGAAACGTGGGGGCACTGCCTGAATGTCCCCTTAGATCCCTTGATTTAGCGGGAACCCTCTTGCACTGCTCCACTGGGAATCCAGCACCGCCACCTCAGTACTGCCGGCTGCAGGCGGCACTCTAGTCTTCCCATGTGGGCTCTGTTAATAATCAGGGAAAGGGGCTTCTTTACTCTGCTGAGTAAGTTTAGGAGTTCCGGGGTCCCACAGTGACAGTCATGGGGTGGGTGTTCTAGCTACTGCACGCTGGTTGTTAGACTCTTAACTCTCCACTAGAATTCTTCTGATGTCAAGTCATGGGGGAAAGGAAGAAGCAACTCATCACCACCCACTGGGGACAGAAGTCTCCATTGACATGGAGGTGGGGAGAAAGAGAAGTGGAAGGGGTGGGATGGTTAGCAGGGATCATCATTGCCCAGCAAGGACAAAAATCCAGGCTCCCTACTTACCGCTAATCCATTATCACCCCGGCAGAATGGAGGTAGGGATGGAGTGCCTTATTATAGCTTAACAGTGGTGGCTTTCTAGGTTCCCTATGAGGAATATTCAGGGCACTTCTGGACTAGAATATGGAAGAAAAATATTATTCTATCTGAAATTCATAGCGTATATAAAACCATGTCATATTTGACTTAGATTTGAAGTCTTTCAATGTTTGTGGGTAGAAAAAAATTGAGCTCTTCCTTCCTAAATAAAATGAAAGGTGACTCCAAGTGACTGGGGGAGGCTGCAAGATGGGGAGGGGATTGGCTTTCCAGTGTTTGGCTGGAAACTTGCTAGCTCTACCTGGATATACAGGAAGAGAACTGGAGTGAGCTGGCACACAGACAGTAGGCAGTTTGGGAGGAACACGGGAGTTTCCCATAAGTCAAATGGTAGCTGAGTTTTAGTCCCCTGGTTCATTTAGAACTCCCAACTCAAGATCAGGGAAAAACCTGCAATGTAATAACTTAAACATGCATTCCTATGGGACTTCCCTGGTGGTCCCAGGGTTAAGACTCTGCACTTCCAATGCAGGGGACTCGGGTTTCATCCCTGACAGGGAGCTAAGATCTCACATGCTGCAGGCTACCTAAGCCTGCATGCCACCTAAGCCCGCATGCCACAGTGAAAGATCCTGCATTCCCTAACTAAGATCTGATGCAACCAAAAATAAAATAAATATTAAAAAATAAACCCACAAAAAACCAAACATGCATCCCATGAGCGAGGCAGAGTTTACAAGTCTGCCATTTGGAGGAGGTGAAAAGTCAGTCAGCACTGGCAAAAACAACAGGAGTGATCCATAATGAGAGCATAAAATCTTGTCTTGTTAGTTAAGGAGAAATTTCACTTATGCCTCCCCCACCTTCCAACTGTAGCTTCCCGGATGAACTGGACTCCTACAGGTCTCAGAGTTAGAAATCTTCTTCCTCTCTTGCTCCCTGGTCAGCATCTTGGCTCAATCTTGCATGGGCAGCATGACTGGTGGCGGAGGGATGGGGGATTATGCAGAGTATGATGAGGAAATGAATTTTAAATTGAGTTGGACTCTGAAGCTTTAAAATGGACCAAATTTTAATAACTGCCAGTGAATGGGTTTGGGTTTTCAAGCTGTAACACGATCCACATTTTAATAACTGCCAGTGAATGGAAAGCTGTGGAATTCACATGGTATCATTAATGGATTGCAAAGTGAAATTCAACAAAGTAGTGATGGAAGAAAATAAAGTTCTTTCACATTTCTACCCCACCAAGTTGAGACTTCTTGACAAACTGTTTACTGAATAGAAGATATGTAGGACATGAACTGTTTTTCTTCTTTATCATCAGATTTGTGACCATATGACTGTTGACTGTGATAAAAGGGGTGTATGATATACCTAATGCCATTGACTAATACAGAAAAAAAAGTTATCTTTCATTTTCAGTGAAGGCCATTGAACATAATGCTTCTACTTTCTGTCTTCCTGTTTACAAAGCAGACTAGGATACAATCCCCAGATTTTACTGCTATTCTCCCTGACATTTCTCTTACCTGCTTTTCTTCCCCATTAGCCTGCCTTTGAGAGAGAGCGTAGGCACTGATAGTAGATCAACTTAATAGTGGGGACATCTGGTGCAGCCTGACAGACAGATTGCCTGCCTACTTAGACCCTCTGCGTGTGTTAAAAAAAAAAATCACAAGAACTTGGGTCTTTCCAAAGTGGAGCTGACCTGATCAATGTCACCTCCTTCCTGGGGGGAAAAAAACAGAAACAAACAAACAAACAAAACTCAAAATTGACAACTGTACAACATTAGAGATGAAACAAGAAGAAATTAAGAGTTGATGAGACTTGGTTGCCATTTGATTTGTGAAAAAGAATATTTTTAATCTTAAATTTCACATTTGAAGTAATTTTAAAAATTTTAAATGTTGCAAAAAATAGAGTAAAAATAGTAAAAAAGAACACCTGTATGTGTTTTACTTATATTTACCTATCATTAGTATTTTACCACATCCACTATGTGTGTATGTTTCTCTATTATTTTTTTTTCCTGAGCCATGTGAAAATAAGCTGTATACATCACGGCCCCTTTATGCCTAATACTTCAGTGAGTATTTCCCAAGAATGGAAGTATTTTCTTGCACACCACTAGTAGAGTTGATAAATTCATAAATGTATATTGACAAAGTACTTTTTTCTAAACTATCACACACTATAACAAATTTATCTGTTGATTTAATAACATCCTTTACAGCATTTTCCAAAGAACAAAGTCCTCTGAAATTTAAACTTAGTAAGGAATACATCATCTGAGCAAGCATATATAAGAAACTGTACTGAATATATTCATAATGTCCCACTGTGCCAGAAGAAATTGGATGAAATTGGAAAAAGATGCTCTGCTACTTAGGTCTTTTCATGAAACCGATATAGTTATGTAAGAAGAAGACCAAAAAAATCAAAGGAAGAGGAATATGACCTTAGGAAACTTCCTGGTCTAATCCATCTTCTAAAAGATGTTCATAAGGTAACTACAGGAGTTTGGTTGTAATTATTCACTCAATATGTTCAGCTGGAACCTAAATTGGAGTTCATTACCAAAAGACTGTATTTCTGGTCTGTGAATCCAGCTGCCTCGACGACTGATAATCAGGGAAATGCAAATCAAAACCGCAGTGAGATATCATTTCACACTTGTCAGAATGGGTATCATCAAAAAGACAACAAATGAGAAATGCTGTTGAGTACGCGGAGGAAAGGGAGCACTACTGCACTGTTGGTGGGAAAGGAGGTGGGTGCAGCCATTATGGAAAACAGAGCAGGTTTCTCAAAAATTTAAAAATTTAAAAACAGAACTATCACACGATTCAGCAATTCCACTCCTGGGCATATATTCAAATAATAATTTGAAAGGATACAAGCACCCCAATATGTATAGCAGTCCTATCTACAATAGCCAAGATATGGAACTAACCTGTGTCCACTAACAGATGAATGGATAAAGAAGACAGGGCATGGAATATTACTCAGTCATAACACAGAATGAAATTTTACCATCTGCAACAACATAGGTGAATCTGGAACCTATTATGCTTAATGAAGACAGAGAAAGACAAATACTGTATGTTTTCACTTACATGTGGGCTCTAAAAATTAAAGCAAAGGAATGAATACTACAAAACAGAAACAGGTTCATAGATACACAGAACAAACTAGTAACTACCAGTAGGGAGATGGTTGGGGAAGGGAATGAAGAGGTACACTTCAAATAAGATGCAAGGATATAATGTATAACATGGACAATATAGCCAATATTTTATAATACCTTTACACTGAATATAATCTATAAGAATATCACAACACTATGTTATACACCTGAAAGTAATACAACATTGTAAATCACTGTACTTCAACAAAAAAGAAAAAAAAAAAAGGACAGCCAATCCAAATGATCTTTTAATTAGTTCATCTAATCGTGTCCTTCCTAGCTTTTTCAAAAGAACACGCAGCTTGGGGCAGACTTGATCCATATGCTAGATTGTGCTACCCACACATCGCAGGGTAGGGGCTGCATCTCAAGTGTGCAGAGCCGAAATGATAAAACTAGCTACATGTTCTGCTCATAGGTGTCCAGGCCTCTTTCCAAGGCAACTCACAGCTCCTCCCATCAATGAGTAGAGACTAGTTTTTATTCTTTAACTCTGGTTGACCATATGTGACTTTCTTTTTGCCTATGGGTCAAGAACAGATGTGATTCAGACAAAGACTTGAAAATTGCTAGAATACGGGGTCACTCACTTTTTTCTCCTCTTTAGAACCCTGAAACCACCATGTTTTAGTTTCCTGGGGCCTCCATAACAAAGTATCACAAATGGGTAGCCTGCAACAAGAGACATTTATCTACTCACACTTCTGGAGGCTAGAAGTCTGAGATCACAGTGTCATGGGGGTTGGTTCCTTCTGAGAGTTATAAAGAAAAATCTACTCCATGCTTTCCCCCTGAACTTCTGGGGTCTCCCAGGAATCTCTGACTTAGGCTGGCATGTAGCTGCATCACTGCTGGCTCCCCACCAACTCAACATGGCCTTCTCCTCTGTGTGTGTATCTGTTTGTCCTCTCCCCCTTCTTAAAAGGACAGCTCGCATAATTGAGCTGAAGACAATTGTTGTTTTAAGCCACTACGTTTTGAGGTGTGTGTTCATAGGAAAAGCTGATGGGGCTCTCTTCATTACCTCTGGAGCAGGTTTGCTATCAAATCAACTTAAACCAATAGACAGAACACTACTGCAGTGTGATTCCCTCTGTGATTTCTCAGATAGAGAAGTGAACGTAATAAAAGCTGGTGCTGAAGATACTGCACTGTTGGTAATTAACCCTGCAGAAGAGTCACTCACAAAGGCGAAAAGGTAGGTGGAGGGCAACACCAGCTTGTGTCAGCCACTCAGTCATGTCTGACGCTGTGACCCCATGGACTGTGTAGCCCACCAGGCTCCTCTATTCATGGGATTCTCTAGGAAAGAATACTGGGGAATACATTCCCTTCTCCAAGGTATCTTCATGACCCGGGAATTGAACCCAGATTTCCCTCATTGCAGGCAGATTCTTTACCACCTGAGCCACTAGGGAAGCCCTGAAGATACCGTAATATTGATAATTAACCCTTCAGAAGAATCACAAACAAAGGCAAAAGTCAGATGGAGGGTGACACCTGAGATTATTATGTATCTTTGAACATGAATCTAGATTGACATATGGAATACATAGTCCTTGAATTTAGTTTCATGGAAGCTCCTGATTCCACAGTGTTCCTGGAGAGAGAATCATTACTTGGTCTCTGCCTCAAAACTCCTCAAAGATCAGAATTATTATGGTACTAGAGGTTGAGTCAAGGTTGCAACTTACATCTATTCAGTTTTTAATTCAAACTCTGGGCTTCTGAATATTGAGAAGGAGAAAGTATGAGAAAATGTATATGGGAGTAATTGTAATGGTCATTCATTTTATGGAACAAGGTTTAGAGGAGATTTTTCCTAAAATATTTCCAAAAGCAGACACTTTTGCTTAGTTCACAATTTTCTTGAAAAGACTATTATTACGGCTATGGATTAAAAAAGAAACCTGTCACTTTTATTTTGAACAACAATTTATTTTTATTCTCCTTAAAATGTTTAAAGGGTATGTTTAAAAGGTGATAAACATGCAGAGAACTAAAGAGAATCTCAACAATAAATGTCATTGTTCAAAATGTAATTTACAGCTAGCAGTAGGAATGATGTGGTATTCCCAACATGTCTCTTTATCCTTTTTCTACTCCCTGGAGTGTTTCCTGAGTGCTATCATTATATAGCCTGCAGTATTTCAGCTCACATCTTCAAAATGGAAACAGATTTTTAAAGATATGCGACTTTCCTGAAAATAAGTTCTAGATTTAATAGACTTTTGACATAATGTATTATATCTTTAAGAAGTCAGAAGAGCTGGAGAAGAATAAAATTGAAAAACTATATATATTTTTATTCTTCTGGATTATAATGGCTCCCAATGCACAGAACAAGGAATAATGAAAGAGAGAGAGAGAAGGGGAAAAAAAAAAAAGGAAATTTAAATGGTGGAGCAAAGCCATTAGGAGGCTATCCATCTGTCTGGATGGTTCAGAGGCATCCTTGACAGGTGGCAGATACATGGAATGATGACCTCGGGAGGGCGCCTCCCAGAACTGTGAATAAATGAAACTGAGTAAAAGCAGAGTTAATAGAGTAATTAATTCCTCCTCTGATCATGTCTTGGTTTGTCTCCCTAGATATTTAAAATAATTATATTAAAAGAAAGAGCAAGAAGTTTTTAGAACGATTATCTCTGTATTTTGATTGGCTGTTCCTCAGTCTAAGAAGGAAAAAGACCCTTGTTCTTGAATGTGATTGAGAGATGCTATTAGGGCAATTAATTCATTGCTCTAATTGTTTCTTGTTCGTTCACACAAATGTGGGAAGAAAAGAGTACAAAAGATGACTTCAGTCAATTTTTTTTTGAAAGACATTTTCTAAAAAAACTTTTGAAAGCCAACTGCAAAAGGGAAAAGTCCATGAATTTCTATAGTTTGATTTAAATGATAAAATAGAAAGAAAAAGATAATTCTTCCAGTAGATCCTGCAGCTCCTGATGGATACTTATATTTGATGTTTTTCAACATGTTTAAATTAAGGCTAACAAAATGTTCATCTTGAATTTGAGCCTCACTTTTCCATACACAATGGGGAAACACAGGATTGTACTTCAGAAGTACAGACATTGCTATTATAAAAGCAAAAGTGATTTAAGCTGTTACCAAAACCAGCAAGGAAGCCAGACCCTGCTCTTTAGGTCTAGGGAGTCTGTACAGTCATCAACCAAAGTGAAGATCTGCAAAATGCATGATAAGCTATATATGCAGTGCTAGCAATCATCTGTGGAAAAGATGGGATTTTAAGTCCCCATTAGAGGGTTAGTATGGGAAGATCGCATGAAGAAGGGAATGGCAACCCACTCCAGTATTCTTGCCTGGAGAATTCCATGGGCAGAGGAACCTTGTGGGCTGCAGTCCATGGGACCGTGAGAAGTTGGACATGACCAAAGCAACTGGACACAGACATAGCAGCAAAAAGATGATCTTAGGAAAAATTGAATTCACTTGGAAAAAAGAGTCCTTCCTTTCTTTAGCAGAGGAAGGACAGAGTGCTTCTGAAACAGCTCTTAGACTTAAAGGTATGTGCTGCAGAACTATTGGTAAATTCATCCAAAACCACTCAGTGGAGAGTTTAGCTCCAGTGTAATATGAAATCTTTGAATAATGCTGAAGCTAAAGACCAACCATTCAGTCCAGCAGCTGTTATTGTAACTCTGCGTAACCTAGTTGCCACTATTCCAACTCTTGCTTGTTATTTATTTATGGCTGCATACTGGCTTTCTCTAGTTGAGGTGAGCATGGGCTTCTCATTGTGTTTTTTCTAGTGCTGCAGAGTATGGTCTCTGGGGTGCATGGGCTTAGTTTCCCTGTGGCATGTGGAATCTTCCCTGACCAGGGACTGAACCTATGTCCCCTGCATTGGCAAGTGGATTCCTAACCACTGGACCACCAAGGAAGTCTCCTGCCTCTTTTACACTTTTCAAGATTAGAGCTGGCTGTAAGAGGGAAAACTTGGTATATCTAAGCAAAATCTATACGATTTTAAAAAAGACACTATGATGTCTTTCTATACAGTAGCATACATTAGAGACAGCATCTGATAACCGCTTCCGCAGACCCAAGGAGTGCTCATAGACCCAGGACCAAGAATGTGGAACCCAGAGCAAAAATGCCAGAAAAGATGACCTCTCGGGGAAATAAGGAATGGAAATATTAACAGATAATATATTACATCCCTTTTGTTTGCTTCTTCAGATGGACTCTTTCCATATACCCTTCTGCATCTATCTCAGAGGTAGAGGTATAACAATTTATAGCTGCAGCATTGGGATTCTGCATTCTCTGGATCCTGGTTGCATTTAGCCAGTTGGTGAGCCCCCAGTAAACATGAAGAAGAAAGAAGACTATGGAGTTAGGTATTCCTCTGGCTCCTTCCAGGAAACACAGCTAGGGCTAGCTGTGTCCTAGGACAAAACTCACTCTGTTTCTGAAGACAGTCTCCTCTGCACAGTCCTCTAGTTCTAGAATCCAATACCCACTCCATTCACTCAGGACTTGGTAGGAGCATCAAATTTTTCCAAGATCAGCGCACTCTCCTTTTTTTTTAAGAAAAAAATTCTTTGGCAATTCATTTATAAGTTAATATTTCTCAAATTGTTCTAATTTGAGCACGGTTTTTGTTTCCTGTCTGCATTCTGACTGATGCAGGAAACATATATACAGGAAAAGTCTTCATCTTTGAATATATCACTCAAGGCTTCACACAGATAATCATGGAGCACACATTATGTACATTTCCGACTTGCTGCTCTTTTTGTCTTGTCTGAGAGAGGAGATCTATGGTTTTCATGGTTTATGCTAAAATGAAAAAAATAAACCGATGTCTCTCATTAGTGCTTGAGTTTATTCTATGAAAAGAAAAATGGCAGGTGGATATTTAAACCTTTAGATAGTCTTCCTCTAGCTTATTGATGCACATTTGCAAATACTGCTCCGTCCTTTTCTGTGAGGCTTCCAAAAACCTCTGCAGTGGAGTCGCTCATTATTGTAGGAAAGCTGGATGCACAAGGAAAAGAACCACTGCAGCCCAGGACATCTGGATCCTGACTCTGTCTGCACAATAGAACAGACAGTGTTTTTCTGAACTCTGAACAGTGGGCATGTAAGGATACTGTCAACTGCAGAGCTAAGCAGTTTGGACTGAAAACAACATAAATCAGCTCTGACAGTGCATCCCCTTGGCCAAGTTCACTCATTCATCCAAATTAGAAAACAGAAGCTTAGAAGTACGCGGCTCGCTATTGAAGGAGGGAAAACATGTTTGGGGAAGTGACTTGTGGTAACATGCTAGACGGGCAATAAGATGGTGCAGGACTCAGCTGAGCAATTAGCACAGTCCCTAGTACTCTTTAGATATACGATCCAATTGTTTCTCTTTTTGTCTTAATTCATATATTCGTTTTCTGAAATGACACTTAGGAGAAACGAAAAACTGATGTGGGCTGATAGGGATGACAGTAGAATCAGGAAGGTTGATAGGTCTGACAGTAGGGAGAGAAGGTAGGGAATATTAAATCATCTAGCACACAGTCTGGGGATGGATATTTGATAATGTGTTTCAGGAATGTTTCAATTTCAATAGTCCTGGGTTCAGCCAGCATTCTACCAATAGAACAAGGAAAGATGGTGTTTGACAAGTCCGCCCTCTCAGCCTGCTGACGTTCTCTTCCATAGATGAACACTGAAAGGGAAACACATTCAGTTTCCTATGCTGTCAGGATTTTAAAAACAGTCACTACTATTTGACTGTAGAGTTTCATAGATGACTGAACCTACAGAGAATGGATTATTGTAGTAAAGGTTTTCAGATTCCATATGTGGAATATGATAGCGCTTAGACAACTCTCTTTACTGCATTGGCATCAAACTCCCATCCCTTCTCAGTGATATTCCTTAGATCTTGCCTGGAAAATGACCACCATTTTCTTACCTTCTCAACCCCCTCATATTCTTCCCACTAGGTTCTAGAATTATCGTTTTAAACTGCAAGCTAGGTTGTCCTATTCCTTTGGCTTCTGACTGCTCCCAGGACTAAGTCTAATTGTTTGCTGTAGAATTCGAGGTGCTTCCTGCTCTGACTCCATCTCATTTTTAGCGGCAGCTGGAAGTCAGAAGAATCAGCATGATTTCTTGCTGCTGGCAATGAACAATGTGACCTTTGATAAATTCCTTCTCCTACCTATTGATTAAAAAGAAAACCAAAGGAAGGGAGGAGGAAGGCAGGGAGGGAAGGACAAAATGAGGATGGAAGGGGGGAAGGAAGGGAGGGAAAAAACTAAACCAGTTACCTCTAAGTCTTTTCCCAGTTAACACTATGAATCTGTCCCTGCACTGTCCTATTTTAATCTCTTAATTCCTAACTCCGTGTTTTTCTATCATTTTTCCCTCAACCTGGAACACAGCATCCACATTATGCACCCACTAAACTTCTACACATATTCTGAAGCTCAGTTCAAAGGCCACCTTCCTAACGAAGTCTTAAGTGCCCAGATAAACATAACTTCCCTTCATCTGCATTTTAAGAAAACGTTAGCAATTTTTCTAGAATTTATACTACAGCTAATGATTTCCCAGTCAGCTTTTCTCTGGTAGTCTTTGCCTACACCATTTTGTCTAGAGCAGCATTCCTCAAACTTTATCCTACCAGGGCGCAGTTTCATGGAAGACAATTCCCCCACAGACTGAGGCTGGGGGGGTGTGGGTATATGGTTTCGGTTTTACCTGCTGCTCACCTGTTGTGCAGCCAGGTTCCTAACAGGCCATGGGCCAGTACTGGTCCTTGGTCCAGGGGGTGGGGACCCTTGGTCTAGAACATATCCTGACAAATAGTTGTATCAATAGAATGAGTGAAATGGTATCTCCATCAGGAAGTAGAAGGGTGAGTACCTGATGATGACATTTTTGTTACCGTCATCCACAGGACATGCACACAAAGACACAGAGCTTTCTCCTGCTGCCAGATGAGCCAATTCCAACCCAGTCTGAGAAGCAAACTGGAACAAATGGTCTATAGCACTCTGGACCCTTTTAAAAGTCATCACAAATGTTATGGAAAAATCTGAATGTACTTTTGGCCAACCAATACATTAAACATTAGAATCCCGAGGTGGGGAACCCTTCAGGTAAGGAATTCGGGGCTGATCTGGTTTCATGCATTGATTAAGCAGAAGTAGAACCTGTGACCAGGAAAAACAGGTCCTAGTGATGGCAGTGCAGGATCTGATGCCCAGTTCCTGACTTTCTAAGATCTTGCTCCTTATACTGCTGTACCCCCACACTGGCTTCCATCTTATCAAGAAACCCCTTCTTCTAGTATGTCTCGGCAGAGATGGAGCTTGTCACAATTCCTGAACCACTGACCTAGCAGCAGCCTACCCTGTATGGCTCAGATGGTAAAGCGTCTGCCTGCAATACGGGAAACTCGGGTTTGATTCCTGGGTGGGGAAGATCCCCTGGAGAAGGAAATAGCAACCCACTCCAGTACCCTTGCCTGGAAAATCCCATGGACGGAGAAGCCTGGTAGGCTACAGTCCATGGGATCGCAAAGAGTCAGACACAACTGAGCAACTTCACCCTGTAAACTCCGCACAATCATTTTGTTCTCTGAATCACCCCATACTGCACCACTAGGAACTTCTTAGAGTTACTACGAATAGCTCCTTTAAGAGACTATTGATAATCCATCCCAAGCGTCAGGCAGGGAAGAAAACTTGTAATGGACCACAGTGTTCTTTAAGTATCTCAAAACTTTATTTCTTACCCCATTATATCAGACTGCAACTACTTAATATTTTAATGATACTTTAAGTAGAAAAACTACTCTGACTCTCCTCACAGTTCAAGAGGGTAAACATGCTCTAAAATGTATGACCATCTCATATGGTTTTCTTTGTAGATTTCTTTTAGTTCTTAGCCTTGATACCCTGCCATACTGCCTAATTTTATACTACAATGTGCGAATAGTCCTACCACGTTTAAGGGAACTCCATCCCTTCCACAGAGACAACAATCCCTATCTTTCTCTCTCAACTCAGCTCATGGGCAGGACTTGATTCATCACTGTATTTCCCAAAGCCTGAATTATTCTAGGTGGAGAATATCACAAATTCAGTTTCCTCAGAAGATAAGAAGTATATAAATTTTTATGGAGAAACTGGCTTTAAAGTATCTGTAGGCATGTATGTAAAAAAACTGCTAGTTATCTATGAATAACTACTTTCCATTTCTGTCTTGCTAACAAGAATGCCAATAGTATTTGATAAGAATATATGCTCACCTTCAAAAAGACAACAAACAAAAAATTTGATAGGCATCACCATGTGACTTGAGCAGAAGGTGAGTGGCCTGGACAGGCAAGGAGGCTATTTTTTGTGCAGATATATATTGACAGGTTTGGCTGGCATTCTTTCTTCCAGCCTGGAAGGCAGACACAACGCCTGGAAGCTCTGCAGCCATTCTGTGTCCAAAGACGAAGGATGGCAGAGCAGAATGGCAAAAGGAGTATTCTGGAAGCCACAGCACTAATCCTGGACTGCCTGCCTTTGGATGCTTTGCAATCTGAGAAAACAAATAAATGGTTGAGTCATATGTGTTTGGTTTCTTCTCCATGTGGCTGAATCATAAAGATGAAGCACTGAACAAGAGGTGGAAGAATCAAGATGCTCATTCATTAAGTCTGCTAGCAGCACAGTCTCTGGTTGACCTCTATGAAACTATTAAGGGGAGAAAGTAGAAGAGTTTCCCCCACATAGACTTTAAAATATGAAGTGAAATACTTTCCAGTAAAATTGTTCCAGACATAGGGTGATTAATATAAATTCCTTTCTGATTGTCCCAACAGCCTTATGAGATACATATTTCACTTCCATTTTGCAGGTGTGGAGGTGAAGATTTAGAGCACATAATTGTTTTATTTAAATTTTACTCAGTTCTACAAGTCATGGAACTTGGATCCAAAGTCAGCTCTGTTGGCGAAAAATCACACTTCTCAGTGTACCCTTAAAGTAACTTGAAAAACTTATCATGGACACAGAAAAATGAAAACGGACCCAGCTTTTGCAACAAGGGACATGGAATGCTCTGAGAGTATGATCTCTGAGTTTTTGCTACCAATGATGTAACGGTGCAAAACTATAGAAACTGACACTGAGTAGCTATTGATTTTTTGGCTAAAGATTTAATCATAGGCAGATTCTTCCTCTCCCCTCATGCAACAACAGAATGGGAAGCCATTCCTAGTACCTTACAGGAACAAGATTCCCTAAAGAAATACTTGTACTTTAAAGGTACATATTGTGGTTGAACAAGGCATTTAGAAGCTAAAGATATCTGTAAGTGACCATGGGAATAGGACAGCATAAGAGCAGATACTGATTACTCAGCACCAACAGGAAGAGGATAAACAGAGCATGGATCACTCAGAAGAGTACCAGGGGAACTTGGACAAACCAGGAAAATTTATACTAGTTATCTAGCCTGTTTTCTTACTTAGGACTAATGAAATGTTTCCATTAGTTGAAAATTCATAGCACATCTTACAGACATATTTTTTTAACTTTTATTATATTTTTTTTCTTACAGACATTTTAATTACATGCAATTATGCTTGAGTAAACTGTCTAGGAAATTTTACATTGTTTTCATTGCAAAGTCATGTGCCTAGTACCATTTATCTCATCTCTGTGTTATTTCATTAAATTTCTCAAGTGCTAAATTCCTTCAGATATTGGTGTAATGACACATGGACTGAGAGGACTCTATTTTAAGATTTACATCAATATTCAGCTGTACTGGTGAGAAAGTTATGGAAGCAAAGCCTTTTTCTTTAACCAGGCTTGTTCTAGGCTAAGTACAACATATGCTATTTTTTTTCCCTTATTTTTTTTTTCCATTTATTTTTATTAGTTGGAGGCTAATTACTTTACAATATTGTAGTGGTTTTTGCCATACATTGACATGAATGAGCCATGGATTTACATGTGTTCCTCATCCTGAATCCCGCTCCCACCTCCCTCCCCATCCCATCCCTCTGGGTCTTCCCAGTGTACCAGCCCTAAGTACTTTTCTCATGCATCCAACCTGGGCTGGTGATCTGTTTCACCCTTGATCGTATACTTGTTTCAATGCTGTTCTCTCAGAACATCCCACCCTCGCCTTCTCCCACAGAGTCCAAAAGTCTGTTCTGTACATCTGTGTCTCTTTTTCTGTTTTGCATATAGGGTTATGGTTACTATCTTTTTAAATTCCATATATATATGTTAGTATACTGTATTGGTCTTTGTTTTTCTGGCTTACTTCACCCTGTACAATGGGATCCAGTTTCATCCATCTCATTAGAACTGATTCAAATGAATTCTTTTTAATGGCTGAGTAATATTCCATTGTGCATATATACCATAGCTTCCTTATCCATTCATCTGCTGATGGGCATCTAGGTTGCTTCCATGTCCTGGCTATTATAAACAGTGCTGCAATGAACATTGGGGTGCATGTGTCTCTTTCAGATATGGCTTCCTTGGTGTGTATGCCCAGGAGTGGGATTGCTGGGTCATATGGCAGTTCTATTTCCAGTTTTTTAAGGAATCTCCACACTGTTCTCCATAGTGGCTGTACTAGTTTGCATTCCCACCAACAGTGTAAGAGGGTTCCCTTTTCTCCACACCCTCTCCAGCATTTATTCCTTGTAGACTTTTAGATAGCTGCCATTCTGATTGGCATGTACTGGTACCTCATTGAGGTTTTGATTTGCATTTCTCTGATAATGAGTGATGTTGAGCATCTTTTCATGTGTTTGTTAACCATCTGTATGTCTTCTTTGGAGAAATGTCTGTTTAGATCTTTGGCCCATTTTTTGATTGGGTCATTTATTTTTCTGGAATTGAGCTTCAGGAGTTGCTTGTATATTTTTGAGATTAATCCTTTGTCTGTTTCTTCATTTGCTATTATTTTCTCCCATTCTGAAGGCTGTCTTTTCACCTTGCTTATAGTTTCCTTTGTTGTACAAAAGCTTTTAAGTTTCATTAGGTCCCATTTGTTTATTTTTGCTTTTATTTCCAATATTCTGGGAGGTGGGTCATAGAGGATCTTGCTGTGATTTATGTTGGAGAGTGTTCTGCCTGTGTTTTCCTCTAGGAGTTTTATAGTTTCTGGTCTTACATTTAGATCTTTAATCCATTTTGAGTTTTTTTTTTTTTTCTTTTTTTTTTTAATTATTATTATTATTTTTTTCCAGTGGGTTTTGTCATACATTGATATGAATCAGCCATGGATTTACATGTATTCCCAATCCCGATCCCCCCTCCCACCTCCCTCTCCACCCGATTCCTCTGGGTCTTCCCAGTGCACCAGGCCAGAGCACTTGTCTCATGCATCCCACCTGGGCTGGTGATCTGTTTCACCATAGATAGTATACATGCTGTTCTTTTGAAATATCCCACCCTCACCTTTTCCCACAAAGTTCAAAAGTCTGTTCTGTATTTCTGTGTCTCTTTTTCTGTTTTGCATATAGGGTTATCGTTATTACCTTTCTAAATTCCATATATATGTGATAGTATGCTGTAATGTTCTTTATCTTTCTGGCTTACTTCACTCTGTATAACGGGCTCCAGCTTCATCCATCTCATTAGGACTGGTTCAAATGAATTCTTCTTAATGGCTGAGTAATATTCCATGGTGTATATGTACCACAGCTTCCTTATTCATTCATCTGCTGATGGGCATCTAGGTTGCTTCCATGTCCTGGCTATTATAAACAGTGCTGCGATGAACATTGGGGTGCACGTGTCTCTTTCAGATCTGGTTTCCTCAGTGTGTATGCCCAGAAGTGGGATTGCTGGGTCATATGGCAGTTCTATTTCCAGTTTTTTAAGGAATCTCCACACTGTTTTCCATAGCGGCTGTACTAGTTTGCATTCCCACCAACAGTGTAAGAGAGTTCCCTTTTCTTCACACCCTCTCCAGCATTTATTGCTTGTAGACTTTTGGATAGCAGCCATCCTGACTGGCGTGTAATGGTACCTCATTGTGGTTTTGATTTGCATTTCTCTAATAATGAGTGATGTTGAGCATCTTTTCATGTGTGTGTTAGCCATCTGTATGTCTTCTTTGGAGAAATGTCTGTTTAGTTCTTTGGCCCATTTTTTGATTGGGTCATTTATTTTTCTGGAATTGAGCTGCAGGAGTTGCTTGTATATTTTTGAGATTAATCCTTTGTTTCTTCATTTGCTATTATTTTCTCCCAATCTGAGGGCTGTCTTTTCACCTTACTTATAGTTTCCTTTGTAGTGCAAAAGCTTTTAAGTTTCATTAGGTCCCATTTGTTTAGTTTTGCTTTTATTTCCAATATTCTGGGAGGTGGGTCATAGAGGATCTTGCTGTGGTTTATGTCGGAGAGTGTTTTGCCTATGTTCTCCTCTAGGAGTTTTATAGTTTCTGGTCTTACATTTAGATCTTTAATCCATTTTGAGTTTATTTTTGTGTATGGTGTTAGAGAGTGTTCTAGTTTCATTCTTTTACAAGTGGTTGACCAGTTTTCCCAGCACCACTTGTTAAAGAGGTTGTCTTTTTTCCATTGTATATTCTTGCCTCCTTTGTCGAAGATAAGGTGTCCACAGGTATGTGGATTTATCTCTGGGCTTTCTATTCTGTTCCATTGATCTATATTTCTGTCTTTGTGCCAGTACCATACTGTCTTGATGACTGCGGCTTTGTAGTAGAGTCTGAAGTCAGGCAGGTTGATTCCTTCAGTTCCATTCTTCTTTCTCAAGATTGCTTTGGCTATTTGAGGTTTTTTGTATTTTCATGCAAATTGTGAAATTATTTGTTCTAGTTCTGTGAAGAATACCGTTGGTAGCTTGACAGGGATTGCATTGAATCTATAGACTGCTTTGGGTAGTATACTCATTTTCACAATATTGATTCTTCCAATCCATGAACGCAGTATATTTCTCCATCTATTTGTGTCCTCTTTGATTTCTTTCATCAGTGTTTTATAGTTTTCTATGTATAGGTCTTTTGTTTCTTTAGTTAGATACACTTCTAAGTATTTGGCATATGCTATTTTGATGTAATAACACACAGCGTATACAGCAAGATAGGAATGTATTATTGTGTCATTTATAATCTCTCAGTAAATATAAAACAAAACTGAGCTTTCTTCCAATTTGCAGCACAAACTATGCTCAAGAGTCCAAGCCACTCATTTTTCATCCTTTACTCTCTTTTAAAAATCTGACTGCTCCTGTTTCTCAGTGTCTGTGCCGATACCCTCTTCCCCTGGGACACCGAATGCTTGTTACCTGTCACCCCAGGAGCTCCAGATCGCTGGACTAGGAAGAGCTACTTGAAACAGGACACAATCAGACTCTCTGCAGTCAGTCCCAGGTGATTCTCAAAGTGAGCACACAGAGATCTGGAAACAGGCTCGGACACAGGTTTCTGAAAATGTTTGCAGATTTTCCTCTCTACAGTGAGTTTGTCTGAAATCCAGTCTGTATTTCACTTTCCATGGAGAAGGAAATGGCAGCCCACTCCAGTATTCCTGCCTGTGAAATCCCACGGACAGAGGAGCTACAGTCCATGAGGTCACAAGAGTGAGACGTGACTGAGGGATGAAACAACAACAATTTCACTTGCCAAGTGTGCTGAACAGGAAAAGAACACCTCTCCCTAATTCTCCCAGTGGCACTATATAAACTCATGGCTTTCAGGCTGGGATAGTAACTCAGCTTTACTAACTCTGTTAAGAGACACCAAGAATATGGACTGTAGAAGGCTAGAGAGAGACAGGCATGTAGACCACAGCAGAGATAAAGGACCAAGAGGCAAACAGACAGAGAAAGCAAGAAAGGGTAAATCTGCAAGCAAGAGAGCCACAGGGCTGAGCTGCACTGTAGGTAGCTGAGAGCTCTCTTCTCTCTCATCACAGTTCCAGGTACAAGTCCAATGCTCTTGAGGCCCTTGGCTTTTGTGTGTGGTCATCTGCAAACACAGCTACACATGGGACTTCCCTGGTGGTTCAGTGGTTAAGACTGCACTTTCAGTGCAGAGGGTGCAAGTTCAATCCCTGGTCTGGGATTCCACATGTGGTAAGATCCCACATGTGATGCAGCATCGCCAAAAAAAAAAAAAAAAAAAAAAAAACCAAACCAAAACAAAAGGCAATTATAGTCCTTCTTCTCTCTGGTCTGTTAATCTACTTCTATAACCAGGAAGGATGCTATGGGGCCTTCCAGGACAGACCACCCCACCCCATATCCTCCACCTCCCTCTTGTCTGTAAAACAAACTTTAGCCTCCAAGGTCTTCCCACATTTCCAAAGAGTAAATTTAATTAGAGAAGAGAGACAATGCAGAAAGCAAGGAAAACAGTCAAGCAAGACGAAATAATACTAGTTTAGCCATTAAACAAAGTTAGGCACCTCTAGTTACTCCTCAAGGGCAATAGACAGTCTTCTGAGTCATGTCCTTTGAGCTGCTTTGCAGATACGGAACCCCACCAGGTGGAAGAAGTGAACCGTAGGCTGCCCAGAGGCACGTAGACCCCAGATTGCTTGGAATCAGAAGGTTGATGATGTTGATCCCCAATCAGAAAACGTCCACTAGAGCTCATCACACACTCCACACATCCCTGCCCTCACCCCATCTTTTAAACCTTTCCCTGAAAGCTTTCACAGAGTTTGGGCATTTTAAGTACTTGCTTGCTTGGTGCCCTGGGATAAATGCTGCACTTTCGTTCACCACAGCCTGGTGTCAGTAGATTGACTTAACTGTATATGGACAAGCAGATTTGAGTGTGGTTCAGTAATGCTTTGGCCTTTAGAATGTGAAGGAAGTTCCACTGTGACAGCTGCAAGTACAGGCCTCAAGAGGCTTAGCGTACTTCTCTACTCCTGGGAGCTCTGCCAGCCACCACGAGAACTGGTCCAGGTTACTTTTCGGATGACAACGGGCATGTGGCCAAGTGACTCCCAACATCCCATTCAACAGCCACTAACCCTCAGAAGCAGAACGATGTGGCTGCCAGGCCACCACCATGGACGTGTGACAGAGCCTAGCAGAGACCAAAAGGACCCCACTGCTGAGAGCAGTGCAAGTTTCTGACAAGAGAAGCATGCTCCAAATAAGAGGTGGGCACAGTTTTCCTGGCAAGGGCCAGATAACCATTTACTCTTTGTCAGCCATATGTCTTATATTCTTCACTGTTTGTATATAATGCTTAAAAAATGGGAAAACCATTCCTAGCTCCTGATTTGTACTAAAACTGTCTCCTGGTCAGATTTGGCCCATTAGCCATAATTGGCTGGCCTCTGATATCTATAAATATTTCTTGTTTTAAGACTACTATCAGGATTCCCTAGTAGTCCAGTGGCTAAGATGCTGCACTCCCAAAGCAGAGGACACGGGTTTGATCCCTGACTGCAGAACTAGATCCCACATGACACAGCTAAATCCCACATGACAGAATAAGCATGCAGATTCTGCATGCTGCAACAACAATGGAAGACCATGTGTGCTGCAACTAAGACAAAGAATAGCCAAAGAAATAAATAAATAATTTTTTAAATGGCTACTCTAGACTGAGTGTAAAAGCTGGCTTAAAACTCAACATTCAGAAAACTAAGATCATGGCATCTGGTCCCATCACTTCATGGCAAATAGATGGGGAAACAGTTGAAACAGTGACAGACTTTATTTTGGGGGGGGCTCCAAAATCACTGCAGATGGTGACTAAGGCCATGAAATTAAAAGACACTTGCTCCTCGGAAGAAAAGTTAGGACCAACCTAGACATCTTATTAAAAAGCAGAGACATTACTTTGCCAACAAAGGTCCACTAGTCAAAGCTATGGTTTTTCCAGTAGTCATGTATAGATCTGAGAGTTGAGCTCCAAAGAAGTGATGCTTTTGAACTGTGGTGCTGGAGAAGACTCTTGAGAGTCCCTTGGACTGCAAGGAGATCCAACCTGTCCATCCTAAAGGAGATCAATCCTGAATATTCACTGGAAGGACTGATGCTGAAGTTGAAACTCCAATGCTTTGGCCACCTGATGTGAGGAACTGACTCCTTTGAAAAGACCCTGATGCTGGGAAAGATTGAAGGTGAGAGGAGAAGGGGACGACAGAGGATGAGATGGTTGGATGGCATCACTGACTCAATGGACATGAGTTTGAGTAAACTCCAGGAGTTGGTGATCGACAGGGAGGCCTAACATGCTGCAGTCGATAGGGTCACAAAGAGTCAGACACGACTGAGCGACTGAACTAAACTGAATTGAGACTGCTAGTGTTCCCCTGAAATTCATACATTTAAACTTAATCTCCAGCGTGAGAGTACTTGGAGATGGCGTCTTGGAAGGTGATTAGTTTATCAGGGTGGAGCCCTCATAAATGGGTAGTGCCCTTATATAAGAGACCCTAGAGAGTTCCTTGGTCCTTCCCCTATGTGAGGATGAAGTAAGAAGAAGGCAATCTATGAACCAGGAACTAGGTTCTCACCAAACACCGAATCTGCAGGCACCTTAATCTTGTACTTCTTAGCTTCCAGACCTATGAAAGTTAAATGTTTCTTGCTTAAACTGACCAGTCTAGGGTATGCTTTGACAGAGCAGCCTGAACAGACTGAGATAAATGCACTGTGTTTTGGGATGGTTTGCTCTACAGGAGAAACCAGCTGACAGAATATGAGATACTTCTATCACTTTAAACAAATTTTCCACAATTTTAATTTTTTGCAACCCAAGATGCCACATTGACATTACACAGTCCATGAAGGAAGAAGTCAGTATCACACTGAAATAATCTGAAATGGCATGGCTGGAATATGTCAAGAATCTGTGGCCTCTGCTTAGAATGAGTTCACATGTCTCTTTCTTACAAAAAGGCCTTCTTTTCTGAACCTTGAAAATCTAACCTACTCAGAAAGCAAACTATTCTCTGCATTATTTCTTGCACTTAATGTAGCTTAGTTCTGTTCCAAATGTGATTCTTTACAACATATGCTTGCTCTGATGGAAGAAATTAGTAAAGGATTATTGCTTTCCCTAAGTCGATTAGGCTGAAAAGAAATGCGTTGTTTTTTCTTTTGCAGTCACACTAGCTTTATTTCTAAGACAACACGTGTGGGGATTGGATTCTATTAATGAAAAGATCATTGCGAAATCTGCCATCTTATGTTCTATGCATACCTTGCTTCACTCTTATTGGAATTGAACTCGGGATGTCTATTCTAATGTAAATAAAATCAGGAAAACTTATTAAGTATAAAAAAGCCTTGTATAATGAGGTAAGGTGTGTGTGTGTATAAGAGAGTGAGGGAGGGAGAAACACAGCATATTTTTTTTTCACTTTCTTTCAAAGTATAAAAGATAGCTTTCTAAAGAAAGGCAACCAGAAAACTTAAATTTCTTTACATGGCACATTTCTTTCAGTTAGAAACCTAGCTCTGTATAGATGTGGCTTTAAAAGTATGCTAATGTAACAGACTCATTCCTTATCTCTTAAAACTGTATTTGGTTCATTAACAAGGAGCATGATCAAAAACAAAGGAGATATCCTTTTTGTTTTCCAAAGTAGCCAAGTGAATAATATGGATTGTTTTGCTGAGCAATTGTGGTTGTTGTGGACCAACACAACATTAGGAATCAATAGAAGGATTTCTCTATATAGTATCTGAAAAACCTGAATCAGATAAGGATTTCCATCACAGAGGCAGAAATGAAGAGCTCAAAGTCTTCAATTAGCTGACTCCTTGGGCAATAAACTGTTGACAAGATTGAATTCAATCATGAGTCATAATAAATAAAAGATATCAATAAATTCTATTGACATTAAGTGAAATTAAAGGCTTAGTTAAGAAACTTTAACATTTGCCCCAGAGCAGTATCTTTAAGTATATTAGTTCAGTTCAGTTCAGTCGCTCAGTCGTGTCCGACTCTTTGCGACCCCATGAATCGTATTCTTTCATTCTTTGATTATTTATTGAGAACCTGCTATGTGTCAGGCTTTATCTTGTATCTAAGAATACAATGATGATAAGATAGAGATTTTCTTTAACAATCAGGATCTTCAGAAAAACTGAACAAAAAGGAGATGTCCCTATCCATCCCTCTCTTTATCTATCTATCTATCTAGAGAGCTTTATTTTAAGAAATGGGCTCATGCAATGTGGTGATTATCAAGTCCAAAATGTGCAGAATAGACCAGCATAATAAGAATATTTGATGCTTCAGTTCAAGTCCAAAGGTTGACTGCTAGCAGAATTTCCTCTTCATCAGGGAAAATCGGTCTTTTTCTACTAAGGCCTTCCACTGATTAGATGAGACCCACCCACATTATGGAAGACCATCTGCTTCACTCAAAGCAAAAGTGAAAGTCATTCAGTTGTGTATGACTCTTTGCAACCCCATGGACTATACAGTCCATGGAATTCTCCGGGCCAGAACACTGGAATGGGTAGCCTTTCCCTTCTCCAGGGGATCTTTCCAACCCAGGGATTGAACCTAGGTCTCTTGCATTGTGGGCAGATTCTTTACCAGCTGAGCCCCAAGGAAGCCCAGCTTTACTCAAAGTCTGGTGATTTCATGTTAATCTCATCTACAAATTGTTTCACAGAAACATATAGAAGAACATTTGACCAAACATCTGGGTGCCATGGCCTTGCCAAGTTGACACACAGAACTAACCATCATAGTTCTTAAGGAACTCTGAGTCCAAGATGTGGGTGAATCGACAATGGTTGATTGTATCTGGAAGGTAAATGCTTGGAATGTGCTCTGTGAAGACTGAAGAGAAGCCCTTTACTCCACATGGAATAGTCGAGGAGGATCCTTAGGAGGAGAGAGGCTCTAGTGTTGATTTAGAGTTTGAATAGGTAGTCACTAGGCAGATGAATGTCAGAACCAGACAATGAATTCCAGCACAGAGGTATAAAGCGTGTTAAAAATAAAAATAAATAGCAGAGACAATAAATGCAAAACAAATGTATGCATAGACTAGAAGTAATGCATTATATGTGGTGATAATGACAAGGAGCAGCAGTAGGAGGAGGTGAAATGAGGGGTGAGCAGGACTTTCTCAAACTCCCACGTTCTTCCTGAGACACCTCCATTTACTGGTGAACACATCCTTACCTTCTGATACAAGACGTTCCAGCCTCACTTTTGCTTGCTTGTTAATTGCTTTGGCTAGATTTCTGACTATACTACGTGGAATGATTTTGACATAGATGAAGCATGATGTAATGCAAAGAAACTTCCAAGTCCCAGGGAAGAGGCTGCCCCCTACTAAATGGAGATCTTGGATAAACTACTTCCTGTTTCCGGGCTTCAGTTTACTCATGTGTGAAATAAAGATGACAGTTACCTTTCAGGCTTTGCATTCAGAAAAAATGGCTGCTACTAGATAAAAGTGCCAAGCAAATGGTCGCTATTGTTATTATTTGGCTTTGAATTAAGAAATTTGTGAGTTTTCTTGGTGAGGAAAGAGGAGAAATGTAAAGAAAAGATAAAAGAAATTTACGCTGAACGGTTCATCAGTGACATGAATGAGGTCAGAGAATTAGGTTAAATTTAACAAAAGTGAAAGTGAAGTCACTTAGTCGTGTCTGACTCTTTGCGACTCCATGGACTGTAGCCCACCAGGCTCCTCTGTCCATGGGATTCTCCAGGCAAGAATACTGGAGTCCCATCTAATTCTCTTTAGGCTTAATTTAAAGATTATACAGAACATAAACTAAAAAAGACACTTCTTTGGAGTCACAGTGGCCTCTCTCAGGTCTTCTCCTTGCCTGGAACACAGCCATTTCTTCTGGCTGGACCCTATGGAACATGATTCTGGGAGAAGTGGCTTTCAAGTATCAATCTCTCATGGACACTTGAGCTCATCTCTCAGCTGGTATCCTGCTTTGTCAAATGCAGATGATAATTCCAAATTCAGAGTGTGTTGTGATGACTAGTTGACAAGTTGTTTGTAAATCAAAGGGTGTTGCAAGTGGAACAGAGTTGACTCTGAATATACATATCAGCATCTCACTCTAATTGACTCTGGTCACAGAGAATGAAATCCTTCCCCTGCTTTCCTGTTAAAATAACCCTAATCCTTTCAGAGGCCATAGGCTGTTGTTTTGTTTGTTGTTCAGTCACTAAGTCATGTCCAACTCTTTGGGACCCCATCGGCTGTAGCTCACCAGGCCCCTCTATCTATGGGATTTCCCAGGCAAGAATACTGGAATGAGTTGCCATTTCCTTCTCCGGGGGATCTTTCTGACCCAGGGATTGAACCCAGGTCTCTTGCATTGGCGGGTGGATTCTTTACTGCTAAGCCACCAGGGAAGCCAATGGCTAAATCCAGGGATAGATATAAGTACCAAAAAGAAAAGTATGGAAATTCGTGCTAAAAAGACAGCTCTTAATTCTCTAATGTTCTTAATGTATTTTAGATATGGAGCTAAGTATTTTGTGTGAAGTATTTGTTTCACAAAAGCAATGTGGGTTAGATACTCTTAGCTTCATTTTATAGATGAGGATACAAGCTTATCATAGCTTGCCCAAGATTTTATTCATTTTAAATTACTGAGTGAGCTCCTTTGATATGCCAGATAATACACCAGGCATTAGAAATACAAAGATGACTGCAGGAAAGCCGTGATTTCAGAGGGCAGACTTCCCAGTAGGTCAAAGAGAAAGGAAATGACTAGTTAGCATGTGATGGCTAGCACAGGGGCACAAAGTTCATTATGGATGTAAAGTCAGTGTATGTAAAGCTTGCACGTGCAGGGGAGATGCTAGGGAGGGTATTGCACAGAACTACAAATACAGTGCATAGGCCAGTAACTGTTGTGGCTAAAACACAGAAACAACTGTATCTTACTTCTAACAAGATTCTGTATGTGATCTGAAGTCTACTCTTCAAGCTCTGCTGTGGAACAGTTAATGATTTCTTAAAAGACTTTACAGTCAGTTATATACTTTGCAACTAGTTCTCTGTACCAGGTAGCTTACACACTTCTGATATCCTGACACCCATGATAATTTCAAACTCTAGATCATGTCAGACAAAAACATATGATTGCTGCTACTCAATCCTGCCACCATGGTCTATATGAAGTGAATGGAGAACTTACTAAAAATACCTCTAAATTAGTGTTAAATGCACCAAGAAAATGTGCTCATTACAGGAATCTCCAAGACACGTCAAAACCATCAATATCTCTGGGTTATCCAGGCAATAAAAAAATTCAGTTAGAACTGATAGGCATCTCCACCTAACAGATGTCTCTTGCATTTTTCATATAGTATCTGTGCTAATTAGGAAACAAACAATGTACAACTATTGGCTTTAGAGACAGATCTATGTACTGTATAAGCAAGATTCTTAACATGTGTCAGCAATAAACACATACTGGGTTTCAATTAAAGAAGAGTCTGTGAAGCCAAAAATGTTAAGAAAAGTATGTAGTCATGCTGATGAAGCACCACTTGCAGTGAGGGCTTAACTTTCTTAATATAGCTTTAAGCGACGGATAATTTCCCCCCTTTTCAATACTTCCATCCAAGATAAACTCTACTTTACAAGCTATTTGACTTGAACTGGATGATATAACTAGCTGTTTTTGAAAAGAGATAGATGAATACCTATAGATGGATCACTACTTTTACTCAGCATAGCCTGAAGTATCCAAGAGAGATTTAACTTCCTGAATGAGAATGTATTTAGCTAATGAATGCTTCTTCTGGATGTTCCTGGCAGTCATCTGTGTTTTGTACCTTTGGACTACTGCTCTCCCCAGTCAGCTTCATGATGTTTCAAGGCAATCCTTCTCCTTTACAGTTGTCCACACTTCCTTCACACTTCATCAAAGTATAGAAAAAAAAAGATCAATGATTCACATATCCACTCAGTCAACACTCAGCTGAACACAGAGTAGGTTAACAAAGAAGAAATCATCACTGATGGGAAGACAGAAAAGAAGTATACTTCGATATCACATGATAACCATTAAAATGATGTATGTGTTCATGTGAAGAGGGTAAGTAGAGTGATGCTTGGAGTAGGTAGGATGACCGCACAGTTTATTATGCAAAGCAGGACACTTTCCAAAACAAAATGGATATCCCTAATAACGATACCAGGACCAGTTGTAAAGCTGGACTTGTCCATGCTATCTCACATATGTAGTCACCCCAGAGGTAAGGAATGGCAATAACATCTTTTCATCATGGTCAGTACTTAATGAACAGACTCAATATTGACTAAGACATAATGCTTGAACTTGATACCCAAGTAAACCTTGTGTTGTTTGAGGCACACTTCACAGTTCTATTTCCAGCAACAGCTTAGTGGCTTGCATATACCTCCTTACTACAGACTTGGGTAACCTGGGTTGTGCAACTGAGAAAGTTTTGAGGGAATGGCTGAACTCTTGCTGATATGATGATGATTAGTGAAGCTGGCACATGAAAAATACTCATATCTGTTCAGTGACACACTCTGAAGGAGTATGTGGGAGTGTTTTCCTTCAACCTTCAGAAAGTCCACAGAGCAGAAGTAAAAAAAGGGGATTTTATCACCCCTTGCTACTCAAGAGGGAGATCCTGTGTTTAACTGAAACCTTCCCTACTGCCTTAAGGTCTATGTAAGTATCTCCCTCTTCCTGCATCCAGGGTAAACCTCTCAAACCTTCTCCCTTTTGTCTGTTCTCTACTGCTGGCTTTTAGATTGGAATCTGGTTCCTATTTTCCCACCAACCAACTGGGTTTTCTCTCTACTCTGCTTCTTGTTTTCCGGCTCCTCTCGATCCATCCTAAGCTGCTTCTGTTAGACTCCCATGTATCTTTAGGTCACAAGCCTGACCATGCTCAGCCAAATTCATATCTACTCAGACAATGTATTTTTGTTGGTGCTATGTAATATTTTGGTGAGCAATCACCATGTTTCAATATAAGCTCCCTATGGTCATACAAACATGACTAATTCTAGGCATCATATTTTGGATTTCATCTTTACCCCAACTAACAAGGCATGGAAGAAAGAGAAAGCATGAAATATATTTAAGCCAGAGAAGTCCTCTGGCTGTAATTTCACATTTTACATTTCACAGCATTAACCAGCAAAACTACAGAACTGTACCTGAAAATGCTGAAATAAGGGAAAGCAATATCCATTATAAGAGGGTATAAACATTTTAATTTATGAACAAAAATATTAGAATATCAGAGCTATTTTTTCCTCCTTATGCCATTTTTTTTGAGAATCCTTATCTATGTAATTTAAAAACTCAAGTACTTCAAATGAAAAACAATCTTGCAATTTGGAAGTGTAAGCATTTAGTAAAATATAGGACATATTTTGAACACATAAGAAATACTGCCATCATATTAGAGGCTAATCAGCTGCCTAATCTCCCTCTCAAGTGTCAGAGTGCAACTATTCATACCAATAGCAATTAACTTTGCTTCCTTTCATTGGTTTTTCAGATTTTTCTCAGTGGTTGGATTCCTTCCTGTTGTGTATTTTCCTTTTCTAATGCTAGTAAAGCTAACGCAAAGTCACTTTTAATATGATAGTGTTCCCAAGTTCAGAGTGGACAACTTCATAACAAAGCAAATTTACTGTGATTTTTTTTAGGTAAAACTAATCATATGACATCATCATTTTGAAAGCTAAATGAACTTTTTGTTTAGCTATAACTAGTTGCACCATAAGTTAGGTTGGGTAGACAGGAATATGGATATAAATAAAACAAAGCCCCTGCACTCAGGAAACCTAAGGCTGAGACACAGATTAGAAATACATTAACCCAGAAGTTTGGGCAGAGAAGAGAGATAAATGAAAAAATACCGTTGACTGGTACACTGAGTCACTCAAAGGGGCGTTACATTTCCAGTTTTATATACAGAAGCATCTATTTTCTTCATTAACACAAAGCTGAGGAACTTCCCTAGTGGTCCGGTGGCTAAGACTCTGTGCTCCCAATGCAGGGGGCCGGGCGCACTCCCTGGTCAGGGAACTAGATCCTAAATGCCTCAACTAAGATCAAAGATTCCACATGCCACAACTAGGAACTGGCACAGCCAAATAAATTAATATATTAAAAATTAATAATTGTCCTTTAAAAAAACAAGGTTCATTGCATTCAAACATATCCATTAAAAAAACTAGGTCCGTTCTAGTCTGTGAAGAACACTGACCAATAGTATTAAAACTATTATAGACAAGAGTTTTCATCCAGTCCAACAGTACTTTATACAGAGAATGATGGTCAGACCATGTAAGGAACTTTCTGAAAGTCTCAGAGTTGGGACTACAAATTTCAGTCAAAAGATATCTCATCCAATCAGAGTTTGGTACTCCTAGCAGTTCTAGGTAAAATTCTAATGAGGATGGAAGCTTTAATTCTGCTGTTAATAAATATAAAACTGAAACATAACTCTATAAACAAAAGATTAATTTAGCAGTTTTGTTAGACACAAATATCACGATGTTTTACTAAATGAAACAGTTCCAAAACGGAGAGAACAAACTCCATACATGGCAAACTCCAGTGACAAATTCTTTGAATCATTACGTAAAACAAATTGAGTTAAACAGTTATTAAGCAAAAAGCATAATTCAGAGGCTCTGAGATATTAAATAGTAATTAGAATGCAAGCAGAATTATATTTGTTGAACTTTGGATAGCTAAAACAGAATACATAAATGCAAGAATCACATAAAATCCTGCTGTTGTGTTGAGGCCAATTTTTAAAGAAAAGAGGAAAGAAAAAAATGTATTTGCTCTAAGAGCTGAACTTGGTCACCTATTTCTCCTCAGGATCACCGTGAAGATTAGCAATCTTCTTATACTAAACTGAACATATATACATTTCAACACTGTGAGGATTCAAATATGCTTATCAACTCGTTATATTCATAAATCACTATTTAAACACAATTCTTCTGAAGCTATACCACCAGAAGGTTACATGGGGGAGGAGGTAGCTGTTGAAGAATGCTTAGAAAAACACATTACATAGCAGAAAAATAAAAAAGTAATTCATAATGGGATTATTGGATGGAAAAGGGTATAAAATAATTTTACATGTCCATAAAAATGTGTAAACCATGACACTTAAATCAATTCAGCAATCAACTTCTGTCAGCAAAATCACAATATTATTGAAAACTAACAGCAGTGAAACAAACCAGTAAGACCTTTTCTTTTCAGTTGCTCACACAAATACATATACCCAGTCAAATGTCTCATATAATTAGAATGTTAATACTGTCTGATGTGTTGAAAACTGGGTGTGATTGTGATTAATTCACTACAAAATGTAGTTCACTTGTGATTTTGGATATATCCACACCCCCCACACACATTCTCAAGAAAGGAGAGTACTTTCACATGGAATTGGCCTGGAATATAAACCCTTCCTCCACTTTGGTGGCTATTATTTCATAATCATCCTTTCATCTCCTTGACAGTGTTTGATATTTAGAAGGTGCACTGATAGCCTGAGGGCTTCTCCAAGGTCACCTATGGTTTAGAACAGTGTTTACACAGAGAATTATCTTCACAAAGACCAAAGGAGGACTCACGTAGAAAAGCTAACGATTATTTCTAGTGGATGCTACCAGGCCCCATACTGTGCCCCATACGGATGCCCTCTACAAGACTGGGGCGTCTGAGGCAGGCTGGGGTCTAGGACCCTTTGCTGCACTGCTTGCAGCTAGACACACATCTCCTTGAGGAACAAAATACAAAGAAACTATATGGGACTAAAAATAACAGCGCTGCTGCAGCTGGGGCAAATCCTGGACCAAAAGCTGGACCAAAAGATACAAGAAGACCAAAAAAGCCCAATTGCTGCTTGTGAAGAGCCTGGAGCAAAAACTGGGTGTTGGCAGTAAAAGCAGGGTACTGCATGTGCCCTTCTGTAGTCAATATCACCAGAGGGGTAGGCAAAACTACCTAAGCCACCCCTCCAGCCCAATCCCCGGACATACTCCTGCCCTCACGCCAAATAAGAAGGGATAAGCTTGCCACCACGCAGGGAGCAAGCAAGCAAGGGGACCGGCTGTTTGTTCTTGCTCCCTATTGTTGCAGCAGGGGTCCCAATAAAGCCTCGCCTGGACTTCCTGCCTGGCCTGTAGTCAATGTCTATTGATGGGGAAAGGCCAAGAACCCTGGTCAGCATCACATTCATCGCCCTGCTGTGGAGAGTGCTGACTCCTAAGTGCTGACTCAGAGCCACCCTCCATTTTTAAAGATTTCCCTGAGGAATGGAAGACGGAAGGTGCTCTCCTTCACTTCTGCAGGGGGATAGACAGCAATCAATGAATGACTGACATGAGGGGCAAAAAAGACACCCCACCTCAAGGAGGGACAATTCTGGTACAATTCCTAGTCCAGGGCTCCTGTGAGATGAGGCTGAAGTTGACCACAGCCAAGAACATACCTGCAACTCCCTCCCCTTCCCATGTATACAATCTTAAACGGAGAAGTTGACACGTGCTTGAGTCAAGCCCTTAGCCCTACCAAGGCTCTTCTAAATACTGTGGGACTAGATGAGATTCTACTCTGTCTTCTAGAAACTTACAGCCGAGTTCCCTAGGCTCCCCCAATGTCATTTGATCTAACAGATGTTCACTGGGGAAAACCAGTCATGCATTCAAACCTTTCAAGTTTCTAGATTTTTACGCCAGCTCTACATGTTGGCCAGATGCCTTTGTTCCTTTACATAGAAGGGGTTCTGTGTGAGGGATAAACTTCACACAGACCCTCGGCCAAAACACAAGATCTGAAAATGTTTTTGTTTTTTTGATAATGTATCCAGCTTTTGCTAGTTGTTGTGATAGAAATACTTGTTTCTCTCCAAGCTTTGTCATCCTACCAAGAAACAGAAATTGTTAGAATAGAGTTGTGATATATACTACATAAGCATGTAACATAAATCACACAAGATAAAGTTTTGCTTTAGAAGTCAGAGGGGTCTAAGAGAAAGAGGTAGTTTTTATAAATATTTACTCAGTTTTTAAAATCATATATGGTATTTTTTATTACTTCTTCAAGAATCAAGTTTCATCTGATAGCATGTTCCTTCAAACTTAAGACCATCCTTCAGCATTTTTGGATTTTAGGTCTGCAAGTGATGAATTCTAAGTTTATTTTACTTGAAAATGTTTTCGTTTCATTTTCATTCTTGAATATTTTTTACTAAATATGGAATTCCGAATTGGCTGTGTTATTTTCTTTCTTTCAGCATTGTAAACCTGCTGCTTTCCTGTCTTTTGATTCCCATGATTCTTTTCTTCTAAGAAGTCAGCATTCATTCAAATAATTATTTTACATATATAACATTTTGGTTTTCTCTGGCTGCTTTAAGACTTCTCTATATCATTTGTATCCAGCAATTTGAGTATTATATGCTAAAGCATTTTTACGTTATCCTGTGTTCTGTCCATTGTGTTCCTTGAGTTCACAAATTTCTGTTTTTAACCAAATTAGGGAAATGTTTTCCCTTTCCTATTTTCATTCTCTTCTCCTCTTGGAAGTCTAAATGTATCTATGTTAGATGTCTTGATATAGTCTCATAGGTTCATGTGATTCTGTTCATATTTATTCAGCTTCATTTTTCTTTGTTCTGATTTGATAAATTATTATTGATTAATCTGTAAATTCTCAATGTTTTCATCTGCAATCTCCACATTTTTTCTGTTAAACCACTGGGATAATTTTTCATTCTGATATTATAATTTTCATTTCTAAATTTTACCATTTCTATTTATAGGCTGATATGTACTGTTTTATTATTTTGAGCACGTTTTCTCTATATCATTGAGTATAAATATAATAGCTTTTTGAATGTTTTGTCTGCTAGTTCCAACATACATCTCATTTCACGGTTAGCAACCTCTGTCGCTTTTTCTCCTGAACATGGGTCACACTGTCCTTGTTCTTTACATGATTAATAATTTTGGATTAGATTCAAAATTGTATGGGAAGTTGTTTATGATATGAATTCTACTAAATTCCTCTGATTTTTTCCCCCCAAACCGATTGATATGCTTAAACTTACACTGTGAGCTCTATATTTGCGGTTCAAATCTCAGCGTAACTAGGTAAGCCGTGTCTACACTGGTCTAGCCTGTTTCTCACATAGGTGACTCACCAAGAGGCATGAGACTTCTGCAGTGTGTACACTGCACTCCCGTCTAGACTAGCTTTCCAATTCTCAGCAGACAGCTAGCGCAGACTAGCCTCCTCCCTTCTCTCTGACCACCTTGCCGCTCTACAACGACAGCCTACACTTGAAGTAACAGTACAAATGAATGGGAATTTCTTCTCCAATTACTGAGTCTCCTCCAAAATCTGTCAACTTCTTTTTAAACTCTTCAGAATTACTACGTATTTATCTTTTTCTATTCTGTCCAGAAGTGTAGATGCTGTCACCAGCAGGGTTGGTCTCCAGGAAGTGATTACACCACCAGACTTTAAAGGCAACCTCTGCCTCATGAACTCTTTGTAATTTTACAATAGTTTACTTTCCACAGCAGCCTGTTTTTTCTTTAATTACTTCTCTTTCTGAGAATACAAATTAGAAATTTAAAAATATTCTTACCTTATTGTCTCTAATATTTACTTATGTTAAAATTAGTGGGTCTGTTTTATTTAGTTAGTTTCTCCTCTCTGAATACCAAAATGATAAAGGTACTTACCCTGAACCTTTAATTCCTAATATGGAAATTCTGTTTCAGCTTGTGTGCAAGCAGGGTGCTGGAGGCAAAGGAGCAGATAGGGTGATGTCAACCCATACCATCAAAAGGCAAAGTTCTTTATATTTTTAAAACTGCTTTCTTGAGAGATACTTGATAAGAAAAGAAATGCACATATTTAATGGGTACAATTTGATAAGCTTGAACACAAGTGAACATCTCTGGTGCCATTACTACAATCAAATGAATAGATCTATCCAGTAATTCCCAAAGTCTCCTTGTGACCCTTGACCTTAATACATTCTGAAGTGTACAATACCGTATTGTTAACTCTGGGCACCATGTTGTATGGTGGATCTCTAGACTGATTTATATAGCACAATTAAAACTTCATACTCATGGAACAACAGGCCTTTGTTTCCCCCAACCCCCAGCTGGAGGCAACCACTACTAAGAGCTTATATGAGACGACTCTTTTGGATACATCATTTAAGTATAATCTTTATGTTCTTTTAACTTTTCTGTCTTTAACTAGTCTACTGTTCCTATCATGGGACAGTGGCCTTGATGTTTCAATACATGCACCAATTTGTAAATCCATTTCTATATTCTACTGCATGGACTGTGAGCTACCATTATTTCTGCTCTGGTTCAGCTTTCTTCTATCCACAGTTAGAGTTACTGGAAAAAATAAAAATAAAAAGCCTTGTTTTTCTGATTGCCTCCACTCTGTCTTCCTTTATTTTATGTATGCTATTGACATTTCAAATAATATTTTACAAAGAAGTCAAAAGTCAACATGTGTCTTCATTTAGAAGAGTCCCAAAACAGTTTTAACAAATTACTTTAACAGGAAAAGTAAAAATAAACCAATTAACATGGTAAGCAAACTGAACATCCTATTTAGTCTGGTAAATATTATATTTGAATGAAACATAAGCAAATACTCTCTCAAAGTGAGAGTAGAGGCCATATTTATTATCCAGATGTAACAATTTTGTGTGAGAGGGGTCTAAAATAATTAACAGCTGGTAATTGATCTACACTAAGCATAAATTGAGACTCTGACCATCTGAGACTCAGGGCTTTTTTTCTCTTTTATCCACTCTTTTGGTTCCAAGACCTTTGTTTTCTAAATATGGGAGAATCGTAAACTGGTAAGAACCTCTGAGAATAAATGTCCCTGGACTGGACAGATCCTCAGTCTGCAAGGAGCTGTCAGCCATTTCAATATTCCATTCCACCGGCCAGTCTGCACAGCTGCTTTGGGGTGATCAGGTCTCTGAAAGCCTGTGAATTCCAAAGGTACGAGCAAGTGCAAATGTAGTTATTTCCTTTCTTCTCTTTCTCTATGAAATGGCTGGTGAGACAGTAATGTTACTAGTCCAGTTTCTTCTCTCAGCTGCCCGCAGGTGACATTCCCCTATAGACAGCTGAGTATCTCTAAAGCTGGGATTCCCAACGTGTGTTCCCCCAAAATTGCTCCTTGAAGAAACTGTTTCTGCTGCCAAAAAGTGTGGCAGCTCTTAAAAGACATATGACTAAAATAACTCTTGCCATGACTATGGAAACAGAATTTCAGATTCCTTCTTCTTGAATTATTGATTTATATTTTAATACTTAACTGCTGGGGAAAATGAATTTGAAGCATCTTACAATGTAACTGTATGTAATGAGTGTGTTACACACACACATTCACAGTCTAATTCAAATGCTGCAAGTCAAATACAGTCACCTCCTAAGCAAATCTGGTTAACATGATTGAATATGAGAGTTAGTTCTAACTTTTCTCAAAGACACTGTAAAGAGAGAAACTTACTTTTCTTTTGAAAGAGGACGTGATGTAACCAATCAGGGAGTTATCTTCCCCTTGGTACAAAATTTCAAAGTAAGACTATAATATGGAATTTTTTTTCTGTTTTATTTTTTTTTTCATTTATTAGTTGGAGGCTAATTACTTTACAGTATTGTAGTGGTTTTTGCCGTACATTGACATGAGTCAGCCATGGATTTACATGTGTTCCCCATCCTGATCCCCCTTCCCACCTCCATAACTATTGATTAATAACATTTTGTGAAATGTTTAAAAATAAAGATATTTTTCAATTTTACTTTATTGATATACTTATTTATTTTTGCCTGATTTATATCAAGCCTTTAAAATAAAGGTTTTATAGAGTATTATTCAACCTCATTCACAAGTCCAACTTATCTCTTTTTATCTATCTATATATATATTCAAGATTACTAAATTCTGCTTCCAGGTAGTGCTCTGGGGGAAGATGTTCACCATTTACAGAGTTTGGCAAATGGAAATGCTGCACATTCCTTCTTTAACTATACTGAAAGTATCGCAATATTTAGAGACTGTGCATTCCTGCATTCAAGGACCCTTTATGCCTTGTTTAACTTTATTAATCCAAGAGCTTGTCAAAGTAATTTGACTTTTGAAGCTCCTTTTCAAAATTAATTTTTCATAAAACCTAATAAATTACTTTGGGGAATGATAGCATAAATAATTCATGTCAGTTGCTATATACAGATATTTTAAAAAATAATTATAGTTTAACATTTGATCAAGGTCTGCTTTTATTGTTTGTTAATTGTCCTACCTTAAAAGTCATCATTCACATATATATAAATTGTTGAGGGGATGGTTGCAATACATATATTCCACAATCATAAGAAAATTATTGGTCAACTCAGTATGGCTAAAGCAGAAGTCAGTGAAGACATCTGTGAAAATTTAAAATTTTCAAAATGTTGAGTCTGATTGCTAGACTTAACATTACTGGCCAACTTTCATGGCATAGCTACACATGTTCCTTTGGCAAAAGCTATTCTTTATGTAATATATCAACTTATAAAATGCCAATAAAGTTATTTTTAATAGTTTCTGTTGGTTAATTTAATTCCCAAATATTTAAGATTCTTTTATGAACATACACTATAGTGATGTGGGTCCACCAGCCACATCACTCTACCCTACCATCCAAAAGGTAGTCACATAATAACTCTTAAGAAATATATCCCACAAAATAAATAGGTGGTCTCTCCACTTTCACAGAGCAGATGGGAACAATTAAAATTTCACCAACACATGTGCAGATAAATTGAAATGCTTTTAGAAGGAAAATTTCAAGTGATTTTTAAAGAACAGGGTCCACCTTTCTTACTGCCTCAGATAGAGATGAAAAGTAATTCATATCTTTAAATTAGCTTTGAGTAATGGTGAAGAGAGATTTGAATGAAAGTAATTATCAGGTGTATAATCTCATTAACTTGAAATAAAAATGAACTGGGGAACTGCAGTTCTGAGTATTCGTTTCCCAAATCTGTTCATAAAAGCATACATATTGTCCAACTTTTCTCCTATATCACCAACTATATATTCAAAGAAAATAATTTTGTAATGAATAATATAAGACTTGGAAAACATAAAGAGGAGAAAAATAAAATTTGGACCAAAGGTGGTTGATGCATCCAAAGAGCATACATAAGGATACTTCAGAGACCCAAAAAGAATAATTTTACTTCAAATTAAAATTATTTAATACAGCCTTTCCTCATTATTTATTGCTTTCAAGTTTACAAAATACTGTGTGTGCATAAGTTTTAAAGACTCAAACAATCAAAATACACAGTGTAGACACAGTATTCTTCTTTTATCTTCTTTCAGCATATCATTTATGAGCTTCTAGTGAGATCTACTGGGCATGTATACATTATATATTGTATATTTTTATAAGTAAATACAATGTATACTGAACATTTTCCAGCCACTTATGTTTTTAATTTAAAATATACCATAAACCCCATTTTATGATAGTTCATATAGATTGGCTTCCCATGAAAGCTTGCAGAACATTCTGCAATATGCAGATAATGTAACTTATTTATCTAGTTTCCTACTGAAGGATATTTAGGTGATTTTCATTGATTTTATATTATACATGGTGCCCTGAAGTACATTCTATTCTGTGTACACAGAACCTTCTTAAGAATATATATAGATAGACTCTGAAGTGACAGGTTTGAAATGTGTAAAGGATAATGTACTCTGAATACTCCACTTGGGTGCAATCATAGCTTCTGTTCATCTGTGGATGTGCATGGAAGCTGTGAAATAAACTTGCAGAAAACTTTTACAATTTTTTTGACCTTGTTCTTGGGATTTCATTATTATTGGGAATAATTTTTAAATATGCGAGCATCAAGATGTCAGGTGTCTTTGAACATTTCAGCCCCAAAATGTTTGAAATATGCTTTCATGACAGCAGAGAGGGATAAAAACTGAAGTACTACCATCAGGTGCTCTTACAACGGCAAGCACAGGTATCATCTACTTCTTATAAAGGAGCTTCTATTGAAATTGCTGCAGAATTTTATATTTTGAGTAGTCACAGGAGGGGAATTACAATATTATGCTGCTGCAAAAGAAATCCTTGCATTACATACCATGATGAATATTTGATACCCAGACTTATTTTTCATCCCTTGCATCTCTAAATACATCAGAAACTACTTTCTTTTTTGTCCAAAACATTTGGAAATAACTCTGATTTTTTAAAGAGTCTCAAGCTAGCCATGTTTTTAAAATGACTTGTTCTTTAAGACATTTTCAGGATGTTTACAGTTTAAGAACATTCAGGATTTATTACTGCACCTTTGACAATTGAATACATTGTATTTAAATAACAGATTTTATCCTGATCATGAATATTTTTGTCTTGAGTGTGTTAGTCGCTCAGTCATGTCCAACTCTTTGCGACCCCGTGGACTGCATCCTGCCAGGCTCCTCTGTCCATGTAATTCTATAGGCAAGAACACTGGAGTGGGTAACCTTCTCCAGGGGATCTTCCCAACCCAGGCATCAAACCCAGGTCTCTTGCCTTGCAGTCAAATTCTTTACAGTCTGAACCACCAGGGAAGCCTGAATTAGACACAGTTCCAGCTCTGAGGCTCATAATATCTCAGAGAATATGGCAGCAGGTTAGGGAGAGAATGTGGAGTGAGCACCACTCATCCTGACCCAAATGGGATAACTTCAATATGAGGATATCATGAGGCTCTGGGTCATAAATGACAACTGTTTCTACCTATGGGAACTGTAAAAGTAAAACCCAGTTCCACTTTTCACTATAAAGATGCTTTAGGTCAAAGTTAAAAAATCTGTGGTCATGCCTCACACTTCTGCCATATACCAACTGTGGCACTTGGAACTGTCACTTACCCTCCTAAGCCCCAGTTTCCTTGCCTTTGAAACTGAAGTGTACAACAATTATCGATCACAGGCTTTTTCACCATGTTGTTCCAGAGGAAATAAGCCCTTTTGCTTTGTCTTCATCCCACTCCTCATCCCCACCAATCTCTGCTGGTAACATTCTTAGAATTTTGCAACCCATCTCTGAGTTCACTCCCCTTGGAAATATTACTAGTTTCTTTCTGACAGAAGTTGTTACTCCCTGTGTGTGATACCATGACACATTTCATGCAACTCTACTATAATAGAACAGGGAGGTGGAATTGGAAATTAACACATTTTTGGAGAACTTGCTTTGTGCCAGGCACTGTGCAAAGGATATTCACAGGTTCTCAGTTAATTCTAAAAACAACTTTTAAAGGAGGTGATGATATCTCCATTACTCAAGTGAGAAAAGAGCCTCTGGTGGTTAAAGTCATAGAGCTGGGGATCACACAAGCTCACACAAGAGCCCATTTCAGATGATGCTGGGGTTTGTATTCTTCATGCAAAGTAGTACTCACTGTATTGCTTTGTTATTTTACGTTATATTATATATTACCCTTGTGTTTTTTTTTCTGAAGATTCCATTTATATGGCATTCTTTTTAACAGTTTAATTGTGAAGTATAATTCACATAATATGCAGTTCAGTTAAGCGGTTCAATGGTTTTTAATCATTCACAAATACGAGCAATTAAAACCATAGTCAAGACTTCTCTGGGGGTCCAGGGTTAAGAATCCACCTGCCAATGCAGGGGACACATGTTAGAACCCTAGTCCAGGAAGATTCCACATTCCATGGGGCACTGAAGCCCATGGGCCACAACTACCGAGCCCTTTTGCTCCAGAGCCCATTCTTTGCAACAAGAGAAGCCGCCACAATGAGAAGCTCATGGACACAATAGAGAGTAGCCCCCACTCACTGCAACTAGAGAAAGTCTGCAAGCAGCAATGAAAACACAGTCGGCCAAAAAATAAATAAATGAAACAAAGAAAGAAAATCAACATCATATGTCTAAAAAAAAAATGTCAATTTTAGAACATTTCATCACTTCTAAAAGGAACTTTGGCTACCACCCTTTAGTTATCAGCCCCCTACCAATCCACTCCCAGCCCTAAGTAACCTTCAACCTACTTTCCATCTCTATAGATTTTCATATTTTGGACATTCACAGGAATGGACTCGTATTTTATATGTGGACACAGGTAATTGCTTTCTATCACTAGCATAATGTTTTGTTTTGTGTTTTGTTTTTTTTTTTGTTGTTTTTTTTTTAGCATAATGTTTCTTAAGGTCCATCCAAGCTGTGGCATGTATCAGTACTCCATTTCTTTTTATCACTGAATACTACTCTATTTTATCTGTAGGACACATCTTGTTTATACACCTATCAGTTGATAGACATCTGGATTGTTTCCACCTTTTGGGTATTACTTTGTGGGTAATTATGCTGTAAACATTCATATACAAGTTTTTGTGTAGACACATGTTTTCATTTATTTTGGTATATAGTGAGGAATGGAATTATTGGGTTGTAAGGGAGCTCTTCATTCAATCATCTGAAGAACTGCCAGACTCTTTTCTAAATTAAATGCACTGTTTTTGTTTCCCACTAGCAGCATATGAAAGTTCTGGTTTCTCCACATCCCTGTCAACACTTGTTATTATCTGACTTTTTGATCCTAGCCACCCCAGTGTGTATGGATCTCTCTCACTGAGATTTTGATTTACATTTCCCCGATGACTAATATGGTGAGCATCTTCTCATGGACTTATTGGCCACGCATATATCTTACTTACAGAAATGTTGATTCAAATTCTTCACTCATTTTTAAATTGGGTTATTTGTCTTTTTATTACTGAGTTGTGTTTATAGGTGTACTCCAGATACATCTTAATCAGATACATAACTTGCAAATATTTTCTCCATTCTGCATGCTGTGTTTTCATTTTCTTTAAATTGTCCTTTAAAGCATAACATTTTAAAATTTGATTTAGAAGTATTAATCTCTTTGGCTTTCTTCTTGCCTCCTTCCCTGTACTGAAGACAATTATCTTAAAAGTTCAGTGCTGGCAACTTGGTCATAAGTGACTGCCCATAAAATTGACTTGAACTGAACTGGACAAATCTGCTTGGGTGCTATGAGGATCCTTGTGAGATAACTGAAGCCAATGAGGTCTAAGGCCATCAAAGTGCTGAGTAAAGATCAAAGGTCACAATGTCTGAGTTTCAACTTCACCAGGACAAAGAGAATTTTCAAGTGTTACATGAATAAGGTTTTCATTTTGCAATTTAAATTTCACTACCTTCCTGGGAGTTCCGTCATTTATTGGTTTTGAATTACATCAAATAATTTTTCTGCCTCTATTGAGATGGTTCTTTTTCCTTTATTCTGTTAATGTAGTGAATCCCACTGATCACTTTTCAAATGCTAATCTTGGAATTCCTCAAATAACTACTGAGTCATGATATATTTTTATAGATTACTTTCATAACATTCTGGTTAAATTTCATTATAATTTGACAATATTTTGGAGTTTTATATATTTTCCTGATATATCAGCTTGCAATTTTCTTTTGTTGTAATATTCTTGTCAAATTCTCATTTCTGCATTAGTATGGCTTTACAAGAAAGCTGAGAAGTATGTTCTCTCTCTTTCCTAAAATATTTTGTAAAAAATTTGGTACAATTTCTTTTTTAAATGTTTAGAAAAATTCACCTGAGTAGCTATCCTATCTTGAAAATTCCTTCATAGAGAAGATGCTAAATCATTTCTTTTGTAAAGACATTTAGGAATAGGCATATTTTCTATTACTTCTGATCCATAATGATAAGTTTAGTTTTTCAAAGTTTTTTAAAAATTCATTAAATTTTTGAGTAATAAGCACAATACATTTCACTAAATTTTTAATGTTTAGATGTTTTGCAGTATGATGCTTCTTTTTCATTCCTGATATTGGAAATCTGTGTTACCTTTCTTTTTTCCTGATTAGTTTTGCCAGATGCTTTTCAATTTTGTTACTGAAATTACTTTAATCTATGCCACTAAATTGTATATTTGTGTTGTTGTTGTTGTTTTTTTTCTGCTCTCATCTTTCTTATTTCTTCCTTTCAATTTTTGGGATTGAGTTTGCTCTTATTTTTCCAGCTTTCTAAGATGAATTTTAGTAATTGGTTTTCCACTTTCCTAGTATATGCATTTATTGTTATATAGTTGGTGACATCCCTCAAGTTTGGTACATAAATTTAAAAATTTTCTCATTCAAAATTTAAAAAAATTCTCTGAAGAAAAAATAATTCTGATTTTTTTTTCCCTTTGATCAAAGAGGCTTTTTTAGAAATGTGTTTCTTATTTTCCAAACTTACTTTTAGTTACTGATTTCTAGTTTCATTTCACTGTGGTCAGAGAAAACACTCAGTATGACACCCCCACCCCAACATATACACACACAAGATTTACTCTTTCCTCCATTAGGAAGAGAGGACTAGTGATGGATCTCCTCTATTCATTCCATAACTGAACCCGATGGAGGTTAGCTTGCAGGTTTATTTGGACTCGCTTCACTTCTGGTTTTATCTCTTCAGAGAAATACCTGTGATATGTCTGTTAAGACTCTCCTCCTGTTGAGGATTTGTGCTGTTCATACTAGGAGCCTGAGGAAGACTCTGTATTGTATTTCTCTTCCAGGTCTCCAATACTCTCTGTTGCCTCTGATCCCAGCAAGACTTTGTGGAGATAACTAACCATCTTTTAGATTTCAATATGCCACACCAGCCCATGCAACTATCAAAATCTGCAAATTTGTTGCTCTCCTAGTAAAAACACACTAACTAGGACAAACCAGAGTCTCCACTCATCTCCAGATCTGGCAAATGGTTAACTGTCTCAGCTCACGCAGGACGGGTTTTCCTAGCTTTGCTTCTCCATCTTTCTGATCTCTTTGATAATGTGATACATTCAGGTGTTGAGCTTTGGGGGTTTTTTTAGATGTTGTTGGAGGATGGGTGAGCTGCCAATACTTAGAACATGCTTATTGGAAGCATGGATCCCCTTTGTGACCTCCTATATTTGTTTTTCCTTATTCACTACTTTAATTTACTTTTTGTTAGTATGCAAACTGAGTTGAATAGGAAGCTTTGCCTCCTTGACAAATGCCTCTCACACATATAGATGTCAGGTAAAATACAACAAGAAATGTAAGATATACAGATTTCCCAGGTGGCGCTAGTAGTAAAAATCCACCTGCCAATGCAGAAGAGGTAAGAGATGCAGGTTCAATCCCTTGGTTGGGAAGATCCCCTTAAGAAGGAAATGGCAACCCACTCCAGGGTTCTTGCCTGGGAAATCCCAAGGACAGAGGAGCCTGGTGGGCTACAGTTCAAGGGGTTGCATCTGAGCATCTGAGAACAGAACTACACGACACACACAATGTTAGGAGCAAGTGGAAAATTCAAAGTACCAGTAGTAACAGTGAACTTCTACCACACAGGTCTAAGTGGGAGATGAAGCCGAAAGGAACAGAGTTCAGTGGAAACAGATACATTCACTGGGTGTGATGGAACATTCCAGGAGAAACTCATACACAGTGGAGACTAAGTAATCATCTTTTTCTCCCATAAATGCCAGGAAAGAGAACAACAACAGAAGCAACAACTACAATGAAACCTGTAGATGGTTAAGCCATCATTAGGCCAAGACTAGGAACACAAACCTGCAGTAGCCCTAGGTGTGGAGGGTTAACCTCAGTTACTAAACTCATAGTTTATTAAGCCAAGAAATTAACTGAAAATCACTCCTGTAAAATAGTTAGGGCTTCTGTAGAAGAAAGCTCATATCAAAGCCCTAAGAATATTCCCACGGCTCAGAATAAGACCCTTAAAAACAATGCCAGCTAAAGGGGAGGGTGCAGAAACACAGAAAGCACTTGAAGAAATACCATGATATTAAAGTTAGTAGACAAAGAAATGGGAGGGCTGCCTCCCAGGAACACAGATAATAAAGCAAGTTGGAAAAATAATTTTAATTTAGTATATTTTAAATAGAAAAGTAACAAAGAATGTTTCCTCTACGCTGATCTGAAAGTACTCTTCCTACAAACACCTAGGAAGCCTAGGTAAAATACAACAAAAGAATATTTTAAAGGCATACAAGCACAATTGCAAATAAAAAGTAAACCACCAGGTGTTGAAATGAAGAGAGAATAAAAATCAAAATTCTAAGCATCTGTTAATTATTACTGCCCCAGAGGCTGAACAGAGGGAAAGAAAGCCAGGGGGGTGCATGCCTCTGTCACATTTAGGTTTGGGTTTTGGCACCCTCTTATAGACAAGTAGAAAGGATTTACATGGGATGTGATGTTGGAATAAAGACGACTGCACACAGCTGGAAACTAGAAAGGACCACAGGAGCTGGAAAAAATGCTAACTTACCAGCACAGGTGGGTCACGGAGGCTTCTCTATTCCTCTTGGGGAACTGATCAAAACATTTCTCCTGAGATATCCAACCCTGAGGGAGGGATCTGTATGAAAACATCATAAATTTCTGTTTTAAATGACTGCAGAAATAAAAGGGATAACTGAAACTAATGACAGGAAAAGACATCACGACAAAAGGGAAGAAGCAGATTTATTTAAAGAAAATTACATAAAATTTCTCTAGAAAAAAATTAAAACTGAAATACACAGTGCAGGGAGGAGAGAACAGAAGTATGGAAGAAAGATTAAGATACATGGAGTATGGGAAGAGAAGCTACGATGCTGTGACAATAGTCCAAGAGACAATGGGAAGGGGTTTTTTGAAAGTTAATGGCAGGAAGTCTTATGTTTAAGAGACATAAACATGAGTCTCAAGCATGATAAATAATAAATCTACAACTATATGACTTACATACAAATACCGAGAAAAACGATTTCAATAGCAAACAAAAAGAGAGACTACTTCAAAAGGAATAATAATGAAAATGGTTGCAAACTTTTCAATAGAGAAAAACAGAGACCTGTATAAAAATGAGCAAACCAAATAAACAGGAAGTCTGGTAAACAAATGGAAAAAAAAAATAATGTGGTGTAATTAAATGCAAATTTATCAAGAATTCTCAGTAATATTAAATAATTAAACATGTAATTTATAAAATAAAAATTTACAGATTAAATAAGAAAAAGGGGCTTCCCTGGTGGCTTAGTGGTAAACAATCCATCAGCCAATACAGGATACAAAGGTTAAGAGCCCTGAACCAGGAAGATCTTACAAGCCTCAGAGCAACTAAGCTTGTGAGCCATAACTACTGAGCCTGTGCACTACTGAGCCCAAGCACTGTAATACTGAAGCCTGCAGTGCCCTGGAGTCCACGCTATGCAACGAGAAGCCACCACAGTGAGCAGCCCACACACTGAAACCAGAGAGTAGCCCCCGCTCGCTGCAACTAGAGAAAGCCCACGCAGCAATGAAGACCCAGTGCATCCGAAAATAAAGTTAAAAACAGAAAGAAAGAAATGTCTGCTCTATATTAAACCATATACCATGAGAATTGCAGAAGGAAAGTTAAAATAACTGGTGTTTTCTTAAATTATTTATGATTTAATCTATGTGCAGGTCAAGAAACAACAGAACCAGACGTGGAACAACAGCCTGGTTCAAAATCGGGAAAGGAGTACGTCAAGGCTGTATATTGTCACCCTGCTTACTTAACTTTTATGCAGAGTACATTGTGCAAAATGCCAGGCTGGATGAAGCACAAGCTGGAATCAAGACTGCCAGGAGAAATATCAATAACCTCAGGTATGCAGATGACACCACACTTATGACGGAAAGCGAAGAACTAAAGAGACTCTTGATGAAAGTGAAAGAGGAGAGTGAAAAAGTTGACCTAAAACTCAACATTCAAAAAAATGAAGATCATGGCATCTGATCCCATCAGTTCAATTCAGTTCAGTTCAGTCGCTCAGTCGTGTCCAACTCTTTGTAACCCCATGAATTGCAGCTCGCCAGGCCTGATTCCATCACTTCATGGCAAATCGATGGGGAAACAATGGAAACAGTGACAGACTTTATTTTCTTGGGTTCCAAATTCACTGCAGATGGTGACCATAGCCATGAAATTAAAAGACGCTTGCTTCTTGGAAGAAAAGCTATGACAAACCTAGATAGCATATTAAAAAGCAGAGACATCACTTTACTGACAAAGGTCTGTCTAGTCAAAGCTATGGTTTTTCCAGTAGTCACGTTTGGATGTGAAATTTGGGCTATAAAGAAAGCTGAGAGCCAAAGAATTGATACTTTTGAACTGTGGTGTTAGAGAAGACTGTTGAGAGTCCCTTGGATGGCAAGGAGATCAAATCAGTCAGTCTAAATGAAATCAGTCCTGAATATTCATTGGAAGGACTGATGCTGAAGTTCCAATAGTTTGGCCATCTTGAAGGAAACTTACAGGGCTCAAAATAGCCTGGAGGTAAAACTCCCCTCCAGATTCTCCCAACTATTCTATGCAAAACAAAGAACTCTCTCACCTGAAGAAAAAAAATGGACATTAAGGCTGATTATGCACAGCTCCCAGCTGGTCCAGCCTCTGGCCGATCTCCAAAATTCCTTGCCCCAGCCGTTTAAGAGATAACTACTCCAAACAACCCTGGAGAAGAACAGGCCCCGACAAGACAGTAGCTTTCCACATACTGGCCTATATACACTTACTCTTTTCTTGGGTTAGTGCAGCAGCTCACTAATCTGACTGCTGCCCCTTCTCGCCTCATTAAAGGTGATCTGTTCCTGTAAAGTGCCGGTCTTGTTCTTTTTCTGAACCTCGCCTTCTCTAACTCCCTTACTCTACACATCTGATGCAAACAACTGACTCATCAGAAAAGACCTTGATGCTGGGAAAGATTGAAGGCAGGAGGAGAAGGGGAATATAGAGGATGAGATGGTTGGATGGCATCACGGACTCGACGGACAAGAATTTGAGAACCCTCCGGGAGTTGGTGATGGACAAGGAAACCTGGTGTGCTGCAATCCACGGGGTTGCAAAGAGTCAGACACTACTGTGCGACTGAACCAGAAATACAGAAATTAATATAAAATGTATTTGTTTCCCCAGTTTCTATAGCCATGCATTAGAAATACAGTCATTTTGAAAAGTGACAAATTATGCCTAAAATTTTCTTGCACTTTATCAATTACATAACCTGCAACATAACTTCTTGGCCCCCAAAACTTCACCCATGTTTACGGGGAGATTCACAATAAAGGGAGATTAAAAAAAGGCAAACCCATGAACCCTGAAACAGATCCTACCATAGCCCATCCAACCCAGTGATATCCATTGCCTGATGAACATTCAGTCTCTCTCACCTACCCTCTCCAATAGAGTAGTAACATTGTAATAACATTAGGATTCAGATTCTATTTGTAATATATAGTGGACAAATACATCTGTTTCACTGCAACCCTTTATTTTTTACATTAATAATTCAAAATAGTTTTATGCTAACAATTGATTCAAGAGCAAAATGATCCTATTATTTTAATCTTGGGCATTTACATGCACTGTTACTGAGCAGTATATTTCTTATTTAGTGAAATGGCCTGTTTTCAAATCTAGAGGCACTTTACAAACCTACACGCCACTGTAAGTCTGACTCTCTTAAGACTAAATGCAAAACTCAGAAGTCAAGAAACACCTGGAGTAACAGGCAAATTCAGCCTTGGAGTACAGAATAAAGCAGGGCAAAGGCTAGTAGAGTTTTGCCAAGAGAATGCACTGGTCATAGCAAACACACTCTTCCAACAACACAAGAGAAGACTCTACACATGGCCATCACCAGATGGTCAATACCGAAATCAGATTGATTATATTTCTTGCAGCCAAAGATGGAGAAGATCTATACAGTCAGCCAAAACAAGAAAACAAGACTGGGAGCAGACTGTGGCTCAGATCATGAATTCCTTATTGCCAAATTCAGACTGAAATTGAAGAAAGTGGAGAAAACCACTAGACCATTCAGGTATGACCTAAATCAAGTCCCTTATGATTATACAGTGGAAGTGACAAATTCAAGGGATTAGATATGATAGAGTGCTTGAAGAACTAGGGACAGAGGTTTGTGACATTGTACAGGAGGCAGTGGTCAAGACCATCGTCAAGAAAAAGAAATGCAAAAAGGCAAAATGGTCGTCTGATGAGGCCTTCCAAATAGCTGAGAAAAGAAGAGAAGCTAATGGGAAAGGAGAAAAGGAAAGATATACCCATTTGAATGCAGAGTTCCAAAGAATAGCAAGGAGAGATAAGAAAGCCTTCCTCAGTGATCAATGCAAAGAAATAGAAGAAAACAATAGAATGGGAAAAATTAGAGATGTCTTCAAGAAAATTAGAGATACCAAGGGAACTTTTCATGCAAAGATGGGCACAATAAAGGATAGAAATGGTATGGACCTAACAGAAGCAGAAGATATTAAGAAGAGGTGGCAAGAACACACAGAAGAACTGTACAAAAAGATCTTCATGACCCAGATAAGCACGATGGTGTGATCACTCACCTAGAGCCAGACATCCTGGACTGTGAAGTCAAGTGGGCCTTAGGAAGCATCACTATGAACAAAGCTAGTGGAGGTGATGGAATTCCAGTTGAGCTATTTCAAATCCTAAAAGATGATGCTGTGAAAGTGCTGCACTCAATATGCCACAAATCTGGAAAACTCAGCAGTGTCCACAGGACTGGAAAAGATCAGTTTTCATTCTAATCCCATAGAAGGCAATGCCAAACTACCGCACAATTTCACTCATCTCACATGTTAGCAAAGTAATGCTCAAAATCCTCCAAGCCAGGATTCAACAGCACATGAACTGTGAAATTCCAGATGTTCAAGCTGGATTTAGAAAAGGCAGAAGAACCAGAGATCAAATTGCCAACATCTGTTGGATCATCAAAAAAGCAAGACAGTTCCAGAAAAACATCTACTTCTGCTTTATTGATTATGTGAAACCTTTGACTGTGTGGATCACAACAAACTATGGAAAATTCTTCAAGAGATGGGAATACCAGACCACTTGACCTGCCTCCTGAGAAATCTGTATGCTGGTCAAGAAGCAACAGTTAGAACTAGACATGGAACAACAGACTGGCTCCAAATCAGGAAAGGAGTATGTCAAGGCTGTATATTGTCACTCCGCTTATTTAACTTATATGTAGAGTACATCATGAGAAATGCTGGGTGGGATGAAGCACAAGCTGGAATCGAGATTGCTGGGAGAAATATCAATAACCTCAGACATGCGGATGACACCACACTTAGGACAGAGAGTGAAGAACTAAAGAGCCTCTTGATGAAAGTGAAAGAGGAGAGTGAAAAAGTTGGCTTAAAGCTCAACATTCAGAAAACTAATATCATGGCATCCGTTCCCATCACTTCATGGCAAATAGATGGGGAAAGAATGGATACAGTGACAGACTTTATTTCCTTGGGCTCAAAAATCACTGCAGATGGTGACTGCAGCCATGAAATCAAAAGATGCTTGCTCCTTGGAAGAAAAGCTATGACCAACCTAGACAGCATATTAAAAAGCAGAGGCATTACCTTGCCAACAAAGATCCGTCTAGTCAAGGCTACGGTTTTTTCAGTAGTCATGTACGGACGTGAGAGTTGGACTACAAAGAAAGCTGAGTACGGAAGAATTGATGCTTTTGAACTGTGGTGTAGGAAAAGACTCTTGAAAGAGTCCCTTGGACTGCAAGGAGATCCAACCAGTCCATCCTAAAGGAAATCAGTTCTGAATATTCATTGGAAGGACTGATGCTGAAGCTGAAACTCCAAGTACTTTAGTCATCTGATGAGAAGAACTGACTAGTTAGAAAAGACCCTGATGCTGGGAAAGATTGAAAGTGGGAGGAGAATGGGATGACAGAGGATGACATGGTTGGATGGCATTACCAACTTAATGGACATGAGTTTGAGTAAACTCCGGGAGTTGGTGATGGACAGGGAAGCCTGGTGTGCTGCAGTGCATGGGGTCACAAAGTGTCAGACATGACTGAGCAATTGAACTGAACTGAATACTAAGAATCAGAAAGCTACACCAAAACTTGAACACCTTACTTTTAACTAGTCCTTCAGGCCTTTATTCCAGTCCATTTTCTTGTAGTTTAGACAAATGATAACACACTTAGTATCTGGTTTCTCAATCTAGGGCACAAAATAAAAAGCCAAATTGAAAAGGAAGATGGGAGGGCTGTTGCAAAGGAAAACAAGGGTAGGAGTAACAAGTGACACCTATTAGCAATTGTTGTTTACTCACTAAGTCATGTCCAACTCTATTGTGACCCCATGGACTTTATTTAGCCCATTTAGTCTCCTCTGTCCATGTGCAATCCATTTTTTTTAATCCAAGTGATCTAACATCCAATTGGTAAATTGAAGATGGATATAACTATAATATGAAAAAAAATCTTTGATCTTATAAGATTTTCCCCAACACAGTAGTGACTTGAAACATTCAAGGGTAAGTTTCCTCACGTAGAAAAAGAAAGACTAAACAATATATACAAACAAATGTGCAAAAGTGGAAGTCCTAAAGAGTATCAATACCTACTTTTAGTGAAAGTAATAGCTGGCTGATATGGCCAATACACTATCAGGGGGTTCCCAAAGACACAGACACTTAAATAATCCCTTCCTCTTGAATATGGCTGGAACCTGCTACTTCAAGCGAACACAGTATCTTGAAGGTGAAGGATTAGTAGTTCCAGCGATGAAGTTATGTCAGGTAAGAAGACTGGAGTAGAGAATCTCCTTCTAGCCTAGAAGTAGCTACAATGTTGCAAGAGGGGGTTGAGTCAGAGTCTATAAGAAGGACATGAGACAGGGTCACATAGGCAGCCAGAGAGGCTGAGAGTAGCCCTCACCCACAGCCAGCAAGAAGAGGAGGACCTCAGTCCTGCAATAGCTAGGAACTGGATTCTCCCAACAACAATGTAAGCTGGGAAGGGAACCCCAAGCTCCCCAAAGACAAACAGCCTGGCTGACACCTAGGTTGCCGCCTTGAGAGACCCTGAGCAGAAGACCCAGCTTAACCAGTCAGACTGTGATCCAAAGAAATTGTGAGCTAACGAATGTGCCCTGTCTTAAGTCCCTAAGCCGGTGATAATTTATTACACAGCAATAGAAAACAAGCACAATTGTTTTAGTGGCTTGAAAAACTGCCATACTTTCCATCATGTTAAATTATATGGGGAACCGGGGAATACAGATGAAGAAGCTGCAAAGATATTTCCCTCAGGATTAGAATAATTGAATGTGAAGACATCGACACTCTAGATTAGATTTTTAGTTTTAAAGAAACTTTCTTCCAAGCAAATGACCTCGAGTTCCTCATTTTGAAGGAAGCAGCCCAGTTTTAGGCTGCAAAGAATCAGGTGGTTGAGATGGTTGTGACAATGATGTTGATGACAGTGAAGATTAAACTGTGCTAGGCTTTGTTTTGATTTTTAAATCTCTTCCAGTGTTATAGATACAGAGTTTCATAATTTTTTTTATGATTTTTGTCTTTGCTCTATCTTTTCCATAAGCTCTATCAATTTTAGTATGGGGTATGCCTGCACACACATACAGTTAGCCTTTAAACAACACAGTTTGAACTGCACTCTTTTTCAACAGTAAACACCCTAGTACTACAGGACCCAGGGTTGGTTGAATCTGCAGATGCAGAACAGTGGATACTGAGGAACCTTATACACTGAGAAAGTTACACTCAAATATTTTACTGTGCAGGGGGTTAGCTCCCCTAACCCTTGTGGTGGTCAAAGGTCAACTTCAGAAACAGATACACACGAATATGCACACATACAGATATACACAACACAAATACAGACAGAGATTTACACATACACACAAAGATATAGGTATACACTCACAGTCATACACACATACATGGCATTATAGCAGAAACACATATATTCTGACCCTCTCCGTTCTCGCAAAGACACAAATAACAGCAGAGGGGAGACGCTATACACTTGCCTTCTCCTTTGAATCCTGTTCTCTTCAAGATACAACGAGTCCACTAGAAAATCAAAGTCCTCTATGTTCTGCCTTAAGGCCCACCACAAATCTCTGGGTAAGCGTCAGTCTGGTAGGGGATGAGGGTTCTGCTCAATGTTTGGTTCTCCGATATCTCCTCTGCCATACTGACATACACTGTAGGTGGTACAGGTAAAGAAAGCGTATATTCATACAAATACTCATTTTATTAATTCAGTTCAGTTCAGTCACTCTGTCATGTCCGACTCTTTGTGACCCCATGAACTGCAGCACACCAGGCCTCCCTATCCATCACAAACTCCCAGAGTCTACCCAAACCCATGTTCATTGAGTCAGTGATAGCATTTAACCATCTCATCCTCTGTTGTCCCCTTCTCCTCCTGCCCTCAATCTTTCCCAGCATCAGGGTCTTTTTAAATGAGTCAGCTCTTCACATCAGGTGGCCAAAGTATTGGAGTTTCAGCTTCAAAATCAGCCCTTCCAATGAACACCAGGACTGGTCTCCATTAGGATGGACTGGTTGGGTCTCCTTGCAGTCCAAGGGACTCTCAAGAGTCTTCTCCAACACCACAGTTCAAAAGCATCAATTCTTCAGTGCTCAGCTTTCTTTATAGTCCAACTCTTACATCCATACATGACCACTGGAAAAACCATACCCTTGACTAGACAGAACTTTGTTGGCAAAGTCATGTCTCTGCTTTTTAATATGCTATCTAGGTTGGTCATAACTTTCCTTCCAAGGAGTAAGCGTCTTTTAGTTTCATTGCTGCAATCACCATGTGCAGTGATTTTGGAGCCCAGAAAAATAAAGTCAGCCACTGTTTCCACTGTTTCCCCATCTATCTGCCATGAAGTGATGGGACTGGATGCCATGATCTTAGTTTTCTGAATGTTGAGTTTTAAGCCAACTTTTTCACTCTCCTCTTTCACTTTCATCAAGAGGTTCTCTAGTTATTTTATTAATTAATGTCAATGTAATGGGCATATTTTTTACTAAGACAATCTCTATAACTGTGTCAATAAACCTTCTCTGTATTTCCAACCAGATATGTATTAATCCTTGTTTCTTGTCTCCTGGAGTGTAAAACAAACTATTTTTCAATAGAGAAGAGGTGATATGCCATAGGATACAACAGGGGTTATCAAACTATTGACCCATAGGTCACAATCCTGCCCAGTCTCTGTTTCTGTAAATAAAGTTTTATTGGAATATAGTCACAGTCATTCATTTACATATCATCCATGACTTCTTTGGAGCTACAATGGCAGAGTTGAACAGTTCTGACAGACATTATGGTCCAGAGAACTGAATTAGAAATAACATAGAATATGTACTATCTGTCCTTTTAGAAAAAAATGTGCCAACACCTGAGATTGAATCCTAGGTCTCTGAAAACTACAATTAGAGTTTCTATTTCTCTTGCCTGTTCTCCACCCCAGAGTAAGGCATCAATTGGTTACCTGTGCAATCAGTAACTCCTATCTTCCTAAAAGTACTTTAAGAGACATAAAATGCTTCTATCAACCACTGTTACTTCTTCTCTAACCAAATAAGGAAAATTAAAGGATTTTAAAAGTTCTTATTTTGGCAAAAGAAGTTGATTTTATCTTCAACTGGCAAAAAAATAATTGATAACTTAATTCCAGTCCTTGCATCTACATTTGTGATGATTTTGCCCATTTTATACAGTAAGTCCCTGACATTCAAATACATTCCATTCCAAAAGCAAGTTTTTAAGTCCAACTTGTTCACAAGTCCAACAAAGTTGGCCTAAGTACCCAACTGATCAGCTATGTAGCATTGAACTATAATAGGTTTATAATACTTTTCACACAATGCACAAAAAATAAAACACTTTTAACCTTTTAGTATAGCACCTTGAAAAGTAAAGTAGGACAGTACAGCAGCTGGCATACAGGGGCTGGCATCAAGGGAGCAGGCAAGAAGGGTTATTGACTGGAGGAGGGAGAAGAGGTGGGAGATGGTAGAGCTGAAGGATCATCACGGGCTGCAATTTCACTCATCCCTGACATAGATGAAATGCACATTTGCATCTTTGAAAGCTCACAACTTGAAGATTCGTATGTAAGTGACTTACTATACTATGCACTGGAATGTGTATGTCATGAAAGTGAAAGTGAAAAAGTCGCTCAGTTGTGTCTGACTCTTTGTGACCCCATGGACTGTAGCCTACCAGGCTTCTCCGTCCATGGGATTTTCCAGGAAGAATACTGGAGTCGGTTGCCATTTACTTCTCCAGGAGATCTTCCTGACCCAGGGATTGAACCCGGGTCTCCCGTATTGTAGGCAGACGCTTTACCGTCTGAGCCACCAGGGAAGTCATGTCATAGACACACATATACATAAGTGACACATACAGCTTGTGATACTATTGTCTCCTTTACCCTCTCCCAAACAAATCAGATACAAACTATCCTCAGGTATGTTTTGGTTATCGTTCAGCTTCAATGATAATCTTCATAATTTGTACCACTTGAGGTGTACCTCAAACCCCACACCTAATGTGTAAGTTGAAAGAACTTAGCCATCTCCTCTCTGAGCTATTTAAATTCTGTTGAAAGACATTAGGTGAGAAAGGTTCATGCTAAAATAATGTAGACAAATCATGGCTAATACAAGCGAAATGATAAATGAACTTTTGAATTCTGTCTCCAGTGGAGACGCAGAGTGCTGATGAGCTCCATGTGTGGTGCTGCGGTCTTCTATTTGTCATAATTATAGAATAGATTTTAGGTCATTTACCTAGAAAGAATGTCTAGAGTTTATTGTTTAAATGGAAACCTTTCTCTGCTGGGAAATCTTTCTGTGATCTTTTATTATCTGAGATAGATGGAGCGGTCATCCCTGACAAATTGAATGATGCTGTTATTAGTTGGGAAACTCTACGTCCTAGAAAGTCTCATTCTTGTTCACTGCTCTTAAATACTATGTGACTGGCTATTTTCTCTTTTGTCTCCATAAACAGAGGGGATGTATGTATGTTGGTAAACACACTATTGGGCTTAAATGTCCAGGATGCCCAGTCTTTGTCATTAGTACTAGGAGAAAACCTTCCCAATCTGGCAAGTCCTCATCCTCCCAATCTAATCTAAGAATAGTGGAACCTGAAGGAGACTTTTAGAAAAGTATAGATGCTCTCCTGCAAAGTGTCAGTCGCATCTCACACATTTGACTTTGGTATCATTTCTAATATAGAATATATTTAAAATAAAATCTAAGACAGACAAAATTCTAAGAAAATTAAATCACCATTACTTCCTCTCTACCTCGCTATCAACTGATACCCTTGTTTATACTGCACTGAAGGGACAGAAGCAATCACAGAAACAAATCTGTAAGTCCCACCACATAAACCCAGCCACCTGCATCTGGGCTCACATGCTTTACTTTCTCTCCCATTCCAGGATGACCTACCCATGCTCCCACTGAAGGTCAGCACATCTATTTGTTCACTATGGCAATGATTTTCCTCACTATTAGGTGATTCCTACTAACATTAAAATAAATTCTTGTTTCTCCATTTGAACAAACCCTCAAACATATAAACACAGATCTCTTGACTTACTTTACCCTTCAATATGGTATTATTTCTCTCTATACCCTTATACCTAATTCCTGGAAAGAAATCATTACTGACTTTCATTTCTCTTTCCCATTCTCTTTAAAACCCACCAGAGTTTACATCTCCAATTTCATGGCAATTTGTCCTATCAAGGCCAGCAGGGTATATAATATTTTGGATTAAATGGTAAATGTTCAATTCTATGTTCCTCCACTTATCAAGTCCCTCCTCCCACTCAATATGAGGTCAGCATTGCCCTGACAGCACAGACACTACCAAAAAACCACAGACTAATATCACTTATAAACATTTGTGTAGAAATCCTTAACAAAATAGCAACAAACTGAATTACTCCTTGGAAGGAAAGTTATGACCAACCTAGACAGCATATTAAAAAGCAGAGACAAAGTTGACCTTTGTCAACAAAGGTCCATCTAGTCAAGTGTATGGTTTTTCCAGTAGTCATGTATGGATGTGAGAGTTGGACTATAAAGAAAACTGAGCACCGAAGAATTGATGTTTTTGAATTGTGGTGTTGGAGAAGACTCTTGCGAGTCCCTTGGACTGCAAGGAGATCCAACCAGTCCATCCTAAAGGAGATCAGTCCTGGGTGTTCATTGGAAGGACTGATGTTGAAGCTGACACTCCAATACTTTGGCCACCTCATGACAAGAGTTGAGTCATTTGAAAAGACCCTGATGCTGAGAAAGATTGAGGGCAGGAGGAGAAGGGGACAATAGCGGATGAGATGGTTGGATGGCATCACTGACTCAATGGACAAGGGTTTGGGTAGGTTCCGGGAGTTGGTGATGGACAGGGAGGCCTGGTGTGCTGTGGTTCATGGGGTCACAAAGAGTCAGACATGACTGAGAGACCGAACCAAACTTAACTGAACTGAAGTCAGAAGCATACTGATAGGATTATACCCTGTGACCAACTGGGATCTATTCTTGGAATGCAAAGATGGTTCAACATACAAAAATAAGTCAGTGAAATACACTACATTAATACAGTAAAAAAAAAAAAAAAAAAAAATGATCATTTCAATTGACATAGAAAAAACATCTGGCAAAATTTAACACCCTTTTTCACAGAAATATTCAACAATGTAGGAGTAGAAAAGTACCTCAGCAATAAATGGCAAATATGTTGGGAAGATCGAAGATCCCCTGGAGAAGGAAATGGTAACCCACTCCAGTATTCTTGCCTGGAGAATCCCATGGACGGAGGAGCCTGGTAGGCTACAGTCCATAGGGTGACAAAGAGTCGGACACAACTGAGCGATTTCACTTTCACTTTTACCTTCTTTCATGAAAATCACTCAGAGAACATCATATTCAATGGTGAAATACTAAATGTCTTTAATATCAAGATCAAGGCAAGGTTATTGGTTTTTACCACTTCTAGTCAACACAGTATTGGAATAACCGGAACAATTAGGCAAGATAAAGAAATAAAAAGCACTAAAAATATATAGAAAAAAAGTAAAATTGCTTCTGTTCACAAATTATAAGATCTTATATACAGAAAAACATAAAGATTCTGCAACACTTTTTAGAATAAATGAATTTGTCAAATAGGATACAAAGGCAATACACAACAGGAAGCTGCATTTGTACACAATAACAACCTGAAGAGAAAATTCAAAAACAACTTCATTTATAATAGCATCAAAAAGAACAAAACACTTGGAAGTTAACTTAATCAAGGAGAGAAAAGATTTCTTGTAGTATAAAGAAAACTACCAAACACTGCTGAAAGAAATCAAAGAACACATATACAACTGAAAAGACATTCCCTGTTCATAGATTGAGTGACAATATTAAGATGGCAGTGTTACCCAGAACAAACTACAGATTCAACGCAGTTCCTCTCAAAATCCCCAGGATGTCTTGCAGCAATAGGAAAATTCATCCTAAAATTCACACAGAGTCTCAAGGAACCATAAATAATTCAAACAATCTTGACAAAGAAAAACCAACACTGGAGGACTCACACTGTGTCCTGATTCCAAAACTTACTACCAAGTTTCAGTAATCAAAATAGTTGGGTACTGGCATAAAGACAGACACATGGAATAAAGAGCCCATAACTAAACCCTCACACATATGATCAAATAATTTTAAACAAGAAGGGCAAGATGATTCAATTCAATGATAGTCTTTTCAACAATTGGTGCTGGTAAAACTGGATATCCACATGCAAAAGTATGAAGCTAAACCTTCACCTACTGCCATACACAAAAATTAACTCAAAATGAATCAAAGACCTAAATGTAGGACATACAAGTAATAACCTCTTAGACTAAAACCATAAGGAGAAGCTTCATGACAGGGATGCGGCAGTAATTTCTTATGCTAGTGGTAAAGAACCTACTGCCAATGCAGGAGGTGTAGGAGATGTGAGTTTGTGTCTTTTGTGCATCAAAAGATACTATCAACAGAGTAAAAAGGCAGTCTACGAAATGGGAGAAAATATTTTCAAATCATATATCTGATAAGGGATTGATAGCATTAATACACAGGAAACTCGATGATGACAACAGCAACAACGAGTGATTCAAAACTGTGCAAAGAACCTGAATAGACACTTCTCCACCGAAGATTACACACATGGCCAAAAATAACATGAAAAACACTCAGCATCACTAATGATCAGTGGATGCAAATAAAAACTACAGTGAGATACCACCTCACACCCATTTGAAGGGAAGGAGGGAGAGAGGGAGGGAGGGAGAAAAGAAGGAAATAACACGTGTTGGTGACATATGCAGTATTGGTGGGAATGCAGTATGGTACAGCCTCTATGGAAAATAGTACAGCAGTTCCTCAACACATAAAAGCTAAAATGCTGATATAAGTCAGCGTTTCTACTTCTGAATGCGGACCCAACAGAACTGAAAACAGGTTCTCGAATAGATGTTTGTACACTCATGTTCATAGCAGCATTATTCACAATGGGTAATGTGGCAGCAACCCAAGTGTCCCTCAAAGATGAAAGGGTAAGAAAAACATGGTATATGCATACAAAGGAATGTCTATTCAATGCTGAAAAGAAATAAAATTATGACATATGTTACAACATGGACGTACTTTGAGGACTTAATGCTAAGTGAAATATACCAACCATAAAAAAAGACAAATATTGCCTTATTTCACTTATATGATGGACTCAGAGCTGTCAAAATTACAGAGACAGGAAGCAGAGACACAGCTGAGGAGAGGGACTTGGGGTGGGGAAGCAGGAAGAAAATTGCTGTTTAGTTTGTGCAGTGACTCCTTTTCATTAGATGAGAAGAGTTCTGGAGAGGAAGTGGGCTGATGGCTACATACCAATATGAATGGAGTCAATACCACTGCCCCATGCACTTAAAAATGGTTAAGATAATAACATTTCATTTATGTGTACTTTATCACAATAAAAATGTTATTTCCTTAATTTAAATCTCAGTTTTATAAGAGTAAAGATATGAAGTAAGATATGGAAAGCAATTCTTTGCAAAGCTCTTGGATCAAATGTGACTTAATTCATGCTCAGGAAATAGAGATCTTGGTAATTTTCCAGACAAGCCAATGAGAAAAAAAGAAAGTCATCAAATAAACAATCATGGTGCAAATAAAATGCTTTAAGATGGGAGTTAATCTCTATTGTTAATACATGGGCACTAGTTTTGTTCACAGTGATAACAGCATCTGTCAATCCATGTTCTTTTGATGCTTAATGCCCACTTTGGTTTTGTTTCCCCTCTCTTCCAACATACTCTGTAACTATCAGCTTCTCCTTCCCCAGAATTTAACCTAGATGATGTTCCTCCCTTCACCATCTACAATTCCTTTACTCCAATCATGCCATCCCTATGAAAAGATTTTTTTTCTTTCCATCTGTATGTGTGTGTTATTTTTAAGAAAAAGTGGGAAACTGTGGACACTCCATTAAAAAAAAAATTCTTACAAGTAACATATAGAGAGTTACCGAAACTGGTCACTAAGCAACTGAAAAAGAATCTAAATATCATCCCCTTGTTACTAAGACCTGAGAACACGCTGAACATTCCCTGCTTTCTCACCGCAGGCCATTAACGCTATGCGGTGGCATGTTCTAATTCTGTCTTCATTACAGTCAGCTGGACGTCTGTCAGCCATCCTGAATTCTTTGAACAACCAACAACTTCAAGCATGCAAATTGTGCACTACAGATATGAACGGTTAAAAATACACACTAGGGCTTCCTTGGTGGTCCCACGGCTAAGAGTCTCCCTGCCAATGCAGGGGACACAGGTTTGGTCTCTGGTCCTGGAAGGTTCCACATGCTGCAGGGCAACTGAGCCTGTGAGCCACAGTTATTGAGCGCGTGTGCTGCAACTACTGAAAACCACACACAGAGGCTGTGAGAAGCCACTGCTCTGAGAACCTGCACACAGCACCAAAGGGCAGCCCGTGCTCACCACAGACAAAGCCCAGGCACGGCAACAAAGACCCGGCGCAGACAAAAACAGCAAATACATAAAATTTGTAAAACACACACTAGAAAGAACACAGAGTATCAATATTAGAGTTGATTCCCCAAGTTCAAAAGTTTCTTACAAGTTATACATATTCATCCAATATTTACACAACATGTGAGAACATTTACATGTATTCACCACCTACATCCACCAGGTACCATGATTTGTCTGTTCACACACATAATTTAATTCTCATATAATTTCTGTATTATTATTCCAACTTTATATATTAAAAGAGAAACTACTTAGTGAGAGATGCAATTGATATTAAGTTGATGTCTGTGTAATCAAAAGGATAATATAGCTTCTATTGGTATACATCAGTTCATTCATCAAATATGTATTGACATTCTCCTTGGCACAATAGTTCTTGGAAAAGTTATTTAAAATACAGTGTCTTTCATCAAAAGCTTACTTTCTCATTGGATAGTAACAATGAAAATTCAGACAACTATAATATATGGAAGGGTATGATCGATTTCATGGGAATTTTATAAACTAAATGTTGTAGAATAATTGATGTAGGTAACTCTGGAGGGCAGAATATCATTTTGGAGGAAAATGGAACAATCTAAGTAAAAACTAATAAAAATTGCCTGATCAATAGGAAAAGCTAACATTTATTGAGTCCTGCCAGGTGGTTTATATATATTAATTCATTTTATTTTTCAGCCATTCCATGAAGTTTTACTATTCCTATTGTCTACAGTATGCTTTATGCAAGCTCATCCATCTAATAAGTGGTGAAACTAAGATCCAAGACCAGGCAGTCAATCCCAAATTCTGCTTCCCAATAGTTATGCCTTCCTACATATTGAGTAAAGAATATGGCATCTCAGGAATAAGTTAATCAAAGAATGCAGATACGGTATATGTAGATACAATGTACATGAAAAACTACATTATAGTGAGGATGGAAAAAGGAATGTAGATGGTTCTATTAATACACAAGGCTTCTCTACTTTGAAGTGGTACAATGTTAGCTCTAAATAGATGGTGAAAGGTCATGTATAGTTCAATTCCCTAGAGGAGGCATTCTTTGCTGTATCATAAGTCCCTAGAGGTTTGAGATTATACCTATCATGTCTTTGCTGTACCCCAGCATGTAACATAGTGAGTTCCAGGCCCACATACTTAATATATTTTGTTATCTAATTGACTGTATCCTTAAAATATTTTAAGGATATTTTAATTTTATCTACTGGCATGATGCATCACTGTGTTAGATGCTGGGGTACACCAAAGACGTGGTAGGTATAATCTCAGACCTCTAGGGACTAATGATTCAGCAAAGACTATAAGTATTTTAAACTGGTAAATGAACATATTAACTTCAGGAACATGGCTATTTTTGTCCAGTAAGGGAAGGAGGAAAAAGACTGGAGGATACATTTACATGTATACATACACACAGACATACACAGGTAAGTAAATCTGGCAAGTTAACTCTGTGTGTGTGTGTGTGTGTGTGTGTGTGTGTGTGTGTGTGTGTGTGTGTTGTGAAGATTTCTCAAGGGCACTACTGACTTTTGGAGTTAGATAATTCTTTGTGTGGTGGACAGTCATGGGCATTGTAGAATATTTAACATCATCTTTAGGCTCCACTCACTAGATGAGATTAGATATATATAGACACAAACATATACATGTAAATGACTACATGTAAATCATTATTAGAATGTAATGCATTAATGTAATGTATCAGAATGAATATATTAATATTAAATTTAATTAATTAATATATATTAATATGTGTTATTAGTGAGCTCTGGCATCCATACTGACATTGAAATATTTATAACTTTTAAAAATATTACAATTAATTTATGAATATATAAGAAGAGTGATTAATGGCATAATGGAAAATACTGAATAATGGTACCAAATTATTTGGGGGTTCTGAAAAAAACAGAATCTAAGGTCAGATTTAAAAGTTGAGTGAGAATTAATTGGACAAAAAAGAGTGTAAAATCATTGTTTTAAACTAATATGTAATATACTGTACTGTAATCACCCTAAATTTGTTATCTTTCAAGCTGGCTTAATGTTCTTGACCTTTTGCATTACATTTTGCATTGGAGAATTGATTTGTCAATTCTAGAATGCTGACTGAGATTTCATTAAATTCACAGATCAATCTGAGCAGTGTTGCATCAAAACAGTATTGAGTTGTCCAACATCTGAGCATGGCTAAGACTATCTACTTATTTAAATGTTCTTTCATTTTCATAAATATGATTGTAACTTCAAGGGCAGAGGCTTGCACACCTTCTATGATATCTTTTATTTGAACTGTTTCATGTTATTATAATGCCATTTTAAGTAACTTTTCTTTTTGCTGATGGAATTATAATTTTATAGTAACTTACACACAATAAACTTGCTATATTTACTTAGTAATTCCAATAGTTTGTCAATACTAAATGTTCACAAAAACGCCATCAACAAGAACAAATGCATGTTATTTTATCAATTACTATGGATTTTTACTTTTTTCTTGCCATATTGCACTAGCTGAAGGCTTCAGTAAAGTAACAGTTGAAGTGGTGATAATAGCTGTTCTGTTCTTGTTCCTTATCTCTCCAGGAAAGATTTCAACTATGCACTTAACAGGAAGCTGATTGAGATAAAGGAATAAGAAGCCCTTGATAGGTAGAATTACCAGGAGAGAGCAGTATTTCCAAAGCCAAGTTAGGAGGGGATTTTAAGAAGCTGGTGATATACTCCCTGAGATCTGTAGAGTTTTTAAGCAAAACGAGACTTGAAGAATTTGTTGTGATCAATTATTCTTTATTTGTCAAAGGCAACTAATAACAACACCCTTAGAGACATGTTTTGGAAAGATCAAATAAGGAAATATAGGAGAAGACCTACACTATTTGCACATCTAAAAGTTTTAGTTTCTTTTTTATTCTCCATCTAAAATAAATGAAAATTTGTCATACCAATAGGGTTTAGTAAACACTGAGATGATATACTGTCATTTACCAAATTGCTTGCTTTCCTGTTAAGCTAAACCTTGATTTATTCACTAGATATAGTCTAGAAAAATGACATGTATCCGCATTTACTAGACACTTTTCTGAATGATTTGGTGTTTGTTTATGAACAGCAAAATCCCTTTATAATGCAAGCAATTAGTTTAGAAGTATTAGTCTGGAAACATGGCCTTTCTTATGTAGACTAGAGATTTTATTTAGAATTTTCGCCAGTATCGCATTTCACTTTGTCAGTATAACAGTTACAGGCTGCTATATTGATTACATGTCTGCTCTGTCAGCAAATTAACACTTAAAAGAAATATTATCCAGAAACCGATATATATGGAAATAGTAGGTGAGGATAATTATCATTTTAGTAGCACTTGATACTTCACCATCTGAAAAGTGCAAACAACTTTTACCATAAATAAATTTTAAGAGGTGCTAAAAAATAATGCTTGACAGTTACTTGTACTGCAAATTTAGGGAGTGAATAAATCTTTGGGTACTACAACAACAGATAAATATTTTTCCAGAGGTGGCTAAAATTGACAGCTTAAAATGGAATGTTTCTTTAGTGGCCCTGGTGAATAAAAAAAAAAAATCAGAACAAGTAGGATACCATCATCAAATAACTGTACCTCACTGTTCCTTTCGAACTTTCCTCTAAGATTAGTTTTTTTCTTTCTCTCCAAGTGACTACTTAGCCAAGAAACATCACTTCTCTATTTACTCTTAAGGAATTAAAGAAGAAGGGCATTGGTCACTTCTATCCATTAGAATAGTCTCAATGTAATAATTCAGATGTCCAGTTCTCCAAAATAAATTAAAGCTTCTCTTTCCAACCAGCTCCGGCTCAAGGATGGTGGAAAACCTGATGAGAATAGAGGACAAAGTTTGACCTTTTCACTACTGTTCTTACTTTCTCCAAATTCCCAACTTAGCCTCGGTTCTAGATCCCTCCACTGTTGAACTGGGAAGTTGGGAGAGGGGCTGGGGGTGGGGGGAGTGTGGGAATAAAGGACACAAAATATCTTAATTAGTCCCCTTTGAAAAGCATCTCTCTTACCTTCATGTACAAAATTGAGTCTGTTTCCTGCAGGGTGCCTTTTATAGATTCTTGGAAGAGTCCCCCTTTCTCTAATGTGGGGATTCTTTAGTGGTACACCCACGTTTCACCTTTCAATATATAGTATCATCTCCTCACAGGCTCTCTTACTAGCGGTTCTACTGTCCACAAAGGCTTACTTATTTCTTTACCTTTTAACAAGGCTTTTTCTCCATAGGAAGCTTGCACTTTTCTTCTGCCACTGGTGCAAGTGAATGGTTTCCCAAATGGCAAACCTTACCTCCACTGACACAAACTATTACCATGCAGCCTCATAACCTCCTCTTACTGGGGTGTGAGTCTGATTCTTCTGGGTACCTCCAATCCTAACAAACTCGTATCAAGGTCACCATGTACATCTCTGTTGCCTCTCTTTCTAGGCCGAGGTAAGAAGAAAACAATCCCACTCAAAAACATAATCCCAATATCCATTTGTATTTATTAGTCATTGTAAAATGCAACAGACAACCAAGTAATCAAGGCAAGAGTATATTAAATTTAGAAAAAGTAATTTTCCAGCAGTTTTCTATACTGGAATTTTCTTTTACTAATTTTTAAAATGATTTTCATTAAGAGGTAAAGGAAGAAGCAGAAGGTGAAGTTAAAAGGATAATGGGTAAAGAAATGGAAAGTAGTAGAGAAAAAAATAGGAAGAGAGAAGGGATGATGTGGGAGGAAATAGGCATAGCACAAAAAGAAAAAAATGTGAAAAGATTTCACTAATAGAAGGTTTAAAACTGATTAGCTAGACAGATATGGCTTCCTTTACTGTATGAATTATCTATTCCTTCAACCCATTTAAAATTAACTAATAGAGGAGGCAAGATGGCAGAATAGAGGGCTGTGAGCTTACCTCTTCTCACAGAAACACCAAAATTACAGCTAATGGCTTAACAACCATCAATAAAAAATGCCATAACATACCAGAAAAGATACTCTATGTCCAAGGAAAAAGAAAAAGCGACAGTCAGGTGGTAGGAGGGGCACAATCATGATAAAATCAAATCCCATACTTGCCAGATAGGTGACCCACAAACTGGAAAATAATTATACCTCAGAAGTTCTCAGCCCCATGTCAGGCTTCCCAGCCTGAGAGTCTGGCAACAGGAGGAGGAAGAACGCCCAGAGAATGTGGCTTTAAAGGCCAGTGGGGTTTGACTGCAGCAGTTTCATGGGGAAGCAGAAACGCCACTCTTAGAGGGCATACACAGGGTCTCATGTGCACCAGAAATCAGGGAAAAAAGCAGTGACCTCATAAAAGCCTGGGCCAGACTTACCTGCTAGTGTTGGAGGGTCTCCTGAAAAACTGGAAACTGGATTACTGGGGAGACGGGGATATTGGCAGTGGTGATCCTGGCAAGTGCTCATTGGGGTATACCCTCTTTGAGACCACAACTTTCTCATCAAGACCTGGCCCTGCCCAACAGCGTGTAGGCTCCACTGCTATGACTCCTCAAGCCAAACAGCCAACAGGGTGGGAACACAGCCCCATTCATCAGCAGATAGGCTGCTTAAAGTCTTCGTGAATAAACAGCTGCCCAATAAACAGAGTCCCTGACACAGCCCTGCCCACCAGAGAAACAAGACCTAGTCCTACCCACCACTGGGAGGTTACCAGTCTCTCCCACCACGCAGCCTGCACAAGTCTCTCAGACACCCTCACCCACGACAGGGCACAAACCAGCAGCAGAAGAACTACAATCCAGCAGCCAGTGAAACAGAGACCACAATCACAGAAAGGCAGGCAAAACGACACAGCAAAGGAGTATGTCCCAGGTCAAGGAGCAAGAGGCAACTTCAAAAGAGCAAGTAAGTGAAGTAGAGAGAAGCAATCTACCTGGAAAAAGAGTCAGAGTAGTGATATTAAAGATGATCCAAGATTCTGGAAAAAGGACAGAGGCAAGATGAAGAAGATACAAGAGATATTTCACAGTGACCTAGAAGAACTAAAGAACAAACAAACAATGAGCAATACAATAACTGAATTGAAAAATACACTAGAAGTAATCAATAACAGAGTAACTGAGGCAGAAGAATGGATAAATGAGCTGGAAAAAAGAATGGTAGAAATCACAGCCACAGAACAGAATAAAAAGAAATGAAGATAGTCCCAGAGACCTTTGGGATAATATTAAATGCACCAATTTAATACACTGGTGCAATATTAAATGCACCAATATTATATGCATTATAGGGGCCTCAAAAGAAGAAGAAACAGATAAAGAGCCTGAGAAAATATTTGAAGAAATAATATTAATTGCTGAAAATTTCCCTAACATGGGAAAGGAAATAGTCACCCACATTCAGGAAGTGCAGAGAACACCAGGCAGGATAAACCCAAGGAGGAACACAGTAATCAAACTGACAAAAATTAAAGATAAAGAAAAAATACTAAAAGCAACAAAGGAAAAGCAACATAACATACAAAGGAACTCCCAGAAGATTTTAGCTAATTTTCCAGCAGAAAATTTGCAGGCCAGAAGTGGGTGGCACAATGTAATTAAAGTAATAAAAGGGAAGAAACTACAACCAAGAATACTCTAGCCAGCAAGGTTCTCATTCAGATTTAATAGAGCAATCAAAAGCTTTACAGATAAGCAAAAGATAAGAGAATTCAACACCACCAGACCAGCTTTGCAACAAATGACAGAGGAACTTCTCTAGATAAAAAACAAATGACACAACTAGAAACAAGAAAATTACAAATGGAAAAGCTCACTGGTAAAGACGCACATACAGTAAAGGAAGGGACTCCTCTGCACACAAACAGGGCACCAAAACTTGCGGTGTGGGAATTCCCTGCAGTCCAGTGGCTAAGACCTCACCTTCCAGCACACGGGGTGTGGGTTCAGTTTCTGGTTGGGATCCCACAAGCCAAATGGCCAAAAAACCAAAACATAAACAGCAGAAGCAATACTGTAACAAATTCAACAAAAACTTTTTTTTTTAACAAAAACTTTTAAAATGACCCACATTTAAAAAATGGCAATTATGACAAGAGAAGAGCACAAATGCAGGATATTGGAAATGTATTTCAAACTAAAAGACCAGAAACATAAAACAATCTTCTTTACATATAGACTATTATATCAAAACTTCATGGTAATCGTCAACCAAAACTCTACAATAAATACATAAACAAAAAGGAAAAGGAATCCAACCACAACTTTAAAATTGGTTATCAAATCACAAAAGAAGAGAATAATAAGAAAGCAAAGAAAAGAAAACTACAAAAACAAATTCAAAACAATTAATGGAAAGGGAATAAGAACATGCGTATCAATAATTACCTCAAACATAAATGGATTATTTGCCCCAACCAAAAGACATAGACTGGCTGAATTGATACAAAAGTAAGATCCATGTATAGGCTGCCTACAAGAGACCTATTTCAGATTTAGGGACACATAAAGACTAAAAGTGATGGGATGGAAAGAGGTATTCTATACAAATGTAAATCAAAAGAAAGCTGGAATAGCAATACTCATATCATACAAATAGACTTTAAGATAAAAACTAGCACAAGAGACAAAGAAGGTCACTACATAGTAATGAAAGGATCAATCCAAGAAGAAGATACAACTGTAAATATATATGCATCCAACATAGGAGTACCTCAATATATGAGGCAAATATTGGGTTGGAAAAAAGTTCCTTCAGGTTTCCATAAGATGTTACAAGAAAACATGAAAAACTTTTTGACCAAACCCAATACTGACAACCATAAAAGGATCAACAGTAACACAGTAATAGTGGTAGACTTTAACAACCCACTTTCATCAGTAAACAGATAAGTCAGGCAGAAAATTGATAAGGAAACACAGGCTTTAAATGAAAATAGACCAGATAGACTTAACCAATATTTATAGAGTTCAGTTCAGCTCAGTTGCTCAATCATGTCCCAACTCTTTGCGACCCCATAAACTGCAGCACGCCAGGCCTCCCTGTCCATCACCAACTCCCAGAGTCCACCCAAACCCATGTCCATCGAGTCGGTGATGCCATCCAACCATCTCCTCCTCTGTCGACCCCTTCTCCTCCTGCCCTCAATCTTTCCCAGAATCAGGGTCTTTTCCAATGAGTCAACTCTTTGCAGCAGGTGGCCAAAGTATTGGAGTTTCAGCTTCAACATCAGCCCTTCCAATGAACACCAGGACTGATCTCCATTAGGATGGACTGGTTGGATCTCCTTACAGTCCAAGGGACTCTCAAGAGTCTTCTCCAACATCACAGTTCAAAAGCATCAATTCTTCGGTGCTCAGCCTTCTTCACAGTCCAACTCTCACATCCATACATGACTACTGGAAAAACCATAGCCTTGACTAGATGAAACTTTGTTGGCAAACTAATGTCTCTGCTTTTTAATATGCTATCTAGGTTGGTCACAACTTTCCTTCCAAGGAGTAAGCATCTTTTAATTTCATTGCTGCAATCACCATGTGCAGTGATTTTGGAGCCCAGAAAAATAAAGTCAGCCACTGTTTCCACTGTTTCCCCATCTATCTGCCATGAAGTGATGGGACTGGATGCCATGATCTTCGTTTTCTGAATGTTGAGCTTTAAGCCAAATTTTTCACTCTCCTCTTTCATCAAGAGGCTCTTTAGTTCTTCTTCGCTTTCTGCCATAGGGTGGTGTCATCTGTGTATCTGAGATTATTGATAATTCTCCCAGCAATCTTAATTCCAGCTTGTGCTTCCTCCAGCCCAGCATTTCTCATGATGTACTCTGCATATAAGTTAAATAAGCAGGGTGACAATATACAGCCTTGACATATTCCTTTTCCTATTTGGAACCAGTCTGTTGTTCCATGTCTAGTTCTAACTGTTGCTTCCTGACCTGCATACAGGTTTCTCAAGAGGCAGGTCAGGTGGTCTGGTATGCCCATCTCTTTCAGAATTTTCCACAGTTTATTGTGATCCACACAGTCAAAGGTTTTGGCATAGTCAATAAAGCAGAAATATATGTTTTTCTGGAACTCTCTTGCTTTTTTGATGATCCATCAGATGTTGGCAATTTGATCTCTGGTTCCTCTGCCTTTTCTAAAACCAGCTTGAACATCTGGAAGTTCACGGTTCACGTATTGCTGAAGCATGGCTTGGAGAATTTTGAGCATTACTTTACTAGCACGTGAGATGAGTGCAATTGTGTGGTAGTTTGAGCATTCTTTGGCATTGCCTTTCTTTGGGATTGGAATGAAAATTGATATTTTCCAGTCCTGTGGACACTGCTGAGTTTTCCAAATTTGCTGGTATACTGAGTGCAACACTTTCACAGCATCATCTTTCAGGATTTGAAACAGCTCAACTGGAATTCCATCACCTCCACTAGCTTTGTTCGTAGCAATGCTTCCTAAGGCCCTTTTTTTTTAAGTTTTTTTTTTTTCCCTAAGGCCCTTGACTTGACTTCACATTCCAGGAGGTTTGGCTCTAAGTGAGTGATCACACCATTGTGATTATCTGGGTCATGAAGATCTTTTTTGTAAAGTTCTTCTGTTTGTAAAGTTCTTCTTGCCACCTCTTCCTGATGTCTTCTGCTTCTGTTAGGTCCATACCATTTCTGTCCTTTATTGAGCCCATCTTTGCATGAAATGTTCCCTTGGTATCTCTGATTTTCTTGAAGAGATCTCTAGTCTTTCCCATTCTATTGTTTTCCTCTATTTCTTTGCATTGATTGCTGAGGAAGGTTTTATTATCTCTCCTTGCTATTCTTTGGAACTCTGCATTCAAATGGGTATATCTTTCCTTTTCTCCTTTGCTTTTCATTTCCCGTCTTTTCACAGCTATTTGTAAGGCCTCCTCAGACAGCCATTTTGCTTTTTTGCATTTCTTTTTCTTGGGGATGGTCTTGATCCCTGCCTCCTGTACAATGTCACGAACCTCCACCCATAGTTCATCAGGCACTTTGTCTATCAGATCTAGTCTTTTAAATCTATTTCTCACTTCCACTGTATAGTAGTCTATCCAAAAGGAGCAGAATACACATTCTTCTCAATTGAACATGGACCATTCTCCAGGACTGATCACATGCTGACCACAAAGCAAGCCTTGGTAAATATAATAAAACTGAAATCATAGAAAGTATCTTTTCTGTACATAGTGCTATGCTATGAGGTTAGAAATCAAACACAAGAAAAAAAATTGTAAAACAAACACATGGAGGCTAAACAATATGCTACTTAACAACCAATGAATCACTGAAGAAACCAAAGAGGAAATTAAAAAAAAACAATTACCTAGAGACAAATGAAAATGAAAGCATGATGATCCAACACCTATGGGATGCAGCAAAAGCAGTTCTAAGAGGGAGGGTTATAGCAATATAATATTATCTCAGGAAAGAGAAAAATGTCAAATAAACAACCTAAAACAACTAGCAAAGAACAAACAAAACCCAAAGTTAATAGGAGGAAAGAAATTAAGAAGATGAGAGCAGAAATAAATTAAAGAGATGAAGAAAACAATAGATAAGATCAGTGAAACTAATGAAGCCTGGTTCTTTGAAAAGATAAAATTGAGAAACCTTTAGCTAGACTTATCAAGAAAAAGAAGGAAAATGCTCACTCAAATCAACAAAATCAGAAACGAGAAGTTACAACTGATGTCACAGAAATACAAAGGATCATAAGAGACTACTATAAGTAACTTGTACATGTGTGTATACTCAGTCACTCAGCCATTCCATTTTCTCTGCAACCCCATGGACTGTAGCCACTAGGCTCCTCTGTCAATGGAATTTCCCAGGCAAGGAATTCTGGAGCTGATTGTCATTTCCTACTCCAGGGGATCTTCCTGACCTAGGGACTGAATCAAAGTCTCTTACATCTCCCACACTGGCAGGTGGATTCTTTACCCACTACCTGGGAAGCCTACTTACATTATGCCAATAAAATGAATAAATTGGAAGAAATGGAAAAATTTTTAGAAAGGTACAATCTCATAAAAGTGAGGTAGGAAGAAATAGAAAATATGAACAGACCAATCACAAGTACTGGAATAGAAACTGATTTAAAAACTCCCAACAAACAAAAGTCAAGGACAAGATAGCTTAACAGGCAAATTCTATCAAACATTTAGAGAAGAGCTAACACCTATTCTTCTGAAGTATTCCAAAAAATCACGGAGGAACAACTCATTCTAGGAGGCCACCATCGCCTTTTACCAAAAATAGAAAAAGATAGCACAAAAAAGAAAATGATAGGCCAAAATCACTGATGAACATAAATGCAAACATTCTCAACTAAATAATAACATCCAGTAAGTAATACATTAACAGAACCATACACCATGATCAGGTGGAATTTACCCCAAAGATGAAAGGATTTTTCAATATTCACCCATCAATCAGTATGATACACTGCATCAACAAATTGAAGAATAAAAACCATATGATCATCTTAATAGATGCAGGAAAAGCTTTTGACTAAATTTAACACGCATTGACAAAAACTCTCCAGAAAGTGGACACAGAGGGAACATTCCTCAACATAATAAAGGCCATATATGATAAACCTACAGCTAACATCATACTTAATGGTGAAAAGCTGAAAGCATTTTCTTTAAGAGTGAGATAAGACAAGGATGTCCACTTTTGCCACTTTTAACATGGCTTTGGAAGTCACAGTCACAGCAACCAGGGAAGAAAAGGAAATAAATAAATAAATTCAAACTGGAAGTAAAAATGCTACTGTTTGAAGATGACATGATGGTTTATATAGAAAATCCTAAAGATGCTATCAGAAAACTGTCAGAGATCATCAATGAATTTGGTAAATTTGCAAGATACAAAATAAATACACAGAAAGCTGTTGCATTTCTATCAGGTTGGTCCAAAAGTATGGTTTTTACACTGTTGAAATTTGCCATTTGATATTGGAATGCATTCTAAATATATAAGGTTATGCTATACAACATTTTAATCTGCAATTCTTGTTTTATTTTTTGCTAATGTCATTATTTGCTGTTGACACTTATTTTAGACTTTAGAAATTATGTTACACAAAAAGAAAATTCAAGCAGTTTTCTTATTTTTGTTCAAAATGAGTCATAAAGCAGTGGAGACAACTCACAACATCAACAATGTATTTGGCCCAGGAACTACTAACAAACATACAGTGCGGTGGTGGTTCAAGAAGCTCTGTACGAGAGCCCTGAAGATGAGGAGCATGGTGACCAGCCATCGGAAGTTGACAATGACCGAGAGCCATCAATGAAGCTGAACGTCTTACAAGTATACAGGAAGTTTCCAAAGAACTCAACATCCAATACTCTGTAGTGGTTTGGAATTTGAAGCAATTTAGAAAGGTGAAAAACCTTGATAAGTGGGTGCCTCATGAGCTGGATATAAATTAAAAAAACTATTGTTTTGAAGTGTCATCTTCTCTTATTTATGCAACAACAATGAACCAGTTTTTGATTGGATTGTTATATACAATGACAAGTGATGTAAGACCAGTGATGACCAGCTCAGTGGCTGAACTGAGAAAAAGCTCCAAAGCACTTTGTAAAGCCAAACTTGCGCCAAAAGAAAGGTCATGGTCACTGTTTGGTGATCTGCTGCCCATCTGATCCACTATAGCTTTCTGAATCCCAGTGAAACCATGACATCTGAGAAGTATGTCCAGCAAATTGATGAGACACACCAAAAACTGCAATGCCTATAGCCTGTACTGGTCAACAGAAAGGGCCCAATTGTTCGGTACGACAACATCTGACTGCATGTCACACAATCAACACTTTAAAAGATGAAAGAATTGGGCTACAAAGTTTTGCCTCACCTGCTATATTCACCCAACCAGCTACCACTTGTTCAAGCATTTCAACAACCTTTTGCAGGGAAAATGCTTCCACAGCCAGCAGGATGCCGAAAATGCTTTCCAAGAGCTTATAGTATCTTGAAGCACAGATTTTTATGCTACAGCAATAGCCAAACTTATTTCTCATTGCCAAACATGTAATGACTACAATGGTTTCTATTTTGATTAATAAAGATGTGTTTGAGCCTAGTTCTAATGATTTATAATTCACAGTCTAAAACCATAATTACGTTTACATCAACTTAATGTACACCAATAATGAAAGATCAGAAAGAGAAGTTAAAGAAACAATCTCATTTAACATCGCATCAAAAAGGATAGAATACCTAGGGATAAACCTGCCAAAGGAGGCAAAAGACTTCTCCAAGAAAACCATAAGACACTGACAAAACAACCTGATGATGACACAGACAAATGGAAAGCTAGGCCACGTTCTTGGATCGAAAGAATCAATACTATCAAGATGACTATGCTACCCAAGGCAATCTACAGATTCAGTGCAGCCCCTATCAAATTACCGATGGCATTTTTCACAGAACTAGACTAAAAAATCTTCAAATTAGTATGGAGACATGGAAGACCACAAATAGCCAAACCAATCTTAAGAAAAACAGACCTGGAAGAATCAGGCTCCCTTACTTCAGTCTATACTACAAAACTTCAGTCACTGAAATAGTGTGATACTGGCACAAAAACAGAAATATAGATCAATGAAACAGGACAGAAATCCCAGAAATAAATCCACATACCTATGGTCAATTAATATATGACAAAAGAGGCAACACTATACAATTGAGAAAAGACAGTTTCTTCCATAAATGGTGCTGGGAAAACTAGATAGTAAAAGAATGAAATTAGGATATTTTTAATACCATACACAAAAATAAATTCAAAATGGATTAAATACCTAAATGTAAGACTGGATACCATAAAACTCTTAAGAGGAAAATACAGGCAGAGCACTTTGTGGCATAAATTGCATCAAGATCCTCTTTGGTCCATCTCCTAGAGTAAAGGAAATAAAAATGAAAATATTAAGCTTTTGCACAGCAAAGGAAACCATAAACAAAAAGAGAAACCACAGAATGGGAGAAAATATTTGCAAACAATGAGATAAACAAGGGATTAATTTCCAGAATTTACAATTTGTGAAGCTCAATACAAAAAATAAAAATAAAAAATTGGGCAGAGGACCCAAGAGACATTTCCCCAAGGAAGACATACAGATGGTCAATAAGCACATGAAAAGATATTCAATATTGCTAATTATTAGAGAAATGCAAATCAAAATTACAATGAGGTATCACCTCACATGGGTCATAACCATCATCATTAAAAAGCCTACAAATAACAAATACTAGAGAGGGTGTGGAGAAAAGGGAACCCTCTTACACTGCTGGTGGGACTGTAAATTGGTACAGCTACTATGGAGAACAGTATGTATGTTCCTTAAAAAGTAAAAATGGAGCTACCATATAAGCCAGCAATCCAGAGGAAAACATGATTCAAAAGCATACATGCACCCCAACATACACTGTAGCACTTTTTGCAATAGCCAAGACGTGGAAGCAACCATACTGGCTATTGACTGATGAATGGATAAAGATGTGGTGTATACACAAACACACATACACACGATGCAATATTATGCAGTCATCAAAATGAGTGCTGCTGCTGCTGCTGCTAAGTCACGTCAGTCGTGTCCAACTCTGTGTGACCCCATAGACAGCAGCCTATAATGCCATTTTCAGCAACATGAATGAATCTGGAAATTATCATACTAAGTGCATAACTTAAGTTAGAGAAAGACAAATATATGATATCATTTATATCCAGCATCTAAAAAATACAATACAACCGAACTTACAAAAGAGAAACAGACTCAACCACTTGGAGAAAGAACTTACAGCTACAAGGGGGGAAAGGTTTGGGGGGGGTGTTGGGAATTTGGGATAGACATACACACCCTACTATTCCCAGATGACTCAGCAGTAAATAATCCGTCTGCCAATACAGGACATATGGGTTTGATCCCTGGGTTGGGAAGATATCCTGGAGAAGAAAATGACAACCCACTCCAGTATTCTTGCCTGGAGAATCCCATGGACAGAGGAGCCTGGTGGGTTACAATCGATGGGGTCGCAAAGAGTCAGATACGACTGAATGACTAAACAACAACAAATATACAAAATAGATAACCAACAAGGACCTAATATGTAGCACAAAGAACTCTGCTCAATATTCTTGAATAACCTAAATGAGAAAAGAATTTGAAAAAGAATATATAATACATATATATAAGTCAAACATTTTTCTGTCCACCTGAAACGAACACAACATTGTCATTTAACTAGATTCCAATATAAAATGAAAATTTTAAATTTTTTAAAAAATAAAAAATTAACATTCTCACCTAAGCTTAGGCAGAAATTGTCTCCATGGAAACCATCTAAACATGCACACCATGGAAGCATTAAACCAAGTATACCTTAAAGAATACACAGACACTCAACACTGCTTGTGGGAAATGAAAATCTTCTTTTAAAATTTTAACTGCATAGCCATGAGTCATTTTAGCAATTGTGAATGATTTATCAAAACTATTTTAAATGAAAGATCATATATTATTTAAGAAATTCATTTGATGTTTTTCAAATGTGCTTAATACATTCAATATGACTCTCTAATCTGGTTTTTAAAAGATGATTTACAAATGTATACCATAAAAATGTATATCATCAAATATGATACTGACTAAAAATAAACTTGATAATCAAATCTCCAAAGTGATTAATTTTCTCAGTAAGCACAAGTGCATAAAATGTGCTGTCCTGCAAATATGTTCTCCCCTTCTGCAGTTTACCTTTTGCTCTCTGAGTGGTATTTATTATGATCAAGAGTTATTGAATTTTATGTAGTCTAAAATACCATTTTTGGCTCTGTTGTATTTGTTTCATCCAGTATTATCAACTTTCATACAATAAATTTAAAACTCTATTCATACTGGCATAGAGAGTCAATATCCCCAATTATTCTAAAGCAAAAAATCCATGGGTTATTCCCCTCGTTTTACTCTCCGAAATTAATTTTTGGATTTAGGATCATACAAGGGATCAGACTGCCACATAAAACGAACAAGAATCAGAGGCTAATTCAGTATCAAATTGTACTACTAATTTCAAGAATACAAATAGTTTAACAAGTAGTTTAAAAGAAGAGGAAAGGCAGGGAGACATTTAGGGCCTCTGATGCCATGCAATTCCCTTTTTTCAGCATTAAGACACTCTCTGGGTCAAGATAAACATATGGGTCTCCAAGCAAGGTGTGCAGTCATGACATGTCTCCATATAATACTCAGAGCACCCAGAACTTAGAATGGGGCCTGTTCTACAGAGAAGCTCAATAATTCCTCTACGTTCTGTGGTTGGTAAGGAGGCTGGATATGAACCCAGTAGACCTAACTCAGAGCTCAAAGAATAACCAAATAAGCATTATGTTAAATCTGTCTCAATAATACACATCCCTAAAATCAGCAACTTCAATTATATCCTCAGTATGGAATTAAAGATATGAGCAAACTTGGCTAGGATAAGAACAATTTTGACTTTTTTTTTTTTTTAAAGTTTTAATGTTTTCTTCAATGTAAAGCTAACCTTAGCATTTCAAAATGAAATGTTCCTGGGTGAATATTTTAAGGCAGACTTCAGCATGTTTTCTAGTCTTATGCAGAAGTCACATGTACACTAGTATAAAGAATAATTATTAACAATCCACAACCTGAATGCTTGTATGGAAAAGAGAACAAGATCTGGAGAATGGAAAGATAGAGCTGCTTCATATTAATATAATTTAACAGATGATTAATATTTCTACAAACCAGCTTTATATTCAATATTCAGCTGGTTTTCCAAAGTGCAAAACAAAGACGACAATATTACATTCGTAAGAGCAGTGTTTCCTGTGTCAGAAGTCAGTGTGATACTTTCCGGCAGATCTGGTGCACTTCTTATGAAGGTTGCATTTATTCTGCCTGTTGAGTGAAAGATGTAATAATAAAACTGTCATGGGTAGGAAACTGTCCTCTCTGAGACTGTGTTATAAAGTGCTGCTGAATGAAGTGGGTTCTTGTCCTTTCTTCAATCATGACCAGCACGGGAGTTACCCAACTGAAGTCTTAGCAAAGCATTTGCAGGCATCTCTAAGCTAGCTGCACCTCCTCAGCTAAATCTATTTTGCAAAGGAAAGAGATCAAATTTGAGACTAGAGACAGGCATATACATTGGGAGCTGTAATTAATAATAATATGAGTAATGACAGCAATGTTCATGTTGATGATGATGAAGCCAGCAGTTATTCCCACCATTAACACAGCAGTTTATCCATGCCTTGCACTGTGCTGACAGGTTAGAGTATCTGACTTAATTTGTACCTTTGGGGCTCAATATTATTAAAACTATTTCAATAATGAGGAAACTAAGAAAATAAATAATAGTAGTAGATTGAAAGCCATACATACAATTAATATCAGGAGTCCAAAGGATATAAATAAGTATTTGAATAAATACATACATACATAAGGGAGAGAGACAGTTCTTCTTTAAAGAATTCCAAATATAGAAGGAATAATGGAATAAAAAATTATAAGTAGAGCTCCATGTTAATGATTGCTAGGGGCATGATTTAATGATGGATGATAAAATTATTGGGCAAAAGTTGGAGGAGAAATATGACATTTGCTAGTCTCAAAGTATATCCTCAATATATTTTTAATTGCAAAGGGGGAAATAGAAAATTTACAGTGGAAAAACTCAATAACCACCACTTTTACCAAGTGACGGCAGTAATATAACCAGTAATGAAACATACTGACAACATATTACCTGATTTAATGTACTTAACAGGACATGTTGCTTCTGTGGTATTATTTAAAAAGATATAATTTTCATCTGCTCATGAGAAATGTCCAGGTTCACTTTAATTGAGGGATAGTTTGCAAAATTACTGTCCAGTTCTCTTCAAAAATATCAAATTTATAAAAGATAATGGAAAGTAAGTATCACAGTTTGGAAGGAAAAACTAAATGCCAATTCAGGATCCTGGAACAGAAAAACAGATCTTAATAATGGGTGAAATCCAAATAAAGTCTTTAGTTGACAATATTTGTGCAGACAAAGATTTCCTAGTTTCTGTCATTGTACCTGGGATATGCAAGAAGTTCACATTAAAAGATGCTGGGTAAGGGTATAGGGGTTATCCATATACTCTACCAGAGCCTGGCTCCTCTGTCCATTGGATTATCCTGGCGTACAGTGCATGGGGTCACAAAAGAGTCGGACATAACTTAGAGACTAAACAACAAGAAGACATTACGCTAGGTAAAATAATTCAGTGACAGAAGATGAAATACTACATGATACCACTTAAATAAGGAATCTAAAAAGTGAAACTCTTGGAAGTGGAGAGTAGAATGGTGGTTATGGGGGAGGTGGAATGAGGAGGTACTGGTCGAAGAGAACAAAATTTCAGTCATGCAAGATAAAGGAGTCCTAGAGGTCTTCTGCATAGCATGGTGCCTATAACAAACCGGTATCATATAAGTAAAATTTGCCAAGAGGATACAGCGTATGTTATGTTCTTATCATATACAAATAAAAATAAAGACAGGAGAAATTCTGGTAGTAAGTGGATGCTTATGATCTTAATTGTAGTAATGGTTTCATAACATCTGCTTATTTCCAAACTCATAAAACTGTATGCATTAAATATGAACTTTTCATATGCCAATGATATCTCAATAAAGTGGTCTTAAAAAATAACCAAAGTATCAACCAAGAAAATCCAAAAGTCTAAGTTCTAATAAAAGCTGTGAAACTTGAGTTGTTAAGAATACTGTGTAACTCCAAATATGATGAAATTACTACTGATAACCTACAAAATGCAAAAACAGATCTGGTAGATAAAGTTCTAGCTATAAATGAAACTCCTCATCAGGAAGAGACCACCCTAATTGGTCTGTGATCCATCCTGGATCTCTCTGATTACTAGGAGATGGAATACAACCCAATTTCTTTATTCAGATCACCATCCATAATTACTCTGATGCTCAGGTTTTCAGGGATCTGTACATAAGTTATTGTGTCTCATCCCTCAGCAAACAAAATGAATTCATTCACTGATTCATCAACTCCTATCTTCACTCATTGATTGAGAACCTTCCATGTGATTGTTCTGTAGTAGTACATGAATACAAAAGTTTTTCGTGTGTTCTAGTGGCAAAATACAGAAACTGAGAGATAGCTACAGTCACACACTGTTAAGTGCTATAATACACTGATATTATGTTAAATAGTATTAAGAGCTACACTGTTATGGACCGGCAGCTCAGTGATGGTACTTAGCAGAGAAGATTTCTTAAATATAAACTGAAGCATCAGGGAACATTTTCTAATAGAGGGGCCATCTAAGAGGTGAATAAGGTCATTATCTAACCTTTCTCCTCTCAGTCATGTAGCATGGCTGTCAGAAGATGGCATGGTTTGGATTTAATATTTCAGGTGTGAGTCACTTAAGGGGCAGAGTAAATTAAATGTAAGAATATTAAAAACCGGGGCATTAGGTGTTGAACAGGTGTTGCATGTGTAAAAGTTGAAGTTACCCAGAGTCATGGTAAGACCTGAAATGGAATCCATGACAGCAATCCAGGAGACTAAGAACTGATCAATCCAGTTGATGACCTGAGGTTAAATGAGTCAGAGGTTAAAGGGTAGAGGGTGGTATCTTTAGAATCCAGTGTATCATATCCTTTTACTTGAAAGGTGGAAGAGAAAAGGTCTAGAACTGTGATGTTTAATACTGTGGACACTAGCCATTTTTGGCCATTCAATTTCAATTAATAAAATAAAACTTAAAAATTACTTCTTAAGTTACACCAGTGTTCAACAGTCACGTTTAGCTTGTGGCTACCGTGTTGGACCATGGAATAGGAAATGGCAACCCACTCCAGTATTCTTGCCTGGAAAATTCCATGGACAGAGGAGCCTGGCAGGCTACAGTCCATGGGGTCACAAAGAGTCGGATGCGACTGACAGCCTGGGCACACACATCACGGTGGACAGCATGGAGATGCAGGAAACACTTCCATCACAGTACAAAGTCCTCCAGCAAAAAAAAACTGATGAAAAATTCCAACCTACCTCCAGAGCCTGGGGTAGATGAAGTACAAAAGCATGAGCAGCACAAGCCTGGGATAACTTCAGGAGGCAAATGCCCTCATTAGAGAAAAACAAAGATGTTAATACCAGAAGGAGGAGAGAAATCTCAAGCTGTTACGGAGGGGGAAAGCGGGTGTCTGGGCTTCATTTAAAGTCTTGGGATGGAAGACGTAGGGACACAAGACACAAAGACTTAGAAGAGTCTGAGCCAGGAGGTGAGGAAGGAAAGAGCTCAGCAGAGGACAGAAAGACTGACAAGGATGTTGAGGATGATAGGATGTGTCCAAATTAATTTATCTCAGGATTATTGTGATGTAAAGGGCTCAGATCTAAGCTGAGAGCCCTCCCAGGGGAGGCATGTGCCATGTGAATAGAGCCATAAAAGGGCCCTCTCTGCAGGTTAAACTATAGCAGCCTTTCCTGGGGACAAGGTACTCATTGAAAAGTGTCAATCTCTCTACCAAGACTGCTCTCAGGGGGTTAGCCAAAAGCCACAAAGGCTCCCAAGCCTCCTGTCAAATGCTTTAGATTGATCAGAAATACAGATACTTCTTAATCATGAATGTTTAATATTATAGAGAACTGAATTAAGGCACTGTAAATTCTATTTAATGCTTGGAGATTATCTGAATTTACTCATGTCATTAGTCTGGAAAATCTCGCAAGATACTTTCCCTCAAAATCATTTAATGCCTTTTGTTTCATTTTTTTCAACATTCAGTGACTTATCAAATTTTTATTGAATCTCTCTTTGTGAAGGGCTTTGTGCTGAACATGTTTTACTTGGATAATCTTACTTAATTCTCACAATACCCTCATGTAGTATCACTATGCCCACTTGAGAGAAGAGGAATGTGAGGGTTGGAGGTAAGTTAATTCCTTACCTCTTCTAGGTAGAAACGACTCATGATTATGACTCAGGTAGTCTTGATTCAAAAGTATATAACCCATTTATTCATTCACTGAACAAACATTTTGTTGTTGCTGGGTTGTTGTTTTTTTGTGTGTGTGTGTGTGTGTGCAAATCATACATGCCAAGCCTTGTTCTAGGTGCTGGAGATATACCAGTGAACAAAATGAAGCCCTGTTGTCTGTGAGAGTCAACAGATGAATTTAAAAAGATAGTGTCTGTGAGGTTAAGTGTTGTGAAGAATATGAAAAATGTAAGAGAGGTAAACTGTTGGAAGGGGTACTATTTTATGTAAGTGAAAAAAACTCTCAGATGAGTTTACATTTAAGCAGAGACCTGAAAGGAAGAAAGGTGTGAACTATGAGTGTGTCTGGGGAAAGTGGGTATGTGGCAGAGAAAAGGCAGGCCAGGGTGGGTGAAAATCAGACAATAACAGGAAACAGAGGAGAAGATGTAGAGAGATAAGGGGGTCAGGAACACTGGCACCTTATAAGCCATTCTAAGGGCTCTGGATTTCCTGAGAGGGACTGGAGCCCTTGGTGGGGTTGGAGCAGAGGGTACAGTGATGTATTACATATTTCAAGCAGCCTCCCTCTGGCTGTCCTGATGAGAATTGAATCAAGGGAGATTCAAGGCAGTGGTCTCCTCATGAAAGAAGAGACCACTGTAGAGTAACTATAATCATCCACTGAAGACACAACAATAGCTCAGGCCAGTCCTGGAGGAGGAAACGGCAACATGCTCCATTATGCTTGCCTGGGAAATCCCATGGACCGAGGACTGTGGAGGATTACCATCAGTGGGGTCACAAAGAGTCGGACACAACTGAGCATGCATGCACGCCAGGGGCAAAGGATGAGAAGAGGTCATTTCTAGACATGCTATGAAGGTTGAGTAGAGACGATACTGCAGATGGATTGAATGAGGAGAGAGAAAAACAAGAATCAAAGTTGACTCCAAGTTCTAAACCAAGTTCTAAACTGATCTAAACTGAGAACTGTCTGGTGTTATGATTTATAAAGATGGGGAAAACAGTGCAATCATGTACAGTGATGAGAGGACATCAGGATACTGTCAAAGGGATTATGGTTCTATCATTATAAGTAATAAAAACATCTCAATTAACTTATTAGGTGAAACTTTCTCTAACATAAATCATACCAATGTTTTCTTAGGTCAGTCTACCAATACAAAAAAAAAAAAAAGAAAGCAAAAAGAAATAAAGGGGACCTTACCAAACTTGTAAGCAAAGAAACCATTAATGAAACAAAATGACAACCTACAGAATGGGAGAAAATATTTGCAAATGATGTGACCAACAAGGACTTAATTTCCAAAATAGACAAACAGCCCATGCAATTCAGTAACAGAAAAAACAAACAATCCATCAAAAAATAGGCATAAGATCACAAATACATATTTCTCCAAAGAAGTAACATAGATGGCCAATAAGTGCATGAAAAGATGCTTAACACTGCTAACTGCTAGAGAAATGCAAATAAAATCTACAACGAGGTACCACCTCACATTGGTCAGAATGGCCATTGTTAAAATGTCTACAAATAACAAATGCTGGAGAAGATGTGGAGAAAAGAGAACCCTCCTACACTGCTAGTGGGGACGTAAACTGGTGCAGCCACCATGGAAAACAGTTATGGAGGTTCTTCAAAAATCTGTAAATAGAGTTGCCATATGATTTAGTAATCCCACTCCTGGGCATATATCTCAACAAAACTATAATTTGAAAAGATACATGCACCCGTGTTCATGGCAGCACTGTTTAAAATAGCCAAGACATGGAAACACCCTAAATGCACATCAACAGATGAATAAAGATGGGATATATATTTTCTCCCATTCTGAGGGCTGTCTTTTCACCTTGCTTATAGTTTCCTTTGTTGTGCAAAAGCTTTTAAGTTTAATTAGGTCCCATTTGTTTATTTTTGCTTTTATTTCCAATATTCTGGGAGGTGGGTCATAGAGGATCCTGCTGTGATTTATGTCGGAGAGTGTTTTGCCTACGTCCTCCTCTAGGAGTTTTATAGTTTCTGGTCTTACATTTAGATCTTTAATCATAGCAAACGAAGCAACAGACAAAGGATTAATCTTAAAAATATACAAGCAACTCCTGCACTTCAATTCCAGAAAAATAAATGACCCAATCAAAAAATGGGCCAAAGAACTAAACAGACATTTCTCCAAAGAAGACATACAGATGGCTAACAAACACATGAAAAGATGCTCAACATCACTCATTATCAGAGAAATGCAAATCAAAACCACAGTGAGGTACCATTACACGCCAGTCAGGATGGCTGCTATCCAAAAGTCTACAAGCAAGAAATGCTGGAGAGGGTGTGGAGAAAAGGGAACCCTCTTACACTTTTGGTGGGAATGCAAACTAGTACAGCCACTATGGAGAACAGTGTGGAGATTCCTTAAAAAACTGGAAATAGAACTGCCATATGACCCAGCAATCCCACTCCTGGGCATACACACCGAGGAAACCAGATCTGAAAGAGACATGTGCACCCCAATGTTCATTGCAGCACTGTTTATAATAGCCAGGACATGGAAGCAACCTAGATGCCCATTAGCAGATGAATGGATAAGGAAGCTGTGGTACATATACACCATGGAATATTACTCAGCCATTAAAAAGAATTCATTTGAATCAGTTCTAATGAGATGGATGAAACTGGAGCCCATTATACAGAGTGAAGTAAGCCAGAAAGATAAAGACCAATACAGTATACTAACGCATATACATGGAATTTAGAAAGATGGTAATGATAACCCTATATGCAAAACAGAAAAAGAGACACAGATGTACAGAACAGACTTTTGGACTCTGTGGGAGAAGGCAAGGGTGGGATGTTCTGAGAGAACAGCATTGAAACAAGTATACTATCAAGGGTGAAACAGCTCACCAGCCCAGGCTGGATGCATGAGACGGGTGCTCAGGGCTGGTGCACTGGGAAGACCCACAGGGATGGGATGGGGAGGGAGGCGGGAGGGGGGATCGGGATGGGGAACACATGTAAATCCATGGCTGATTCATGTCAGTGTATGGCAAAAACCACTACAATATTGTAAAGTGATTAGCCTCCAACTAATAAAAATAAATGAAGAAAAAAAATAAAATTAAATTTAAAAAAAGATGTGATATATAGGTAGTGTGTATACATATTCACACATAAATATATATGTATGTATACATATATACACATGTATGTATACATATACATACATGTATAAACACAATGGAATATTACTTAGTCATAAAAATGAAATAATGCCATTTGCAGCTACATGGATAGACCTAAAGATTATCATACTAAGGGAAGAGAAAGAGAAAGAAATACCACATAATATCATTTATATGTGCAGTCGAAAATATGAAATAAATGAGCTTATCTATGAACAGAAAGAGACTCAAAGACATAGAGAATAGCCTTGTGGTTGTGGAGGGGATGGGGGTGAGTGACAGACTGGAGTTTGGGATTAGTAGATGCATACTGTTTTATATATATATATAGGACTTCCCTGGTGGCTCAGATGGTAAAGCGTCTGTCTACAATGCGGGAGACTTGGGTTTGATCCCTGGGTCAGGAAGATTCCCTGGAGAAGGAAATGGCAACCCACTCCAGTACTCTTGCCTAGAAAATTCCATGGACGGAGGAGCCTGGTGTCCAGGGGGTCACAAAGAGTAGGACATGACTGAGAGACTTCACTTTCATTTTCACTGTTATATATAGAATAGATAAACAACAAGATCCTACTGTATAGCACAGGGAACTCTACACAATATCCTACAATAAACAGTAATAGAAAAGAATATGAAAAATAATATACATATATTATATATATCATATAGATATGAACAACTGAATCATTTTGCTCTATACCAGAAACTAACACAACGTCGAAAATCAACTGTATTTAAATAAAATAAATTTTTAAAAAAACAGGATTTTTGTTGAGTGTTCTTTACCTAAATGAACCATGTTATGCTGCCTGTGGTTGGAATGATGGTTTCACTCTATGAAATTCTCAGCAACTCAGGCTCCTTTTAGCACAGGTGGGTATGAGCTTCATCTTTAAGTCTGCAACTGTGCATGCTCAATACAGTCACTAGAAAAGATTAAAAAGGAAAGAATGAAATAGAGCATAGTGTTCATGACAGTACTTCATTCAGGGAAAAAATAAGTTAAAAAATTCTCTGAATTTGTCACATGATACTTCACCTGACATATCATCAGTGAGAATATAATCACACTGACATATACAAATGAAAGACCTGCAAGAATATATTAATAGATAGATAGATAGATAGACAGGTAGATTGATATATATATGTATGTATGTATATATATATATATATATATATATATTTCTAAATGGGTATATGCCTAACCATGAAGTCAGTTATTGTAGAAGAAGAGGAAGACCTATGTTGAAGGAAAGGCAGAGGGAACTGCAAACTTCATGAACCACTAGAGAACAACATTAGAACTGGGAGATTATCTATCTACCTATTGTACCTATCTATCTACCAATCAATCTATCAATCAATCAATTGCAGAAAGCAAACAAAAGGGATGGGGTTAATTTTCTTAAGGGCACATGCATGAAACACGGGTAGCATTTTTTAAATGAGGGTACAATCCTTATTGAGCACATTACCCATTTCCATTATCTCAAATAAATTCAACTCTTAAAAGTCTATCATTTGAGCTTTTTTTTTTCCTTTCATGCACTGTATTTACAGATGCATGGCAAAAGCCAAAATAAGTTCATACAACTCAGGTATCAACCTTAAAGGTCTTAGATGAGGGCAGAAAAAGACATCTAATTCAATATTCTGAAATCTGTGTTTGTTCTGAGGTGAAACCTCACAAGCACTACATATGATGACTCAATAAACACACACACACACGCATACATATTTAACTGAATAAGAAGTTGCATTAAGTAATATTTGCCTTTACCAGGATAGATACATGCTTGTATTTTTCCTTTCCTTTCATCTTCATCTCTTTCCTTTCACTTTTTTATTTCCTTTCCATCATTTCCCCTTTACTTGTCTAGTAAATTTATTCCATTAAAATGGTAAACATATAGACCAATGGAATAAAGCAGTCCAGAAATATATGATATATATAGCCACATATATGATCAATTCATTTTCTGCAATAGGGCAAAGGTAATTCAAAGGAGAAATGATAGTCTTTTCAACAAGTGGTGCTGGGAGAAATGAATATTCATAAGCCAAATGAACGAATCACAATCCATATATCACACCTTATACAAAAATTAACTCCAAGTGGATCATAAACCTAAACATAAAACCTGAAACTATATAACTTCCTGAAGAAATCATACATAGGAGAAAATCTTTTTAACATTGAGTTGAACAAAGACTTCTATGATATAGCACAAAAGAGAGGTGTGCAAAAGAAAAACTAATACACTGAACTTCAATAAAATTAAGAGGAGCTGCTCTTCAAGAGACTGTTAAGATAATTAAAACAGGCCACACACCAGGAGAAAATCTTTGCAAATTATATATCTAATAAAGGACTTGTATCTAGTATGTCAAGACCTGTGAAAACACAACAATAAGAAAATATAACACATTTTTTTAAATGAGCAAAATATATGAACAAAAACCTTAGCAAAGCAGACATGTGAATGACAAACAGGGATATGAAAAAGGGTTCCACATCATTAGTCATTAGAGAATGCAAATTAAAATCAGAATAAGCCACCTCCACACATCTATCAGAATGACTAAAATAAAAGGATAAAAAAATAAACTGGTAATTCCAACTGATGGTAAAAATGCAGAGCAATAGGAACTCTCAAATTTCCCTGATTGGAATGCAGACACAGTATCTATCCATGCAAAAAACTGGAAACAATTCAAGTGTTCCTTAAGCATAGAATGGATAAACCAACCATGGTCCATCTGTACAATGGAATACTAGTCAGCAGTAAAATAGAACAAACTATTCATAGGTAAGACAATGTTGAGGATTCCCAAAGCAGTAGGCTAAGTGAAAGAAACCAGACACCAAAGATTACTGACAGTATGATTCTATATAGTATCATTTATATGACATTGTTGCAAAAGCAGAACCACGGGGACAGAGAATAGTTCAATGGTTTCCAGGGACTGGAGATGGGTGAAGAGTTGATGACAAATGCAGTTGTAAGAATCTGGTAGGTGAACTAGTATCTTCATTGTGCTGGTGGTCACACAGCTATTTGCATTTGTCAATATCACATGGCATACTAGCCAGAAAGGGTGTATTTTACTGGATTAGATAGTACACACACAAAAAAAACACACCAAAATATCTGTGATGGTGAATTTTATGTATCAACTTGCCTGGGCTAAGGGATGCCTAGATGGCTGGTAAAACATTGTTTCAGGGGATATCTGTGAGGGGACTTCCAGAAGTATTTGAATCAAAATTCAAAGGTCCATCCATATTGGTGCAAATGACAGAATTTATTTCATTATTGTGGCTTAATAATATTCCATTATATGTATACATATGTATATATATTCTTTATTCATCCACTAAAACAAGACTGGGAGCTGACTGTGGCTCAGATCATGAACACCTTATTGCCAAGTTTAGACTTAAATTGAAGAATGTAGCGAAAACCACTAGACCATTCTTTCAGGTATGACCTAAATCAAATCCCTTATGATTATAGAGTAGAAGTGACAAATAGATTCAAGGGATTAGATCTGATAGACAGAGTGCCTGAAGAACTATGGACGGAGGTTCGTGACATTGTACAGAAGGCAGGGATCAAGACCATCCCCAAGAAAAAGAAAGGCAAAATGGTTGTCTGATGAGGCACTACCAATAGCTGTGAAAGGAAGAGAAGCTAAAGGAAAAGGAGAAAAGTAAAAATATACTTATCAGAATGCAGAGTTCCAAAGAATAGCAAGGAAAGATAAGAAAGCTTTCCTCAATGATCAATGCAAAGAAATAGAGGAAAATAACAGAATGGGAAAGACTAGAGATCTCTTTAAGGAAATCAGAGATACCAAGGGAACATTTCATGTAAAGATGGGCTCAATAAAGGACAGAAATATTATGGATCTAACAGAAGCAGAAGATATTAAGAAGAGGTGGCAAGAATACACAGAAGAACTATACAAAAAAGATCTTCATGACCCAGATAACCACGATGGTGTGATCACTCACCTAGAGCCAGACATTCTGGAATGTGAAGTCAAGTGGGCCTTAGGAAGCATTGCCATGAACAAAGCTAGTGGAGGTGATGGAATTCCAGTTGAGATATTTCAAACCCTAAAAGATGATGCTGTGAAAGTGTTGCACTCAATATGCCCCAAATTTGGAAAACTCAGTAGTGGCCACAGGAAAAGGTCAGTTTTCATTCCAATCCCAAAGAAAAGCAGTGCCAAAGAATGTTCAAACTACTGCACAATTGCACTCATCTCACACGCTAGCAAAGTAATGCTCAAAATCCTCCAAGCCAGGCTTCAACAGTACGTGAACTGCGAACTTCCAGATGTTCAAGCTGGATTTAGAAAAGGCAGAGGAACCTGAGATCAAATTGCCAACATTCGTTGGATTATCTAAAAAGCAAGAGAGTTCCAGAAAAACATCTACTTCTGCTTTATTGACTATGCCAAAGCCTTTGACTGTGTGGATCACAACAAACTGTGGAAAATTCTTAAAGAGATGAGAATACCAGACCATCTTACCTGCCTCCTGAGAAATCTGTATGCAGGTCAAGAAGCAATAGTTAGAACTGGACATGAAACAACAGACTGGTTTCAAATTGGGAAAGGAGTATGTCAAGGCTGTATACTGTCACCCTGCTTATTTAACTTATATGCAGAGTACATTCATGCAAAATGCCAGGGTGGATGAAGCACAAGCTGGAATCAAGATTGCCAGGAGAAATAGCAATAACCTCAGATACGCAGATGGCACTACCTTTATGGCAGAAAGCAAAGAAGAACTAAAGAGCCTCTTGATGAAAGTGCAAGAGAGGAGTGAAAAAGGAGGCTTAAAACTCAACATTCAGAAAACTAAGATCATGGCATCCGATCCCATCATTTCATGGGGAAACAGTGTAAACAGTGGCTGACTTTATTTTTGGGGGCTCCAAAATCCCTGCACATGGTGACTGCAGCCATGAAATTAAAAGACAGTTGCTCCTTGGAAGAAAAGCTATGACCAATCCAGACAGCATATTAAAAAGCAGAGACATTACTGTGCCAACAAACGTCCGTCTAGTCAAAGCTATGACTTTTCCAATAGTCATGTATGGATGTGACAGTTGGACCATAAAGAAAGCTGAGCATGGAAAAATTGATGCTTTTGAACTGTGGGTTGGAGAAGATTCTTGAGAGTCCCTTGGACTAGATGGGGATCCAACCAGTCAATCCTAAATGGAATCAGTTCTGAATATTCATTGGAAGAACTGATGCTGAAGCTGAAAGTCCAATACTTTGGCCACCTGATGCAAAGAACTGACTCAGTGGAAAAACCCTGATGCTGGGAAAGATTGAAGGCAGGAGGAGAAGGTGACAGCAGAGGATGAGATGGTGGGATGGCATCACTGACTTGATGGACATGAGTTTGAGCAAGCTCTGAGAGCTGGTGATGGACAAGGAAGCCTGGTGTGCTGCAGTAGATGGCGTCACAAAGAACTGGACAGGACTAAATGACTGTACTGAACTGAACTGAACTGATTGGCACTTAGCTGTTGCCATATGCTCGCTGCTATGAATAATGTCGCAGTAAACATGGGACTGCTTATATCTCTTTAATATCCTATTTTCTTGTCCTTCTATTACTCAGGATTAGGATTGCTGGATCACATGGCCATTCAGTTTTTAATTTTTGGAGAAACCTCAATGTTTTTGTTTTCCATAAGGACCGAATGAATTTACATTTCCAGGAAGAGAGAGCAAGTGCCTGAGGCTGTTCTTCAGAGGAGAGATTTCAGGAACAGGGAGCAACAGTCTCCCTAGACAACTCCTAGGCTTCCCTGCATGGCGCAGAGGAATAAACAAGCCAGGTGCGATGGCGTGGAGTGCTCGGTTGTTGCAGCCTCGGACCTGGCAGACATTAGATGGGGGCTCCAGTGGCCCGCAGCAGAGCCTGGGTTCCAGCCCGGCCCTCTGGCCTCCCAGAAGTCGACAGACTTGCAGGCTAAGCAATAGCAGTTAACCCTCCCCCTCGGGCCTCGGGTGGTCCTGCCTTTTGGCACTGGTCCTCCGATGCTGGGGGAGCGGCTGGGTCAAGCGGGTCCCTGCTCAGTCTCGCTGGGGGCGGCAGGAGGGGAGGCAGCCCCGGGAGTGGTGGCCGCTTGGGAGGTGGTGTGAGCCAAACTCCTTGCTGAGCGAGGCGCCCAGGTGTTTCTCCTTCCAGGATTCTAAAAACTACCGGAATCCTGTGAGTCTTGGCTTCCTCCGGGAAGTGGGGTTATGGGAGGAGCCTTTTGGGCCTGATTCTGCCGCTCTCTGGGCTACCTGGATGCTCAGTGTATCCAAGCCCATCCTCTTCCTGCCCTTCCTGTGGTCTTATACTTACCGTCCCCCTCCATCGGCCCACAGACCTGAAGCCTCAAAATACAGCCTGGAGGCTCCAGTTTGCAGACTCCACTTTCCTTCTGGCAAACCCCAGGTACTATCGCCAGTGGTCTGGAACACACTTAGTTAAGTTCCAGGCCAGAGCTTCCCTGGTGGCTTGGTGGTAAAGAATCCTCCTGCCAATGCAGAAGACACCGGCTTGATCCCTGATCCTGGAAAATCCCACATGACTCAGAGCGACTAAGCTGGCGAGTCACAATTATGAAGACTGTGCTCTAGAGCCTGGGAACTGCAACTACTGAGCCCACCGGTGGCAACTACTGAAGCCTGTATGCCCTGAAGCCATTTGCCCGGCAAGAAGAGAGGCCACTGCAAAGAGAAGCCCACACACCGCAACTAGAGAGTAGCCCCCACTCAACGCAATTAGAGAAAAGGACCCCGCAGCAACGACCTCTCACAGCCAAAAATAAGTAAAAACTAATGAAAAAACAATTCCAGGCCAGACACTTTTGGTTTGACTTTGATAACATGACCAGATAACAAAACTAATCTTTCTAATCCTTACTATCCTCATCTGTAAACTGGGCATAATAGTATTGACGTCACTGTGGATATAAGAACCATGCAAAATAAAATATGTAGAGTACAAAGCACAGGGTTTGCCACATTTTTACCAGGATGGCATTAATTTAAAACATCTTATGGGGCTTTTTAGACCTCCAAACATGTGAGGAAAATGAATACACTTCAAGTGCAGAGAATTCCCTGGCGGTCCACAGGTTAGGACTCCCAAGCTTTCACAGCCAGATCTCAGATTCAGTCCCTGGTGGGAGAACTAGGATTCCACCAGCCAGACAGTGCAGTCCAAAGGAAAAAAAAAGTGTAAGTAGAAATGTCTACATATATCAAATATGTATTTAATATGCACACATACATACATAATAAGTATGTTTAAACATATCTACAAAACACAACTGTGTAAAAGAAAGTACGATGATTAAGATGATTTTTCTCTATGATACTGTTTCATATTTCATACACTGACTCATCAGTGTATTTCATATACTGATTCATATTCATATAAACTTATCTATATTTGTGTATTTTCTGCAGAAAACATGAATGACTCCTTTTTGTGAAAACAATGAACACATTCCTTTAAAAATGCTGTTCAAGATCCATTAATTTGATTTCGGTCCTTTAATTGGGTGTGACCCACACTTTTCAAAATGCTACTTTATTTTGCCCTTCCATCTGTCACTAAATTTCTTCTCATACACTCCCCAACTCCCAGCAGATACTCAGCATTTGTGCCTCCAAGGACAGGGAACTGGCCACCTCCGTGCCACTGAACTTCAATCAGGATTACTTACTAGACAGTTCTTCCTTCTTATGAACCACACTGTTCTCTTCTACCTTTGCTACTGGTGCTGACTCTACTTTCTGATGCTCTGGATAACAAAACTCATCTTTCTTCCACAGGCTAATCCTCCACTTTTTAAAATATACTTACTATATTCCCTTAATTCTTCTCTTTTCCAGGATAAATATCCCACACTCCAGTCGACTTTTCCTGAAAGCCTAGGCAGAACCTCCTATACTTGTAGGAAGCCCCAGTTAAAATGTTTACATTGTAATGGATTTACAAGATGAAATAGTCTGGGTGCTAATCATGACCCAAACCAAAATGACAATGGATAGAGTGGTGTGTTTGGGGTGGAGGGAGGCCAAACAATATGACATATCAGTGTAAAATGAAGACATTTTGGCAAATGAAGAATTCTTTGAAATTCACGGTCAAGATTTACAATTTCCAAGAAAACATGGAAATTATTACCCAAGAAATTATTTCCTATTTATCTGCTCACTCATAGCAATCTAATACATAGTCATATTATTTCACACTATTTAAAAATAGATTATTAGTCCTTATTGATTTCTTTAATACTGCTAATTCTTATTAGTTTTTTTCTTTAAACTGGAATTTAAAATTCAGTTCTGTTCTCTTAATCAGTATTTCCCTTGCTCATCTTGGCCTCAATTAGCAAATCAATAAGTATAGTATGTCTAAAGAAGACTCTGTAAGGTAACTAACTTTTTGTTTACACCATTTTTTTTTTTTTACTGCAATTAGTTTTGTTTGGTTTTGTGCTATATTTTCCAGATTCTGTGTCACATCCATTTTCTTGGGTACCAATTAAGCAGAAAGGGCAATATAAAAATGATCTGGGAATACTGAATTCAGGGCACTTAATAGTTTTTATTGCAGATATTATTCATGCATGTAAACTTAATATAAAATATGTCTGTTTCCATATTCTGGTGGCAGGGTGAGTAGGGGTAGGAGCTAGGATAGAGAATTTATGTAACATCATTTAGAAAAGAATGGAAGAGCCAGAATTCTCACAGTACTTAAATGTAGTTGTTGACCCAAATACACTCCTCCCCAAAATGTTATTTCCTCTACCTAAAATCTCAAGGCAAATAACTTGCCAAAGTCACACACACTTCAAATCCTTTGGTATCAAGTCTAGGTCATTCAACTTGAATGACTTCCATTAAGTGCATCTGCCCATCTCCTCCCTAGGGGGTGCACTTCTTTAGAATAGCAGCTGATGCTTCTTTATTCCCCTCATAGGACCTGCTGAAGTGTGTCTCACATAACATGTGAATTCCTTAATATCAAGGACTGTTAGATCTTTTCACTTCTCTGATCTCAGAGTCAAGAGTAATATTCTCTTTTGGATAGATATGTATGGTGATAGATGGGTGGATCGATGCATATAAACACATTCACAACCTGCCTCCTGGCTGCGAAACTCTTTTTCTTATCAAGGCTTTAAATCAGTGAAAGGCACTAAGGCTCTGCCTGTCCCAGTGCATCTGGGAACCCAGTGATGATACTGCCTTGGTGCCAGACAAAATCACGGAACGTCTCTGCACATCAACTTCTTTCAGAGATAGATGGGGCTGAAAACTGTGTGCTCTTCCACTACAGGACTGTTGCAAAAACCAGTGGTGGTACAGCTATTAAAAGAACAAACCAGTGGTGGTACAGCTATTAAAAGAACCTTTGAAAATATACCTTGAAAGTAGAGAAAAATGCAATCATGTAAGGGGGAGTAAGGCAGAGAAAGAATATAAATTAAACAGGAATTCAGGGGGCGAGGGGGAAGAAGAAAGAAAGAAAACTGTGGGAGAAAACAGAGCACTGAAGAAGGAAGAGTATTTCCCGCACTCCACCCCAGGGATTCTTGGATGACCGGACTCACAGGTGCATGAGTGCATGAACAGCATGGGGAGAGGACGACAAAATCTGGCTGCATCTGATATGCCTGGCTTTAAAACCTGCCCCAAATTCTCCTTAATCCACTGTGGTGACCTGAATGGGGAGAAAAACCAAAAGGGAGGAGATATATGTGTATGCATGGTTGAGTCATTTAGCTGCTCGGTAAAAACTAACAATCGTAAAGCAACTAATTCTCCAATAAAAGTTAATTAAAATCAAACAGACAAACAAGCCTGCCCCAACACTCACTGGCTGTGACTTTGGGCAAAACAAGCAAGCCCTCTGAGACAACTGAGGCTTTAATTCTTGATTTGTGATTACTTATTATCCCAGGCTGCTGGAGATGAAACTCAACTCATATATGAGAAAGGATTTTACACACTATAAGGTAAAGTGCTGGAGTAAGTTGATATACCTGACATTATACCAATATCAACTACAGTTTATAGTAGGTATCAGTTTATCAAGGTCCCCAATTCTCCATCACGCCCACAGATAGTGCCCGATTGTCTCAAAATAAGGTTTTTGTGTCACCAAAGGGAAAAAAAAAAGGCTCTAACAATCCACTCCCCATCACAATCAAGTCAAATGCCTGCTTCTAGCTTTCTTTCCCATCTTTTCACAAACCCCACTGCTCATTCATCTTCTCTGGGTAGTGCCCACTTTTCTACCTCTATGCTGTAGAGAAAGTCGGGGGAGGTAAGGGAGAGATTCAGAGGAATACACAAGGTCACCCTGCAAGTCATAGTTAGCAGAAAATACTAATCTGAGAGGTTGCTGCACAAGCTTGAAAATTGGAGCTGAATGTGAAAGAAAGTTCCCAAGCATGGCCATTCATTTTAGCCTTGGGGTTTTCCTTTTCCAAAATAGGATAGATATGCATTTTTTCCTGGGTTATTTTCTTACATCACCTTTGCTGATTCATTTGGCAAGTCGTTCCATAGCCTTTTGTTTATCTAAATATGATACTTACAAACTTTTATTGAAAAGTGCACTCAGTGACATTTAATTTTAAGTAAACAATACTGTTATCATTGGAAGTCTACTAATAGGTGCTTATCAACTTATAAGGAAAATGCCCTATTATTAAAATCAATAAGAAATAGATGTAAAATTATCACTTCCATTTTTCTTATACCACAAATGTCTTTTGCTTTTTGCTACAGTTTGTTTTAGAAATACCTTGATAAGAAATGAAAAGGTAACCACATTTCAAATTTTCATGCATTGTGATATTATTAGTCTTTACAGTGAGCTGCTGCTGCTGCTGCTGCTGCTGCTAAGTCGCTTCAGTCGTGTCCGACTCTGTGCGACCCCACAGACGGCAGCCCACCAGGTTCTGCTGTCCCTGGGATCCTCCAGGCAAGAACACTGGAGTGGGTTGCCATTTCCTTCTCCAATGCATGACAGTGAAAAGTGAAAGTGAAGTCTCTCAGTCGGGTCCGACTCTTCACAACCCCATGGACTGCAGTCCACCAGGCTCCTCCATCCATGGGATTTTCCAGGCAAGAGTACTGGAGTGGGGTGCCATTGCCTTCTCCGTACAGTGAGTTAGGTACTACTATATATTTTTTTTTCTTTAATCAAAGATCAATCTGATGTTCAAAGGGAATAGTAGTTTACCCCCAAAGATACGGCCAACCAAATTATTCACCTTGTATTTAAGATCCATCAGATGCCAAAATAGACTTTCCCTCCATTCAGAAATAGCCATCTTTTTTTACTGGATTAGCCAGCACTCTTTGGGTTGGAATACACAGAAAGCCAAATTTAGCTGGGATAAGCAAATACTGGGGATTATTGAAAAGATACTGGGATTTTTTTTATAACCACAAGCGGGGGGTGGGAAGGGCTCATTCCTTGTCTCTCTCTCTCTCATCTCTTCTCTGCAGGCCCATTCGCATAGATTGGAATTGCTTCTTACAAATGGTAATAAAAATGAAAAAAAAATCAACTTATTAATCTCATGCCTCAGGCTTTACCACTATAGAAGAACAGCATCTCTAGCTCCAGTTCAAGTCTGAGAAATAAAAAATTCTGGGGAAGATTTCTGACCACACTTGAATTTTTTTTTTACTTTGACTGGGTCAGGTAGTCTTAGTTGCAGCAGGTAAGTTTTTTCTTTTTTTTAAGTTGTGGCAGGAGGGTCCTGGTTTCCTAACCAGAGATCGAACTGGTAACACCTGTATTGGGAGCTCAGAATCTTCAGCACTGGGCCACCAGGGAAGTCCATGACCCTATTTGATCCTGTACCCTCCTTTGTACCAATCAAGAGTGGTGAATCAGATGGGTGCAATTATTGTGGAAAAGGTAAGAGGAAATCCGAAGAAAGAATGTGTGGGAGGGACACGGAGAATGCGATGGATTAAAGGTCAGATAGTAGACACACAATGGGCTTCCCTGGTGGCTCAGATGGTAAAGAACCCGTCTGCAATGCAGGAGGCCTGGGTTCGATCCCTGGGTTGGGAAGATCCCCTAGAGAAGGGAACGGCTACCCACTCCAGTATTCTGGCCTGGAGAATTCCATGGACTGTATAGCCCATGGGGTCACAAAGAGTCGGACATGACTGAGTGACTTCCACTTCAGTTTAGTAGACACATACCACAACCACTTCTAAGTCTAATTCATGGTCAAAGGATCTTGCTTATTCGAAGTTTCTTTTTAAGTTTCAAGTTATCTATATACCAAGACAAGTATACATTTTGAACTAATGAAAGCTAAATATTGATGATTTTTCTCTTTTAAAACTTAAGTCTTGAGTACACAGAGATTTTTGTGAAGAGGAACTGAAATACCTATCCCAGGCAAGTAACAAAAACACCATTTATGTCTGAATTTTTTTAAGGTTTCCCCAAAGTTTTAGTTTATTTTCTTATTAACTGCATCATCAAACAACTATTCATGAGTGGTCAGCTTGTCTGCAGTTGATTCTTAAATTTTTCTGCATTAAAACATCTTATTATATACATGTTCGATATTGTCTATGTCGATCTCAACACAACAGTCATCGGTGTTTTAAAGTCCCAGTTTAACCTCCTACATTTTCATACGAGTGTCAGTCTGAACTAAAAGGATATCATTGCAGTAACAGTGCTATTATTTCTGGTATCCAGGAGTGAAGGTATAATTATAATTGTTAACAATCTGGAGTGCTTTTAAGAGCTCAGCTAGGAAAGCCAGCCACTCTAGAGTGTTCAATCTTTCTGTAATCTATTTTTAAATTACTCTCTAAATATAAGCAAAGGAGGAAAAAATACCTTCAGTGTTTGTGTTGTTCTGAGGGGTCAAATACCTACCCGTGGAGAGAAGTGCTTGGTGCAGATGGCTTCTCCACAAGTGAGCTTTGTCAAAGTTCACCCCATTCAGTCTGAGAAATGATAATTAATGGATTTTGTCCCATTGTCCTGTCGGAAGGCCTAGGGGCCTACTTGAAACAGGCATTCTTCATAGAAGAGGTCTGTTTACTGTACCTTGATAACAGTCCAGCATTTTCAAAAGAAAATTCACAAAGAGAAAAGAAAATTCTGTTGAATGGAGGAAAGATGAAACTATTGACAATGTAAAAGTGTAAGCATCAGAAAAGACCTCAATACTGAAGTTATTCACAGATTTAAAAAAATACTTTTATACAAAATAAGAAAAATGGTGATGCCTCCGGCCTTCTGCCAGAAGAGTCCTGAGTGGACATATCTTTTTTTTTTTCATAAGGAACTTTCATGAGAGTGTGAACTTTATGAATTTGACACTTCTGAATTATATTCACTGTCATTTAAAAAAAGAATGAGTTCCAGCTAATTTTGGAGCATACAAAGTATTGCTTTGCTAACACCATTCATCAGAATGGGACTTTATCCCTTAAAATCTCAGAATGGATTGATCATTTCCATAATAAAGACTTTCAAAGCCATACTTTACTAAATTAAAAATTATAATTTGCACCAAATACCACCTCCTATTTTTGAAGAATTTGCTAGATAAATTATGAAAATATATATGCAAAGTAAATACAGTTCCTTCTAATTTGATTATAATGGTTTTGCATATCCCCCTCCTGGATCACTACCTTGTCATGGTGTAGGAGCTTGTGTAACTCAATGAAGCTATGGGCCATGTCATACAGAGCCTCCCAAGATAGATGGGTCACAGTGGAGAGTTCTGACAAAATGTGGTCCACTGGAGGAGGAAATGGCAAACCACTCCAATATTCTGGCTGAGAGAACCCCATGAACTGTATAAAAACCACACATATTTTAATATGACCACTTGGGCAGAGAATAACTGGTTATGACCTACAGAGAGGGCAGCTCTCTTGGAGACATTCTTTAAGAGGCAAAACTCTTATCTATTCACTGAAGTGGGACTTTAATTAGAAAACCACTTGGTGGGACTTCCCTGGCAGTCCAGTGGTTAAGACACCACGCTTCCCCTGCAGGGGGCACGGATTCAGTTCCTGGTCAGGGAACTGAGATACTGCATGCTACACAGTGACACCAGGAAATAGAGAACCACTACCACCACAACACAAAAAACAAAACCAAAACAAACAAACAAAAAACCAACCACATGGTTAGCCTGATGACAGTGGATGAATATTCTTGAAAACTACATTTGTTTTTAAAATAATTTATATAGCTCTGACTTACTTAGTTAAAAGGTATTTAACTTTTTTTCTCTTTGAGCTCTAATGCATTGTTTCCCAAATGCATTGTTTCTTTTCCACGGAAGCTAGCATCCTAGGAGATTTTCTATAAATGTGTCATGGGTAGAAGAAAAACAGTCCCACGATGAAATACAAATGGTGAGCAATCCCATGTTACACTATTCTTTTAGAGATTCACATTGCACTGAGGGTTAAAGAAGCTCTGATAAGTCCTTCACTTAAAGGCTAATCAAGGGACTTCCTTGGTGTTCCAGTGGCTAAGACTCCAACTCCCAATGCACGGAGCCTGGGTGCAATCCCTGGTCAGGGAACTAGATCCCATGTAATGCAAGTAAGTCCTGGTGCAGCCAAATAAATAACGGCTAGTCAATTTTATTTAATCACAAAACTATATCCCATACCCCTTTCACTATTTTCTAGCAGCACTTTACCTTGTATCTCGTTCCACCCAGACGGTGGCAGCAACCCAAACACTGATTTCCCCACTTCTGTCCAGGCACCCTGCTATCACACAGCCAATAATGTGCCATTTAAAAATACAAATCCAATCTTTCTATGTTCATGCTTAAAGCCATCCAGTGGTTCTATTGCTTGTATTTCGGATAAAACTATATTTTTACCAGCACTTCAAGAACCTACCTCAGTTGGGCTGCATGACCAGAGTATCTCACTTGTTGGGTCCATATCAGACCGGGAATTTGCATTTCTGGGAAGCTCCCTGGTGATTCTGATGACACGGGCCCACACTTTGAGAACTGCTTTCCTGAATGAACAGGTCCCTCTTCACATCTCTGACCTGGCTCCCTGTCATTAGACTCCAGCCATAGTGACCTTTCAGCAACATTTCCTCCTGAAATCTCTTGCCTCCTGAAATCTCAGCATGGCTCATCCCTGTCTTCAGATTCCAAGAAGAATATCAGATCTTCAGACACACATTTCATGACTCCTCTTTCTAAGTGTTCTTTCCTGTCAGAGCCAGGAGCAGTTGATCTTTTCATATCATCCTGTTTTATTAAGTTTATAGCATTTGTAACCCTCTCTGATGTTCTATATTCTTGTCAATCTCACCACAGTATAATTCCTGTGACAGCAGGGACTTCGTCTCTCTGCTATGCCTTTAAGGCTTAACTTGGACATAGATCCTTATTTTCAAAATACATTTATTAGCAGATTACAGGAGACACGTCCTTTAGAAAAGAGTTTGGGAATTGTTGACTATCTTTGTTGGGAAAATTGTCCTTCAACTTAAGATATGTAACTGCAAATTTAGGGTATAGTCCAAAAAAAATCACCATCATCCACTGTAGAATTCAGAGGTCCCCAAGACCGCCCTCACATTAGATGGTTTGCTAAAGACTTGAAAAACACATTGAAAGCTGTCATACTGAGAGTTATGTTTTGCCTCATTGAAAGGATACAGATTAAAACCAGCCAAGAGGGGAATTCCCTGGCAATCCAGTGGTGGGGATTCTGTGCTTCCACTGCAGGGGAACAGGTTTGATCCCTGGTCAGGGAACTAAGATCCCTCAAGCCCCGCAAAAAAAAAAAAAAAAAGAAAAGAAAAAAAATCAGCCAGGAGGAAAAGTGCCTAGGACAGAGTCCAGGGACATTCCAAACATGGACCTTCCAATCCTCCAGTTATTCCAGTTATCCCTTTTCCATGAGTTAGACAGCACTGATTCCTCCCAACAAAGATACAGATCAGCATACAAGGGGTATTGATGACCAGGGAGTTCATTCTCATCTTGATATTCAGAAGTTTTATTGGAGCTTGATCATGTAAACTCAGTTAACCTTCCATGTGGCTAAGTCTCCAAGTCTTCCAGAAGTAGAGCAGATTCCACCATAAGTGGTTGGCTGCCAGTGGCCCAAGGACCCCTTTTATCAGGTGGGACATTGCACAAATCTAAACATGACTTCCCAGGAGCTGAGGGCAAAGACCAGAAATGGGGGGGAATAAGGTTAATTCTTTACTACACAGGTGCTCTACAAACGGAGTGATAATGCATTTGTCCTTTTATCATACAGAAATCCCTTTGAGAAAATTGACTACCAACTAGCTCCTTATCTGCTCATCTGTTTATTCATCTATTTATTCATTTACTTGATGCTAAACTTATTATGTGCTAAATTAAGATCCTTTCCCTCAATGAACTAAGAGCCTTATAAGGAAGGCAAACATATAAGCAATGCTATAAAGGAAATACAAGATTTTTAAAGCTGTGCAAGGACTGAGCAACACACCAAGACAGGGGTGGAGAGAGGTAGCCAGAGTATTGTGCAACTATATCTTCCAAATGGTGCAGAATTGGAGATCCTAATTTATCATCCATGAAACAAAGCAAGGGAACATGTGGTTGATATTGCAATAATGCCTACCACCTCTAATTCATGCACACCTCTCTGTGATCACCCTCTTCTAATTTATTATTTTGTATTTTTAACACTGTTGGGCTGTACCCTGCAGGCCTACAAGCCCTGGATTTTCCCAGCTTCAAGCCTGAAGAAAGAGCCTGGAGTCAGCAACAAAGACCTCAGCGGTTTAATGGAAGGGGGATCTTATATGTCTGAAGCAAGGTGGTGGAGAAACAGCCCACCGTGTGTAGCAAACAGCAGGACAGAGCATCAGTCTATCAGGGGCTGGGGAAGGTTACCAGTTATAAGGGGAATTATTAATACTTCAGGTTGGCTCATTGGTTACCAGGGAAACCAACAGAGGAGCACACCCCTCATCTCCCCTTTGATAAAATCAATCACTTAGCTGGGGTAGGGGCAAGAGTGTAAGAGGGTCAGTCAGCTGAGGAGGCAGGGGTAAAGAGGGTGCTTGTCAGGCAGGGGGTTTACAGAGAGCAAGAGAACAGCCACCTGGAGGGGCCTGACCACACGAATGTCTTTCTGTCTATGTGCCCATCTATCTTTCTATCTGACCATCCATCCATCCATCCATATCTATCTATCTACAGGAAAGCACATGAAATCATAACTGTAAAGGTTGATAAATTACCAAAAAATGAACACAGCAGTAAACCATTACCTAAATGAAGATCAAGAACATGACTGGTACCCCAGAATCCTCCTTCATATTCCTTCCAAGTTTCTACCTTGTTCCTCCTGCCTCCCATCAGTACCCCATAAATGAGTTTTGCCTGTTCTTGAACATCCAAACAATGGAAATAGGGCAAATATATTCTTTTGTTTGTAGATTCATTTGCTTAATATTACAGTGAATGTGTCCCTCCATGTTATTCTATCTGACTGGCCCATTCCTTCTCATTGTTGTAGAATATTCTACAGAATGAATACATGTCAGTGTACTACTTTGCTGCTATCAGTATTCTTTCATAGATATTTTGATGCATACACAGAACATAAAATTTCCTAGGGATAGATGAGAATGTGCAAACACTGACTCACAGGGTTTGATTGTGTCCAAATTTAATATATTGCCAAAATATTTGATAAAATAGTTGTACATATTTTTTAATCTTGCTAGTAGTACATAAGGGTCCTGATGTTCCATTTCCTCATAAATTCTTGGTGTTGTTAATGTTTTCATTTTAGACTTTCTGCTAGATGTGTGATAGTATCTTCTCATTTTTATTTGAAGTCTTCCTTTTAAAAATTAAAATTGAGCACCTTTTTTCTATGTTATTGACTATTTGAGTAATCTTTTTGGTTTTTTAAGGTGTTGATTAAAACCTTCTTGTGATATTTTATATTGGTTGGCTGGTCTTCTGTTACTGAATTTTAGGAATCCTTTCTGTATTTAGAATTCTACTTGGTAGTATATCTGCAGATATTATCTTTGAAGGATCATACTGGCTGCACTGAAGCAAGATAAAATCAAGGTAGGGAACCCAGTCGTGGTGCAGATGTTCCCAAACTTCTCTCTCTAGGAGTATTTATCCCTTGGTTCAAAATCCTATATATGAATTTTTAGAGAAGCTTTATTTACAATTGCCAAAAATTAGAAGTAGCCAAGATGTCTTCTATAGCTGAATCAAACAAACAGTGAAACATCAATACAATGGGATATTATTTGGCAGTAATAAGAAACCAGGTAGCAAGCCATGAAAAGACACAGAAGCAGCATCAATGTGTAATGCTAGGTGAGTGAATAGGGTTAAGTGAGTATATGAATCAAAGGTCTGAAACATGAATTTCAGGTCTGAAAATTCTACATACTATATGATTCCAACTAAATGACATTTCTGGAAAAGGTAAATATATGAGACTATTAAAAGGGCTTCCCAGATGGCGCCGGTAGTAAAGAACCCACCTGCCAGTTCAGGAGACTTAATAAGAGACACAGATTCAATCCCTGGGTTGGGAAGATTCCAACTAAATGACATTCTGGAAAAGGTAAAAATATGAGACAATTTAAAAATGAGTGCTTATTAAGACTTGAGGTGGGAATAGGGGGAAATGAATAGGTGGGAACATGGGAAATTTTTAGGTGAGTGACACTATTCTGTATGATATGGTCAAGGTGGATGCATTTATAATTATTTATGAATATGAGATCTTATTTTAATTTTTTTGTAAGAGGGTCTAACCTTCCCCCTCCACCCATATGGGCTCTTCTGCCTATACCTAATGGTAACAACCTGGCATATGCCCGTTTATTAGTTTTTTCAAACTTATATCATCATATGCCAATATGCATAGGGCCTTTCTCATTGTTTAGTTAGGATCATATTACTAATACGTCTCTAACTCTACAACTAGTTTGGAACCATACCACAATTAATTCTGCCATTTCTCCAGAAACAGAAGACCACACTAGACATAGTTTTCATCTCTCTACATGTAATAAACATATTCCTGATACATTATTATGCTGCATGGTTCTTTTTTTCTATTTTTTGCTGTACCATTTAGCATACAGGATCTCACTCTTTTGGATAGTTATAAATTGGAATCAAGATTGCTTCAGGCGGCAATGTAAATTTCTTTCTTTTTTTCTTCTATTTTTGGCCCTGCGGCATGGCATTTGGGATCTTAGTTCTCGATCTGGGATGGAACCCATGCCCACTGCGGTGAAAGTTCAATGTCCTTCCTAACTACCGGACCACCAGGGAAGTTACAGCAACATCATTGTTACTTCATGCACCAACAAGGACATTATGTAAAAGTAGCATAGCCCTCCTGGTTCCCATTATCCTTAACTCTAATATAGACAATAATAATAACATCAAGTATTTTTCTTTTAAGATAATCTGTCCATGTCAAAGCTCAACCCGATGTCTGCGTTGAATATAACACATTATGCATGGTTCTCCAACTGCATGCCTAAACATATAATACTTCAACTTGTATGAAGTGTCGCACATCATAGAAGATGATGAAAATCTCCTCTAATTTTGTTCTTTATTTCTGTCATAACCTGATGCCAAATCAATATACTGGTAGTACAAAAACTCAAATGGATAAGCAAGACACTGATATAAACAGAATTAAAAATCTAAATAGACTGCTAATCAACAAATCTATAAGTGTATTAAGAGATTACCACACCAAGCAGGCTTTATTCTAGGAAGGCAGAGGTAGTTTAATTTCAGCAAGTATTAAGCTATTCTAATACTTTGAGAGTTTCAAGATTAAAGGATGCAACTCAGTCAGATGCCAAAAGCAGTAAAACATTCAACATTTGAAAGATAAAATTTATTACATAAGCTAAAAATAGAAGCAAATTATATATCTTAATACTACAAAGATTTTCTATTAGAAACAAAGTGAAATACATTTTTTAAATATTTTATTTATTCTGACCAAAATCAAATGAGGAAGGAGAAAGGAAAGACCTACCACAAATATATTTTTTAAACATGGCAATGGAGTGTGTAATAAATAGTGAAAGTCGCTCACTCATGTACGACTCTTTGGGACCCCTTGGACTATAGCCCATGGAATTCTCCAGGCCAGAATACTGGAGTGGCTAGCCTTTCCCGTCGCCAGGGGATCTTCCCAACCCAGGGATCAAACCCAGATCTCCCGCATTTCAGGTGGATTCTTTACCAACTGAGCTATGCCCAGTGTAATAAATAGATGACAAGATAAACAGTATATGGGCTTACTTGGTGGCCCAGTGTTCAAGAGTCTGCCTTGCAATGCAGTGGACATAGGTTCAGTCCCTGGTCTGGGAAGATCCCATGCTGTGGAGCAACTAAGGCTGTGAGCCACAACTACTGAAGCTAGCGTGCCTAGAGCCTGTGCTCTGCTACAAGAGAAGCCACTACAATGAGGAACCAACGCAATGAGAAGCCTGCACACTGCAACGAGAGAGTAGTCCCCATTTGCCGCAACTAGAGAAAGCCTGTGTGCAGAAATGAAGATGCAGCACAGCTAAAGATAAATACATACATACATAAATAATGAAAAGATAAATAGTACATGAACACTGGAGCAGAAAAAAGCACCCTATCACTTATTTCAATTAACATATGCTCTACATAGAAAAAAACAAAAGTTCAAGGAAGTAAGTGAAAACAAAACATCGACATAAAGTCCTTTCTAGGACAACAGCTATACTGGAAAAAGCAACCGGACAAATGAGCCATTTGCAGTAAAACTAAAAACTTGACCAAATCAGAAAAGCCTTAACTATAAATGTAAAGGGTCTATCATAAAAACTAGGATACTTCAGTGAAGGACACAAGGAAAGAGCTAAATAAAAGGAAAGTCAAATGTTACACAGTAATAATGTGGATGATTTTATCTAGGAGATAAAGTGAAAAATAACCCTTATTATGATAAAATTATGAGAGACAGGGTAGTCCTTTCAGATTTTAAACATACTATGATGGTATAATAATTCAGCTAATCTACTATTAGTGAAAAAATTGATCAATAGAACAGAAGAGAGTTCAGAATCAGACCCATTAGTTTGTAGAGATTTCACTTCCGATGTAAGTAAAATCTCAAATTTTTGTTGGAAATATGTGAAAGTCAGTAAGTATTGCTGACACAAAGTTAGAGTACTTGTTCAAAAGCAGAAAAGATAGAGCAATAGGGAGAGAGAAAGGGGGAGAGAGAAAAAGAGGGAGAGAAAGTCAGAGAGGGAGGAAGGGATATAAAGGGTCTGGTACCAAGAAAAGTAATACCATAAGAATATATATGGTAGTATTAGAATAGTTTATGCACATGTAACTTGATGATAGAAAACTATTTCAAGATGCACCATCTAAAAGTCAAAAAGTAAGATGGTGACAGAATTGATTTCACACATATCACATGGACTGCAGAAATTACCATAAGAGTTTGCCCTGTGACAGATGTGGAGACGTGTTTGTAATGTGGATACAAAATAAAAATCCATATTTATAACCAACTAAAAGATCTCTTTTGGCAATAAAAAAGGGACATATAATATATATAATTAATCATTAACTTATGAGAGACTTCCCTGGCTGTGGTTAAGACTCTGTACTTCCACTGTAGGGGCAGGGTTCAATGCCTGATTGGGGAACTAACATCTCACAAGCTGACAAAAGGGTGAAGGGAAACAGGATACCTTAAAAGCCAAAATAATTTTTAAAAAATCATTAACTTATGAAAAGATCATTATCCTATTAACACAAACCACTTCTGATCCCCATCTGTCACTTTTCGCAAAGGCTTTCTCTCCCAGTTTTATTTTTATTATTTATTCTCATCCAAAATACCATTCTACTTCTTTCCCTATGAAATGATTATGCTGAGAGTAATATATTATATATTATCACTACTCAATCTTCAGAACTTCTCTTTCTCTTTCAATACATGCAGGAGAGAGACAGAGATAGAGAGAGAGAGAGATTTCTATAGGTCGATCTATCTACCCATCTATCCATCAACACATTTCCACTGCCTTTGTCAGTTATATACGCTAAAGTTAAGGTCACCTATTTAGGAATAAATGGGATCAGGAAAGAGAAGCCTGGCAAGCTACAGTCTACGGAGATGCAAAGAGTTGGACATGACTGAGCCACTAACACCTTCACTTTGCCCAGATAGCTCAGTCAGTAGAGCATCAGACTTCTAATCTGAAGGTCCAGGGTTCAAGTCCCTGTTTGGGTGTCTACTACTTTGGGCTTCCCTGGTGGCTCAGATGGCAAAGAATCTGCCTGCAATGCAGAAGACCTGGGTTCAATCTCTGGGTCGAGAAGATTCCCTGGTGAAGGGAATGGCTACCCACTCCAGTATTCTTGCCTGGAAAATTGGACATAGGAGTCTGGAGGGCTACAGTCTACGGGGTCACAAAAAGTCATACACGACTGAGTGACTTACTTTCACTGATATTTAGGATGAAACATTTCAACAGACACCGATGAAACTGAGAACCTTGACCTGCAAAACTCCCTTTCTCAGCAAAAGCAGCTCCTTTCTGTCATAGGAGGAAAGCAGCCTCCACTGCATGAAGACATTCAATGACCTTTTCCAGGGCCAAGTTCTTCACAAGAAGATACTGATTCACCTCTAAGCCAAAATGCACTACCCTCCAAGGTCCCTTGGCACATGTGTCATATAAGGTGACTTAAATCCCTGCTGAACCAGTGAGACACTTAACATTCGACTCTAGGAGGAATGTGGGGAATACTGGTGGAAATGAGACTCTGAGGATTTTAGACAAGAGAGTTCAAAATATAGGGGCTGGATTGAAAAGTTTCTTAGTTGGTATATTGAAGCTTGAGTTCAGTAGTGTACTAAATTCAACAAGATTGAGATTCCACAACTTCTCTGGAATACCATAGGGAAAGAATCTTAAAGGTGGAGGGATATGGGAACATTGAAATAGACTACACCTCAGGGGAGCTCATATGAAATTCTTCACTAAATCAATTTAAAAAAAAGAAAAACTTTGATGAAGGGGCATCAGCATCCTTAAAAACCTCTGTTATGACTGATTATCTACCATAGTCTCTTTAGTCTGAAGATACAGGGGGGACTTGGGCTCCAATTTCAACGTTATGAATTTGGGCTTTCTATTTTAGTGAGAAAAACATGACCCTGGAGTGGCAGATGCCACGTGGTGGCACTTCATCATCCCTAACTAGGTGGGTGCAATTATGGCAACAATCCACAGGGGCAGAGTTAATCAAAGCATTTTGACTTTCAGGATGAATGAATTTCACAGAATCCATAGGAATGAAACAGATGGGAAACTTACTAAGATGTTACTTGACTTATATAATCAGATCAACTCTACATCAATGGAGAGAAAACTGATTGAGTTTCCATAGTCACTAAATAAAATTGGAAAATGAATGCCTGGGAAGTATAGGGAAGAAGCACTTGGATATTCCTTTCGGAATATGAAGAGAATGAGAATATATTTGTATAACATGAGAATGCTAACAGGTTGCATTCAGTGTGATGTCAATCACACTGTCAGTATCGAGGTGGAAAGAAGGACTTATCCAATGGGACTTATCCTGGGGCTTTCAGCAAGCCTCTTTCCTCAGCTATCCCAGGTGTTTCCTGCTGGACTCATGAAAACAGCAGCCACTTGGATGGTGGCAGAGGCTGCGTGTAGCATGAAATCTGCATGAAATCCCCTCACCACACTGACCTGACTGCTGGACCTACTGACGGTGCAAATTGCCAATGCTGCTGCTGCTCTTGAGTCACTAAGTTGTGTCTGAATCTTTGCAACCTCGTGGCCTATAGCCCACCAGGATCCTCTGTCCATGGAATTCTCCAGGCAACAACACGAGTGGGTTGCCATTTCCTTCTCCAGGGAAACTTCCTGACCCAGGGATCAAACTCGGCTCTTCTGCAACGGCAGGCAGATTCTTCACCACTGAGCCACCAGGGAAGCCCATAGCAGAGGTCCAGTCCAAGCACCGATGAAGCATCATTCCCAACACTGATGGGCAGGGGGGACCAGCCAGCCACCTAGTTGATTACACATGACATTTTCCATCCTGGCGAGAAAAGCAATCTGTCCTTATAGAAATAGATACATCTTCTGAATGCAAATTTGTCTTCCTTGTCCTAGGTTTTTCTATCAGGTCACCTTAGACTGACAGAAATGACATATTCACACATTATTTTTCAATGGTGGAGAACTTCATTTTACATGAAAGTAAGTGATGGGCTTAATACCTATTGTGTTCACTTGTCTCTTCATGTTCCATCACCCAAAGGCAATTGGATTGATACAATGGTGACACGGCCTATTAAAGACAGTCCTGTTATCAGTTGAGAGATACAACTGCATAGGTTGGGATATGTTTAAAGGGTGTGTGTGCTTAATCGCTCAGTCACATCCAACTCTTTGCAACCCTTTGTACTATATATAGCCCACCAGGTTCTCTGTCCATGGGATTTTTCAGACAAGAATACTGGAGTGCATTGCCATTATCTTCCTCCAGGGTATCTTCCTGACCCAGGGATCAAAACTGAGTCTCCTATGTCTCCTGAATTGCAGGCAAATTCTTTACCTGCTGAGCTATTCAGGGAAGCCCTTAAAGAAGGTGAGATACTCTTTAAACCAGTGGCCAATATGTGATGGCATTTCCCTAAAAAATACACAAGTCCAGGAACTTAGGGTAGATATAGGAGGATTTGGGGGCTTCTCTAGTAGCTTAACTGATAAAGAATCCATTTGCAATGCAGGAGACCCCAGTTTGATTCCTGGGTCGGGAAGATCCTTTGGTGAAGGGATAGGCTACCGACTCCAATATTTTTGGACTTCCCAGGCAGCTCAGATGGTAAAGAATCTGCCTGCAATGCGGGAGACATGGGTTCAATCCCTGGGTTGGGAAGATCCCCTGGAGGAAGGCATTGCAACCCACTTCAATATTCTTGCCTGGAGAATCCCCATGGACAGAGGAGGGCTACACTCTGTGGGGTTGCAAAGAGTTGGAGACGACTGAGCAACTAAGCATGGTACAGAGGAAGGTTCTACTCACCTACCTAATAAGTCACAGAATTTTTGCTTCTTGTCCCTAAAACCATAATTTTGGCTAATTTAAGTTCCTAGATGCTAAGAGAGGGCTATTTTCATCACAAAACATATTTATGGTCCCCTAAATTATAATCTGAGAATATTCATTTGCCAATTTGGTCTTCTTATGCAGCCATGAAATTAAAAGATGCTTACTCCTTGGAAGGAAAGTTATGACCAACCTAGACAGCATATTAAAAAGCAGAAACATTACTTTGCCAACAAAGGTCCGTCTGGTCAAGGCTATGGTTTTTCCAGTGGTCATGTATGGATGTGAGAGTTGGACTGTGAAGAAAGCTGAGCGCCGAAAAATTGATGCTTTTGAACTGTGGTGTTGGAGAAGACTCTTGAGAGTCCCTTGGACTGCAAGGAGATCCAACCAGTCCATCCTGAAGGAGATCAGTCCTGGGTGTTCATTGGAAGGACTGATGCTGAAGCTGAAACTCCACTACCTTGGCCACCTCATGCGAAGAGTTGACTCATTGGAAAAGACCCTGATGCTGGGAGGGATTGGGGACAGGAGGAGAAGGGGATGACAGAGGATGAGATGGCTGGATGGCATCACCGACTCGATGGGCATGAGTTTGAGTAAACTCTGGGAGTTGGTGATGGACAGGGAGGCCTGGCGTGCTGCGATTCGTGGAGTCACAAAGAGTCAGACACGACTGAGCGACTGAACTGAACTGATGCAGATGAACTGATAAGCACAGCGGAAGGCAAAGGTTCCATTCGCCAAACAGAAATTTCATCATTGCCACACAACTGGTGGAGGAAAGTTTGCGTTGAACCCGGGTGATTCATGTGGAGACCAGCAGAACTTCATTGCCATTAATGGTGGCCCCATCATCTGGGTGAACACCCTGGCTTACATGCTATTTTAATCTTTTGTGGTGGGAAGATGTTCATGAGTATTTCTAAAATTAGGCAAAAACTGAACAGTTTAAAAAAGTGTTAGAAGAGTTATACACATAATACTATGGGGAAAAATGAAAAGGAATTAAAAATTTGCCTGGGTTTTAAAATACAATAAAAATTGGCATGTGTCAAGGTCAGGAAAGCAGAAGACAAAGGAAAACATTGTGGAGTAAAACGGGATGGAGTAGCTGAAGTAGAAAATCTTCTTGCTATGTTATGAAGATATGTTTACAGTCATGAATGGAATGAACAGTTGGGCCTGAAGCCCTCTATTCTAGTCTTGGGACTGTGTCCTGAAGACTATAAACAATCAAGAAGAGGGAATTTCCTGGTGGTCCAGTGGTTAAGTCTCTGTCCTCCCAATGCAGGGGGCATGGGTTCAATCCCTGGTTGTGGAACTAAGATCCCACGTGCTTTATAGCATGGCCTAAAAAGAAAGAAAGAAAGAAAGAAACAAGCAGAGAAATGATGTGATCAGACACATCTTAAACAGATTACTAGAAGCAAGCACTGAGGAGGTTAACAAATATTCACTAAATGAGTAAATTAAAAATTGGAGCAATAAGATTGAAAATGAAAACATACAGTTAGGAGGTTACAAAATTGTTGAAGGAAGGGGTGCTGAAAGCTGAAAAAAGCAAAATGCATATTTATGCACCATGATAACTACATTCAATCTTTTGTAACCTTCAATTGGTAATGAAATAAGATGGGTAATGCCAAAAGTGGCTGTTAATTCCAGATTCTTCTAAGTCATCTTTTAAAGAATACCTATATAAGAAGAGAATCCATCACTTAAAACAGAAAACAAAAACAATGACAAATATGGGAAAAAAGAGATTTTCTGCTCTATTCTAACTTTAAAAACACAATGAGATACACTGCACTATTCTGTCAAGGTGTCTGATAGAAGTTATTGCCAGTAGAGTTTGCAGCTAGACTGGCCCAATGATACACGGAACTAGTATTATTTTTTGCAATAAATCATATAATTGCACTATTCTTGGCTAGGAGTACCTAAAGATTATTGAATTATAGGTTCCAAGATGATATTTTGACATTTCCAAGAATCAAAAGGTCATAAAATTACTCCTATATGGCAATATGAAGTATATTTTACCCTTGGGAATACATCTAGAATGAATCTAGAAAAAAGTCATTCAATGGCATCTTGTATTTGGTGGAGACAGGGGGTGACCATCATAATTAAGATGAGCAAGAGCAATATTTACCTTCTATAGTCACTAATGCTTATTATTATTATATTTAAACAGCATGCATCAAATGATGCATGCAACAGCTGACAGCATCAGTTCTGATGCAGGCAGTATGTTCTCTCGTGGATACCAGAATTCCCAGAGGCAAATTACTCAACCCTGCTGAGCCTCACTTCCTTAAATTGGACAAGGAGGATAATAATACTTGTAGGGTAGTTAAGAGGATTAGAGATTATTTGCTTTCAGTGCTAAGCAAAATTTCTATTGCAAAACCCCTATTATTCAGGCATTAAACCTTGCAGAAACATTCATAAAGTGAGGTTCCATATTTTTTTAAAAGAGGTATAGTATGCTGTGCTAGGCAACCTCTAAGAAGAACCATCTCTTATTACAAATGAGCCTGTCATCCCCACCCCCATCCCCCACCAGTGCTGCCTGGCCTAGTTACTTGCTTCCAACCAATAGAATATGGCAAAGCAGGTGATATGTTATGCAGCAATAAATAACTCATACATATGCATGCAAAATTTACATAGCAAATGGACCCCCAAACTTGTTCACCAGTACAAGAGGAAATAGGTTATATCTGCAGGATGGAATACAATACAGCAATCAAATGAAATTAAAAACAAGCACTTAAGCAACTACATGGATGACACAAACAATATTGAGCAGAAGAACGAGATGCAAAAATATATGGGTATAGGGTTCTTTTTGAGGTGATTAAAATGTCTTGAACTTGATTGTGGTGATAGTTATACATATCTATGAATGTACCAAGTCATTGCACTGTACTTTCATATGCGTGAATTATTGAGTTGTGCACTGTATCTCAGTGAAGACATTTCTTTTAATAGGACTTTTCTTTCTTTTTTCTTTTTGGCTCTACCACATGGCATGTGATTGACCAGGGATCGAACCCCAAGCCTGCTCCCCCTGCACTGTAAGAAGGAGTCTTAACCACTGGACCCCCAAGGAAGTCCACTCAATGAAGACTTTAAAAGATAAAACAGTTTTACGCATTTGTGTGAAGCTATCAGGTTCTCTGTTCTTTTCCATTGATCAAGGTGTTGATCCCTATAAACACATACTATATAATAAGTCTTGCAGTCAGTGTAATTCCTCCCACTTTACTCTTCATTTTCTGAACTTTTGAAATTCTAGTCCCCTTACCCTTTTAGTTTAAGTTTTAGAATAACCTTGTCTATAAAATAAAATCTTGTCAAATAAAATCTTACCAAGATTTTTGGCAGCATCTACATTTGTGTCTACATCTAATTCTATGTCTATATATATATATATATATATATATATATATGTATATATATACATATTCCATCTATCTATCTACATACTCACTTATATACACACATTCTCTTGGTTCCATTTCTCTGGAGAACCCTGACACTAGTACAATGTCACAAAGAAGTTTCCAAAAAAACCAATGTCTCTGTGTCTATTTCAGACAGTCTCTATTTTAGACAACCATGTATCCCATAGAAACGCTAGTTACACCCCATGCGTTGACACTGAGTAATGTGTCCAGCAAGCCATCCCATTGTTTCTGGCTGTTGCTATTGTTGTTACTGCTTTTCTTAAAACCATGTGGTCCAAATCCTTTCCCTCACAAGATAACTGAGAAGTGAGTTACAGAAATTCAGGGATTCTGAACAGAAAATCTCTAGATGAAGCAAAGGAAGAGTGACTGCAACAACCTTCCAAATTCACGAGGAGGGACCATGTCCAAGATGTAGAGGGATCCAAATGGATGGAGCCTGAGCCAGAGTAACTGTCAAAAACACACATCAGGAGAAAGTCCAACATAAACCACTACTTCATATAAGTAAACAATTAATTAATTAAAACACAAACTGTTCCCCATTGAGCAGGGTAATTGTGGTGATCCAAGGAAATAGTAGGTAATTGGCAAAGGCATAGCAGATAGCCACTTCTTCCCCCTCTATCTGGTGTCAGGAGTAGCTCATAAGTCAAAAGGAAGTCAATGATCCAGAGCCAGATCCTGAATGTTGTCATGGAGGCTGACTACCCTACAGCTATAAAACTCAGCTGAAGCATTTTAGTACCCATCTATTCTTGAAGACCAGAAAAGTATTTTAGAAGGTCCCACTAATGTTACTTTTCTCTCCTTGACTTCCTTTTCTCCCCTTCTGATTTGTTCATATCCATTTTCTGATATCTTTCTGATAGGCTGCGGGAAGGACAGATGTCACTGAAGTTGAAGGGATATGCCATGAGTTCAGAGAGGAGTTTCGGCTCTATCTGTCATAGTGCATGAGGGTGGTCTTGGGGCTTCAGTTGCATGTACCAAGTTGTACCACTAAAGGCAAACACAGTCTGACCAGAGCCAGGCAGATGGAGTCTAGTAACAAGGAGAATATGCCATAAGTAAAGCTGTAGTGGATGGTACAACATCAGAGAAGTGTGTAGACGAATAACCTAATACTTTCAGATTGCCAAGGGGCAATGAATTGCCAGGGGCAGATGAATAATGCATGAAAACATCACCAACATGAAGGTCCAAGAATATATTAATCTATCTTCCTTTGTAACATACAGATTTGGATTCAGTTTTAAATGTTGTTTAATCACTCAGTCGTGTCCAGCTCTTTGTGACCCCATGGATGCAGCACACCAGGCCCCCCTGTCCTCCACTGTCACCCAGAGTTGGCTCAAAATCAAGCCCCTCGAGTCGGTGATGCCATCCAACCATCTCATCCTCTGTCCTCCCCTCCTCCTCCAGCCTTCCATCTTGCCCAGCATCAGCATCTTTTCCAATGAGCAGGCTCTTCACATCAGGTGGCCAAAGTACTGGAACTTCAGCTTCAGCATCAGTTCTTTCAATGAATATTCAGGGTTGATTTCCTTTAGGATTAATTGATAAGTCCAAATTTTATTCCAGTTATCATAATTTTGTTCCCTCTCTGGATGCTTGGACTATTTGACAACTACATTTGGATGTTGGTGTCTATCAACATCCACTTCGGGTCAGACAATGCTTTAACATTCTCTGTTTCTATATATGGAGTCATATATATGAAAGAGGAATAGACAGATCTTACTTATTAGACTGACTTCAGTCCTAACTATGGAATCCTAAGGCACTGTACTTCTGTCTTCAGTATCTTGTAAAATCAATAGTGAAATCACTAAAAATAGCCTCCCAACTTTATATCTGCCTCCTGGGTCCTTTCATCACAAAATGGTTGTTAATGAATCTTATAAAAGGCTTAGTGAACATTAATATTAGAGTACCTGCAATGATGTGTTAATTAAAATGAAGTCCCTTTTTCATTTGAGATGTGACCGGGAAGAAAATCTGACACAGGCAAAACATCACTTGAATTTTAATTAAAGAGAATTTAGGAGTGGGTGCACTTCATATAATCGCAATTACCCACACGTCCTGTAGACAGAATGCCTTCCTGATTTGATCAGAAACAGCACATGATAGCTGAGGGTGACTCCATGTCATGGGGCAGCCTCTCACTTCTTCATAGCAACACACCAGTGCCACTATAATTATGAGTTTAATACTTAAAATTTGTTGATTTCATATTTGCATGCATGTATGCTAACTAAAATTAATTAATTTCAATTGCATACACCAATTACAACATCAGACTCATTCTCTAACATATTATTCCTCACTGATTACACACCCAGTCAGATTGCTTTAATCTCTCATTTTGTATTTTAAAGTCAAATAATAATATGTATCTCTAATTAAGTTTGCTTACTTATCTTATTTCTGATTGAACCATGTTTTAATATTTTATGACACCAGCCACCTTTAATCCCCCTCTCTGATAGTATTTGCCTCTCTGTGCCTGTTTTCCTTGCCTTGTTTATCTTAATGTGAGTTCTAAGAGTGTTTTCTTCCCTAGTTCTGTTTGGGAGTAAAGTTTCTAGATTTCTTTGTTAGGAACTGGGGTTAAAGTGAGGAGAAAATAGCTTTGGGATGATGAGGGAAATTGATAAGATTATGTCATGTAAAAAGGTTATTAAGGGCTATTTTTTTTTCTCTGTAGTTTCCTGTGAGTAAAATATTTTGCATTTATAATGGTTTTATCTTAGAGAAACCGAACCTAAACATTTCAGACCTCAACAAAGTTATTATGATCTCATTATACACTGATCTTTCCCTTTGCGATAGGAATCATAAAATAACGAAGTGGAATTAACATTGGGTGGCTATTTACCACATGCAGAGCTTTACAATTATTATGTTATTGTGTCCTTATAAAATGCCACAGCTGTGGGGAAAAACGAACCAGGCGGCTGAGAGAACTGAGGGCTGGAGAGGCTGAGAAGGAGCGTGTGTGGCAGGGCACGAGGCTCTGAAGGGGCAAAGCCAGGTTTCAAAGGCAGTTCTAGCCCAAAATCCCACCCATTCTGTTAGAATACCACAGCGGCTTCTCTCCTTCCCAACCAATTAGCTGCCCTAATTTCTTTTTTTCTATTGCCTTTTAAAATTTTTTATATATTTAATTTCTTAAACAATTTGTAAAGGTAACTTTCTATTTATAGTTATTACAAAATATTAATACTGGCTATATTCCCCATGATGCACAATCCATTCTTGAGTCTGTCTTATACCCATATTTGTACCTGCATCCCTAAGGCATTGTAAAAATTAAATTCAGATTCATAGAGTCGGTGATTTGGGATCCAGTGGTTAGAGTCCTTGGGGCAACATGTGACCAGAGACGGGCTGTTTTGCTCCATTCTTCTTCCCCTTTTCCTCACTGTCCCTGTTTCCTTCATTAGATCTCAGGAAAGTCAATGCAAGTCATGAAGTGCAGGGGGTGGGGGGAGAGGAGAAACTGTCATGGGCAAGAGGAAGTAAGTTCAGGGCCTTCTTTACACTTGTGTTGATCTAGTCTCCCACCATGAATTATTCCATAGCACAGACCTTTATAGACTATGAGTGAGGTAATTCTTTTGAAGAGTTAAAAATGAAAACAAATTACATGAACCTTAGTTGGATAAACATAACAAGAGGATAATGATTCAAATGAAAAGATAAAAAAGTAGAATATAGGTGGAAAAGGAAAATAAGAAAACTAAAACAAATGTGCTAGTTGTTTAGAGAGAAGAAAAAGAAAGGAAAACTTTTTTTTTTTTTTTTTTAGACAAAGACACAAAAGATCTTTCAGACTGTTGTTTTGAAGAATGACAATATGGTACCAGGCCTTCCCTCGTATTTCAGCTAGTAAAGAATCAGCCTGCAACGCAGGAGATCACCTGCAATGCAGGAGACCCAGGTTTGATCTCTGGGTTGGGAAGATCCCCTGCAGAAGGAAATGGCAAACCACTCCAGTATTCTTGCCTGGGAAAACCCATGGACAGAGGAACCTGGCAGGCTACAGTCTGTGGGGTCACAAAGAGGCTAACATAACTTAGCAACTAAACCACCACAACCAACACCAATATGGTACCAAGAGACCTAGTAAATTATGGTGCAAAAAAGTATATAAAAGGGCAACAAAGAAAATAATAGATATTTTGGACTATATCAAAAGTAAAAACCTTATTACCTTTGAATAGGAAAGTGAAAGGGTCAACCTATAGAATGTAAGAAATATTTGCGAATCACAAATTTGATGAGTCCAGTATCTAGAATATTTAAAGTACACTTAAAAATAAAACAACAAAAAGACACAAAACCCAGTTTAAAAATGGGCAACAGGCCTGAATAGACATTTCTCCAAAGAAGACAAACGGACAACAAGCACATGAAAAATGCTCAAAGTCGTCAGTCATTCAGTTCAGTTCAGTTGCTCAGTCGTGTCTGACTCTTTGCGACCCCATGAATCACAGCACGCCAGGCCTCCCTGTCCATCACAAACTCCCAGAGTTTACTCAAACTCATGCCCATCGAGTCAGTGATGCCATCCAGCCATCTCATCCTCTGTCATCCCCTTCTCCTCCTGCCCCCAATCCCTCCCAGCATCAGGGTCTTTTCCAATGAGTCAACTCTTCACATGAGGTGGCCAAGGTAGTGGAGTTTCAGCTTCAGCATCAGTCCTTCCAATGAACACCCAGGACTGATCTCCTTTAGGATGGACTGGTTGGATCTCCTTGCAGTCCAAGGGACTCTCAAGAGTCTTCTCCAACACCACAGTTCAAAAGCATCAATTTTTCGGCGCTCAGCTTTCTTCACAGTCCAACTCTCACATCCATACATGACCACTGGAAAAACCATAGCCTTGACCAGACAGAGCTTTGTTAGCAAAGTAATGTCTCTGCTTTTTAATACGGTATCTAGGTTGGTCATAACTTTCCTTCCAAGGAGTAAGCATCTTTTAATTTCATGGCTGCAATCACTATCTGCAGTGCTTTTGGAGCCCAAAAAAATAAAAGTCATTAGGGAAATGCAAATCAAAACACAATGAGATACCTGTTCACACCAACCAGAACAGTGATAATAAGAAAAACAGAAATGACAAGTGTTTGTGAAAATGGGGAGAAATTGGAAACCTCACATACTGCTAATGAGAATGCAGAATGGAGTAGCTGCTCTAAATGACAGGTTGATAGTTTCTTACAAAGTTAAGCAATTCTACTGCTAGGTATACACCCCAAAGAACTGAAAGCAGGTGCTCAAGTGAATACTTGTACCCATACATTAAGAGGGCATTATTCACAAAAGTCAAATGCTCTTCAGTGGAAGAATGAATAAACAGCTGCAATATGTTCATACAATGAAATATTAATCAGTTATAAATAGGAAAGAACTAATGATATATGCTACAGTGTGAATAAAACTCAAAAATATTATGTTAAGTGAAAGAAACCAGACACAAAAGGTCACAAAATGTATGAGAAGTGATTGCCTAATGGGTACAGTGTCTTCTTTGAGGGTATCATTTTAGAACTAGATAGAGTGGCAGTGTTACAAGACTGCAAATATATTAAATGCCACTAAATTGTGAACTTTAAAGCCATTAATTTATGGCATACGAATTTTATCTTAATAAAATAAAAGGATAAAAGAAGAAAAAAAGAGAAACATGTGAGGTACATCAGAGAAGAAAACACATACAAAATGTGTTAATACATGGATGGAAATTAGTCAAACATTTCTATTAAAATAAGTCTTTTTTTTAAATAAGAAGCCCAGGAAGCAAAAGGTTAACTGAAAATTCTACAAAGTAACAAAGCTATGAAGAGAATACTCAAATAAAGCCAAAGGGGGGGGGGGGGCGGGAATAAAAAAGAAAGCCAGAAAAAAAAATCTAAACATCTCAAACATTCAAAGAATGAAACAAGAAGTCCTGGGTAAAAGATCTTACCATGAGTGAAAGTCTTCGGAATAGGCAATTGAGTTGTGGACCAATGATTATACAGGAAACAGAAAAGAAAAACAAAAATTGTCAAATTCTTCTGTTTTTACAGAGTGTCCAAAGGAATATGACTCTGTATTTAAGTGTTCTAAATTAGGCCACACTCTCCAAGAAGTCTGAAACTCCTGTATTAGATCTAGTCTGACTCACCCAGGCAAGCTCAGCTGCAGTGTCACCGGCTAAAGAGGAGTCAGTGGTCCTATCCTGGGTCCCAGGAAAGCGCAGCAGGAATGGTCAGGGATGGAGAAGTACTGAGTACTGGGTGAGAGGGCAGAAAAGGATCTTCAGTAGAGCACAGAAAAGTATCCAGGCAAGGAAACGCCCAAATGGTAGTTTTTGGCCTAAGGATACAGAAAAAAGCAGATTGTATTCGTGTGGCCACCAGGGGGCGGGCGTCCTTGACGGCAACCCCCTTCGGAAGCCAGGGCACTGGCTGTGTCCCAAGCCGGAGGTAGGGAGGGCAGTTGTCTGCTGTGAGGCCTGCCAGGTAAAAACCGTCTTTGGTCAGGTCTGAAAGATCACACATAGGTTTTTTGGCCAGGAACTGGATTCTTGACTGCCTCCAAAGCTCATGTTTTGCATGTGTGCCCCGTTTTACCTTCTGGCACTTTGCAAATTTCAAAAATGCTTTCATGTGTATTATCATACTGAAATCTCACAAGATGAAACTCTCACCACTTTTCATAGGAGGGAGTCTTTGGGAGGGATTAAATGGCTTATTCCTGGCCACAATGCTCAAGGACAGTTGAAAAAGGTCTAAAATAAAATTATTTAAACAACAAGTTCAATAGTTTTTTTTGAGAATCTTCCTCAACCTTCAGGCAGAATGTCTTCTCTGGTGGAAGATAGCATATAATATTCAGGACAAAAAAAAACCCATGAAAAATATGCTTCAGATTCTTAAACTAAAATTTGGATTAAACATCTGATCTTTCTTTTTTACTTCTAGAGTCTTCTGAGATCTATTTAGGTTGAGTCTCACATGTTAATAGCAGCTATTTCACCTTCCTTGCAGTAGAAACCTGGGAGAGTCTCGAGTGTCTTTCTAAAGCCTCTGGGCAAGATGAGATCAGAGGTGAGGTATTATTAGGAATTCTTCACATTTGAATTTAACAAGCTGATTTCTACCATTACAAGAAGCTAGTCAGGCTCTTTTTTCCTTCCTCAGTGTCCCTTACAGATCAGAAACAGGATATGATTCAAAGTGATAAAATATTTTAAAGAGATGATGATCAGGGCTCTGGATGGGAAGGGATTGAAGATACTGTTTTTGAGATCTCTGTAGACTCAGAGAAATTTAACTCCTGGGAATGCTTGGAAGTTTTTGGAGATTAGTAGGTTAGCTATTGGTGCAGGACTTGGTCACCACTCTGAAAGATGTTAGGATGGGAGGGTGGCTCAGTCAGAAAAGAATCCACCTGAGTGCAGGAGACGTGGGTTTGATCCCTGAATGGGGAAAATCCCCTGGAGAAGGAAATGGCAACCCACTCCAGTGTCCCTGCAGGGAAAATCTCAAGGGCAGAGGAGCCAGGTGGGCTACAGTCCACGGGGTCACAAGAGTCAGATACCACTCACTGACCAAACCACCATCAACACCCACTATAAGATGTTAAAACCTCTTGGAGATGACTGCCTGGTGGACTAGAACAGCTAGATTCCAAGTGGCTACGATTTTCAGGTGTCTTAAAAGATCCTGTGTTTCAACACAGAGAACAAACATATGGGCACCAAGAGGGGAAGTTGGGGGGGATGAACTGGGAGATTGGGATTGACATATACACACAACTGTGTATCAAGCAGATAGCTAATGGGAACCTACCAATGGCACAGGAGGAAAAAAAGAAGGTACAATCTGTTTGTAAGACATTTACTAAGTTGACCTTAAAAATGCACTCCAATATACAGTAGGTGCCAACAAATACTGTTTGATTTCACTTCTCTGAGGTATGGAGAATAGTCAAAGCCACAGAGTCAGAATACACTGGTAGCTGCCAGGGGCTAGGGCGGGGTGTGGGGAGGGGGAATGGAGACATAGTGTTTAATGGGGGCAGAGTTTCAGTTTAGGAAGGTGAAAAATTGGGGAGATGGCTGATGGTGAGAGTTGCACAACAATGTGAATGTTCTTGGTGCCACTGAACTGTTACCATTAAATATGTTAAAATAGTATGTTTTATATTATGTGACTTTAAAAAAAAAACACTTTAATTAAAAAGAAAAAGAATCCTGTGTCTGCAGGCTAACAGGGAAATCGCACAGCCCCTGGGCCCACCTTATGGCAGGAGAACAGGTACTTCAGTGGTGAAAACATAAAACAGATCCATTGTGAGAGCGCGCCCATGCCTAAGCATGTCTTAAAGCTCTTCACTTTTGTATACCCTGCCCATCTGGAGGGATCAAGACATAAATTCGAACTAAAATTAATTTAAAGCAGAAAAGGATACGTTTCTCATTCATCTGAACTTGTTGTTGAAGGTTCACACCTTTTACAGGGAGAGCATAATATTCATTGTGGCTTCAAACGTGTGTTCCTGATTGCTCTGAGGAGGTCTATGATAATGGTAATTATAGTAGCTGATATATCCTTACATAGAGCTTTACAAAGCCAAAATAAAAAAAAAAAAAATACTCACTTTCACAGACCATTTGCTCCTCATAATAGCTGTGCCAGAAAATGAGGAATTATTATCGACATTTTCTATCAGGAGGTTGAGAATCAGAGTGGCTAATATGACTTGCAAATGTTAACGCATCTAGCAGATGCTGAAAAAGTGATGGAAACTTAAGGCTTCGGGACTCTGTTTGCCCTGCAAATACAAGCGTCGAACAAGCACAGTTCCATCTTCTCTGGATACAGCTCTGATGACGACAGACACTATGGAGATAAAGAACTACTTGTCTTTATTTATGGGCTTCTCTAGTAGCTTAGTTGGTAAAGAATCTGCCTGCAATGTACGAGACCCACATTCAATCCCTGGGTGGGGAAGATCTCCTGGAGAAGGAAATGGCTACGCAGTCCAGTATTCTTGCCTGGAGAATTCCATGGAAGAGGAGCCTGGTGGGCTGCAGTACTCGGGGCAGCAAAGAGTTGGACATAAGCGAATGACTAACACATAGACATTGGCAGGACATGGGGATTTATCCCTAAAAGATCTGTGATTTCTTTGGGGGATGATGAAAATGTTCTAGTATTGATTGTGGTAATGGTTGCCCAACTCTGTGGATACATAAAATCCACTGAATTATATACTTTCAGTGGGTAAATTGTATGGTATGTGAATTATATCTCAATAAAGTTATTATGTAAAAAAAAAAAAAGATTGTGCAGGGAGGCAATAGGCAGATAAAAGTTAGAGCCTAAAAATAAATCTCCAGAGGTTAGAACATAAATGCAGTCTTCAATTCTGAGCAAACCAGTGCATGACATGACGTGACCACAACTTTTGCCAGATTCAATTTTCTCTTCCAGAACATGGACTAATAATACCTCATCCTATGACATTTCTCCACAGTTAACAAGAGGAGACAACAAAAACACAAAACTGTAAGTTATGAAACACTTCACAAATGAGAGTTAATTATTTCCTGTCCATATACAGGATTTCAGAAAGCATATAAACACTTTAGGTAGGGCAAGCATAACCTGAGGGAGAGAAAGCATAAAAATGCTAATCCCCAAATTGGAATTTTTAGTGCTGCATATTTGCATATAGCCTAAAATCCTTTCGAAAACAGCTAGAATGTGCTTAGTTACTTTTAAAAAAAACTACAGATTGAGTTGTTATTAATTTATTATGGATGAGGCAATGTTTTCCTTTTAAAAAGTTTCCTTCTCCATTGTGCCAAAGGCACCCATAGAAAATTTACAGTGTTTTATATTCCATAGAATATGCATGGCGATATCAATAATAAAAAGCATTTTCCACAGTATAGAGTATAAGCCACTCGCTCAGAGAGCACAGTCACTCACTCTTGTTGAGCTAAAAATACCTCAGTGACAAATTTCAGGAAAGAAAGAAAAAGAAGAGAGTTCTGTGTTCATCACCCAAGAGTAGAACCCTGCCTGACTGAACCACTGTGCCCTTACTATTCCTTCCCAGTGATGCTGACAGTCAACTCCCAACATACTCTAATACACAGTGCTGTGCCCACTACTCCCCAATGCAGTGCATTCTTCCTTCTCATTACAGAATGACTCTCCCTTGCCGAGCACTTCCACTTGGAAGAAAAATCTTGCATCATCTCAGTAACAGAAGACACAAAAGTTGACTAATAAGATGAAGTGCTTATCATATGAACAAACACAGGGAACTGATTTTAAGTCTTGGTGAGTTATTGCACATGGATGACGTCTCTGTACCCAGTGTGCTGAGTTCTTGCTTGCATTAGGGTTTGTCTGAGGGCAGCAACAAGATAAGTGGACGACAATCTCAATGGCGTATTTCCCTACAATGTTGGCCTTTCCACAGGAAAAACCAAAGAAAAAGGAAAGTAATAGGAGATCACAGGACATTGAATGATGAAGTTAAATGAAACCTAACTGAGGAACCAAGGAAAGAAAAAAAAAATATTTCTCTGTACACATAAGAGTTAGATGACATTTAATGATTCTAAGACGTGATGAACATAGAATAACACCTTCTTTATTACCATTTGTGTAACCTATGGGGTATTAATTATTGACAATTAGATTGCCAAATGGACTAATTTGGCAGACCTGAATTATTAGTGTATAAGGTTTTCATAGCATGTAAGGGAAAATGTATCATAGTGACAATAAAAAATCAAGTGCTTCAAAATGCCTTAACCTTCAAATCCTCTATGAAATCCCACTGATCTGGTGTGGCCAATGGAGCAGAAAAAATCCAACACAATGAGCTCTCCAGTTAGGTTTTAAATATTTGAGCTAAGAAAAAAGAGGAATAAATTCATGAGACTAATACAAAGAACTGGAGGTTCTATACTGTATAAATTGTATAAATTCATGTCTGAAGGTGGTTAGAGTGACTTGGCACCTAAAACACTGGAGATCAAGTCTTTCCTCAGCAACTCTTTATTTGACCTTGGACAAGTCTCTTTATTTGAACTTCAGTTTCCAACTATGTAAAAGGCTGATGAGAATAGCTACATTTTTCTACTCAACATGTTATGTGACCTCAGAAAGTACATAGGAAATTTTATTGCAAATAGCTGTAATGTGTGTATGTGTGCCAAGTATTAATGGTGATTTCATGCTTGTGTTGTGTGCGTGTAAGAGTAAATATTAGTTATTTCTATTTCCAAGTTAATTCTTATCTCCAAATTGATTTAATTCCACTCATGTCCTGTGAAATCTCCAAGAATTAGATAAGGGGATTTATGTATGCCCTGAACTATCACTCTAGGAAAGAAAAACATTCATACCAAGTTAATTTCTCACCCCAGCTCCAAGTTGTTTAAAATTACAGATACAGTTTCTTGTTGAAAAATGAGACCACAATTTTTCTATTTGGAACCACAGGTTGGGTTTTTTTAAAAAAATGGAAATATGGATTTCCCTGGTGATCCAGTGGTTAAGACTCTTCTTTCACTGCAAGGGTGCATGGGTTTGATCCCAGGTTGGGGATCTAAGATACCACATGCCTCACAGGCAAGAAAACGAAAACTTCTGAATGTTTGTGGGCATAATAGTGTAACTGGCAAATAGGGCCCCCAAAATCCTACAGTAATTTTCTAATTAACCTTAAAAAGCCTTTACTATCATAATTATAAAGCCAGATAGTACCTGTCTTCATTAGCATATAATTTTTATGTTACTGAATCCATGTATAAGCCCCTGTGTCCTTATTTTTTGAAATAAAATGCTGACTCGAGAATTAATGATTGAGAAATATGAAGATGTAGAACAAAGAATAGCTGTTGGGCTAAGGAACTGCTAACAATTTAGACTATAATTCTGCCATATAACAGAATCATCAAATTTCCAGTTTCCTGAAAGATACAGATAAAGGCTTGATACGCATTCCTATTTTGTTTTTTCACAAGAAGCAGACCCCTGCCCCAGATGAAAACTTCTGACCACAAGAACATAGACCCTAAACTGGTTGAAACCAGAAGGCTGACGTTGCTTGAAACTTCATCCTGATGTCAACCAATCCAAGAACTGTCCATGGGCTGATCACACCCTCCTCCTGAACACTATAGAACTTCTCACTATTCCCTCCAGGGTGGATCACAGGGTCTTTAGGGCATTAGCCCACTGTGGCCCCCTGTGCCTGGCAAAGCGATAAAAGCTACTCTTTTCTACTTCCCCCAAAACTCTGCCTCTGTTTCTATTCAGCACCGGAGAACAGAGGCCAGGATTCTGGCAACATTATCTTCTAGAAAATATTTGCCATCCTAGGCTGTTCTTTGTGTTTTCACCTACATCCAGCTGGCTGGATTCATCCAAGAGCCCATTTATCTGTGATTAATTTCTAACATTCCATGATAAGTAAGCTATTCAATTCTTTCCCCCTTTAAAAAATGTGACAGCATCCTTACTCACATGGTTCTGTAACATAACATACACTAACCATCAATAAATATGGTTTTTTCTCTGTACCAAGTAGATCGAGTGTCTCCACCTCCACTGCCACCACCTGGCCCAAGTCATCATCGTGTTACCTGGATTTTACAATAAGTATATATAGACGATCATCCTGCTCCCTTCTTTTAAAGAAAAAAAAAAAAAAGCATTTATTTATTTGGCAGCATCGGGTCTTAGTTACAGCATAGGCTCTTCGTTGCTGTATGTGGGTTTAGTTGCCCCGCAGCACGTGGGGTCTTACTTCCCTGAACAGGTGTCTAACCCAGTGTCCCTGCATTGGAAGGTAGATTCTTAACCTCTGGACCACCAGGAAAGTCCCATCCTTCTTGTCCCATCACAGCATATGTCCTGTGCTGTCTTGCTGTCTGCCTGGATTGCCTTTCTCTCAGAGAGCTCAGTATCTCCCTTCTTGACTTCCACCAGATCTTTGCTCAAAACCACCTTCTCAGTGACATAACTGTACCCCTCATCAAGTTTTATGCTCATTCTCTTTCTTATTTTCATTGTTCTCCTCAGCACTGATCACTACATGGTCCACCGCGTGTTTTATTTGTTTATTGTCTGTCACCTCCTCCACTTCCATAAGATAAGCTTCAGTGAGGAAAGGATTTTTGTCTACATTTTGTTGTTGTTGTTCTACTCCCCAGCAGCTAGGAAAGCACTGGGAATGAAGGATGTCTTCAAGGAATTCAGCATGAAAGAATGAATTGATTTCAGACAATGTAAGGGAAACATAAATACTCTAATTTCCTAGATCTGGGAAAATGGAAGTAAGAGTTCTCCTAGTATGTAGAGCAAAAATTCTATGGGGAAACTTGAGTAAAGAGCTTGCATAGAAATTACTTTGGGGAAAAATTGTACAGAAGTGGAAAGTACATTCATTTCCAGTATTTATCTTTTAAATCTTAGTTAGTGTGTAGCTTAGAGTAGGCATGGATTTACCAGTGATTTTGCTGGAAAGCATACTAGCATGTATAGTGACATTTTGTAGTTGTTTGGTTCTAACTCAATACACCCTAGGAGGTCAGGTAGCAATATCTGTTTGGAAGATGTGAAACTCTAAGAGAAGGCATTGTGTCCCAGTGAATTCCAAAGGTGGGATTGCTGACCCATGCCATCAAAAAAATCTCAGATTCCTTAGTAGTCAAATGAGGATAAATTCACCATAATCATAGCCAAGTGAATTCATAATCATATAAATGGGAATGTATATATTGTTTATACAGATGGATGCCATATCTGAGAATACAAAGATGACAATAGGTTCATTTTCCAGCACTAGAAGAGTGGTTGAGGGACTTCCCTGGCAGTCCAGTAGTTAAGAATCCATCTTTCAACACAGGGAGTTCAATCCCTGGTCAGGGAACTAAGATCCCACATGCCATGCTCGCAAACAAACAGAAGTCAAAAGAGTGATTATGAGTCAGCCGAGTTTCTCCACTCACCTCTGGATGAACTTGAGCAAGTTCAATTTCTGCACTCCGGTAACACTTAATTACATCAATTTCTGCACTCCAGTTTCCTCCTCTACACTGCAGATAATTGTAATAGCGCCCTCATAGGCGCTAATCCTCCACTGTGAGGATTGCACGTGCTAATATGTATAAAGGATTTAGAGCAGAGGATGCATAATCTGCACTCTACAATTTGAGGGGCTAACTTTGAAAAGTATTAGTGTTTTAAACATCAGCTTCTGTCTATGATAGAGCGAAAACAAAAAAGTAAGAGTTCCTATCTCCAAATGGTTTCAAAAACACAGCGCAATACCATCCTCATGCCCTTAAAGGGGAAATTATTCTCAAGTATGGGGTACCCCTGGTGGCTCAGAAGGGAAATAATTTGCCCACAGTGAGGGAGACCTGGGTTGTATCCCTGGGTTGGGAAGATCTCCTGGAGGAGGGCATGGCAACCCACTCCAGTATTCTTGCCTGGAGAATCCCATGGGCAGAGGAGCCTGGTGGGCTATGTCCATGGGGTCTCAAAGAGTCGGACATGACTGAGTGACTAACACTTTCACTTTCACTATTCTCAACTATAATTTGAAATGGAGGGTGTAATCAAACCAACTGAGTAAAGAGTGAAACAGAAAGTGATGGATCCAGAAACAATGGGGCAGCGAATAAAGATTTCAGTAGGGGGAAAAAAAAAAAATACTACCCAGTAAACTGTGTCTGGGAAGAAAATGACTAACTCTGACCAAGAAAACCATAGCAACATTTTGTATTTTAAAAACATAACTGATACAACTGGCAAAACGGGATAAATGAGAATAATCCTTTCGGGTGTTTATTTTGACTCTTGCTGTAAAATCATACAGCCTCACAGAAATCTCTAAGCTGTTTCATCATATAAGCAATTCCAGCTATTTTACAGTTGGAAGTACACACACAGCAAGAAAGGGCAGAGGAACACAGCCTTTTTCTTTCTTATTGAGAGGTAATTTGTAAATTGTCAAACGGGTAAAGCACAAGCCTGAAATATTACATTTCCAAAAACACAGGTACTGGAGAAATCTGATTAAATGTGCCTCTTCACAGATTTCAAAAGAAATGGCTTGATTTTTCCTTGTAATCTTAAATTCTAGGCAATTTGACAATTAAGTGAAAGGACTCTGTTGAAAGTCCAGTAAATTCCACATCCTCCTATATCTGGCTGAAAACACAGAAAAAGTCAGGAGTTTGAATGTATAAAAACACAGCAAAGTGACTGCAATCATGGTAATGTTTAAGAAAAACTAGTTCAGAATATCCATGAGGTAGTTTGAGCCACTAGGAAAGAAGATGGCATGATTGCAAAGTGATCCACTGTAATTAGGGGGCTCAATCCTCAATTTTGAAAGCTTAGAGAGAAAAGATTCTGTTCTAAAAGGGGCTGTGAGTCTGCTCTTCAAAACATAAAAATCTCATTTTGCCACTTTTCTCCAGTGATCTCGACTGCCTAGACTATAGAGTCTCTCCTTGGACTGAAACCTACATGTCTTCATAAGCTCCCCTGTTTGCGCTGTCTGGTTTCTTAATGCCCTCTTTGCCTAAATGTCACTGATTCTACACGGAGCTTATTTTACCATATTTTTCTCAAGTAACATTGACATACTGACTTCCCCTGCCAGAAAGCTATTAGGGTCCATCATTTTGACCAGGAAACATTATCACCCTAAGTATTTTTATTTGGGACTTCTCAGGTGGCTCAATGGTAAAGAATCTGCCCGCCAATGTAGGAGCCTCAAGAGATGCAGGTTTGATCCCTGGATCAGGAAGATCTTCTGGAGGAGGAAATGGCAACACACTCCAGTATTCTTGCCTGGAAAATCCCATGGACAGAAGAACCTTTTGGGCTACAGTCCATGGAGTTGCAAAGAGTTGGACACCTTTTTATCTGATAGAGTTTTTACACAGCAAATACCAAGTTCAGCCATTGCTCACCCTAGGAAGACTTCCTTAACCTCTCCTTTCTAACCTCTAGACTGTGTAGGATCTGATCAGATTCTGTGCCTTCCTCTGACCAAGTACATAGAATGAACAGTGAATGTTCATTTCTGTGCCATCACTGAAAGTGTTCACTTCAGTTCAGTTCAGTCACTCAGTGGTGTCCAACTCTTTCCAACCCTATGAACTGCAGCACACCAGGCTTCCCTGTCCATCATCAACTCCCAGAGCTTGCTCAAACTCATGTGCATCGAGTCAGTAATGCCATCCAACCATCTCATGCTCTGTCATCCCCTTCTCCTCCTCCCTTCAATCTTTCCCAGCATCAGGGTCTTTTCCAATGAGTCAGTTCTTTGCATCAGGTGGCCAAAGTATTAGAGTTTCAGCTTCAGCATCAGTCCTTCCAATGAATATTCAGGATTGATTTCCTTTAGGATGGACTGGTTGGATCTCCTTGCAGTCCAAGGGACTCTCAAGAGTCTTCTCCAACACCACAGTTCAAAAGCATCAATTCTTTGGCGTTCAGCTTTCTTTATAGTCTAACTCTCACATCCATACATGACTACCTGGAAAAATCACAGCTTTCACCAGGTGAACCTTTGTTGGCAAAGTAATGTCTCTGCTTTTTAATATGCTATCTAGGTTGGTCATAGCTTTTCTTCCAAGGAGCAAGTGTCTTTTAATTTCATGGTTGCAGTCACCATCTGCAGTGATTTTGGAGCCCCCCAAAATTAAAGTCTCTCACTCTTTCCATTGTTTCCCCATCTATTTGCCATGAAGTGATGTGACCACATGCCATGATCTTAGTTTTCTGAATGTTCAGTTTTAAGCCAACCTTTTCACTCTCCTCTTTCACTTTCATCAAGAGGCTCTTTAGTTCTTCTTCACTCTCTGCCATAAGGGTGGTGTCGTCTGCATATCTGAAGTTATTGATATTTCTTCCAGCAATCTTGATTCCAGCTTGTGCTTCATCCAGCCCAGCATTTCGCATGATGTGCTCTGCATATAAGTTAAATAAGCAGGGTGACAATATACAGCCTTGATGTGCTCCTTTCCCAATTTGGAACCAGTCTGTGGTTCCATGTTCACCTCTAATTGTTGTTTCTTAAACTGCATACAGATATCTCAGGAGGCAGGGGAGGTAGGCTGGTATTCCCATCTCTTTCAGAATTTTCCACAGTTTGTTTGTGATCCACACAGTCAAAGGCTTTGGCATAGACAATAAGCCAAAGTAGATGTTTTTCTGGAAGTCTCTTGCTTTTTTGATGATCCAACAAATGTTGGCAATTTGATCTCTGGTTCCTCTGCCTTTTCTAAATCCAGCTTGAATGTCTGGAGGTTCATGGTTCATATACTGTTGAAGCATCGCTTGGAGAATTTTGAGCATTACTTTGCTAGCATGTGAGATGAGCCCAATTGTGCAGTAGCTTGAAAATTTTTTGGCATCGCCTTTGGGATTGGAATGAAAACTTACCTTTCCCAGTCCTATGGCCATTTCTGAGTTTTCCAAATTTGTTGACATGTTGAGTGCAGCACTTTCACAGCATCATCTTTTAGGAAATGAAATAGCTCAACTTGAATTCCATCACCTCCAATAGCTTTGTTCATAGTGATGCTGCCTAAAGCCCACTTGACTTTGCATTCCAGGATGTCTGCCTCTGGGTGATCACACCATCATGGTTATCTGGATCAAGAAGAACTTTTTTGTATAGTTCTTCTGTGTATTTTGCCACCTCTTCTTAATATCTTCTTCTTCTGTTAGGTCCATACCATTTCTGTCCTTTATTTTGCCCATCTTTGCATGAAATGTTCCCTTGGTGTCTCTTATTTTCTTGAAGAGATCTCTAGTCTTCCCCATTCTATTGTTTTTCTCTATTTCTTTGCATAGATCACTGAGAAAGGCTTTCTTATCTCTCCTTGCTATTCTTTGGAACTCTGAATTCAGATGGGTTTATCTTTCTTTTTCTCCTTGCCTTTCACTTCTCTTCTTTTCTCAGCTATTTGTAAGGCCTCCTCAGACAATCATTTTGCCTTTTTGCATTTCTTTTTCTTGGGGATAGTCTTGATCCCTGCCTCCTGTACAATGTCACGAACCTCTGTCCATAGTTCTTCAGGCACTCTGTCTATCAGATGTAATCCCTTGAATCTATTTGTCACTTCCACTGTATAATCATAATGGATTTGATTTAGGTCATACCTGAGTGGTCTAATGGTTTTCCCTACTAAGTCTGTTGAAAATGCATCTCCCACAAAAGTACTGTTTCTAATTTTATTTGTATTTTCAGTTTAGAAATTCTAAGTGCCTAGTAAGCACTCAGAATTGTGTGTTTCCCATTGAGAACACTTTCTGAATCATAAAAATAGAAGTTTATATAGGAGGGACCTCCCTGGTGACCCAATGGTTAAGAATCTGCCTTCCAAGGCAGGCGATGTGGCTGAATCCCTGGTTGGAGAACCGAGAGCCCACATGCCAAGGGACCACTGAGCCTGCCTGCTGCAAGGAGCAAGTCCAGGCACCACAACGTGGACCCAGCACAAGCAAAAGAAGAAAAATTACAAATGGAGCCATATCTAGACACATCATAGTATTAATAAAACTATGTATCATCAAATAAAAAAAGTTTACATAGGAAACCCATATTGTTTTCTTGGAGGCATTTCTCTTTGCTAAAGACAGAGAGATATTTTCATTATAATCATTCCTTCAATGATTTTCATAATCAAGCATTTGGGTATAATTTTGAGGAAGTACCAATGAGCCCACTGGACTCACTTAATTGTAATATAATAGTCTAGCCTACTAAAGGCACCTTACTTTTTGCTGATGTGGTAATGATGGTCTATTATGAGTCCATTAGGGTATTCCTTATGGAACCAACATAGGAAAAAAATGCTGTAATTTACAGATTAATGTTTGGTTATAAAACAAAAAGATTTTTCTTCCTCCTAAATGATTCTATGCTATCTGGTATCTGTCATGGAGAATGGGACAATAGGGGGAGGACAGACATTACAGTGAAAGCATACGAGTGCAGAGAGAAGCAAAACTGAACACATTCAGAAGCTCAACTGGGAGCCATCTCAGATCCTGCTGATATTGGTTCCCTCCACTTTTCTGTGCCCTGTCCTTTTCTAGATTAAATTTCTAGAGCTTCCTATAACCTCAGACTGAATAGGGACACTCACAGAAATATAATATAGAACTCATTTTCCATTGAATGCAAAAAAAAAAAAAAAAAAAATGGCAGTAGAAAACAAACATTTATTATCTGAAGACTCCCGTCCTTTACATTTAACCCCAAAGTTTAAAAAAAGGTGTTTTTCAAACTTATGGTTACCAAAGGGAGAGGAGGAATAAATGGGGAGATTGGAATTAAGATATACACACTATTATATATAAAACAGATAAGGAATAAGAACCTACTGTATAGCACAGGGAACTCTACTCAGCGCTCTGTAACGACATACACAGGAAAAAAAGATTCTAAAAGGGTGGATACATGTATATGTATAACTGATTCATTCTGCCATACACCTGAAACTAACACAATATTGTAAACCAACTGTACTCCAATAAGTTTTTTTTTTTTTTTAAAGGTGTTTTGCATTAAAACCAAAGTTAGTTTGCATTTTGAACTCTGCAAGACAGGAAGGTGGTGTGGGAACATCTTTGACATATGGCAATCTTAAAAAAAAAAAAAAAGAACAAGATGGCGGAGGACTGGGTGGACACGGCGTACATCTCTCTCCCTGGATACATCAGGAATGTACCTTCAGACACAGAAGTGCCTGCAGAATACCAGCTGAGAATGGAGAGGAGTACCTGACCAGTGGAAAAGAATATATAGAACCATGCACAACTCGGTAGGAGGAAGGAACTAGGGGGAAAATCAGGAGTGTTAGTAGGACTGGGCCTGCCCTAGGCGGGTGGGGGAACTGAAGCAGGGGTCCAATCCCCACATTTGGGCAATTGGCTGAGTCAGAGGAGAAACATTTAAGGCTGAGAGTGAAACAGCTGATATGCGGCAGCCTAAATGGAATGAGAATCAGACAGTCCTTGCCACAGCCATACATACCCTGGTCAGGGACGAGGGTCCTCTGGAAAGTACAGCAGCTGGGAGCTGGAGTTTAGGGATTTTGGCGCAATCCCAGGGCGAGGGCTGCTGTTGACTGCGGAGAGACGGATTAAGGGGAGGTAAGGGAGGAGACTGTGGTGGGAAACGCCTGCGGAGGAATGCCGGGCAGCCACGGAAGCAAGGCCAGAGTGCTGAGTCACGCGTAGGGGGTGGAGCCATCACCATAGCCTCTCTCCCCACACGCCAGCCAGCATCGGCAGCTGAACAACATAAACCTGGCCCATCAAACACCTGAAGCACTAACTACAGAGTAGGACCCCACCCAGGCTGCCCTTTTAAGTGCCTGACTGCCGATATACAGAGAAGGACCCCAGCCAGGGGTGCCCTTCTATGTGCCTGACGCACCAAACAACAAAGAAGGACCCCAGGCAAGGGAGACCTCTAAGTGCCTGAACTGGTGGAGCTACGGAGAAAGACTGGCCAAAGAGGCCTTCTGATCGCCAGCTAGGAGAGGCTTGTAAAAAGACTCTGATAGGCCATAACTCCGGAAACGGAGGCAGTCGTGTCCCTCCGCACTTGGCGCTGCCAGGAACCCCACAGGTCAAGCAGCTGTGCCCACTTGGAAGCTCAACTCTCCCTGGGGCAGAGCTGCCGCCGGCAAAAGACAGTCTTGCATCTGTGCACACAGGGTCGCTTAGGTAATCTCCAACTCTTTGCAACCCTTTAGACTGTGGCCTGCCAGGTTTCTCTGTCAGGGAGGAGGTTCTCCAGACAAGGATACTGGAGTGGATTGGCCACTACTGTTCGCCCTCCCCTTCTAGAGCGCTACATTTCCTGCTGCTTTGGCCACCAACCCCCCTGAGTACCTGGCGCTGCCAGAACCCCTGCGACCCAAGCGGCTGCACCACCTCCACGCCTGGCCCTCACAGGGGCAGACCCAAGTCCTCCAGGGCAGCCTCAGGAGCAAACACCAATGGAGGACCCACATGCAGAGGTGAAAATAAAACCGCAATTGAAACCCAGAGGCAGTGTGGCTAAGGAATAGGACCCAAAAACCTTCCCGCCAGCTGTGCAAGCTGCAGATTAAATCCACACGATCAACTACTAGACTTTGTGTCTAGGGAATATATAAAGGTCATTGAGAGCTCCCACAAAAGAAAACACGCAGTTCTGAGAGCTGTGGACATTGGCAGCGAGAACACACAGGAGTAGGACCAGATTAGAATCTGAGCTGCCCCCACAGCAGGTCCAGAGATCAGCGCAGTGCTGGAGGGCATCCTAGAGAGGGGAGGTGGGTTGTGACTCCCAGCGAGGAAAGGGGCTCTGACAGCAGTGACTCAAGAAAAACATCTTTTATTCTTATGTTTTGACTTGTCCTGTAGACTCTTCTGGATTTTTTTTTTTTTTTCTTTTCTTTCCCCACTCTGTTGTAGTTGTCGATTTTATTGGCCCTATGAAATCTAATTAAAATTTTGAGCATTTTTTTTCCAGTCACATTTTTTATTGTTGTTATAAACCTCTGCCTCTACGTTGGGTTTTTGCAGTTCTGTGGAGGTTCCTTTTTTTCCCTTTTCTTCTCTTTTTTATAATTTTAATTTTTAATTTTTTAAAACCTATTATTTTTTTCTACATTTATTGCTTTGTCTGCCTTTCCTACTGTTCTTTTCCCCTTTAATTTTTTAATGTATATAAATCTTCTTCATCAACCTCTGCTTAACTTTGCGTATCTATTCTTTCTTTCCTTTCCTCTCAACATATTTGTTAATTTTGTTTTCATTGCTTTATTCCCCACTTGGCACCTTGCTTTAGTTTCGTTTTCCAGTTTGTGCTTTAGTTAGTTAGTTTTGTTCTTAATTGGTAAATATAATTTTTGGTTTCCTTTGTTCACCAGGTCAATCTATTTTACTTTATTTTTGTTGGACTGTTTTGATTTTGCTTATGGGAATATATGTATATGTATATATTCAGTCACACTTTGTATTGTTGTTATAAACCTATGCTTCTGTGTTGGACTTTTGCAGTTCTGTGGAGTTTTCCTTTTTTCCTCTTTTTTCTTTCTTCTTCCATTTTATTTTTATCCTTCTTCTCTTTTTATGATTTTAAGTTTTAATTTTTTTAAACCTGTTATATTTTTTTCTACCTTTATTCCTTTGTTTGCCTTTCCTACTGCACTTTTCCCCTTGCAGTTAATCTTTAACATATATAAATCTTCTTCATCTCCCTCTATTTAACTTTACATATCTATCCTTTCTTTCTTGTCTTTCTGTCCTATCCTCTCAACATATTTGTTAGTTTTATTTTCATTGCTTTATTCCACACTTGGCATCTTGCTTTAGTTTTGTTTTCCAGTTTGTGCTTTAGTTAGTTTTGTACTGGTAGATATAATTTTTGGTTTCCTTTGTTTGCCAGATCAATCTATTGTACTTTATTTTTGTTGGACTATTTTTATTTTCCTTATGGGGGTATATATATATATATTTATATATATGTATATGTATGTATGTATGTATATGTGTATATTCAGTCACACTGAATGGAAACAACTGACAAAGGATTAATTTCCAAAATATACAAGCAGCCCATACAACTCAATGCCAGAAAAACAAACAACCCAAACAAAAAGTGGGAAAAAGACCTAAACACACATTTCTCCAAAGAAGACATACAAAAAGATGCTCAACATCTCTCATTATTAAAGACATGCAAATCAAAACTATAATGAGATGTCACCTCACACCGGTCAGAATGGCCATCATTAAAAAGTCTACAAACAATAAATGCTGGAGAGGGTGTGAAGATAAGGGTACGCTCTTGCACTGTTGGTGGGAGTATAAATTGATACAGCTGCCATGGAAGACAGTATGGACATTCCTTAAGAAACTAGGAATAAAACCACCATATGACCCAGTGATCCCACTCCAAGGCATATACCCTGAGGAAACCAAAGTTGAAAAAGACACATGTATACCCCTGTTCATTGCAGCACTATTTACAATAGCTAGAACACAGAAGCAACCTAGATGTCCATCGACAGATGAATGGATAAAGAAGCTGTGGTACATATACACAATGGAATATTACTCAGCCATAAAAAGGAACACATTTGAGTCAGTTCTAATGAGGTGGATGAAGCTAGAACCTATTATACAATATGAAGTAAGTCAGAGAAAGATAAATATCATATTCTAACACATATATACAGAGTCTAGAAAAATGGTACTAAAGAATTTATTTACAGGGCAGCAATGGAGGAAACAGACCGAGAAAATAGACCTAGGGATACAGGGGGAGGGGAGGAGAGGGTGCGGTGTATGGAAACAGCAGCATGGAGACTTCTATCGCCATCTGTAAAATAGAGAGCCAGCGGGGACATGCCGTGCAGCTCAGGGAGCTCAGACAGGGCTCTGTGTCAACCAGAGGGGTGCCGGGGGAGGGGGACGGGAGGGTCAGAAGGGAGGGGGGTGTGTGTGTCTATGGCTGGCTGACCTGAGGTTTGACAGAAAACAACAACGTTCTGTAAAGCGATTATCCTTCAATAAAAAAATAATCTTTCTTATAAAAAAAAAGAAACACAACTCATGGATTGAAACAGGATTGCACAGTGTGTGGTCTGTCACAGGCCACATTAAGAGGAAGCCCCAGTTCCTCAGCTTTACTAGAAAATTACTCACTAGAAATTAATATATAAATGTTCACATTTCATTATTTGACACACCACAGTGTCTAATAAACAGCACAAAGACTTGGTTTTCCTCATGTGATTTCTGCTACTAAGAATATCTATCTTCTGCCTATCTCAAGTCTGTCTTAGTTTCTTCATAGCCAATCTCAATTCTTTCTTGCTCTGTAGAAGCTTCCCTGGAAAGCCCAGAACTCACTCATCTCTCCTTCAAAATACGTCAGTGCTCAGAGATCATAACATGTAACTTGACATCAAATTACATTTGTCATACTGTAATCTGAAGTTACTTGAGGACAAGACATAAATCTCAGTTGACTTACAAACTCTTCCATTAAAATATCAAACATTATGAAGTACACAGCTCTTCATATTAAAGGTACATGCTGATTGCTTTTCTGACACTGGGTGTTCAGTTAATTGGTAGTAATCTAACTGCATGTGTTACTAACCCATAGGGCTGGGGATGTTTTCAGGTACTGTCAACAGTGAATTGAAACAGATTACATAATAATTGCATATAAAAGAGTAAAATTGTAAAATAGACATCAACTACCACTTGGAAATTTTAATTATTGAGCTTGACTACTGAATACAGATTCTAAGTATCTTACAAATAAAGAATATCCATTTTGCTTTAACATTTAAAGTAATTCTTCAAATAAATTATTTCAGTTACTTCAAAAAATTCAAACATATCTTGAACATCAAAATGCCCCATTCTGCTGAGTTCTGTAAAAATATGACATGTGGGTACTTATATATTTTGAACTGTGGTGTTGGAGAAGACTCTTGAGAGTCCCTTGGACTGCAGGGAGATCCAACCAGTCCATCCTAAAGGAGATCAGTCCTGGGTGATCATTGGAAGGACTGATGTTGAAGCTGAAACTCCAGTACTTTGGCCACCTGATGCAAAGAGCTGACTCATTTGAAAAGACCCTGATGCTGGGAAAGATTGAGGGCAGGAGGAGATGGGGACAGCAGAGGATGAGATGGTTGGATGGCATCACTGCCTCGAACATGGGTTTGGGTGGACTCTGGGAGTTGGTGGTGGATAGGGAGGCCTGGAGTGCTGCAGTTCATGGGGTCGCAAAGAGTTGGACATGACTGAGCAACTGAACTGAACTGATATATTTTTCAGTAAAACATTTTCAGTTATATTTTTATAAAGTTCATATATAGTCTCCAAAGGGATATTTCTTCCTTTAAGCCATTTTATATAAAAAATAATTCATGTCAATCAGATCTCTCATACATCAAAATGGTAATGGAGAGCCATTAAATCTTAAGGAAGCCAACAGAACACAGTTAATGTCTGCTTGTTTCTAATAGCCTATTACAATACAACGATTGAGCTTAAAGAACCAATAGGTATAGATAACACATCTGCCATAGATTTGTTTTCCCTTCAGTTACCTCAAACGAGCCTTCAGAAAGAGCAAAATTGCACTCAATTCATGGATTAATTCTCTAATAAACACTTGAATACTTTGTGTTATTGATTAAATTGGAATCATAAAACTGTGGATAATAAACGTTTAGGAGGAATTCTTTGAGAAAGTTTAAGAGCATGATTTGTATGTTTGCCCAGCTGAAGAAGAATGCATCCCAAATACACATTTAAAAGTAAAGAAGAGAGTAGTAAATGGAGTAAAAATATATAGAGGTAAAACACAGCATGATCATCTAGAAAGAATTTCAAGAATGTTTGAGTGAACAAACTAGTTAAATGAAAATATTTAAAAATAAAGGATTTTAGAAATGATACCTGATTATAAATAAAAAAAAATACATTGCAACCTTCCCTACAAATGAGGAAGAAATAGGAAAATTCACCTTATTCCCCTTTAAAACAAAGATATAAAATCTGGTACCATTCACATCTGAAAAAGAAATATGAAGAAATGTAGGTGAGTTTAGAAAAGACCGTAGATAAATATTAAACTGTTATGTCAGATATTAAGCTCAAGAAATCAGAACTGCACAGTCCCAAAATTTGAGGGGTAAAATATAATCAATGGAACAGGATGATAATACCCATAATAAGCTCAGTTCAGTTCAATTGCTCAGCCGTGTATGACTCTTTGCAACCCCCATGGACTGCAGCATGCCAGGCATCCCTGTCCATCACCAACTCCTGGAGCTTACTCAAACTCATGTCCATTGAGTCCATGATGCCATCCAATCATCTTATCTTCTGTCATCCCCTTCTCCTCCTGCCTTCAATCTTTCACAGCGTCACGGTTTTTTCAAATGAGTCAGTTCTTCGCATCAGGTGGCCAAAATATTGGAGTTTCAGCTTCAGCATCAGTCCTTCCAATGAATATTCAGAACTGATTTCCTTTAGGATGGACTGATTGGATCTCCTTGCTGTCCAAGGGACTCTCAAGAGTCTTCTCCAACACCACAGTTCAAAAGCATCAGTTCTTTGGTGCTCAGCTTTCTTTATAGTCTAACTCTCACGTCTATACATAACTACTGGAAAAACCATAACTTTGACTAGGTGGACCTTTGTTGGCAAAGTAATGTCTCTGCTTTTTAATATGCTATCTAGATTGGTCATAACTTTTCTTCCAAGGAGTAAGCGTCTTTTTTATTTCATGGCCACAGTCACCATCTGCGGTGATACTGGAGCCCAAAAAATAAAGTCTGTCACTGTTTAAATTGTTTACCCATCTATTTGCCGTGAAGTGATGTCACCACATGCCATGATCTTAGTTTTCTGAATGTTGAGTTTTAAGCCAACTTTTTCACTCTCCTTTTTCACTTTCATCAAGAAGCTCTTTAGTTCTTCTTTACTTTCTGCCATAAGGGTGGTGGCATCTGCATATCTGAGGTTATTGATATTTCTCCCAGCACTCTTGGTTCCAGCTTGTGCTTCATCCAGCCCAGCACTTCTCATGATGTATTCTGCATATAAGTTAAATAAACAGGGTGACAATATACAGCCTTGACATACTCCTTTACTGATTTTGAATCAGTCTGTTGTTCCATGTCCGGTTCTAACTGTTGCTTCCTGACCTGCATACAGGTTTCTCAGGGGGCAAGTCTGGTGGTCTGATATTCCCATCTCTTGAAGAATTTTCCACAGTTTGTTGTGATCCACACAGTCAAAGCCTTTTGCATAGTCAATAAAGCAGAAGTAGATATTTTTCTGGAACTCTCTTGCTTTTTCAATGATCCAACAGATGTTGGCAATTTGATCTCTAGTTCCTCTGCCTTTTCTAAATCCAGATTGAACATTTGGAATTTCACGGTTCATGTACTGTTGAAGCCTGGATTGGAGAATTTTGAGCATTACTTTGTTAGCATGTGAGATGAGTACAATTGTGCAGTAGTTTGAGCATTCTTTGGCATTGCCTTTCTTCAGAATTGGAATGTAAACTGACCTTTTCCAGTCATGTGGCCACTGCTGAGTTTTCCAAATTTAATGGTATTTTGAGAGCAGTACTCTTCCACAGCATCATCTTTTAGGATGAAAAAGACCAGAGATCTCTTCAAGATAATTAGAGATACCAAGGGAACATTTCATGCAAAGATGGGCACAATAAAGGACAGAAATGGTATGGACCTAACAGAAGTGGAAGATATTAAGAAGAGGTGGCAAGAATACATGGAAGAACAAAAAAGATCTTCATGACCCAGATAACCAGTGAGTTATCACAGTGATCACTCACCTAGAGCTAGACATCCCGGAATGTGAAGTCAAGTGGGCCTTATGGAGCATCACTACGAAGAAAGCTGGTGAAGGTGAAGAAAGCTAGTGGAAGAAATAGTGGAGCTATTTCAAATCCTAAAAGATGATGCTGTGAAAGTGCTGCACTCAATATGCCAGCAAATCTAGAAAACCCAGCAGTGGCCACAGGACTGGAAAAGATCAGTTTTCATTCCAGTCCTGTAGAAAGGCAGTAATAAGCTCAGATGCATTTAAATATAGATATGAATATAAAGGTAGATACAATTAGCTGTAGATGTAGGTATACTTATGGAAGCTGATACACACACACACACACACATATAGGAACTTCCCAGGTTACTCAGTGGTAAAGAATCCACCTGCAATGCAGGAGTCATGGCTTAGATCTCTGGGTCAGGAAAATCCCCTGGAGAAGGAAATGGCAACCTACTCCAGTATTCTTGCCTGGAAGATCCCATGGGCAGAGGAGTCTGGTGGGCTACAGTCCGTGGGGTCATAAAAGAGTCAGACACAACTTAGCGACTAAACAATAGCAATAGAAATATAATACCAGTATTTGAAGTTGAGGAGGCTATATTTTAGTCTTCATCTTACTCATTCCCACAACTCCATTTCATATGGATGATCATACCCTGCCTCTCTGAAACATTGCTTTGTGTGGCTTCTCTTTATTATCCTTCTATTTCACAAACTATTCCTTTGCAATTTCTAGCTGGTCCATCCTCCTCAATCTGATCTCTACAGCATGCAGTGTCTTGAGGCTCAGTTTTGGTTCTTCTCTTTTTTCTGTCTATACTTAATCCCCAGAAGGTCACACAAACCCCCTTGGAGTTAAATAGCATCTGTATCAGTGCTTCTTTAACTTCTTTGTATCACTTCTTTAGTTGTTGCTGTTGTTCAGTTGCCAAGTCATGTCCAACTCTTTGTGACCCCATGGCTTGCAGCACCCCAGGCTCCCCTGTCCTTCACTATCTCCCTGAGTTTGCTCACACTCATGTCCGTTGAGTTTGTGATGCTATCCAACCATCTCATTCTCTGCCACCCCATTCTCCTCTTGCCCTCAATCTTTCCCAGCATCAGGGTCTTTTCCAATGAGTCAGCTCTTCATATCAGGAGGCCAAAGCACTGGAACTTCAGCTTCAGCATCAGTCCTTCCAATGAATATTTAAGGGTGATTTCCTTTAGGTTTGACTAGTCTGATCTCCTTGTAGTCTTGTGCCTCCTCCAATTTATCAAAAATTGATACTTTTGTAGCACATGACTACCATGTGATTTTGATGGCACTCAATAACACCAATTCTAAGCAGCATCTCAGTTTTGACATTTCTTGGGTTTCTTTATACTAACAGTTCACACACTAATGTGTGTGCATGCTAAGTCACTTCAATCTTGTCTGACTCTGCGACCCTGTGGACTGTAGTACCCCAGGCGCCTCTGTCCATGGTACTCCCCAGGCAAGAATACTGGAATGGGTTGTCATTCCCTTCTCCAGGGGATCTTCCTGACCCAGGGATGAAACCTATCCCCTGCATTGGCAGGTGGGTTCTTTACCACTAGCACCACCTGGGAAGCCCTCACACAGTAATACTAGATGATAAAAGCACAAGGAATGGCCCTGGTCTAAACAATGACAACTCCCTCATGTACATCTCTACTCCTGATCTTTCCTGTAGCTCCACATCCAGATTATCTGTTGAACTTTCCTGGTTGGATGTCTAATTTATACGTTAAATAGAATAAGCCCAACTGGGCGCTCTTGATTTTCTCAAATTCACTCTTTCCAAAATGTCCCCATCCTAGTGAAGGGCATTGATATGCACTGCATTTCTGTGGCCAAAGGTGCAGAGTCACAGTTTATCGCTCTTTCTCCTATGCTTCACTATATAAATCTATATATTGACTATACCTTCAAAATGCATCCTGAACACAACATTGCAAATAACTATATGCCAGTAAAAGGTAATTTTTTAAAAAAAAAGATGTTAGAGAAGTGGCAAATGTACTTTTTAGGAGTTTTAGCAACTCTTCCAGGACATACATTTTCACTGAATTAATGACCTTTCCCAGCCAGAACAACTAGTCTGTCACAGAAGGGAAAAACTCATCACCAGAAGAAAGAGACGTTAGCTCTTCAAAAAATAAAATAAATTATTTCTTATCTAAATAATAATAAATATTTTTGTTTATTTAAATAAATAAATATATATTTTAATTTATGGGGTGTGTGGGATGTGTTGCATGGAAAGCATTTATTACTTTCCTAAGTATAGGGGTGCAATAAATGATAGTTAGAATTGTAATTGTTGTTCTTGTTGTTTTGAAAATTGTTGTAGTTATAGTCTGATTCATTTTGGTGGTGATTTATGTCTTCTATTATCCACTGATTGTTGACCTTTGTTCTATTATCTGTGATCAAGTAGGAAAAGTGTCCATTTGCCGTAGAGAATCTTCCTGAATCTCAGCAGAACTCAGAGGGATTCTGTGAGCTTTGCTAAGACCTTCCAGTGCCACATGCCCTGGAAGTTAGTGCAAAACTGGAAAACAGCAGCTCACTCAGCAGGGTCAAAGGGAATCCGTTGACACAGCTCAATCCCAGGTAAAGGTTGATAAATGCATACAGGATGCTTAAAATGAAATAAAACACAACAGTCTGTCGAGACTGCTGGGAAATTAAGAAAATATTTTAGCAAAGAAAGAGGAAAAGGAGGGAAGTACATATTTACCTCAAATGATCCAAATCTGCAAATGGATAAACAATTTGTTTTTAATTAAAGTTAAACCTGTGTAAAATATTCAGCAAGTACAGATGAGTATGAAATTAAAAATCCTCTATCCTTAGCTTACCCTTGGAAGTAATTAATTTTTGGAATTCTGTTCTCATTCTTTTGGTGATTGGCTACATATACTTATTCCCTCTGCTTCTTAATGTTCTGAAATTTAAGATTTACTTGTTTGTTCCCTGCTAGAAGATGAGGAATTATGATCACTTCCCCTGCTCTTGTTTTTCTTCTCTTAACCACCTCCCAGGTTTCATTTTAATTTTGCTTTTATACATCCTTTGGCCACCTTTATTTATTTTTAAATCCATTAACCTTTTAGACAGTGTCACTGCTGCCCTCTTTACAAAATAAAAATAAATACAAGCAAACAATTAAGCATCTCTACACTCTTTAATTTATTTTCTTCCTTCTGATGCAGAAACTCTTAGCTACACTATTATTTCCGTCACTTAAAAGTTTACAATATTTATTTTCAAAACTCTAATTCTACTTTACATTTCAGTGTTTGTCTCTAATTTGTCTTTAAAAATTGAAAATCAGTAAACAGCTTTCTGTTGCTAGTATTACATAAATGGCATTCAACCCCTTGGGTTCATAGCAAGGTGGAAATAATTCTTTTCACACCAATGTTCTCTAGAGAAATTTTTCAAAGTATTAAGGTCAAATGGATCCTCCTTTCTTCTTTCCATCATTTTTCCCAAATCATTCCACTTTTTGGTTTTTCTTATTATTTGAGCCATGACTCTCTTGTACAACATATTTTCCATAGCATTTCTAACTGCATTTGTGCTTGTTGAGATGGATTATGCCTGTTCTTCACCATTTTACTAAGAACATCCAGTTCTTTTAATCATGTTATTTGTGAAAGGAGCAATGGACAGAGAACAGGAAATTTATTTTCACTGTTCTCATCATCTAGAGTCCACTATTTCTAGGAACCAATATTCTCCTAATTTCTTCCTTTTTAAATATTTTCTACATAGCCGTGGAGATTTTTCTCCATTCAGGACAGGGTCAAGCACCGTCACTCATCTTCCATTAGTGGTTAAGACAATAGTTGCTGGTCTGGATCGAAATGTTGCCATGCAGAAGACATAGCTATATACTCAAAGATATTTGATTCTGTAATTCTTTGAGTCCCATCTTGCTTATCCTTAAAGTGTCTGCTAAGCCGTGTCAGTCCTGTCCAACTCCTTGCGACCCTATGGACTGTAGTGGTTTGGGTGGACTCCAGGAGTTGGTGATGGACGGAAGGCCTGGCATGCTGCAGTTCATGGGGTCGCAAAGAGTCAGACACGACTGAGCGACTGAACTGCACTGAACTGATGGACTGTAGTCCACCAGGCTCCTCTGTCCAAGGGGTTCTCCAGGCAAGAATACTGGAGTGGGTTGCCATGCCCTTCTCCAATCCTTAAAGTGGTCACTGTCCTATATCTTAATCATAAACCTGAATCTAATTAGATGATTTTAGAAGTGGACAAGACATGTGAAGTTTCTCTTCCTTTAGTTACTGAAGCTTTCAGGCTCAATGGAATTTCCTTGCTTCCAAGAATACAATTATAATAGAACTCAGTTTTGTATTAATTGCACATAATATAGTAACTTCTTAACATCTCTTCCCCTAACCTCAGTGAATCTTACAAGGCAACTGCCTTTATAAATGCAGATGAGGAAACAAAAGCAAGCAGATTTTCTCGACATTACAAGGCATAACCAGGACTTGAACCTAACATCTAAGTCTACATCTGGTTTACAACGTCTGAATACTAAATTCTTAACACTTAACATCTGGTATTCTTTCTACCTTATCATAGAATCATTTCTTAGTGCTCTGCTTTGGAAGTTGAAGATGTGAGAGACAGGGAAACACTTTAGTAATGTGCCTTGAAATGCATAGATTGTCAAGCAAATAGTGGGAAAAAAATTGTGACTAAGCAATTTTTTAATGTGAGAATTTGGGATAAACTGTAACATACAAAGTGATGTAAGGATCTGTGTTGTGAACTAAGACTGCAAAGTGATGTTTGTATACTTCTGACTGTGAAACCTTTAATAAACTTTCTCAAAATTGTGTTCCAAGGAATATTTTTTCATAGGATGCAACAATGTATTATCCAAACAGTGCCTGTGTTGAAATGAACTTAAGCAACAGCAGGTCAAAATAGTTAAGCAGGTTTGTTACTACTGAGAAACGGAGCATTTCCTTCCATATCAGTAAAAAAGGATGTCACAGTCACGAGTGACTGCAGTCCTTCAATGTGAGCTGGTGAGTCCTATGGGAACTCAGAAAGGAGAAGAATACCTGTGATTTAGCAGCCATCAGACTTCAGCCACTCCTTATGGTGAGTGCAAGGGAGCTCAGGATATAAAAAACTGAGGATATGGATAGCTGAGAATGCATATGAAAGGAAGGAATTCAGAGAGCTCAAACTCTTGCATTTTCCCATACACGGAACAGTGATATTTCCTTAACATGGGATATCGGGTTGTTTTTGTTTTTGTTTTTTTAATTAACAAAAATACACTTGATTTTCAGACTACCTGCCCTTTGTTGCAAACTTCTATATAATCTGATTCCTCCTTTCACATTCTCTGAGTGTCCCCTCAGGGTTACTTGAGATTCTGCCTCCTGGGCTTAAAAGTCCTAAAAATTCCTACTGAATAAAATATAACTCTCAACTTTAGGTTGTGAATATTTTTTCGGTCAACACTACTGATAAATGGAATATTTTCCGTCACATCAGTAAACAAAGGGTGTCACAGTTATCAGCTATTACAGCCACTCCAAAGGTGAGCTGGTGAGCCCTGAGGGAACTCAGGAAGGAAAGAAAACCTACCATCTAGCAGCAATTAGACTGCAGTCACCCCCTCAGGTGAGCCCTGAAGGAACTCGAGATGTGAAAACAGGGGATGCTGGCCCCAAATAGTTAGGGTGCATATCAAAGGAATGATAGCAGGGAGCCCAGGCTCTTGCATCTTCCCATACATAGAAAAGCACTAAATTCCTTAACTTGGGATATCTGCTTTTCTTTAATTAACAATAATCTTTTGATGTTCAGACTACTTGCCCTTTGTTGCAAAATTTCTATTTAACCTGGCTCTCCCACCCCTTGCTCCTCAGAGCAGTACTCCCAGGGTTCCTTGAAATTCTGCCTCTGCGTTTGATGTCCTAAAAATTCCCACTGAACAAAATATAACTCTCAACTTTTAGGTTGTGAATATTTTTTAAGTCGACATTACCAAACCTTTTGAAATTACAGATACATGCTATTGTGTATTATGAATCTCCAACTGTGAGTGTGTGAGGGAGTGTGAATGAAGTTCTCCCCAAATTACATCACCACGGGACACTTCTTTATTAGGGTGTCATGCTAGGCTAGTGTGGAACCCACACTGCACCACAGCCTACACCAAAATAAGAGGCCCTCCTTGATGCAAGGAAAAAGTGGCTCGTGATTCAGGACTGCAAAACAGAACATCCTCTCTCCTCACCTACAAAAAACACAAGAAGTAACTATAACCTCCAGGTCACTGAAGCTTCCAATAGTATTGTTTCAATAGTAAACTCTCCTTTAATTGCCAGCATAGCATCAACTTAAAAATGTACAACATAAGAGTTAAGTTTTATTGGGGGCAAAATGAGAACTATAGCCTGGGAGACAGCATTTCACTTAGCTCTGAGAAAGTGCCCCAAAGAGGTAGACTGGAAGGTCAGTATATATGTGATTTTGGAGAAGGGGGGAGTACATGCAATCAAGCACATATTTTTTTTTCCAGGTTTCTGCTAGTCATGAGTAGCAGTTGTCATCATGAAGGATTTTAGTGTTTTTCTAGACATGAGGAGATACAAGAATTGGGCAAATAAAATTGGCCCCTGAAAATATCTAACTATCTGAAAACCTGTTCACCATTTTTTTCCCATAGCACAGAGTGCTTCATTTCTGATCTCCACCCTGAACTCCTTTCAGGGGGTGCTAAAGATTGGCAGCTACAGCAGCATGGAATTTAAAACTTGTAGAGGCAGATGGCAAGTGCCAATTTGTAGTTGACAATAGAAAATTTGCTCCAGTTCAACACCCCCTTCTTCAGATACTGACCATATCCAAGTTATATAAAATCGTTTATATGTATTTGTAGACAGTACTTTCATTGTCAATTGATATAATCATCAAACATTGAATTTGCAGTGTGTAGAGCCAGGGAATGTTCATTAGGATACAGAATTATCTGACTTCAGTAAGTAGGTTTGAACTTAGTGATGGAAATTAGCAGTTAGTTTGAACTTGAGAGGCTTGGATACAGGGCAAAGCATTTGTTTTTCAGGGAGGGTAGTAATTAATCAAATAATCTATCCTAGTGCCAAATCACAGTGGGAGATGAGTATCTGCTAACAGATGATCTTCATTTGGAAAGTGAATAGCTTACTTAGATATTTACCTGCAATATTTTTGTGATATTAATCAGGAGTCATTTTTTTCAGATGCTCTGCAGAGTAGGTAAAGGCATGTATGTCTTTAATGTTAAAAAATCCTTGCAAAAAAAAAAAAAATCCTTGCAGATTAATTGATATGTTTGCTCAGCAAACAAAGGACAAAACAAAGGACTCATCTGCTGTTTCAGTTCAGTTCATTTCAGTTGCTCAGTCATGTCTGACTCTTTGCGACCCCATGAACTACAGCACGCCAGGCCTCCCTGTCCATCACCAACTTCCAGAGTTTACCCAAACTCATGTCCATTGAGTTGGTGATGCCATCCAACCATCTCATCCTCTGTCATCCCCTTCTCCTCCCACCCTCAATCTTTCCCAGGATCAGGGTCTTTTCAAATGAGTCAGCTCTTCGCAATTTGCTGTTTCAGTCTTTTATTACTATCATTTTGGCTCTGTTGGGTCTTCGTTGCTTTGCACAGGCTTTTCTCTAGTTGTGGCGAGTGGGGGCTACTCTTTGTTGAGGTGTACAGGCTTTTCATTGCAGTTGGCTTCTCTTGTTGCTAAGTAAAGGCTCCAGGTGAGTGGGATTCAGTAGTTGCGGCAGATGGGCTTAGTTGCTCTGCAGCATATGGGATCTTCCCAGACCAGGGATTAAACCCACATCCCCTGCACTGAACAGGTGGATTCATACCCACTGAGCCACCAGGGAAGTCCTCTGTTTCAGGCTTAATGGGCATCTACAATCCTCAATGAGTTCAGGGTTGAAGAAGTCATCTGAGCTGACTTCTCTGGGAGAAACAGGGAAAACTGATTCTGCTCCATCCTCCTAGAGAGTGAAGTCAGCCCACATTTTTATTCCCTCAACTCCATCAGCACATCCTCTCTTAATCCGGTGGCTAATTTCTTATATCTTCGTATGTTCAGGCAAAGATGGGGGCAGGAATCTGATTTTATTCACAACATAATGGGAATGGTATTATGAAATAAAATGCACAAAGCAATCTAGAATAATTCTGAGTAATGAAACAGTTCTCCACTGGAATGAGAGAGAGGAAACTTGTGAGTAAAGAACATCTGTTTGAAAATTTTGCCTAGTCAGTTCATTAACTTCTTGGGCTGGTCATGGATCTTGTTTGGGTCTCAATATACTTGTCTGTTGGTTTATATCCAGAGATGTGACCCTAAGAGGATATTGTGGGAGGAGGAACTGAAATGTTAAAGTAGCAAAATACATATTATTTATTTACTATACATGTATATACATCAGATAATTTTTATTGTGTATTTCACAATTCTGTATTTCACACTTTTTGTATTTAGTCTTTGAAAATAGAATTGTTTGCAAGTTTTCAAAGTTCTCCTAACACTAAAAAAAGTCATCTGCAGTGATTTTCAAAATCCCCATTTCCTCTGTCCAAAAATATTTTATGAATAAGTGTGACATTCTTGTGTGTGTGTGTGTTTTTTTTTTTAAATTTAATAGCTCTACTAATGCAGTTTGCCTGAAAACAGACACAACTGGAAGTGAAGCAATACAAGATCTACTATAATGAGCTTACTTTATCACTAGTTTCTCTTAATGGGCATATAGCCTATAAATGATTGTGTTACTATAGTAACCACCTTAAAAGCCACATTGGGCTGTAAATGCAATAACAACACCTGTGTACCATCATTTTCTTTAGTAGTTATAATATTTTTATTATAAAAGAACACACACACACAAAACAACCTATTGTTTCAATCTTGATTTCCTATTACATTCCTTTTTTTTCAGCCACTCTGAATTTGAAACAGTAATGCCATACAGAATATGGAAGGAAAATTCTTTTGATAACTTGGTTTCAGTTAACCATAAATAACCTCACATCATTGGTTTATAAGCAGAAGAAATTCCTAATTAATGGAAGGATTAAATTCCCAAAAGCAATAAAATAATATATAAAAATATTTTCTTAAATACAGTTTAGAACTTCTTGCCTTATGAAAAACGACCTCAGTTATACATCCATTTCTAAACAACACTGATGAGAGTCTGATGTAGTGAGGGTAAAACTATTGTGCTATGATGAAAATAACATAACTTGTTAGATATGCCCTGGGTTTTGAGTCAGAAAACAAGTCTGCCTTTACTATCTGCCCTCTGATTACAGTAAAATAATCGGAAATCTTAACCCTCATTTTTTTTATTTAAAAGATAAGAACAAGGGGCAAGGTATGGGGGGATAGTCAAAGACTGCCTGAAAAATCAATGTCTTCTCTAATACACAGGCAAAGTGATTTAAATTCATCCATTCGTAAGTCAGGAGGCTCTGAGTTGTGGTGAGGTTATTGGCAACTCCAGTTCTTGGTGGCTTAAACAAGGAAGACATGTCTTCCTTCATTCCCTAATGGGCTCTTTGTTCTTGCCTGGGGTAGGAGTGGGGTTGAGTTCATTCACTCTCTAGGACTAGGCTGACAGAGGTGTCACTATTTGGAATGGCAGCAGTGATGAAGGTTATGAAACAGAGCATGGAGAATCACACACCAGCCTTTATATGCCTCATCCCCACAGTAATGCCTGGTATTACATTTCATTCGCCAGTGTAGGTCATCTGGCCATGCCCCACAGAAAGAGAAGAGGAGACTATGATGCTGTCACATGACCAGGAAAAGAGATGGTCCAGACAGTAGTGAACATGCACAATTTTTTTCCCACACGATTTAATACTTTCAGAAAAAAAAATATTTTGTGAATAAAGTGCAACATTTTAAACTAACATTTTGAATGCTATCTACATTTGAGGCACTGTTAAAATTTGTCCCACACTATCACGAAGATAGCCACATGTTCCAAGCTCTCTAATGCAAAATGTGTTCATCAAAATGAAGGGTCTTTGTTGTAGTAGAGACTTATAAAATAAAAATAGTTCAATCAAGATGGAAGTTTATTTCTTCAAAATATGAAAATCTAGATTGGTCACCCAGGGCTGGCATAGTGAGTCTGTAATCTTCAGCAACTCCACATAGTTCTACTTTCTTAAATATAGTGCTTCTGTTTTATGGTCCTACATGATAACGCCTGTATTCAGGTCAGCAGGACAAAGGAAAAGGGGAGATGGAAGCTCACATTTTTTTCCTTGATGGGTATAGCAAAGAAGTTATCCATATGATGTAAACTTCCACTATGTTGGTTGGAACTTAGTTCATGATCACTGATAACCCAGAGGGAAATGAGGAAATTGAGTCTTCGCTAGTCAAGTGAAAGTGAAAAGTGTTAGTTGCTCAGTCATGTCTGACTCTTTGCGATCGATCCCATGGAATGTAACCCACCAGGGTCCTCTGTCCATGGGATTCTCCAGGCAAGAATACAGGAGTGGGTTGCCATTCCCTTCTCCAGGGCATCTTCCCACCCAGGAATTGAACCCACGTCTCCTGCATTACAGGCAGATACTTTACCACTGAGCCTGTGAAATGTAAAATTATATTACTATAGAAGCGGAGAAAAGATGTGATTGTACAACAGGATGAACCACAAGCCTATCTGTGTTCAAGATTCCCCGTGAAACACTCCAGCCCCATCATTCCAAGAACATGTACTGCAGATTCCCTTCCTTCACTCAGGGAGACTAGAAAATCCAGGTGGGGGACGCACTGACAGTTTCCAATTGTGAGACTTTTAGTGATTCTTTTCTGGTTGGTCTTCTCTATTTCCTGGGATCTAAATTTTCCTGATTAAGAATCTTGTTCAAAAGCTATATCATCAATACATTCTTCCATTTCCTCCCCAACACCTTATCTGCTTTTTTTATTTCTTTGAATTTCTCAAAGCTTAATTCACTTTTTTCACTTCGTCCTTGTATATGTCTTCCTGGGGATATTTTGATTGGCTTTATGACTCTTTGACAGATGATAGAAGGATTTAGGCAGAATTCTGGAAGGAAAGCTACCTGCTCCTTTCACATCAAGGATAGTTGAGTACCTTGTCTAATAATATTAGCAGGATCATATGCCTTAAGTGGGCTTCCCTGGTGCTAAGTGGTAAAGAACCTTCCTGCCAATACAGGAGACCTGGGTTTAATCCCTGAGTCAGAAAGTTCTCCTGCAGAAGGAAATGGCAACCCACTCTAGTATTCCTGCCTGGGAAATCCCATGGACAGAGGATCCTGGAGGACTCCAGTCCATGAGGCCGCAAAGTTGGACACGACCGAGTGACTAACACACACACGCGTGCGCATCCTTTAGGAACCTGGCTAACCTCACAAAATCCCAAGAAGAAGGAATTACCAATTCTAGAACCATTCTGTCGTTCTAGCTTCTGTAAATATACAATTTACAATATACAATATATACAATATACAATCTGCATTTCAGGCAGATTCTTTACTGTTTAAGCCACTAGGAAAGGCCCAAAGTAGCTGAAGCTAGACTATTAAATTGTCATCCTTCTGGAGAGAACATTTCCCTGCCGATTTCTTTAATGCTCATTTATGTGGGTAAATTTTACCTCCGCACTCTTTCCCAAAAGATGTTAAACTCCTGAGAGCAAAGACTTTTTTCAAATCTGTATACTCCTAGCTTCCCTTTCTTTCTCATCATTAACACCTATTGTTCTATTTACCATATGTACTAAATAGTTGTGGGTTTCCTGAGTATGGGTTGGAGAAAGCTGGGGATGTTTCAAAAAGATAAATTGTGGCAAGATCTAAATCCATGATTCTGGGTTAAGTTTATGATTTAAATTGAATTTTAAAAGACCTAATAGTCTTTAGAATCTGCTGATGATAACTGCTTTCTCTCTTTTGGGACTGTGTGTATGTGTGTGTGTTACAGCATACATTATAACTAAACATGGAAATACCTAGTATTGAGTTGGCCAAAAAGTTTGTTCCAACGTAAGACGTTATGGAAAAACTCAAATGAACTTTTTGGCAAACCCAATGAACTGCTTAAAGCTCTTTGCTTTCTCTTCCTGAGTGTGCTCCACTGACACAGGGTTTTGTACCAGTTCTTTAAAAATCTATGTATTTTTAAATCTAGAAGTAAAATGTAACAAATTAAACTTCATTCAGTATTTCACAATGTGTTTAGATAAATATATTATGAACCTCTGGAAAATACTACTTACAATTAATTTCAAAGCATCATAATTTTAAAAGGCCACAATAATTAGGGAATGTCGTATTGCTTTCTCTATAATGGTGGTTTAATATATATATATATATATATATATATATATATATATATATAAAGATTGGTTGCTGGATACTGTCTTGAAGTTTTTAAAAAAATTTCCTAACAATTAAAGCTGAAAATTTCAGATTCTTAGAGTCCTCAGTGAATTTCTTTTGGAGACAAGACACAGCAAGGAGCAACCTGGGACTTTGTAAATACATGACATTCTGAGATCATTAAGTTTTCATTGGAGAATTAAACATTAACCAATAAACCTGAAGGTAAACTGTGAGGAAAGGAAGAAGCCACTGTTTCTCTTCCATTTTAATAGAATTCTCTAACAAGACATTACAATTTGAAATGCTTTAATTTTAGATGGCCTTGTTAGTCACTGGAGATATCAAATACCAAATGCTAATTAGATCATAAGGTATAATAACTAGCTAGGTGGAAATGCCAAAATAGTAAAGGTTATTTAGTCATCTAGAAAGGGGAATTTTCTGCCAGAAGACATATGATATACAGAAGTTCCTCCCAGAAGAAAAACGAAACTTAGTGTGGCTTAATTTATAATGAAAGATAGTTACCTTACGTTTACAGTGAGAAATCTGATACGTATAATCATAAATATTTAAGACAACAAATGACTGTGGCATGATTGGTATATATAATAGTAAGTTACTATTATTGGGACTTCCTTGGCAGTCCAGTGGCTAATGTTTCACCTTCCAGTGCAAGGGGTACAAGTCTGACCCCTCGCCAGGTAACTAAGATCCCATATGCCTCCTGGCCAAAAATACAAAACATAAAACAGAAGCAATGTTGTAACAAATTCAGTAAAGACTTTAAAAATTGCCCACATCACAAAAATCTTTTTAAAATAGTAAGCTACTATTACTAATGTGCATATTTATTTATCTGCCTGCAATGCAGGAGAACTGGGTTCTCCCCTGGGTCAGGAAGATTCCCTGGAGAAGGGAATGGCTACCCACTCTAGTGTTCTTTTCTGGAGAACTCCATGGACAGAGGAGCCTGGTGGGTTACAGTCCATGGGGTCACAAAGAGTTGGACACGACTTAATGACTGACACTTAAATGTGAAAAGTCATCCAAATA